>NW_027184620.1:4180866-5574488 GCF_032405125.1 Capricornis sumatraensis
CTCAAGAGGAGGCACTCTCAACAGGAAAGGCGAGAGGAACTCCATGGTCGTACCACCATTCCAAGAGTCCCCCAGATGTCTCAGTCCATTCCAGAGGAACCTCTTTGCCCTGCACTGGCTCATCTTTCACGCCGAGGATCGACTCACACCACGGTGGCACGTGGGACAGCCCTGTGGGAAAGCCTCGAGGGAAAGCCTGGAGGGAAAACCACAGATCCTTTGATCCACGCGACGGGAAGCGTGACATTGCTGCTACAGCCTGGAAGGAAAGCGCACGTGCATGCCCCTACTCGAGACGAGGCCTGACTCCCCTGGGGAGACTCCAGAAGTACCCAAAGATCCATGTCAGCCCCTGAGAGGAATCCTCGGTTCCGGCCCTGACTCCACACAAGGTTTTTGGCCCCGGTATCGACGGGAGAGGAATCCCGAGAGGCCCCCTAGCAACTCGCATGGGGACTGGCCTCTCCTGAGGCCACCAGTGCGGGTCCCTGAGGTCCCCGTCGTAACTCGAGAACACCTGCCGCAACTCGAGAAAATCCAGGAAGTTCTCCCTTCCAGGCGAGATGAGGCCTATTTCCGATGAGGCCTCTGGAGACTAATGACACCAAACCTCTGGAACTTCGAAAGGGTCTTTCACACCCTTGCTGCAACTCAAGAAGTTCACCGCCATACCCGTCTCCACTCGAGAGGAAGCACGATGGTCCCGCCCACATCCAGAGGAGCCCCGTTTCCCCCTCGGAGCTCGAGATGAGGGATCCTTTCCCTGCTTTCAACGGGAAAGAATTCCCGGCATTCCCGTCGCATCTCAAGAGGAGGCACTCTCAACAGGAAAGGCGAGAGGAACTCCATGGTCGTACCACCATTCCAAGAGTCCCCCAGATGTCTCAGTCCATTCCAGAGGAACCTCTTTGCCCTGCACTGGCTCATCTTTCACGCCGAGGATCGACTCACACCACGGTGGCACGTGGGACAGCCCTGTGGGAAAGCCTCGAGGGAAAGCCTCGAGGGAAAACCACAGATCCTTTGATGCACGCGACGGGAAGCGTGACATTGCTGCTACAGCCTGGAAGGAAAGCGCACGTGCATGCCCCCACTCGAGACGAGGCCTGACTCCCCTGGGGAGACTCCAGAAGTACCCAAAGATCCATGTCAGCCCCTGAGAGGAATCCTCGGTTCAGGCCCTGACTCCACACAAGCTTTTTGGCCCCGGTATCGACGGGAGAGGAATCCCGAGAGGCCCCCTAGCAACTCGCATGGGGACTGGCCTCTCCTGAGGCCACCAGGGCCGGTCCCTGAGGTCCCCGTCGTAACTCGAGAACACCTGCCGCAACTCGAGAAAATCCAGGAAGTTCTCCCTTCCAGGCGAGATGAGGCCTATTTCCGATGAGGCGTCTGGAGACTAATGACACCTAACCTCTGGAACTTCGAAAGGGTCTTTCACACCCTTGCTGCAACTCAAGAAGTTCACCACCATACCCGTCTCCACTCGAGAGGAAGCACGATGGTCCCGACCACATCCAAAGGAGCCCCGTTTCCCCCTCGTAGCTCGAGATGAGGGATCCTTTCCATGCTTTCAACGGGAAAGAATTCCCTGCGTTCCCGTCGCATCTCAAGAGGAGGCACTCTCAACAGGAAAGGCGAGAGGAACTCCATGGTCGTACCACCATTCCAAGAGTCCCCCAGATGTCTCAGTCCATTCCAGAGGAACCTCTTTGCCCTGCACTGGCTCATCTTTCACGCCGAGGATCGACTCACACCACGGTGGCACGTGGGACAGCCCTGTGGGAAAGCCTCGAGGGAAAGCCTCGAGGGAAAACCGCAGATCCTTTGATCCACGCTACGGGAAGCGTGACATTGCTGCTACAGCCTGGAAGGAAAGTGCACGTGCATGCCCCCACACGAGACGAGGCCTGTCTCCCCTGACGAGACTCCAGAAGTACCCAAAGATCCATATCAGTCCCTGAGAGGAATCCTCGGTTCCGGCCCTGACTCCACACAAGGTTTTTGGCCCCTGTATCGACGGGAGAGGAATCCCGAGGGGCCCCCTAGCAACACGCATAGGGACTGGCCTCTCCTGAGGCCACCAGGGCGGGTCCCTGAGGTCCCCGTCGTAACTCGAGAACACCTGCTGCAACTCGAGAAAATCAAGGAAGTTCTCCCTTCCAGGCGAGATGAGGCCTATTTCCGATGAGGCGTCTGGAGACTAATGACACCTAACCTCTGGAACTTCGAAAGGGACTTTCACAGCCTTGTTGCAACTCAAGAAGTTCACCGCCATACCCGTCTCCACTCGAGAGAAAGCACGATGGTCCCGCCCACATCCAGAGGAGCCCCGTTTCCCCCTCGTAGCTCGAGATGAGGGATCCTTTCCCTGCTTTCAACGGGAAAAAATTCCCGGCGTTCCCGTCGCATCTCAAGAGGAGGCACTCTCAACAGGAAAGGCGAGAGGAACTCCATGGTCGTACCACCATTCCAAGAGTCCCCCAGATGTCTCAGTCCATTCCAGAGGAACCTCTTTGCCCTGCACTGGCTCATCTTTCACGCCGAGGATCGACTCACACCACGGTTGCACGTGGGACAGCCCTGTGGGAAAGCCTCGAGGGAAAACCACACATCATTTGATCCACGCGACGGGAAGCGTGACATTGCTGCTACAGCCTGGAAGGAAAGTGCACGTCCATGCCCCCACTCGAGACGAGGCCTGACTCCCCTGGGGAGACTCCAGAAGTACCCAAAGATCCATGTCAGCCCCTGAGAGGAATCCTCGGTTCCGGCCCTGACTCCACACAAGATTTTTCGCCCCGGTATCGACGGGAGAGGAATCCCGAGAGGCCCCCTAGCAACTCGCATAGGGACTGGCCTCTCCTGAGGCCACCAGGGCGGGTCCCTGAGGTCCCCGTCGTAACTCGAGAACACCTGCCGCAACTCGAGAAAATCCAGGAAGTTCTCCCTTCCAGGCGAGATGAGGCCTATTTCCGATGAGGCGTCTGGAGACTAATGACACCTTACCTCTGGAACTTCGAAAGGGTCTTTCACAGCCTTGCTGCAACTCAAGAAGTTCACCGCCATACCCGTCTCCACTCGAGAGGAAGCACGATGGTCCCGCCCACATCCAGAGGAGCCCCATTTCCCCCTCGTAGCTCGAGATGAGGGATCCTTTCCCTGCTTTCAACGGGAAAGAATTCCCGGCGTTCCCGTCGCATCTCAAGAGGAGGCACTCTCAACAGGAAAGGCGAGAGGAACTCCATGGTCGTACCACCATTCCAAGAGTGCCCCAGATGTCTCAGTCCATTCCAGAGGAACCTCTTTGCCCTGCACTGGCTCATCTTTCACGCCGAGGATCGACTCACACCACGGTGGCACGTGGGACAGCCCTGTGGGAAAGCCTCGAGGGAAAGCCTCGAGGGAAAACCACAGATCCTTTGATCCACGTGACGGGAAGCGTGACATTGCTGCTACAGCCTGAAAGGAAAGCGCACGTGCATGCCCCCACTCGAGACGAGGCCTGACTCCACTGGGGAGACTTCAGAAGTACCCAAAGATCCATGTCAGCCCCTGAGAGGAATCCTCGGTTCCGGCCCTGACTCCACACAAGGTTTTTGGCCCCAGTATCGACGGGAGAGGAATCCCGAGAGGCCCCCTAGCAACTCGCATGGGGACTGGCCTCTCCGGAGGCCACCAGGGCGGGTCCCTGAGGTCCCTGTCGTAATTTGAGAACACCTGCCGCAACTCGAGAAAATCCAGGAAGTTCTTCCTTCCAGGCGAGATGAGGCCTATTTCCGATGAGGCCTCTGGAGACTAATGACACCAAACCTCTGGAACTTCGAAAGGGTCTTTCACACCCTTGCTGCAACTCAAGAAGTTCACCGCCATACCCGCCTCCACTCGAGAGGAAGCACGATGGTCCCGCCCACATCCAGAGGAGCCCCGTTTCCCCCTCGTACCTCGAGATGAGGGATCCTTTCCCTGGTTTCAACGGGAAAGAATTCCCGGCGTTCCCGTCGCATCTCAAGAGGAGGCACTCTCAACAGGAAAGGCGAGAGGAACTCCATGGTCGTACCACCATTCCAAGAGTCCCCCAGATGTCTCAGTCCATTCCAGAGGAGCCTCGTTGCCCTGCACTGGCTCATCTTTCACGCCGAGGATCGACTCACAACACGGTGGCACTTGGGACAGCCCTGTGGGAAAGCCTCAAGGGAAAGCCTCGAGGGAAAACCACAGATCCTTTGATCCACGCGACGGGAAGCGTGACATTGCTGCTACAGCCTGGAAGGAAAGCGCACGTGCATGCCCCCACTCGAGACGAGGCCTGACTCCCCTGGGGAGACTCCAGAAGTACCCAAAGATCCATGTCAGCCCCTGAGAGGAATCCTCGGTTCCGGCCCTGACTCCACACAAGCTTTTTGGCCCCGGTATCGACGGGAGAGGAATCCCGAGAGGCCCCCTAGCAACTCGCATGGGGACTGGCCTCTCCTGAGGCCACCAGGGCGGGTCCCTGAGGTCCCCGTCGTAACTCGAGAACACCTGCCGCAACTCGAGAAAATCCAGGAAGTTCTCCCTTCCAGGCGAGATGAGGCCTATTTCCGATGAGGCCTCTGGAGACTAATGACACCAAACCTCTGGAACTTCGAAAGGGTCTTTCACACCCTTGCTGCAACTCAAGAAGTTCACCGCCATACCCGTCTCCACTCGAGAGGAAGCACGATGGTCCCGCCCACATCCAGAGGAGCCCCGTTTCCCCCTCGTAGCTCGAGATGAGGGATCCTTTCCCTGCTTTCAACGGGAAAGTATTCCCGGCGTTCCCGTCGCATCTCAAGAGGAGGCACTCTCAACAGGAAAGGCGAGAGGAACTCCATGGTCGTACCACCATTCCAAGAGTCCCCCAGATGTCTCAGTCCATTCCAGAGGAACCTCTTTGCCCTGCACTGGCTCATCTTTCACGCCGAGGATCGACTCACAACACGGTGGCACGTGGGACAGCCCTGTGGGAAAGCCTCGAGGGAAAGCCTCGAGGGAAAACCACAGATCCTTTGATCCACGCGACGGGAAGCGTGACATTACTGCTACAGCCTGGAAGGAAAGCGCACGTGCATGCCCCCACTCGAGACGAGGCCTGACTCCCCTGGGGAGACTCCAGAAGTACCCAAAGATCCATGTCAGCCCATGAGAGGAATCCTCGGTTCCGGCCCTGACTCCACACAAGCTTTTTGGCCCCAGTATCGACGGGAGAGGAATCCCGAGAGGCCCCCTAGCAACTCGCATGGGGACTGGCCTCTCCTGAGGTTACCAGGGCGGGTCCCTGAGGTCCCCGTCGAAACTCGAAAACACCTGCCGCAACTCGAGAAAATCCAGGAAGTTCTCCCTTCCAGGCGAGATGAGGCCTATTTCCGATGAGGCGTCTGGAGACTAATGACACCTAACCTCTGGAACTTCGAAAGGGTCTTTCACACCCTTGCTGCAACTCAAGAAGTTCACCGCCATACCCGTCTCCACTCGAGAGGAAGCACGATGGTCCCGCCCACATCCAGAGGAGCCCCGTTTCCCCCTCGTAGCTCGAGATGAGGGATCCTTTCCCTGCTTTCAACGGGAACGAATTCCCGGCGTTCCCGTCGCATCTCAAGAGGAGGCACTCTCAACAGGAAAGGCGAGAGGAACTCCATGGTCGTACCACCATTCCAAGAGTCCCCCAGATGTCTCAGTCCATTCCAGAGGAACCTCTTTGCCCTGCACTGGCTCATCTTTCACGCCGAGGATCGACTCACACCACGGTGGCACGTGGGACAGCCCTGTGGGAAAGCCTCGAGGGAAAGCCTCGAGGGAAAACCACAGATCCTTTGATCCAAGCGACGGGAAGCGTGACATTGCTGCTAAAGCCTGGAAGGAAAGCGCACGTGCATGCCCCCACTCGAGACGAGGCCTGACTCCCCTGGGGAGACTCCAGAAGTACCCAAAGATCCATGTCAGCCCCTGAGAGGAATCCTCGGTTCCGGCCCTGACTCCACACAAGCTTTTTGGCCCCGGTATCGACGGGAGAGGAATCCCGAGAGGCCCCCTAGCAACTCGCATGGGGACTGGCCTCTCCTGAGGCCACCAGGGCGGGTCCCTGAGGTCCCCGTCGTAACTCGAGAACACCTGCCGCAACTCGAGAAAATCCAGGAAGTTCTCCCTTCCAGGCGAGATGAGGCCTATTTCCGATGAGGCCACTGGAGACTAATGACACCAAACCTCTGGAACTTCGAAAGGGTCTTTCACACCCTTGCTGCAACTCAAGAAGTTCACCGCCATACCCGTCTCCACTCGAGAGGAAGCACGATGGTCCCGCCCACATCCAGAGGAGCCCCGTTTCCCCCTCGTAGCTCGAGATGAGGGATCCTTTCCCTGCTTTCAACGGGAAAGTATTCCCGGCGTTCCCGTCGCATCTCAAGAGGAGGCACTCTCAACAGGAAAGGCGAGAGGAACTCCATGGTCGTACCACCATTCCAAGAGTCCCCCAGATGTCTCAGTCCAATCCAGAGGAACCTCTTTGCCCTGCACTGGCTCATCTTTCACGCCGAGGATCGACTCACAACACGGTGGCACGTGGGACAGCCCTGTGGGAAAGCCTCGAGGGAAAGCCTCGAGGGAAAACCACAGATCCTTTGATCCACGCGACGGGAAGCGTGACATTGCTGCTACAGCCTGGAAGGAAAGCGCACGTGCATGCCCCCACTCGAGACGAGGCCTGACTCCCCTGGGGAGACTCCAGAAGTACCCAAAGATCCATGTCAGCCCATGAGAGGAATCCTCGGATCCGGCCCTGACTCCACACAAGGTTTTTGGCCCCAGTATCGACGGGAGAGGAATCCCGAGAGGCCCCCTAACAACTCGCATGGGGACTGGCCTCTCCTGAGGCCACCACGGCGGGTCCCTGAGGTCCCCGTCGTAACTCGAGAACACCTGCCGCAACTCGAGAAAATCCAGGAAGTTCTCCCTTCCAGGCGAGATGAGGCCTATTTACGATGAGGCGTCTGGAGACTAATGACACCTAACCTCTGGAACTTCGAAAGGGTCTTTCACACCCTTGCTGCAACTCAAGAAGTTCACCGCCATACCCGTCTCCACTCGAGAGGAAGCACGATGGTCCCGCCCACATCCAGAGGAGCCCCGTTTCCCCCTCGTAGCTCGAGATGAGGGATCCTTTCCCTGCTTTCAACGGGAAAGAATTCCCGGCGTTCCCGTCGCATCTCAAGAGGAGGCACTCTCAACAGGAAAGGCGAGAGGAACTCCATGGTCGTACCACCATTCCAAGAGTCCCCCAGATGTCTCAGTCCATTCCAGAGGAACCTCTTTGCCCTGCACTGGCTCATCTTTCACGCCGAGGATCGACTCACAACACGGTGGCACGTGGGACAGCCCTGTGGGAAAGCCTCGAGGGAAAGCCTCGAGGGAAAACCACAGATCCTTTGATGCACGCGACGGGAAGCGTGACATTGCTGCTACAGCCTGGAAGGAAAGCGCACGTGCATGCCCCCACTCGAGACGAGGCCTGACTCCCCTGGGGAGACTCCAGAAGTACCCAAAGATCCATGTCAGCCCCTGAGAGGAATCCTCGGTTCCGGCCCTGACTCCACACAAGGTTGTTGGCCCCGGTATCGACGGGAGAGGAATCCCGAGAGGCCCCCTAGCAACTCGCATGGGGACTGGCCTCTCCTGAGGTTACCAGGGCGGGTCCCTGAGGTCCCCATCGAAACTCGAGAACACCTGCCGCAACTCGAGAAAATCCAGGAAGTTCTCCCTTCCAGGCGAGATGAGGCCTATTTCCGATGAGGCGTCTGGAGACTAATGACACCTAACCTCTGGAACTTCGAAAGGGTCTTTCACACCCTTGCTGCAACTCAAGAAGTTCACCGCCATACCCGTCTCCACTCGAGAGGAAGCACGATGGTCCCGCCCACATCCAGAGGAGCCCCGATTCCCCCTCATAGCTCGAGATGAGGGATCCTTTCCCTGCTTTCAACGGGAAAGAATTCCCGGCGTTCCCGTCGCATCTCAAGAGGAGGCACTCTCAACAGGAAAGGCGAGAGGAACTCCATGGTCGTACCACCATTCCAAGAGTCCCCCAGATGTCTCAGTCCATTCCAGAGGAAACTTTTTGCCCTGCACTGGCTCATCTTTCACACCGAGGATCGACTCACACCACGGTGGCACGTGGGACAGCCCTGTGGGAAAGCCTCGAGGGAAAGCCTCGAGGGAAAACCACAGATCCTTTGATCCAAGCGACGGGAAGCGTGACATTGCTTTTAAAGCCTGGAAGGAAAGCGCACGCGCATGCCCCCACTCGAGACGAGGCCTGACTCCCCTGGGGAGACTCCAGAAGTACCCAAAGATCCATGTCAGCCCCTGAGAGGAATCCTCGGTTCCGGCCCTGACTCCACACAAGGTTTTTGGCCCCAGTATCGACGGGAGAGGAATCCCGAGAGGCCCCCTAACAACTCGCATAGGGACTGGCCTCTCCTGAGGCCACCAGGGCGGGTCCCTGAGGTCCCCGTCGTAACTCGAGAACACCTGCCGCAACTCGAGAAAATCCAGGAAGTTCTCCCTTCCAGGCGAGATGAGGCCTATTTCCGATGAGGCGTCTGGAGATTAATGACACCTAACCTCTGGAACTTCGAAAGGGTCTTTCACACCCTTGCTGCAACTCAAGAAGTTCAACGCCATACCCGTCTCCACTCGAGAGGAAGCACGATGGTCCCGCCCACATCCAGAGGAGCCCCGTTTCCCCCTCGTAGCTCGAGATGAGGGATCCTTTCCCTGCTTTCAACGGGAAAGAATTCCCGGCGTTCCCGTCGCATCTCAAGAGGAGGCACTCTCAACAGGAAAGGCGAGAGGAACTCCATGGTCGTACCACCATTCCAAGAGTCCCCCAGATGTCTCAGTCCATTCCAGAGGAACCTCTTTGCCCTGCACTGGCTCATTTTTCACGCCGAGAATCGACTCACACCACGGTGTCACGTGGGACAGCCCTGTGGGAAAGCCTCGAGGGAAAGCCTCGAGGGAAAACCGCAGATCCTTTGATCCACGCGACGGGAAGCGTGACATTGCTGCTACAGCCTGGAAGGAAAGTGCACGTGCATGCCCCCACACGAGACGAGGCCTGTCTCCCCTGGCGAGACTCCAGAAGTACCCAAAGATCCATATCAGTCCCTGAGAGGAATCCTCGGTACCGGCCCTGACTCCACACAAGGTTTTTGGCCCCGGTATCGACGGGAGAGGAATCCCGACGGGCCCCCTAGCAACACGCATAGGGACTGGCCTCTCCTGAGGCCAACAAGTCGGGTCCCTGAGGTCCCCGTCGTAACTCGAGAACACCTGCCGCAACTCGAGAAAATCAAGGAAGTTCTCCATTCCAGGCGAGATGAGGCCTATTTCCGATGAGGCGTCTGGAGACTAATGACACCTAACCTCTGGAAATTCGAAAGGGTCTTTCACACCCTTGCTGCAACTCAAGAAGTTCACCGCCATACCCGTCTCCACTCGAGAGGAAGCACGATGGTCCCGCCCACATCCAGAGGAGCCCCGTTTCCCCCTCGAAGCTCGAGATGAGGGATCCTTTCCCTGCTTTCAACGGGAAAGTATTCCCGGCGTTCCCGTCGCATCTCAAGAGGAGGCACTCTCAACAGGAAAGGCGAGAGGAACTCCATGGTCGTACCACCATTCCAAGAGTCCCCCAGATGTCTCAGTCCATTCCAGAGGAACCTCTTTGCCCTGCACTGGCTCATCTTTCACGCCGAGGATCGACTCACAACACGGTGGCACGTGGGACAGCCCTGTGGGAAAGCCTCGAGGGAAAGCCTCGAGGGAAAACCACAGCTCCTTTGATCCACGCGACGGGAAGCGTGACATTGCTGCTACAGCCTGGAAGGAAAGCGCACGTGCATGCCCCCACTCGAGACGAGGCCTGACTCCCCTGGGGAGACTCCAGAAGTACCCAAAGATCCATGTCAGCCCATGAGAGGAATCCTCGGTTCCGGCCCTGACTCCACACAATCTTTTTGGCCCCGGTATTGACGGGAGAGGAATCCCGAGAGGCCCCCTAGCAACTCGCATGGGGACTGGCCTCTCCTGAGGTTACCAGGGCGGGTCCCTGAGGTCCCCGTCGAAACTCGAAAACACCTGGCGCAACTCGAGAAAATCCAGGAAGTTCTCCCTTCCAGGCGAGATGAGGCCTATTTCCGATGAGGCGTCTGGAGACTAATGACACCTAACCTCTGGAACTTCGAAAGGGTCTTTCACACCCTTGCTGCAACTCAAGAAGTTCACCGCCATACCCGTCTCCACTCGAGAGGAAGCACGATGGTCCCGCCCACATCCAGAGGAGCCCCGTTTCCCCCTCGTAGCTCGAGATGAGGGATCCTTTCCCTGCTTTCAACGGGAACGAATTCCCGGCGTTCCCGTCGCATCTCAAGAGGAGGCACTCTCAACAGGAAAGGCGAGAGGAACTCCATGGTCGTACCACCATTCCAAGAGTCCCCCAGATGTCTCAGTCCATTCCAGAGGAACCTCTTTGCCCTGCACTGGCTCATCTTTCACGCCGAGGATCGACTCACACCACGGTGGCACGTGGGACAGCCCTGTGGGAAAGCCTCGAGGGAAAGCCTCGAGGGAAACCCACAGATCCTTTGATCCAAGCGACGGGAAGCGTGACATTGCTGCTAAAGCCTGGAAGGAAAGCGCACGCGCATGCCCCCACTCGAGACGAGGCCTGACTCCCCTGGGGAGACTCCAGAAGTACCCAAAGATCCATGTCAGCCCCTGAGAGGAATCCTCGGATCCGGCCCTGACTCCACACAAGGTTTTTGGCCCCAGTATCGACGGGAGAGGAATCCCGAGAGGCCCCCTAACAACTCGCATAGGGACTGGCCTCTCCTGAGGCCACCAGGGCGGGTCCCTGAGGTCCCCGTCGTAACTCGAGAACACCTGCCGCAACTCGAGAAAATCCAGGAAGTTCTCCCTTCCAGGCGAGATGAGGCCTATTTCCGATGAGGCGTCTGGAGACTAATGACACCTAACCTCTGGAACTTCGAAAGGGTCTTTCACACCCTTGCTGCAACTCAAGGAGTTCACCGCCATACCCGTCTCCACTCGAGAGGAAGCACGATGGTCCCGCCCACATCCAGAGGAGCCCCGTTTCCCCCTCGTAGCTCGAGATGAGGGATCCTTTCCCTGCTTTCAACGGGAAAGAATTCCCGGCGTTCCCGTCGCATCTCAAGAGGAGGCACTCTCAACAGGAAAGGCGAGAGGAACTCCATGGTCGTACCACCATTCCAAGAGTCCCCCAGATGTCTCAGTCCATTCCAGAGGAACCTCTTTGCCCTGCACTGGCTCATTTTTCACGCCGAGAATCGACTCACACCACGGTGTCACGTGGGACAGCCCTGTGGGAAAGCCTCGAGGGAAAACCGCAGATCCTTTGATCCACGCGACGGGAAGCGTGACATTGCTGCTACAGCCTGGAAGGAAAGTGCACGTGCATGCCCCCACACGAGACGAGGCCTGTCTCCCCTGGCGAGACTCCAGAAGTACCCAAAGATCCATATCAGTCCCTGAGAGGAATCCTCGGTTCCGGCCCTGACTCCACATAAGGTTTTTGGCCCCGGTATCGACGGGAGAGGAATCCCGACGGGCCCCCTAGCAACACGCATAGGGACTGGCCTCTCCTGAGGCCAACAGGGCGGGTCCCTGAGGTCCCCGTCGTAACTCGAGAACACCTGCCGCAACTCGAGAAAATCAAGGAAGTTCTCCCTTCCAGGCGAGATGAGGCCTATTTCCGATGAGGCGTCTGGAGACTAATGACACCTAACCTCTGGAACTTCGAAAGGGTCTTTCACACCCTTGCTGCAACTCAAGAAGTTCACCGCCATACCCGTCTCCACTCGAGAGGAAGCACGATGGTACCGCCCACATCCAGAGGAGCCCCGTTTCCCCCTCGTAGCTCGAGATGAGGGATCCTTTCCCTGCTTTCAACGGGAAAAAATTCCCGGCGTTCCCGTCGCATCTCAAGAGGAGGCACTCTCAACAGGAAAGGCGAGAGGAACTCCATGGTCGTACCACCATTCCAAGAGTCCCCCAGATGTCTCAGTCCATTCCAGAGGAACCTCTTTGCCCTGCACTGGCTCATCTTTCACGCCGAGAATCGACTCACACCACGGTGGCACGTGGGACAGCCCTGTGGGAAAGCCTCTAGGGAAAACCACAGATCCTTTGATCCACGCGACGGGAAGCGTGACATTGCTGCTACAGCCTGGAAGGAAAGTGCACGTGCATGCCCCCACTCGAGACGAGGCCTGACTCCCCTGGGGAGACTCCAGAAGTACCCAAAGATCCATGTCAGCCCCTGAGAGGAATCCTCGGTTCCGGCCCTGACTCCACACAAGGTTTTTGGCCCCGGTATCGACGGGAGAGGAATCCCGAGAGGCCCCCTAGCAACTCGCATAGGGACTGGCCTGTCCTGAGGCCACCAGGGCGGGTCCCTGAGGTCCCCTTCGTAACTCGAGAACACCTGCCGCAACTCGAGAAAATCCAGGAAGTTCTCCCTTCCAGGCGAGATGAGGCCTATTTCCGATGAGGCGTCTGGAGACTAATGACACCTAACCTCTGGAACTTCGAAAGGGTCTTTCATAGCCTTGCTGCAACTCAAGAAGTTCACCACCATACCCGTCTCCACTAGAGAGGAAGCACGATGGTCCCGCCCACATCCAGAGGAGCCCCGTTTCCCCCTCGTAGCTCGAGATGAGGGATCCTTTCCCTGCTTTCAACGGGAAAGAATTCCCGGCGTTCCCGTCGCGTCTCAAGAGGAGGCACTCTCAACAGGAAAGGCGAGAGGAACTCCATGGTCGTACCACCATTCCAAGAGTCCCCCAGATGTCTCAGTCCATTCCAGAGGAACCTCTTTGCCCTGCACTGGCTCATCTTTCACGCCGAGGATCGACTCACACCACGGTGGCACGTGGGACAGCCCTGTGGGAAAGCCTCGAGGGAAAGCCTCGAGGGAAAACCACAGATCCTTTGATCCACGCGACGGGAAGCGTGACATTGCTGCTACAGCCTGGAAGGAAAGCGCACGTGCATGCCCCCACTCGAGACGAGGCCTGACTCCCCTGGGGAGACTCCAGAAGTACCCAAAGATCCATGTCAGCCCCTGAGAGGAATCCTCGGTTCCGGCCCTGACTCCACACAAGGTTTTTGGCCCCGGTATCAACGGGAGAGGAATCCCGAGAGGCCCCCTAGCAATTCGCCTAGGGACTGGCCTTTCCTGAGGCCACCAGGGCGGGTCCCTGAGGTCCCCGTCGTAACTCGAGAACACCGGCCGCAACTCGAGAAAATCCAGGAAGTTCTCCCTTCCAGGCGAGATGAGGCCTATTTCCTATGAGGCTTCTGGAGACTAATGACACCTAACCTCTGGAACTTCGAAAGGGTCTTTCACACCCTTGCTGCAACTCAAGAAGTTCACCGCCATACCCGTCTCCACTCGAGAGGAAGCACGATGGTCCCGCCCACATCCAGAGGAGCCCCGTTTCCCCCTCGTAGCTCGAGATGAGGGATCCTTTCCCTGCTTTCAACGGGAAAGAATTCCCGGCGTTCCCGTCGCATCTCAAGAGGAGGCACTCTCAACAGGAAAGGCGAGAGGAACTCCATGGTCGTACCACCATTCCAAGAGTCCCCCAGATGTCTCAGTCCATTCCAGAGGAACCTCTTTGCCCTGCACTGGCTCATTTTTCACGCCGAGAATCGACTCACACCACGGTGTCACGTGGGACAGCCCTGTGGGAAAGCCTCGAGGGAAAGCCTCGAGGGAAAACCGCAGATCCTTTGATCCACGCGACGGGAAGCGTGACATTGCTGCTACAGCCTGGAAGGAAAGTGCACGTGCATGCCCCCACACGAGACGAGGCCTGTCTCCCCTGGCGAGACTCCAGAAGTACCCAAAGATCCATATCAGTCCCTGAGAGGAATCCTCGGTACCGGCCCTGACTCCACACAAGGTTTTTGGCCCCGGTATCGACGGGAGAGGAATCCCGACGGGCCCCCTAGCAACACGCATAGGGACTGGCCTCTCCTGAGGCCAACAAGTCGGGTCCCTGAGGTCCCCGTCGTAACTCGAGAACACCTGCCGCAACTCGAGAAAATCAAGGAAGTTCTCCATTCCAGGCGAGATGAGGCCTATTTCCGATGAGGCGTCTGGAGACTAATGACACCTAACCTCTGGAAATTCGAAAGGGTCTTTCACACCCTTGCTGCAACTCAAGAAGTTCACCGCCATACCCGTCTCCACTCGAGAGGAAGCACGATGGTCCCGCCCACATCCAGAGGAGCCCCGTTTCCCCCTCGAAGCTCGAGATGAGGGATCCTTTCCCTGCTTTCAACGGGAAAGTATTCCCGGCGTTCCCGTCGCATCTCAAGAGGAGGCACTCTCAACAGGAAAGGCGAGAGGAACTCCATGGTCGTACCACCATTCCAAGAGTCCCCCAGATGTCTCAGTCCATTCCAGAGGAACCTCTTTGCCCTGCACTGGCTCATCTTTCACGCCGAGGATCGACTCACAACACGGTGGCACGTGGGACAGCCCTGTGGGAAAGCCTCGAGGGAAAGCCTCGAGGGAAAACCACAGCTCCTTTGATCCACGCGACGGGAAGCGTGACATTGCTGCTACAGCCTGGAAGGAAAGCGCACGTGCATGCCCCCACTCGAGACGAGGCCTGACTCCCCTGGGGAGACTCCAGAAGTACCCAAAGATCCATGTCAGCCCATGAGAGGAATCCTCGGTTCCGGCCCTGACTCCACACAATCTTTTTGGCCCCGGTATTGACGGGAGAGGAATCCCGAGAGGCCCCCTAGCAACTCGCATGGGGACTGGCCTCTCCTGAGGTTACCAGGGCGGGTCCCTGAGGTCCCCGTCGAAACTCGAAAACACCTGGCGCAACTCGAGAAAATCCAGGAAGTTCTCCCTTCCAGGCGAGATGAGGCCTATTTCCGATGAGGCGTCTGGAGACTAATGACACCTAACCTCTGGAACTTCGAAAGGGTCTTTCACACCCTTGCTGCAACTCAAGAAGTTCACCGCCATACCCGTCTCCACTCGAGAGGAAGCACGATGGTCCCGCCCACATCCAGAGGAGCCCCGTTTCCCCCTCGTAGCTCGAGATGAGGGATCCTTTCCCTGCTTTCAACGGGAACGAATTCCCGGCGTTCCCGTCGCATCTCAAGAGGAGGCACTCTCAACAGGAAAGGCGAGAGGAACTCCATGGTCGTACCACCATTCCAAGAGTCCCCCAGATGTCTCAGTCCATTCCAGAGGAACCTCTTTGCCCTGCACTGGCTCATCTTTCACGCCGAGGATCGACTCACACCACGGTGGCACGTGGGACAGCCCTGTGGGAAAGCCTCGAGGGAAAGCCTCGAGGGAAACCCACAGATCCTTTGATCCAAGCGACGGGAAGCGTGACATTGCTGCTAAAGCCTGGAAGGAAAGCGCACGCGCATGCCCCCACTCGAGACGAGGCCTGACTCCCCTGGGGAGACTCCAGAAGTACCCAAAGATCCATGTCAGCCCCTGAGAGGAATCCTCGGATCCGGCCCTGACTCCACACAAGGTTTTTGGCCCCAGTATCGACGGGAGAGGAATCCCGAGAGGCCCCCTAACAACTCGCATAGGGACTGGCCTCTCCTGAGGCCACCAGGGCGGGTCCCTGAGGTCCCCGTCGTAACTCGAGAACACCTGCCGCAACTCGAGAAAATCCAGGAAGTTCTCCCTTCCAGGCGAGATGAGGCCTATTTCCGATGAGGCGTCTGGAGACTAATGACACCTAACCTCTGGAACTTGAAAGGGTCTTTCACACCCTTGCTGCAACTCAAGGAGTTCACCGCCATACCCGTCTCCACTCGAGAGGAAGCACGATGGTCCCGCCCACATCCAGAGGAGCCCCGTTTCCCCCTCGTAGCTCGAGATGAGGGATCCTTTCCCTGCTTTCAACGGGAAAGAATTCCCGGCGTTCCCGTCGCATCTCAAGAGGAGGCACTCTCAACAGGAAAGGCGAGAGGAACTCCATGGTCGTACCACCATTCCAAGAGTCCCCCAGATGTCTCAGTCCATTCCAGAGGAACCTCTTTGCCCTGCACTGGCTCATTTTTCACGCCGAGAATCGACTCACACCACGGTGTCACGTGGGACAGCCCTGTGGGAAAGCCTCGAGGGAAAACCGCAGATCCTTTGATCCACGCGACGGGAAGCGTGACATTGCTGCTACAGCCTGGAAGGAAAGTGCACGTGCATGCCCCCACACGAGACGAGGCCTGTCTCCCCTGGCGAGACTCCAGAAGTACCCAAAGATCCATATCAGTCCCTGAGAGGAATCCTCGGTTCCGGCCCTGACTCCACATAAGGTTTTTGGCCCCGGTATCGACGGGAGAGGAATCCCGACGGGCCCCCTAGCAACACGCATAGGGACTGGCCTCTCCTGAGGCCAACAGGGCGGGTCCCTGAGGTCCCCGTCGTAACTCGAGAACACCTGCCGCAACTCGAGAAAATCAAGGAAGTTCTCCCTTCCAGGCGAGATGAGGCCTATTTCCGATGAGGCGTCTGGAGACTAATGACACCTAACCTCTGGAACTTCGAAAGGGTCTTTCACACCCTTGCTGCAACTCAAGAAGTTCACCGCCATACCCGTCTCCACTCGAGAGGAAGCACGATGGTACCGCCCACATCCAGAGGAGCCCCGTTTCCCCCTCGTAGCTCGAGATGAGGGATCCTTTCCCTGCTTTCAACGGGAAAAAATTCCCGGCGTTCCCGTCGCATCTCAAGAGGAGGCACTCTCAACAGGAAAGGCGAGAGGAACTCCATGGTCGTACCACCATTCCAAGAGTCCCCCAGATGTCTCAGTCCATTCCAGAGGAACCTCTTTGCCCTGCACTGGCTCATCTTTCACGCCGAGGATCGACTCACACCACGGTGGCACGTGGGACAGCCCTGTGGGAAAGCCTCTAGGGAAAACCACAGATCCTTTGATCCACGCGACGGGAAGCGTGACATTGCTGCTACAGCCTGGAAGGAAAGTGCACGTGCATGCCCCCACTCGAGACGAGGCCTGACTCCCCTGGGGAGACTCCAGAAGTACCCAAAGATCCATGTCAGCCCCTGAGAGGAATCCTCGGTTCCGGCCCTGACTCCACACAAGGTTTTTGGCCCCGGTATCGACGGGAGAGGAATCCCGAGAGGCCCCCTAGCAACTCGCATAGGGACTGGCCTGTCCTGAGGCCACCAGGGCGGGTCCCTGAGGTCCCCTTCGTAACTCGAGAACACCTGCCGCAACTCGAGAAAATCCAGGAAGTTCTCCCTTCCAGGCGAGATGAGGCCTATTTCCGATGAGGCGTCTGGAGACTAATGACACCTAACCTCTGGAACTTCGAAAGGGTCTTTCATAGCCTTGCTGCAACTCAAGAAGTTCACCACCATACCCGTCTCCACTAGAGAGGAAGCACGATGGTCCCGCCCACATCCAGAGGAGCCCCGTTTCCCCCTCGTAGCTCGAGATGAGGGATCCTTTCCCTGCTTTCAACGGGAAAGAATTCCCGGCGTTCCCGTCGCGTCTCAAGAGGAGGCACTCTCAACAGGAAAGGCGAGAGGAACTCCATGGTCGTACCACCATTCCAAGAGTCCCCCAGATGTCTCAGTCCATTCCAGAGGAACCTCTTTGCCCTGCACTGGCTCATCTTTCACGCCGAGGATCGACTCACACCACGGTGGCACGTGGGACAGCCCTGTGGGAAAGCCTCGAGGGAAAGCCTCGAGGGAAAACCACAGATCCTTTGATCCACGCGACGGGAAGCGTGACATTGCTGCTACAGCCTGGAAGGAAAGCGCACGTGCATGCCCCCACTCGAGACGAGGCCTGACTCCCCTGGGGAGACTCCAGAAGTACCCAAAGATCCATGTCAGCCCCTGAGAGGAATCCTCGGTTCCGGCCCTGACTCCACACAAGGTTTTTGGCCCCGGTATCAACGGGAGAGGAATCCCGAGAGGCCCCCTAGCAATTCGCCTAGGGACTGGCCTTTCCTGAGGCCACCAGGGCGGGTCCCTGAGGTCCCCGTCGTAACTCGAGAACACCGGCCGCAACTCGAGAAAATCCAGGAAGTTCTCCCTTCCAGGCGAGATGAGGCCTATTTCCTATGAGGCTTCTGGAGACTAATGACACCTAACCTCTGGAACTTCGAAAGGGTCTTTCACACCCTTGCTGCAACTCAAGAAGTTCACCGCCATACCCGTCTCCACTCGAGAGGAAGCACGATGGTCCCGCCCACATCCAGAGGAGCCCCGTTTCCCCCTCGTAGCTCGAGATGAGGGATCCTTTCCCTGCTTTCAACGGGAAAGAATTCCCGGCGTTCCCGTCGCATCTCAAGAGGAGGCACTCTCAACAGGAAAGGCGAGAGGAACTCCATGGTCGTACCACCATTCCAAGAGTCCCCCAGATGTCTCAGTCCATTCCAGAGGAACCTCTTTGCCCTGCACTGGCTCATCTTTCACGCCGAGGATCGACTCACACCACGGTGGCACGTGGGACAGCCCTGTGGGAAAGCCTCGAGGGAAAGCCTCGAGGGAAAACCACAGATCCTTTGATCCAAGCGACGGGAAGCGTGACATTGCTGCTAAAGCCTGGAAGGAAAGCGCACGCGCATTCCCCCACTCGAGACGAGGCCTGACTCCACTGGGGAGACTCCAGAAGTACCCAAAGATCCATGTCAGCCCCTGAGAGGAATCCTCGGTTCCGGCCCTGACTCCACACAAGCTTTTTGGCCCCGGTATCGACGGGAGAGGAATCCCGAGAGGCCCCCTAGCAACTCGCATGGGGACTGGCCTCTCCTGAGGCCACCAGGGCGGGTCCCTGAGTTCCCCGTCGTAACTTAAGAACACCTGCCGCAACTCGAGAAAATCCAGGAAGTTCTCCCTTCCAGGCGAGATGAGGCCTATTTCCGATGAGGCGTCTGGAGACTAATGACACCTAACCTCTGGAACTTTGAAAGGGTCTTTCACACCCTTGCTGCAACTCAAGAAGTTCTCCCCCATACCCGTCTCCACTCGAGAGGAAGCACGATGGTCCCGCCCACATCCAGAGGAGCCCCGTTTTCCCCTCGGTGCTCGAGATGAGGGAACCTTTCCCTGCTTTCAACGGGAAAGAATTCCCGGCGTTCCCGTCGCATCTCAAGAGGAGGCCCTCTCAACAGGAAAGGCAAGAGGATCTCCATGGTCGTACCACCATTCCAAGAGTCCCCCAGATGTCTCAGTCCATTCCAGAGGAACCTCTTTGCCCTGCACTGGCTCATCTTTCACGCCGAGGATCGACTCACACCACGGTGGCACGTGGGACAGCCCTGTGGGAAAGCCTCGAGGGAAAGCCTCGAGGGAAAACCACAGATCCTTTGATCCACGCGACGGGAAGCGTGACATTGCTACTACAGCCTGGAAGGAAAGCGCACGTGCATGCCCCCACTCGAGACGAGGTCTGACTCCACTGGGGAGACTCCAGAAGTACCCAAAGATCCATGTCAGCCCCTGAGAGGAATCCTCGGTTCCGGCCCTGACTCCACACAAGGTTTCTGGCCCCGGTATCGACGGGAGAGGAATCCCGAGAGGCCCCCTATCAACTCGCATGGGGACTGGCCTCTCCTGAGGCCAACAGGGCGGGTCCCTGAGGTCCCCGTCGTAACTCGAGAACACCTGCCGCAACTCGAGAAAATCCAGGAAGTTCTCCCTTCCAGGCGAGATGAGGCCTATTTCCGATGAGGCCTCTGGAGACTATTGACACCAAACCTCTGGAACTTCGAAAGGGTCTTTCACACCCTTGCTGCAACTCAAGAAGTTCACCGCCATACCCGTCTCCACTCGAGAGGAAGCACGATGGTCCCGCCCACATCCAGAGGAGCCCCGTTTCCCCCTCGTAGCTCGAGATGAGGGATCCTTTCCCTGGTTTCAACGGGAAAGAATTCCCGGCGTTCCCGTCGCATCTCAAGAGGAGGCACTCTCAACAGGAAAGGCGAGAGGAACTCCATGGTCGTACCACCATTCCAAGAGTCCCCCAGATGTCTCAGTCCATTCCAGAGGAACCTCTTTGCCCTGCACTGGCTCATCTTTCACGCCGAGGATCGACTCACACCACGGTGGCACGTGGGACAGCCCTGTGGGAAAGCCTCGAGGGAAAGCCTCGAGGGAAAACCACAGATCCTTTGATCCACGCGACGGGAAGCGTGACATTGCTGCTACAGCCTGAAACGAAAGCGCACGTGCATGCCCCCACTCGAGACGAGGCCTGACTCCCCTGGGGAGACTCCAGAAGTACCCAAAGATCCATGTCAGCCCCTGAGAGGAATCCTCGGTTCCGGCCCTGACTCCACACAAGGTTGTTGGCCCCGGTATCGACGGGAGAGGAATCCCGAGAGGCCCCCTAGCAACTCGCATGGGGACTGGCCTCTCCTGAGGCCACCAGGGCCGGTCCCTGAGGTCCCCGTCGTTACTCGAGAACACCTGCCACAACTCGAGAAAATCCAGGAAGTTCTCCCTTCCAGGCGAGATGAGGCTTATTTCCGATGAGGCGTCTGCAGACTAATGACACCTAACCTCTGGAACTTCGAAAGGGTCTTTTACACCCTTGCTGCAACTCAAGAAGTTCACCACCATACCCGTCTCCACTCGAGAGGAAGCACGATGGTCCCGACCACATCCAAAGGAACCCCGTTTCCCCCTCGTAGCTCGAGATGAGGGATCCTTTCCCTGCTTTCAACGGGAAAGAATTCCCTGCGTTCCCGTCGCATCTCAAGAGGAGGCACTCTCAACAGGAAAGGCGAGAGGAACTCCATGGTCGTACCACCATTCCAAGAGTCCCCCAGATGTCTCAGTCCATTCCAGAGGAAGCTCTTTGCCCTGCACTGGCTCATCTTTCACGCCGAGGATCGACTCACACCACGGTGGCACGTGGGACAGCCCTGTGGGAAAGCCTCGAGGGAAAACCACACATCATTTGATCCACGCGACGGGAAGCGTGACATTGCTGCTACAGCCTGGAAGGAAAGTGCACGTGCATGACCCCACTCGAGACGAGGCCTGACTCCCCTGGGGAGACTCCAGAAGTACCCAAAGATCCATGTCAGCCCCTGAGAGGAATCCTCGGTTCCGGCCCTGACTCCACACAAGGTTTTTGGCCCCGGTATCGACGGGAGAGGAATCCCGAGAGGCCCCCTAGCAACTCGCATAGGGACTGGCTTCTCCTGAGGCCACCAGGGCGGGTCCCTGAGGTCCCCGTCGTAACTCGAGAACACCTGCCGCAACTCGAGAAAATCCAGGAAGTTCTCCCTTCCAGGCGAGATGAGGCCTATTTCCGATGAGGCGTCTGGAGACTAATGACACCTAACCTCTGGAACTTCGAAAGGGTCTTTCACAGCCTTGCTGCAACTCAAGAAGTTCACCATCATACCCGTCTCCACTAGAGAGGAAGCACGATGGTCCCGCCCACATCCAGAGGAGCCCCGTTTCCCCCTCGTAGCTCGAGATGAGGGATCCTTTCCCTGCTTTCAACGGGAAAGAATTCCCGGCGTTCCCGTCGCATCTCAAGAGGAGGCACTCTCAACAGGAAAGGCGAGAGGAACTCCATGGTCGTACCACCATTCCAAGAGTCCCCCAGATGTCTCAGTCCATTCCAGAGGAACCTCTTTGCCCTGCACTGGCTCATCTTTCACGCCGAGGATCGACTCACACCACGGTGGCACGTGGGACAGCCCTGTGGGAAAGCCTCGAGGGAAAGCCTCGAGGGAAAACCACAGATCCTTTGATCCACGCGACGGGAAGCGTGACATTGCTGCTACAGCCTGGAAGGAAAGCGCACGTGCATGCCCCCACTCGAGACGAGGCCTGACTCCCCTGGGGAGACTCCAGAAGTACCCAAAGATCCATGTCAGCCCCTGAGAGGAATCCTCGGTTCCGGCCCTGACTCCACACAAGGTTTTTGGCCCCGGTATCAACGGGAGAGGAATCCCGAGAGGCCCCCTAGCAACTCGCCTAGGGACTGGCCTTTCCTGAGGCCACCAGGGCGGGTCCCTGAGGTCCCCGTCGTAACTCGAGAACACCTGCCGCAACTCGAGAAAATCCAGGAAGTTCTCCCTTCCAGGCGAGATGAGGCCTATTTCCGATGAGGCCTCTGGAGACTAATGACACCTAACCTCTGGAACTTCGAAAGGGTCTTTCACACCCTTGCTGCAACTCAAGAAGTTCACCGCCATACCCGTCTCCACTAGAGAGGAAGCACGATGGTCCCGCCCACATCCAGAGGAGCCCCGTTTCCCCCTCGTAGCTCGAGATGAGGGATCCTTTCCCTGCTTTCAACGGGAAAGAATTCCCGGCGTTCCCGTCGCATCTCAAGAGGAGGCACGCTCAACAGGAAAGGCGAGAGGAACTCCATGGTCGTACCACCATTCCAAGAGTCCCCCAGATGTCTCAGTCCATTCCAGAGGAACCTCTTTGCCCTGCACTGGCTCATCTTTCACGCCGAGGATCGACTCACACCACGGTGGCACGTGGGACAGCCTTGTGGGAAAGCCTCGAGGGAAAGCCTCGAGGGAAAACCACATATCCTTTGATCCACGTGACGGGAAGCGTGACATTGCTGCTACAGCCTGGAAGGAAAGCGCACGTGCATGCCCCCACTCGAGACGAGGCCTGACTCCACTGGGGAGACTCCAGAAGTACCCAAAGATCCATGTCAGCCCCTGAGAGGAATCCTCGGTTCCGGCCCTGACTCCACACAAGCTTTTTGGCCCCGGTATCGACGGAAGAGGAATCCCGAGAGGCCCCCTAGCAACTCGCATGGGGACTGGCCTCTCCTGAGGCCACCAGGGCAGGTTCCTGAGGTCCCCGTCGAAACTCGAGAACACCTGCCGCAACTCGAGAAAATCCAGGAAGTTCTCCCTTCCAGGCGAGATGAGGCCTATTTCCGATGAGGCGTCTGGAGTCTAATGACACCTAACCTCTGGAACTTCGAAAGGGTCTTTCACACCCTTGTTGCAACTCAAGAAGTTCACCGCCATACCCGTCTCCACTCGAGAGGAAGCACGATGGTCCCGCCCACATCCAGAGGAGCCCCGTTTCCCCCTCGTAGCTCGAGATGAGGGATCCTTTCCCTGCTTTCAACGGGAAAGAATTCCCGGCGTTCCCGTCGCATCTCAAGAGGAGGCACTCTCAACAGGAAAGGCGAGAGGAACTCCATGGTCGTACCACCATTCCAAGAGTCCCCCAGATGTCTCAGTCCATTCCAGAGGAACCTCTTTGCCCTGCACTGGCTCATCTTTCACGCCGAGGATCGACTCACACCACGGTGGCACGTGGGACAGCCCTGTGGGAAAGCCTCGAGGGAAAGCCTCGAGGGAAAACCACAGATCCTTTGATCCAAGCGACGGGAAGCGTGACATTGCTGCTAAAGCCTGGAAGGAAAGCGCACGCGCATGCCCCCAGTCGAGACGAGGCCTGACTCCCCTGGGGAGACTCCAGAAGTACCCAAAGATCCATGTCAGCCCCTGAGAGGAATCCTCGGTTCCGGCCCTGACTCCACACAAGGTTTTTGGCCCCGGTATCGACGGGAGAGGAATCCCGAGAGGCCCCCTAACAACTCGCATGGGGACTGGCCTCTCCTGAGGCCACCAGGGCGGGTCCCTGAGGTCCCCGTCGTAACTCGAGAACACCTGCCGCAAATCGAGAAAATCCAGGAAGTTCTCCCTTCCAGGCGAGATGAGGCCTATTTCCGATGAGGCGTCTGCAGACTAATGACACCTAACCTCTGGAACTTCGAAAGGGTCTTTCACACCCTTGCTGCAACTCAAGAAGTTCACCACCATACCCGTCTCCACTCGAGAGGAAGCACGATGGTCCCGACCACATCCAAAGGAGCCCCGTTTCCCCCTCGTAGCTCGAGATGAGGGATCCTTTCCCTGCTTTCAACGGGAAAGAATTCCCTGCGTTCCCGTCGCATCTCAAGAGGAGGCACTCTCAACAGGAAAGGCGAGAGGAACTCCATGGTCGTACCACCATTCCAAGAGTCCCCCAGATGTCTCAGTCCATTCCAGAGGAAGCTCTTTGCCCTGCACTGGCTCATCTTTCACGCCGAGGATCGACTCACACTACGGTGGCACGTGGGACAGCCCTGTGGGAAAGCCTCGAGGGAAAACCACACATCATTTGATCCACGCGACGGGAAGCGTGACATTGCTGCTACAGCCTGGAAGGAAAGTGCACGTGCATGACCCCACTCGAGACGAGGCCTGACTCCCCTGGGGAGACTCCAGAAGTACCCAAAGATCCATGTCAGCCCCTGAGAGGAATCCTCGGTTCCGGCCCTGACTCCACACAAGGTTTTTGGCCCCGGTATCGACGGGAGAGGAATCCCGAGAGGCCCCCTAGCAACTCGCATAGGGACTGGCTTCTCCTGAGGCCACCAGGGCGGGTCCCTGAGGTCCCCGTCGTAACTCGAGAACACCTGCCGCAACTCGAGGAAATCCAGGAAGTTCTCCCTTCCAGGCGAGATGAGGCCTATTTCCGATGAGGCGTCTGGAGACTAATGACACCTAACCTCTGGAACTTCGAAAGGGTCTTTCACAGCCTTGCTGCAACTCAAGAAGTTCACCATCATACCCGTCTCCACTAGAGAGGAAGCACGATGGTCCCGCCCACATCCAGAGGAGCCCCGTTTCCCCCTCGTAGCTCGAGATGAGGCATCCTTTCCCTGCTTTCAACGGGAAAGAATTCCCGGCGTTCCCGTCGCATCTCAAGAGGAGGCACTCTCAACAGGAAAGGCGAGAGGAACTCCATGGTCGTACCACCATTCCAAGAGTCCCCCAGATGTCTCAGTCCATTCCAGAGGAACCTCTTTGCCCTGCACTGGCTCATCTTTCACGCCGAGGATCGACTCACACCACGGTGGCACGTGGGACAGCCCTGTGGGAAAGCCTCGAGGGAAAGCCTCGAGGGAAAACCACAGATCCTTTGATCCACGCGACGGGAAGCGTGACATTGCTGCTAAAGCCTGGAAGGAAAGCGCACGTGCATGCCCCCACTCGAGACGAGGCCTGACTCCCCTGGGGAGACTCCAGAAGTACCCAAAGATCCATGTCAGCCCCTGAGAGGAATCCTCGGTTCCGGCCCTGACTCCACACAAGGTTTTTGGCCCCGGTATCAACGGGAGAGGAATTCCGAGAGGCCCCCTAGCAACTCGCCTAGGGACTGGCCTTTCCTGAGGCCACCAGGGCGGGTCCCTGAGGTCCCCGTCGTAACTCGAGAACACCTGCCGCAACTCGAGAAAATCCAGGAAGTTCTCCCTTCCAGGCGAGATGAGGCCTATTTCCGATGAGGCCTCTGGAGACTAATGACACCTAACCTCTGGAACTTCGAAAGGGTCTTTCACACCCTTGCTGCAACTCAAGAAGTTCACCGCCATACCCGTCTCCACTAGAGAGGAAGCACGATGGTCCCGCCCACATCCAGAGGAGCCCCGTTTCCCCCTCGTAGCTCGAGATGAGGGATCCTTTCCCTGCTTTCAACGGGAAAGAATTCCCGGCGTTCCCGTCGCATCTCAAGAGGAGGCACGCTCAACAGGAAAGGCGAGAGGAACTCCATGGTCGTACCACCATTCCAAGAGTCCCCCAGATGTCTCAGTCCATTCCAGAGGAACCTCTTTGCCCTGCACTGGCTCATCTTTCACGCCGAGGATCGACTCACACCACGGTGGCACGTGGGACAGCCCTGTGGGAAAGCCTCGAGGGAAAGCCTCGAGGGAAAACCACATATCCTTTGATCCACGTGACGGGAAGCGTGACATTGCTGCTACAGCCTGAAAGGAAAGCGCACGTGCATGCCCCCACTCGAGACGAGGCCTGACTCCACTGGGGAGACTCCAGAAGTACCCAAAGATCCATGTCAGCCCCTGAGAGGAATCCTCGGTTCCGGCCCTGACTCCACACAAGCTTTTTGGCCCCGGTATCGACGGGAGAGGAATCCCGAGAGGCCCCCTAGCAACTCGCATGGGGACTGGCCTCTCCTGAGGCCACCAGGGCGGGTTCCTGAGGTCCCCGTCGAAACTCGAGAACACCTGCCGCAACTCGAGAAAATCCAGGAAGTTCTCCCTTCCAGGCGAGATGAGGCCTATTTCCGATGAGGCGTCTGGAGTCTAATGACACCTAACCTCTGGAACTTCGAAAGGGTCTTTCACACCCTTGTTGCAACTCAAGAAGTTCACCGCCATACCCGTCTCCACTCGAGAGGAAGCACGATGGTCCCGCCCACATCCAGAGGAGCCCCGTTTCCCCCTCGGAGCTCGAGATGAGGGATCCTTTCCCTGCTTTCAACGGGAAAGAATTCCCGGCGTTCCCGTCGCATCTCAAGAGGAGGCACTCTCAACAGGAAAGGCGAGAGGAACTCCATGGTCGTACCACCATTCCAAGAGTCCCCCAGATGTCTCAGTCCATTCCAGAGGAACCTCTTTGCCCTGCACTGGCTCATCTTTCACGCCGAGGATCGACTCACACCACGGTGGCACGTGGGACAGCCCTGTGGGAAAGCCTCGAGGGAAAGCCTCGAGGGAAAACCACAGATCCTTTGATCCAAGCGACGGGAAGCGTGACATTGCTGCTAAAGCCTGGAAGGAAAGCGCACGCGCATGCCCCCACTCGAGACGAGGCCTGACTCCCCTGGGGAGACTCCAGAAGTACCCAAAGATCCATGTCAGCCCCTGAGAGGAATCCTCGGTTCCGGCCCTGACTCCACACAAGGTTTTTGGCCCCGGTATCGACGGGAGAGGAATCCCGAGAGGCCCCCTAACAACTCGCATGGGGACTGGCCTCTCCTGAGGCCACCAGGGCGGGTCCCTGAGGTCCCCGTCGTAACTCGAGAACACCTGCCGCAAATCGAGAAAATCCAGGAAGTTCTCCCTTCCAGGCGAGATGAGGCCTATTTCCGATGAGGCGTCTGGAGACTAATGACACCTAACCTCTGGAACTTCGAAAGGGTCTTTCACACCCTTGCTGCAACTCAAGAAGTTCACCGCCATACCCGTGTCCACTCAAGAGGAAGCACGATGGTCCCGCCCACATCCAGAGGAGCCCCGTTTCCCCCTCGTAGCTCGAGATGAGGGATCCTTTCCCTGCTTTCAACGGGAAAGAATTCCCGGCGTTCCCGTCGCATCTCAAGAGGAGGCACTCTCAACAGGAAAGGCGAGAGGAACTCCATGGTCGTACCACCATTCCAAGAGTCCCCCAGATGTCTCAGTCCATTCCAGAGGAACCTCTTTGCCCTGCACTGGCTCATTTTTCACGCCGAGAATCGACTCACACCATGGTGTCACGTGGGACAGCCCTGTGGGAAAGCCTCGAGGGAAAGCCTCGAGGGAAAACCGCAGATCCTTTGATCCACGCGACGGGAAGCGTGACATTGCTGCTACAGCCTGGAAGGAAAGTACACGTGCATGCCCCCACACGAGACGAGGCCTGACTCCCCTGGCGAGTCTCCAGAAGTACCCAAAGATCCATATCAGTCCCTGAGAAGAATCCTCGGTTCCGGCCCTGACTCCACACAAGGTTTTTGGCCCCGATATCGACGGGAGAGGAATCCCGAGGGGCCCCCTAGCAACACGCATAGGGTCTGGCCTCTCCTGAGGCCAACAGGCGGGTCCCTGAGGTCCCCGTCGTAACTCGAGAACACCTGCCGCAACTCGAGAAAATCAAGGAAGTTCTCCCTTCCAGGCGAGATGAGGCCTATTTCCGATGAGGCGTCTGGAGACTAATGACACCTAACCTCTGGAACTTCGAAATGGTCTTTCACACCCTTGCTGCAACTCAAGAAGTTCACCGCCATACCCGTCTCCACTCGAGAGAAAGCACGATGGTCCCGCCCACATCCAGAGGAGCCCCGTTTCCCCCTCGTAGCTCGAGATGAGGGATCCTTTCCCTGCTTTCAACGGCAAAAAATTCCCGGCGTTCCCGTCGCATCTCAAGAGGAGGCACTCTCAACAGGAAAGGCGAGAGGAACTCCATGGTCGTACCACCATTCCAAGAGTCCCCCAGATGTCTCAGTCCATTCCAGAGGAACCTCTTTGCCCTGCACTGGCTCATCTTTCACGCCGAGGATCGACTCACACCACGGTGGCACGTGGGACAGCCCTGTGGGAAAGCCTCGAGGGAAAACCACACATCATTTGATCCACGCGACGGGAAGCGTGACATTGCTGCTACAGCCTGGAAGGAAAGTGCACGTCCATGCCCCCACTCGAGACGAGGCCTGACTCCCCTGGGGAGACTCCAGAAGTACCCAAAGATCCATGTCAGCCCCTGAGAGGAATCCTCGGTTCCGGCCCTGACTCCACACAAGGTTTTTGGCCCCGGTATCGACGGGAGAGGAATCCCGAGAGGCCCCCTAGCAACTCGCATAGGGACTGGCCTCTCCTGAGGCCACCAGGGCGGGTCCCTGAGGTCCCCGTCGTAACTCGAGAACACCTGCCGCAACTCGAGAAAATCCAGGAAGTTCTCCCTTCCAGGCGAGATGAGGCCTATTTCCGATGAGGCGTCTGGAGACTAATGACACCTAACCTCTGGAACTTCGAAAGGGTCTTTCACAGCCTTGCTGCCACTCAAGAAGTTCACCATCATACCCGTCTCCACTAGAGAGGAAGCACGATGGTCCCGCCCACATCCAGAGGAGCCCCGTTTCCCCCTCGTAGCTCGAGATGAGGGATCCTTTCCCTGGTTTCAACGGGAAAGAATTCCCGGCGTTCCCGTCGCATCTCAAGAGGAGGCACTCTCAACAGGAAAGGCGAGAGGAACTCCATGGTCGTACCACCATTCCAAGAGTCCCCCAGATGTCTCAGTCCATTCCAGAGGAACCTCTTTGCCCTGCACTGGCTCATCTTTCACGCCGAGGATCGACTCACACCACGGTGGCACGTGGGACAGCCCTGTGGGAAAGCCTCGAGGGAAAGCCTCGAGGGAAAACCACAGATCCATTGATCCACGCGACGGGAAGCGTGACATTGCTGCTACAGCCTGGAAGGAAAGCGCACGTGCATGCCCCCACTCGAGACGAGGCCTGACTCCCCTGGGGAGACTCCAGAAGTACCCAAAGATCCATGTCAGCCCCTGAGAGGAATCCTCGGTTCCGGCCCTGACTCCACACAAGGTTTTTGGCCCCGGTAACAACGGGAGAGGAATCCCGAGATGCCCCCTAGCAACTCGCCTAGGGACTGGCCTCTCCTGAGGCCACCAGGGCGGGTCCCTGAGGTCCCCGTCGTAACTCGAGAACACCTGCCGCAACTCGAGAAAAGCCAGGAAGTTCTCCCTTCCAGGCGAGATGAGGCCTATTTCCGATGAGGCCTCTGGAGACTAATGACACCTAACCTCTGGAACTTCGAAAGGGTCTTTCACACCCTTGCTGCAACTCAAGAAGTTCACCGCCATACCCGTCTCCACTAGAGAGGAAGCACGATGGTCCCGCCCACATCCAGAGGAGCCCCGTTTACCCCTCGTAGCTCGAGATGAGGGATCCTTTCCCTGCTTTCAACGGGAAAGAATTCCCGGCGTTCCCGTCGCATCTCAAGAGGAGGCACTCTCAACAGGAAAGGCGAGAGGAACTCCATGGTCGTACCACCATTCCAAGAGTCCCCCAGATGTCTCAGTCCATTCCAGAGGAACCTCTTTGCCCTGCACTGGCTCATCTTTCACGCCGAGGATCGACTCACACCACGGTGGCACGTGGGACAGCCCTGTGGGAAAGCCTCGAGGGAAAACCACAGATCCTTTGATCCACGCGACGGGAAGCGTGACATTGCTGCTACAGCCTGGAAGGAAAGTGCACGTGCATGCCCCCACTCGAGACGAGGCCTGACTCCCCTGGGGAGACTCCAGAAGTACCCAAAGATCCATGTCAGCCCCTGAGAGGAATCCTCGGTTCCGGCCCTGACTCCACACAAGGTTTTTGGCCCCGGTATCGACGGGAGAGGAATCCCGAGAGGCCCCCTAACAACTCGCATGGGGACTGGCCTCTCCTGAGGCCACCAGGGCGGGTCCCTGAGGTCCCCGTCGTAACTCGAGAACACCTGCCGCAACTCGAGAAAATCCAGGAAGTTCTCCCTTCCAGGCGAGATGAGGCCTATTTCCGATGAGGCGTCTGGAGACTAATGACACCTAACCTCTGGAACTTCGAAAGGGTCTTTCACACCCTTGCTGCAACTCAAGAAGTTCACCGCCATACCCGTCTCCACTCGAGAGGAAGCACGATGGTCCCGCCCACATCCAGAGGAGCCCCGTTTCCCCCTCGTAGCTCGAGATGAGGGATCCTTTCCCTGCTTTCAACGGGAAAGAATTCCCGGCGTTCCCGTCGCATCTCAAGAGGAGGCACTCTCAACAGGAAAGGCGAGAGGAACTCCATGGTCGTACCACCATTCCAAGAGTCCCCCAGATGTCTCAGTCCATTCCAGAGGAACCTCTTTGCCCTGCACTGGCTCATCTTTCACGCCGAGGATCGACTCACACCACGGTGGAACGTGGGACAGCCCTGTGGGAAAGCCTCGAGGGAAAGCCTCGAGGGAAAACCACAGATCCTTTGATCCACGCGACGGGAAGCGTGACATTGCTGCTACAGCCTGGAAGGAAAGCGCACGTGCATGCCCGCACTCGAGACGAGGCCTGACTCCCCTGGGGAGACTCCAGAAGTACCCAAAGATCCATGTCAGCCCCTGAGAGGAATCCTCGGTTCCGGCCCTGACTCCACACAAGGTTTTTGGCCCCGGTATCAACGGGAGAGGAATCCCGAGAGGCCCCCTAGCAACTCGCCTAGGGACTGGCCTTTCCTGAGGCCACCAGGGCGGGTCCCTGAGGTCCCCGTCGTAACTCGGGAACACCTGCCGCAACTCGAGAAAATCCAGGAAGTTCTCCCTTCCAGGCGAGATGAGGCCTATTTCCGATGAGGCGTCTGGAGACTAATGACACCTAACCTCTGGAACTTCGAAAGGGTCTTTCACACCCTTGCTGCAACTCAAGAAGTTCACCGCCATACCCGTCTCCACTCGAGAGGAAGCACGATGGTCCCGCCCACATCCAGAGGAGCCCCGTTTCCCCCTCGTAGCTCGAGATGAGGGATCCTTTCCCTGCTTTCAACGGGAAAGAATTCCCGGCGTTCCCGTCGCATCTCAAGAGGAGGCACTCTCAACAGGAAAGGCGAGAGGAACTCCATGGTCGTACCACCATTCCAAGAGTCCCCCAGATGTCTCAGTCCATTCCAGAGGAAGCTCTTTGCCCTGCACTGGCTCATCTTTCACGCCAAGGATCGACTCACACCACGGTGGCACGTGGGACAGCCCTGTGGGAAAGCCTCGAGGGAAAGCCTCAAGGGAAAACCACAGATCCTTTGATCCACGCGACGGGAAGCGTGACATTGCTGCTACAGCCTGGAAGGAAAGCGCACGTGCATGCCCCCACTCGAGACGAGGCCTGACTCCCCTGGGGAGACTCCAGAAGTACCCAAAGATTCATGTCAGCCCCTGAGAGGAATCCTCGGTTCCGGCCCTGACTCCACACAAGGTTTTTGGCCCCGGTATCAACGGGAGAGGAATCCCGAGAGGCCCTCTAGCAACTCGCCTAGGGACTGGCCTTTCCTGAGGCCACCAGGGCGGGTCCCTGAGGTCCCCGTCGTAACTCGAGAACACCTGCCGCAACTCGAGAAAATCCAGGAAGTTCTCCCTTCCAGGCGAGATGAGGCCTATTTCCGATGAGGCGTCTGGAGACTAATGACACCTAACCTCTGGAACTTCGAAAGGGTCTTTCACACCCTTGCTGCAACTCAAGAAGTTCACCGCCATACCCGTCTCCACTCGAGAGGAAGCACGATGGTCCCGCCCACATCCAGAGGAGCCCCGTTTCCCCCTCGTAGCTCGAGATGAGGGATCCTTTCCCTGCTTTCAACGGGAAAGAATTCCCGGCGTTCCCGTCGCATCTCAAGAGGAGGCACTCTCAACAGGAAAGGCGAGAGGAACTCCATGGTCGTACCACCATTCCAAGAGTCCCCCAGATGTCTCAGTCCATTCCAGAGGAACCTCTTTGCCCTGCACTGGCTCATCTTTCACGCCCAGGATTGACTCACACCACGGTGGCACGTGGGACAGCCCTGTGGGAAAGCCTCGAGGGAAAGCCTCGAGGGAAAACCACAGATCCTTTGATCCACCCGACGGGAAGCGTGACATTGCTGCTACAGCCTGGAAGGAAAGCGCACGTGCATGCCCCCACTCGAGACGAGGCCTGACTCCCCTGGGGAAACTCCAGAAGTACCCAAAGATGCATGTCAGCCCCTGAGAGGAATCCTCGGTTCCGGCCCTGACTCCACACAAGGTTTTTGGCCCCGGTATCGACGGGAGAGGAATCCCGAGAGGCCCCCTAGCAACTCGCCTAGGGACTGGCCTCTCCTGAGGCCACCAGGGCCGGTCCCTGAGGTCCCCGTCGTAACTCGAGAACACCTGCCGCAACTCGAGAAAATCCAGGAAGTTCTCCCTTCCAGGCGAGATGAGGCCTATTTCCGATGAGGCCTCTGGAGACTAATGACACCTAACCTCTGGAACTTCGAAAGGGTCTTTCACACCCTTGCTGCAACTCAAGAAGTTCACCGCCATACCCGTCTCCACTAGAGAGGAAGCACGATGGTCCCGCCCACATCCAGAGGAGCCCCGTTTCCCCCTCGTAGCTCGAGATGAGGGATCCTTTCCCTGCTTTCAACGGGAAAGAATTCCCGGCGTTCCCGTCGCATCTCAAGAGGAGGCACTCTCAACAGGAAAGGCGAGAGGAACTCCATGGTCGTACCACCATTCCAAGAGTCCCCCAGATGTCTCAGTCCATTCCAGAGGAACCTCTTTGCCCTGCACTGGCTCATCTTTCACGCCGAGGATCGACTCACACCACGGTGGCACGTGGGACAGCCCTGTGGGAAAGCCTCGAGGGAAAGCCTCGAGGGAAAACCACAGATCCTTTGATCCACGCGACGGGAAGCGTGACATTGCTGCTACAGCCTGGAAGGAAAGCGCACGTGCATGCCCCCACTCGAGACGAGGTCTGACTCCACTGGGGAGACTCCAGAAGTACCCAAAGATCCATGTCAGCCCCTGAGAGGAATCCTCAGTTCCGGCCCTGACTCCACACAAGGTTTTTGGCCCCGGTATCGACGGGAGAGGAATCCCGAGAGGCCCCCTAGCAACTCGCATGGGGACTGGCCTCTCCTGAGGCCACCAGGGCGGGTCCCTGAGGTCCCCGTCGTAACTCGAGAACACCTGCCGAAACTCGAGAAAATCCAGGAAGTTCTCCCTTCCAGGCGAGATGAGGCCTATTTCCGATGAGGCCTCTGGAGACTAATGACACCTAACCTCTGGAACTTCGAAAGGGTCTTTCACACCCTTGCTGCAACTCAAAAAGTTCACCGCCATACCCGTCTCCACTCGAGAGGAAGAACGATGGTCCCGCCCACATCCAGAGGAGCCCCGTTTCCCCCTCGTAGCTCGAGATGAGGGATCCTTTCCCTGGTTTCAACGGGAAAGAATTCCCGGCATTCCCGTCGCATCTCAAGAGGAGGCACTCTCAACAGGAAAGGCGAGAGGAACTCCATGGTCGTACCACCATTCCAAGAGTCCCCCAGATGTCTCAGTCCATTCCAGAGGAACATCTTTGCCCTGCACTGGCTCATCTTTCACGCCGAGGATCGACTCACACCACGGTGGCACGTGGGACAGCCCTGTGGGAAAGCCTCGAGGGAAAGCCTCGAGGGAAAACCACAGATCCTTTGATCCACGCGACGGGAAGCGTGACATTGCTGCTACAGCCTTGAAGGAAAGCGCACGTGCATGCCCCCACTCGAGACGAGGCCTGACTCCCCTGGGGAGACAACAGAAGTACCCAAAGATCCATGTCAGCCCCTGAGAGGAATCCTCGGTTCCGGCCCTGACTCCACACAAGCTTTTTGGCCCCGGTATCGACGGGAGAGGAATCCCGAGAGGCCCCCTAGCAACTCGCATGGGGACTGGCCTCTCCTGAGGCCACCAGGGCCGGTCCCTGAGGTCCCCGTCGTAACTCGAGAACACCTGCCCCAACTCGAGAAAATCCAGGAAGTTCTCCCTTCCAGGCGAGATGAGGCCTATTTCCGATGAGGCGTCTGGAGACTAATGACACCTAAATTCTGGAACTTTGAAAGGGTCTTTCACACCCTTGCTGCAACTCAAGAAGTTCTCCGCCATACCCGTCTCCACTCGAGAGGAAGCACGATGGTCCCGCCCACATCCAGAGGAGCCCCGTTTTCACCTCGGTGCTCGAGATGAGGGATCCTTTCCCTGCTTTAAACGGGAAAGAATTCCCGGCGTTCCCGTCGCATCTCAAGAGGAGGCACTCTCAACAGGAAAGGCGAGAGGAACTCCATGGTCGTACCACCATTCCAAGAGTCCCCCAGATGTCTCAGTCCATTCCTGAGGAACATCTTTGCCCTGCACTGGGTCATCTTTCACGCCGAGGATCGACTCACACCACGGTGGCACGTGGGACAGCCCTGTGTGAAAGCCTCGAGGGAAAGCCTCGAGGGAAAACCACAGATCCTTTGATCCACGCGACGGGAAGCGTGACATTGCTGCTACAGCCTGGAAGGAAAGCGCACGTGCATGCCCCCACTCGAGACGAGGTCTGACTCCACTGGGGAGACTCCAGAAGTACCCAAAGATCCATGTCAGCCCCTGAGAGGAATCCTCGGTTCCGGCCCTGACTCCACACAAGGTTTTTGGCCCCGGTATCGACGGGAGAGGAATCCCGAGAGGCCCCCTAGCAACTCGCATGGGGACTGGCCTCTCCTGAGGCCACCAGGGCGGGTCCCTGAGGTCCCCGTCGTAACTCGAGAACACCTGCCGCAACTCGAGAAAATCCAGGAAGTTCTCCCTTCCAGGCGAGATGAGGCCTATTTCCGATGAGGCCTCTGGAGACTAATGACACCAAACCTCTGGAACTTTGAAAGGGTCTTTCACACCCTTGGTGCAACTCAAGAAGTTCACCGCCATACCCGTCTCCACTCGAGAGGAAGCACGATGGTCCCGCCCACATCCAGAGGAGCCCCGTTTCCCCCTCGTAGCTCGAGATGAGGGATCCTTTCCCTGGTTTCAACGGGAAAGAATTCCCGGCGTTCCCGTCGCATCTCAAGAGGAGGCACTCTCAACAGGAAAGGCGAGAGGAACTCCATGGTCGTACCACCATTCCAAGAGTCCCCCAGATGTCTCAGTCCATTCCAGAGGAACCTCTTTGCCCTGCACTGGCTCATCTTTCATGCCGAGGATCGACTCACAACACGGTGGCACGTGGGACAGCCCTGTGGGAAAGCCTCGAGGGAAAGCCTCGAGGGAAAACCACAGATCCTTTGATCCACGCGACGGGAAGCGTGACATTGCTGCTACAGCCTGGAAGGAAAGCGCACGTGCATGCCCCCACTCGAGACGAGGCCTGACTCCCCTGGGGAGACTCCAGAAGTACCCAAAGATCCATGTCAGCCCCTGAGAGGAATCCTCGGTTCTGGCCCTGACTCCACACAAGGTTTTTGGCCCCGGTATCGACGGGAGAGGAATCCCGAGAGGCCCCCTAGCAACTCGCATGGGGACTGGCCTCTCCGGAGGCCACCAGGGCGGGTCCCTGAGGTCCCCGTCGTAACTCGAGAACACCTGCCGCAACTCGAGAAAATCCAGGAAGTTCTCCCTTCCAGGCGAGATGAGGCCTATTTCCGATGAGGCCTCTGGAGACTAATGACACCAAACCTCTGGAACTTCGAAAGGGTCTTTCACACCCTTGCTGCAACTCAAGAAGTTCACCGCCATACCCGTCTCCACTCGAGAGGAAGCACGATGGTCCCGCCCACATCCAGAGGAGCCCCGTTTCCCCCTCGTAGCTCGAGATGAGGGATCCTTTCCCTGGTTTCAACGGGAAAGAATTCCCGGCGTTCCCGTCGCATCTCAAGAGGAGGCACTCTCAACAGGAAAGGCGAGAGGAACTCCATGGTCGTACCACCATTCCAATAGTCCCCCAGATGTCTCAGTCCATTCCAGAGGAACCTCTTTGCCCTGCACTGGCTCATCTTTCATGCCGAGGATCGACTCACAACACGGTGGCACGTGGGACAGCCCTGTGGGAAAGCCTCGAGGGAAAGCCTCGAGGGAAAACCACAGATCCTTTGATCCACGCGACGGGAAGCGTGACATTGCTGCTACAGCCTGGAAGGAAAGCGCACGTGCATGCCCCCACTCGAGACGAGGCCTGACTCCCCTGGGGAGACTCCAGAAGTACCCAAAGATCCATGTCAGCCCCTGAGAGGAATCCTCGGTTCCGGCCTTGACTCCACACAAGGTTTTTGGCCCCGGTATCGACGGGAGAGAAATCCCGAGAGGCCCCCTAGCAACTCGCATGGGGACTGGCCTCTCCTGAGGCCACCAGGGCGGGTCCCTGAGGTCCCCGTCGTAACTCGAGAACACCTGCCGCAACTCGAGAAAATCCAGGAAGTTCTCCCTTCCAGGCGAGATGAGGCCTATTTCCGATGAGGCCTCTGGAGACTAATGACACCTAACCTCTGGAACTTCGAAAGGGTCTTTCACACCCTTGCTGCAACTCAAGAAGTTCACCGCCATACCCGTCTCCACTCGAGAGGAAGCACGATGGTCCCGCCCACATCCAGAGGAGCCCCGTTTCCCCCTCGTAGCTCGAGATGAGGGATCCTTTCCCTGCTTTCAATGGCAAAAAATTCCCGGCGTTCCCGTCGCATCTCAAGAGGAGGCACTCTCAACAGGAAAGGCGAGAGGAACTCCATGGTCGTACCACCATTCCAAGAGTCCCCCAGATGTCTCAGTCCATTCCAGAGGAACCTCTTTACCCTGCACTGGCTCATCTTTCACGCCGAGGATCGACTCACACCACGGTGGCACGTGGGACAGCCCTGTGGGAAAGCCTCGAGGGAAAGCCTCGAGGGAAAACCACAGATCCTTTGATCCAAGCGACGGGAAGCGTGACATTGCTGCTAAAGCCTGGAAGGAAAGCGCACGCGCATGCCCCCACTCGAGACGAGGCCTGACTCCCCTGGGGAGACTCCAGAAGTACCCAAAGATCCATGTCAGCCCCTGAGAGGAATCCTCGGTTCCGGCCCTGACTCCACACAAGGTTTTTGGCCCCGGTATCGACGGGAGAGGAATCCCGAGAGGCCCCCTAACAACTCGCATGGGGACTGGCCTCTCCTGAGGCCACCAGGGCGGGTCCCTGAGGTCCCCGTCGTAACTCGAGAACACCTGCCGCAAATCGAGAAAATCCAGGAAGTTCTCCCTTCCAGGCGAGATGAGGCCTATTTCCGATGAGGCGTCTGGAGACTAATGACACCTAACCTCTGGAACTTCGAAAGGGTCTTTCACACCCTTGCTGCAACTCAAGAAGTTCACCGCCATACCCGTGTCCACTCAAGAGGAAGCAGGATGGTCCCGCCCACATCCAGAGGATCCCCGTTTCCCCCTCGTAGCTCGAGATGAGGGATCCTTTCCCTGCTTTCAACGGGAAAGAATTCCCGGCGTTCCCGTCGCATCTCAAGAGGAGGCACTCTCAACAGGAAAGGCGAGAGGAACTCCATGGTCGTACCACCATTCCAAGAGTCCCCCAGATGTCTCAGTCCATTCCAGAGGAACCTCTTTGCCCTGCACTGGCTCATTTTTCACGCCGAGAATCGACTCACACCACGGTGTCACGTGGGACAGCCCTGTGGGAAAGCCTCGAGGGAAAGCCTCGAGCGAAAACCGCAGATCCTTTGATCCACGCGACGGGAAGCGTGACATTGCTGCTACAGCCTGGAAGGAAAGTGCACGTGCATGCCCCCACACGAGACGAGGCCTGTCTCCCCTGGCGAGACTCCAGAAGTACCCAAAGTTCCATATCAGTCCCTGAGAGGAATCCTCGGTTCCGGCCCTGACTCCACACAAGGTTTTTGGCCCCGGTATCGACGGGAGAGGAATCCCGAGGGGCCCCCTAGCAACACGCATAGGGACTGGCCTCTCCTGAGGCCAACAGGGCGGGTCCCTGAGGTCCCCGTCGTAACTCGAGAACACCTGCCGCAACTCGAGAAAATCAAGGAAGTTCTCCCTTCCAGGCGAGATGAGGCCTATTTCCGATGAGGCGTCTGGAGACTAATGACACCTAACCTCTGGAACTTCGAAAGGGTCTTTCACACCCTTGCTGCAACTCAAGAAGTTCACCGCCATACCTGGCTCCACTCGAGAGAAAGCACGATGGTCCCGCCCACATCCAGAGGAGCCCCGTTTCCCCCTCGTAGCTCGAGATGAGGGATCCTTTCCCTGCTTTCAACGGCAAAAAATTCCCGGCGTTCCCATCGCATCTCAAGAGGAGGCACTCTCAACAGGAAAGGCGAGAGGAACTCCATGGTCGTACCACCATTCCAAGAGTCCCCCAGATGTCTCAGTCCATTCCAGAGGAAGCTCTTTGCCCTGCACTGGCTCATCTTTCACGCCGAGGATCGACTCACACCACGGTGGCACGTGGGACAGCCCTGTGGGAAAGCCTCAAGGGAAAACCACACATCATTTGATCCACGCGACGGGAAGCGTGACATTGCTGCTACAGCCTGGAAGGAAAGCGCACGTGCATGCCCCCACTCGAGACGAGGCCTGACTCCCCTGGGGAGACTCCAGAAGTACCCAAAGATCCATGTCAGCCCCTGAGAGGAATCCTCGGTTCCGGCCCTGACTCCACACAAGGTTTTTGGCCCCGGTATCGACGGGAGAGGAATCCCGAGAGGCCCCCTAGCAACTCGCATGGGGACTGGCCTCTCCTGAGGCCACCAGGGCGGGTCCCTGAGATCCCCGTCGTAACTCGAGAACACCTGCCGCAACTCGAGAAAATCCAGGAAGTTCTCCCTTCCAGGCGAGATGAGGCCTATTTCCGATGAGGCCTCTGGAGACTAATGACACCTAACCTCTGGAACTTCGAAAGGGTCTTTCACACCCTTGCTGCAATTCAAGAAGTTCACCGCCATACCCGTCTCCACTCGAGAGGAAGCACGATGGTCCCGCCCACATCCAGAGGAGCCCCGTTTCCCCCTCGTAGCTCGAGATGAGGGATCCTTTCCCTGCTTTCAACGGCAAAAAATTCCCGGAGTTCCCGTCGCATCTCAAGAGGAGGCACTCTCAACAGGAAAGGCGAGAGGAACTCCATGGTCGTACCACCATTCCAAGAGTCCCCCAGATGTCTCAGTCCATTCCAGAGGAACCTCTTTGCCCTGCACTGGCTCATCTTTCACGCCGAGGATCGACTCACACCACGGTGGCACGTGGGACAGCCCTGTGGGAAAGCCTCGAGGGAAAGCCTCGAGGGAAAACCACAGATCCTTTGATCCAAGCGACGGGAAGCGTGACATTGCTGCTAAAGCCTGGAAGGAAAGCGCACGCGCATGCCCCCACTCGAGACGAGGCCTGACTCCCCTGGGGAGACTCCAGAAGTACCCAAAGATCCATGTCAGCCCCTGAGAGGAATCCTCGGTTCCGGCCCTGACTCCACACAAGGTTTTTGGCCCCGGTATCGACGGGAGAGGAATCCCGAGAGGCCCCCTAACAACTCGCATGGGGACTGGCCTCTCCTGAGGCCACCAGGGCGGGTCCCTGAGGTCCCCGTCGTAACTCGAGAACACCAGCCGCAAATCGAGAAAATCCAGGAAGTTCTCCCTTCCAGGCGAGATGAGGCCTATTTCCGATGAGGCGTCTGGAGACTAATGACACCTAACCTCTGGAACTTCGAAAGGGTCTTTCACACCCTTGCTGCAACTCAAGAAGTTCACCGCCATACCCGTCTCCACTCGAGAGGAAGCACGATGGTCCCGCCCACATCCAGAGGAGCCCCGTTTCCCCCTCGTAGCTCGAGATGAGGGATCCTTTCCCTGCTTTCAACGGGAAAGAATTCCCGGCGTTCCCGTCGCATCTCAAGAGGAGGCACTCTCAACAGGAAAGGCGAGAGGAACTCCATGGTCGTACCACCATTCCAAGAGTCCCCCAGATGTCTCAGTCCATTCCAGAGGAAACTCTTTGCCCTGCACTGGCTCATCTTTCACGCCGAGGATCGACTCACACCACAGTGGCACGTGGGACAGCCCTGTGGGAAAGCCTCGAGGGAAATCCTCGAGTGAAAATCACAGATCCTTTGATCCCCGTGACGGGAAGCGTGACATTGCTGCTACAGCCTGGAAGGAAAGCGCACGTGCATGCCCCCACTCGAGACGAGGCCTGACTCCCCTGGGGAGACTCCAGAAGTACCCAAAGATCCATGTCAGCCCCTGAGAGGAATCCTCGGTTCCGGCCCTGACTCCACTCAAGGTTTTTGGCCCCGGTATCGACGGGAGAGGAATCCCGAGAGGCCCCCTAGCAACTCGCATGGGGACTGGCCTCTCCTGAGGCCACCAGGGCGGGTCCCTGAGTTCCCCGTCGTAACTTAAGAACACCTGCCGCAACTCGAGAAAATCCAGGAAGTTCTCCCTTCCAGGCGAGATGAGGCCTATTTCCGATGAGGCCTCTGGAGACTAATGACACCTAACCTCTGGAACTTCGAAAGGGTCTTTCACACCCTTGCTGAAACTCAAGAAGTTCACCGCCATACCCGTGTCCACTCAAGAGGAAGCACGATGGTCCCGCCCACATCCAGAGGAGCCCCGTTTCCCCCTCGTAGCTCGAGATGAGGGATCCTTTCCCTGCTTTCAACGGGAAAGAATTCCCGGCGTTCCCGTCGCATCTCAAGAGGAGGCACTCTCAACAGGAAAGGCGAGAGGAACTCCATGGTCGTACCACCATTCCAAGAGTCCCCCAGATGTCTCAGTCCATTCCAGAGGAACCTCTTTGCCCTGCACTGGCTCATTTTTCACGCCGAGAATCGACTCACACCACGGTGTCACGTGGGACAGCCCTGTGGGAAAGCCTCGAGGGAAAGCCTCGAGCGAAAACCTCAGATCCTTTGATCCACGCGACGGGAAGCGTGACATTGCTGCTACAGCCTGGAAGGAAAGTGCACGTGCATGCCCCCACACGAGACGAGGCCTGTCTCCCCTGGCGAGACTCCAGAAGTACCCAAAGATCCATATCAGTCCCTGAGAGGAATCCTCGGTTCCGGCCCTGACTCCACACAAGGTTTTTGGCCCCGGTATCGACGGGAGAGGAATCCCGAGGGGCCCCCTAGCAACACGCATAGGGACTGGCCTCTCCTGAGGCCAACAGGGCGGGTCCCTGAGGTCCCCGTCGTAACTCGAGAACACCTGCCGCAACTCGAGAAAATCAAGGAAGTTCTCCCTTCCAGGCGAGATGAGGCCTATTTCCGATGAGGCGTCTGGAGACTAATGACACCTAACCTCTGGAACTTCGAAAGGGTCTTTCACACCGTTGCTGCAACTCAAGAAGTTCACCGCCATACCCGTCTCCACTCGAGAGAAAGCACGATGGTCCCGCCCACATCCAGAGGAGCCCCGTTTCCCCCTCGTAGCTCGAGATGAGGGATCCTTTCCCTGCTTTCAACGGCAAAAAATTCCCGGCGTTCCCGTCGCATCTCAAGAGGAGGCACTCTCAACAGGAAAGGCGAGAGGAACTCCATGGTCGTACCACCATTCCAAGAGTCCCCCAGATGTCTCAGTCCATTCCAGAGGAACCTCTTTGCCCTGCACTGGCTCATCTTTCACGCCGAGGATCGACTCACACCACGGTGGCACGTGGGACAGCCCTGTGGGAAAGCCTCTAGGGAAAACCACACATCATTTGATCCACGGGACGGGAAGCGTGACATTGCTGCTACAGCCTGGAAGGAAAGTGCACGTGCATGCCCCCACTCGAGACGAGGCCTGACTCCCCTGGGGAGACTCCAGAAGTACCCAAAGATCCATGTCAGCCCCTGAGAGGAATCCTCGGTTCCGGCCCTGACTCCACACAAGGTTTTTGGCCCCGGTATCGACGGGAGAGGAATCCCGAGAGGCCCCCTAGCAACTTGCATAGGGACTGGCCTCTCCTGAGGCCACCAGGGCGGGTCCCTGAGGTCCCCGTCGTAACTCGAGAACACCTGCCGCAACTGGAGAAAATCCAGGAAGTTCTCCCTTCCAGGCGAAATGAGGCCTATTTCCGATCAGGCGTCTGGAGACTAATGACACCTTACCTCTGGAACTTCGAAAGGGTCTTTCACAGCCTTGCTGCAACTCAAGAAGTTCACCACCATACCCGTCTCCACTAGAGAGGAAGCACGATGGTCCCGCCCACATCCAGAGGAGCCCCGTTTCCCCCTCGTAGCTCGAGATGAGGGATACTTTCCCTACTTTAAACGGGAAAGAATTCCCGGCGTTCCCGTCGCATCTCAAGAGGAGGCACTCTCAACAGGAAAGGCGAGAGGAACTCCATGGTCGTACCACCATTCCAAGAGTTCCCCAGATGTCTCAGTCCATTCCAGAGGAACCTCTTTGCCCTGCACTGGCTCATCTTTCACGCCCAGGATTGACTCACACCACGGTGGCACGTGGGACAGCCCTGTGGGAAAGCCTCGAGGGAAAGCCTCGAGGGAAAACCACAGATCCTTTGATCCACGCGACGGGAAGCGTGACATTGCTGCTACAGCCTGGAAGGAAAGCGCACGTGCATGCCCCCACTCGAGACGAGGCCTGACTCCCCTGGGGAGACTCCAGAAGTACCCAAAGATCCATGTCAGCCCCTGAGAGGAATCCTCGGTTCCGGCCCTGACTCCACTCAAGGTTTTTGGCCCCGGTATCGACGGGAGAGGAATCCCGAGAGGCCCCCTAGCAACTCGCATGGGGACTGGCCTCTCCTGAGGCCACCAGGGCGGGTCCCTGAGTTCCCCGTCGTAACTTAAGAACACCTGCCGCAACTCGAGAAAATCCAGGAAGTTCTCCCTTCCAGGCGAGATGAGGCCTATTTCCGATGAGGCGTCTGGAGACTAATGACACCTAACCTCTGGAACTTTGAAAGGGTCTTTCACACCCTTGCTGCAACTCAAGAAGTTCTCCGCCATACCCGTCTCCACTCGAGAGGAAGCACGATGGTCCCGCCCACATCCAGAGGAGCCCCGTTTTCCCCTCGGTGCTAGAGATGAGGGATCCTTTCCCTGCTTTCAACGGGAAAGAATTCCCGGCGTTCCCGTCGCATCTCAAGAGGAGGCACTCTCAACAGGAAAGGCGAGAGGATCTCCATGGTCGTACCACCATTCCAAGAGTCCCCCAGATGTCTCAGTCCATTCCAGAGGAACCTCTTTGCCCTGCACTGGCTCATCTTTCACGCCGAGGATCGACTCACACCACGGTGGCACGTGGGACAGCCCTATGGGAAAGCCTCGAGGGAAAGCCTCGAGGGAAAACCACAGATCCTTTGATCCACGCGACGGGAAGCGTGACATTGCTGCTACAGCCTGGAAGGAAAGCGCACGTGCATGCCCCCACTCGAGACGAGGTCTGACTCCACTGGGGAGACTCCAGAAGTACCGAAAGATCCATGTCAGCCCCTGAGAGGAATCCTCGGTTCCGGCCCTGACTCCACACAAGGTTTTTGGCCCCGGTATCGACGGGAGAGGAATCCCGAGAGGCCCCCTAGCAACTCGCATGGGGACTGGCCTCTCCGGAGGCCAACAGGGCGGGTCCTTGAGGTCCCCGTCGTAACTCGAGAACACCTGCCGCAACTCGAGAAAATCCAGGAAGTTCTCCCTTCCAGGCGAGATGAGGCCTATTTCCGATGAGGCCTCTGGAGACTAATGACACCAAACCTCTTGAACTTCGAAAGGGTCTTTCACACCCTTGGTGCAACTCAAGAAGTTCACTGCCATACCCGTCTCCACTCGAGAGGAAGCACGATGGTCCCGCCCACATCCAGAGGAGCCCCGTTTCCCCCTCGTAGCTCGAGATGAGGGATCCTTTCCCTGCTTTCAACGGGAAAGAATTCCCGGCGTTCCCGTCGCATCTCAAGAGGAGGCACTCTCAACAGGAAAGGCGAGAGGAACTCAATGGTGGTACCACCATTCCAAGAGTCCCCCAGATGTCTCAGTCCATTTCAGAGGAACCTCTTTGCCCTGCACTGGCTCATCTTTCACGCCGAGGATCGACTCACAACACGGTGGCACGTGGGACAGCCCTGTGGGAAAGCCTCGAGGGAAAGCCTCGAGGGAAAACCACAGATCCTTTGATGCACGCGACGGGAAGCGTGACATTGCTGCTACAGCCTGGAAGGAAAGCGCACGTGCATGCCCCCACTCGAGACGAGGCCTGACTCCCCTGGGGAGACTCCAGAAGTACCCAAAGATCCATGTCAGCCCCTGAGAGGAATCCTCGGTTCCGGCCTTGACTCCACACAAGCTTTTTGGCCCCGGTATCGACGGGAGAGGAATCCCGAGAGGCCCCCTGGCAACTCGCATGGGGACTGGCCTCTCCTGAGGCCACCAGGGCGGGTCCCTGAGGTCCCCGTCATAACTTGAGAACACCTGCCGCAACTCGAGAAAATCCAGGAAGTTCTCCCTTCCAGGCGAGATGAGGCCTATTTCCGATGAGGCCTCTGGAGACTAATGACACCTAACCTCTGGAACTTCGAAAGGGTCTTTCACACCCTTGCTGCAACTCAAGAAGTTCACCGCCATATCCGTCTCCACTCGAGAGGAAGCACGATGGTCCCGCCCACATCCAGAGGAGCCCCGTTTCCCCCTCGTAGCTCGAGATGAGGGATCCTTTCCCTGCTTTCAACGGCAAAAAATTCCCGGCGTACCCGTCGCATCTCAAGAGGAGGCACTCTCAACAGGAAAGGCGACAGGAACTCCATGGTCGTACCACCATTCCAAGAGTCCCCCAGATGTCTCAGTCCATTCCAGAGGAACCTCTTTGCCCTGCACTGGCTCATCTTTCACGCCGAGGATCGACTCACACCACGGTGGCACGTGGGACAGCCCTGTGGGAAAGCCTCGAGGGAAAACCACAGATCCTTTGATCCACGCGACGGGAAGCGTGACATTGCTGCTACAGCCTGGAAGGAAAGTGCACGTGCATGCCCCCACTCGAGACGAGGCCTGACTCCCCTGGGGAGACTCCAGAAGTACCCAAAGATCCATGTCAGCCCCTGAGAGGAATCCTCGGTTCCGGCCCTGACTCCACACAAGGTTTTTGGCCCCGGTATCGACGGGAGAGGAATCCCGAGAGGCCCCCTAGCAACTCGCATGGGGACTGGCCTCTCCTGAGGCCACCAGGGCGGGTCCCTGAGGTCCCCGTCGTAACTCGAGAACACCTGCCGCAACTCGAGAAAATCCAGGAAGTTCTCCCTTCCAGGCGAGATGAGGCCTATTTCCGATGAGGCCTCTGGAGACTAATGACACCTAACCTCTGGAACTTCGAAAGGGTCTTTCACACCCTTGCTGAAACTCAAGAAGTTCACCGCCATACCCGTCTCCACTCGAGAGGATGCACGATGGTCCCGCCCACATCCAGAGGAGCCCCGTTTCCCCCTCGTAGCTCGAGATGAGGGATCCTTTCCCTGCTTTCAACGGCAAAAAATTCCCGGCGTTCCCGTCGCATCTCAAGAGGAGGCACTCTCAACAGGAAAGGCGAGAGGAACTCCATGGTCGTACCACCATTCCAAGAGTCCCCCAGATGTCTCAGTCCATTCCAGAGGAACCTCTTTGCCCTGCACTGGCTCATTTTTCACGCCGAGAATCGACTCACACCACGGTGTCACGTGGGACAGCCCTGTGGGAAAGCCTCGAGGGAAAGCCTTGAGCGAAAACCGCAGATCCTTTGATCCACGCGACGGGAAGCGTGACATTGCTGCTACAGCCTGGAAGGAAAGTGCACGTGCATGCCCCCACACGAGACGAGGCCTGTCTCCCCTGGCGAGACTCCAGAAGTACCCAAAGATCCATATCAGTCCCTGAGAGGAATCCTCGGTTCCGGCCCTGACTCCACACAAGGTTTTTGGCCCCGGTATCGACGGGAGAGGAATCCCGAGAGGCCCCGTAGCAACTCGCATGGGGACTGGCCTCTCCTGGGGCCACCAGGGCGGGTCCCTGAGGTCCCCGTCGTCACTCGAGAACACCTGCCGCAACTCGAGAAAATCCAGGAAGTTCTCCCTTCCAGGCGAGATGAGGCCTATTTCCGATGAGGCGTCTGGAGACTAATGACACCTAACCTCTGGATCTTCGAAAGGGTCTTTCACAGCCTTGCTGCAACTCAAGAAGTTCACCACCATACCAGTCTCCACTAGAGAGGAAGCACGATGGTCCCGCCCACATCCAGAGGAGCCCCGTTTCCCCCTCTTAGCTCGAGATGAGGGATCCTTTCCCTGCTTTCAACGGGAAAGAATTCCCGGCGTTCCCGTCGCATCTCAAGAGGAGGCACTCTCAACAGGAAAGGCGAGAGGAACTCCATGGTCGTACCACCATTCCAAGAGTCCCCCAGATGTCTCAGTCCATTCCAGAGGAACCTCTTTGCCCTGCACTGGCTCATCTTTCACGCCGAGGATCGACTCACACCACGGTGGCACGTGGGACAGCCCTGTGGGAAAGGCTCGAGGGAAAGCCTCGAGGGAAAACCACAGATCCTTTGATCCACGCGACGGGAAGCGTGACATTGCTGCTACAGCCTGGAAGGAAAGCGCACGTGCATGCCCCCATTCGAGACGAGGCCTGACTCCCCTGGGGAGACTCCACAAGTACCCAAAGATCCATGTCAGCCCCTGAGAGGAATCCTCGGTTCCGGCCTTGACTCCACACAAGGTTTTTGGCCCCGGTATCAACGGGAGAGGAATCCCGAGAGGCCCTCTAGCAACTCGCCTAGGGACTGGCCTCTCCTGAGGCCACCAGGGCGGGTCCCTGAGGTCCCCGTCGTAACTCGAGAACACCTGCCGCAAATCGAGAAAATCCAGGAAGTTCTCCCTTCCAGGCGAGATGAGGCCTATTTCCGATGAGGCCTCTGGAGACTAATGACACCTAACCTCTGGAACTTCGAAAGGGTCTTTCACACCCTTGCTGCAACTCAAGAAGTTCACCGCCATACCCGTCTCCACTCGAGAGGAAGCACGATGGTCCCGCCCACATCCAGAGGAGCCCCGTTTCCCCCTCGTAGCTCGAGATGAGGGATCCTTTCCCTGCTTTCAACGGGAAAGAATTCCCGGCGTTCCCGTCGCATCTCAAGAGGAGGCACTCTCAACAGGGAAGGCGAGAGGAACTCCATGGTCGTACCACCATTCCAAGAGTCCCCCAGATGTCTCAGTCCATTCCAGAGGAACCTCTTTGCCCTGCACTGGCTCATCTTTCACGCCGAGGATCGACTCACACCACGGTGGCACGTGGGACAGCCCTGTGGGAAAGCCTCGAGGGAAAGCCTCGAGGGAAAACCACAGATCCTTTGATCCACGCGACGGGAAGCGTGACATTGCTGCTACAGCCTGGAAGGAAAGCGCACGTGCATGCCCCCACTCGAGACGAGGTCTGACTCCACTGGGGAGACTCCAGAAGTACCGAAAGATCCATGTCAGCCCCTGAGAGGAATCCTCGGTTCCGGCCCTGACTCCACACAAGGTTTTTGGCCCCGGTATCGACGGGAGAGGAATCCCGAGAGGCCCCCTAGCAACTCGCATGGGGACTGGCCTCTCCGGAGGCCAACAGGGCGGGTCCTTGAGGTCCCCGTCGTAACTCGAGAACACCTGCCGCAACTCGAGAAAATCCAGGAAGTTCTCCCTTCCAGGCGAGATGAGGCCTATTTCCGATGAGGCCTCTGGAGACTAATGACACCAAACCTCTTGAACTTCGAAAGGGTCTTTCACACCCTTGGTGCAACTCAAGAAGTTCACTGCCATACCCGTCTCCACTCGAGAGGAAGCACGATGGTCCCGCCCACATCCAGAGGAGCCCCGTTTCCCCCTCGTAGCTCGAGATGAGGGATCCTTTCCCTGCTTTCAACGGGAAAGAATTCCCGGCGTTCCCGTCGCATCTCAAGAGGAGGCACTCTCAACAGGAAAGGCGAGAGGAACTCAATGGTGGTACCACCATTCCAAGAGTCCCCCAGATGTCTCAGTCCATTTCAGAGGAACCTCTTTGCCCTGCACTGGCTCATCTTTCACGCCGAGGATCGACTCACAACACGGTGGCACGTGGGACAGCCCTGTGGGAAAGCCTCGAGGGAAAGTCTCGAGGGAAAACCACAGATCCTTTGATGCACGCGACGGGAAGCGTGACATTGCTGCTACAGCCTGGAAGGAAAGCGCACGTGCATGCCCCCACTCGAGACGAGGCCTGACTCCCCTGGGGAGACTCCAGAAGTACCCAAAGATCCATGTCAGCCCCTGAGAGGAATCCTCGGTTCCGGCCTTGACTCCACACAAGCTTTTTGGCCCCGGTATCGACGGGAGAGGAATCCCGAGAGGCCCCCTGGCAACTCGCATGGGGACTGGCCTCTCCTGAGGCCACCAGGGCGGGTCCCTGAGGTCCCCGTCATAACTTGAGAACACCTGCCGCAACTCGAGAAAATCCAGGAAGTTCTCCCTTCCAGGCGAGATGAGGCCTATTTCCGATGAGGCCTCTGGAGACTAATGACACCTAACCTCTGGAACTTCGAAAGGGTCTTTCACACCCTTGCTGCAACTCAAGAAGTTCACCGCCATATCCGTCTCCACTCGAGAGGAAGCACGATGGTCCCGCCCACATCCAGAGGAGCCCCGTTTCCCCCTCGTAGCTCGAGATGAGGGATCCTTTCCCTGCTTTCAACGGCAAAAAATTCCCGGCGTACCCGTCGCATCTCAAGAGGAGGCACTCTCAACAGGAAAGGCGACAGGAACTCCATGGTCGTACCACCATTCCAAGAGTCCCCCAGATGTCTCAGTCCATTCCAGAGGAACCTCTTTGCCCTGCACTGGCTCATCTTTCACGCCGAGGATCGACTCACACCACGGTGGCACGTGGGACAGCCCTGTGGGAAAGCCTCGAGGGAAAACCACAGATCCTTTGATCCACGCGACGGGAAGCGTGACATTGCTGCTACAGCCTGGAAGGAAAGTGCACGTGCGTGCCCCCACTCGAGACGAGGCCTGACTCCCCTGGGGAGACTCCAGAAGTACCCAAAGATCCATGTCATCCCCTGAGAGGAATCCTCGGTTCCGGCCCTGACTCCACACAAGGTTTTTGGCCCCGGTATCGACGGGAGAGGAATCCCGAGAGGCCCCCTAGCAACTCGCATGGGGACTGGCCTCTCCTGAGGCCACCAGGGCGGGTCCCTGAGGTCCCCGTCGTAACTCGAGAACACCTGCCGCAACTCGAGAAAATCCAGGAAGTTCTCCCTTCCAGGCGAGATGAGGCCTATTTCCGATGAGGCCTCTGGAGACTAATGACACCTAACCTCTGGAACTTCGAAAGGGTCTTTCACACCCTTGCTGAAACTCAAGAAGTTCACCGCCATACCCGTCTCCACTCGAGAGGATGCACGATGGTCCCGCCCACATCCAGAGGAGCCCCGTTTCCCCCTCGTAGCTCGAGATGAGGGATCCTTTCCCTGCTTTCAACGGCAAAAAATTCCCGGCGTTCCCGTCGCATCTCAAGAGGAGGCACTCTCAACAGGAAAGGCGAGAGGAACTCCATGGTCGTACCACCATTCCAAGAGTCCCCCAGATGTCTCAGTCCATTCCAGAGGAACCTCTTTGCCCTGCACTGGCTCATTTTTCACGCCGAGAATCGACTCACACCACGGTGTCACGTGGGACAGCCCTGTGGGAAAGCCTCGAGGGAAAGCCTTGAGCGAAAACCGCAGATCCTTTGATCCACGCGACGGGAAGCGTAACATTGCTGCTACAGCCTGGAAGGAAAGTGCACGTGCATGCCCCCACACGAGACGAGGCCTGTCTCCCCTGGCGAGACTCCAGAAGTACCCAAAGATCCATATCAGTCCCTGAGAGGAATCCTCGGTTCCGGCCCTGACTCCACACAAGGTTTTTGGCCCCGGTATCGACGGGAGAGGAATCCCGAGAGGCCCCGTAGCAACTCGCATGGGGACTGGCCTCTCCTGGGGCCACCAGGGCGGGTCCCTGAGGTCCCCGTCGTCACTCGAGAACACCTGCCGCAACTCGAGAAAATCCAGGAAGTTCTCCCTTCCAGGCGAGATGAGGCCTATTTCCGATGAGGCGTCTGGAGACTAATGACACCTAACCTCTGGAACTTCGAAAGGGTCTTTCACAGCCTTGCTGCAACTCAAGAAGTTCACCACCATACCAGTCTCCACTAGAGAGGAAGCACGATGGTCCCGCCCACATCCAGAGGAGCCCCGTTTCCCCCTCTTAGCTCGAGATGAGGGATCCTTTCCCTGCTTTCAACGGGAAAGAATTCCCGGCGTTCCCGTCGCATCTCAAGAGGAGGCACTCTCAACAGGAAAGGCGAGAGGAACTCCATGGTCGTACCACCATTCCAAGAGTCCCCCAGATGTCTCAGTCCATTCCAGAGGAACCTCTTTGCCCTGCACTGGCTCATCTTTCACGCCGAGGATCGACTCACACCACGGTGGCACGTGGGACAGCCCTGTGGGAAAGGCTCGAGGGAAAGCCTCGAGGGAAAACCACAGATCCTTTGATCCACGCGACGGGAAGCGTGACATTGCTGCTACAGCCTGGAAGGAAAGCGCACGTGCATGCCCCCATTCGAGACGAGGCCTGACTCCCCTGGGGAGACTCCACAAGTACCCAAAGATCCATGTCAGCCCCTGAGAGGAATCCTCGGTTCCGGCCTTGACTCCACACAAGGTTTTTGGCCCCGGTATCAACGGGAGAGGAATCCCGAGAGGCCCTCTAGCAACTCGCCTAGGGACTGGCCTCTCCTGAGGCCACCAGGGCGGGTCCCTGAGGTCCCCGTCGTAACTCGAGAACACCTGCCGCAAATCGAGAAAATCCAGGAAGTTCTCCCTTCCAGGCGAGATGAGGCCTATTTCCGATGAGGCCTCTGGAGACTAATGACACCTAACCTCTGGAACTTCGAAAGGGTCTTTCACACCCTTGCTGCAACTCAAGAAGTTCACCGCCATACCCGTCTCCACTCGAGAGGAAGCACGATGGTCCCGCCCACATCCAGAGGAGCCCCGTTTCCCCCTCGTAGCTCGAGATGAGGGATCCTTTCCCTGCTTTCAACGGGAAAGAATTCCCGGCGTTCCCGTCGCATCTCAAGAGGAGGCACTCTCAACAGGGAAGGCGAGAGGAACTCCATGGTCGTACCACCATTCCAAGAGTCCCCCAGATGTCTCAGTCCATTCCAGAGGAACCTCTTTGCCCTGCACTGGCTCATCTTTCACGCCGAGGATCGACTCACACCACGGTGGCACGTGGGACAGCCCTGTGGGAAAGCCTCGAGGGAAAGCCTCGAGGGAAAACCACAGATCCTTTGATCCACGCGACGGGAAGCGTGACATTGCTGCTACAGCCTGGAAGGAAAGCGCACGTGCATGCCCCCACTCGAGACGAGGTCTGACTCCACTGGGGAGACTCCAGAAGTACCGAAAGATCCATGTCAGCCCCTGAGAGGAATCCTCGGTTCCGGCCCTGACTCCACACAAGGTTTTTGGCCCCGGTATCGACGGGAGAGGAATCCCGAGAGGCCCCCTAGCAACTCGCATGGGGACTGGCCTCTCCGGAGGCCAACAGGGCGGGTCCTTGAGGTCCCCGTCGTAACTCGAGAACACCTGCCGCAACTCGAGAAAATCCAGGAAGTTCTCCCTTCCAGGCGAGATGAGGCCTATTTCCGATGAGGCCTCTGGAGACTAATGACACCAAACCTCTTGAACTTCGAAAGGGTCTTTCACACCCTTGGTGCAACTCAAGAAGTTCACTGCCATACCCGTCTCCACTCGAGAGGAAGCACGATGGTCCCGCCCACATCCAGAGGAGCCCCGTTTCCCCCTCGTAGCTCGAGATGAGGGATCCTTTCCCTGCTTTCAACGGGAAAGAATTCCCGGCGTTCCCGTCGCATCTCAAGAGGAGGCACTCTCAACAGGAAAGGCGAGAGGAACTCAATGGTGGTACCACCATTCCAAGAGTCCCCCAGATGTCTCAGTCCATTTCAGAGGAACCTCTTTGCCCTGCACTGGCTCATCTTTCACGCCGAGGATCGACTCACAACACGGTGGCACGTGGGACAGCCCTGTGGGAAAGCCTCGAGGGAAAGTCTCGAGGGAAAACCACAGATCCTTTGATGCACGCGACGGGAAGCGTGACATTGCTGCTACAGCCTGGAAGGAAAGCGCACGTGCATGCCCCCACTCGAGACGAGGCCTGACTCCCCTGGGGAGACTCCAGAAGTACCCAAAGATCCATGTCAGCCCCTGAGAGGAATCCTCGGTTCCGGCCTTGACTCCACACAAGCTTTTTGGCCCCGGTATCGACGGGAGAGGAATCCCGAGAGGCCCCCTGGCAACTCGCATGGGGACTGGCCTCTCCTGAGGCCACCAGGGCGGGTCCCTGAGGTCCCCGTCATAACTTGAGAACACCTGCCGCAACTCGAGAAAATCCAGGAAGTTCTCCCTTCCAGGCGAGATGAGGCCTATTTCCGATGAGGCCTCTGGAGACTAATGACACCTAACCTCTGGAACTTCGAAAGGGTCTTTCACACCCTTGCTGCAACTCAAGAAGTTCACCGCCATATCCGTCTCCACTCGAGAGGAAGCACGATGGTCCCGCCCACATCCAGAGGAGCCCCGTTTCCCCCTCGTAGCTCGAGATGAGGGATCCTTTCCCTGCTTTCAACGGCAAAAAATTCCCGGCGTACCCGTCGCATCTCAAGAGGAGGCACTCTCAACAGGAAAGGCGACAGGAACTCCATGGTCGTACCACCATTCCAAGAGTCCCCCAGATGTCTCAGTCCATTCCAGAGGAACCTCTTTGCCCTGCACTGGCTCATCTTTCACGCCGAGGATCGACTCACACCACGGTGGCACGTGGGACAGCCCTGTGGGAAAGCCTCGAGGGAAAACCACAGATCCTTTGATCCACGCGACGGGAAGCGTGACATTGCTGCTACAGCCTGGAAGGAAAGTGCACGTGCGTGCCCCCACTCGAGACGAGGCCTGACTCCCCTGGGGAGACTCCAGAAGTACCCAAAGATCCATGTCATCCCCTGAGAGGAATCCTCGGTTCCGGCCCTGACTCCACACAAGGTTTTTGGCCCCGGTATCGACGGGAGAGGAATCCCGAGAGGCCCCCTAGCAACTCGCATGGGGACTGGCCTCTCCTGAGGCCACCAGGGAGGGTCCCTGAGGTCCCCGTCGTAACTCGAGAACACCTGCCGCAACTCGAGAAAATCCAGGAAGTTCTCCCTTCCAGGCGAGATGAGGCCTATTTCCGATGAGGCCTCTGGAGACTAATGACACCTAACCTCTGGAACTTCGAAAGGGTCTTTCACACCCTTGCTGAAACTCAAGAAGTTCACCGCCATACCCGTCTCCACTCGAGAGGATGCACGATGGTCCCGCCCACATCCAGAGGAGCCCCGTTTCCCCCTCGTAGCTCGAGATGAGGGATCCTTTCCCTGCTTTCAACGGCAAAAAATTCCCGGCGTTCCCGTCGCATCTCAAGAGGAGGCACTCTCAACAGGAAAGGCGAGAGGAACTCCATGGTCGTACCACCATTCCAAGAGTCCCCCAGATGTCTCAGTCCATTCCAGAGGAACCTCTTTGCCCTGCACTGGCTCATTTTTCACGCCGAGAATCGACTCACACCACGGTGTCACGTGGGACAGCCCTGTGGGAAAGCCTCGAGGGAAAGCCTTGAGCGAAAACCGCAGATCCTTTGATCCACGCGACGGGAAGCGTAACATTGCTGCTACAGCCTGGAAGGAAAGTGCACGTGCATGCCCCCACACGAGACGAGGCCTGTCTCCCCTGGCGAGACTCCAGAAGTACCCAAAGATCCATATCAGTCCCTGAGAGGAATCCTCGGTTCCGGCCCTGACTCCACACAAGGTTTTTGGCCCCGGTATCGACGGGAGAGGAATCCCGAGAGGCCCCGTAGCAACTCGCATGGGGACTGGCCTCTCCTGGGGCCACCAGGGCGGGTCCCTGAGGTCCCCGTCGTCACTCGAGAACACCTGCCGCAACTCGAGAAAATCCAGGAAGTTCTCCCTTCCAGGCGAGATGAGGCCTATTTCCGATGAGGCGTCTGGAGACTAATGACACCTAACCTCTGGAACTTCGAAAGGGTCTTTCACAGCCTTGCTGCAACTCAAGAAGTTCACCACCATACCAGTCTCCACTAGAGAGGAAGCACGATGGTCCCGCCCACATCCAGAGGAGCCCCGTTTCCCCCTCTTAGCTCGAGATGAGGGATCCTTTCCCTGCTTTCAACGGGAAAGAATTCCCGGCGTTCCCGTCGCATCTCAAGAGGAGGCACTCTCAACAGGAAAGGCGAGAGGAACTCCATGGTCGTACCACCATTCCAAGAGTCCCCCAGATGTCTCAGTCCATTCCAGAGGAACCTCTTTGCCCTGCACTGGCTCATCTTTCACGCCGAGGATCGACTCACACCACGGTGGCACGTGGGACAGCCCTGTGGGAAAGGCTCGAGGGAAAGCCTCGAGGGAAAACCACAGATCCTTTGATCCACGCGACGGGAAGCGTGACATTGCTGCTACAGCCTGGAAGGAAAGCGCACGTGCATGCCCCCATTCGAGACGAGGCCTGACTCCCCTGGGGAGACTCCACAAGTACCCAAAGATCCATGTCAGCCCCTGAGAGGAATCCTCGGTTCCGGCCTTGACTCCACACAAGGTTTTTGGCCCCGGTATCAACGGGAGAGGAATCCCGAGAGGCCCTCTAGCAACTCGCCTAGGGACTGGCCTCTCCTGAGGCCACCAGGGCGGGTCCCTGAGGTCCCCGTCGTAACTCGAGAACACCTGCCGCAAATCGAGAAAATCCAGGAAGTTCTCCCTTCCAGGCGAGATGAGGCCTATTTCCGATGAGGCCTCTGGAGACTAATGACACCTAACCTCTGGAACTTCGAAAGGGTCTTTCACACCCTTGCTGCAACTCAAGAAGTTCACCGCCATACCCGTCTCCACTCGAGAGGAAGCACGATGGTCCCGCCCACATCCAGAGGAGCCCCGTTTCCCCCTCGTAGCTCGAGATGAGGGATCCTTTCCCTGCTTTCAACGGGAAAGAATTCCCGGCGTTCCCGTCGCATCTCAAGAGGAGGCACTCTCAACAGGGAAGGCGAGAGGAACTCCATGGTCGTACCACCATTCCAAGAGTCCCCCAGATGTCTCAGTCCATTCCAGAGGAACCTCTTTGCCCTGCACTGGCTCATCTTTCACGCCGAGGATCGACTCACACCACGGTGGCACGTGGGACAGCCCTGTGGGAAAGCCTCGAGGGAAAGCCTCGAGGGAAAACCACAGATCCTTTGATCCACGCGACGGGAAGCGTGACATTGCTGCTACAGCCTGGAAGGAAAGCGCACGTGCATGCCCCCACTCGAGACGAGGTCTGACTCCACTGGGGAGACTCCAGAAGTACCCAAAGATCCATGTCAGCCCCTGAGAGGAATCCTCGGTACCGGCCCTGACTCCACACAAGGTTTTTGGCCCCGGTATCGACGGGAGAGGAATCCCGAGAGGCCCCCTAGCAACTCGCATGGGGACTGGCCTCTCCGGAGGCCACCAGGGCGGGTCCTTGAGGTCCCCGTCGTAACTCGAGAACACCTGCCGCAACTCGAGAAAATCCAGGAAGTTCTCCCTTCCAGGCGAGATGAGGCCTATTTCCGATGAGGCCTCTGGAGACTAATGACACCAAACCTCTGGAACTTCGAAAGGGTCTTTCACACCCTTGGTGCAACTCAAGAAGTTCACTGCCATACCCGTCTCCACTCGAGAGGAAGCACGATGGTCCCGCCCACATCCAGAGGAGCCCCGTTTCCCCCTCGTAGCTCGAGATGAGGGATCCTTTCCCTGGTTTCAACGGGAAAGATTTCCCGGCGTTCCCGTCGCATCTCAAGAGGAGGCACTCTCAACAGGAAAGGCGAGAGGAACTCCATGTTGGTACCACCATTCCAAGAGTCCCCCAGATGTCTCAGTCCATTTCAGAGGAACCTCTTTGCCCTGCACTGGCTCATCTTTCACGCCGAGGATCGACTCACAACACGGTGGCACGTGGGACAGCCCTGTGGGAAAGCCTCGAGGGAAAGCCTCGAGGGAAAACCACAGATCCTTTGATCCACGCGACGGGAAGCATGACATTGCTGGAAAAGCCTGGAAGGAAAGCGCACATGCATGCCCCCACTCGAGACGAGGCCTGACTCCCCTGGGGAGACTCCAGAAGTACCCAAAGATCCATGTCAGCCCCTGAGAGGAATCCTCGGTTCCGGCCCTGACTCCACACAAGCTTTTTGGCCCCGGTATCGACGGGAGAGGAATCCCGAGAGGCCCCCTAGCAACTCGCATGGGGACTGGCCTCTCCTGAGGCCACCAGGGCCGGTCCCTGAGGTCCCCGTCGTAACTCGAGAACACCTGCCGCAACTCGAGAAAATCCAGGAAGTTCTCCCTTCCAGGCGAGATGAGGCCTATTTCCGATGAGGCGTCTGGAGACTAATGACACCTAACCTCTGGAACTTCGAAAGGGTCTTTCACACCCTTGCTGCAACTCAAGAAGTTCACCACCATACCCGTCTCCACTCGAGAGGAAGCACGATGGTCCCGACCACATTCAAAGGAGCCCCGTTTCCCCCTCGTAGCTCGAGATGAGGGATCCTTTCCCTGCTTTCAACGGAAAAGAATTCCCTGCGTTCCCGTCGCATCTCAAGAGGAGGCACTCTCAACAGGAAAGGCGAGAGGAACTCCATGGTCGTACCACCATTCCAAGAGTCCCCCAGATGTCTCAGTCCATTCCAGAGGAAGCTCTTTGCCCTGCACTGGCTCATCTTTCACGCCGAGGATCGACTCACAACACGGTGGCACGTGGGACAGCCCTGTGGGAAAGCCTCGAGGGAAAGCCTCGAGGGAAAACCACAGATCCTTTGATCCACGCGACGGGAAGCGTGACATTGCTGCTAAAGCCTGGAAGGAAAGCGCACGTGCATGCCCCCACTCGAGACGAGGCCTGACTCCCCTGGGGAGACTCCAGAAGTACCCAAAGATACATGTCAGCCCCTGAGAGGAATCCTCGGTTCCGGCCTTGACTCCACACAAGCTTTTTGGCCCCGGTATCGACGGGAGAGGAATCCCGAGAGGCCCCCTAGCAACTCGCATGGGGACTGGCCTCTCCTGAGGCCACCAGGGCGGGTCCCTGAGGTCCCCGTCGTAACTCGAGAACACCTGCCGCAACTCGAGAAAATCCAGGAAGTTCTCCCTTCCAGGCGAGATGAGGCCTATTTCCGATGAGGCCTCTGGAGACTAATGACACCTAACCTCTGGAACTTCGAAAGGGTCTTTCACACCCTTGCTGCAACTCAAGAAGTTCACCGCCATATCCGTCTCCACTCGAGAGGAAGCACGATGGTCCCGCCCACATCCAGAGGAGCCCCGTTTCCCCCTCGTAGCTCGAGATGAGGGATCCTTTCCCTGCTTTCAACGGCAAAAAATTCCCGGCGTTCCCGTCGCATCTCAAGAGGAGGCACTCTCAACAGGAAAGGCGAGAGGAACTCCATGGTCGTACCACCATTCCAAGAGTCCCCCAGATGTCTCAGTCCATTCCAGAGGAACCTCTTTGCCCTGCACTGGCTCATCTTTCACGCCGAGGGTCGACTCACACCACGGTGGCACGTGGGACAGCCCTGTGGGAAAGCCTCGAGGGAAAGCCTCGAGGGAAAACCACAGATCCTTTGATCCACGTGACGGGAAGCGTGACATTGCTGCTACAGCCTGAAAGGAAAGCGCACGTGCATGCCCCTACTCGAGACGAGGCCTGACTGCACTGGGGTGACTCCAGAAGTACCCAAAGATCCATGTCAGCCCCTGAGAGGAATCCTCGGTTCCGGCCCTGACTCCACACAAGGTTTTTGGCCCCGGTATAGACGGGAGAGGAATCCCGAGAGGCCCCCTAGCAACTCGCATGGAGACTGGCCTCTCCGGAGGCCACCAGGGCGGGTCCCTGAGGTCCCCGTCGTAATTCGAGAACACCTGCCGCAACTCGAGAAAATCCAGGAAGTTCTCCCTTCCAGGCGAGATGAGGCCTATTTCCGATGAGGCCTCTGGAGACTAATGACACCAAACCTCTGGAACTTCGAAAGGGTCTTTCACACCCTTGCTGCAACTCAAGAAGTTCACCGCCATACCCGTCTCCACTCGAGAGGAAGCACGATGGTCCCGCCCACATCCAGAGGAGCCCCGTTTCCCCCTCGTAGCTCGAGATGAGGGATCCTTTCCCTGCTTTCAACGGGAAAGAATTCCCGGCGTTCCCGTCGCATCTCAAGAGGAGGCACTCTCAACAGGAAAGGCGAGAGGAACTCCATGGTCGTACCACCATTCCAAGAGTCCCCCAGATGTCTCAGTCCATTCCAGAGGAACCTCTTTGCCCTGCACTGGCTCATCTTTCACGCCGAGGATCGACTCACAACACGGTGGCACGTGGGACAGCCCTGTGGGAAAGCCTCAAGGGAAAGCCTCGAGGGAAAACCACAGATCCTTTGATCCACGCGACGGGAAGCGTGACATTGCTGCTACAGCCTGGAAGGAAAGCGCACGTGCATGCCCCCACTCGAGACGAGGCCTGACTCCCCTGGGGAGACTCCAGAAGTACCCAAAGATCCATGTCAGCCCCTGAGAGGAATCCTCGGTTCCGGCCCTGACTCCACACAAGGTTTTTGGCCTCGGTATCGACGGGAGAGGAATCCCGAGAGGCCCCCTAGCAACTCGCATGGGGACTGGCCTCTCCTGAGGCCACCAGGGCGGGTCCCTGAGGTCCCTGTCGTAACTCGAGAACACCTGCCGCAACTCGAGAAAATCCAGGAAGTTCTCCCTTCCAGGCGAGATGAGGCCTATTTCCGATGAGGCCTCTGGAGACTAATGACACCAAACCTCTGGAACTTCGAAAGGGTCTTTCACACCCTTGCTGCAACTCAAGAAGTTCACCGCCATACCCGTCTCCACTCGAGAGGAAGCACGATGGTCCCGCCCACATCCAGAGGAGCCCCGTTTCCCCCTCGTAGCTCGAGATGAGGGATCCTTTCCCTGCTTTCAACGGGTAAGAATTCCCGGCGTTCCCGTCGCATCTCAAGAGGAGGCACTGTCAACAGGAAAGGCGAGAGGAACTCCATGGTCGTACCACCATTCCAAGAGTCCCCCAGATGTCTCAGTCCATTCCAGAGGAACCTCTTTGCCCTGCACTGGCTCATCTTTCACGCCGAGGATCGACTCACACCACGGTGGCACGTGGGACAGCCCTGTGGGAAAGCCTCAAGGGAAAACCACAGATCCTTTGATCCACGCGACGGGAAGCGTGACATTGCTGCTACAGCCTGGAAGGAAAGTGCACGTGCATGCCCCCACTCGAGACGAGGCCTGACTCCCCTGGGGAGACTCCAGAAGTACCCAAAGATCCATGTCAGCCCCTGAGAGGAATCCTCGGTTCCGGCCTTGACTCCACACAAGCTTTTTGGCCCCGGTATCGACGGGAGAGGAATCCCGAGAGGCCCCCTAGCAACTCGCATGGGGACTGGCCTCTCCTGAGGCCACCAGGGCGGGTCCCTGAGGTCCCCGTCGTAACTCGAGAACACCTGCCGCAACTCGAGAAAATCCAGGAAGTTCTCCCTTCCAGGCGAGATGAGGCCTATTTCCGATGAGGCCTCTGGAGACTAATGACACCTAACCTCTGGAACTTCGAAAGGGTCTTTCACACCCTTGCTGCAACTCAAGAAGTTCACCGCCATATCCGTCTCCACTCGAGAGGAAGCACGATGGTCCCGCCCACATCCAGAGGAGCCCCGTTTCCCCCTCGTAGCTCGAGATGAGGGATCCTTTCCCTGGTTTCAACGGCAAAAAATTCCCGGCGTTCCCGTCGCATCTCAAGAGGAGGCACTCTCAACAGGAAAGGCGAGAGGAACTCCATGGTCGTACCACCATTCCAAGAGTCCCCCAGATGGCTCAGTCCATTCCAGAGGAACCTCTTTGCCCTGCACTGGCTCATCTTTCACGCCGAGGGTCGACTCACACCACGGTGGCACGTGGGACAGCCCTGTGGGAAAGCCTCGAGGGAAAGCCTCGAGGGAAAACCACAGATCCTTTGATCCACGTGACGGGAAGCGTGACATTGCTGCTACAGCCTGAAAGGAAAGCGCACGTGCATGCCCCTACACGAGACGAGGCCTGACTCCACTGGGGTGACTCCAGAAGTACCCAAAGATCCATGTCAGCCCCTGAGAGGAATCCTCGGTTCCGGCCCTGACTCCACACAAGCTTTTTGGCCCCGGTATCGACGGGAGAGGAATTCCGAGAGGCCCCCTAGCAACTCGCATGGGGACTGGCCTCTCCGGAGGCCACCAGGGCGGGTCCCTGAGGTCCCCGTCGTAATTCGAGAACACCTGCCGCAACTCGAGAAAATCCAGGAAGTTCTCCCTTCCAGGCGAGATGAGGCCTATTTCCGATGAGGCCTCTGGAGACTAATGACACCAAACCTCTGGAACTTCGAAAGGGTCTTTCACACCCTTGCTGCAACTCAAGAAGTTCACCGCCATACCCGTCTCCACTCGAGAGGAAGCACGATGGTCCCGCCCACATCCAGAGGAGCCCCGTTTCCCCCTCGTAGCTCGAGATGAGGGATCCTTTCCCTGCTTTCAACGGGTAAGAATTCCCGGCGTTCCCGTCGCATCTCAAGAGGAGGCACTCTCAACAGGAAAGGCGAGAGGAACTCCATGGTCGTACCACCATTCCAAGAGTCCCCCAGATGTCTCAGTCCATTCCAGAGGAACCTCTTTGCCCTGCACTGGCTCATCTTTCACGCCGAGGATCGACTCACACCACGGTGGCACGTGGGACAGCCCTGTGGGAAAGCCTCAAGGGAAAACCACAGATCCTTTGATCCACGCGACGGGAAGCGTGACATTGCTGCTACAGCCTGGAAGGAAAGCGCACGTGCATGCCCCCACTCGAGACGAGGCCTGACTCCCCTGGCGAGACTCCAGAAGTACCCAAAGATCCATATCAGTCCCTGAGAGGAATCCTCGGTTCCGGCCCTGACTCCACACAAGGTTTTTGGCCCCGGTATCGACGGGAGAGGAATCCCGAGAGGCCCCCTAGCAACTCGCATAGGGACTGGCCTCTCCTGAGGCCACCAGGGCGGGTCCCTGAGGTCCCCGTCGTAACTCGAGAACACCTGCCGCAACTCGAGAAAATCCAGGAAGTACTCCCTTCCAGGCGAGATGAGGCCTATTTCCGATGAGGCGTTTGGAGACTAATGACACCTAACCTCTGGAACTTGGAAAGGGTCTTTCACAGCCTTGCTGCAACTCAAGAAGTTCACCACCATACCCGTCTCCACTAGAGAGGAAGCACGATGGTCCCGCCCACATCCAGAGGAGCCCCGTTTCCCCCTCTTAGCTCGAGATGAGGGATCCTTTCCCTGCTTTCAACGGGAAAGAATTCCCGGCGTTCCCGTCGCATCTCAAGAGGAGGCACTCTCAACAGGAAAGGCGAGAGGAACTCCATGGCCGTACCACCATTCCAAGAGTCCCCCAGATGTCTCAGTCCATTCCAGAGGAACCTCTTTGCCCTGCACTGGCTCATCTTTCACGCCGAGGATCGACTCACACCACGGTGGCACGTGGGACAGCCCTGTGGGAAAGGCTCGAGGGAAAGCCTCGAGGGAAAACCACAGATCCTTTGATCCACGCGACGGGAAGCGTGACATTGCTGCTATAGCCTGGAAGGAAAGCGCACGTGCATGCCCCCACTCGAGACGAGGCCTGACTCCCCTGGGGAGACTCCACAAGTACCCAAAGATCCATGTCAGCCCCTGAGAGGAATCCTCGGTTCCGGCCTTGACTCCACACAAGGTTTTTGGCCCCAGTATCAACGGGAGAGGAATCCCGAGAGGCCCCCTAGCAACTCGCCTAGGGACTGGCATCTCCTGAGGCCACCAGGGCGGGTCCCTGAGGTCCCCGTCGTAACTCGAGAACACCTGCCGCAACTCGAGAAAATCCAGGAAGTTCTCCCTTCCAGACGAGATGAGGCCTATTTCCGATGAGGCCTCTGGAGACTAATGACACCTAACCTCTGGAACTTCGAAAGGGTCTTTCACACCCTTGCTGCAACTCAAGAAGTTCACCGCCATACCCGTCTCCACTCGAGAGGAAGCACGATGGTCCCGCCCACATCCAGAGGAGCCCCGTTTCCCCCTCGTAGCTCGAGATGAGGGATCCTTTCCCTGGTTTCAACGGGAAAGAATTCCCGGCGTTCCCGTCGCATCTCAAGAGGAGGCACTCTCAACAGGAAAGGCGAGAGGAACTCCATGGTCGTACCACCATTCCAAGAGTCCCCCAGATGTCTCAGTCCATTCCAGAGGAACCTCTTTGCCCTGCACTGGCTCATCTTTCACGCCGAGGAACGACTCACAACACGGTGGCACGTGGGACAGCCCTGTGGGAAAGCCTCGAGGGAAAGCCTCGAGGGAAAACCACAGATCCTTTGATCCACGCGACGGGAAGCGTGACATTGCTGCTACAGCCTGGAAGGAAAGCGCACGTGCATGCCCCCACTCGAGACGAGGCCTGACTCCCCTGGGGAGACTCCAGAAGTACCCAAAGATCCATGTCAGCCCCTGAGAGGAATCCTCGGTTCCGGCCCTGACTCCACACAAGCTTTTTGGCCCTGGTATCGATGGGAGAGGAATCCCGAGAGGCCCCCTAGCAACTCGCATGGGGTCTGGCCTCTCCTGAGGCCACCAGGGCGGGTCCCTGAGGTCCCCGTCGTAACTCGAGAACACCTGCCGCAACTCGAGAAAATCCAGGAAGTTCTCCCTTCCAGGCGAGATGAGGCCTATTTCCGATGAGGCCTCTGGAGACTAATGACACCAAACCTCTGGAACTTCGAAAGGGTCTTTCACACACTTGCTGCAACTCAAGAAGTTCACCGCCATACCCGTCTCCACTCGAGAGGAAGCACGATGGTCCCGCCCACATCCAGAGGAGCCCCGTTTCCCCCTCGTAGCTCGAGATGAGGGATCCTTTCCCTGCTTTCAACGGGAAAGTATTCCCGGCGTTCCCGTCGCATCTCAAGAGGAGGCACTCTCAACAGGAAAGGCGAGAGGAACTCCATGGTCGTACCACCATTCCAAGAGTCCCCCAGATGTCTCAGTCCATTCCAGAGGAACCTCTTTGCCCTGCACTGGCTCATCTTTCACGCCGAGGATCGACTCACAACACGGTGGCACGTGGGACAGCCCTGTGGGAAAGCCTCGAGGGAACTCCTCGAGGGAAAACCACAGATCCTTTGATCCAAGCGACGGGAAGCGTGACATTGCTGCTACAGCCTGGAAGGAAAGCGCACGTGCATGCCCCCACTCGAGACGAGGCCTGACTCCCCTGGGGAGACTCCAGAAGTACCCAAAGATCCATGTCAGCCCCTGAGAGGAATCCTCGGTTCCGGCCCTGACTCCATACAAGGTTTTTGGCCCCGGTATCGACGGGAGAGGAATCCCGAGAGGCCCCCTAACAACTCGCATGGGGACTGGCCTCGCCTGAGGCCACCAGGGCGGGTCCCTGAGGTCCCCGTCGTAACTCGAGAACACCTGCCGCAACTCGAGAAAATCCAGGAAGTTCTCCCTTCCAGGCGAGATGAGGCCTATTTCCGATGAGGCGTCTGGAGACTAATGACACCTAACCTCTGGAACTTCGAAAGGGTCTTTCACACCCTTGCTGCAACTCAAGAAGTTCACCGCCATACCCGTCTCCACTCGAGAGGAAGCACGAAGGTCCCGCCCACATCCAGAGGAGCCCCGTTTCCCCCTCGTAGATCGAGATGAGGGATCCTTTCCCTGCTTTCAACGGGAAAGAATTCCCGGCGTTCCCGTCGCATCTCAAGAGGAGGCACTCTCAACAGGAAAGGCGAGAGGAACTCCATGGTCGTACCACCATTCCAAGAGTCCGCCAGATGTCTCAGTCCATTCCAGAGGAACCTCTTTGCCCTGCACTGGCTCATTTTTCACGCCGAGAATCGACTCACACCACGGTGTCACGTGGGACAGCCCTGTGGGAAAGCCTCGAGGGAAAGCCTCGAGGGAAAACCGCAGATCCTTTGATCCACGCGACGGGAAGCGTGACATTGCTGCTACAGCCTGGAAGGAAAGCGCACGTGCATGCCCCCACTCGAGACGAGGCCTGACTCCCCTGGGGAGACTCCAGAAGTACCCAAAGATCCATGTCAGCCCCTGAGAGGAATCCTCGGTTCCGGCCCTGACTCCACACAAGCTTTTTGGCCCCGGTATCGACGGGAGAGGAATCCCGAGAGGCCCCCTAGCAACTCGCATGGGGACTGACCTCTCCTGAGGCCACCAGGGCGGGTCCCTGAGGTCCCCGTCGTAATTCGAGAACACCTGCCGCAACTCGAGAAAATCCAGGAAGTTCTCCCTTCCAGGCGAGATGAGGCCTATTTCCGATGAGGCCTCTGGAGACTAATGACACCAAACCTCTGGAACTTCGAAAGGGTCTTTCACACCCTTGCTGCAACTCAAGAAGTTCACCGCCATACCCGTCTCCACTCGAGAGGAAGCACGATGGTCCCGCCCACATCCAGAGGAGCCCCGTTTCCCCCTCGTAGCTCGAGATGAGGGATCCTTTCCCTGGTTTCAACGGGAAAGAATTCCCGGCGTTCCCGTCGCATCTCAAGAGGAGGCACTCTCAACAGGAAAGGCGAGAGGAACTCCATGGTCGTACCACCATTCCAAGAGTCCCCCAGATGTCTCAGTCCATTCCAGAGGAACCTCTTTGCCCTGCACTGGCTCATCTTTCACGCCGAGGAACGACTCACAACACGGTGGCACGTGGGACAGCCCTGTGGGAAAGCCTCGAGGGAAAGCCTCGAGGGAAAACCACAGATCCTTTGATCCACGCGACGGGAAGCGTGACATTGCTGCTACAGCCTGGAAGGAAAGCGCACGTGCATGCCCCCACTCGAGACGAGGCCTGACTCCCCTGGGGAGACTCCAGAAGTACCCAAAGATCCATGTCAGCCCCTGAGAGGAATCCTCGGTTCCGGCCCTGACTCCACACAAGCTTTTTGGCCCCGGTATCGATGGGAGAGGAATCCCGAGAGGCCCCCTAGCAACTCGCATGGGGACTGGCCTCTCCTGAGGCCACCAGGGCGTGTCCCTGAGGTCCCCGTCGTAACTCGAGAACACCTGCCGCAACTCGAGAAAATCCAGGAAGTTCTCCCTTCCAGGCGAGATGAGGCCTATTTCCGATGAGGCCTCTGGAGACTAATGACACCAAACCTCTGGAACTTCGAAAGGGTCTTTCACACACTTGCTGCAACTCAAGAAGTTCACCGCCATACCCGTCTCCACTCGAGAGGAAGCACGATGGTCCCGCCCACATCCAGAGGAGCCCCGTTTCCCCCTCGTAGCTCGAGATGAGGGATCCTTTCCCTGCTTTCAACGGCAAAGTATTCCCGGCGTTCCCGTCGCATCTCAAGAGGAGGCACTCTCAACAGGAAAGGCGAGAGGAACTCCATGGTCGTACCACCATTCCAAGAGTCCCCCAGATGTCTCAGTCCATTCCAGAGGAACCTCTTTGCCCTGCACTGGCTCATCTTTCACGCCGAGGATCGACTCACAACACGGTGGCACGTGGGACAGCCCTGTGGGAAAGCCTCGAGGGAAAGCCTCGAGGGAAAACCACAGATCCTTTGATCCACGCGACGGGAAGCGTGACATTGCTGCTACAGCCTGGAAGGAAAGCGCACGTGCATGCCCCCACTCGAGACGAGGCCTGACTCCCCTGGGGAGACTCCAGAAGTACCCAAAGATCCATGTCAGCCCCTGAGAGGAATCCTCGGTTCCGGCCCTGACTCCATACAAGGTTTTTGGCCCCGGTATCGACGGGAGAGGAATCCCGAGAGGCCCCCTAACAACTCGCATGGGGACTGGCCTCTCCTGAGGCCACCAGGGCGGGTCCCTGAGGTCCCCGTCGTAACTCGAGAACACCTGCCGCAACTCGAGAAAATCCAGGAAGTTCTCCCTTCCAGGCGAGATGAGGCCTATTTCCGATGAGGCGTCTGGAGACTAATGACACCTAACCTCTGGAACTTCGAAAGGGTCTTTCACACCCTTGCTGCAACTCAAGAAGTTCACCGCCATACCCGTCTCCACTCGAGAGGAAGCACGATGGTCCCGCCCACATCCAGAGGAGCCCCGTTTCCCCCTCGTAGATCGAGATGAGGGATCCTTTCCCTGCTTTCAACGGGAAAGAATTCCCGGCGTTCCCGTCGCATCTCAAGAGGAGGCACTCTCAACAGGAAAGGCGAGAGGAACTCCATGGTCGTACCACCATTCCAAGAGTCCGCCAGATGTCTCAGTCCATTCCAGAGGAACCTCTTTGCCCTGCACTGGCTCATTTTTCACGCCGAGAATCGACTCACACCACGGTGTCACGTGGGACAGCCCTGTGGGAAAGCCTCGAGGGAAAGCCTCGAGGGAAAACCACAGATCCTTTGATCCACGCGACGGGAAGCGTGACATTGCTGCTACAGCCTGGAAGGAAAGCGCAAGTGCATGCCCCCACTCGAGACGAGGCCTGACTCCCCTGGGGAGACTCCAGAAGTACCCAAAGATCCATGTCAGCCCCTGAGAGGAATCCTCGGTTCCGGCCCTGACTCCACACAAGCTTTTTGGCCCCGGTATCAACGGGAGAGGAATCCCGAGAGGCCCCCTAGCAACTCGCATGGGGACTGACCTCTCCTGAGGCCACCAGGGCGGGTCCCTGAGGTCCCCGTCGTAACTCGAGAACACCTGCCGCAACTCGAGAAAATCCAGGAAGTTCTCCCTTCCAGGCGAGATGAGGCCTATTTCCGATGAGGCGTCTGGAGACTAATGACACCTAACCTCTGGAACTTCGAAAGGGTCTTTCACACCATTGCTGCAACTCAAGAAGTTCACCGCCATATCCGTCTCCACTTGAGAGGAAGCACGATGGTCCCGCCCACATCCAGAGGAGCCCCGTTTCCCCCTTGTAGCTCGAGATGAGGGATCCTTTCCCTGCTTTCAACGGGAAAGAATTCCCGGCGTTCCCGTCGCATCTCAAGAGGAGGCACTCTCAACAGGAAAGGCGAGAGGAACTCCATGGTCGTACCACCCTTCCAAGAGTCCCCCAGATGTCTCAGTCCATTCCAGAGGAACCTCTTTGCCCTGCACTGGCTCATCTTTCACGCCGAGGATCGACTCACACCACGGTGGCACGTGGGACAGCCCTGTGGGAAAGCCTCGAGGGAAAACCACAGATCCTTTGATCCACGCGACGGGAAGCGTGACATTGCTGCTACAGCCTGGAAGGAAAGTGCACGTGCATGCCCCCACTCGAGACGAGGCCTGACTCCCCTGGGGAGACTCCAGAAGTACCCAAAGATCCATGTCAGCCCCTGAGAGGAATCCTCGGTTCCGGCCCTGACTCCACACAAGGTTTTTGGCCCCGGTATCGACGGGAGAGGAATCCCGAGAGGCCCCCTAGCAACTCGCATGGGGACTGGCCTCTCCGGAGGCCACCAGGGCGGGTCCCTGAGGTCCCCGTCGTAATTCGAGAACACCTGCCGCAACTCGAGAAAATCCAGGAAGTTCTCCCTTCCAGGCGAGATGAGGCCTATTTCCGATGAGGCCTCTGGAGACTAATGACACCAAACCTCTGGAACTTCGAAAGGGTCTTTCACACCCTTGCTGCAACTCAAGAAGTTCACCGCCATACCCGTCTCCACTCGAGAGGAAGCACGATGGTCCCGCCCACATCCAGAGGAGCCCCGTTTCCCCCTCGTAGCTCGAGATGAGGGATCCTTTCCCTGCTTTCAACGGGAAAGAATTCCCGGCGTTCCCGTCGCATCTCAAGAGGAGGCACTCTCAACAGGAAAGGCGAGAGGAACTCCATGGTCGTAGCACCATTCCAAGAGTCCCCCAGATGTCTCAGTCCATTCCAGAGGAACCTCTTTGCCCTGCACTGGCTCATCTTTCACGCCGAGGAACGACTCACAACACGGTGGCACGTGGGACAGCCCTGTGGGAAAGCCTCGAGGGAAAGCCTCGAGGGAAAACCACAGATCCTTTGATCCACGCGACGGGAAGTGTGACATTGCTGCTACAGCCTGGAAGGAAAGCGCACGTGCATGCCCCCACTCGAGACGAGGCCTGACTCCCCTGGGGAGACTCCAGAAGTACCCAAAGATCCATGTCAGCCCCTGAGAGGAATCCTCGGTTCCAGCCCTGACTCCACACAAGCTTTTTGGCCCCGGTATCGATGGGAGAGGAATCCCGAGAGGCCCCCTAGCAACTCGCATGGGGACTGGCCTCTCCTGAGGCCACCAGGGCGGGTCCCTGAGGTCCCCGTCGTAACTCGAGAACACCTGCCGCAACTCGAGAAAATCCAGGAAGTTCTCCCTTCCAGGCGAGATGAGGCCTATTTCCGATGAGGCCTCTGGAGACTAATGACACCAAACCTCTGGAACTTCGAAAGGGTCTTTCACACCCTTGCTGCAACTCAAGAAGTTCACCGCCATACCCGTCTCCACTCGAGAGGAAGCACGATGGTCCCGCCCACATCCAGAGGAGCCCCGTTTCCCCCTCGTAGCTCGAGATGAGGGATCCTTTCCCTGCTTTCAACGGGAAAGTATTCCCGGTGTTCCCGTCGCATCTCAAGAGGAGGCACTCTCAACAGGAAAGGCGAGAGGAACTCCATGGTCGTACCACCATTCCAAGAGTCCCCCAGATGTCTCAGTCCATTCCAGAGGAACCTCTTTGCCCTGCACTGGCTCATCTTTCACGCCGAGGATCGACTCACAATACTGTGGCATGTGGGACAGCCCTGTGGGAAAGCCTCGAGGGAAAGCCTCGAGGGAAAACCACAGATCCTTTGATCCACGCGACGGGAAGCGTGACATTGCTGCTACAGCCTGGAAGGAAAGCGCACGTGCATGCCCCTACTCGAGACGAGGCCTGACTCCCCTGGGGAGACTCCAGAAGTACCCAAAGATCCATGTCAGCCCCTGAGAGGAATCCTCGGTTCCGGCCCTGACTCCATACAAGGTTTTTGGCCCCGGTATCGACGGGAGAGGAATCCCGAGAGGCCCCCTAACAACTCGCATGGGGACTGGCCTCTCCTGAGGCCACCAGGGCGGGTCCCTGAGGTCCCCGTCGTAACTCGAGAACACCTGCCGCAACTCGAGAAAATCCAGGAAGTTCTCCCTTCCAGGCGAGATGAGGCCTATTTCCGATGAGGCGTCTGGAGACTAATGACACCTAACCTCTGGAACTTCGAAAGGGTCTTTCACACCCTTGCTGCAACTCAAGAAGTTCACCGCCATACCCGTCTCCACTCGAGAGGAAGCACGATGGTCCCGCCCACATCCAGAGGAGCCCCGTTTCCCCCTCGTAGATCGAGATGAGGGATCCTTTCCCTGCTTTCAACGGGAAAGAATTCCCTGCGTTCCCGTCGCATCTCAAGAGGAGGCACTCTCAACAGGAAAGGCGAGAGGAACTCCATGGTCGTACCACCATTCCAGGAGTCCCCCAGATGTCTCAGTCCATTCCAGAGGAACCTCTTTGCCCTGCACTGGCTCATTTTTCACGCCGAGAATCGACTCACACCACGGTGTCACGTGGGACAGCCCTGTGGGAAAGCCTCGAGGGAAAGCCTCGAGGGAAAACCGCAGATCCTTTGATCCACGCGACGGGAAGCGTGACATTGCTGCTACAGCCTGGAAGGAAAGCGCACGTGCATGCCCCCACTCGAGACGAGGCCTGACTCCCCTGGGGAGACTCCAGAAGTACCCAAAGATCCATGTCAGCCCCTGAGACGAATCCTCGGTTCCGGCCCTGACTCCACACAAGGTTTTTGGCCCCGGTATCAACGGGAGAGGAATCCCGAGAGGCCCCCTAGCAACTCGCCTAGGGACTGGCCTCTTCTGAGGCCACCAGGGCGGGTCCCTGAGGTCCCCGTCGTAACTCGAGAACACCTGCCGCAACTCGAGAAAATCCAGGAAGTTCTCCCTTCCAGGCGAGATGAGGCCTATTTCCGATGAGGCCTCTGGAGACTAATGACACCTAACCTCTGGAACTTCGAAAGGGTCTTTCACACCCTTGCTGCAACTCAAGAAGTTCACCGCCATACCCGTCTCCACTAGAGAGGAAGCACGATGGTCCCGCTCACATCCAGAGGAGCCCCGTTTCCCCCTCGTAGCTCGAGATGAGGGATCCTTTGCCTGCTTTCAACGGGAAAGAATTCCCGGCGTTCCCGTCGCAACTCAAGAGGAGGCACTCTCAACAGGAAAGGCGAGAGGAACTCCATGGTCGTACCACCATTCCAAGAGTCCCCCAGATGTCTCAGTCCATTCCAGAGGAACCTCTTTGCCCTGCACTGGCTCATCTTTCACGCCGAGGATCGACTCACACCACGGTGGCACGTGGGACAGCCCTGTGGGAAAGCCTCGAGGGAAAACCACAGATCCTTTGATCCACGCGACGGGAAGCGTGACATTGCTGCTACAGCCTGGAAGGAAAGTGCACGTGCATGCCCCCACTCGAGACGAGGCCTGACTCCCCTGGGGAGACTCCAGAAGTACCCAAAGATCCATGTCAGCCCCTGAGAGGAATCCTCGGTTCCGGCCCTGACTCCACACAAGCTTTTTGGCCCCGGTATCGACGGGAGAGGAATCCCGAGAGGCCCCCTAGCAACTCGCATGGGGACTGGCCTCTCCTGAGGCCACCAGGGCGGGTCCCTGAGGTCCCCGTCGTAACTCGAGAACACCTGCCGCAACTCGAGAAAATCCAGGAAGTTCTCCCTTCCAGGCGAGATGAGGCCTATTTCCGATGAGGCGTCTGGAGACTAATGACACCTAACCTCTGGAACTTCGAAAGGGTCTTTCACACCCTTGCTGCAACTCAAGAAGTTCACCGCCATACCCGTCTCCACTCGAGAGGAAGCACGATGGTCCCGCCCACATCCAGAGGAGCCCCGTTTCCCCCTCGTAGCTCGAGATGAGGGATCCTTTCCCTGCTTTCAACGGGAAAGAATTCCCGGCGTTCCCGTCGCATCTCAAGAGGAGGCACTCTCAACAGGAAAGGCGAGAGGAACTCCATGGTCGTACCACCATTCCAAGAGTCCCCCAGATGTCTCAGTCCATTCCAGAGGAACCTCTTTGCCCTGCACTGGCTCATCTTTCACGCCGAGGATCGACTCACAAAACGGTGGCACGTGGGACAGCCCTGTGGGAAAGCCTCGAGGGAAAGCCTCGAGGGAAAACCACAGATCCTTTGATTCACGCGACGGGAAGCGTGACATTGCTGCTACAGCCTGGAAGGAAAGCGCACCTGCATGCCCCCACTTGAGACGAGGCCTGACTCCCCTGGGGAGACTCCAGAAGTACCCAAAGATCCATGTCAGCCCCTGAGAGGAATCCTCGGTTCCGGCCCTGACTCCACACAAGCTTTTTGGCCCCGGTATCGACGGGAGAGAAATCCCGAGAGGCCCCCTAGCAACTCGCATGGGGACTGACCTCTCCTGAGGCCACCAGGGCGGGTCCCTGAGGTCCCCGTCGTAACTCGAGAACACCTGCCGCAACTCGAGAAAATCCAGGAAGTTCTCCCTTCCAGGCGAGATGAGGCCTATTTCCGATGAGGCGTCTGGAGACTAATGACACCTAACCTCTGGAACTTCGAAAGGGTCTTTCACACCCTTGCTGCAACTCAAGAAGTTCACCGCCATACCCGTCTCCACTCGAGAGGAAGCACGATGGTCCCGCCCACATCCAGAGGAGCCCCGTTTCCCCCTCGTAGCTCGAGATGAGGGATCCTTTCCCTGCTTTCAACGGGAAAGAATTCCCGGCGTTCCCGTCGCATCTCAAGAGGAGGCACTCTCAACAGGAAAGGCGAGAGGAACTCCATGGTCGTACCACCATTCCAAGAGTCCCCCAGATGTCTCAGTCCATTCCAGAGGAACCTCTTTGCCCTGCACTGGCTCATCTTTCACGCCGAGGATCGACTCACACCACGGTGGCACGTGGGACAGCCCTGTGGGAAAGCCTCGAGGGAAAGCCTCGAGGGAAAACCACAGATCCTTTGATCCACGCGACGGGAAGCGTGACATTGCTGCTACAGCCTGGAAGGAAAGCGCACGTGCATGCCCCCACTCGAGACGAGGCCTGACTCCACTGGGGAGACTCCAGAAGTACCCAAAGATCCATGTCAGCCCATGAGAGGAATCCTCGGTTCCGGCCCTGACTCCACACAAGGTTTTTGGCCCCGGTATCGACGGGAGAGGAATCCCGAGAGGCCGCCTAGCAACTCGCATGGGGACTGGCCTCTCCGGAGGCCACCAGGGCGGGTCCCTGAGGTCCCCGTCGTAACTCGAGAACACCTGCCGCAACTCGAGAAAATCCAGGAAGTTCTCCCTTCCAGGCGAGATGAGGCCTATTTCCGATGAGGCCTCTGGAGACTAATGACACCAAACCTCTGGAACTTCGAAAGGGTCTTTCACACCCTTGCTGCAACTCAAGAAGTTCACCGCCATACCCGTCTCCACTCGAGAGGAAGCACGATGGTCCCGCCCACATCCAGAGGAGCCCCGTTTTCCCCTCGGTGCTCGAGATGAGGGATCCTTTCCCTGGTTTCAACGGGAAAGAATTCCCGGCGTTCCCGTCGCATCTCAAGAGGAGGCACTCTCAACAGGAAAGGCGAGAGGAACTCCATGGTCGTACCACCATTCCAAGAGTCCCCCAGATGTCTCAGTCCATTCCAGAGGAACCTCTTTGCCCTGCACTGGCTCATCTTTCACGCCGAGGATCGACTCACACCACGGTGGCACGTGGGACAGCCCTGTGGGAAAGCCTCGAGGGAAAGCCTCGAGGGAAAACCACAGATCCTTTGATCCACGCGACGGGAAGCGTGACATTGCTGCTACAGGCTGGAAGGAAAGCGCACGTGCATGCCCCCACTCGAGACGAGGCCTGACTCCCCTGGGGAGACTCCAGAAGTACCCAAAGATCCATGTCAGCCCCTGAGAGGAATCCTCGGTTCCGGCCCTGACTGCACACAAGGTTTTTGGCCCCGGTATCGACGGGAGAGGAATCCCGAGAGGCCCCCTAGCAACTCGCATGGGGACTGGCCTCTCCTGAGGCCACCAGGGCGGGTCCCTTAGGTCCCCGTCGTAACTCGAGAACACCTGCCGCAACTCGAGAAAATCCAGGAAGTTCTCCCTTCCAGGCGAGATGAGGCCTATTTCCGATGAGGCCTCTGGAGACTAATGACACCTAACCTCTGGAACTTCGAAAGGGTCTTTCACACCCTTGCTGCAACTCAAGAAGTTCACCGCCATACCCGTCTCCACTCGAGAGGAAGCACGATGGTCCCGCCCACATCCAGAGGAGCCCCGTTTCCCCCTCGTAGCTCGAGATGAGGGATCCTTTCCCTGCTTTCAACGGGAAAGTATTCCCGGCGTTCCCGTCGCATCTCAAGAGGAGGCACTCTCAACAGGAAAGGCGAGAGGAACTCCTTGGTCGTACCACCATTCCAAGAGTCCCCCAGATGTCTCAGTCCATTCCAGAGGAACCTCTTTGACCTGCACTGGCTCATCTTTCAAGCCGAGGATCGACTCACAACACGGTGGCACGTGGGACAGCCCTGTGCCAAAGCCTCGAGGGAAAGCCTCGAGGGAAAACCACAGATCCTTTGATCCACGCGATGGGAAGCGTGACATTGCTGCTACAGCCTGGAAGGAAAGCGCACGTGCATGCCCCCACTCGAGACGAGGCCTGACTCCCCTGGGGAGACTCCAGAAGTACCCAAAGATCCATGTCAGCCCCTGAGAGGAATCCTCGGTTCCGGCCCTGACTCCACACAAGCTTTTTGGCCCCGGTATCGACGGGAGAGGAATCCCGAGAGGCCCCCTAGCAACTCGCATGGGGACTGGCCTCTCCTGAGGCCACCAGGGCGGGTCCCTGAGGTCCCCGTCGTAACTCGAGAACACCTGCCGCAACTCGAGAAAATCCAGGAAGTTCTCCCTTCCAGGCGAGATGAGGCCTATTTCCGATGAGGCGTCTGGAGACTAATGACACCTAACCTCTGGAACTTCGAAAGGGTCTTTCACACCCTTGCTGCAACTCAAGAAGTTCACCGCCATACCCGTCTCCACTCGAGAGAAAGCACGATGGTCCCGCCCATATCCAGAGGAGCCCCGTTTCCCCCTCGTAGCTCGAGATGAGGGATCCTTTCCCTCCTTTCAACGGGAAAGAATTCCCGGCGTTCCCGTCGCATCTCAAGAGGAGGCACTCTCAACAGGAAAGGCGAGAGGAACTCCATGGTCGTACCACCATTCCAAGAGTCCCCCAGATGTCTCAGTCCATTCCAGAGGAACCTCTTTGCCCTGCACTGGCTCATTTTTCACGCCTAGAATCGACTCACACCACGGTGTCACGTGGGACAGCCCTGTGGGAAAGCCTCGAGGGAAAGCCTCGAGGGAAAACCGCAGATCCTTTGATCCACGCGACGTGAAGCGTGACATTGCTGCTACAGCCTGGAAGGAAAGTGCACGTGCATGCCCCCACACGAGACGAGGCCTGTCTCCCCTGGCGAGACTCCAGAAGTACCCAAAGATCCATATCAGTCCCTGAGAGGAATCCTCGGTTCCAGCCCTGTCTCCACACAAGGTTTTTGGCCCCGGTATCGACGGGAGAGGAATCCCGAGGGGCCCCCTAGCAACACGCATAGGGACTGGCCTCTCCTGAGGCCAACAGGGCGGGTCCCTGAGGTCCCCGTCGTAACTCGAGAACACCTGCCGCAACTCGAGAAAATCAAGGAAGTTCTCCCTTCCAGGCGAGATGAGGCCTATTTCCGATGAGGCGTCTGGAGACTAATGACACCTAACCTCTGGAACTTCCAAAGGGTATTTCACACCCTTGCTGCAACTCAAGAAGTTCACCGCCATACCCGTCTCCACTCGAGAGAAAGCACGATGGTCCCGCCCACATCCAGAGGAGCCCCGTTTCCCCCTCGTAGCTCGAGATGAGGGATCCTTTCCCTGCTTTCAACGGGAAAATATTCCCGGCGTTCCCGTCGCATCTCAAGAGGAGGCACTCTCAACAGGAAAGGCGAGAGGAACTCCATGGTCGTACCACCATTCCAAGAGTCCCCCAGATGTCTCAGTCCATTCCAGAGGAACCTCTTTGCCCTGCACTGGCTCATCTTTCACGCCGAGGATCGACTCACACCACGGTGGCACGTGGGACAGCCCTGTGGGAAAGCCTCGAGGGAAAACCACAGATCATTTGATCCACGCGACAGGTAGCGTGACATTGCTGCTACAGCCTGGAAGGAAAGTGCACGTGCATGCCCCCACTCGAGACGAGGCCTGACTCCCCTGGGGAGACTCCAGAAGTACCCAAAGATCCATGTCAGCCCCTGAGAGGAATCCTCGGTTCCGGCCCTGACTCCACACAAGGTTTTTGGCCCCGGTATCGACGGGAGAGGAATCCCGAGAGGCCCCCTAGCAACTCGCATAGGGACTGGCCTCTCCTGAGGCCACCAGGGCGGGTCCCTGAGGTCCCCGTCGTAACTCGAGAACACCTGCCGCAACTCGAGAAAATCCAGGAAGTTCTCCCTTCCAGGCGAGATGAGGCCTATTTCCGATGAGGCGTCTGGAGACTAATGACACCTTACCTGTGGAACTTCGAAAGGGTCTTTCACAGCCTTGCTGCAACTCAAGAAGTTCACCACCATACCCTGCCGGAAGCCAGTGTGAGGAATCCCGCCCGTGACAAGGTCATGAGGAAGGAAGCTGACATACGCAAGGCGTGCTCAGACTTCAGGGACCCCTCTGGATATTCCTAAGCATGTACCCCAGCAAAAATCTGCTGGCTTTTGTGCTCTGCTTTTCCACTTTTCTGATATTCTCTGGAAAAAAGTCAATTCAGGGTTTTAGTCTTCTGCATTTGAAAGGGATGTTTCAGTTAAACCCCTCTGATAGCTCTCTAGTCTGCCTAACAGGTTCCCCAGACCTCTTACAGCTTGTGAATTGCTTACAGCCCCCCAACCGCGAGAGGCACAAAGCTTACAGCTTGTGAATTGCTTACAGCCCCCCAACCGCGGGAGGCACAAAGCTTAAAAGCATCTTAAAGATACAGAGCCTTTTCTAAAGAGTTAAAAATTATATTGGTAGAGGGTTTTCACTGTTGACTCAAGGATTGCTGCCAGACCTCCTTATTCTTTATCTTTTAGGCACCTGGAAGGATGTTAATGTAAGCAGGATGTAGAAAAAGATACATAGTAGTTTTGATGTTAGCAACACTAGACTTTTGAGTTAATTGCTTCTCTTTTGCTATAAATCACTGCACTCCCTCTACTTGTTATAAGTTGCTGTATCCTTGCTGTCTAAGAATGTAACTTTCTTTAGTGCTTTCCGAGAGTGGCACCAGACCTTGGGAAGATCAACACAAATAAGTCTTGTGGTTGACAAACCCTTATCAGAAAAAAGGCTGTAAAATGTTAATTGGCCCTTTTGGTTGGAAGATGATGTAAATTACCTAAGACTTGTGTATACAATTAGGTATGCAGAGAGAAAAGCCTGGTTTTGATAAGAGTCTGGACTGCTAACGCTGCATAACTTTGTGTTACCCATTGATCTCCATGTTTTATCAAAAGTATAAAAGGCCTTCTGAACAATAAAGGACGGGACCAGATTCTCAGACCAGTTTCTTGGACTAGTCTCGGCCTGGTTTCTTGGGAATCTGGCTCCCCCCCTGTCTCTCTCTCTCTCTCTTTTTCTCTCCCTTTTCTTCCCTCTGCTCTTTACTTTAATTTCAGGCTGAATTTCCATCTGGGGCGCGGAGGCTCGCCAGGTCTACTTATTTGCCCTGGTTATTAAGATCCGCGAGAAAGGGAGCTTAAGGCGAGGCACCCTTAGATATTCAAGCGGGCACCGGTGGCCCAACGTAGATGGTGCAAATTCCTTGTCTGGAATTTTATTGGTCTTCCGCGTAAACCAAGCTATTCAGCCCTCTTTCTCCACTTAATCTTCCTACTGCACTACAGTTTCTTAATCTAATCTTATATTAATAAATAAACAAGTCTTTCCACGCCAACGCCGTCCACCCTTCGAATTCCCTGGATCCACCGGGGCTGGACCCCGGCAAGTGGCGCCCGGAACAGGCTATTCGAAGGTAGGTTCCTCGGAGCAAAAGCTCCCCCCGGAGCACTCTCTGTAGCTCCCCCCGGAGCACTCTCTGTTGCTCCCCCCGGAGCACTCTCTGTTGCTCCCCCCCGGAGTGACTTAATCACTCCCCCCGGAGTACTTTCGGGTACTCCCCCAGTGTTGAGTGTTCGGGACGGCTAGGACCCCACTCAGGGTGCCGCGGACCCCCCTGTAGGATAGACAGGGTGAGGAGGAGTGGGAAGTGTTCAAGGGTTTAAGAGAAACCTGGTGCTCTAGAGGTTGAAAAGAAACCTGCTATCTTAGGGTTGAAAACAAAACCCCCCTCGCCAAAGGTAAAACCTTTTTGTTGAGGTAGACTTTTCTATAAGACTTAATTTTCTGACATGGGTAACAGTGAATCAAAAGAAAGACAGCTTTTTACAGGAGTAATCTTGCAGTTACTAACTAAACGAGGAATTAAAGTTAAAAAATCCAATATTCATTCATTTTTTTCCTTTGTACAAGAACAGTGTCCCTGGTTTCCAGAAGAAGGCACTGTTAACTTAGACACCTGGGAGAGAGTAGGAAAACAACTAAAAACTTACCATGCTGAACATGGCTCACAAAAGGTGCCTACTGACGCCTTTTCCTTATGGAATATAATTAGGGACGCTCTAGACCCTGCCCCTGAATCTGAAAAGGTACATCTTAAAGAGGAAAGTGCAGAGAAAAAGGTATCTATCGAAGAGGAGAGTGATGAAAAGGAGGCTACACCTAACTATCGGCAGTTGAGTCAAATGATAGCTGCAATGACTGCCCAAGAAAAGGTAATAGATAGAGATGACAAAAAAGAGCAGCTTTCAGATGAGGAAGATTTGGAAGAGGAAGTAAGTCAAGATCATTCTGATGAGGACTGGTCTTTATTAAATAAAGATGCTCCAAGGAGTTTAAGAGAAACTTCTCCAATTAGATTATCTGCTCCAAAGAGCTTAATAAAAACTTCCCCAACCAGACCACCTGCTTCCACAAATTCAAGAGAAATTTCCTTAATTAAGCCTTCTGCTTCCAGAGGCTCAAGACAAATGTCCCCCATCAGATTATATGCACCTGAGAGTTTAAGGCCAGATTCCCCAGATAAAACATCCGTAAGACCTAAACACAGAACGGATAAAAAATTCCCAAAGTACGAAGAAAGTGACATAGGACACCCCTTGCCCCCCCCTCCCTATAAGGGTGAGGGGCCTCCACTAGAAGCTCCCCGAAGAAGAGTTTTCTCTAGCCCAGATGATGAACTTGATCCCCACCTTGAGGCTTGTTTCCCCATAATATTTGGTGGAAGTGGTGGGAGAACAGCCCCCCACTGGGAACCCATTCCAATGAAAATGATTAAAGAACTCAAACAGGCTTGTGCTTTGTATGGGCCTAAAGCCCCGTACACTGTATCATTGGTGGAAGCTTTAGCGGGCAGATGGATGACACCCCATGACTGGAAGACAGTCGCTAAAGCTTGTCTGTCTGGAGGTCAATATGTACTTTGGAGAACTGAATATGAAGATCTAGCCCAAAAACAGGCTGATGCTAACCAAAAATATGGCCCAAGATATATTATAAAAAATATGTTGGCAGGGACTAATGATTTTGGAACACTTAGAGATCAAATGGGATTAGATAAAACCACTTTAGATCAAGTAACCGCCTGCGCCCTTGGGGCTTGGCGTTTGTTGCCTGAAGGGAAAGAATCTACCTCTTCCTTCTCAAATGTTAAACAAAAACCAGAAGAGCCATATGAAGACTTTATATCAAGACTTGCAGAGGCAGTCAACAGAGTAATTTCCAACACTGAGGCAGCTAGTATATTGATAAAACAACTGGCATTTGAAAATGCTAATTCTACCTGCCAGGCCATTTTACGTCCTATTAAAAAAACTGGGGGAATAATAGATTATATCAGGCAATGTGCAGATGTAGGACCAGCGATGATGCAGGGCGTTGCCATAGCTGCAGCCATAAAGGGAAATTCTTACCAGCAGGCAGTACAGTCCTTTTTTACAAATAGAAATAACCCATCAAAGAGTCATTCCAGTAGTCCAGGCCAGAATATTGGTTTATCCAAGGCCTGCTTCTCTTGCGGACGGGAAGGGCACCTTATGCGAGCTTGTCCCCAAAAAGCAGCCGGTTCTTCTCTGCCGAATTCTCCCTCCCCGGCTGTGCCTACTAATCTCCCTAGATCTCTCTGCCCTCGTTGTCAAAAAGGATATCACTGGGCAAAAGAATGTAGGTCACAATTCCATAGAAATGGAGCCTTTTTGGGCCCCGACCAGCAGTCGGGAAACGGATTGAGGGGCCAGCCTCAGGCCCCGACAACAATTGGGGCAGCCTCACTGAACCCATTCATTCCCTTCGTCCCATCGCAGAACTCATCAGAGCAACCCCAGGCAGCGCAGGACTGGACCTCAGTTCCACCACCTCAGCAATATTAACACCAGATAGCCCCACTGTAAAAATACCTACAGGAGTTAAAGGCCCATTACCAACAGGTTTAGTAGGAATTATACTAGGCAGAAGTTCCTTAGCTATGCAAGGTCTCACAATCATCCCTGGAGTAATTGACTCAGATTATACAGGAGAAATCCAGATAATGATTTCACCCCCAACTAAAACTTTCCAAATACATCAGGGACAAAGAATAGCCCAACTTTTGCTTTTGCCTTACCACACTGCAATTGGGCGCACAGCTACTCAAAATGAAAGGCAGGATAAAGGATTTGGGTCTAGTGATATGGTTTTTTGGATAACAGAAATTACTCAGAAACGTCCTATGAAGACTATCCTGATTAATGGCAAGTCTATTGTGGGGTTATTAGACACAGGAGCAGATGTTTCTTGCATTTCAGGAAAAGACTGGCCCAGCTCCTGGCCCACACATACTACTGAAAATAACTTGGTGGGGATAGGAAGAGCCCCCACAATAGCCAAAAGTGCAAAAATTTTAGATTGGCAATTTGAGGATACCCGTGGAACTTTCCAACCTTATGTCGTTCCTTCGCTCCCCCTTACCCTGTGGGGGAGGGACGTGCTATCTCAAATGGGAGTGTTACTTTTTAGCCCTGATGATAAAGTGACCTCTCAGATGTTGCAGATGGGCTATGATCCATCAAAAGGATTGGGTAAACAACAGACAGGAATAATTGAGCCAATTTGCCCAACTCCTCGCAAGCTACGTGCTGGATTGGGATATCCAAATTTATAATTGAGGCCATTGTTTTTGCTGCCAACCCCATCACATGGAAATCTCAAGATCCGGTGTGGGTAGAACAGTGGCCTCTGCATAAGGAAAAATTATTGGCAGCTAAAGCATTAATCTTTGAACAATTAGAATTGGGACATATTGAGCCCTCCAATAGCCCCTGGAACACTCCTATTTTTGTCATTAAGAAAAAATCTGGTAAATGGCGACTTTTACAGGATTTGAGAGCTATTAATGCCACCATGGAGGACATGGGGGCCTTACAGCCTGGGCTCCCTTCCCCAGTAGCCGTTCCAGAGGGATATAATATAATTGTTATTGATTTACAAGATTGTTTTTTCACTATTCCCTTAAATCCTGAGGATAAAAAGCGATTTGCCTTTAGTCTGCCATCAGAAAATCTTAAACAGCCTTATTTACGGTTTCAGTGGAAGGTTCTGCCTCAGGGAATGAAAAATAGCCCTACTTTATGCCAAAAATTTGTTAATGCCGCTCTAGAAGATACTAGGGCTAAATATGAACACGTGTATATGATTCACTATATGGATGATATTTTAATAGCTCATCCTGATAGAGTTCACCTGCAGACTGTGCTCCAGGACCTGACCCAGGCATTGACAGACAGAGGCCTAAAAATTGCCCCAGAAAAAATTCAAATCAATCCGCCCATAACTTACTTAGGAAGAGTCATAAATTCGGAAACGGTGACTCATACCCCGCTGCAATTGAGAAAAGACCATCTTATTACTTTAAATGATTATCAAAAACTCTTAGGTGATATTAATTGGATTAGACCATATTTAAAATTAACCACTGCCGAATTAAAACCTCTTTTTAACACTTTACGCGGGGATCCTGATCCAACCTCAAAAAGACAATTAACGGCTGAGGCTCAAGAAGCCCTAGGCAAAGTAGAAGCAGCCTTATCAAATAGCTATGTAAAAAGAATTGATTTGACGATGACGTGGCAGTTCCTTTGCCTAGCTACTCCAACGGCGCCTACGGGAGTTCTGTGGCAACGCGGCCCTTTAGAATGGATCCATCTTCCTACCCAAGCTAAAAAAGTCGTGGCTTCTTATCCTGGTTTAATTGCCACATTAATGCTAAAAGGAAGGAAGCGGAGCATTGAATTGTTTGGTAAAGAGCCATCAGAGATTGTAATTCCATATAATAAGGAGCAGCTTGATGCTCTTTTAATGTTTGATGAAGACTGGCAGATTGCCATAGGGAATTACTGTGGTCAAATTTTGCATCATTTACCCTCGCATGTTTTACTAAATTTTATGTCTAACCATCCAGTTATTTTTCCTGTCCGGTGTAAACAGTTCCCTATTTCAGATGCTCAGGTAGTCTTTACTGATGGATCGGCTAACGGTAGAGCCTCTATAGTCACAAGAGATCATCAAAAACTTTTGGAAACACAAGAAACTTCAGCTCAAAGGGCTGAAATCACAGCTGTTATTGAGGCCTTTGTTATGTTTGCGGAGAAAGAATTTAACCTTTATTCTGACTCTCAGTATGTGGTCAGGCTGTTTCCACACATTGAGACTGCAGTTTTGCCTGAAAACAAAACTGCTATCTTCCATTTGTTAACTAAACTGCAGCAGCAAATATGGAAAAGAAACCGGGCGTTCTTTATCGGCCACATTCGGGCTCATTCCGGCCTGCCTGGCCCTTTAAATGCTCTCAATGAATTGGCAGATTCGTTAACCAGGATTTCAGTGGCTTCTGTTTTTGAAGAAGCTCGAGCTTCTCACTCACTTCATCACCAAAATGCCACTGCCTTACGATACCAGTTTCAAATTCCTCGAGAATCTGCCCGAGAGATTGTTCGTTCTTGTTCACATTGTCCTACTACCGTGAATGCTTTGCCTCTGGGAGTTAACCCTCGCGGTCTCAAACCTAATGCACTCTGGCAAATGGATGTAACCCATGTCTCTTCATTTGGAAAACTGTCTTTTGTTCATGTAACTGTAGATACCTTCTCTCATGTTATTATTGCCACTGCTCGTACAGGGGAAGCAGTTAAAGATGTAATACAACATCTTTTTACATGCTTTTCCTATCTGGGCTTGCCAAAAGCTTTAAAAACTGATAATGCTCCTGCTTACACTTCTAAATCTTTTCAGCAATTCTGTACAAGATTTCAAATTAAACATAACACCGGCATCCCTTATAACCCACAAGGACAAGCCATTGTGGAAAGAGCACATCAAACACTGAAAATCCATATTCAAAAACTAAAAGAAGGGGAATTTAAATATAGTTCCCCCCATCAGATTTTGCAACATGCTCTTTTCGTAATAAATAACTTAAATGCTGATTCATCCGGAAACACTGCAATGCTTCGCCATTGGTGCCCAGAGCAATTGAATGCAAAACCATTAGTAAAATGGAGGGACCTTCTTTCCGGACAATGGAAAGGTCCTGACCCCTTATTAACCAATGGGCGAGGGTATGCTTGTGTTTTTCCACAGGACGCGGACGCTCCGATTTGGGTTCCAGACAGACTAATTCGCCATGTCTCAGCTCCCCGGATACCAGAATCCCCCGCCACCGCGATCTCTAAAAAGGAAGAAACTCCCTCTTCCCCCGCTCCCTCCGCCAGCACGGGAAACGCCGCTGACCCCAGGACAGCTGACATTGGAGATCCCGGATAGGCGCGGATCGGAGCCACCCACTGGACAGATGTCACGACTTCAGATACAGGATATTGCACCCCCTGATTTTTTGCCTCGCAGGAATCCATTAGGACGCCCAGCTCAGTCAACCCAACAAGCCTCCTTGCCCACCTGGGGACAGATTAAAGCTCTCTGTCGCCAGGCACAGGGGATAGCTACCCTACAGGGATCGTCAGTCTCTCCTGAAAAGGTGTTTATTGCCATGCTTGCCTTGCTCTCTTGCCAGGTAAGCGCTGCTCCCATTCCAACCAAATATTGGGCGTTTCTCCCGGATCCTCCAACTTTCCAAGTTGTTACTTGGAACAGTGACCCCATACGAGTTAGTACAGACCAGCCTCGCCTTTTGGGAGGATCTTATACTTCCTATACAAAAGACCAATACCCTATTAATTTCAATTATACCTTTAAAGGACTAGCAGATGATTTTCCTGTCTGCTTTAATTTTCCTCCTGGCCTTACAGGAGACTTCTTTACCAAGACAGGATGCGTTGGAGCCTCCACAAAAGCAGTTATGACAGATTCCCCAACCTCTAAATTTGCATCTATAGGGGATCGGTCTGCTTGGATATTACGAGCCCGTATGCCTGGGGTCCTTGGCCCCTATAAGTCTTTGTCTCTCAAAACTCCATCAGAATATCCAAATTGTGATGATGTTGCTCCCTCAGATGTTATTTGGAAAACTATAGATGATCATTCAGGATATCCGATTTGGAAATCTTGTATTTATAATTCGAGAGTAGATTACAATATGCCGGGAGGAAGAAATTGTGCGATTCAGGACTGGAGCAACCCAAATCCAGGTCAAGACCCTGAGTCTGACGATGACTTTATCAATAGATTGGATAATTGGAAAGAATATTCAATTTCTTGGCCGTTAGTTGCCACCAGACGGCATCATAACCAATTTGTTCCCCCTATGCTGTCTTATATAACTAGAGGTAAAACCTTTTGGCAGCCAGAAATTTGGAGAGCCCTTGCGGCTACCGCCCCTATTATTTTAATCCGACCAAAAAATACCTCTATTTACTCTATTTTAGCTTGTCTACCCTCTCCTTATGTTTTTCTTTTCACTAATGATTCTGAAAGACTTAACATACAATTGAATTATACAGGTGGACCCCATGTAGTGTCTTGTGAACAATGTATGCTTTCATCCTGTTTAACTCCTCAATATAAAGTTTGCTCTTTCATGGTTTTAAAACGTCCGCCCTATCTCATGGTACCTGTAACTGTAGCCACGTATTGGTATGATAACCATGGCCTAGCTGTACTGCAACAGCTACAAGATTTAATGCGAACACGACGGTTTGTGGGCTTACTTGTTTTGGGAATATCAGCTTTGATAACCGCAATTACTTCTGTTACTGTGGCGGCATTATCATTGTCTCAACAAGTGTATACTGCCCAATATGTTGACACCGTATCCAAAAATGTTTCTCTAACGCTGGCAACCCAGGAAATTATAGATAGGAAGCTAGAAATAAGGATTGATGCCTTAGAAGAAGCAGTAATGCATATTGGGAATGAATTACAGAGTCTGAAAATGAAATTGGCTCTTTCATGTCATGCCGATTACCGGTGGATATGTGTTACATCCCTGAAAGTAAATGAGACAGATTTTAAATGGGAGAGGGTCAAAAATCATATTTTAGGTGTCTGGAACAGCTCAGATATTAGTTTAGATTTAGGGAAACTTCATAATCAGATTCAGACCTTGGAACACTCCCGATTAGATTTTACCGCCGCAGGAGAAGCCAATGACTTTTTCCACACCTTCTCTGACTTCATTTCTGGAAAAACTCTTCTGACTACTGTCTCTAGCTATGCTGCTGTGGGTGCCATAATCCTGCTCCTTGTAATCGTGCTTCCTTGTGTTGTCAGGACTCTTCGGCAGAGCATTCGGAATCTCGCGACTGAACTGCACCTAATTTATTTAAAAAACTAATAAAGAAGGAGGAGTTGCCGGAAGCCAGTGTGAGGAATCCCGCCCGTGACAAGGTCATGAGGAAGGAAGCTGACATACGCAAGGCGTGCTCAGACTTCAGGGACCCCTCTGGATATTCCTAAGCATGTACCCCAGCAAAAATCTGCCGGCTTTTGTGCTCTGCTTTTCCACTTTTCTGATATTCTCTGGAAAAAAGTCAATTCAGGGTTTTAGTCTTCTGCATTTGAAAGGGATGTTTCAGTTAAACCCCTCTGATAGCTCTCTAGTCTGCCTAACAGGTTCCCCAGACCTCTTACAGCTTGTGAATTGCTTACAGCCCCCCAACCGCGAGAGGCACAAAGCTTACAGCTTGTGAATTGCTTACAGCCCCCCAACCGCGGGAGGCACAAAGCTTAAAAGCATCTTAAAGATACAGAGCCTTTTCTAAAGAGTTAAAAATTATATTGGTAGAGGGTTTTCACTGTTGACTCAAGGATTGCTGCCAGACCTCCTTATTCTTTATCTTTTAGGCACCTGGAAGGATGTTAATGTAAGCAGGATGTAGAAAAAGATACATAGTAGTTTTGATGTTAGCAACACTAGACTTTTGAGTTAATTGCTTCTCTTTTGCTATAAATCACTGCACTCCCTCTACTTGTTATAAGTTGCTGTATCCTTGCTGTCTAAGAATGTAACTTTCTTTAGTGCTTTCCGAGAGTGGCACCAGACCTTGGGAAGATCAACACAAATAAGTCTTGTGGTTGACAAACCCTTATCAGAAAAAAGGCTGTAAAATGTTAATTGGCCCTTTTGGTTGGAAGATGATGTAAATTACCTAAGACTTGTGTATACAATTAGGTATGCAGAGAGAAAAGCCTGGTTTTGATAAGAGTCTGGACTGCTAACGCTGCATAACTTTGTGTTACCCATTGATCTCCATGTTTTATCAAAAGTATAAAAGGCCTTCTGAACAATAAAGGACGGGACCAGATTCTCAGACCAGTTTCTCGGACTAGACTCGGCCTGGTGTCTTGGGAATATGGCTCCCCCCGTGTCTCTCTCTCTCTCTCTTTTTCTCTCCCTTTTCTTCCCTCTGCTCTTTACTTTAATTTCAGGCTGAATTTCCATCTGGGGCGCGGAGGCTCGCCAGGTCTACTTATTTGCCCTGGTTATTAAGATCCGCGAGAAAGGGAGCTTAAGGCGAGGCACCCTTAGATATTCAAGCGGGCACCGGTGGCCCAACGTAGATGGTGCAAATTCCTTGTCTGGAATTTTATTGGTCTTCCGCGTAAACCAAGCTATTCAGCCCTCTTTCTCCACTTAATCTTCCTACTGCACTACAGTTTCTTAATCTAATCTTATATTAATAAAAAAAACAAGTCTTTCCACGCCAACGCCGTCCACCCTTCGAATTCCCTGGATCCACCGGGGCTGGACCCCGGCAATGCCCGTCTCCACTAGAGAGGAAGCACGATGGTCCCGCCCACATCCAGAGGAGCCCCGTTTCCCCCTCGTAGCTCGAGATGAGGGATCCTTTCCCTGCTTTCAACGGGAAAGAATTCCCGGCGTTCCCGTCGCATCTCAAGAGGAGGCACTCTCAACAGGAAAGGCGAGAGGAACTCCATGGTCGTACCACCATTCCAAGAGTCCCCCAGATGTCTCAGTCCATTCCAGAGGAACCTCTGTGCCCTGCACTGGCTCATCTTTCACGCCGAGGATCGACTCACACCACGGTGGAACGTGGGACAGCCCTGTGGGAAAGCCTCGAGGGAAAACCACAGATCCTTTGATCCACGCGACGGGAAGCGTGACATTGCTGCTACAGCCTGGAAAGAAAACGCACGTGCATGCCCCCACTCGAGACGAGGCCTGACTCCCCTGCGGAGACTCCAGAAGTACCCAAAGATCCATGTCAGCCCCTGAGAGGAATCCTCGTTTCCGGCCCTGACTCCACACAAGGTTTTTGGCCCCGGTATCGACGGGAGAGGAATCCCGCGAGGCCCCCTAGCAACTCGCATGTGGACTGGCCTCTCCTGAGGCCACCAGGGCGGGTCCCTGAGGTCCCCGTCGTAACACGAGAACACCTGCCGCATCTCGAGAAAATCCAGGAAGTTCTCCCTTCCAGGCGAGATGAGGCCTATTTCCGATGAGGCGTCTGGAGACTAATGACACCTAACCTCTGGAACTTCGAAAGGGTCTTTCACACCCTTGCTGCAACTCAAGAAGTTCACTTCCATACCCGTCTCCACTCGAGAGGAAGCAGGATGGTCCCGCACACATCCAGAGGAGCCCCGTTTCCCCCTCGTAGCTCGAGATGAGGGATCCTTTGCCTGCTTTCAACGGGAAAGAATTCCCGGCGTTCCCGTCGCATCTCAAGAGGAGGCACTCTCAACATGAAAGGCGAGAGGAACTCCATGGTCGTACCACCATTCCAAGAGTCCCCCAGATGTCTCAGTCCATTGCAGAGGAAGCTCTTTGCCCTGCACTGGTTCATCTTTCACGCCGAGGATCGACTCACACCACGGTGGCACGTGGGACAGCCCTGTGGGAAAGCCTCGAGAGAAAGCCTCGAGGGAAAACCACAGATCCTATGATCCACGCGACGGGAAGCGTGACATTGCTGCTACAGCCTGGAAGGAAAGCGCACGTGCATGCCCCCACTCGAGACGAGGCCTGACTCCCCTGGGGAGACTCCAGAAGTACCCAAAGATCCATGTCAGCCCCTGAGAGGAATCCTCGGTTCCGGCCCTGACTCCACACAAGGTTTTTGGCCCCGGTATCGACGGGAGAGGAATCCCGAGAGGCCCCCTAGCAACTCGCATAGGGACTGGCCTCTCCTGAGGCCACCAGGGCGGGTCCCAGAGGTCCCCGTCGTAACTCGAGAACACCTGCCGCAACTCGAGAAAATCCAGGAAGTTCTCCCTTCCAGGCGAGATGAGGCCTATTTCTGATGAGGCGTCTGGAGACTAATGACACCTAACCTCTGGAACTTCGAAAGGGTCTTTCACACCCTTGCTGCAACTCAAGAAGTTCACCGCCATACCCGTCTCCACTCGAGAGGAAGCACGATGGTCCCGCCCACATCCAGAGGAGCCCCGTTTCCCCCTCGTAGCTCGAGATGAGGGATCCTTTTCCTGCTTTCAACGGGAAAAAATTCCCGGCGTTCCCGTCGCATCTCAAGAGGAGGCACTCTCAACAGGAAAGGCGAGAGGAACTCCATGGTCGTACCACCATTCCAAGAGTCCCCCAGATGTCTCAGTCCATTTCAGAGGAAACTCTTTGCCCTGCACTGGCTCATCTTTCACGCCGAGGATCGACTCACACCACGGTGGCACGTGGGACAGCCCTGTGGGAAAGCCTCGAGGGAAAGCCTCGAGGGAAAACCACAGATCCTTTGATCCACGCGACGGGAAGCGTGACATTGCTGCTACAGCCTGGAAGGAAAGTGCACGTGCATGCCCCCTCACGAGACGAGGCCTGTCTCCCCTGGCGAGACTCCAGAAGTACCCAAAGATCCATATCAGCCCCTGAGAGGAATCCTCGGTTCTGGCCCTGACTCCACACAAGGTTTTTGGCCCCGGTATCGACGGGAGAGGAATCCCGAGAGGCCCCCTAGCAACTCGCATGGTGACTGGCCACTTCTGAGGCCACCAGGGCGGGTCCCTGAGGTCCCCGTCGTAACTCGAGAACACCTGCCGCAACTCGAGAAAATCCAGGAAGTTCTCCCTTCCAGGCGAGATGAGGCCTATTTCCGATGAGGCGTCTGGAGACTAATGACACCTAACCTCTGGAACTTCGAAAGGGTCTTTCACACCCTTGCTGCAACTCAAGAAGTTCACCGCCATACCCGTCTCCACTCGAGAGGAAGCACGATGGTCCCGCCCACATCCAGAGGAGCCCCGTTTCCCCCTCGTAGCTCGAGATGAGGGATCCTTTGCCTGCTTTCAACGGTAAAGAATTCCCGGAGTTCCCGTCGCATCTCAAGAGGAGGCACTCTCAACAGGAAAGGCGAGAGGAACTCCATGGTCGTACCACCATTCCAAGAGTCCCCCAGATGTCTCAGTCCATTCCAGAGGAACCTCTTTGCCCTGCACTGGCTCATCTTTCACGCCGAGGATCGACTCACACCACGGTGGCACGTGGGACAGCCCTGTGGGAAAGCCTCGAGGGAAAACCACAGATCCTTTGATCCACGCGAAGGGAAGCGTGACATTGCTGCTACAGCCTGGAAAGAAAACGCACGTGCATGCCCCCACTCGAGACGAGGCCTGACTCCCCTGCGGAGACTCCAGAAGTACCCAAAGATCCATGTCAGCCCCTGAGAGGAATCCTCGTTTCTGGCCCTGACTCCACACAAGGTTTTTGGCCCCGGTATCGACGGGAGAGGAATCCCGCGAGGCCCCCTAGCAACTCGCATGTGGACTGGCCTCTCCTGAGGCCACCAGGGCGGGTCCCTGAGGTCCCCGTCGTAACTCGAGAACACCTGCCGCATCTCGAGAAAATCCAGGAAGTTCTCCCTTCCAGGCGAGATGAGGCCTATTTCCGATGAGGCGTCTGGAGACTAATGACACCTAACCTCTGGAACTTCGAAAGGGTCTTTCACACCCTTGCTGCAACTCAAGAAGTTCACTTCCATACCCGTCTCCACTCGAGAGGAAGCAGGATGGTCCCGCCCACATCCAGAGGAGCCCCGTTTCCCCCTCGTAGCTCGAGATGAGGGATCCTTTGCCTGCTTTCAACGGGAAAGAATTCCCGGCGTTCCCGTCGCATCTCAAGAGGAGGCACTCTCAACAGGAAAGGCGAGAGGAACTCCATGGTCGTACCACCATTCCAAGAGTCCCCCAGATGTCTCAGTCCATTCCAGAGGAAGCTCTTTGCCCTGCACTGGCTCATCTTTCACGCAGAGGATCGACTCACACCACGGAGGCACGTGGGACAGCCCTGTGGGAAAGCCTCGAGGGAAAGCCTCGAGGGAAAACCACAGATCCTTTGATCCACGCGACGGGAAGCGTGACATTGCTGCTACAGCCTGGAAGGAAAGCACACGTGCATGCCCCCACTCGAGACGAGGCCTGACTCCCCTGGGGAGACTCCAGAAGTACCCAAAGGTCCATGTCAGCCCCTGAGAGGAATCCTCGGTTCCGGCCCTGACTCCACACAAGTTTTTTGGCCCCGGTATCGACGGGAGAGGAATTCCGAGAGGCCCCCTAGCAACTCGCATGTGGACTGGCCTCTCCTGAGGCCACCAGGGCGGGTCCCTGAGGTCCCCGTCGTAACTCGAGAACACCTGCCGCATCTCGAGAAAATCCAGGAAGTTCTCCCTTCCAGGCGAGAAGAATCCTATTTCCGATGAGGCGTCTGGAGACTAATGACACCTAACCTCTGGAATTTCGAAAGGGTCTTTCACACCCTTGCTGCAACTCAAGAAGTTCACTTCCATACCCGTCTCCACTCGAGAGGAAGCAGGATGGTCCCGCCCACATCCAGAGGAGCCCCGTTTCCCCCTCGTAGCTCGAGATGAGGGATCCTTTGCCTGCTTTCAACGGGAAAGAATTCCCGGCATTCCCATCGCATCTCAAGAGGAGGCACTCTCAACAGGAAAGGCGAGAGGAACTCCATGGTGGTACCACCATTCCAAGAGTCCCCCAGATGTCTCAGTCCATTCCAGAGGAACCTCTTTGCCCTGCACTGGCTCATCTTTCACGCCGAGGATCGACTCACACCACGGTGGCACGTGAGACAGCCCTGTGGGAAAGCCTCGAGGGAAAGCCTCGAGGGAAAACCACAGATCCTTTGATCCACGCGACGGGAAGCGTCACATTGTTGCTACAGCCTGGAAGGAAAGCGCACGTGCATGCCCCCACTCGAGACGAGGCCTGACTCCACTGGGGAGTCTCCAGACGTACCCAAAGATCCATGTCAGCCCATGAGAGGAATCCTCGGTTACGGCCCTGACTCCACACAAGGTTGTTGGCCCCGGTATCGACGGGAGAGGAATCCCGAGAGGCCCCCTAGCAACTCGCAAGGGACTGGCCTCTCCTGAGGCCACCAGGGCGGGTCCCTGAGGTCCCCGTCGTAACTCGAGAACACCTGCCGCAACTCGAGAAAATCCAGGAAGTTTTCCCTTCCAGGCGAGATGAGGCCTATTTCTGATGAGGCGTCTGGAGACTAATGACACCTAACCTCTGGAACTTCGAAAGGGTCTTTCACACCCTTGCTGCAACTCAAGAAGTTCACCGCCATACCCGTCTCCACTCGAGATGAAGCACGATGGTCCCGCCCACATCCAGAGGAGCCCCGTTTTCCCCTCGTAGCTCGAGATGAGGGATCCTTTCCCTGGTTTCAAAGGGAAAAAGTTCCCGGCGTTCCCGTCGCATCTCAAGAGGAGGCACTCTCAACAGGAAAGGCGAGAGGAACTCCATGGTCGTACCACCATTCCAAGAGTTCCCCAGATATCTCAGTCCATTCCAGAGGAACCTCTTTGTCCTGCACTGGCTCATCTTTCACGCCGAGGATCGACTCACACCTCGGTGGCACGTGGGACAGCCCTGTGGGAAAGCCTCGAGGGAAAGCCTCGAGGGAAAACCACAGATCCTTTGATCTACGCGACAGGAAGCGTGACATTGCTGCTACAGCCTGGAAGGAAAGCGCACGTGCATGCCCCCACTCGAGACGAGGCCTGACTCCCCTGGGGAGACTCCAGAAGTACCCAAAGATCCATGTCAGCCCCTGAGAGGAATCCTCGGTTCCGGCCCTGACTCCACACAAGGTTTTTGGCCCCGGTATCGACGGGAGAGGAATCCCGAGAGGCCCCCTAGCACATCGCATGGGGACTGGCCTCTCCTGAGGCCACCAGGGCGGGTCCCTGAGGTCCCCGTCGTAACTCGAGAACACCTGCCGCAACTCGAGAAAATCCAGGAAGTTCTCCCTTCCAGGCGAGATGAGGCCTATTTCCGATGAGGCGTCTGGAGACTAATGACACCTAACCTCTGGAACTTCGAAAGGGTCTTTCACACCCTTGCTGCAACTCAAGAAGTTCACCGCCATACCCGTGTCCACTCGAGAGGAAGCACGATGGTCCCGCCCACATCCAGAGGAGCCCCGTTTCCCCCTCGTAGCTCGAGATGAGGGATCCATTCCCTGCTTTCAACGGGAAAGAATTCCCGGCGTTCCCGTCGCATCTCAAGAGGAGGCACTCTCAACAGGAAAGGCGAGAGGAACTCCATGGTCGTACCACCATTCCAAGAGTCCCCCAGATGTCTCAGTCCATTCCAGAGGAACCTCTTTGCCCTGCACTGGCTCATCTTTCACGCCGAGGATCGACTCACACCACGGAGGCACGTGGGACAGCCCTGTGGGAAAGCCTCGAGGGAAAGCCTCGAGGGAAAACCACAGATCCTTTGATGCACGCGACGGGAAGCGTGACATTGCTGCTACAGCCTGGAAGGAAAGCGCACGTGCATTCCCCCACTCGAGACGAGGCCTGTCTCCCCTGGCGAGACTCCAGAAGTACCCAAAGATCCATATAAGCCCCTGAGAGGAATCCTCGGTTCCGACCCTGACTCCACACAAGGTTTTTGGCCCCGGTATCGACGGGAGAGGAATCCCGAGAGGCCCCCTAGCACCTCGCATGGGGACTGGCCTCTCCTGAGGCCACCAGGGCGGGTCCCTGAGGTCCCCGTCGTAACTCGAGAACACCTGCCGCAACTCGAGAAAATCCAGGAAGTTCTCCCTTCCAGGCGAGATGAGGCCTATTTCCGATGAGTCGTCTGGAGACTAATGACACCTAACCTCTGGAACTTCGAAAGGGTCTTTCACACCCTTGCTGCAACTCAAGAAGTTCACCGCCATACCCGTCTCCACTCGAGAGGAAGCACGATGGTCCCGCCCACATCCAGAGGAGCCCCGTTTCCCCCTCGTAGCTCGAGATGAGGGATCCTTTCCCTGCTTTCAACGCGAAAGAATTCCCGGCGTTCCCGTCGCATCTCAAGAGGAGGCACTCTCAACAGGAAAGGCGAGAGGAACTCCATGGTCGTAACACCATTCCAATAGTCCCCCAGATGTCTCAGTCCATTCCAGAGGAACCTCTTTGCCCTGCACTGGCTCATCTTTCACGCCGAGGATCGACTCACACCACGGTGGCACGTGGGACATCCTTGTGGGAAAGCCTCGACGGAAAGCCTCGAGGGAAAACCACAGATCCTTTGATCCACGCGACGGGAAGCGTGACATTGCTGCTACAGCCTGGAAGGAAAGCGCACGTGCATGCCCCCACTCGAGACGAGGCCTGACTCCCCTGGGGAGACTCCAGAAGTACCCAAAGATCCATGTCAGCCCCTGAGAGGAATCCTCGGTTCCGGCCCTGACTCCACACAAGGTTTTTGGCCCCGGTATCGACGGGAGAGGAATCCCGATAGGCCCCCTAGCACCTCGCATGGGGACTGGCCTCTCCTGAGGCCACCAGAGCGGGTCCCTGAGGTCCCCGTAGTAACTCGAGAACACCTGCCGCAACTCGAGAAAATCCAGGAAGTTCTCCCTTCCAGGCGAGATGAGGCCTATTTCTGATGAGGCGTCTGGAGACTAATGACACCTAACCTCTGGAACTTCGAAAGGGTCTTTCACACCCTTGCTGCAACTCAAGAAGTTCACCGCCATACCTGTCTCCACTCGAGATGAAGCATGATGGTCCCGCCCACATCCAGAGGAGCCCCGTTTCCCCCTCGTAGCTCGAGATAAGGGATCCTTTTCCTGCTTTCAACGGGAAAGAATTCCCGGCGTTCCCGTCGCATCTCAAGAGGAGGCACTCTCAACAGGAAAGGCGAGAGGAACTCCATGGTCGTACCACCATTCCAAGAGTCCCCCAGATGTCTCAGTCCATTCCAGAGGAACCTCTTTGCCCTGCACTGGCTCATCTTTCACGCCGAGGATCGACTCACACCACGGTGGCACGTGGGACAGCCCTGTGGGAAAGCCTCGAGGGAAAGCCTCGAGGGAAAACCACAGATCCTTTGATCCACGCGACTGGAAGCGTGACATTGCTGCTACAGCCTGGAAGGAAAGCGCACGTGCATGCCCCCACTCGAGACGAGGCCTGACTCCCCTGGGGGGACTCCAGAAGAACCCAAAGATCCATGTCAGCCCCTGAGAGGAATCCTCGGTTCCGGCCCTGACTCCATACAAAGTTTTTGGCCCCGGTATCGACAGGAGAGGAATCCCGAGAGGCCCCCTAGCAACTCGCATGGGGACTGGCCTCTCCTGAGGCCACCAGGGCGGGTCCCTGAGGTCCCCGTCGTAACTCGAGAACACCTGCCCCAACTCGAGAAAATCCAGGAAGTTCTCCCTTCCAGGCGAGATGAGGCCTATTTCCGATGAGGCGTCTGGAGACGAATGACACCTAACCTCTGGAACTTCGAAAGGGTCTTTCACACCCTTGCTGCAACTCAAGAAGTTCACCGCCATACCCGTCTCCACTCGAGAGGAAGCACGATGGTCCCGCCCACATCCAGAGGAGCCCCGTTTCCCCCTCGTAGCTCGAGATGAGGGATCCTTTCCCTGCTTTCAACGGGAAAGAATTCCCGGCGTTCCCGTCGCATCTCAAGAGGAGGCACTCTCAACAGGAAAGGCGAGAGGAACTCCATGGTCGTACCGCCATTCCAAGAGTCCCCCAGATGTCTCAGTCCATTCCAGAGGAACCTCTTTGCCCTGCACTGGCTCATCTTTCACGCCGAGGATCGACTCACACCACGGTGGCACGTGGGAGAGCCCTGTGGGAAGCCTCGAGGGAAAACCACAGATCGTTTGATCCACGCCACAGGAAGCGTGACATTGCTGCTACAGCCTGTAAGGAAAGCACACGTGCATGCCCCCACTCGAGACGAGGCCTGACTCCCCTGGGGAGACTCCAGAAGTACCCAAAGATCCATGTCAGCCCCTGAGAGGAATCCTCGGTTCCGGCCCTGACTCCACACAAGGTTTTTGGCCCCGGTATCGACGGGAGAGGAATCCCGAGAGGCCCCCTAGCACCTCGCATGGGTACTGGCCTCTCCTGAGGCCACCAGGGCGGGTCCCTGAGGTCCCCGTCGTAACTCGAGAACACCTGCCGCAACTCGAGAAAATCCAGGAAGTTCTCCCTTCCAGGCGAGATGAGGCCTATTTCCGATGAGGCGTCTGGAGACTAATGACACCTAACCTCTGGAAATTCGAAAGGGTCTTTCACACCCTTGCTGCAACTCAAGAAGTTCACCGCCATACCCGTCTCCACTCGAGAGGAAGCACGATGGTCCCGCCCACATCCAGAGGAGCCCCGTTTCCCCCTCGTAGCTCGAGATGAGGGATCCTTTCCCTGCTTTCAACGGGAAAGAATTCCCGGCGTTCCCGTCGCATCTCAAGAGGAGGCACTCTCAACAGGAAAGGCGAGAGGAACTCCATGGTCGTACCACCATTCCAAGAGTCCCCCAGATGTCTCAGTCCATTCCAGAGGAACCTCTTTGCCCTGCACTGGCTCATCTTTCAAGCCGAGGATCGACTCACACCACGGTGGCACGTGGGACAGCCCTGTGGGAAAGTCTCGAGGGAAAACCACAGATCCTTTGATACACGCCACGGGAAGCGTGACATTGCTGCTACAGCCTGGAAGGAAAGCGCACGTGCATGCCCCCACTCGAGTCGAGGCCTTACTCCCCTGGGGAGACTCCAGAAGTACCCAAAGATCCATGTCAGCCCCTGAGAGGAATCCTCGTTTCCGGCCCTGACTCCACACAAGCTTTTTGGCCCCGGTATCGACGGGAGAGGAATCCCGAGAGGCCCCCTAGCACCTCGCATGGGGACTGGCCTCTCCTGAGGCCACCAGGGCGGGTCCCTGAGGTCCCCGTCTTAACTCGAGAACACCTGCCGCAACTCGAGAAAATCCAGGAAGTTCTCCCTTCCTGGCGAGATGAGGCCTATTTCCGATGAGGCGTCTGGAGACTAATGACACCTAAACTTTGGAATTTCGAAAGGGTCTTTCACACCCTTGCTGCAACTCAAGAAGTTCACCGCCATACCCGTCTCCACTCGAGAGGAAGCACGATGGTCCCGCCCACATCCAGAGGAGCCCCGTTTCCCTCTCGGAGCTCGAGATGAGGGATCCTTTCCTGCTTTCAACGGGAAGGAATTCCCGGCGTTCCCGTCGCATCTCAAGAGGAGGCACTCTCAACAGGAAAGGCGAGAGGAACTCCATGGTCGTACCACCATTCCTAGAGTCCCGCAGATGTCTCAGTCCATTCCAGAGGAACCTCTTTGCCCTGCACTGGCTCATCTTTCACGCCGAGGATCGACTCACACCACGGAGGCACGTGGGACCGCCCTGTGGGAAAGCCTCGAGGGAAAGCCTCGAGGGAAAACCACAGATCCTTTGATCCACGCCACGGGAAGCGTGACATTGCTGCTACAGCCTGGAAGGAAAGCGCACGTGCATGCCCCCACTCGAGACGAGGCCTGACTCCCGTGGGGAGACTCCAGAAGTACCCAATGATCCATATAAGCCCCTGAGAGGAATCCTCGGTTCCGGCCCTGACTGCACACAAGGTTTTTGGCCCCGGTATCGACGGGAGAGGAATCCCGAGAGGCCCCCTAGCACCTCGCATGGGGACTGGCCTCTCCTGAGGCCACCAGGGCGGGTCCCTGAGGTCCCCGTCGTAACTCGAGAACACCTGCCGCAACTCGAGAAAATCCAGGAAGTTCTCCCTTCCAGGCGAGATGAGGCCTATTTCCGATGAGGCGTCTGGAGACTAATGACACCTAACCTCTGGAAATTCGAAAGGGTCTTTCACACCCTTGCTGCAACTCAAGAAGTTCACCGCCATACCCGTCTCCACTCGAGAGGAAGCACGATGGTCCCGCCCACATCCAGAGGAGCCCCGTTTCCCCCTCGTAGCTCGAGATGAGGGATCCTTTCCCTGCTTTCAACGGGAAAGAATTCCCGGCGTTCCCGTCGCATCTCAAGAGGAGGCACTCTCAACAGGAAAGGCGAGAGGAACTCCATGGTCGTACCACCATTCCAAGAGTCCCCCAGATGTCTCAGTCCATTCCAGAGGAACCTCTTTGCCCTGCACTGGCTCATCTTTCACGCCGAGGATCGACTCACACCACGGTGGCACGTGGGACAGCCCTGTGGGAAAGTCTCGAGGGAAAACCACAGATCCTTTGATACACGCCACGGGAAGCGTGACATTGCTGCTACAGCCTGGAAGGAAAGCGCACGTGCATGCCCCCACTCGAGTCGAGGCCTTACTCCCCTGGGGAGACTCCAGAAGTACCCAAAGATCCATGTCAGCCCCTGAGAGGAATCCTCGTTTCCGGCCCTGACTCCACACAAGCTTTTTGGCCCCGGTATCGACGGGAGAGGAATCCCGAGAGGCCCCCTAGCACCTCGCATGGGGACTGGCCTCTCCTGAGGCCACCAGGGCGGGTCCCTGAGGTCCCCGTCTTAACTCGAGAACACCTGCCGCAACTCGAGAAAATCCAGGAAGTTCTCCCTTCCTGGCGAGATGAGGCCTATTTCCGATGAGGCGTCTGGAGACTAATGACACCTAAACTTTGGAATTTCGAAAGGGTCTTTCACACCCTTGCTGCAACTCAAGAAGTTCACCGCCATACCCGTCTCCACTCGAGAGGAAGCACGATGGTCCCGCCCACATCCAGAGGAGCCCCGTTTCCCTCTCGGAGCTCGAGATGAGGGATCCTTTCCTGCTTTCAACGGGAAGGAATTCCCGGCGTTCCCGTCGCATCTCAAGAGGAGGCACTCTCAACAGGAAAGGCGAGAGGAACTCCATGGTCGTACCACCATTCCTAGAGTCCCGCAGATGTCTCAGTCCATTCCAGAGGAACCTCTTTGCCCTGCACTGGCTCATCTTTCACGCCGAGGATCGACTCACACCACGGAGGCACGTGGGACCGCCCTGTGGGAAAGCCTCGAGGGAAAGCCTCGAGGGAAAACCACAGATCCTTTGATCCACGCCACGGGAAGCGTGACATTGCTGCTACAGCCTGGAAGGAAAGCGCACGTGCATGCCCCCACTCGAGACGAGGCCTGACTCCCGTGGGGAGACTCCAGAAGTACCCAATGATCCATATAAGCCCCTGAGAGGAATCCTCGGTTCCGGCCCTGACTGCACACAAGGTTTTTGGCCCCGGTATCGACGGGAGAGGAATCCCGAGAGGCCCCCTAGCACCTCGCATGGGGACTGGCCTCTCCTGAGGCCACCAGGGCGGGTCCCTGAGGTCCCCGTCGTAACTCGAGAACACCTGCCGCAACTCGAGAAAATCCAGGAAGTTCTCCCTTCCAGGCGAGATGAGGCCTATTTCCGATGAGGCGTCTGGAGACTAATGACACCTAACCTCTCGAACTTCGAAAGGGTCTTTCACACCCTTGCTGCAACTCAAGAAGTTCACCGCCATACCCGTCTCCACTCGAGAGGAAGCACGATGGTCCCGCCCACATCCAGAGGAGCCCCGTTTCCCCCTCGTAGCTCAAGATGAGGGATCCTTTCCCTGCTTTCAACGGGAAAGAATTCCCGGCGTTCCCGTCGCATCTCAAGAGGAGGCACTCTCAACAGGAAAGGCGAGAGGAACTCCATGGTCGTACCGCCATTCCAAGAGTCCCCCAGATGTCTCAGTCCATTCCAGAGGAACCTCTTTGCCCTGCACTGGCTCATCTTTCACGCCGAGGATCGACTCACACCACGGTGGCACGTGGGAGAGCCCTGTGGGAAGCCTCGAGGGAAAACCACAGATCCTTTGATCCACGCCACGGGAAGCGTGACATTGCTGCTACAGCCTGTAAGGAAAGCACACGTGCATGCCCCCACTCGAGACGAGGCCTGACTCCCCTGGGGAGACTCCAGAAGTACCCAAAGATCCATGTCAGCCCCTGAGAGGAATCCTCGGTTCCGGCCCTGACTCCACACAAGGTTTTTGGCCCCGGTATCGACGGGAGAGGAATCCCGAGAGGCCCCCTAGCACCTCGCATGGGTACTGGCCTCTCCTGAGGCCACCAGGGCGGGTCCCTGAGGTCCCCGTCGTAACTCGAGAACACCTGCCGCAACTCGAGAAAATCCAGGAAGTTCTCCCTTCCAGGCGAGATGAGGCCTATTTCCGATGAGGCGTCTGGAGACTAATGACACCTAACCTCTGGAACTTCGAAAGGGTCTTTCACACCCTTGCTGCAACTCAAGAAGTTCACCGCCATACCCGTCTCCACTCGAGAGGAAGCACGATGGTCCCGCCCACATCCAGAGGAGCCCCGTTTCCCCCTCGTAGCTCGAGATGAGGGATCCATTCCCTGCTTTCAACGGGAAAGAATTCCCGGCGTTCCCGTCGCATCTCAAGAGGAGGCACTCTCAACAGGAAAGGCGAGAGGAACTCCATGGTCGTACCACCATTCCAAGAGTCCCCCAGATGTCTCAGTCCATTCCAGAGGAACCTCTTTGCCCTGCACTGGCTCATCTTTCACGCCGAGGATCGACTCACACCACGGAGGCACGTGGGACAGCCCTGTGGGAAAGCCTCGAGGGAAAGCCTCGAGGGAAAACCACAGATCCTTTGATGCACGCGACGGGAAGCGTGACATTGCTGCTACAGCCTGGAAGGAAAGCGCACGTGCATGCCCCCACTCGAGACGAGGCCTGTCTCCCCTGGCGAGACTCCAGAAGTACCCAAAGATCCATATAAGCCCCTGAGAGGAATCCTCGGTTCCGACCCTGACTCCACACAAGGTTTTTGGCCCCGGTATCGACGGGAGAGGAATCCCGAGAGGCCCCCTAGCACCTCGCATGGGGACTGGCCTCTCCTGAGGCCACCAGGGCGGGTCCCTGAGGTCCCCGTCGTAACTCGAGAACACCTGCCGCAACTCGAGAAAATCCAGGAAGTTCTCCCTTCCAGGCGAGATGAGGCCTATTTCCGATGAGTCGTCTGGAGACTAATGACACCTAACCTCTGGAACTTCGAAAGGGTCTTTCACACCCTTGCTGCAACTCAAGAAGTTCACCGCCATACCCGTCTCCACTCGAGAGGAAGCACGATGGTCCCGCCCACATCCAGAGGAGCCCCGTTTCCCCCTCGTAGCTCGAGATGAGGGATCCTTTCCCTGCTTTCAACGCGAAAGAATTCCCGGCGTTCCCGTCGCATCTCAAGAGGAGGCACTCTCAACAGGAAAGGCGAGAGGAACTCCATGGTCGTAACACCATTCCAATAGTCCCCCAGATGTCTCAGTCCATTCCAGAGGAACCTCTTTGCCCTGCACTGGCTCATCTTTCACGCCGAGGATCGACTCACACCACGGTGGCACGTGGGACATCCTTGTGGGAAAGCCTCGACGGAAAGCCTCGAGGGAAAACCACAGATCCTTTGATCCACGCGACGGGAAGCGTGACATTGCTGCTACAGCCTGGAAGGAAAGCGCACGTGCATGCCCCCACTCGAGACGAGGCCTGACTCCCCTGGGGAGACTCCAGAAGTACCCAAAGATCCATGTCAGCCCCTGAGAGGAATCCTCGGTTCCGGCCCTGACTCCACACAAGGTTTTTGGCCCCGGTATCGACGGGAGAGGAATCCCGATAGGCCCCCTAGCACCTCGCATGGGGACTGGCCTCTCCTGAGGCCACCAGAGCGGGTCCCTGAGGTCCCCGTAGTAACTCGAGAACACCTGCCGCAACTCGAGAAAATCCAGGAAGTTCTCCCTTCCAGGCGAGATGAGGCCTATTTCTGATGAGGCGTCTGGAGACTAATGACACCTAACCTCTGGAACTTCGAAAGGGTCTTTCACACCCTTGCTGCAACTCAAGAAGTTCACCGCCATACCCGTCTCCACTCGAGAGGAAGCACGATGGTCCCGCCCACATCCAGAGGAGCCGCGTTTCCCCATCGTGGCTCGAAATGAGGGATCCTTTCCCTGCTTTCAACGGGAAAGAATTCCCGGCGTTCCCGTCGCATATCAAGAGGTGGCACTCTCAACAGGAAAGGCGAGAGGAACTCCATGGTCGTACCACCATTCCACGAGTCCCCCAGATGTCTCAGTCCATTCCAGAGGAACCTCTTTGCCCTGCACTGGCTCATCTTTCACGCCGAGGATCGACTCACACCACGGTGGCACGTGGCACAGCCATGTGGGAAAGCCTCGATGGAAAGCCTCGAGGGAAAACCACAGATCCTTTGATCCACGCGACGGGAAGCGTGACATTGCTGATACAGCCTGGAAGGAAAGCGCACGTGCATACCCCCACTCGAGACGAGGCCTGAATCCCCTGGGGAGACTCCAGAAGTACCCAATGATCCATGTCAGCCCCTGAGAGGAATCCTCGTTTCCGGCCCTGACTGCACACAAGGTTTTTGGCCCCGGTATGGACGGGAGAGGAATCCCGAGAGGCCACCTAGCACCTCGCATGGGGACTGGCCTCTCCTGAGGCCACCAGGGCGGGTCCCTGAGGTCCCCGTCGTAACTCGAGAACACCTGCCGCAACTCGAGAAAATCCAGTAAGTTCTCCCTTCCAGGCGAGATGAGGCCTATTTCCTATGAGGCGTCTGGAGACTAATGACACCCAACCTCTGGAACTTCGAAAGGGTCTTTCACACCCTTGCTGCTACTCAAGAAGTTCACCTCCTTGCCCGTCTCCACTCGAGAGGAAGCACGATAGTCCCGCCCACATCCAGAGGAGCCCCGTTTCCCCCTCGTAGCTAGAGATGAGGGATCCTTTCCCTGCTTTCAACGGGAAAGAATTCCCGGCATTCCCGTCGCATCTCAAGAGGAGGCACTCTCAACAGGAAAGGCGAGAGGAACGCCATGGTCGTACCACCATTCCAAGAGTCCCCCAGATGTTTCAGTCCATTCCAGAGGAACCTCTTTGCCCTGCACTGGCTCATCTTTGACGCCGAGAATCGACTCACACCACGGTGGCACGTGGGACAGCCCTGCGGGAAAGCCTCGAGGGAAAGCCTCGAGGGAAAACCACAGATCCTTTGATGCACGCGACGGGAAGCGTGACATTGCTGCTACAGCCTGGAAGGAAAGCGCACGTGCATGCCCCCACTCGAGACGAGGCCTGACTCCCCTGGGGAGACTCCAGAAGTACCCAAAGATCCATGTCACCCATGTGAGGAATCCTCGGTTCCGGCCCTGACTCCACACAAGATTTTTGGCCCTAGTATCGACGGGAGAGGAATCCCGAGAGGCCCCCTAGCAACTCGCATGGGGACTGGCCTCTCCTGAGGCCATCAGGGCGGGTCCCTGTGGTACCCGTCGTAACTCGAGAACACCTGCCGCAACTCGAGAAAATCCAGGAAGTTCTCCCTTCCAGGCGAGATGAGGTCTATTTCCGATGAGGCATCTGGAGACTGACACGTAACCTCTGGAACTTCGAAAGGGTCTTTCACACCCTTGCTGCAACTCAAGAAGTTCACCGCCATACCCGTCTCCACTCGAGAGGAAGCACGATGGTCCTACCCACATCCAGAGGAGCCCCGTTTCCCCCTCGTAGCTCGAGATGAGGGATCCTTTCCCTGCTTTCAACGGCAAAGAATTCCCGGTGTTCCCGTCGCATCTCTAGAGGAGGCACTCTCAACAGGAAAGGCGAGAGGAACTCCATGGTCGTACCACCATTCCAAGAGTCCCCCAGATGTCTCAGTCCATTCCAGAGGAACCTCTTTGCCCTGCACTGGCTCATCTTTCACGTCGAGGATCGACTCACACCACGGTGGAACGTGGGACAGCCCTGCGGGAAAGCCTCGAGGGAAAGCCTCAAGGGAAAACCACAGATCCTTTGATCCACGCCACGGGAAGCGTGACATTGCTGCTACAGCCTGGAAGTAAAGCGCACGTGCATGCCCCGACTCGAGACGAGGCCTGACTCCCCTGGGGAGACTCCAGAAGTACCCAAAGATCCATGTCAGCCCCTGAGAGGAATCCTCGGTTCCGGCCCTGACTCCACACAAGGTTTTTGACCCCGGTATCGACGGGAGAGGAATCCCGAGAGGCCCCCTAGCAACTCGCATGGGGACTGGCCTCTCCTGAGGCCACCAGGGCGGGTCCCTGAGGTCCCCGTTGTAACTCGAGAACACCTGCCGCAACTCGAGAAAATCCAGGAAGTTCTCCCTTCCAGGCGAGATGAGGCCAATTTCCGATGAGGCGTCTGGAGACTAATGACACCTAACCTCTGGGACTTCGAAAGGGTCTTTCACACCCTTGCTGCAACTCAAGAAGTTCACCGCCATACCCGTCTCCACTCGAGAGGAAGCACGATGGTCCCGCCCACATCCAGAGGAGCCGCGTTTCCCCATCGTGGCTCGAAATGAGGGATCCTTTCCCTGCTTTCAACGGGAAAGAATTCCCGGCGTTCCCGTCGCATCTCAAGAGGTGGCACTCTCAACAGGAAAGGCGAGAGGAACTCCATGGTCGTACCACCATTCCACGAGTCCCCCAGATGTCTCAGTCCATTCCAGAGGAACCTCTTTGCCCTGCACTGGCTCATCTTTCACGCCGAGGATCGACTCACACCACGGTGGCACGTGGGACAGCCCTGTGGGAAAGCCTCGAGGGAAAGCCTCGAGGGAAAACCACAGATCCTTTGATCCATGCAACGGGAAGCGTGACATTGCTGCTACAGCCTGGAAGGAAAGCGCACGTGCATGCCCCAACTCGAGACGAGCCCTGACTCCCTTGGGGAGACTCCAGAAGTACCCAAAGATCCATGTCAGCCCCTGAGAGGAATCCTCGGTTCCGGCCCTGACTCCACACAAGGTTTTTGGCCCCGATATCGACGGGAGAGGAATCCCGAGAGGCCCCCTAGCAACGCCCATGGGGACTGGCCTCTCCTGAGGCCACCAGGGCGGGTCCCTGAGGTCCCCGTCGTAACTCGAGAACACCTGCCGCAACTCGAGAAAATCCAGGAAGTTCTCCCTTCCAGGCGAGATGAGGCCTATTTCCGATGAGGCGTCTGGAGACTAATGACACCTAACCTTTGGAAATTCAAAAGGGTCTTTCACACCCTTGCTGCAACTCAAGAAGTTCACCGCCATACCCGTCTCCACTCGAGAGGAAGCACGATGGTCCCGCCCACATCCAGAGGAACCCCGTTTCCCCCTCGTAGCTCGAGATGAGGGATCCTTTCCCTGCTTTCAACGGGAAAGAATTCCCGGCGTTCCCGTCGCATCTCAAGAGGAGGCACTCTCAACAGGAAAGGCGAGAGGAACTCCATGGTCGTACCACCATTCCAATAGTCCCCCAGATGTCTCAGTCCATTCCAGAGGAACCTCTTTGCCCTGCACTGGCTCATCTTTCACGCCGAGGATCGACTCACACCACGGTGGCACGTGGGACAGCCCTGTGGGAAAGCCTCGAGGGAAAACCACAGATCCTTTGATCCACGCGACGGTAAGCGTGACATTGCTGCTACAGCCTGGAAGGAAAGCGCACGTGCATGCCCCCACTCGAGACGAGGCCTGACTCCCCTGGGGAGACTCCAGAAGTACCCAAAGATCCATGTCAGCCCCTGAGAGGAATCCTCGGTTCCGGCCCTGACTCCACACAAGGTTTTTGGCCCCGGTATCGACGGGAGAGGAATCCCGATAGGCCCCCTAGCACCTCGCATGGGGCCTGGCCTCTCCTGAGGCCACCAGAGCGGTTCCCTGGGGTCCCCGTCGTAACTCGAGAACACCTGCCGCAACTCGAGAAAATCCAGGAAGTTCTCCCTTCCAGGCGAGATGAGGCCTATTTCCGATGAGGCGTCTGGAGACTAATGACACCTAACCTCTGGAACTTCGAAAGGGTCTTTCACAACCTTGCTTCAACTCAAGAAGTTCACCGCCATACCCGTGTCCACTCGAGAGGAAGCACGATGGTCCCGCCCACATCCAGAGGAGCCCCGTTTCCCCCTCGTAGCTCGAGATGAGGGATCCTTTCCCTGCTTTCAACGGGAAAGAATTCCCGGCGTTCCCATCGCATCTCAAGAGGAGGCACTCTCAACAGGAAAGGCGAGAGGAACTCCATGGTCGTACCACCATTCCAAGAGTCCCCCAGATGTCTCAGTCCATTCCAGAGGAACCTCTTTGCCCTGCACTGGCTCATCTTTCACGCCGAGGATCGACTCACACCACGGTGGCACGTGGGACAGCCCTGTGGGAAAGCCTCGAGGGAAAACCACAGATCCTTTGATCCACGCGACGGTAAGCGTGACATTGCTGCTACAGCCTGGAAGGAAAGCGCACGTGCATGCCCCCACTCGAGACGAGGCCTGACTCCCCTGGGGAGACTCCAGAAGTACCCAAAGATCCATGTCAGCCCCTGAGAGGAATCCTCGGTTCCGGCCCTGACTCCACACAAGGTTTTTGGCCCCGGTATCGACGGGAGAGGAATCCCGATAGGCCCCCTAGCACCTCGCATGGGGCCTGGCCTCTCCTGAGGCCACCAGAGCGGTTCCCTGGGGTCCCCGTCGTAACTCGAGAACACCTGCCGCAACTCGAGAAAATCCAGGAAGTTCTCCCTTCCAGGCGAGATGAGGCCTATTTCCGATGAGGCGTCTGGAGACTAATGACACCTAACCTCTGGAACTTCGAAAGGGTCTTTCACAACCTTGCTTCAACTCAAGAAGTTCACCGCCATACCCGTGTCCACTCGAGAGGAAGCACGATGGTCCCGCCCACATCCAGAGGAGCCCCGTTTCCCCCTCGTAGCTCGAGATGAGGGATCCTTTCCCTGCTTTCAACGGGAAAGAATTCCCGGCGTTCCCATCGCATCTCAAGAGGAGGCACTCTCAACAGGAAAGGCGAGAGGAACTCCATGGTCGTACCACCATTCCAAGAGTCCCCCAGATGTCTCAGTCCATTCCAGAGGAACCTCTTTGCCCTGCACTGGCTCATCTTTCACGCCGAGGATCGACTCACACCACGGTGGCACGTGGGACAGCCCTGTGGGAAAGCCTCGAGGGAAAACCACAGATCCTTTGATCCACGCCACGGGAAGCGTGACATTGCTGCTACAGCCTGGAAGGAAAGCGCACGTGCATGCCCCCACTCGAGACGAGGCCTGACTCCCCTGGGGAGACTCCAGAAGTACCCAAAGATCCATGTCAGCCCCTGAGAGGAATCCTCGGTTACGGCCCTGACTCCACACAAGGTTTTTGGCCCCGGTATCGACGGGAGAGGAATCCCGAGAGGCCCCGTAGCAAATCCCATGGGGACTGGCCTCTTGAGGCAACCAGGGCGGGTCCCTGAGGTCCCCGTCGTAACTCGAGAACACCTACCGCAACTCGAGAAAATCAAGGAAGTTCTCCCTTGCAGGCGAGATGAGGCCTATTTCCGATGAGGCGTCTGGAGACTAATGACACCTAACCTCTGGAAATTCGAAAGGGTCTTTCACACACTTGCTGCAACTCAAGAAGTTCACCGCCATACCCGTCTCCACTCGAGAGGAAGCACGATGGTCCCGCCCACATCCAGAGGAGCCACGTTTCCCCCTCGTAGCTCGAGATGAGGGATCCTTTCCCTGCTTTCAACGGGAAAGTATTCCCGTCATTCCCGTCGCATATCAAGAGGAGGCACTCTCAACAGGAAAGGCGAGAGGAACTCCATGGTCGTACCACCATTCCAAGAGTCCCCCAGATGTCTCAGTCCATTCCAGAGGAACCTCTTTGCCCTGCACTGGCTCATCTTTCACGCCGAGGATCGACTCACACCACGGTGGCACGTGGCACAGCCATGTGGGAAAGCCTCGAGGGAAAGCCTCGAGGGAAAACCACAGATCCTTTGATCCACGCGACGGGAAGCGTGACATTGCTGCTACAGCCTGGAAGGAAAGCGCACGTGCATGCCCCCACTCGAGACGAGGCCTGAATCCCCTGGGGAGACTCCAGAAGTACCCAAAGATCCATGTCAGCCCCTGAGAGGAATCCTCGTTTCCGGCCCTGACTGCACACAAGGTTTTTGGCCCCGGTATCGACGGGAGAGGAATCCCGAGAGGCCCCCTAGTACCTCGCATGGGGACTGGCCTCTCCTGAGGCCACCAGGGCGGGTCCCTGAGGTCCCCGTCGTAACTCGAGAACACCTGACGCAACTCGAGAAAATCCAGGAAGTTCTCCCTTCCAGGCGAGATGAGGCCTATTTCCTATGAGGCGTCTGGAGACTAATGACACCCAACCTCTGGAACTTCGAAAGGGTTTTTCACACCCTTGCTGCTACTCAAGAAGTTCACCTCCTTGCCCGTCTCCACTCGAGAGGAAGCACGATAGTCCCGCCCACATCCAGAGGAGCCCCGTTTCCCCCTCGGAGCTCGAGATGTGGGATCCTTTCCCTGCTTTCAACGGGAAAGAATTCCCGGCGTTCCCGTCGCATCTCAAGAGGAGGCACTCTCAACAGGAAAGGCGAGAGGAACTCCAGGGTCGTACCACCATTCCAAGAGTCCCCCAGATGTCTCAGTCCATTCCAGAGGAACCTCTTTGCCCTGCACTGGCTCATCTTCCACGCCGAGGATCGACTCACACCACGGTGGCACGTGGGACAGCCCTGTGGGAAAGCCTCGAGGGAAAGCCTCGAGGGAAAACCACAGATCCTTTGATCCACGCGACGGGAAGTGTGACATTGCTGCTACAGCCTGGAAGGAAAGCGCACGTGCATGCCCCCACTGGAGACGAGGCCTGACTCCCCTGGGGAGACTCCAGAAGTACCCAAAGATCCATGTCAGCCCCTGAGAGGAATCCTCGGTTCCGGCCTTGACTCCACACAAGGTTTTTGGCCCCGGTATCGACGGGAGAGGAATCCCGAGAGGCCCCCTAGCAACTCGCATGGGGACTGGCCTCTCCTGAGGCCACCAGGGCGGGTCCCTGAGGTCCCCGTCGTAACTCGAGAACACCGGCCGCACCTCGAGAAAATCCGGGAAGTTCTCCCTTCCAGGCGAGATGAGGCCTATTTCCGATGAGGCGTCTGGAGACTAATGACACCTAACCTCTGGAACTTCGAAAGGGTCTTTCACACCCTTGCTGCAACTCAAGAAGTTTACCGCCATACCCGTCTCCACACGAGAGAAAGCACGATGGTCCCGCCCACATCCAGAGGAGCCCCGTTTCCCCCTCGGAGCTCGAGATGAGGGATCCTTTCCCTGCTTTCAACGGGAAAGAATTCCCGGCATTCCCTTCGCATCTCAAGAGGAGGCACTCTCAACAGGAAAGGCGAGAGGAACTCCATGGTCGTACCACCATTCCAAGAGTCCCCCAGATGTCTCAGTCCATTCCAGAGGAACCTCTTTGCCCTGCACTGGCTCATCTTTCACGCCGAGGATCGACTCACACCACGGTGGCACGTGGGACAGCCCTGTGGGAAAGCCTCGAGGGAAAGCCTCGAGGGAAAACCACAGATCCTTTGATCCACAAGACGGGAAGCGTGACATTGCTGCTACAGCCTGGAAGGAAAGCGCACGTGCATGCCCCCACTCGAGACGAGGCCTGACTGCCCTGGGGAGACTCTAGAAGTACCCAAAGATCCATGTCAGCCCTTGAGAGGAATCCTCGGTTCCGGCCCTGACTCCACACAAGGTTTTTGGCCCCGGTATCGACAGGAGAGGAATCACGAGAGGCCCCCTAGCAACTCGCATGGAGACTGGCCGTTCCTGAGGTCATCAGGGCGGGTCCCTGTGGTACCCGTCGTAACTCGAGAACACCTGCCGCACCTCGAGAAAATTCAGGAAGTTCCCACTTCCAGGCTAGATGAGGCCTATTTCCGATGAGGCTTCTGGAGACTAATGACACCTAACCTCTGGAACTTCGAAAGGGTCTTTCACACCCTTGCTGCAACTCAAGAAGTTCACCGCCATACCCGTCTCCACTCGAGAGGAAGCACGATGGTCCCGCCCACATCCAGAGGAGCCCTGTTTCCCCCTCGTAGCTCGAGAAGAGGGATCCTTTCCCTGCTTTCAACGGGAAAGAATTCCCGGCGTTCCCGGCGCATCTCAAGAGGAGGCACTCTCAACAGGAAAGGCGAGAGGAACTCCATGGTCGTACCACCATTCCAAGAGTCCCCCAGATGTCTCAGTCCATTCCAGAGGAACCTCTTTGCCCTGCACTGGCTCATCTTTCACGCCGAGGATCGACTCACACCACGGTGGCACGTGGGACAGCCCTGTGGGAAAGCCTCGAGGGAAAGCCTCGAGGGAAAACCACAGATCCTTTGATCCACGCGACGGGAAGCGTGACATTGCTGCTACAGCCTGGAAGGAAAGCACACGTGCATGCCCCCACTCGAGACGAGGCCTGACTCCCCTGGGGAGACTCCAGAAGTACCCAAAGATCCATGTCAGCCCCTGAGAGGAATCCTCGGTTCTGGCCCTGACTCCACACAAGGTTTTTGGCCCCGGTATCGACGGGAGAGGAATCCCGAGAGGCCCCCTAGCAACTTGCATGGGGACTGGCCTCTCCTGAGGCCACCAGGGCGGGTCCCTGAGGTCCCCGTCGTAAATCGAGAACACCTGCCGCAACTCGAGAAAATCCAGGAAGTTCTCCCTTCCAGGCGAGATGAGGCCTATTTCCGATGAGGCGTCTGGAGACTAATGACACCTAACCTCTGGAACTTCGAAAGGGTCTTTCACACCCTTGCTGCAACTCAAGAAGTTTACCGCCATACCCGTCTCCACACGAGAGAAAGCACGATGGTCCCGCCCACATACAGAGGAGCCACGTTTCCCCCTCGGAGCTCGAGATGAGGGATCCTTTCTCTGCTTCCAACGGGAAAGAATTCCCGGCATTCCCGTCGCAGCTCAAGTGGAGGCACTCTCAACAGGAATGGCGAGAGGAACTCCAGGGTCGTACCACCATTCCAAGAGTCCCCCAGATGTCTCAGTCCATTCCAGAGGAACCTCTTTGCCCTGCACTGGCTCATCTTTCACGCCGAGGATCGACTCACACCACGGTGGCACGTGGGACAGCCCTGTGGGAAAGCCTCGAGGGAAAGCCTCGAGGGAAAACCACAGATCATTTGATCCACGCGACGGGAAGCGTGACATTGCTGCTATAGCCTGAAAGGAAAGCGCACGTGCATGCCCCCACTCGAGACGAGGCCTGACTCCCCTGGGGAGACTGTAGAAGTACCCAAAGATCCATGTCAGCCCCTGAGAGGAATCCTCGGTTCCGGCCCTGACTCCACACAAGGTTTTTGGCCCCGGTATCGACGGGAGAGGAATCCCGAGAGGCCCCCTAGCAACTCGCATGGGGACTGGCCTCTCCTGAGGCCACCAGGGCGGGTCCCTGAGGTCCCCGTCGTAACTCGAGAACACCTGCCGCAACTCGAGAAAATCCAGGAAGTTCTCCCTTCCAGGCGAGATGAGGCCTATTTCCGATGAGGCGTCTGGAGACTAATGACACCTAACCTCTGGAACTTCGAAAGGGTCTTTCACACCCTTGCTGCAACTCAAGAAGTTCACCGCCATACCCGTCTCCACTCGAGAGGAAGCACGATGGTCCCGCCCACATCCATAGGAGCCCCGTTTCCCCCTCGTAGCTCGAGATGAGGGATCCTTTCCCTGCTTTCAACGGGAAAGAATTCCCGGCGTTCCCGTCGGATCTCAAGAGGATGCACTCTTAACAGGAAAGGCGAGAGGAACTCCATGGTCGTACCACGATTCCAAGAGTCCCCCAGATGTCTCAGTCCATTCCAGAGGAACCTCTTTGCCCTGCACTGGCTCATCTTTCGCGCCGAGGATCGACTCACACCACGGTGGCACGTGGGACAGCCCTGTGGGAAAGCCTCGAGGGAAAGCCTCGAGGGAAAACCACAGATCCTTTGATCCACGCGACGGGAAGCGTGACATTGCTGCTACAGCCTGGAAGGAAAGCGCACGTGCATGCCCCCACTCGAGACGAGGCCTGACTCCCCTGGGGAGACTCCAGAAGTACCCAAAGATCCATGTCAGCCTCTGAGAGGAATCCTCGGTTCTGGCCCTGACTCCACACAAGGTTTTTGGCCCCGGTATCGACGGGAGAGGAATCCCGAGAGGACCCCTAGCACCTCGCATGGGGACTGGCCTCTCCTGAGGCCACCAGGGCGGGTCCCTGAGGTCCCCGTCGTAACTCGAAAACACCTGCCGCAACTCGAGAAAATCCAGGAAGTTCTCCCTTCCAGGCGAGATGAGGCCTATTTCCGATGAGGCGTCTGGAGACTAATGACACCTAACCTCTGGAACTTCGAAAGGGTCTTTCACACCCTTGCTGCAACTCAAGAAGTTTACCGCCATACCCGTCTCCACACGAGAGAAAGCACGATGGTCCCGCCCACATCCAGAGGAGCCTCGTTTCCACCTCGTAGCTCGAGATGAGGGATCCTTTCCCTGCTTTCAACGGGAAAGAATTCCCGGCATTCCCGTCGCATCTCAAGAGGAGGCACTCTCAACAGGAAAGGCGAGAGGAACTCCATGGTCGTACCACCATTCCAAGAGTCCCCCAGATGTCTCAGTCCATTCCAGAGGAACCTCTTTGCCCTGCACTGGCTCATCTTTCACGCCGAGAATCGACTCAAACCACGGTGGCACGTGGGACAGCCCTGTGGGAAAGCCTCGAGGGAAAGCCTAGAGGGAAAACCACAGATACTTTGATCCACGCGACGGGAAGCGTGACATTGCTGCTACAGCCTGGAAGGAAAGCGCACGTGCATGCCCCCACTCGAGACGAGGCCTGACTCCCCTGGGGAGACTCCAGAAGTACCCAAAGATCCATGTCAGCCCCTGAGAGGAATCCTCGGTTCCAGCCCTGACTCCACACAAGGTTTTTGGCCCCGGTATCGACGGGAGAGGAATCCCGAGAGGCCCCCTAGCAACTCGCATGGGGACTGGCCTCTCCTGAGGCCACCAGGGCGGGTCCCTGAGGTCCCCGTCGTAACTCGAGAACACCTGCCGCAACTCGAGAAAATCCAGGAAGTTCTCCCTTCCAGGCGAGATGAGGCCTATTTCCAATGAGGCGTCTGGAGACTAATGACACCCAACCTCTGGAACTTCGAAAGGGTCTTTCACACCCTTGCTGCAACTCAAGAAGTTCACCGACATACCCGTGTCCACTCGAGAGGAAGCACGATGGTCCCGCCCACATCCCGAGGAGCCCCGTTTCCCCCTCGTAGCTCGAGATGAGGGATCCTTTCCCTGCTTTCAACGGGAAAGAATTCCCGGAGTTCCCGTCACAACTCAAGAGGAGGCACTCTCAACAGGAAAGTCGAGAGGAACTCCATGGTCGTACCACCATTCCAAGAGTCCCCCAGATGTCTCAGTCCATTCCAGAGGAACCTCTTTGCCGTACACTGGCTCATCTTTCACGCCGAGGATCGACTCACACCACGGTGGCACGTGGGAGAGCCCTGTGGGAAAGCCTCGAGGGAAAGCCTCGAGGGAAAGCCTCGAGGGAAAACCACAGATCCTTTGATCCACGCGACGGGAAGCGTGACATTGCTGCTACAGCCTGGAAGGAAAGCACACGTGCATGCCCCCACTCGAGACGAGGCCTGACTCCCCTGGGGAGACTCCAGAAGTACCCAAAGATCCATGTCAGCCCCTGAGAGGAATCCTCGGTTCCGGCCCTGACTCCACACAAGGTTTTTGGCGCCGGTATCGACGGGAGAGGAATCCCGAGAGGCCCCCTAGCAACTCGCATGGGGACTGGCCTCTCCTGAGGCCACCAGGGCGGGTCCCTGAGGTCCCCGTCGTAACTCGGGAACACCTGCCTCAACTCGAGAAAATCCAGGAAGTTCTCCCTTCCAGGCGAGATGAGGTCTATTTCCGATGAGGCGTCTGGAGACTGACACGTAACCTCTGGAACTTCGAAAGGGTCTTTCACACCCTTGCTGCAACTCAAGAAGTTCACCGCCATACCCGTCTCCACTCGAGAGGAAGCACGATAGTCCCGCCCACATCCAGAGGAGCCCCGTTTCCCCCTCGTAGCTCGAGATGAGGGATCCTTTCCCTGCTTTCAACGGGAAAGTATTCCCAGCGATCCCGTCGCATCTCAAGAGGAGGCACTCTCAACAGGAAAGGCGAGAGGAACTCCATGGTCGTACCACCAATACAAGAGTCCCTCAGATGTCTCAGTCCATTCCAGAGGAACCTCTTTGCCCTGCACTGGCTCATCTTTCACTCCGAGGATCGACTCACACCACGGTGGCACGTGGGACAGCCCAGTGGGAAAGCCTCGAGAGAAAACCACAGATCATTTGATCCACGCGACGGGAAGCGTGACATTGCTGCTACAGCCTGGAAGGAAAGCGCACGTCCATGCCCCCACTCGAGACCAGGCCTGACTCCCCTGGGGAGACTCTAGAAGTACCCAAAGAACCATGTCAGCCCCTGAGAGGAATCCTCGGTTCTGGCCCTGACTCCACACAAGGTTTTTGGCCCCGGTATCGACGGGAGAGGAATCCCGAGAGGCCCCCTAGCAACTCGCATGGGGACTGGCCTCTCCTGAGGCCATCAGGGCGGGTCCCTGTGGTACCCGTCGTAACTCGAGAACACCTGCCGCACCTCGAGAAAATCCAGGAAGTTCTCCCTTCCAGGCTAGATGAGGCCTATTTCCGATGAGGCGTCTGGAGACTAATGACACCTAACCTCTGGAAATTCGAAAGGGTTTTCACACCCTTGCTGCAACTCAAGAAGTTCACCGACATACCCGTGTCCACTCGAGTGGAAGCACGATGGTCCTGCCCACATCCCGAGGAGCCCCGTTTCCCCCTCGTAGCTCGAGATGAGGGATCCTTTCCCTGCTTTCAACTGGAAAGAATTCCCGGCGTTCCCATCGCATCTCAAGAGAAGGCACTCTCAACAGGAAAGGCGAGAGGAACTCCATGGTCGTACCACCATTCCAAGAGTCCCCCAGATGTCTCAGTCCATTCCAGAGGAACCTCTTTGCCCTGCACTGGCTCATCTTTCACGCCGAGGATCGACTCACACCACGGTGGCACGTGGGACAGCCCTGTGGGAAAGCCTCGAGGGAAAGCCTCGAGGGAAAACCACAGATCCTTTGATGCACGCGACGGGAAGCGTGACATTGCTGCTACAGCCTGGAAAGAAAGCGCACGTGCATGGCCCCAATCGAGACGAGGCCTGACTCCCCTGGGGAGACTCCAGAAGTACCCAAAGATCCATGTCAGCTCCTGAGAGGAATCCTCGGTTCCGGCCCTGACTCCACACAAGGTTTTTGGCCCCGGTATCGACGGGAGAGGAATCCCGAGAGGCCCCCTAGCAACTCGCATGGGGACTGGCCTCTCCTGAGGCCACCAGGGCGGGTCCCTGAGGTCCCCGTCATAACTCGAGAACACCTGCCGCAACTCGAGAAAATCCAGGAAGTTCTCCCTTCCAGGCGAGATAAGGCCTATTTCCGATGAGGCGTCTGGAGACTAATGACACCTAACCTCTGGAACTTCGAAAGGGTCTTTCACACCCTTGCTGCTACTCAAGAAGTTCACCGCCATACCCGTCTCCACTCGAGAGGAAGCACGATGGTCCCGCCCACATCCAGAGGAGCCCCGTTTCCCCCTCGTAGCTCGAGATGAGGGATCCTTTCCCTGCTTTCAACGGGAAAGAATTCCCGGCGTTCCCGTCGCATCTCAAGAGGAGGCACTCTCAACAGGAAAGGCGAGAGGAACGCCATGGTCGTACCACCATTCCAAGAGTCCCCCAGATGTCTCAGTCCATTCCAGAGGAACCTCTTTGCCCTGCACTGGCTCATCTTTCACGCAGAGGATCGACTCACACCACGGTGGCACGTGGGACAGCCCTGTGGGAAAGCCTCGAGGGAAAACCACAGATCCTTTGATCCACGCGACGGGAAGCGTGACATTGCTGCTACAGCCTGGAAGGAAAGCGCACGTGCATGCCCCCACTCGAGACGAGGCCTGACTCCCCTGGGGAGACTCCAGAAATACCCAAAGTTCCATGTCACCCCTGAGAGAAAACCTCGGTTCCGGCCCTTACTCCACACAAGGTTTTTGGCCCCGGTATCGACGGGAGAGGAATCCTGAGAGGCCCCCTAGCAACTCGCATGGGGACTGGCCTTTCCTGAGGCCACTATGGCGGGTCCCTGAGGTCCCCGTCGTAACTCGAGAACACCTGCCGCAACTCGAGAAAATCCAGGAAGTTCTCCCTTCCAGGCGAGATGAGGCCTATTTCCTATGAGGCGTCTGGAGACTAATGACACCTAACCTCTGGAACTTCGAAAGGGTCTTTCACACCCTTGCTGCTACTCAAGAAGTTCACCGCCATACCCGTCTCCACTCGAGAGGAAGCACGATGGTCCCGCCCACATCCAGAGGAGCCCCGTTTCCCCCTCGTAGCTCGAGATGAGGGATCCTTTCCCTGCTTTCAACGGGAAAGAATTCCCGGCTTTCCCGTCGCATCTCAAGAGGAGGCACTCTCAACAGGAAAGGCGAGAGGAACTCCATGGTCGTACCACCATTCCAAGAGTCCCCCAGATGTCTCAGTCCATTCCATAGGAACCTCTTTGCCCTGCACTGGCTCATCTTTCACGCCGAGGATCGACTCACACCACGGTGGCACGTGGGACAGCCCTGTGGCAAAGCCTCGAGGGAAAGCCTCGAGGGAAAACCACAGATCCTTTGATCCACGCGACGGGAAGCGTGACATTGCTGCTACAGCCTGGGAGGAAAGCGCACGTGCATGCCCCCACTCGAGACGAGGCCTGACTCCCCTGGGGAGACTCCAGAAATACCCAAAGTTCCATGTCACCACTGAGAGGAAACCTCGGTTCCGACCCTGACTCCACACAAGGTTTTTGGCCCCGGTATCGACGGGAGAGGAATCCTGAGAGGCCCCCTAGCAACTCGCATGGGGACTGGCCTTTCCTGAGGCCACCATGGCGGGTCCCTGAGGTCCCCGTCGTAACTCGAGAACACCTGCCGCAACTCGAGAAAATCCAGGAAGTTTTCCCTTCCAGGCGAGATGAGGCCTATTTCCGATGAGGCCTCTGGAGACTAATGACACCTAACCTCTGGAACTTCGAAAGGGTCTTTCACACCCTTGCTGCAACTCAAGAAGTTCACCGCCATATCCGTCTCCACTCGAGAGGAAGCACGATGGTCCCGCCCACATCCAGAGGAGCCCCGTTTCACATTCGTAGCTCGAGATGAGGGATCCTTTCCCTGCTTTCAACGGGAAAGAATTCCCGGCGTTCCCGTCGCATCTCAAGAGGAGGCACTCTCAACAGGAAAGGCGAGAGGAACTCCATGGTCGTACCACCATTCCAAGAGTCCCCCAGATGTCTCAGTCCATTCCAGAGGAAACTCTTTGCCCTGCACTGGCTCATCTTTCACGCCGAGGATCGACTCACACCACGGTGGCACGTGGGACAGCCCTGTGGGAAAGCCTCAAGGGAAAGCCTCGAGGGAAAACCACAGATCCTTTGATCCACGCGACGGGAAGCGTGACATTGCTGCTACAGCCTGGAAGGAAAGCGCACGTGCATGCCCCCACTCGAGACGAGGCCTGACTCCCCTGGGGAGACTCCAGAAATACCCAAAGTTCCATGTCACCCCTGAGAGAAAACCTCGGTTCCGGCCCTTACTCCACACAAGGTTTTTGGCCCCGGTATCGACGGGAGAGGAATCCTGAGAGGCCCCCTAGCAACTCGCATGGGGACTGGCCTTTCCTGAGGCCACCATGGCGGGTCCCTGAGGTCCCCGTCGTAACTCGAGAACACCTGCCGCAACTCGAGAAAATCCAGGAAGTTCTCCCTTCCAGGCGAGATGAGGCCTATTTCCTATGAGGCGTCTGGAGACTAATGACACCTAACCTCTGGAACTTCGAAAGGGTCTTTCACACCCTTGCTGCTACTCAAGAAGTTCACCGCCATACCCGTCTCCACTCGAGAGGAAGCACGATGGTCCCGCCCACATCCAGAGGAGCCCCGTTTCCCCCTCGTAGCTCGAGATGAGGGATCCTTTCCCTGCTTTCAACGGGAAAGAATTCCCGGCGTTCCCGTCGCATCTCAAGAGGAGGCACTCTCAACAGGAAAGGCGAGAGAAACTCCATGGTCGTACCACCATTCCAAGAGTCCCCCAGATGTCTCAGTCCATTCCAGAGGAACCTCTTTGCCCTGCACTGGCTCATCTTTCACGCCGAGGATCGACTCACACCACGGTGGCACGTGGGACAGCCCTGTGGCAAAGCCTCGAGGGAAAGCCTCGAGGGAAAACCACAGATCCTTTGATCCACGCGACGGGAAGCGTGACATTGCTGCTACAGCCTGGAAGGAAAGCGCACGTGCATGCCCCCACTCGAGACGAGGCCTGACTCCCCTGGGGAGACTCCAGAAATACCCAAAGTTCCATGTCACCACTGAGAGGAAACCTCGGTTCCGACCCTGACTCCACACAAGGTTTTGGCCCCGGTATCGACGGGAGAGGAATCCTGAGAGGCCCCCTAGCAACTCGCATGGGGACTGGCCTTTCCTGAGGCCACCATGGCGGGTCCCTGAGGTCCCCGTCGTAACTCGAGAACACCTGCCGCAACTCGAGAAAATCCAGGAAGTTCTCCCTTCCAGGCGAGATGAGGCCTATTTCCGATGAGGCCTCTGGAGACTAATGACACCTAACCTCTGGAACTTCGAAAGGGTCTTTCACACCCTTGCTGCAACTCAAGAAGTTCACCGCCATATCCGTCTCCACTCGAGAGGAAGCACGATGGTCCCGCCCACATCCAGAGGAGCCCCGTTTCACATTCGTAGCTCGAGATGAGGGATCCTTTCCCTGCTTTCAACGGGAAAGAATTCCCGGCGTTCCCGTCGCATCTCAAGAGGAGGCACTCTCAACAGGAAAGGCGAGAGGAACTCCATGGTCGTACCACCATTCCAAGAGTCCCCCAGATGTCTCAGTCCATTCCAGAGGAACCTCTTTGCCCTGCACTGGCTCATCTTTCACGCCGAGGATCGACTCACACCACGGTGGCACGTGGGACAGCCCTGTGGGAAAGCCTCAAGGGAAAGCCTCGAGGGAAAACCACAGATCCTTTGATCCACGCGACGGGAAGCGTGACATTGCTGCTACAGCCTGGAAGGAAAGCACACGTGCATGCCCCCACTCGAGACGAGGCCTGACTCCCCTGGGGAGACTCCAGAAGTACCCAAAGATCCATGTCAGCCCCTGAGAGGAATCCTCGGTTCCGGCCCTGACTCCACACAAGGTTTTTGGCCCCGGTATCGACGGGAGAGGAATACCGAGAGGCCCCCTAGCAAATCGCATGGGGACTGAACTCTCCTGAGGCCACCAGGGCGGGTCCCTGAGGTCCCCGTCGTAACTCGAGAACACCTGCCGCAACTCGAGAAAATCCAGGAAGTTCTCCCTTCCAGGCGAGATGAGGCCTATTTCCGATGAGGCGTCTGGAGACTAATGACACCTAACCTCTGGAACTTCGAAAGGGTCTTTCACACCCTTGCTGCAACTCAAGAAGTTCACCGCCATACCCGTCTCCACTCGAGAGGAAGCACGATGGTCCCGCCCACATCCAGAGGAGCCCCGTTTCCCCCTCGGAGCTCGAGATGAGGGATCCTTTCCCTGCTTTCAACGGGAAAGAATTCCCGGCGTTCCCGTCGCATCTCAAGAGGAGGCACTCTCAACAGAAAAGGCGATAGGAACTCCATGGTCGTACCACCATTCCAAGAGTCCCCCAGATGTCTCAGTCCATTCCAGAGGAACCTCTTTGCCCTGCACTGGCTCATCTTTCACGCCGAGGATCGACTCACACCACGGTGGCACGTGGGACAACCCTGTGGGAAAGCCTCGAGGGAAAGCCTCGAGGGAAAACCACAGATCCTTTGATCCACGCGACGGGAAGTGTGACATTGCTGCTGCAGCCTGGAAGGAAAGCGCACGTGCATGCCCCCACTCGAAACGAGGCCTGACTCCCCTGGGGAGACTCCAGAAGTACCCAAAGATCCATGTCAGCCCCTGAGAGGAATCCCCGGTTCCGGCCCTGACTCCACACAAGGTTTTTGGCCCCGGTATCGATGGGAGAGGAATCCCGAGAGGCCCCGTAGCAACTCGCATGGGGACTGGCCTCTCCTGGGGCCACCAGGGCGGGTCCCTGAGGTCCCCGTCGTAACTCGAGAACCCCTGCCGCAACTCGAGAAAATCCATGAAGTTCTCCCTTCCAGGCGAGATGAGGCCTATTTCCGATGAGGCGTCTGGAGACTAATGACACCTAACCTCTGGAATTTCGAGAGGGTCTTTCACACCCTTGCTGCTACTCAAGAAGTTCACCGCCATACCCGTCTCCACTCGAGAGGAAGCACGATGGTCCCGCCCACATCCAGAGGAGCCCCGTTTCCCCGTCGTTGCTCGAGATGAGGGATCCTTTCCCTGCTTTCAACGGGAAAGAATTCCCGGCGTTCCCGTCGCATCTCAAGAGGAGGCACTCTCAACAGGAAAGGCGAGAGGAACTCCATGGTCGTACCACCATTCCAAGAGTCCCCCAGATGTCTCAGTCCATTCGAGAGGAAGCTCTTTGCCCTGCACTGGCTCATCTTTCACGCCGAGGATCGACTCACACCACGGTGGCACGTGGGACAGCCCTGTGGGAAAGCCTCGAGGGAAAACCACAGATCCTTTGATCCACGCGACGGGAAGCGTGACATTGCTGCTACAGCCTGGAAGGAAAGCGCACGTGCATGCCCCCACTCGAAACGAGGCCTGACTCCCCTGGGGAGACTCCAGAAGTACCCAAAGTTCCATGTCACCCCTGAGAGAAAACCTCGGTTCCGGCCCTGACTCCACACAAGGTTTTTGGCCCCGGTATCGACGGGAGAGGAATCCTGAGAGGCCCCCTAGGAACTCACATGGGGACTGGCTTTTCCTGAGGCCACCAGGGCGGTTCCCTGAGGTCCCCGTCGTAACTCGAGAACACTTGCCGCAACTCGAGAAAATCCAGGATGTTCTCCCTTCCAGGCGAGATGAGGCCTATTTCCAATGAGGCGTCTGGAGACTAATGACACCTAACCTCTGGAACTTCGAAAGGGTCTTTCACACCCTTGCTGCAACACAAGAAGTTCACCGCCATACCCGTCTCCACTCGAGAGGAAGCACGATGGTCCCGCCCACATCCAGAGGAGCCCCGTTTCCCCTCGTAGCTCGAGATGAGGGATCCTTTCCCTGCTTTTAACGGGAAAGAATTCCCGGCATTTCCGTCGCATCTCAAGAGGAGGCACTCTCAACAGGAAAGGTGAGAAGAACTCCATGGTCGTACCACCATTCCAAGAGTCCCCGAGATGTCTCAGTCCATTCCAAAGGAACCTCTTTGCCCTGCACTGGCTCATCTTTCACGCCGAGGATCGACTCACACCACGGCGGCACGTGGGACAGCCCTGTGGGAAAGCCTCGAGGGAAAACCACAGATCCTTTGATCCACGCGACGGGAAGCGTGACATTGCTGCTACAGCCTGGAAGGAAAGCGCACGTGCATGCCCCCACTCGAAACGAGGCCTGACTCCCCTGGGGAGACTCCAGAAGTACCCAAAGTTCCATGTCACCCCTGAGAGAAAACCTCGGTTCCGGCCCTGACTCCACACAAGGTTTTTGGCCCCGGTATCGACGGGAGAGGAATCCTGAGAGGCCCCCTAGGAACTCACATGGGGACTGGCTTTTCCTGAGGCCACCAGGGCGGTTCCCTGAGGTCCCCGTCGTAACTCGAGAACACTTGCCGCAACTCGAGAAAATCCAGGATGTTCTCCCTTCCAGGCGAGATGAGGCCTATTTCCAATGAGGCGTCTGGAGACTAATGACACCTAACCTCTGGAACTTCGAAAGGGTCTTTCACACCCTTGCTGCAACACAAGAAGTTCACCGCCATACCCGTCTCCACTCGAGAGGAAGCACGATGGTCCCGCCCACATCCAGAGGAGCCCCGTTTCCCCTCGTAGCTCGAGATGAGGGATCCTTTCCCTGCTTTTAACGGGAAAGAATTCCCGGCATTTCCGTCGCATCTCAAGAGGAGGCACTCTCAACAGGAAAGGTGAGAAGAACTCCATGGTCGTACCACCATTCCAAGAGTCCCCGAGATGTCTCAGTCCATTCCAAAGGAACCTCTTTGCCCTGCACTGGCTCATCTTTCACGCCGAGGATCGACTCACACCACGGCGGCACGTGGGACAGCCCTGTGGGAAAGCCTCGAGGCAAAGCCTCGAGGGAAAACCACAGATCCTTTGATCCACGCGACGAGAAGCGTGACATTGCTGCTACAGCCTGGAAGGAAAGCGCACGTGCATGCCCCCACTCGAGACGAGGCCTCACTCCCCTGGGGAGACTCCAGAAGTACCCAAAGATCCATGTCACCCCTGAGAGGAATCCTCGGTTCCGGCCCTGACTCCACACAAGGTTTTTGGCCCCGGTATCGACGGGAGAGGAATCCCGAGAGGCCCCCTAGCAACTCGCATGGGGACTGGCCGTTCCTGAGGCCACCAGGGCGGGTCCCTGAGGTCCCCGTCGTAACGCGAGAACACCTGCCGCATCTCGAGAAAATCCAGGAAGTTCTCCCTTCCAGGCGAGATGAATCCTATTTCCGATGAGGCATCTGGAGACTAATGACACCTAACCTCTGGAACTTCGAAAGGGTCTTTCACACCCTTGCTGCAACTCAAGAAGTTCACCGCCATACCCGTCTCCACGCGAGAGGAAGCACGATGGTCCCGCCCACATCCAGAGGAGCCCCGTTTCCCCCTCGTAGCTCGAGATGAGGGATCCTTTCCCTGCTTTCAACGGGAAAGAATTCCCGGCGTTCCCGTCGCATCTCAAGAGGAGGCACTCTCAACAGAAAAGGCGATAGGAACTCCATGGTCGTACCACCATTCCAAGAGTCCCCCAGATGTCTCAGTCCATTCCAGAGGAACCTCTTTGCCCTGCACTGGCTCATCTTTCACGCCGAGGATCGACTCACACCACGGTGGCACGTGGGACAGCCCTGTGGGAAAGCCTCGAGGGAAAGCCTCGAGGGAAAACCACAGATCCTTTGATCCACGCGACGGGAAGTGTGACATTGCTGCTACAGCCTGGAAGGAAAGCGCACGTGCATGCCCCCACTCGAAACGAGGCCTGACTCCCCTGGGGAGACTCCAGAAGTACCCAAAGATCCATGTCAGCCCCTGAGAGGAATCCCCGGTTCCGGCCCTGACTTCACACAAGGTTTTTGGCCCCGGTATCGACGGGAGAGGAATCCCGAGAGGCCCCCTAGCAACTCGCATGGGAACTGGCCTCTCCGGAGGCCACCAGGGCGGGTCCCTGAGGTCCCCGTCGTAACTCGAGAACACCTGCCGCAACTCGCGAAAATCCAGCAAGTTCTCCATTCCAGGCGAGATGAGGCCTATTTCCAATGAGGCGTCTGGAGACTAATGACACCTAACCTCTGGAACTTCGAAAGGGTCTTTCACACCCTTGCTGCAACTCAAGAAGTTCACCGCCATACCCGTCTCCACTCGAGAGGAAGCACGATGGTCCCGCCCATATCCAGAGGAGCCCCGTTTCCCCCTCGTAGCTCGAGATGAGGGATCCTTTCCCTGCTTTCAACGGGAAAGAATTCCCGGCATTCCCCTCGCATCTCAAGAGGAGGCACTCTCAACAGGAAAGGCGAGAGTAACTCTATGGTCGTACCACCATTCCAAGAATCCCCCAGATGTCTCAGTCCATTCCAGAGGAAACTCTTTGCCCTGCACTGGCTCATCTTTCACGCCGAGGATCGACTCACACCACGGCGGCACGTGGGACAGCCCTGTGGGAAAGCCTCGAGGGAAAGCCTCGAGGGAAAACCACAGATCCTTTGATCCACGCGAAGGTAAGCGTGACATTGCTGCTACAGCCTGGAAGAAAAGCGCTCGTGCATGCCCCCACTCGAAACGAGGCCTGACTCCAGTGGGGAGACTCCAGAAGTACCCAAAGATCCATGTCAGCCCCTGAGACGAATCCTCGGTTCCGGCCCTGACTCCAAACAAGGTTTTTGGCCCCGGTATCGACAGGAGTGGAATACTGAGAGGCCCCCTAGCAACTCGCATGGGAACTGGCTACTCCGGAGACCACCAGGGCGGGTCCCTGAGGTCCCCGTCGTAACTCGAGAACACCTGCCGCAACTCGCGAAAATCCAGGATGTTCTCCCTTCCAGGCGAGATGAGGCCTATTTCCAATGAGGCGTCTGGAGACTAATGACACCTAACCTCTGGAACTTCGAAAGGGTCTTTCACACCCTTGCTGCAACACAAGAAGTTCACCGCCATACCCGTCTCCACTCGAGAGGAAGCACGATGGTCCCGCCCACATCCAGAGGAGCCCCGTTTCCCCTCGTAGCTCGAGATGAGGGATCCTTTCCCTGCTTTTAACGGGAAAGACTTCCCGGCATTGCCGTCGCATTTCAAGAGGAGGCACTCTCAACAGGAAAGGCGAGAAGAACTCCATGGTCGTACCACCATTCCAAGAGTCCCCCAGATGTCTCAGTCCATTCCAGAGGAACCTCTTTGCCCTGCACTGGCTCATCTTTCACGCCGAGGATCGACTCACACCACGGCGGCACGTGGGATAACCCTGTGGGAAAGCCTCGAGGCAAAGCCTCGAGGGAAAACCACAGATCCTTTGATCCACGCGACGAGAAGCGTGACATTGCTGCTACAGCCTGGAAGGAAAGCGCACGTGCGTGCCCCCACTCGAGACGAGGCCTCACTCCCCTGGGGAGACTCCAGAAGTACCCAAAGATCCATGTCACCGCTGAGAGGAATCCTCGGTTCCGGCCCTGACTCCACACAAGGTTTTTGGCCCCGGTATGGACGGGAGAGGAATCCCGAGAGGCCCCCTAGCAACTCGCATGGGGACTGGCCTCTCCTGAGGCCACCAGGGCGGGTCCCTGAGGTCCCCGTCGTAACTCGAGAACACCTGCCGCAACTCGAGAAAATCCAGGAAGTTCTCCCTTCCAGGCGAGATGAGGCCTATTTCCGATGAGGCGTCTGGAGACTAATGACACCTAACCTCTGGAACTTCGAAAGGGTCTTTCACACCCTTGCTGCAACTCAAGAAGTTCACCGCCATACCCGTCTCCACTCGAGAGGGAGTACGATGGTCCCGCCCACATCCAGATGAGCCCCGTTTCCCCCTCGGAGCTCGAGATGAGGGATCCTTTCCCTGCTTTCAACGGGAAAGAATTCCCGGCGTTCCCGTCGCATCTCAAGAGGAGGCACTCTCAACAGGAAAGCCGAGAGGAACTCCATGGTCGTACCACCATTCCAAGACTCCCCCAGATGTCTCAGTCCATTCCAGAGGAACCTCTTTGCCCTGCACTGGCTCATTTTTCACGCCGAGGATCGACTCACACCACGGTGGCACGTGGGACAGCCCTGTGGGAAAGCCTCGAGGGAAAGCCTCGAGGGAAAACCACAGATCCTTTGATCCACGCGACGTGAAGCGTGACATTGCTGCTACAGCCTGGAAGGAAAGCGCACGTGCATGCCCCCACTCGAGACGAGGCCTGACTCCCCTGGGGAGACTCCAGAAGTACCCAAAGATCCATGTCACCCCTGAGAGGAATCCTCGGTCCCGGCCCTGACTCCACACAAGGTTTTTGGCCCCGGTATCGACGGGAGAGGAATCCCGAGAGGCCCCCTAGCAACTCAATGGGGACTGGCCTCTCCTGAGGCCACCAGGGCGGGTCCCTGAGGTCCCCGTCGTAACTCGAGAACACCTGCCGCAACTCGAGAAAATCCAGGAAGTTCTCCCTTCCAGGCGAGATGAGGCCTATTTCCGATGAGGCGTCTGGAGACTAATGACACCTAACCTCTGGAACTTCGAAAGGGTCTTTCACACCCTTGCTGCAACTCAAGAAGTTCACCGCCATACCCGTCTCCACTCGAGAGGAAGCACGATGGTCCCGCCCACATCCAGAGGTGCCCCGTTTCCCCCTCGGAGCTCGAGATGAGGGATCCTTTCCCTGCTTTCAACGGGAAAGAATTCCCGGCGTTCCCGTCGCATCTCAAGAGGAGGCACTCTCAACAGGAAAGGCGAGAGGAACTCCATGGTCGTACCACCATTCCAAGAGTCCCCCAGATGTCTCAGTCCATTCCAGAGGAACCTCTTTGCCCTGCACTGGCTCATCTTTCACGCCGAGGATCGACTCACACCACGGTGGCACGTGGGACAGCCCTGTGGGAAAGCCTCGAGGGAAAGCCTCGAGGGAAAACCACAGATCCTTTGATCCACGCGACGGGAAGTGTGACATTGCTGCTACAGTCTGGAAGGAAAGCGCACGTGCATGCCCCCACTCGAGACGAGGCCTGACTCCCCTGGGGAGACTCCAGAAGTACTCAAAGATCCATGTCAGCCCCTGAGAGGAATCCTCGGTTCGGGCCCTGACTCCACACAAGGTTATTGGCCCCGGTATCGACGGGAGAGGAATCCCGAGAGGCCCCCTAGCAACTCGCATGGGGACTGGCCTCTCCTGAGGCCACCAGGGCGGGTCCCTGAGGTCCCCGTCGTAACTCGAGAACACCTGCCGCAACACGAGAAAATCCAGGAAGTTCTCCCTTCCAGGTAAGATGAGGCCTATTTCCGATGAGGCGTCTGGAGACTAATGACACCTAACCTCTGGAATTTCGAAAGGGTCTTTCACAACCTTGCTGCAACTCAAGAAGTACACCGCCATACCCGTCTCCACTCGAGAGGAAGCACGATGGTCCCGCCCACATCCAGAGGAGCCCCGTTTCCCCCTCGTAGCTCGAGATGAGGGATCCTTTCCCTGCTTTCAACGGGAAAGAATTCCCAGCGTTCCCGTCGCATCTCAAGAGGAGGCACTCTCAACAGGAAAGGCGAGAGGAACTCCATGGTCGTACCACCATTCCAAGAGTCCCCCAGATGTCTCAGTCCATTCCAGAGGAACCTCTTTGCCCTGCACTGGCTCATCTTTCACGCCGAGGATCGACTCACACCACGGTGGCACGTGGGACAGCCTTGTGGGAAAGCCTCGAGGGAAAGCCTCGAGGGAAAACCACAGATCCTTTGATCCACTCGACGGGAAGCGTGACATTGCTGCTACAGCCTGGAAGGAAAGCGCACGTGCATGCCCCCACTCGAGACGAGGCCTGACTCCCCTGGGGAGACTCCAGAAGTACCCAAAGATACATGTCACCCCTGAGAGGAATCCTCGGTTCCGGCCCTGACTCCACACTAGGTTTTTGGCCCCGGTATCGACGGGATAGGAATCCCGAGAGGCCCCCTAGCAGCTCGCATGGGGACTGGCCTCTCCTGAGGCAACCAGGGCGGGTCCCTGAGGTCCCCGTCGTAACTCGAGAACACCTGCCGCAACTCGAGAAAATCCAGGAAGTTCTCCCTTGCAGGCGAGATGAGGCCTATTTCCGATGAGGCGTCTGGAGACTAATGACACCTAACCTCTGGAACTTCGAAAGGGTCTTTCACACCCTTGCTGCAACTCAAGAAGTTCACCGCCATACCCGTCTCCACTCGAGAGGAAGCACGATGGTCCCGCCCACATCCAGAGGAGCCCCGTTTCCCCCTCGTAGCTCGAGATGAGGGATCCTTTCCCTGCTTTCAACGGGAAAGAATTCCCGGCGTTCCCGTCGCATCTCAAGAGGAGGCACTCTCAACAGGAAAGGCGAGAGGAACTCCATGGTCGTACCACCATTCCAAGAGTCCCCCAGATGACTCAGTCCATTCCAGAGGAACCTCTTTGCCCTGCACTGGCTCATCTTTCACGCCGAGGATCGACTCACACCACGGTGGCACGTTGGACAGCCCTGTGGGAAAGCCTCGAGGGAAAGCCTCGAGGGAAAACCACAGATCCTTTGATCCACGCGACGGGAAGCGTGACATTGCTGCTACAGCCTGGAAGGAAAGCGCACGTGCATGGGCCCACTCGAGAGGAGGCCTGACTCCCCTGGGGAGACTCCAGAAGTACCCAAAGATCCTTGTCACCCCTGAGAGGAATCCTCGGTCCCGGCCCTGACTCCACACAAGGTTTTTGGCCCCGGTATCGACGGGAGAGGAATCCCGAGAGGCCCCCTAGCAACTCGCATGGGGACTGGCCTCTCTTGAGGCCACCCGGGCGGGTCCCTGAGGTCCCCGTCGTAACTCGAGAACACCTGCCGCAACTCAAGAAAATCCAGGAAGTTCTCCCTTCCAGGCGAGATGAGGCCTATTTCCGATGAGGCGTCTGGAGACTAAAGACATCTAACCTCTGGAACTTCGAAAGGGTCTTTCACACCCTTGCTGCAACTCAAGAAGTTCACCGCCATACCCGTCTCCACTCGAGAGGAAGTACGATGGTCCCGCCCACATCCAGAGGAGCCCCGTTTCCCCCTCGGAGCTCGAGATGAGGGATCCTTTCCCTGCTTTCAACGGGAAAGAATTCCCGGCGTTCCCGTCGCATCTCAAGAGGAGGCACTCTCAACAGGAAAGGCGAGAGGAACTCCATGGTCGTACCACCATTCCAAGACTCCCCCAGATGTCTCAGTCCATTCCAGAGGAACCTCTTTGCCCTGCACTGGCTCATCTTTCACGCCGAGGATCGACTCACACCACGGTGGCACGTGGGACAGCCCTGTGGGAAAGCCTCGAGGGAAAGCCTCGAGGGAAAACCACAGATCCTTTGATCCACGCAACGGGAAGCGTGACATTGCTGCTACAGCCTGGAAGGAAAGCACACGTGCATGCCCCCACTCGAGACGAGGCCTGACTCCCCTGGGGAGACTCCAGAAGTACCCAAAGATCCATGTCAGCCCCTGAGAGGAATCCTCGGTTCGGGCCCTGACTCCACACAAGGTTCTTGGCCCCGGTATCGACGGGAGAGGAATTCCGAGAGGCCCCCTAGCAACTCGCATGGGGACTGGCCTCTCCTTAGGCCACCAGGGCGGGTCCCTGAGGTCCCCGTCGTAACTCGAGAACACCTGCCATAACTCGAGAAAATCCAGGAAGTTCTCCCTTCCAGGCGAGATGAGGCCTATTTCCGATGAGGCGTCTGGAGACTAATGACACCTAACCTCTGGAATTTCGAAAGGGTCTTTCACACCCTTGCTGCAACTCAAGAAGTTCACCGCCATACCCGTCTCCACTCGAGAGGAAGCACGATGGTCCCGCCCACATCCAGAGGAGCCCCGTTTCCCCCTCGGAGCTCGAGATGAGGGATCCTTTCCCTGCTTTCAACGGGAAAGAATTCCCGGCGTTCCCGTCGCATCTCAAGAGGAGGCACTCTCAACAGGAAAGGCGAGAGGAACTCCATGTTCGTACCACCATTCCAAGAGTCCCCCAGATGTCTCAGTCCATTCCAGAGGAACCTCTTTGCCCTGCACTGGCTCATCTTTCACGCCGAGGATCGACTCACACCACGGTGGCACGTGGGACAGCCCTGTGGGAAAGCCTCGAGGGAAAGCCTCGAGGGAAAACCACAAATCCTTTGATCCACGCGACGGGAAGTATGACATTGCTGCTACAGTCTGGAAGGAAAGCGCACGTGCATGCCCCCACTCGAGACGAGGCCTGACTCCCCTGGGGAGACTCCAGAAGTACTCAAAGATCCATGTCAGCCCCTGAGAGGAATCCTCGGTTCGGGCCCTGACTCCGCACAAGGTTATTGGCCCCGGTATCGACGGGAGAGGAATCTCGAGAGGCCCCCTAGCAACTCGCATGGGGACTGGCCTCTACTGAGGCCACCAAGGCGGGTCCCTGAGGTCCCCGTCGTAACTCGAGAACACCTGCCGCAACTCGAGAAAATCCAGGAAGTTCTCCCTTCCAGGTGAGATGAGGCCTATTTCCGATGAGGCGTCTGGAGACTAATGACACCTAACCTCTGGAATTTCGAAAGGGTCTTTCACACCCTTGCTGCAACTCAAGAAGTACACCGCCATACCCGTCTCCACTCGAGAGGAAGCACGATGGTCCCGCCCACATCCAGAGGAGCCCCGTTTCCCCCTCGTAGCTCGAGATGAGGGATCCTTTCCCTACTTTCAACGGGAAAGAATTCCCAGCGTTCCCGTCGCATCTCAAGAGGAGGCACTCTCAACAGGAAGGCGAGAGGAACTCCATGGTCGTACCACCATTCCAAGAGTCCCCCAGATGTCTCAGTCCATTCCAGAGGAACCTCTTTGCCCTGCACTGGCTCATCTTTCACGCCGAGGATCGACTCACACCACGGTGGCACGTGGGACAGCCTTGTGGGAAAGCCTCGAGGGAAAGCCTCGAGGGAAAACCACAGATCCTTTGATCCACTCGACGGGAAGCGTGACATTGCTGCTACAGCCTGGAAGGAAAGCGCACGTGCATGCCCCCACTCGAGACGAGGCCTGACTCCCCTGGGGAGACTCCAGAAGTACCCAAAGATACATGTCACCCCTGAGAGGAATCCTCGGTTCCGGCCCTGACTCCACACAAGGTTTTTGGCCCCGGTATCGACGGGAGAGGAATCCCGAGAGGCCCCCTAGCAACTCGCATGGGGACTGGCCTCTCCTGAGGCCACCAGGGCGGGTCCCGGAGGTCCCCGTCGTAACTCGAGAACACCTGCCGCAACTCGAGAAAATCCAGGAAGTTCTCCCTTCCAGGTGAGATGAGGCCTATTTCCGATGAGGCGTCTGGAGACTAATGACACCTAACCTCTGGAATTTCGAAAGGGTGTTTCACACCCTTGCTGCAACTCAAGAAGTACACCGCCATACCCGTCTCCACTCGAGAGGAAGCACGATGGTCCCGCCCACATCCAGAGGAGCCCCGTTTCCCCCTCGTAGCTCGAGATGAGGGATCCTTTCCCTGCTTTCAACGGGAAAGAATTCCCAGCGTTCCCGTCGCATCTCAAGAGGAGGCACTCTCAACAGGAAAGGCGAGAGGAACTCCATGGTCGTACCACCATTCCAAAAGTCCCCCAGATGTCTCAGTCCATTCCAGAGGAACCTCTTTGCCCTGCACTGGCTCATCTTTCACGCCGAGGATCGACTCACACCACGGTGGCACGTGGGACAGCCTTGTGGGAAAGCCTCGAGGGAAAGCCTCGAGGGAAAACCACAGATCCTTTGATAAATGCGACGGGAAGCGTGACATTGCTGCTACAGCCTGGAAGGAAAGCGCACGTGCATGCCCCCACTCGAGACGAGGCCTGACTCCCCTAGGGAGACTCCAGAAGTACCCAAAGATCCATGTCACCCTTGAGAGGAATCTTCGGTTCCGGCCCTGACTCCACACAAGGTTTTTGGCCCCGGTATCGACAGGAGAGGAATCCCGAGAGGCCCCCTAGCAACTCGCATGGGGAATGGCCTCTCCTGAGGCCACCAGGGCGGGTCCCTGAGGTCCCCGTCGTAACTCGAGAACACCTGCCGCAACTCGAGAAAATCCAGGAAGTTCTCCCTTCCAGGCGAGATGAGGCCTATTTCCGATGAGGCGTCTGGAGACTAATGACACCTAACCTCTGGAACCTCGAAAGGGTCTTTCACACCCTAGCTGCAACTCAAGAAGTTCACCGCCATACCCGTCTTAACTCCAGAGGAAGCACGATGGTCCCGCCCACATCCAGAGTAGCCCCGTTTCCCCCTCGTAGCTCGAGATGAGGGATCCTTTCCCTACTTTCAACGGGAAAGAGTTCCCGGCGTTCCCGTCGCATCTCAAGAGGAGGCACTCTCAACAGGAAAGGCGAGAGGAACTCCATGGTCGTACCACCATTGCAAGAGTCCCCCAGATGTCTCAGTCCATTCCAGAGGAACCTCTTTGCCCTGCACTGGCTCATCTTTCACGCCGAGGATCGACTCACACCACGGTCGCACGTGGGACAGCCCTGTGGGAAAGCCTCGAGGGAAAGCCTCGAGGGAAAACCACATATCCTTTGATCCACGCGACGGGAAGCGTGACATTGCTGCTACAGCCTGGAAGGAAAGCGCAAGTGCATGCCACCACTCGAGACGAGGCCTGACTCCCCTGGGGAGACTCCAGAAGTACCCAAAGATCCATGTCAGCCCCTGAGAGGATTCCTCGGTTCCGGCCCTGACTCCACACAAGGTTTTTGGCCCCGGTATCGACGGGAGAGGAATCCCGAGAGGCCGCCTAGCAACCCGCACGGGGAGTGGCCTCTCCTGAGGCCACCAGGGCGGGTCCCTGACGTCCCCGTCGTAACTCGAGAACACCTGCCGCAACTCGAGAAAATCCAGGAAGTTCTCCCTTCCAGGCGAGATGAGGCCTATTTCCGATGAGGCGTCTGGAGTCTAATGACACCTAACCTCTGGAACTTCGAAAGGGTCTTTCACACCCTTGCTGCAACTCAAGAAGTTCACCGCCATACCCGTCTCCACTCGAGAGGAATCACGATGGTCCCACCCACATCCAGAGGAGCCCCGTTTCCCCCTCGTAGCTCGAGATGAGGGATCCTTTCCCTGCTTTCAACGGGAAAGAATTCCCGGCGTTCCCGTCGCATCTCAAGAGGAGGCACTCTCAACAGGAAAGGCGAGAGGGACTCCATGGTCGTACCACCATTCCAAGACTCCCCCAGATGTCTCAGTCCATTCCAGAGGAAACTCTTTGCCCTGCACTGGCTCATCTTTCACGCCGAGGATCGACTCACAACACGGTGGCACGTGGGACAGCCCTGTGGGAAAGCCTCGAGGGAAAGCCTCGAGGGAAAGCCACAGATCCTTTGATAAATGCGACGGGAATCGTGACATTGCTGCTACAGCCTGGAAGGAAAGCGCACGTGCATGCCCCCACTCGAGACGAGGCCTGACTCCCGTGGGGAGACTCCAGAAGTACCCAAAGATCCATGTCAGCCCCTGAGAGGAATAATCGGTCCCGGCCCTGACTCCACACAAGGTTTTTGGCCCCGGTATCGACGGGAGAGGAATCCCGAGAGGCCGCCTAGCAACTCGCATGGGGACTGGCCTCTCCTGAGGCCACCAGGGCGGGTCCCTGAGGTCCCCGTCGTAACTCGAGAACACCTGCCGCAACTCGAGAAAATCCAGGAAGTTCTCCCTTCCAGGCGAGATGAGGCCTATTTCCGATGAGGCGTCTGGAGACTAATGACACCTAACCTCTGGAACTTCGAAAGGGTCTTTCACACCCTTGCTGCAACTCAAGAAGTTCACCGCCATACCCGTCTCCACTCGAGAGGAAGCACGATGGTCCCGCCCACATCCAGAGGAGCCCCGTTTCCCCCTCGTAGCTCGAGATGAGGGATCCTTTCCCTGCTTTCAACGGGAAAGAATTCCCGGCGTTCCCGTCGCATCTCAAGAGGAGGCACTCTCAACAGGAAAGGCGAGAGGAACTCCATGGTCGTACCACCATTCCAAGAGTCCCCCAGATGTCTCAGTCCATTCCAGAGGAACCTCTTTGACCTGCACTGGCTCATCTTTCACGCCGAGGATCGACTCACACCATGGTGGCACGTGGGACAGCCCTGTGGGAAAGCCTCGAGGGAAAGCCTCGAGGGAAAACCACAGATCCTTTGATCCACGCGACGGGAAGCGTGACATTGCTGCTACAGCCTGGAAGGAAAGCCCACGTGCATGCCCCCACTCGAGACGAGGCCTGACTCCCCTGGGGAGACTCCAGAAGTACCCAAAGATCCATGTCAGCCCCTGAGAGGAATCCTCGGTTCCGGCCCTGACTCCACACAAGGTTTTTGGCCCCGGTATCGACGGGAGAGGAATCCCGAGAAGCCCCCTAGCAACTCGCATGGGGACTGGCCTCTCCTGAGGCCACCAGGGCGGGTCCCTGAGGTCCCCGTCGTAACTCCAGAACACCTGCCGCAACTCGAGAAAATCCAGGAAGTTCTCCCTTCCAGGCGAGATGAGGCCTATTTCCGATCAGGCATCTGGAGTCTAATGACACCTAATCTCAGGAACTTCGAAAGGGTCTTTCACACCCTTGCTGCAACTCAAGAAGTTCACCGCCATACCCGTCTCCACTCGGGAGGAAGCACGATGGTCCCGCCCACATCCAGAGGAACCCCGTTTCCCCCTCGTAGCTCGAGATGAGGGATCGTTTCCCTGCTTTCAACGGGAAAAAATTCCCATCATTCCCGTCGCATCTCAAAAGGAGGCACTCTCAACAGGAAAGGCGAGAGGAACTCAATGTTCGTACCACCATTCCTAGAGTCCCCTAGATGTCTCAGTCCATTCCAGAGGAACCTCTTTGACCTGCACTGGCTCATTTTTCACGCCGAGGATCGACTCACTCCACGGTGGCACGTGGGACAGCCGTGTGGGAAAGCCTCGAGGGAAAGCCTCGAGGGAAAGCCACAGATCCTTTGATAAATGCGACGGGAAGCGTGACATTGCTGCTACAGCCTGGAAGGAAAGCGCAAGTGCATGCCACCACTCGAGACGAGGCCTGACTCCCCTGGGGAGACTCCAGAAGTACCCAAAGATCCATGTCAGCCCCTGAGAGGAATCCTCGGTTCCGGCCCTGACTCCACACAAGGTTTTTGGCCCCGGTATCAACGGGAGAGGAATCCCGAGAGGACGCCTAGCAACTCGCATGGGGAGTGGCCTCTCCTGAGGCCACCAGGGCGGGTCCCTGAGGTCCCCGTCGTAACTCGAGAACACCTGCCGCAACTCGAGAAAATCCAGGAAGTTCTCCCTTCCAGGCGAGATGAGGCCTATTTCCGATGAGGCGTCTGGAGACTAATGACACCTAACCTCTGGAACTTCGAAAGGGTCTTTCACACAATTGCTGCAACTCAAGAAGTTCACCGCCATACCCGTCTCCACTCGAGAGGAAGCACGATGGTCCCGCCCACATCCAGAGGAGCCCCGTTTCCCCCTCGTAGCTCGAGATGAGGGATCCTTTCCCTGCATTCAACGGGAAAGAATTCCTGGCGTTCCCGTCGCATGTCAAGAGGAGGCACTCTCAACAGGAAAGGCGAGAGGAATACCATGGTCGTACCACCATTCCAAGAGTCCCCCAGATGTCTCAGTCCATTCCAGAGGAACCTCTTTGCCCTGCACTGGCTCATCTTTCACGCCGAGGATCGACTCACACCACAGTGGCACGTGGGACAGCCCTGTGGGAAAGCCTCGAGGGAAAGCCTCGAGGGAAAACCACAGATCCTTTGATCCACGCGACGGAAAGCGTGACATTTCTGCTACAGCCTGGAAGGAAAGCGCACGTGCATGCCCCCACTCGAGACGAGGCCTGACTCCCCTGGGGAGACTCCAGAAGTACCCAAAGATCCATGTCAGCCCCTGAGAGGAATCCTCGGTTCCGGCCCTGACTCCACACAATGTTTTTGGCCCCAGTATTGATGGGAGAGGAATCCCGAGAGGCCCCCTAGCAACTCGCATGGGGACTGGCCGTTCCTGAGGCCACCAGGGCGGGTCCCTGAGGTCCCCGTCGTAACTCGAGAACACCTTCCGCAACTCGAGAAAATCCAGGAAGTTCTCCCTTCCAGGCGAGATGAGGCCTATTTCCGATGAGGCGTCTGGAGACTAATGACACCTAACCTCTGTAACTTCGAAAGGGTCTTTCACACCCTTGCTGCAACTCAAGAAGTTCACCGCCATACCCGTCTCCACTCGAGAGGAAGCACGATGGTCCCGCCCACATCCAGAGGAGCCCCGTTTCCCCCTCGGAGCTCGAGATGAGGGATCGTCTCCCTGCTTTCAACAGGAAAAAATTCCCAGCATTCCCGTCGCATCTCAAGAGGAGGCACTCTCAACAGGAAAGGCGAGAGGAACTCAATGGTCGTACCACCATTCCTAGAGTCCCCTAGATGTCTCAGTCCATTCCAGAGGAACCTCTTTGACCTGCACTGGCTCATCTTTCACGCCGAGGATCGACTCACACCACGGTGGCACGTGGGACAGCCCTGTGGGAAAGCCTCGAGGGAAAGCCTCGAGGGAAAGCCACAGATCCTTTGATAAATGCGACGGGAAGAATGACATTGCTGCTACAGCCTGGAAGGAAAGCGCACGTGCATGCCCCCACTCGAAACGAGGCCTGACTCCCCTGGGGAGACTCCAGAAGTACCCAAAGATCCATGTCAGCCCCTGAGAGGAATCCTCGGTTCCGGCCCTGACTCCACACAAGATTTTTGGCCCCGGTATCGACGGGAGAGGAATCCCGAGGGGCCCCCTAGCAACTAGCATGGGGAGTGGCCTCTCCTGAGGCCACCAGGGCGGGTCCCTGAGGTCCCCGTCGTAACTCGAGAACACCTGCCGCAACTCGAGAAAATCCAGGAAGTTCTCCCTTGCAGGCGAGATGAGGCCTATTTCCGATGAGGCGTCTGGAGACTAATGACACCTAACCTCAGGAACTTCGAAAGGGTCATTCACACCCTTGCTGCAACTCAAGAAGTTCACCGAAATACTCGTCTCCACTCGGGAGGAAGCACGATGGTCCCGCCCACATCCAGAGGAGCCCCGTTTCCCCCTCGGAGCTTGAGATGAGGGATCCTTTCTCTGCTTTCAACGGGAAAGATTTCCCGGCGTTCCCGTCGCATCTCAAGAGGAGGCACTCTCAACAGGAAAGGCGAGAGGAACTCCATGGTCGTACCACCATTCCAAGCTTCCCCCAGATGTCTCAGTCAATTCCAGAGGAACCTCTTTGCCCTGCACTGTCTCATCTTTCACGCCGAGGATCGACTCACACCACGGTGGCACGTGGGACAGCCCTGTGGGAAAGCCTCGAGGGGAAGTCTCGAGGGAAAGCCACAGATCCTTTGATAAATGCGACGGGAAGAATGACATTGCTGCTACAGCCTGGAAGGAAAGCGCACGTGCATGCCCCCACTCGAGACGAGGCCTGACTCCCCTGGGGAGACTCCAGAAGTAGCCAAAGATCCATGTCAGCCCCTGAGAGGAATCCTCGGTTCCGGCCCTGACTCCACACAAGGTTTTTGGCCCCGGTATCGAAGGGAGAGGAATCCCGAGGGGCCCCTTAGCAACTAGCATGGGGACTGGCCTTTCCTGAGGCCACCAGGGCGGGTCCCTGAGGTCCCCGTCGTAACTCGAGAACACCTGCCGCAACTCGAGCAAATCCAGGAAGTTCTCCCTTCCAGGCCAGATGAGGCCTATTTCCGATGAGGCGTCTGGAGACTAATGACACCTAACCTCTGGAACTTCGAAAGGGTCATTCACACCCTTGCTGCAACTCAAGAAGTTCACCGCCATACCCGTCTCCACTCGGGAGGAAGCACGATGGTCCCGCCCACATCCAGAGGAGCCCCGTTTCCCCCTCGTAGCTCGAGATGAGGGATCCTTTCCCTGCTTTCAACGGGAAAGAATTCCCGGCGTTCCCGTCGCATCTCAAGAGGAGGCACTCTCAACAGGAAAGGCGAGAGGAACTCCATGGTCGTACCACCATTCCAAGAGTCCCCCAGATGTCTCAGTCCATTCCAGAGGAACCTCTTTGCCCTGCACTGGCTCATCTTTCACGCCGAGGATCGACTCACACCACGGTGGCACGTGGGACAGCCCTGTGGGAAAGCCTCGAGGGAAAGCCTCGAGGGAAAACCACATATCCTTTGATCCACGCGACGGGAAGCGTGACATTGCTGCTACAGCCTGGAAGGAAAGCGCAAGTGCATGCCACCACTCGAGACGAGGCCTGACTCCCCTGGGGAGACTCCAGAAGTACCCAAAGATCCATGTCAGCCCCTGAGAGGAATCCTCGGTTCCGGCCCTGACTCCACACAAGGTTTTTGGCCCCGGTATCAACGGGAGAGGAATCCCGAGAGGCCGCCTAGCAACTCGCATGGGGAGTGGCCTCTCCTGAGGCCACCAGGGCGGGTCCCTAACGTCCCCGTCGTAACTCGAGAACACCTGCCGCAACTCGAGAAAATTCAGGAAGCTCTCCCTTCCAGGCGAGATGAGGCCTATTTCCGATGAGTCGTCTGGAGACTAATGACACCTAAACTCTGGAACTTCGTAAGGGTCTTTCACACAATTGCTGCAACTCAAGAAGTTCACCGCCATACCCGTCTCCACTCGAGAGGAAGCACGATGGTCCCGACCACATCCAGAGGAGCCCCGTTTCCCCCTCGTAGCTCGAGATGAGGGATCCTTTCCCTGCTTTCAACGGGAAAGAATTCCCAGCGTTCCCGTCGCATCTCAAGAGGAGGCACTCTCAACAGGAAAGGCGAGAGGAACTCCATGGTGGTACCACCATTCCAAGAGTCCCCCAGATGTCTCAGTCCATTCCAGAGGAACCTCTTTGCCCTGCACTGGCTCATCTTTCACGCCGAGGATCGACTCACACCACGGTGGCACGTGGGACAGCTTTGTGGGAAAGCCTCATGGGAAAGCCTCGAGGAAAAACCACAGATTCTTTGATCCACGCGACGGGAAGCGAGACATTGCTGCTAGAGCCTGGAAGGAAAGTGCACGTGCATGCCCCCACTCGAGACGAGGCCTGACTCCCCTGGGGAGACTCCAGAAGTACCCAAAGATCCATGTCAGCCCCTGAGAGGAATCCTCGGTTCCGGCCCTGACTCCACACAATGTTTTTGGCCCCAGTATTGATGGGAGAGGAATCCCGAGAGGCCCCCTAGCAACTCGCATGGGGACTGGCCGTTCCTGAGGCCACCAGGGCGGGTCCCTGAGGTCCCCGTCGTAACTCGAGAACTCCTGCCGCAACTCGAGAAAATCCAGGAAGTTCTCCCTTCCAGGCGAGATGAGGCCTATTTCCGATGAGGCGTCTGGAGACTAATGACACCTAACCTCTGGAACTTCGAAAGGGTCTTTCACACCCTTGCTGCAACTCAAGAAGTTCACCGCCATACCCGTCTCCACTCGAGAGGAAGCACGATGGTCCCGCCCACATCCAGAGGAGCCCCGTTTCCCCCTCGGAGCTCGAGATGAGGGATCGTTTCCCTGCTTTCAACAGGAAAAAATTCCCAGCATTCCCGTCGCATCTCAAGAGGAGGCACTCTCAACAGGAAAGGCGAGAGGAACTCAATGGTCGTACCACCATTCCTAGAGTCCCCTAGATGTCTCAGTCCATTCCAGAGGAACCTCTTTGACCTGCACTGGCTCATTTTTCACGCCGAGGATCGACTCACACCACGGTGGCACGTGGGACAGCCCTGTGGGAAAGCCTCGAGGGAAAGCCACAGATCCTTTGATAAATGCGACGGGAAGAATGACATTGCTGCTACAGCCTGGAAGGAAAGCCCACGTGCATGCCCCCACTCGAGACGAGGCCTGACTCCCCTGGGGAGACTCCAGAAGTACCCAAAGATCCATGTCAGCCCCTGAGAGGAATCCTCGGTTCCGGCCCTGACTCCACACAAGGTTTTTGGCCCCGGTATCAACGGGAGAGGAATCCCGAGAGGACGCCTAGCAACTCGCATGGGGAGTGGCCTCTCCTGAGGCCACCAGGGCGGGTCCCTGAGGTCCCCGTCGTAACTCGAGAACACCTGCCGCAACTCGAGAAAATCCAGGAAGTTCTCCCTTCCAGGCGAGATGAGGCCTATTTCCGATGAGGCGTCTGGAGACTAATGACACCTAACCTCTGGAACTTCGAAAGGGTCTTTCACACAATTGCTGCAACTCAAGAAGTTCACCGCCATACCCGTCTCCACTCGAGAGGAAGCACGATGGTCCCGCCCACATCCAGAGGAGCCCCGTTTCCCCCTCGTAGCTCGAGATGAGGGATCCTTTCCCTGCATTCAACGGGAAAGAATTCCTGGCGTTCCCGTCGCATGTCAAGAGGAGGCACTCTCAACAGGAAAGGCGAGAGGAATACCATGGTCGTACCACCATTCCAAGAGTCCCCCAGATGTCTCAGTCCATTCCAGAGGAACCTCTTTGCCCTGCACTGGCTCATCTTTCACGCCGAGGATCGACTCACACCACAGTGGCACGTGGGACAGCCCTGTGGGAAAGCCTCGAGGGAAAGCCTCGAGGGAAAACCACAGATCCTTTGATCCACGCGACGGAAAGCGTGACATTTCTGCTACAGCCTGGAAGGAAAGCGCACGTGCATGCCCCCACTCGAGACGAGGCCTGACTCCCCTGGGGAGACTCCAGAAGTACCCAAAGATCCATGTCAGCCCCTGAGAGGAATCCTCGGTTCCGGCCCTGACTCCACACAATGTTTTTGGCCCCAGTATTGATGGGAGAGGAATCCCGAGAGGCCCCCTAGCAACTCGCATGGGGACTGGCCGTTCCTGAGGCCACCAGGGCGGGTCCCTGAGGTCCCCGTCGTAACTCGAGAACACCTTCCGCAACTCGAGAAAATCCAGGAAGTTCTCCCTTCCAGGCGAGATGAGGCCTATTTCCGATGAGGCGTCTGGAGACTAATGACACCTAACCTCTGTAACTTCGAAAGGGTCTTTCACACCCTTGCTGCAACTCAAGAAGTTCACCGCCATACCCGTCTCCACTCGAGAGGAAGCACGATGGTCCCGCCCACATCCAGAGGAGCCCCGTTTCCCCCTCGGAGCTCGAGATGAGGGATCGTCTCCCTGCTTTCAACAGGAAAAAATTCCCAGCATTCCCGTCGCATCTCAAGAGGAGGCACTCTCAACAGGAAAGGCGAGAGGAACTCAATGGTCGTACCACCATTCCTAGAGTCCCCTAGATGTCTCAGTCCATTCCAGAGGAACCTCTTTGACCTGCACTGGCTCATCTTTCACGCCGAGGATCGACTCACACCACGGTTGCACGTGGGACAGCCCTGTGGGAAAGCCTCGAGGGAAAGCCTCGAGGGAAAGCCACAGATCCTTTGATAAATGCGACGGGAAGAATGACATTGCTGCTACAGCCTGGAAGGAAAGCGCACGTGCATGCCCCCACTCGAAACGAGGACTGACTTCCCTGGGGAGACTCCAGAAGTACCCAAAGATCCATGTCAGCCCCTGAGAGGAATCCTCGGTTCCGGCCCTGACTCCACACAAGATTTTTGGCCCCGGTATCGACGGGAGAGGAATCCCGAGGGGCCCCCTAGCAACTAGCATGGGGAGTGGCCTCTCCTGAGGCCACCAGGGCGGGTCCCTGAGGTCCCCGTCGTAACTCGAGAACACCTGCCGCAACTCGAGAAAATCCAGGAAGTTCTCCCTTCCAGGCGAGATGAGGCCTATTTCCGATGACGCGTCTGGAGACTAATGACACCTAACCTCAGGAACTTCGAAAGGGTCATTCACACCCTTGCTGCAACTCAAGAAGTTCACCGAAATACTCGTCTCCACTCGGGAGGAAGCACGATGGTCCCGCCCACATCCAGAGGAGCCCCGTTTCCCCCTCGGAGCTTGAGATGAGGGATCCTTTCCCTGCTTTCAACGGGAAAGATTTCCCGGCGTTCCCGTCGCATCTCAAGAGGAGGCACTCTCAACAGGAAAGGCGAGAGGAACTCCATGGTCGTACCACCATTCCAAGCTTCCCCCAGATGTCTCAGTCAATTCCAGAGGAACCTCTTTGCCCTGCACTGTCTCATCTTTCACGCCGAGGATCGACTCACACCACGGTGGCACGTGGGACAGCCCTGTGGGAAAGCCTCGAGGGGAAGTCTCGAGGGAAAGCCACAGATCCTTTGATAAATGCGACGGGAAGAATGACATTGCTGCTACAGCCTGGAAGGAAAGCGCACGTGCATGCCCCCACTCGAGACGAGGCCTGACTCCCCTGGGGAGACTCCAGAAGTAGCCAAAGATCCATGTCAGCCCCTGAGAGGAATCCTCGGTTCCGGCCCTGACTCCACACAAGGTTTTTGGCCCCGGTATCGAAGGGAGAGGAATCCCGAGGGGCCCCTTAGCAACTAGCATGGGGACTGACCTTTCCTGAGGCCACCAGGGCGGGTCCCTGAGGTCCCCGTCGTAACTCGAGAACACCTGCCGCAACTCGAGCAAATCCAGGAAGTTCTCCCTTCCAGGCCAGATGAGGCCTATTTCCGATGAGGCGTCTGGAGACTAATGACACCTAACCTCTGGAACTTCGAAAGGGTCATTCACACCCTTGCTGCAACTCAAGAAGTTCACCGCCATACCCGTCTCCACTCGGGAGGAAGCACGATGGTCCCGCCCACAATCAGAGGAGCCCCGTTTCCCCCTCGTAGCTCGAGATGAGGGATCCTTTCCCTGCTTTCAACGGGAAAGAATTCCCGGCGTTCCCGTCGCATCTCAAGAGGAGGCACTCTCAACAGGAAAGGCGAGAGGAACTCCATGGTCGTACCACCATTCCAAGAGTCCCCCAGATGTCTCAGTCCATTCCAGAGGAAACTCTTTGCCCTGCACTGGCTCATCTTTCACGCCGAGGATCGACTCACACCACGGTGGCACGTGGGACAGCCCTGTGGGAAAGCCTCGAGGGAAAGCCACAGATCCTTTGATAAATGCGACGGGAAGAATGACATTGCTGCTACAGCCTGGAAGGAAAGCGCACGTGCATGCCCCCACTCGAGACGAGGCCTAACTCCCCTGGGGAGACTCCAGAAGTACCCAAAGATCCATGTCAGCCCCTGAGAGGAATCCTCGGTTCCGGCCCTGACTCCACACAAGGTTTTTGGCCCCGGTATCGACGGGAGAGGAATCCCGAGAGGCCCCCTATCAACTCGCATGGGGACTGGCCTTTGCTGAGGCCACAAGGACGGGTCCCTGAGGTCCCCGTCTTAACTCGAGAACACCTCCCGCAACTCGAGAAAATCCAGGAAGTTCTCCCTTCCAGGCAAGATGAGGCCTATTTCCGATGAGGCGTCTGGAGACTAATGACACCTAACCTCTGGAACTTCGAAAGGGTCTTTCACACCCTTGCTGCAACTCAAGAAGTTCACCGCCATACCCATCTCCACTCGAGAGGAAGCACGACGGTCCCGCCCACATCCAGAGGAGCCCAGTTTCCCCCTCGTAGCTCGAGATGAGGGATCCTTTCCCTGCATTCAACGGGAAAGAATTCCCGGCGTTCTCGTCGCATCTCAAGAGGAGGCACTCTCAACAGGAAAGGCTTGAGGAACTCCATGGTCGTACCACCATGCCAAGAGTCCCCCAGATGTCTCAGTCCATTCCAGAGGAACCTCTTTGCCCTGCACTGGCTCATCTTTCACGCCTAGGATCGACTCACACCACGGTGGCACGTGGGACAGCCCTGTGGGAAAGCCTCGAGGGAAAGCCTCGAGGGAAAACCACAGATCCTTTGATCCACGCGTCGGGAAGCGTGACATTGCTGCTACAGCCTCGAAGGAAAGCGCACGTGCATGTCCCCACTCGAGATGAGGCCTGACTCAGCTGGGGAGACTCCAGAAGTACCCAAAGATCCATGTCAGCCCCTGAGAGGAATCCTCGGTTCCGGCCCTGACTCCACACAAGGTTCTTGGCCCCGGTATCGACGGGAGAGGAATCCGGAGAGGCCACCTAGCAACACGCATGGGGACTGTCCTCTATTGAGGCCACCAGGGCGGGTCCCCGAGGTCCCCGTCTTAACTCTAGAACACCTCCCGCAACTCGAGAAAATCCAGGAAGTTCTCCCTTCCAGGCGAGATGAGGCCTATTTCCGATGAGGCGTCTGGAGACTAATGACACCTAACCTCTGGAACTTCGAAAGGGTCTTTCACACCCTTGCTGCAACTCAAGAAGTTCACCGCCATACCCGTCTCCACTCGAGAGGAAGCACGATGGTCCCGCCCACATCCAGAGGAGCCCCGTTTCCCCCTCGGAGCTCGAGATGAGGGATCCTTTCCCTGCTTTCAACGGGAAAGAATTCCCGGCGTTCCCGTCGCATCTCAAGAGGAGGCACTCTCAACAGGAAAGGCGAGAGGAACTCCATGGTCGTACCACCATTCCAGGAGTCCCCCAGATGTCTCAGTCCATTACAGAGGAACCTCTTTGCCCTGCACTGGCTCTTCTTTCACGCCGAGGATCGACTCACACCAAGGTGGCACGTGGGGCAGCCCTGTGGGAAAGCCTCGAGGGAAAACCACAGATCCTTTGATCCACGCGACAGGAAGCGTGACATTGCTGCTACAGTCTGGAAGGAAAGCGCACGTCCATGCCCCCACTCGAGACGAGGCCTGACTCCCCTGGGGAGACTCCAGAAGTACTCAAAGATTCATGTCAGCCCCTGAGAGGAATCCTCGGTTCCGGCCCTGACTCCACACAAGGTTTTTGGCCCCAATATCGACGGGAGAGGAATCCCTAGAGGCCCCCTAGCAACTCGCATGGGGACTGGCCTTTCCAGAGGCCACCAGAGCGGGTCTCTGATGTCCCCGTCGTATCTCGAGAACACCTGCCGCAGCTCGAGAAAATCCAGGAAGTTCTCCCTTACAGGCGAGATGAGGCCAATTTCCGATGAGGCGTCTGGAGAGTAATGACACCTAACCTCTGGAACTTCGAAAGGGTCTTTCACACCCTTGCGGCAACTCAAGAAGTTCACCGCCATACCCATCTCCAATCGAGAGGAAGCACGATGATCACGCGCACATCCAGAGGAGCCCCGTATCCTTCTCGTAGCTCGAGATGAGGGATCCTTTCCCTGCTTTCAACGGAAAAGAATTCCCGGCGTTCCCGTCGCATCTCAAGAGGAGGCACTCTCAACAGGAAAGGCGAGAGGAACTCCATGGTCGTATCACCATTCCAAGAGCCCCCCAGATGTCTCAGTCCATTCCAGAGGAACCTCTTTGCCCTGCACTGGCTCATCTTTCACGCCGAGGATCGACTCACACCACGGTGGCACGTGGGACAGCCCTGTGGGAAAGCCTCGAGGGAAAGCCTCGAGGAAAAACCACAGATCCTTTGATCTACGCGACGGAAAGCGTGACATTGCTGCTACAGCCTGGAAGGAAAGCGCACTTGCATGCCCCCACTCGAGACGAGCCCTGACTCCCCTGGGGAGACTCCAGAAGTACCCAAAGAACCATGTCAGCCCCTGAGAGGAATCCTCGGTTCCGGCCCTGACTCCACACAAGGTTTTTGGCCCCGGTATCGACGGGAGAGGAATCCCGAGAGGCCCCCTAACACCTCGCATGGGGACTGGCCTCTCCTGAGGCCACCAGGGCGGGTCCCTGAGGTCCCCGTCGTAACTCGAGAACACCTGCCGCAACTCGAGAAAATCCAGGAAGTTCTCCCTTCCAGGCGAGATGAGGCCTATTTCCGATGCGGTGTCTGGAGACTAATGACACCTAACCTCTGGAACTTCGAAAGGGTCTTTCACACCCTTGCTGCAACTCAAGAAGTTCACCGCCATACCCGTCTCCACTCGAGAGGAAGCACGATGGTCCCGCCCACATACAGAGGAGCCCCGTTTCCGCCTCGGAGCTCGAGATGAGGGATCCTTTCCCTGCTTTCAACGGAAAGAATTCCCGGCATTCCCATCACATCGCAAGAGGAGGCACTCTCAACAGGAAAGGCGAGAGGAACTCCATGGTCGTACCACCATTCCAAGAGTCCCCCAGATGTCTCAGTCCATTCCAGAGGAACCTCTTTGCCCTGCACTGGCTCATCTTTCACGCCGAGGATCGACTCACACCACGGTGGCACGTGGGACAGCCCTGTGGGAAAGCCTCGAGGGAAAGCCACAGATCCTTTGATAAATGCGACGGGAAGAATGACATTGCTGCTACAGCCTGGAAGGAAAGCGCACGTGCATGCCCCCACTCGAGACGAGGCCTAACTCCCCTGGGGAGACTCCAGAAGTACCCAAAGATCCATGTCAGCCCCTGAGAGGAATCCTCGGTTCCGGCCCTGACTCCACACAAGGTTTTTGGCCCCGGTATCGACGGGAGAGGAATCCCGAGAGGCCCCCTATCAACTCGCATGGGGACTGGCCTTTGCTGAGGCCACAAGGACGGGTCCCTGAGGTCCCCGTCTTAACTCGAGAACACCTCCCGCAACTCGAGAAAATCCAGGAAGTTCTCCCTTCCAGGCAAGATGAGGCCTATTTCCGATGAGGCGTCTGGAGACTAATGACACCTAACCTCTGGAACTTCGAAAGGGTCTTTCACACCCTTGCTGCAACTCAAGAAGTTCACCGCCATACCCATCTCCACTCGAGAGGAAGCACGACGGTCCCGCCCACATCCAGAGGAGCCCAGTTTCCCCCTCGTAGCTCGAGATGAGGGATCCTTTCCCTGCATTCAACGGGAAAGAATTCCCGGCGTTCTCGTCGCATCTCAAGAGGAGGCACTCTCAACAGGAAAGGCTTGAGGAACTCCATGGTCGTACCACCATGCCAAGAGTCCCCCAGATGTCTCAGTCCATTCCAGAGGAACCTCTTTGCCCTGCACTGGCTCATCTTTCACGCCTAGGATCGACTCACACCACGGTGGCACGTGGGACAGCCCTGTGGGAAAGCCTCGAGGGAAAGCCTCGAGGGAAAACCACAGATCCTTTGATCCACGCGTCGGGAAGCGTGACATTGCTGCTACAGCCTCGAAGGAAAGCGCACGTGCATGTCCCCACTCGAGATGAGGCCTGACTCAGCTGGGGAGACTCCAGAAGTACCCAAAGATCCATGTCAGCCCCTGAGAGGAATCCTCGGTTCCGGCCCTGACTCCACACAAGGTTCTTGGCCCCGGTATCGACGGGAGAGGAATCCGGAGAGGCCACCTAGCAACACGCATGGGGACTGTCCTCTATTGAGGCCACCAGGGCGGGTCCCCGAGGTCCCCGTCTTAACTCTAGAACACCTCCCGCAACTCGAGAAAATCCAGGAAGTTCTCCCTTCCAGGCGAGATGAGGCCTATTTCCGATGAGGCGTCTGGAGACTAATGACACCTAACCTCTGGAACTTCGAAAGGGTCTTTCACACCCTTGCTGCAACTCAAGAAGTTCACCGCCATACCCGTCTCCACTCGAGAGGAAGCACGATGGTCCCGCCCACATCCAGAGGAGCCCCGTTTCCCCCTCGGAGCTCGAGATGAGGGATCCTTTCCCTGCTTTCAACGGGAAAGAATTCCCGGCGTTCCCGTCGCATCTCAAGAGGAGGCACTCTCAACAGGAAAGGCGAGAGGAACTCCATGGTCGTACCACCATTCCAGGAGTCCCCCAGATGTCTCAGTCCATTACAGAGGAACCTCTTTGCCCTGCACTGGCTCTTCTTTCACGCCGAGGATCGACTCACACCAAGGTGGCACGTGGGGCAGCCCTGTGGGAAAGCCTCGAGGGAAAACCACAGATCCTTTGATCCACGCGACAGGAAGCGTGACATTGCTGCTACAGTCTGGAAGGAAAGCGCACGTCCATGCCCCCACTCGAGACGAGGCCTGACTCCCCTGGGGAGACTCCAGAAGTACTCAAAGATTCATGTCAGCCCCTGAGAGGAATCCTCGGTTCCGGCCCTGACTCCACACAAGGTTTTTGGCCCCAATATCGACGGGAGAGGAATCCCTAGAGGCCCCCTAGCAACTCGCATGGGGACTGGCCTTTCCAGAGGCCACCAGAGCGGGTCTCTGATGTCCCCGTCGTATCTCGAGAACACCTGCCGCAGCTCGAGAAAATCCAGGAAGTTCTCCCTTACAGGCGAGATGAGGCCAATTTCCGATGAGGCGTCTGGAGAGTAATGACACCTAACCTCTGGAACTTCGAAAGGGTCTTTCACACCCTTGCGGCAACTCAAGAAGTTCACCGCCATACCCATCTCCAATCGAGAGGAAGCACGATGATCACGCGCACATCCAGAGGAGCCCCGTATCCTTCTCGTAGCTCGAGATGAGGGATCCTTTCCCTGCTTTCAACGGAAAAGAATTCCCGGCGTTCCCGTCGCATCTCAAGAGGAGGCACTCTCAACAGGAAAGGCGAGAGGAACTCCATGGTCGTATCACCATTCCAAGAGCCCCCCAGATGTCTCAGTCCATTCCAGAGGAACCTCTTTGCCCTGCACTGGCTCATCTTTCACGCCGAGGATCGACTCACACCACGGTGGCACGTGGGACAGCCCTGTGGGAAAGCCTCGAGGGAAAGCCTCGAGGAAAAACCACAGATCCTTTGATCTACGCGACGGAAAGCGTGACATTGCTGCTACAGCCTGGAAGGAAAGCGCACTTGCATGCCCCCACTCGAGACGAGCCCTGACTCCCCTGGGGAGACTCCAGAAGTACCCAAAGAACCATGTCAGCCCCTGAGAGGAATCCTCGGTTCCGGCCCTGACTCCACACAAGGTTTTTGGCCCCGGTATCGACGGGAGAGGAATCCCGAGAGGCCCCCTAACACCTCGCATGGGGACTGGCCTCTCCTGAGGCCACCAGGGCGGGTCCCTGAGGTCCCCGTCGTAACTCGAGAACACCTGCCGCAACTCGAGAAAATCCAGGAAGTTCTCCCTTCCAGGCGAGATGAGGCCTATTTCCGATGCGGTGTCTGGAGACTAATGACACCTAACCTCTGGAACTTCGAAAGGGTCTTTCACACCCTTGCTGCAACTCAAGAAGTTCACCGCCATACCCGTCTCCACTCGAGAGGAAGCACGATGGTCCCGCCCACATACAGAGGAGCCCCGTTTCCGCCTCGGAGCTCGAGATGAGGGATCCTTTCCCTGCTTTCAACGGAAAGAATTCCCGGCATTCCCATCACATCGCAAGAGGAGGCACTCTCAACAGGAAAGGCGAGAGGAACTCCATGGTCGTACCACCATTCCAAGAGTCCCCCAGATGTCTCAGTCCATTCCAGAGGAACCTCTTTGCCCTGCACTGGCTCATCTTTCACGCCGAGGATCGACTCACACCACGGTGGCACGTGGGACAGCCCTGTGGGAAAGCCTCGAGGGAAAGCCTCGAGGGAAAACCACAGATCCTTTGATTCATGCGACGGGAAGCGTGACATTGCTGCTACAGCCTGGAAGGAAAGCGCACGTGCATGCCCCCACTCGAGACGAGGCCTGACTCCCCTGGGGAGACTCCAGAAGTACCCAAAGATCCATGTCAGCCCCTGAGAGGAATCCTCGGTTCCGGCCCTGACTCCACACAACGTTTTTGGCCCCGGTATCGACGGGAGAGGAATCCCGAGAGGCCCCCTAGCAACTCGCATGGGGACTGGCCTCTCCTGAGGCCACCAGGGCGGGTCCCTGAGGTCCCCGTCGTAACTCGAGAACACCTGCCACAACTCGAGAAAATCCAGGAAGTTCTCCCTTCCAGGCGAGATGAGGACTATTTCCGATGAGGCGTCTGGAGACTAATGACACCTAACCTCTGGTACTTCGAAAGGGTCTTTCACACCCTTGCTGCAACTCAAGAAGTTCACCGCCATACCCGTCTCCACTCGAGAGGAAGCACGATGGTCCCGCCCACATCCAGAGGAGCCCCGTTTCCCCCTCGGAGCTCGAGATGAGGGATCCTTTCCCTGCTTTCAACGGGAAAGAATTCCCGGCATTCCCGTCGCATCTCAAGAGGAGGCACTCTCAACAGGAAAGGCGAGAGGAACTCCATGGTCGTACCACCATTCCAAGAGTCCCCCAGATGTCTCAGTCCATTCCAGAGGAACCTCTTATCCCTGCACTGGCTCATCTTTCACGCCGAGGATCACTCACACCACGGTGGCACGTGGGACAGCCCTGTGGGAAAGCCTCGAGGGAAAGCCTCGAGGGAAAACCACAGATCCTTTGATCCACGCCACGGGAAGCGTGACATTGCTGCTACAGCCTGGAAGGAAAGCGCACGTGCATGCCCCCACTCGAGACGAGGCCTGACTCCCCTGGGGAGACTCCAGAAGTACCCAAAGATCCATGTCAGCCCCTGAGAGGAATCCTCGCTTCCGGCCCTGACTCCACACAAGGTTTTTGGCCCCGGTATCGACGGGAGAGGAATCCCGAGAGGCCCCCTAGCACCTCGCATGGGGACTGGCCTCTCCTGAGGCCACCAGGGCGTGTCCCTGAGGTCCCCGTCGTAACTCGAGAACACCAGCCGCAACTCAAGAAAATCCAGGAAGTTCTCCCTTCCAGGCGAGATGAGGCCAATTTCCGATGAGGTGTCTGGAGACTAATGACACCTAACTTCTGGAACTTCGAAAGGGTCTTTCACACCCTTGCTGCAACTCAAGAAGTTCACCGCCATACCCGTCTTCACTCGAGAGGATGCACGATGGTCCCGCCCACATCCAGAGGAGCCCCGTTTCCCCCTCGGAGCTCGAGATGAGGGATCCTTTCCCTGCTTTCAACGGAAAGAATTCCCGGCGTTCCCATCGCATCTCAAGAGGAGGCACTCTCAACAGGAAAGGCGAGAGGAACTCCATGGCCGTACCACCATTCCAAGAGTCCCCCAGATGTCTCAGTCCATTCCAGAGGAACCTCTTTGCCCTGCACTGGCTCATCTTTCACGCCGAGGATCGACTCACACCACGGTGGCACGTGGGACAGCCTTGTGGGAAAGCCTCGAGGGAAAGCCTCGAGGGAAAACCACAGATCCTTTGATCCAAGCCACGGGAAGCGTGACATTGCTGCTACAGCCTGGAAGGAAAGCGCACGTGCATGCCCCCACTCGAGACGAGGCCTGACTCCCCTGGGGAGACTCCAGAAGTACCCAAAGATCCATGTCAGCCCCTGAGAGGAATCCTCGGTTCCGGCCCTGACTCCACACAAGGTTTTGGCCCCGGTATCGACGGGAGAGGAATCCCGAGAGGACCCCTAACACCTCGCATGGGGACTGGCCTCTCCTGAGGCCACCAGGGCGGGTCCCTGAGGTCCCCGTCGTAACTCGAGAACACCTGCCGCAACTCGAGAAAATCCAGGAAGTTCTTCCTTCCAGGCGAGATGAGGCCTATTTCCAATGAGGTGTCTGGAGACTAATGACACCTAACCTCTGCAACTTCGAAAGGGTCTTTCACACCCTTGCTGCAACTCAAGAAGTTCACCGCCATACCCGTCTCCACTCGAGAGGAAGCACGATAGTCCCGCCCACATCCAGAGGAGCCCCGTTTCCCCCTCGTAGCTCGAGATGAGGTATCCTTTCCCTGCTTTCAACGGGAAAGAATTCCCGCCGTTCCCGTCGCATCTCAAGAGGAGGCACTCTCAACAGGAAAAGCGAGAGGAACTCCATGGTCGTACCACCATTCCAAGAGTCCCCCAGATATCTCAGTCCATTCCAGAGGAACCTCTTTGCCCTGCACTGGCTCATCTTTCACGCCGAGGATCGACTCACACCACGGTGGCACGTGGGACAGCCCTGTGGGAAAGCCTCGAGGGAAAGCCTCGAGGGAAAACCACAGATCCTTTGATCCACGCCACGGGAAGCGTGACATTGCTGCTACAGCCTGGAAGGAAAGCGCACGTGCATGCCCCCACTCGAGACGAGGCCTGACTCCCCTGGGGAGACTCCAGAAGTACCCAAAGATCCATGTCAGCCCCTGAGAGGAATCCTCGGTTCCAGCCCTGACTCCACACAAGGTTTTTGGCCCCGGTATCGACGGGAGAGGAATCTCGAGAGGCCCCCTAGCACCTCGCATGGGGACTGGCCTCTCCTGAGGCCACCAGGGCGTGTCCCTGAGGTCCCCGTCGTAACTCGAGAACACCTGCCGCAACTCAAGATAATCCAGGAAGTTCTCCCTTCCAGGCGAGATGAGGCCAATTTCCGATGAGGTGTCTGGAGACTAATGACACCTAACCTCTGGAACTTCGAAAGGGTCTTTCACACCCTTGCTGCAACTCAAGAAGTTCACCGCCATACCCGTCTCCACTCGAGAGGATGCACGATGGTCCCGCCCACATCCAGAGGAGCCCCGTTTCCCCCTCGGAGCTCGAGATGAGGGATCCTTTCCCTGCTTTCAACGGAAAGAATTCCCGGCGTTCCCATCGCATCTCAAGAGGAGGCACTCTCAACAGGAAAGGCGAGAGGAACTCCATGGCCGTACCACCATTCCAAGAGTCCCCCAGATGTCTCAGTCCATTCCAGAGGAACCTCTTTGCCCTGCACTGGCTCATCTTTCACACCGAGGATCGACTCCCACCACGGTGGCACGTGGGACAGCCTTGTGGGAAAGCCTCGAGGGAAAGCCTCGAGGGAAAACCACAGATCCTTTGATCCAAGCCACGGGAAGCGTGACATTGCTGCTACAGCCTGGAAGGAAAGCGCACGTGCATGCCCCCACTCGAGACGAGGCCTGACTCCCCTGGGGAGACTCCAGAAGTACCCAAAGATCCATGTCAGCCCCTGAGAGGAATCCTCGGTTCCGGCCCTGACTCCACACAAGGTTTTTGGCCCCGGTATCGACGGGAGAGGAATCCCGAGATGCCCCCTAACACCTCGCATGGGGACTGGCCTCTACTGAGGCCACAAGGGCGGGTCCCTGAGGTCCCCGTCGTAACTCGAGAACACCTGCCGCAACTCGAGAAAATCCAGGAAGTTCTCCCTTCCAGGCGAGATGAGGCCTATTTCCGATGAGGTGTCTGGAGACTAATGACACCTAACCTCTGGAACTTCGAAAGGGTCTTTCACACCCTTGCTGCAACTCAAGAAGTTCACCGCCATACCCGTCTCCACTCGAGAGGAAGCACGATGGTCCCGCCCACATACAGAGGAGCCCCGTTTCCGCCTCGGAGCTCGAGATGAGGGATCCTTTCCCTGCATTCAACGGAAAGAATTCCCGGCATTCCCATCACATCTCAAGAGGAGGCACTCTCAACAGGAAAGGCGAGAGGAACTCCATGGTCGTACCACCATTCCAAGAGTCCCCCAGATGTCTCAGTCCATTCCAGAGGAACCTCTTTGCCCTGCACTGGCTCATCTTTCACGCCGAGGATCGACTCACACCACGGTGGCACGTGGGACAGCCCTGTGGGAAAGCCTCGAGGGAAAGCCTCGAGGGAAAACCTCAGATCCTTTGATCCACGCGACGGGAAGCGTGACATTGCTGCTACAGCCTGGAAGGAAAGCGCACGTGCATGCCCCCACTCGAGACGAGGCCTGACTCCCCTGGGGAGACTCCAGAAGTACCCAAAGATCCATGTCAGCCCCTGAGAGGAATCCTCGGTTCCGGCCCTGACTCCACACAAGGTTTTCGGCCCCGGTATCGACGGGAGAGGAATCCCGAGAGGCCCCCTAGCACCTCGCATGGGGACTGGCCTCTCCTGAGGCCACCAGGGCGTGTCCCTGAGGTCCCCATCGTAACTCGAGAACACCTGCCGCAACTCAAGAAAATCCAGGAAGTTCTCCCTTCCAGGCGAGATGAGGCCAATTTCCGATGAGGTGTTTGGAGACTAATGACACCTAACTTCTGGAACTTCGAAAGGGTCTTTCACACCCTTGCTGCAACTCAAGAAGTTCACCGCCATACCCGTCTCCACTCGAGAGGATGCACGATGGTCCCGCCCACATCCAGAGGAGCCCCGTTTCCCCTTCGAAGCTCGAGATGAGGGATCCTTTCCCTGCTTTCAACGGAAAGAATTCCCGGCGTTCCCATCGCATCTCAAGAGGAGGCACTCTCAACAGGAAAGGCGAGAGGAACTCCATGGCCGTACCACCATTCCAAGAGTCCCCCAGATGTCTCAGTCCATTCCAGAGGAACCTCTTTGCCCTGCACTGGCTCATCTTTCACGCCGAGGATCGACTCACACCACGGTGGCACGTGGGACAGCCTTGTGGGAAAGCCTCGAGGGAAAGCCTCGAGGGAAAACCACAGATCCTTTGATCCAAGCCACCGGAAGCGTGACATTGCTGCTACAGCCTGGAAGGAAAGCGCACGTGCATGCCCCCACTCGAGACGAGGCCTGACTCCCCTGGGGAGACTCCAGAAGTACCCAAAGATCCATGTCAGCCCCTGAGAGGAATCCTCGGTTCCGGCCCTGACTCCACACAAGGTTTTTGGCCCCGGTATCGACGGGAGAGGAATCCCGAGAGGACCCCTAACACCTCGCATGGGGACTGGCCTCTCCTGAGGCCACCAGGGCGGGTCCCTGAGGTCCCCGTCGTAACTCGAGAACACCTGGCGCAACTCGAGAAAATCCAGGAAGTTCTTCCTTCCAGGCGAGATGAGGCCTATTTCCGATGAGGTGTCTGGAGACTAATGACACCTAACCTCTGGAACTTCGAAAGGGTCTTTCACACCCTTGCTGCAACTCAAGAAGTTCACCGCCATACCCGTCTCCACTCGAGAGGAAGCACGATGATCCCGCCCACATCCAGAGGAGCCCCGTTTCAGCCTCGGAGCTCGAGATGAGGGATCCTTTCCCTGCTTTCAACGGAAAGAATTCCCGGCATTCCCATCACATCTCAATAAGAGGCACTTTCAACAGGAAAGGCGAGAGGAACTCCATGGTCGTACCACCATTCCAAGAGTCCCCCAGATGTCTCAGTCCATTCCAGAGGAACCTCTTTGCCCTGCACTGGCTCATCTTTCACGCCGTGGATCGACTCACACCACGGTGGCACGTGGGACAGCCCTGTGGGAAAGCCTCGAGGGAAAACCACAGATCCTTTGATCCAAGCCACGGGAAGCGTGACATTGCTGCTACAGCCTGGAAGAAAACCACACGTGCATGCCCCCACTCGAGACGAGGCCTGACTCCCCTGGGGAGACTCCAGAAGTACCCAAAGAACCCTGTCAGCCCCTGAGAGGAATCCTCTGTTCCAGCCCTAACTCCACACAAGGTTTTTGGCCCCGGTATCGTCGGGAGAGAAATCCTGAGAGGCCCCCTAGCACCTCGCATGGGGACTGGCCTCTCCTGAGGCCACCAGGGCGGGTCCCTGTGGTCCCCGTCCTAACTCGAGAACACCTGCCGCAACTCGAGAAAATCCAGGAAGTTCTTCCTTCCAGGCGAGATGAGGCCTATTTCCGATGAGGCGTCTGGAGACTAATGACACCTAACCTCTGGTACTTCGAAAGGGTCTTTCACACCCTTGCTTCAACTCAAGAAGTTCACCGCCATACCCGTCTCCACTCGAGAGGAAGCACGATAGTCCCGCCCACATCCAGAGGTGCCGCGTTTCCCCCTCGTAGCTCGAGATGAGGTATCCTTTCCCTGATTTCAACGGGAAAGAATTCCCGGCGTTCCCGTCGCATCTCAAGAGGAGGCACTCTCAACAGGAAAAGCGAGAGGAACTCCATGGTCGTACCACCATTCCAAGAGTCCCCCAGATGTCTCAGTCCATTCCAGAGGAAGCTCTTTGCCCTGCACTGGCTCATCTTTCACGCCGAGGATCGACTCACACCACGGTGGCACGTGGGACAGCCCTGTGGGAAAGCCTCGAGGGAAAGCCTCGAGGGAAAACCACACATCCTTTGATCCACGCGACGGGAAGCGTGACATTTCTGCTACAGCCTGGAAGGAAAGCGCACGTGCATGCCCCCACTCGAGACGAGGCCTGACTCCCCTGGGGAGACTCCAGAAGTACCCAAAGATCCATGTCAGCCCCTGAGAGGAATCCTCGGTTCCGGCCCTGACTCCACACAAGGTTTTTGGCCCCGGTATCGTCGGGAGAGGAATCCCGAGACGCCCCCTAGCACCTCGCATGGGGACTGGCCTCTCCTGAGGCCACCAGAGCGGGTCCCTGAGGTCCCCGTCGTAACTCGAGAACACCTGCCGAAACTCGAGAAAATCCAGGAAGTTCTCCCTTCCAGGCGAGATGAGGCCTATTTCCGATGAGGCGTCTGGAGACTAATGACACCTAACCTCTGGAACTTCGAAAGGGTCTTTCACACCCTTGCTGCGACTCAAGAAGTTCACCGCCATACCCGTCTCCACTCGAGAGGAAGCACGATGGTCCCGCCCACATCCAGAGGAGCCCCGTTTCCCCCTCGTAGCTCGAGATGAGGGATCCTTTCCCTGCTTTCAACGGGAAAGAATTCCCGGCGTTCCCGTCGCATCTCAAGAGGAGGCACTCTCAACAGGAAGGCGAGAGGAACTCCATGGTCGTACCACCATTCCAAGAGTCCCCCAGATGTCTCAGTCCATTCCAGAGGAACCTCTTTGCCCTGCACTGGCTCATCTTTCACGCCGAGGATTGACTCACACCACGGTGGCACGTGGGACAGCCCTGTGGGAAAGCCTCGAGGGAAAGCCTCGAGGGAAAACCACAGATCCTTTGATCCACGCGACGGGAAGCTTGACATTGCTGCTACAGCCTGGAAGGAAAGCGCACGTGCATGCCCCCACTCGAGACGAGGCCTGTCTCCCCTGGGGAGACTCCAGAAGTACCCAAAGATCCATATCAGCCCCTGAGAGGAATCCTCGGTTCCGGCCCTGACTCCTCACAAGGTTTTTGGCCCCGGTATCTACGGGAGAGGAATCCCGAGAGGCCCACTAGCAACTGGCATGGGGACTGGCCTCTCCTGAGGCCACCAGGACGGGTCCCTGAGGTCCCCGTCGTAACTCGAGAGCACCTGCCGCAACTCGAGAAAACCCAGGAAGTTCTCCCTTCCAGGCGAGATGAGGCCTATTTCCGATGAGGGGTCTGGAGACTAATGACACCTAACCTCTGGAACTTCGAAAGGGTCTTTCACACCCTTGCTGCGTCTCAAGAAGTTCACCGCCATACCCGTCTCCACTCGAGAGGAAGCACGATGGTCCCGCCCACATCCAGAGGATCCCCGTTTCCCCCTCGTAGCTCGAGATGAGGGATCCTTTCCCTGCTTTCAACGGGAAAGAATTCCCAGCGTTCCCGTCGCATCTCAAGAGGAGGCACTCTCAACAGGAAAGGCGAGAGGAACTCCATGGTCGTACCACCATTCCAAGAGTCCCCCAGATGTCTCAGTCCATTCCAGAGGAACCTCTTTGCCCTGCACTGGCTCATCTTTCACGCCGAGGATCGACTCACACCACGGTGGCACGTGGGACAGCCCTGTGGGAAAGCCTCGAGGGAAAGCCTCGAGGGAAAACCACACATCCTTTGATCCAAGCCACGGGAAGCGTGACATTGCTGCTACAGCCTGGAAGGAAAGCGCACGTGCATGCCCCCACTCGAGACGAGGCCTGACTCCCCTGGGGAGACTCCAGAAGTACCCAAAGATCCATGTCAGCCCCTGAGAGGAATCCTCGGTTCCGGCCCTGACTCCACACAAGGTTTTTGGCCCCGGTATCGACGGGAGAGGAATCCCGAGAGGCCCCCTAGCAACTCGCATGGGGACTGGCCTCTCCTGAGGCCACCAGGGCGGGACCCTGAGGTCCCCGTCGTAACTCGAGAACACCTGCCACAACTCGAGAAAATCCAGGAAGTTCTCCCTTCCAGGCGAGATGAGGACTATTTCCGATGAGGCGTCTGGAGACTAATGACACCTAACCTCTGGTACTTCGAAAGGGTCTTTCACACCCTTGCTGCAACTCAAGAAGTTCACCGCCATACCCGTCTCCACTCGAGAGGAAGAACGATGGTCCCGCCCACATCCAGAGGAGCCCCGTTTCCCCCTCGGAGCTCGAGATGAGGGATCCTTTCCCTGCTTCAACGGGAAAGAATTCCCGGCGTTCCCGTCGCATCTCAAGAGGAGGCACTCTCAACAGGAAAGGCGAGAGGAACTCCATGGTCGTACCACCATTCCAAGAGTCCCCCAGATGTCTCAGTCCATTCCAGAGGAACCTCTTATCCCTGCACTGGCTCATCTTTCACGCCGAGGATCGACTCACACCACGGTGGCACGTGGGACAGCCCTGTGGGAAAGCCTCGAGGGAAAGCCTCGAGGGAAAACCACAGATCCTTTGATCCAAGCCACCGGAAGCGTGACATTGCTGCTACAGCCTGGAAGGAAAGCGCACGTGCATGCCCCCACTCGAGACGAGGCCTGACTCCCCTGGGGAGACTCCAGAAGTACCCAAAGATCCATGTCAGCCCCTGAGAGGAATCCTCGGTTCCGGCCCTGACTCCACACAAGGTTTTTGGCCCCGGTATCGACGGGAGAGGAATCCCGAGAGGACCCCTAACACCTCGCATGGGGACTGGCCTCTCCTGAGGCCACCAGGGCGGGTCCCTGAGGTCCCCGTCGTAACTCGAGAACACCTGGCGCAACTCGAGAAAATCCAGGAAGTTCTTCCTTCCAGGCGAGATGAGGCCTATTTCCGATGAGGCGTCTGGAGACTAATGACACCTAACCTGTGGAACTTCGAAAGGGTCTTTCACACCCTTGCTGCAAGTCAAGAAGTTCACCGCCATACCCGTCTCACTCGAGAGGAAGCACGATGGTCCCGCCCACATCCAGAGGAGCCCCGTTTCCCCCTCGTAGCTCGAGATGAGGGATCCTTTCCCTGCTTTCAACGGGAAATTATTCCCGGCGTTCGCGTCGCATCTCAAGAGGAGGCACTCTCAACAGGAAAGGCGAGAGGAACTCCATAGTCGTACCACCATTCCAAGAGTCCCCCAGATGTCTCAGTCCATTCCAGAGGAACCTCTTTGCCCTGCACTGGCTCATCTTTCACGCCGAGGATCGACTCACACCATGGTGGCACGTGGGACAGCCCTGTGGGAAAGCCTTGAGGAAAGCCTCGAGGGAAAACCACAGATCCTTTGATCCACGCGACGGGAAGCGTGACATTGCTGCTACAGCCTGGAAGGAAAGCGCACGTGTATGCCCCCACTCGAGACGAGGCCTGACTCCCCTGGGGAGACTCCAGAAGTACCCAAAGATCCATGTCAGCCCCTGAGAGGAATCCTCGGTTCCGGCCCTGACTCCACACAAGGTTTTTGGCCCCGGTATCGACGGGAGAGGAATCCAGAGAGGCCCCCTAGCACTTCGCATGGGGACTGGCCTCTCCTGAGGCCACCAGGGCGTGTCCCTGAGGTCCCCGTCGTAACTCGAGAACACCTGCCGCAACTCAAGAAAATCCAGGAAGTTCTCCCTTCCAGGCGAGATGAGGCCAATTTCCGATGAGGTGTCTGGAGACTAATGACACCTAACCTCTGGAACTTTGAAAGGGTCTTTCACACCCTTGCTGCAACTCAAGAAGTTCACCGCCATACCCGTCTCCACTCGAGAGGAAGCACGATGGTCCCGCCCACATTCAGAGGAGCCCCGTTTCCCCCTCGGAGCTCGAGATGAGGGATCCTTTCCCTGCTTTCAACGGAAAGAATTCCCGGCGTTCCCATCGCATCTCAAGAGGAGGCACTCTCAACAGGAAAGGCGAGAGGAACTCCATGGCCGTACCACCATTCCAAGAGTCCCCCAGATGTCTCAGTCCATTCCAGAGGAACCTCTTTGCCCTGCACTGGCTCATCTTTCACACCGAGGATCGACTCCCACCACGGTGGCACGTGGGACAGCCTTGTGGGAAAGCCTCGAGGGAAAGCCTCGAGGGAAAACCACAGATCCTTTGATCCAAGCCACGGGAAGCGTGACATTGCTGCTACAGCCTGGAAGGAAAGCGCACGTGCATGCCCCCACTCGAGACGAGGCCTGACTCCCCTGGGGAGACTCCAGAAGTACCCAAAGATCCATGTCAGCCCCTGAGAGGAATCCTCGGTTCCGGCCCTGACTCCACACAAGGTTTTTGGCCCCGGTATCGACGGGAGAGGAATCCCGAGATGCCCCCTAACACCTCGCATGGGGACTGGCCTCTCCTGAGGCCACCAGGGCGGGTCCCTGAGGTCCCCGTCGTAACTCGAGAACACCTGGCGCAACTCGAGAAAATCCAGGAAGTTCTTCCTTCCAGGCGAGATGAGGCCTATTTCCGATGAGGTGTCTGGAGACTAATGACACCTAACCTCTGGAACTTCGAAAGGGTCTTTCACACCCTTGCTGCAACTCAAGAAGTTCACCGCCATACCCGTCTCCACTCGAGAGGAAGCACGATGATCCCGCCCACATCCAGAGGAGCCCCGTTTCAGCCTCGGAGCTCGAGATGAGGGATCCTTTCCCTGCTTTCAACGGAAAGAATTCCCGGCATTCCCATCACATCTCAATAAGAGGCACTTTCAACAGGAAAGGCGAGAGGAACTCCATGGTCGTACCACCATTCCAAGAGTCCCCCAGATGTCTCAGTCCATTCCAGAGGAACCTCTTTGCCCTGCACTGGCTCATCTTTCACGCCGTGGATCGACTCACACCACGGTGGCACGTGGGACAGCCCTGTGGGAAAGCCTCGAGGGAAAACCACAGATCCTTTGATCCAAGCCACGGGAAGCGTGACATTGCTGCTACAGCCTGGAAGAAAACCACACGTGCATGCCCCCACTCGAGACGAGGCCTGACTCCCCTGGGGAGACTCCAGAAGTACCCAAAGAACCCTGTCAGCCCCTGAGAGGAATCCTCTGTTCCAGCCCTAACTCCACACAAGGTTTTTGGCCCCGGTATCGTCGGGAGAGAAATCCTGAGAGGCCCCCTAGCACCTCGCATGGGGACTGGCCTCTCCTGAGGCCACCAGGGCGGGTCCCTGTGGTCCCCGTCCTAACTCGAGAACACCTGCCGCAACTCGAGAAAATCCAGGAAGTTCTTCCTTCCAGGCGAGATGAGGCCTATTTCCGATGAGGCGTCTGGAGACTAATGACACCTAACCTCTGGTACTTCGAAAGGGTCTTTCACACCCTTGCTTCAACTCAAGAAGTTCACCGCCATACCCGTCTCCACTCGAGAGGAAGCACGATAGTCCCGCCCACATCCAGAGGTGCCGCGTTTCCCCCTCGTAGCTCGAGATGAGGTATCCTTTCCCTGATTTCAACGGGAAAGAATTCCCGGCGTTCCCGTCGCATCTCAAGAGGAGGCACTCTCAACAGGAAAAGCGAGAGGAACTCCATGGTCGTACCACCATTCCAAGAGTCCCCCAGATGTCTCAGTCCATTCCAGAGGAAGCTCTTTGCCCTGCACTGGCTCATCTTTCACGCCGAGGATCGACTCACACCACGGTGGCACGTGGGACAGCCCTGTGGGAAAGCCTCGAGGGAAAGCCTCGAGGGAAAACCACACATCCTTTGATCCACGCGACGGGAAGCGTGACATTTCTGCTACAGCCTGGAAGGAAAGCGCACGTGCATGCCCCCACTCGAGACGAGGCCTGACTCCCCTGGGGAGACTCCAGAAGTACCCAAAGATCCATGTCAGCCCCTGAGAGGAATCCTCGGTTCCGGCCCTGACTCCACACAAGGTTTTTGGCCCCGGTATCGTCGGGAGAGGAATCCCGAGACGCCCCCTAGCACCTCGCATGGGGACTGGCCTCTCCTGAGGCCACCAGAGCGGGTCCCTGAGGTCCCCGTCGTAACTCGAGAACACCTGCCGAAACTCGAGAAAATCCAGGAAGTTCTCCCTTCCAGGCGAGATGAGGCCTATTTCCGATGAGGCGTCTGGAGACTAATGACACCTAACCTCTGGAACTTCGAAAGGGTCTTTCACACCCTTGCTGCGACTCAAGAAGTTCACCGCCATACCCGTCTCCACTCGAGAGGAAGCACGATGGTCCCGCCCACATCCAGAGGAGCCCCGTTTCCCCCTCGTAGCTCGAGATGAGGGATCCTTTCCCTGCTTTCAACGGGAAAGAATTCCCGGCGTTCCCGTCGCATCTCAAGAGGAGGCACTCTCAACAGGAAGGCGAGAGGAACTCCATGGTCGTACCACCATTCCAAGAGTCCCCCAGATGTCTCAGTCCATTCCAGAGGAACCTCTTTGCCCTGCACTGGCTCATCTTTCACGCCGAGGATTGACTCACACCACGGTGGCACGTGGGACAGCCCTGTGGGAAAGCCTCGAGGGAAAGCCTCGAGGGAAAACCACAGATCCTTTGATCCACGCGACGGGAAGCTTGACATTGCTGCTACAGCCTGGAAGGAAAGCGCACGTGCATGCCCCCACTCGAGACGAGGCCTGTCTCCCCTGGGGAGACTCCAGAAGTACCCAAAGATCCATATCAGCCCCTGAGAGGAATCCTCGGTTCCGGCCCTGACTCCTCACAAGGTTTTTGGCCCCGGTATCTACGGGAGAGGAATCCCGAGAGGCCCACTAGCAACTGGCATGGGGACTGGCCTCTCCTGAGGCCACCAGGACGGGTCCCTGAGGTCCCCGTCGTAACTCGAGAGCACCTGCCGCAACTCGAGAAAACCCAGGAAGTTCTCCCTTCCAGGCGAGATGAGGCCTATTTCCGATGAGGGGTCTGGAGACTAATGACACCTAACCTCTGGAACTTCGAAAGGGTCTTTCACACCCTTGCTGCGTCTCAAGAAGTTCACCGCCATACCCGTCTCCACTCGAGAGGAAGCACGATGGTCCCGCCCACATCCAGAGGATCCCCGTTTCCCCCTCGTAGCTCGAGATGAGGGATCCTTTCCCTGCTTTCAACGGGAAAGAATTCCCAGCGTTCCCGTCGCATCTCAAGAGGAGGCACTCTCAACAGGAAAGGCGAGAGGAACTCCATGGTCGTACCACCATTCCAAGAGTCCCCCAGATGTCTCAGTCCATTCCAGAGGAACCTCTTTGCCCTGCACTGGCTCATCTTTCACGCCGAGGATCGACTCACACCACGGTGGCACGTGGGACAGCCCTGTGGGAAAGCCTCGAGGGAAAGCCTCGAGGGAAAACCACACATCCTTTGATCCAAGCCACGGGAAGCGTGACATTGCTGCTACAGCCTGGAAGGAAAGCGCACGTGCATGCCCCCACTCGAGACGAGGCCTGACTCCCCTGGGGAGACTCCAGAAGTACCCAAAGATCCATGTCAGCCCCTGAGAGGAATCCTCGGTTCCGGCCCTGACTCCACACAAGGTTTTTGGCCCCGGTATCGACGGGAGAGGAATCCCGAGAGGCCCCCTAGCAACTCGCATGGGGACTGGCCTCTCCTGAGGCCACCAGGGCGGGACCCTGAGGTCCCCGTCGTAACTCGAGAACACCTGCCACAACTCGAGAAAATCCAGGAAGTTCTCCCTTCCAGGCGAGATGAGGACTATTTCCGATGAGGCGTCTGGAGACTAATGACACCTAACCTCTGGTACTTCGAAAGGGTCTTTCACACCCTTGCTGCAACTCAAGAAGTTCACCGCCATACCCGTCTCCACTCGAGAGGAAGAACGATGGTCCCGCCCACATCCAGAGGAGCCCCGTTTCCCCCTCGGAGCTCGAGATGAGGGATCCTTTCCCTGCTTCAACGGGAAAGAATTCCCGGCGTTCCCGTCGCATCTCAAGAGGAGGCACTCTCAACAGGAAAGGCGAGAGGAACTCCATGGTCGTACCACCATTCCAAGAGTCCCCCAGATGTCTCAGTCCATTCCAGAGGAACCTCTTATCCCTGCACTGGCTCATCTTTCACGCCGAGGATCGACTCACACCACGGTGGCACGTGGGACAGCCCTGTGGGAAAGCCTCGAGGGAAAGCCTCGAGGGAAAACCACAGATCCTTTGATCCAAGCCACCGGAAGCGTGACATTGCTGCTACAGCCTGGAAGGAAAGCGCACGTGCATGCCCCCACTCGAGACGAGGCCTGACTCCCCTGGGGAGACTCCAGAAGTACCCAAAGATCCATGTCAGCCCCTGAGAGGAATCCTCGGTTCCGGCCCTGACTCCACACAAGGTTTTTGGCCCCGGTATCGACGGGAGAGGAATCCCGAGAGGACCCCTAACACCTCGCATGGGGACTGGCCTCTCCTGAGGCCACCAGGGCGGGTCCCTGAGGTCCCCGTCGTAACTCGAGAACACCTGGCGCAACTCGAGAAAATCCAGGAAGTTCTTCCTTCCAGGCGAGATGAGGCCTATTTCCGATGAGGCGTCTGGAGACTAATGACACCTAACCTGTGGAACTTCGAAAGGGTCTTTCACACCCTTGCTGCAAGTCAAGAAGTTCACCGCCATACCCGTCTCACTCGAGAGGAAGCACGATGGTCCCGCCCACATCCAGAGGAGCCCCGTTTCCCCCTCGTAGCTCGAGATGAGGGATCCTTTCCCTGCTTTCAACGGGAAATTATTCCCGGCGTTCGCGTCGCATCTCAAGAGGAGGCACTCTCAACAGGAAAGGCGAGAGGAACTCCATAGTCGTACCACCATTCCAAGAGTCCCCCAGATGTCTCAGTCCATTCCAGAGGAACCTCTTTGCCCTGCACTGGCTCATCTTTCACGCCGAGGATCGACTCACACCATGGTGGCACGTGGGACAGCCCTGTGGGAAAGCCTTGAGGAAAGCCTCGAGGGAAAACCACAGATCCTTTGATCCACGCGACGGGAAGCGTGACATTGCTGCTACAGCCTGGAAGGAAAGCGCACGTGTATGCCCCCACTCGAGACGAGGCCTGACTCCCCTGGGGAGACTCCAGAAGTACCCAAAGATCCATGTCAGCCCCTGAGAGGAATCCTCGGTTCCGGCCCTGACTCCACACAAGGTTTTTGGCCCCGGTATCGACGGGAGAGGAATCCAGAGAGGCCCCCTAGCACTTCGCATGGGGACTGGCCTCTCCTGAGGCCACCAGGGCGTGTCCCTGAGGTCCCCGTCGTAACTCGAGAACACCTGCCGCAACTCAAGAAAATCCAGGAAGTTCTCCCTTCCAGGCGAGATGAGGCCAATTTCCGATGAGGTGTCTGGAGACTAATGACACCTAACCTCTGGAACTTTGAAAGGGTCTTTCACACCCTTGCTGCAACTCAAGAAGTTCACCGCCATACCCGTCTCCACTCGAGAGGAAGCACGATGGTCCCGCCCACATTCAGAGGAGCCCCGTTTCCCCCTCGGAGCTCGAGATGAGGGATCCTTTCCCTGCTTTCAACGGAAAGAATTCCCGGCGTTCCCATCGCATCTCAAGAGGAGGCACTCTCAACAGGAAAGGCGAGAGGAACTCCATGGCCGTACCACCATTCCAAGAGTCCCCCAGATGTCTCAGTCCATTCCAGAGGAACCTCTTTGCCCTGCACTGGCTCATCTTTCACACCGAGGATCGACTCCCACCACGGTGGCACGTGGGACAGCCTTGTGGGAAAGCCTCGAGGGAAAGCCTCGAGGGAAAACCACAGATCCTTTGATCCAAGCCACGGGAAGCGTGACATTGCTGCTACAGCCTGGAAGGAAAGCGCACGTGCATGCCCCCACTCGAGACGAGGCCTGACTCCCCTGGGGAGACTCCAGAAGTACCCAAAGATCCATGTCAGCCCCTGAGAGGAATCCTCGGTTCCGGCCCTGACTCCACACAAGGTTTTTGGCCCCGGTATCGACGGGAGAGGAATCCCGAGATGCCCCCTAACACCTCGCATGGGGACTGGCCTCTACTGAGGCCACAAGGGCGGGTCCCTGAGGTCCCCGTCGTAACTCGAGAACACCTGCCGCAACTCGAGAAAATCCAGGAAGTTCTCCCTTCCAGGCGAGATGAGGCCTATTTCCGATGAGGTGTCTGGAGACTAATGACACCTAACCTCTGGAACTTCGAAAGGGTCTTTCACACCCTTGCTGCAACTCAAGAAGTTCACCGCCATACCCGTCTCCACTCGAGAGGAAGCACGATGGTCCCGCCCACATACAGAGGAGCCCCGTTTCCGCCTCGGAGCTCGAGATGAGGGATCCTTTCCCTGCATTCAACGGAAAGAATTCCCGGCATTCCCATCACATCTCAAGAGGAGGCACTCTCAACAGGAAAGGCGAGAGGAACTCCATGGTCGTACCACCATTCCAAGAGTCCCCCAGATGTCTCAGTCCATTCCAGAGGAACCTCTTTGCCCTGCACTGGCTCATCTTTCACGCCGAGGATCGACTCACACCACGGTGGCACGTGGGACAGCCCTGTGGGAAAGCCTCGAGGGAAAGCCTCGAGGGAAAACCTCAGATCCTTTGATCCACGCGACGGGAAGCGTGACATTGCTGCTACAGCCTGGAAGGAAAGCGCACGTGCATGCCCCCACTCGAGACGAGGCCTGACTCCCCTGGGGAGACTCCAGAAGTACCCAAAGATCCATGTCAGCCCCTGAGAGGAATCCTCGGTTCCGGCCCTGACTCCACACAAGGTTTTCGGCCCCGGTATCGACGGGAGAGGAATCCCGAGAGGCCCCCTAGCACCTCGCATGGGGACTGGCCTCTCCTGAGGCCACCAGGGCGTGTCCCTGAGGTCCCCATCGTAACTCGAGAACACCTGCCGCAACTCAAGAAAATCCAGGAAGTTCTCCCTTCCAGGCGAGATGAGGCCAATTTCCGATGAGGTGTTTGGAGACTAATGACACCTAACTTCTGGAACTTCGAAAGGGTCTTTCACACCCTTGCTGCAACTCAAGAAGTTCACCGCCATACCCGTCTCCACTCGAGAGGATGCACGATGGTCCCGCCCACATCCAGAGGAGCCCCGTTTCCCCTTCGAAGCTCGAGATGAGGGATCCTTTCCCTGCTTTCAACGGAAAGAATTCCCGGCGTTCCCATCGCATCTCAAGAGGAGGCACTCTCAACAGGAAAGGCGAGAGGAACTCCATGGCCGTACCACCATTCCAAGAGTCCCCCAGATGTCTCAGTCCATTCCAGAGGAACCTCTTTGCCCTGCACTGGCTCATCTTTCACGCCGAGGATCGACTCACACCACGGTGGCACGTGGGACAGCCTTGTGGGAAAGCCTCGAGGGAAAGCCTCGAGGGAAAACCACAGATCCTTTGATCCAAGCCACCGGAAGCGTGACATTGCTGCTACAGCCTGGAAGGAAAGCGCACGTGCATGCCCCCACTCGAGACGAGGCCTGACTCCCCTGGGGAGACTCCAGAAGTACCCAAAGATCCATGTCAGCCCCTGAGAGGAATCCTCGGTTCCGGCCCTGACTCCACACAAGGTTTTTGGCCCCGGTATCGACGGGAGAGGAATCCCGAGAGGACCCCTAACACCTCGCATGGGGACTGGCCTCTCCTGAGGCCACCAGGGCGGGTCCCTGAGGTCCCCGTCGTAACTCGAGAACACCTGGCGCAACTCGAGAAAATCCAGGAAGTTCTTCCTTCCAGGCGAGATGAGGCCTATTTCCGATGAGGTGTCTGGAGACTAATGACACCTAACCTCTGGAACTTCGAAAGGGTCTTTCACACCCTTGCTGCAACTCAAGAAGTTCACCGCCATACCCGTCTCCACTCGAGAGGAAGCACGATGATCCCGCCCACATCCAGAGGAGCCCCGTTTCAGCCTCGGAGCTCGAGATGAGGGATCCTTTCCCTGCTTTCAACGGAAAGAATTCCCGGCATTCCCATCACATCTCAATAAGAGGCACTTTCAACAGGAAAGGCGAGAGGAACTCCATGGTCGTACCACCATTCCAAGAGTCCCCCAGATGTCTCAGTCCATTCCAGAGGAACCTCTTTGCCCTGCACTGGCTCATCTTTCACGCCGTGGATCGACTCACACCACGGTGGCACGTGGGACAGCCCTGTGGGAAAGCCTCGAGGGAAAACCACAGATCCTTTGATCCAAGCCACGGGAAGCGTGACATTGCTGCTACAGCCTGGAAGAAAACCACACGTGCATGCCCCCACTCGAGACGAGGCCTGACTCCCCTGGGGAGACTCCAGAAGTACCCAAAGAACCCTGTCAGCCCCTGAGAGGAATCCTCTGTTCCAGCCCTAACTCCACACAAGGTTTTTGGCCCCGGTATCGTCGGGAGAGAAATCCTGAGAGGCCCCCTAGCACCTCGCATGGGGACTGGCCTCTCCTGAGGCCACCAGGGCGGGTCCCTGTGGTCCCCGTCCTAACTCGAGAACACCTGCCGCAACTCGAGAAAATCCAGGAAGTTCTTCCTTCCAGGCGAGATGAGGCCTATTTCCGATGAGGCGTCTGGAGACTAATGACACCTAACCTCTGGTACTTCGAAAGGGTCTTTCACACCCTTGCTTCAACTCAAGAAGTTCACCGCCATACCCGTCTCCACTCGAGAGGAAGCACGATAGTCCCGCCCACATCCAGAGGTGCCGCGTTTCCCCCTCGTAGCTCGAGATGAGGTATCCTTTCCCTGATTTCAACGGGAAAGAATTCCCGGCGTTCCCGTCGCATCTCAAGAGGAGGCACTCTCAACAGGAAAAGCGAGAGGAACTCCATGGTCGTACCACCATTCCAAGAGTCCCCCAGATGTCTCAGTCCATTCCAGAGGAAGCTCTTTGCCCTGCACTGGCTCATCTTTCACGCCGAGGATCGACTCACACCACGGTGGCACGTGGGACAGCCCTGTGGGAAAGCCTCGAGGGAAAGCCTCGAGGGAAAACCACACATCCTTTGATCCACGCGACGGGAAGCGTGACATTTCTGCTACAGCCTGGAAGGAAAGCGCACGTGCATGCCCCCACTCGAGACGAGGCCTGACTCCCCTGGGGAGACTCCAGAAGTACCCAAAGATCCATGTCAGCCCCTGAGAGGAATCCTCGGTTCCGGCCCTGACTCCACACAAGGTTTTTGGCCCCGGTATCGTCGGGAGAGGAATCCCGAGACGCCCCCTAGCACCTCGCATGGGGACTGGCCTCTCCTGAGGCCACCAGAGCGGGTCCCTGAGGTCCCCGTCGTAACTCGAGAACACCTGCCGAAACTCGAGAAAATCCAGGAAGTTCTCCCTTCCAGGCGAGATGAGGCCTATTTCCGATGAGGCGTCTGGAGACTAATGACACCTAACCTCTGGAACTTCGAAAGGGTCTTTCACACCCTTGCTGCGACTCAAGAAGTTCACCGCCATACCCGTCTCCACTCGAGAGGAAGCACGATGGTCCCGCCCACATCCAGAGGAGCCCCGTTTCCCCCTCGTAGCTCGAGATGAGGGATCCTTTCCCTGCTTTCAACGGGAAAGAATTCCCGGCGTTCCCGTCGCATCTCAAGAGGAGGCACTCTCAACAGGAAGGCGAGAGGAACTCCATGGTCGTACCACCATTCCAAGAGTCCCCCAGATGTCTCAGTCCATTCCAGAGGAACCTCTTTGCCCTGCACTGGCTCATCTTTCACGCCGAGGATTGACTCACACCACGGTGGCACGTGGGACAGCCCTGTGGGAAAGCCTCGAGGGAAAGCCTCGAGGGAAAACCACAGATCCTTTGATCCACGCGACGGGAAGCTTGACATTGCTGCTACAGCCTGGAAGGAAAGCGCACGTGCATGCCCCCACTCGAGACGAGGCCTGTCTCCCCTGGGGAGACTCCAGAAGTACCCAAAGATCCATATCAGCCCCTGAGAGGAATCCTCGGTTCCGGCCCTGACTCCTCACAAGGTTTTTGGCCCCGGTATCTACGGGAGAGGAATCCCGAGAGGCCCACTAGCAACTGGCATGGGGACTGGCCTCTCCTGAGGCCACCAGGACGGGTCCCTGAGGTCCCCGTCGTAACTCGAGAGCACCTGCCGCAACTCGAGAAAACCCAGGAAGTTCTCCCTTCCAGGCGAGATGAGGCCTATTTCCGATGAGGGGTCTGGAGACTAATGACACCTAACCTCTGGAACTTCGAAAGGGTCTTTCACACCCTTGCTGCGTCTCAAGAAGTTCACCGCCATACCCGTCTCCACTCGAGAGGAAGCACGATGGTCCCGCCCACATCCAGAGGATCCCCGTTTCCCCCTCGTAGCTCGAGATGAGGGATCCTTTCCCTGCTTTCAACGGGAAAGAATTCCCAGCGTTCCCGTCGCATCTCAAGAGGAGGCACTCTCAACAGGAAAGGCGAGAGGAACTCCATGGTCGTACCACCATTCCAAGAGTCCCCCAGATGTCTCAGTCCATTCCAGAGGAACCTCTTTGCCCTGCACTGGCTCATCTTTCACGCCGAGGATCGACTCACACCACGGTGGCACGTGGGACAGCCCTGTGGGAAAGCCTCGAGGGAAAGCCTCGAGGGAAAACCACACATCCTTTGATCCAAGCCACGGGAAGCGTGACATTGCTGCTACAGCCTGGAAGGAAAGCGCACGTGCATGCCCCCACTCGAGACGAGGCCTGACTCCCCTGGGGAGACTCCAGAAGTACCCAAAGATCCATGTCAGCCCCTGAGAGGAATCCTCGGTTCCGGCCCTGACTCCACACAAGGTTTTTGGCCCCGGTATCGACGGGAGAGGAATCCCGAGAGGCCCCCTAGCAACTCGCATGGGGACTGGCCTCTCCTGAGGCCACCAGGGCGGGACCCTGAGGTCCCCGTCGTAACTCGAGAACACCTGCCACAACTCGAGAAAATCCAGGAAGTTCTCCCTTCCAGGCGAGATGAGGACTATTTCCGATGAGGCGTCTGGAGACTAATGACACCTAACCTGTGGAACTTCGAAAGGGTCTTTCACACCCTTGCTGCAAGTCAAGAAGTTCACCGCCATACCCGTCTCACTCGAGAGGAAGCACGATGGTCCCGCCCACATCCAGAGGAGCCCCGTTTCCCCCTCGTAGCTCGAGATGAGGGATCCTTTCCCTGCTTTCAACGGGAAATTATTCCCGGCGTTCGCGTCGCATCTCAAGAGGAGGCACTCTCAACAGGAAAGGCGAGAGGAACTCCATAGTCGTACCACCATTCCAAGAGTCCCCCAGATGTCTCAGTCCATTCCAGAGGAACCTCTTTGCCCTGCACTGGCTCATCTTTCACGCCGAGGATCGACTCACACCATGGTGGCACGTGGGACAGCCCTGTGGGAAAGCCTTGAGGAAAGCCTCGAGGGAAAACCACAGATCCTTTGATCCACGCGACGGGAAGCGTGACATTGCTGCTACAGCCTGGAAGGAAAGCGCACGTGCATGCCCCCACTCGAGACGAGGCCTGACTCCCCTGGGGAGACTCCAGAAGTACCCAAAGATCCATGTCAGCCCCTGAGAGGAATCCTCGGTTCCGGCCCTGACTCCACACAAGGTTTTTGGCCCCGGTATCGACGGGAGAGGAATCCAGAGAGGCCCCCTAGCACTTCGCATGGGGACTGGCCTCTCCTGAGGCCACCAGGGCGTGTCCCTGAGGTCCCCGTCGTAACTCGAGAACACCTGCCGCAACTCAAGAAAATCCAGGAAGTTCTCCCTTCCAGGCGAGATGAGGCCAATTTCCGATGAGGTGTCTGGAGACTAATGACACCTAACCTCTGGAACTTTGAAAGGGTCTTTCACACCCTTGCTGCAACTCAAGAAGTTCACCGCCATACCCGTCTCCACTCGAGAGGAAGCACGATGGTCCCGCCCACATTCAGAGGAGCCCCGTTTCCCCCTCGGAGCTCGAGATGAGGGATCCTTTCCCTGCTTTCAACGGAAAGAATTCCCGGCGATCCCATCGCATCTCAAGAGGAGGCACTCTCAACAGGAAAGGCGAGAGGAACTCCATGGTCGTACCACCATTCCAAGAGTCCCCCAGATGTCTCAGTCCATTCCAGAGGAACCTCTTTGCCCTGCACTGGCTCATCTTTCACGCCGAGGATCGACTCACACCACGGTGGCACGTGGGACAGCCCTGTGGGAAAGCCTCGAGGGAAAGCCTCGAGGGAAAACCACAGAACCTTTGATCCAAGCCACGGGAAGCGTGACATTGCTGCTACAGCCTGGAAGGAAAGCGCACGTGCATGCCCCCACTCGAGACGAGGCCTGACTCCCCTGGGGAGACTCCAGAAGTACCCAAAGATCCATGTCAGCCCCTGAGAGGAATCCTCGGTTCCGGCCCTGACTCCACACAAGGTTTTTGGTCCCGGTATCGACGGGAGAGGAATCCCGAGAGGCCCCCTAGCACCTCGCATGGGGACTGGCCTCTCCTGAGGCCACCAGGGCGGGTCCCTGAGGTCCCCGTCGTAACTCGAGAACACCTGCTGCAACTCGAGAAATTCCAGGAAGTTCTCCCTTCCAGGCGAGATGAGGCCTATTTCCGATGAGGCGTCTGGAGACTAATGACACCTAACCTCTGGAACTTCGAAAGGGTCTTTCACACCCTTGCTGCGACTCAAGAAGTTCACCGCCATACCCGTCTCCACTCGAGAGGAAGCACGATAGTCCCTCCAACATCCAGAGGAGCCCCGTTTCCCCCTCGTAGGTCAAGATGAGGTATCCTTTCCTTGCTTTCAACGGGAAAGAATTCCCGTCGTTCCCGTCGCATCTCAAGAGGAGGCACTCTCAACAGGAAAGGCGAGAGGAACTCCATGGTCGTACCACCATTCCAAGAGTCCCCCAGATGTCTCAGTCCATTCCAGAGGAACCTCTTTGCCCTGCATTGGCTCATCTTTCACGCCGAGGATCGACTCACACCATGGTGGCACGTGGGACAGCCCTGTGGGAAAGCCTCGAGGAAAGCCTCGAGGGAAAACCACAGATCCTTTGATCCACGCCACGGGAAGCGTGACATTGCTGCTACAGCCTGGAAGGAAAGCGCACGTGCATGCCCCCACTCGAGACGAGGCCTGACTCCCCTGGGGAGACTCCAGAAGTACCCAAAGATCCATGTCAGCCCCTGAGAGGAATCCTCGGTTCCGGCCCTGACTCCACACAAGGTTTTTGGCCCCGGAATCGACGGGAGAGGAATCCCGAGAGGCCCCCTAGCACCTCGCATGGGGACTGGCCTCTCCTGAGGCCACCAGGGCGTGTCCCTGAGGTCCCCGTCGTAACTCGAGAACACCTGCCGCAACTCAAGAAAATCCAGGAAGTTCTCCCTTCCAGGCGAGATGAGGACTATTTCCGATGAGGCGTCTGGAGACTAATGACACCTAACCTGTGGTACTTGGAAAGGGTCTTTCACACCCTTGCTGCAACTCAAGAAGTTCACCGCCATACCCGTCTCCACTCGAGAGGAAGCACGATGGTCCCGCCCACATCCAGAGGAGCCCCGTTTCCCCCTCGGAGCTCGAGATGAGGGATCCTTTCCCTGCTTTCAACGGGAAAGTATTCCCGGCGTTCCCATCGCATCTCAAGAGGAGGCACTCTCAACAGGAAAGGCGAGAGGAACTCCATGGTCGTACCACCATTCCAAGAGTCCGCCAGATATCTCAGTCCATTCCAGAGGAACCTCTTTGCCCTGCACTGGCTCATCTTTCACGCCGAGGATCGACTCACACCACGGTGGCACGTGGAACAGCCCTGTGGGAAAGCCTCGAGGAAAGCCTCGAGGGAAAACCACAGATCCTTTGATCCAAGCCACGGGAAGCGTGACATTGCTGCTACAGCCTGGAAGAAAACCACACGTGCATGCCCCCACTCGAGACGAGGCCTGACTCCCCTGGGGAGACTCCAGAAGTACCCAAAGATCCCTGTCAGCCCCTGAGAGGAATCCTCTGTTCCAGCCCTAACTCCACACAACGTTTTTGGCCCCGGTATCGTCGGGAGAGAAATCCCGAGAGGCCCCCTAGCACCTCGCATAGGGACTGGCCTCTCCTGAGGCCACCAGGGCGGGTCCCTGAGGTCCCCGTCGTAACTCGAGAACACCTGCCGCAACTCGAGAAAATCCAGGAAGTTCTTCCTTCCAGGCGAGATGAGGCCTATTTCCGATGAGGCGTCTGGAGACTAATGACACCTAACCTCTGGTACTTCGAAAGGGTCTTTCACACCCTTGCTGCAACTCAAGAAGTTCACCGCCATACCCGTCTCCACTCGAGAGGAAGCACGATAGTCCCGCCCACATCCAGAGGTGCCGCGTTTCCCCCTCGTAGCTCGAGATGAGGAATCCTTTCCCTGATTTCAACGGGAAAGAATTCCCGGCGTTCCCGTCGCATCTCAAGAGGAGGCACTCTCAACAGGAAAAGCGAGAGGAACTCCATGGTCGTACCACCATTCCAAGAGTCCCCCAGATGTCTCAGTCCATTCCAGAGGAAGCTCTTTGCCCTGCACAGGCTCATCTTTCACGCCGAGGATCGACTCACACCACGGTGGCACGTGGGACAGCCCTGTGGGAAAGCCTCGAGGGAAAGCCTCGAGGGAAAACCACACATCCTTTGATCCACGCGATGGGAAGCGTGACATTCCTGCTACAGCCTGGAAGGAAAGCGCACGTGCATGCCCCCACTCGAGACGAGGCCTGACTCCCCTGGGGAGACTCCAGAAGTACCCAAAGATCCATGTCAGCCCCTGAGAGGAATCCTCGGTTCCGGCCCTGACTCCACACAAGGTTTTTGGCCCCGGTATCGTCGGGAGAGGAATCCCGAGAGGCCCCCTAGCACCTCGCATGGGGACTGGCCTCTCCTGAGGCCACCAGAGCGGGTCCCTGAGGTCCCCGTCGTAACTCGAGAACACCTGCCGAAACTCGAGAAAATCCAGGAAGTTCTCCCTTCCAGGCGAGATGAGGCCTATTTCCGATGAGGCGTCTGGAGACTAATGACACCTAACCTCTGGAACTTCGAAAGGGTCTTTCACCCCCTTGCTGCAAGTCAAGAAGGTCACCGCCATACCCGTCTCCACTCGAGAGGAAGCACGATGGTCCCGCGCACATTCAGAAGATCCCCGTTTCCCCCTCGTAGCTCGAGATGAGCGATCCTTTCCCTGCTTTCAACGGGAAAGAATTCCCGACGTTCCCGTCGCATCTCAAGAGGAGGCACTCTCAACAGGAAAGGCGAGAGGAACTCCATGGTCGTACCACCATTCCAAGAGTCCCCCAGATGTCTCAGTCCATTCCAGAGGAACCTCTTTGCCCTGCACTGGCTCATCTTTCACTCCGAGGATCGACTCACACCATGGTGGCACGTGGGACAGCCCTGTGGGAAAGCCTCGAGGGAAAGCCTCGAGGGAAAACCACACATCCTTTGATCCACGCCACGGGAAGAGTGACATTGCTGCTACAGCCTGGAAGGAAAGCGCACGTGCATGCCCCCACTCGAGACAAGGCCTGACTCCCCTGGGGAGACTCCAGAAGTACCCAAAGATCCATGTCACCCCTGAGAGGAATCCTCGGTTCCGGCCCTGACTCCACACAAGGATTTTGGCCCCGGTATCGACGGGAGAGGAATCCCGAGAGGCCCCCTAGCACGTCGCATGGGGACTGGCCTCTCCTGAGGCCACCAGGGCAGGTCCCTGTGGTCCCAGTCGTAACTCGAGAACACCTGCCGCAACTCGAGAAAATCCAGGAAGTTCTCCCTTCCAGGCGAGATGAGGCCTATTTCCGATGAGGCGTCTGGAGACTAATGACACCTAACCTCTGGAACTTCGAAAGGGTCTTTCACCCCCTTGCTGCAAGTCAAGAAGGTCACCGCCATACCCGTCTCCACTCGAGAGGAAGCACGATGGTCCCGCGCACATTCAGAAGATCCCCGTTTCCCCCTCGTAGCTCGAGATGAGCGATCCTTTCCCTGCTTTCAACGGGAAAGAATTCCCGACGTTCCCGTCGCATCTCAAGAGGAGGCACTCTCAACAGGAAAGGCGAGAGGAACTCCATGGTCGTACCACCATTCCAAGAGTCCCCCAGATGTCTCAGTCCATTCCAGAGGAACCTCTTTGCCCTGCACTGGCTCATCTTTCACTCCGAGGATCGACTCACACCATGGTGGCACGTGGGACAGCCCTGTGGGAAAGCCTCGAGGGAAAGCCTCGAGGGAAAACCACACATCCTTTGATCCACGCCACGGGAAGAGTGACATTGCTGCTACAGCCTGGAAGGAAAGCGCACGTGCATGCCCCCACTCGAGACAAGGCCTGACTCCCCTGGGGAGACTCCAGAAGTACCCAAAGATCCATGTCACCCCTGAGAGGAATCCTCGGTTCCGGCCCTGACTCCACACAAGGATTTTGGCCCCGGTATCGACGGGAGAGGAATCCCGAGAGGCCCCCTAGCACGTCGCATGGGGACTGGCCTCTCCTGAGGCCACCAGGGCAGGTCCCTGTGGTCCCAGTCGTAACTCGAGAACACCTGCCGAAACTCGAGAAAATCCAGGAAGTTCTCCCTTCCAGGCGAGATGAGGCCTATTTCCGATGAGGCGTCTGGAGACTAATGACACCTAACCTCTGGAACTTCGAAAGGGTCTTTCACACCCTTGCTGCGACTCAAGAAGTTCACCGCCATACCCGTCTCCACTCCAGAGGAAGCACGATGGTCCCGCCCACATCCAGAGGAGCCCCGTTTCCCCCTCGTAGCTCGAGATGAGGGATCCTTTCCCTGCTTTCAACAGGAAAGAATTCCCGGCTTTCCCGCCGCATCTCAAGAGGAGGCACTCTCAACAGGAAAGGCGAGAGGAACTCCATGGTCGTACCACCATTCCAAGAGTCCTCCAGATGTCTCAGTCCATTCCAGAGGAACCTCTTTGCCCTGCACTGGCTCATCTTTCACGCCGAGGATTGACTCACACCACGGTGGCACGTGGGACAGCCCTGTGGGAAAGCCTCGAGGGAAAGCCTCGAGGGAAAACCACAGATCCTTTGATTCACGCCACGGGAAGCGTGACATTGCTGCTACAGCCTGGAAGGAAAGTGCACGTGCATGCCCCCACTCGAGACGAGGCCTGTCTCCCCTGGGGAGACTCCAGAAGTACCCAAAGATCCATATCAGCCCCTGAGAGGAATCCTCGGTTCCGGCCCTGACTCCTCACAAGGTTTTTGGCCCCGGTATCGACGGGAGAGGAATCCCGAGAGGCCCACTAGCAACTGGCATGGGGACTGGCCTCTCCTGAGGCCACCAGGACGGGTCCCTGAGGTCCCCGTCGTAACTCGAGAGCACCTGCCGCAACTCGAGAAAACACAGGAAGTTCTCCCTTCCAGGCGAGATGAGGCCTATTTCCGATGAGGGGTCTGGAGACTAATGACACCTAACCTCTGGAACTTCGAAAGGGTCTTTCACACCCTTGCTGCGACTCAAGAAGTTCACCGCCATACCCGTCTCCACTCGAGAGGAATCACGATGGTCCCGCCCACATCCAGAGGATCCCCGTTTCCCCCTCGTAGCTCGAGATGAGGGATCCTTTCCCTGCTTTAAACGGGAAAGAATTCCCGGCGTTCCCGTCGCATCTCAAGAGGAGGCACTCTCAACAGGAAAGGCGAGAGGAACTCCATGGTCGTACCACCATTCCAAGAGTCCCCCAGATGTCTCAGTCCATTCCAGAGGAACCTCTTTGCCCTGCACTGGCTCATCTTTCACGCCGAGGATCGACTCACACCACGGTGGCACGTGGGACAGCCCTGTGGGAAAGCCTCGAGGGAAAGCCTCGAGGGAAAATCCCAGATCCTTTGATCCATGCCACGAGAAGCGTGTCATTGCTGCTACAGCCTGGAAGGAAAGCGCACGTGCATGCCCCCACTCGAGACGAGGCCTGACTCCCCTGGGGAGAATCCAGATGTACCCAAAGATCCATGTCAGCCCCTGAGAGGAATCCTCGGTTCCGTCCCTGACTCCACACAAGGTTTTTGGCCCCGGTATCGACGGGAGAGGAATCCCGAGAGGCCCCCTAGCAACTCGCATGGGGACTGGCTTCTCCTGAGGCCACCAGTGCGGGGCCCTGAGGTCCCCGTCGTAACTCGAGAACACCTGCCGCAACTCGAGAAAATCCAGGAAGTTCTCCCTTCAAGGCGAGATGAGGCCTATTTCCGATGAGGCGTCTGGAGACTAATGACACCTATCCTCTGGAACTTGGAAAGGGTCTTTCATATCCTTGCTGCAACTCAAGAAGTTCAACCCCATACCCGTCTCCACTCGAGAGGAAGCACGATGGTCCCGCCCACATCCAGAGGAGCCCCGTTTCCCCCTCGTAGCTCGAGATGAGGAATCCTTTCCCTGCTTTCAACGGGAAAGAATTCCCGGCGTTCCCGTCGCATCTCAAGAGGAGGCACTCTCAACAGGAAAGGCGAGAGGAACTCCATGGTCGTACCACCATTCCAAGAGTCCCCCAGATGTCTCAGTCCATTCCAGAGGAACCTCTTTGCCCTGCACTGGCTCATCTTTCACGCCGAGGATCGACTCACACCACGGTGGCACGTGGGACAGCCCTGTGGGAAAGCCTCGAGGGAAAACCACAGATCCTTTGATCCACGCGAAGGGAAGCGTGATATTGCTGCTACAGCCTGGAAGGAAAGCGCACGTGCATGCCCCCACTCGAGACAAGGCCTGTCTCCCCTGGGGAGACTCCAGAAGTACCCAAAGATCCATGTCACCCCTGAGAGGAATCCTCGGTTCCGGCCCTGACTACACACAAGGTTTTTGGCACCAGTATCGACGGGAGAGGAATCCCGAGAGGCCCCCTAGCAACTCGCATGGGGACTGGCCTCTCCTGAGGCCACCAGGGCAGGTCCCTGAGGTCCCCGTCGTAACTCGAGAACACCTGCCGCAACTCGAGAAAATCCAGGAAGTTCTCCCTTCCAGGCGAGATGAGGCCTATTTCCGATGAGGCGTCTGGAAACTAATGACACCTAACCTCTGGAACTTCGAAAGGGTCTTTCACACCCTTGCTGCAACTCAAGAAGTTCACCGCCATACCCGTCTCCACTCGAGAGGAAGCACGATGGTCCCGCCCACATCCAGAGGAGCCCCGTTTCCCCCTCGTAGCTCGAGATGAGGGATCCTTTCCCTGCTTTCAACGGGAAAGTATTCCCGGCGTTCCCGTCGCATCTCAAGAGGAGGCACTCTCAACAGGAAAGGCGAGAGGAACTCCATGGTCGTACCACCATTCCAAGAGTCTCCCAGATGTCTCAGTCCATTCCAGAGGAAGCTCTTTGCCCTGCACTGGCTCATCTTTCACGCCGAGGATCGACTCACACCACGGTGGCACGTGGGACAGCCCTGTGGGAAAGCCTCGAGGGAAAGCCTCGAGGGAAAACCACAGATCCTTTGATCCACGCCACGGGAAGCGTGACATTGCTGCTACAGCCTGGAAGGAAAGCGCACGTGCATGCCCCCACTCGAGACGAGGCCTGTCTCCCCTGGGGAGACTCCAGAAGTACCCAAAGATCCATATCAGCCCCTGAGAGGAATCCTCGGTTCCGGCCCTGACTCCTCACAAGGTTTTTGGCCCCGGTATCGACGGGAGAGGAATCCCGAGAGGCCCCCAAGCACGTCGCATGGGGACTGGCCTCTCCTGAGGCCACCAGAGCAGGTCCCTGAGGTCCCCGTCGTAACTCGAGAGCACCTGCCGCAACTCGAGAAAATCCAGGAAGTTCTCCCTTCCAGGCGAGATGAGGCCTATTTCCGATGAGGCGTCTGGAGACTAATGACACCTAACCTCTGGAACTTCGAAAGGGTCTTTCACACCCTTGCTGGGACTCAAGAAGTTCACGCCATACCCGTCTCCACTCGAGAGGAAGAACGATGGTCCCGCCCACATCCAGAGAATCCCCGTTTCCCCCTCGTAGCTCGAGATGAGGGATCCTTTCCCTGCTTTCAACGGGAAAGAATTCCCGGCGTTCCCGTCGCATCTCAAGAGGAGGCACTCTCAACAGGAAAGGCGAGAGGAACTCCATGGTCGTACCACCATTCCAAGAGTCCCCCAGATGTCTCAGTCCATTCCAGAGGAACCTCTTTGCCCTGCACTGGCTCATCTTTCACGCCAAGGATCGACTCACACCACGGTGGCACGTGGGACAGCCCTGTGGGAAAGCCTCGAGGGAAAGCCTCGAGGGAAAACCACAGATCCTTTGATCCAAGCCACGGGAAGCGTGACATTGCTGCTACAGCCTGGAAGGGAAGCGCACGTGCATGCCCCCACTCGAGACGAGGCCTGAGTCCCCTGGGGAGACCCCAGAAGTACCCATAGATCCATGTCAGCCCCTGAGAGGAATTCTAGGTTCCAGCCCTGACTCCACTCAAGGTTTTTGGCCCCGGTAGCTTCGGGAGAGGAATCCCGAGAGGCCCCTAGCACCTCGCATGGGGACTGGCCTCTCCTGAGGCCACCAGAGCGGGTCCCTGAGGTCCCCGTCGTTACTCGAGAACACCTGCCGAAACTCGAGAAAATCCAGGAAGTTCTCCCTTCCAGGCGAGATGAGGCCTATTTCCGATGAGGCGTCTGGAGACTAATGACACCTAACCTCTTGAACTTCGAAAGGGTCTTTCACACCCTTGCTGCAAGTCAAGAAGTTCACCGCCATACCCGTCTCCACTCGAGAGGAAGCACGATGGTCCCGCCCACATCCAGAGGAGCCCCGTTTCCCCCTCGTAGCTCGAGATGAGGGATCCTTTCCCTGCTTTCAACGGGAAAGTATTCCCGGCGTTCCCGTCGCATCTCAAGAGGAGGCACTCTCAACAGGAAAGGCGAGAGGAACTCCATGGTCGTACCACTATTCCAAGAGTCCCCCAGATGTCTCAGTCCATTCCAGAGGAACCTCTTTGCCCTGCACTGGCTCATCTTTCACGCCGAGGATCGACTCACACCACGGTGGCACGTGGGACAGCCCTGTGGGAAAGCCTCGAGGGAAAGCCTCGAGTGAAAACCACAGATCCTTTGATCCATGCGACGGGAAGCGTGACATTGCTGCTACAGCCTGGAAGGAAAGCGCACGTGCATGCCCCCACTCGAGACGAGGCCTGTCTCCCCTGGGGAGACTCCAGAAGTACCCAAAGATCCATATCAGCCCCTGAGAGGAATCCTCGGTTCCGGCCCTGACTCCTCACAAGGTTTTTGGCAACGGTATCGACGGGAGAGGAATCCCAAGAGGCCCACTAGCAACTCGCATGGGGACTGGCCTCTCCTGAGGCCACCAGGACGGGTCCCTGAGGTCCCCGTCGTAACTCGAGAGCACCTGCCGCAACTCGAGAAAATCCAGGAAGTTCTCCCTTCCAGGCGAGATGATGCCTATTTCCAATGTGGCGTCTGGAGACTAATGACACCTAACCTCTGGAACTTCGAAAGGGTCTTTCACACCCTTGCTGCGACTCAAGAAGTTCACCGCCATACCCGTCTCCACTCGAGAGGAAGCACGATGGTCCCGCCCACATCCAGAGGATCCCCGTTTCCCCCTCGTAGCTCGAGATGAGGGATCCTTTCCCTGCTTTCAACGGGAAAGAATTCCCGGCGTTCCCGTCGCATCTCAAGAGGAGGCACTCTCAACAGGAAAGGCGAGAGGAACTCCATGGTCGTACCACCATTCCAAGAGTCCCCCAGATGTCTCAGTCCATTCCAGAGGAACCTCTTTGCCCTGCACTGGCTCATCTTTCACGCCGAGGATCGACTCACACCACGGTGGCACGTGGGACAGCCCTGTGGGAAAGCCTCGAGGGAAAGCCTCGAGGGAAAACCACAGATCCTTTGATCCACGCCACGGGAAGCGTGACATTGCTGTTACAGCCTGGAAGGAAAGCGCACGTGCATGCCCCGACTCGAGACGAGGCCTGACTCCCCTGGGGAGACTCCAGAAGTACCCAAAGATCCATGTCAGCCCCTGAGAGGAATCCTCGGTTCCGGCCCTGACTCCACACAAGGTTTTTGGCCCCGGTATCGTCGGGAGAGGAATCCCGAGAGGCCCCCTAGCACCTCGCATGGGGACTGGCCTCTCCTGAGGCCACCAGGGCGGGACCCTGAGGTATCCGTCGTAACTCGAGAACACCTGCCTCAACTCGAGAAAATCCAGGAAGTTCTCCCTTCAAGGCGAGATGAGGCCTATTTCCGATGAGACGTCTGGAGACTAATGACACCTAACCTCTGGAACTTCGAAAGGGTCTTTCACACCCTTGCTGCAACTCAAGAAGTTCACCGCCATACCCGTCTCCACTCGAGAGGAAACACGATGGTCCCGCCCACATCCAGAGGAGCCCCGTTTCCCCCTCGGAGCTCGAGATGAGGGATCCTTTCCCTGCTTTCAACGGGAAATAATTCCCGGCGTTCCCGTCGCATCTCAAGTGGAGGCACTCTCAACAGGAAAGGCGAGAGAAACTACATGGCCGTATCACCATTCCAAGAGTCCCCGAGATGTCTCATTCCATTCCAGAGGAACCTCATTTCCCTGCACTGGCTCATCTTTCACGGCGAAGTCGAATCACACCACAGTTACACGTGGGACAGCCCTGTGGGAAAGCTTCGAGGGAAAACCACCGATCCGTTGATCCACGCCACGGGAAGCGTGACATTGCTGCAACAGCCTGGAAGGAAAGCACACGTGCATGCCCCCACTCGAGACGAGGCCTGACTCCCCTGTGGAGACTCCAGAAGTACCCAAAGATCCATGTCAGACCATGAGAGGAATCCTCGGTTCCGGCCCTGACTCCACACAAGGTTTTTGGCCCCGGTATCGACGGGAGAGGAATCCCGAGAGGCCCCCTAGCAACTCGCATGGGGACTGGCCTTTCCTGAGGACACCAGGACGGGTCCCTGAGGTCCCCGTCGTTACTCGAGAACACCTGCCGCGACTCGAGAAAATCCAGGAAGTTCTCTCTTCCAGGCGAGATGAGGACTATTTACGATGAGGCGTCTGCAGACGAATGACACCTAACCTCTGGAACTTCGAAAGGGTCTTTCACACACTCGTTGCAACTCAAGAAGTTCACCGCCATACCCGTCTCCACTCGAGAGGAAGCACGAAGGTCCCGCCCATATCCAGAGGAGCCCCGTTTCCCCCTCGTAGCTCGAGATGAGGGATCCTTTCCCTGCTTTCAACGGGAAAGAATTCCCGGTATTCCCGTCGCATCTCAAGAGGAGGCACTCTCAACAGGAAAGGCTAGAGGAACTCCATGGTCGTATCACCATTCCAAGAGTCCCCGAGATGTCTCAGTCCATTCCAGAGGAACCTCTTTGCCCTGTACTGGCTCATCTTTCACGCCGAGGATCGACTCACACCACGGTGGCACGTGGGACAGCCCTGTGGGTAAGCCTCGAGGGAAAGCCTCGAGGGAAAACCACAGATCCTTTGATCCAGGCGACGGGAAGCGTGACATTGCTGCTACAGACTGGAAGGAAAGCGCAAGTGCATGCCCCCACTCGAGACGAGGCCTGAGTCCCCTGGGGAGACTCCAGAAGTACCCAAAGATCCATGTCAGCCCCTGAGAGGAATCCTCGGTTCCGCCCCTGACTCCACACAAGGTTTATGGCCCCGATATCGACGGGAGAGGAATCCCGAGAGGCCCCCTAGCAACTCGCATGGGGACTGGCCTCTCCTGAGGCCACCAGGGCGGGTCCCTGAGATCCCCGTCGTAACTCGAGAACACCTGTCGCAACTCGAGAAAATCCAGGAAATTCTCCCTTCCAGTCGAGATGAGGCCTATTTCCGATGAGGCGTCTGGATACTAATGACACGTAACCTCTGGAACTTCGAAAGGGTCTTTCACACCCTTGCTGCAACTCAAGAAGTTCACCGCCATACCCGTCTCCACTCGAGAGGAAGCACGATGGTCCCGCCCACATCCAGAGGAGCCCCGTTTCCCCCTCGTAGCTCGAGATGAGGGATCCTTTCCCTGCTTTCAACGGGAAAGAATTCCCGGCGTTCCCGTCGCATCTCAAGAGGAGGCACTCTCAACAGGAAAGGCGAGAGGAACTCCATGGTCGTACCACCATTCCAAGAGTCCCCCAGATGTCTCAGTCCATTCCAGAGGAACCTCTTTGCCCTGCACTGGCTCATCTTTCACGCCGAGGATCGACTCACACCACGGTGGCACGTGGGACAGCCCTGTGGGAAAGCCTCGAGGGAAAGCCTCGAGGGAAAACCACAGATTCTTTGATCCACGCGACGGGAAGCGTGACATTGCTGCTACAGCCTGGAAGGAAAGCGCACGTGCATGCCCCCACTCGAGACGAGGCCTGTCTCCCCTGGGGAGACTCCAGAAGTACCCAAAGATCCATATCAGCCCCTGAGAGGAATCCTCGGTTCCGGCCCTGACTCCTCACAAGGTTTTTGGCCCCGGTATCGACGGGAGCGGAATCCCGGGAGGCCCACTAGCAACTCACATGGGGACTGGCCTCTCCTGAGGCCACCAGGACGGGTCCCTGAGGTCCCCGTCGTAACTCGAGAGCACCTGCCGCAACTCGAGAAAATCCAGGAAGTTCTCCCTTCCAGGCGAGATGAGGCCTATTTCCGATGAGGCGTCTGGAGACGAATGACACCTAAACTCTGGAACTTCGAAAGGGTCTTTCACACCCTTGCAGCAACTCAAGAAGTTCTCCGCCATACCCGACTCCACTCGAGAGGAAGCCCGATGATCCCGTCCAAATCCAGAGGAGCCCCGTTTCCCCCTGGAAGCTCGAGATGAGGGATCCTTTCCCTGCTTTCAACGGGAAAGAATTCCCGGCGTTCCCGTCGCATCGCAAGAGGAGGCACTCTCAACAGGAAAGGCGAGAGGAACTCCATGGTCCTACCACCATTACAAGAGTACCCAGATGTCTCAGTCCGTTCCAGAGGAAACTCTTTGCCCTGCACTGGCTCATCTTTCACGCCGAGGATCGACTCACACCACGGTGGCACGTGGGACAGCCCTGTGGGAAAGCCTCGAGGGAAAGCCTCGAGGGAAAACCACAGATCGTTTGATCCAGGCGACGGCAAGAGTGACATTGCTGCTACAGCCTGGAAGGAAAGCGCAAGTGCATGCCCCCACTCGAGACGAGGCCTGACTCCCCTGGGGAGACTCCAGAAGTACCCAAAGATCCATGTCAGCCCCTGAGAGGAATCCTCGGTTCCGGCCCTGACTCCACACAAGGTTTTTGGCCCCGGTATCGACGGGAGAGGAATCCCGAGTGGCCCCCTAGCAACTCGCATGGGGACTGGCCTTTCCTGAGGCCACCAGGGCGGGTTCCTGAGGTCCCAATCGTAACTCGAGAACACCTGCCGCAACTCGAGAAAATCCAGGAAATTCTCCCTTCCAGGCGAGATGAGGCCTATTTCCGATGAGGCATCTGGAGAGTAATGACACGTAACCTCTGGAACTTCGAAAGGGTCTTTCACACCCTTGCTGCAACTTAAGAAGTTATCCGCCATACCCGTCTCCACTCGAGAGGAAGCACGATGGTCCCGCCCACATCCAGAGGAGACCCGTTTCCCCCTCGTAGCTCGAGATGAGGGATCCTTTCCCTGCTTTCAACGGGAAATAATTCCCGGCGTTCCCGTCGCATCTCAAGTGGAGGCACTCTCAACAGGAAAGGCGAGAGAAACTACATGGCCGTATCACCATTCCAAGAGTCCCCCAGATGTCTCATTCCATTCCAGAGGAACCTCATTGCCCTGCACTGGCTCATCTTGAACGGCGAGGTCGAATCACACCACAGTTACACGTGGGACAGCCCTGTGGGAAAGCTTCGAGGGAAAACCACCGATCCTTTGATCCACGCCACGGGAAGCGTGACATTGCTGCAACAGCCTGGAAGGAAAGCACACGTGCATGCCCCCACTCGAGACGAGGCCTGACTCCCCTGTGGAGACTCCAGAAGTACCCAAAGATCCATGTCAGACCATGAGAGGAATCCTCGGTTCCGGCCCTGACTCCACACAAGGTTTTTGGCCCCGGTATCGACGGGAGAGGAATCCCGAGAGGCCCCCTAGCAACTCGCATGGGGACTGGCCTTTCCTGAGGACACCAGGACGGGTCCCTGAGGTCCCCGTCGTTACTCGAGAACACCTGCCGCGACTCGAGAAAATCCAGGAAGTTCTCTCTTCCAGGCGAGATGAGGACTATTTCCGATGAGGCGTCTGCAGACGAATGACACCTAACCTCTGGAACTTCGAAAGGGTCTTTCACACACTCGTTGCAACTCAAGAAGTTCACCGCCATAACCGTCTCCACTCGAGAGGAAGCACGATGGTCCCGCCCATATCCAGAGGAGCCCCGTTTCCCCCTCGTAGCTCGAGATGAGGGATCCTTTCCCTGCTTTCAACGGGAAAGAATTCCCGGTATTCCCGTCGCATCTCAAGAGGAGGCACTCTCAACAGGAAAGGCTAGAGGAACTCCATGGTCGTATCACCATTCCAAGAGTCCCCGAGATGTCTCAGTCCATTCCAGAGGAACCTCTTTGCCCTGTACTGGCTCATCTTTCACGCCGAGGATCGACTCACACCATGGTGGCACGTGGGACAGCCCTGTGGGAAAGCCTCGAGGGAAAGCCTCGAGGGAAAACCACAGATCCTTTGATCCAGGCGACGGGAAGCGTGACATTGCTTCTACAGACTGGAAGGAAAGCGCAAGTGCATGCCCCCACTCGAGACGAGGCCTGACTCCCCTGGGGAGACTCCAGAAGTACCCAAAGATCCATGTCAGCCCCTGAGAGGAATCCTCGGTTCCGCCCCTGACTCCACACAAGGTTTATGGCCCCGATATCGACGGGAGAGGAATCCCGAGAGGCCCCCTAGCAACTCGCATGGGGACTGGCCTCTCCTGAGGCCACCAGGGCGGGTCCCTGAGATCCCCGTCGTAACTCGAGAACACCTGTCGCAACTCGAGAAAATCCAGGAAATTCTCCCTTCCAGGCGAGATGAGGCCTATTTCCGATGAGGCGTCTGGATACTAATGACACGTAACCTCTGGAACTTCGAAAGGGTCTTTCACACCCTTGCTGCAACTCAAGACGTTCTCCACAATACGCGTCTCCACTCGAGAGGAAGCATGATGGTCCCGCCCACATCCATACTAGCCCCGTTTCCCCCTCGTAGCTCGAGATGAGGGATCCTTTCCCTGCTTTCAACGGGCAAGAATTCCCGGCGTTCCCGTCACATCTCAAGAGGAGGCACTCTCAACAGGAAAGGCGAGAGGAACTCCATGGTCGTACCACCATTCCAAGAGTCCCCCAGATGTCTCAGTCCATTCCCGAGGAACCTCTTTGCCCTGCACTGGCTCATCTTTCACGCCGAGGATCGACTCACACCACGGTGGCACGTGGGACAGCCCTGTGGGAAAGCCTCGAGGGAAAGCCTCGAGGGAAAACCACAGATCGTTTGATCCAGGCGACGGGAAGCGTGACATTGCTGCTACAGCCTGGAAGGAAAGCGCAAGTGCATGCCCCCACTCGAGACGAGGCCTGACTCCCCTGGGGAGACTCCAGAAGTACCCAAAGATCCATGTCAGCCCCTGAGAGGAATCCTCGGTTCCGGCCCTGACTCCACACAAGGTTTTTGGCCCCGGTATCGACGGGAGAGGAATCCCGAGTGGCCCCCTAGCAACTCGCATGGGGACTGGCCTTTCCTGAGGCCACCAGGGCGGGTCCCTGAGGTCCCCGTCATAACTCGAGAACACCTGCCGCAACTCGAGAAAATCCAGGAAGTTCTCCCTTCCAGGCGAGATGAGGCCTATTTCCGATGAGGCGTCTGGAGACGAATGACACCTAACCTCTGGAACTTCGAAAGGGTCTTTCACACCCTTGCAGCAACTCAAGAAGTTCTCCGCCATACCCGACTCCACTGGAGAGGAAGCACGATGATCCCGTCCAAATCCAGAGGAGCCCCGTTTCCCCCTGGAAGCTCGAGATGAGGGATCCTTTCCCTGCTTTCAACGGGAAAGAATTCCCGGCGTTCCCGTCGCATCGCAAGAGGAGGCACTCTCAACAGGAAAGGCGAGAGGAACTCCATGGTCCTACCACCATTACAAGAGTCCCCAGATGTCTCAGTCCATTCCAGAGGTACCTCTTTGCCCTGCACTGGCTCATCTTTCACGCCGAGGATCGACTCACACCACGGTGGCACGTGGGACAGCCCTGTGGGAAAGCCTCGAGGGAAAGCCTCGAGGGAAAACCACACATCCTTTGATCCACGCGACGGGAAGAGTGACATTGCTGCTACAGCCTGAAAGGAAAGCGCACGTGCATGCCCCCACTCGAGACGAGGCCTGACTCCCCTGGGGAGACTCCAGAAGTACCCAAAGATCCATGTCAGCCCCTGAGAGGAATCCTCGGTTCCGGCCCTGACTCCACACAAGGTTTTTGGCCCCAGTATCGACGGGAGAGGAATCCCGAGAGGCCCCCTAGCAACTCGCATGCGGACTGGCCTTTCCTGACGCCACCAGGGCGGGTCCCTGAGGTCCCCGTCGTAACTCGAGAACACCTGCCACAACTCGAGAAAATACAGGAAATTCTCCCATCCAGGCGAGATGAGGCCTATTTCCGATGAGGCGTCTGGAGACTAATGACAACTAATCTCTGGAACTTCGAAAGAGTTTTTCACACCCTTTCTGCAACTCAAGAAGTTCACCGCCATACCCGTCTCCACTCGAGAGGAAGCACGATGGTCCCGCCCACATCCAGAGGAGCCCCATTTCCCCCTCCTAGCTCGAGATGAGGGATCCTTTCCCTGCTTTCAACGGGCAAGAATTCCCGGCGTTCCCGTCGCATCTCAAGAGGAGGCACTCTCAACAGGAAAGGCGAGAGGAACTCCATGGTCGTACCACCATTCCAAGAGTCCCCCAGATGTCTCAGTCCATTCCAGAGGAACCTCTTTGCCCTGCACTGGCTCATCTTTCACGCCGAGGATCGACTCACACCACGGTGGCACGTGGGACAGCCCTGTGGGAAAGCCTCGAGGGAAAGCCTCGAGGGAAAACCACAGATCCTTTGATCCACGCCACGGGAAGCGTGACATTGCTGCTACAGTCTGGAAGGAAAGCGCTCGTGCATGCCCCCACTCGAGACGAGGCTTGACTCCCCTAGGGAGACTCCAGAAGTACCCAAAGATCCATGTCAGCCCCTGAGAGGAATCCTCTGTTCCGGCCCTGACTCCACACAAGGTATTTCGCCCTGGTATCGACGGGAGAGGAATCCTGAGAGGCCCCCTAGCAGCTCGCATGGGGACTGGCCTCTCCTGAGGCCACCAGGGCGGGTCCCTGAGGTCCCTTTCGTAACTCGAGAACACCTGCCGCAACTCGAGAAAATCCAGGAAGTTCTCCCTTCCAGGCGTGATGAGGCCTATTTCCGATGAGGCGTCTGGAGACTAATGACACCTAACCTCTGGAACTTCGAAAGGGTCTTTCACACCCTTGCTGCAACTCAAGAAGTTCACCGCCATACCCGTCTCCACTCGAGAGGAAGCACGATAGTCCCGCCCACATCCAGAGGAGCCCCGTTTCCCCCTCGTAGCTCGAGATGAGGTATCCTTTCCCTGCTTTCAACGGGAAAGAATTCCCGTCGTTCCCGTCGCATCTCAAGAGGAGGCACTCTCAACAGGAAAGGCGAGAGGAACTCCATGGTCGTACCACCATTCCAAGAGTCCCCCAGATGTCTCAGTCCATTCCAGAGGAACCTCTTTGCCCTGCACTGCCTCATCTTTCACGCCGAGGATCGACTCACACCACGGTGGCACGTGGGACAGCCCTGTGGGAAAGCCTCGAGGGAAAGCCTCGAGGGAAAACCACAGATCCTTTGATCCAAGCAACGGGAAGCGTGACATTGCTTCTACAGCCTGGAAGGAAAGCGCACGTGCATGCCCCCACTCGAGACGAGGCCTGACTCCCCTGGGGAGACTCCAGAAGTACCCAAAGATCCATGTCAGCCCCTGAGAGGAATCCTCGGTTACGGCCCTGACTCCACACAAGGTTTTTGGCCCCGGTATCGACGGGAGAGGAATCCCGAGTGGCCCCCTAACACCTCTCATGGGGACTGGCCTGTCCTGAGGCCACCAGGGCGGGTCCCTGAGGTCCCCGTCGTAACTCGAGAACACCTGCCGCAACTCGAGAAAATCCAGGAAGTTCTCCCTTCCAGGCGAGATGAGGCCTATTTCCGATGAGGTGTCTGTAGACTAATGACACCTAACCTCTGGAACTTCGAAAGGGTCTTTCACACCCTTGCTGCAACTCTAGAAGTTCACCGCCATATTCGTCTCCACTCGAGAGGAAGCACGATGGTCCCGCCCACATCCAGAGGAGCCCCGTTTCCGCCTCGGAGCTCGAGATGAGGGATCCTTTCTCTGCTTTCAACGGAAAGAATTCCCGGCATTCCCATCACATCTCAAGAGGAGGCACTCTCAACAGGAAATGCGAGAGGAACTCCATGGTGTACCACCATTCCAAGAGTCCCCCAGATGTCTCAGTCCATTCCAGAGGAACCTCTTTGCCCTGCACTGGCTCATCTTTCACGCTGAGGATCGACTCACACCACGGTGGCACGTGGGACAGCCCTGTGGGAAAGCCTCGAGGGAAAGCCTCGAGGGAAAACCACAGATCCTTTGATCCACGCGACGGGAAGCGTGACATTGCTGCTACAGCCTGGAAGGAAAGTGCACGTGCATGCCCCCACTCGAGACGAGGCCTGACTCCCCTGGGGAGACTCCAGAAGTACCCAAAGATCCATGTCAGCCCCTGAGAGGAATCCTCGGTTCCGGCCCTGACTCCACACAATGTTTTTGGCCCCGGTATCGACGGGAGAGGAATCCCGAGAGGCCCCCTAGCAACTCGCATGGGGACTGGCCTCTCCTGAGGCCACCCGGGCGCGTCCCTGAGGTCCCCGTCGTAACTCGAGAACACCTGCCACAACTCGAGAAAATCCAGGAAGTTCTCCCTTCCAGGCGAGATGAGGACTATTTCCGATGAGGCGTCTGGAGACTAATGACACCTAACCTCTGGTACTTCGAAAGGGTCTTTCACACCCTTGCTGCAACTCAAGAAGTTCACCGCCATACCCGTCTCCACTCGAGAGGAAGCACGATGGTCCCGCCCACATCCAGAGGAGCCCCGTTTCCCCCTCGGAGCTCGAGATGAGGAATCCTTTCCCTGCTTTCAACGGGAAAGAATTCCCGGCGTTCCAGTCGCATCTCAAGAGGAGGCACTCTCAACAGGAAAGGCGAGAGGAACTCCATGGTCGTACCACCATTCCAAGAGTCCCCCAGATGTCTCAGTCCATTCCAGAGGAACCTCTTTGCCCTGCACTGGCTCATCTTTCACGCCGAGGATCGACTCACACCACGGTGGCACGTGGGACAGCCCTGTGGGAAAGCCTCGAGGGAAAGCCTCGAGGGAAAACCACAGATCCTTTGAACCAAGCCACGGGAAGCGTGACATTGCTGCTACAGCTTGGAAGGAAACCACACGTGCATGCCCCCACTCGAGACGAGGCCTGACTCCCCTGGGGAGACTCCAGAAGTACCCAAAGATCCATGTCAGCCCCTGAGAGGAATCCTCGGTTCCAGCCCTGACTCCACACAAGGTTTTTGGCCCCAGTATCGTCGGGAGAGGAATCCCGAGAGGCCCCCTAGCACCTCGCATGGGGACTGGCCTCTCCTGAGGCCACCAGGGCGGGTTCCTGAGGTCCCCTTCGTAACTCGAGAACACCTGCCGCAACTCGAGAAAATCCAGGAAGTTCTCCCTTCCAGGCGAGATGAGGCCTATTTCCGATGAGGCGTCTGGAGACTAATGACACCTAACCTCTGGAACTTCGAAAGGGTCTTTCACACCCTTGCTGCAACTCAAGAAGTTCACCGCCATACCTGTCTCCACTAGAGGAAGTTCGATGGTCCCGCCCACATCCAGAGGAGCCCCGTTTCCCCCTCGTAGCTCGAGATGAGGGATCCTTTCCCTGCTTTCAACGGGCAAGAATTCCCGGCGTTCCCGTCGTATCTCAAGAGGAGGCACTCTCAACAGGAAAGGCGAGAGGAACTCCATGGTCGTACCACCATTCCAAGAGTCCCCCAGATGTCTCAGTCCATTCCAGAGGAACCTCTTTGCCCTGCACTGGCTCATCTTTCACGCCGAGGATCGACTCACACCACGGTGGCACGTGGGACAGCCCTGTGGGAAAGCCTCGAGGGAAAGCCTCGAGGGAAAACCACAGATCCTTTGATCCACGCCACGGGAAGCGTGACATTGCTGCTACAGTCTGGAAGGAAAGCGCTCGTGCATGCCCCCACTCGAGACGAGGCTTGACTCCCCTAGGGAGACTCCAGAAGTACCCAAAGATCCATGTCAGCCCCTGAGAGGAATCCTCTGTTCCGGCCCTGACTCCACACAAGGTTTTTCGCCCTGGTATCGACGGGAGAGGAATGCTGAGAGGCCCCCTAGCAACTCGCATGGGGACTGGCCTTTCCTGAGGCCACCAGGGCGGGTCCCTGAGGTCCCCGTCGTAACTCGAGAACACCTGCCGCAACTCGAGAAAATCCAGGATGTTCTCCCTTCCAGGCGAGAAGAGGCCTATTTCCGATGAGTCGTCTGGGGACTAATGACACGTAACCTCTGGAACTTCGTAAGGGTCTTTCAATCCCTTGCTGCAACTCAAGAAGTTCTCCGCCATACACGTCTCCACTCGAGAGGAAGAACGATGGTCCCGCCCACATCCAGAGGAGCCCCGTTTCCCCCTCGTAGCTCGAGATGAGGGATCCTTTCCCTGCTTTCAACGGGAAAGAATTCCCGGCGTTTCAGTCGCATCTCAAGAGGAGGCACTCTCAACAGGAAAGGCGAGAGGAACTCCATGGTCGTACCACCATTCCAAGAGTCCCCCAGATGTCTCAGTCCATTCCAGAGGAACCTCTTTGCCCTGCACTGGCTCATCTTTCACGCCGAGGATCGACTCACACCACGGTGGCACGTGGGACAGCCCTGTGGGAAAGCCTCGAGGGAAAGCCTCGAGGGAAAACCACAGATCCTTTGATCCACGCCACGGGAAGCGTGACATTGCTGCTACAGTCTGGAAGGAAAGCGCTCGTGCATGCCCCCACTCGAGACGAGGCTTGACTCCCCTAGGGAGACTCCAGAAGTACCCAAAGATCCATGTCAGCCCCTGAGAGGAATCCTCTATTCCGGCCCTGACTCCACACAAGGTATTTCGCCCTGGTATCGACGGGAGAGGAATCCTGAGAGGCCCCCTAGCAACTCGCATGGGGACTGGCCTTTCCTGAGGCCACCAGGGCGGGTCCCTGAGGTCCCCGTCGTAACTCGAGAACACCTGCCACAACTCGAGAAAATACAGGAAATTCTCCCTTCCAGGCGAGATGAGGCCTATTTCCGATGAGGCGTCTGGAGACTAATGACAACTAATCTCTGGAACTTCGAAAGAGTCTTTCACACCCTTTCTGCAACTCAAGAAGTTCACCGCCATACCCGTCTCCACTCGAGAGGAAGCACGATGGTCCCGCCCACATCCAGAGGAGCCCCATTTCCCCCTCGTAGCTCGAGATGAGGGATCCTTTCCCTGCTTTCAACGGGCAAGAATTCCCGGCGTTCCCGTCGCATCTCAAGAGGAGGCACTCTCAACAGGAAAGGCGAGAGGAACTCCATGGTCGTACCACCATTCCACGAGTCCCCCAGATGTCTCAGTCCATTCCAGAGGAACCTCTTTGCCCTGCACTGGCTCATCTTTCACGCCGAGGATCGACTCACACCACGGTGGCACGTGGGACAGCCCTGTGGGAAAGCCTCGAGGGAAAGCCTCGAGGGAAAACCACAGATCCTTTGATCCACGCCACGGGAAGCGTGACATTGCTGCTACAGTCTGGAAGGAAAACGCTCGTGCATGCCCCCACTCGAGACGAGGCTTGACTCCCCTAGGGAGACTCCAGAAGTACCCAAAGATCCATGTCAGCCCCTGAGAGGAATCCTCTGTTCCGGCCCTGACTCCACACAAGGTATTTCGCCCTGGTATCGACGGGAGAGGAATCCTGAGAGGCCCCCTAGCAACTCGCATGGGGACTGGCCTTTCCTGAGGCCACCAGGGCGGGTCCCTGAGGTCCCCGTCGTAACTCGAGAACACCTGCCGCAACTCGAGAAAATCCAGGATGTTCTCCCTTCCAGGCGAGAAGAGGCCTATTTCCGATGAGTCGTCTGGGGACTAATGACACGTAACCTCTGGAACTTCGTAAGGGTCTTTCAATCCCTTGCTGCAACTCAAGAAGTTCTCCGCCATACACGTCTCCACTCGAGAGGAAGAACGATGGTCCCGCCCACATCCAGAGGAGCCCCGTTTCCCCCTCGTAGCTCGAGATGAGGGATCCTTTCCCTGCTTTCAACGGGAAAGAATTCCCGGCGTTACAGTCGCATCTCAAGAGGAGGCACTCTCAACAGGAAAGGCGAGAGGAACTCCATGGTCGTACCACCATTCCAAGAGTCCCCCAGATGTCTCAGTCCATTCCAGAGGAACCTCTTTGCCCTGCACTGGCTCATCTTTCACGCCGAGGATCGACTCACACCACGGTGGCACGTGGGACAGCCCTGTGGGAAAGCCTCGAGGGAAAGCCTCGAGGGAAAACCACAGATCCTTTGATCCACGCCACGGGAAGCGTGACATTGCTGCTACAGTCTGGAAGGAAAGCGCTCGTGCATGCCCCCACTCGAGACGAGGCTTGACTCCCCTAGGGAGACTCCAGAAGTACCCAAAGATCCATGTCAGCCCCTGAGAGGAATCCTCTATTCCAGCCCTGACTCCACACAAGGTATTTCGCCCTGGTATCGACGGGAGAGGAATCCTGAGAGGCCCCCTAGCAACTCGCATGGGGACTGGCCTTTCCTGAGGCCACCAGGGCGGGTCCCTGAGGTCCCCGTCGTAACTCGAGAACACCTGCCACAACTCGAGAAAATACAGGAAATTCTCCCTTCCAGGCGAGATGAGGCCTATTTCCGATGAGGCGTCTGGAGACTAATGACAACTAATCTCTGGAACTTCGAAAGAGTCTTTCACACCCTTGCTGCAACTCAAGAAGTTCACCGCCATACCCGTCTCCACTCGAGAGGAAGCACGATGGTCCCGCCCACATCCAGAGGAGCCCCATTTCCCCCTCGTAGCTCGAGATGAGGGATCCTTTCCCTGCTTTCAACGGGCAAGAATTCCCGGCGTTCCCGTCGCATCTCAAGAGGAGGCACTCTCAACAGGAAAGGCGAGAGGAACTCCATGGTCGTACCACCATTCCAAGAGTCCCCCAGATGTCTCAGTCCATTCCAGAGGAACCTCTTTGCCCTGCACTGGCTCATCTTTCACGCCGAGGATCGACTCACACCACGGTGGCACGTGGGACAGCCCTGTGGGAAAGCCTCGAGGGAAAGCCTCGAGGGAAAACCACAGATCCTTTGATCCACGCAACGGGAAGCGTGATATTGCTGCTACAGCCTGGAAGGAAAGCGCACGTGCATGCCCCCACTCGAGACGAGGCCTGACTCCCCTGGGGAGACTCCAGAAGTACCCAAAGATCCATGTCAGCCCCTGAGAGGAATCCTCGGTTCCGGCCCTGTCTCCACACAAGGTTTTTGGCCCCGGTATCGACGGGACAGGAATCCCGAGAGGACCCCTAGCAGCTCGCATGGGGACTGGCCGTTCCTGAGGCCACCAGGGCGGGTCCCTGAGGTCCCCGTCGTCACTCGAGAACACCTGCCGCAACTCGAGAAAATCCAGGAAGTTCTCCCTTCCAGGCGAGATGAGGCCTATTTCCGATGAGGCTTCTGGAGACTAATGACTCCTAACCTCTGGAACTTCGAAAGGGTCTTTCACACCCTTGATGCAACTCAAGAAGTTCACCGCCATACCCGTCTCCACTCGCGAGGAAGCACGATGGTCCCGCCCACATCTAGAGGAACGCCGCTTCCCCCTCATAGCTCTAGATGACGGATCCTTTCCCTGCTTTCAACGGAAAGAATTCCCAGCATTCCCATCACATCTCAAGAGGAGGCACTCTCAACAGGAAATGCGAGAGGAACTCCATGGTGTACCACCATTCCAAGAGTCCCCCAGATGTCTCAGTCCATTCCAGAGGAACCTCTTTGCCCTGCACTGGCTCATCTTTCACGCCGAGGATCGACTCACACCACGGTGGCACGTGGGACAGCCCTGTGGGAAAGCATCGAGGGAAAGCCTCGAGGGAAAACCTCAGATCCTTTGATCCACGCGACGGGAAGCGTGACATTGCTGCTACAGCCTGGAAGGAAAGTGCACGTGCATGCCCCCACTCGAGACGAGGCCTGACTCCCCTGGGGAGACTCCAGAAGTACCCAAAGATCCATGTCATCCCCTGAGAGGAATCCTCGGTTCCGGCCCTGACTCCACACAAGGTTTTTGGCCCCGGTATCGACGGGAGAGGAATCCCGAGAGGCCCCCTAGCAACTCGCATGGGGACTGGCCTCTCCTGAGACCACCCGGGCGGGTCCCTGAGGTCCCCGTCGTAACTCGAGAACACCTGCCACAACTCGAGAAAATCCAGGAAGTTCTCCCTTCCAGGCGAGATGAGGACTATTTCCGATGAGGCGTCTGGAGACTAATGACACCTAACCTCTGGTACTTCGAAAGGGTCTTTCACACCCTTGCTGCAACTCAAGAAGTTCACTGCCATACCCGTCTCCACTCGAGTGGAAGCACGATGGTCCCGCCCACATCCAGAGGAGCCCCGTTTCCCCCTCGGAGCTCGAGATGAGGGATCATTTCCCTGCTTTCAACGGGAAAGAATTCCCGGCGTTCCCGTCGCATCTCAAGAGGAGGCACTCTCAACAGGAAAGGCGAGAGGAACTCCATGGTCGTACCACCATTCCAAGAGTCCCCCAGATGTCTCAGTCCATTCCAGAGGAACCTCTTTGCCCTGCACTGGCTCATCTTTCATGCCGAGGATCGACTCACACCACGGTGGCACGTGGGACAGCCCTGTGGGAAAGCCTCGAGGGAAAGCCTCGAGGGAAAACCACAGATCCTTTGAACCAAGCCACGGGAAGCGTGACATTGCTGCTACAGCCTGGAAGGAAACCACACGTGCATGCCCCCACTCGAGACGAGGCCTGACTCCCCTGGGGAGACTCCAGAAGTACCCAAAGATCCATGTCAGCCCCTGAGAGGAATCCTCGGTTCCGGACCTGACTCCACACAAGGTTTTTGGCACGGGTATCGACGGGAGAGGAATCCCGAGAGGCCCCCTAGCACCTCGCATGGGGACTGGCCTCTCCTGAGGCCACCAGGGCGTGTCCCTGAGGTCCCCGTCGTAACTCGAGAACACCTGCCGCAACTCAAGAAAATCCAGGAAGTTCTCCCTTCCAGGCGAGATGAGGCCAATTTCCGATGAGGTGTCTGGAGACTAATGACACCTAACCTCTGGAACTTCGAAAGGGTCTTTCACACCCTTGCTGCAACTCAAGAAGTTCACCGCCATACCCGTCTCCACTCGAGAGGAAGCACGATGGTCCCGCCCACATCCAGAGGAGCCCCGTTTCCCCCTCGGAGCTCGAGATGAGGGATCCTTTCCCTGCTTTCAACGGAAAGAATTCCCGGCGTTCCCATCGCATCTCAAGAGGAGGCACTCTCAACAGGAAAGGCGAGAGGAACTCCATGGTCGTACCACCATTCCAAGAGTCCCCCAGATGTCTCAGTCCATTCCAGAGGAACCTCTTTGCCCTGCACTGCCTCATCTTTCACGCCGAGGATCGACTCACACCACGGTGGCACGTGGGACAGCCCTGTGGGAAAGCCTCGAGGGAAAGCCTCGAGGGAAAACCACAGATCCTTTGATCCACGCCACGGGAAGCGTGACATTGCTGCTACAGTCTGGAAGGAAAGCGCTCGTGCATGCCCCCACTCGAGACGAGGCTTGACTCCCCTAGGGAGACTCCAGAAGTACCCAAAGATCCATGTCAGCCCCTGAGAGGAATCCTCTGTTCCGGCCCTGACTCCACACAAGGTATTTCGCCCTGGTATCGACGGGAGAGGAATCCTGAGAGGCCCCCTAGCAGCTCGCATGGGGACTGGCCTCTCCTGAGGCCACCAGGGCGGGTCCCTGAGGTCCCTTTCGTAACTCGAGAACACCTGCCGCAACTCGAGAAAATCCAGGAAGTTCTCCCTTCCAGGCGTGATGAGGCCTATTTCCGATGAGGCGTCTGGAGACTAATGACACCTAACCTCTGGAACTTCGAAAGGGTCTTTCACACCCTTGCTGCAACTCAAGAAGTTCACCGCCATACCCGTCTCCACTCGAGAGGAAGCACGATAGTCCCGCCCACATCCAGAGGAGCCCCGTTTCCCCCTCGTAGCTCGAGATGAGGTATCCTTTCCCTGCTTTCAACGGGAAAGAATTCCCGTCGTTCCCGTCGCATCTCAAGAGGAGGCACTCTCAACAGGAAAGGCGAGAGGAACTCCATGGTCGTACCACCATTCCAAGAGTCCCCCAGATGTCTCAGTCCATTCCAGAGGAACCTCTTTGCCCTGCACTGCCTCATCTTTCACGCCGAGGATCGACTCACACCACGGTGGCACGTGGGACAGCCCTGTGGGAAAGCCTCGAGGGAAAGCCTCGAGGGAAAACCACAGATCCTTTGATCCAAGCAACGGGAAGCGTGACATTGCTTCTACAGCCTGGAAGGAAAGCGCACGTGCATGCCCCCACTCGAGACGAGGCCTGACTCCCCTGGGGAGACTCCAGAAGTACCCAAAGATCCATGTCAGCCCCTGAGAGGAATCCTCGGTTACGGCCCTGACTCCACACAAGGATTTTGGCCCCGGTATCGACGGGAGAGGAATCCCGAGTGGCCCCCTAACACCTCTCATGGGGACTGGCCTGTCCTGAGGCCACCAGGGCGGGTCCCTGAGGTCCCCGTCGTAACTCGAGAACACCTGCCGCAACTCGAGAAAATCCAGGAAGTTCTCCCTTCCAGGCGAGATGAGGCCTATTTCCGATGAGGTGTCTGTAGACTAATGACACCTAACCTCTGGAACTTCGAAAGGGTCTTTCACACCCTTGCTGCAACTCTAGAAGTTCACCGCCATATTCGTCTCCACTCGAGAGGAAGCACGATGGTCCCGCCCACATCCAGAGGAGCCCCGTTTCCGCCTCGGAGCTCGAGATGAGGGATCCTTTCTCTGCTTTCAACGGAAAGAATTCCCGGCATTCCCATCACATCTCAAGAGGAGGCACTCTCAACAGGAAATGCGAGAGGAACTCCATGGTGTACCACCATTCCAAGAGTCCCCCAGATGTCTCAGTCCATTCCAGAGGAACCTCTTTGCCCTGCACTGGCTCATCTTTCACGCTGAGGATCGACTCACACCACGGTGGCACGTGGGACAGCCCTGTGGGAAAGCCTCGAGGGAAAGCCTCGAGGGAAAACCACAGATCCTTTGATCCACGCCACGGGAAGCGTGACATTGCTGCTACAGCCTGGAAGGAAAGTGCACGTGCATGCCCCCACTCGAGACGAGGCCTGACTCCCCTGGGGAGACTCCAGAAGTACCCAAAGATCCATGTCAGCCCCTGAGAGGAATCCTCGGTTCCGGCCCTGACTCCACACAATGTTTTTGGCCCCGGTATCGACGGGAGAGGAATCCCGAGAGGCCCCCTAGCAACTCGCATGGGGACTGGCCTCTCCTGAGGCCACCCGGGCGCGTCCCTGAGGTCCCCGTCGTAACTCGAGAACACCTGCCACAACTCGAGAAAATCCAGGAAGTTCTCCCTTCCAGGCGAGATGAGGACTATTTCCGATGAGGCGTCTGGAGACTAATGACACCTAACCTCTGGTACTTCGAAAGGGTCTTTCACACCCTTGCTGCAACTCAAGAAGTTCACCGCCATACCCGTCTCCACTCGAGAGGAAGCACGATGGTCCCGCCCACATCCAGAGGAGCCCCGTTTCCCCCTCGGAGCTCGAGATGAGGAATCCTTTCCCTGCTTTCAACGGGAAAGAATTCCCGGCGTTCCAGTCGCATCTCAAGAGGAGGCACTCTCAACAGGAAAGGCGAGAGGAACTCCATGGTCGTACCACCATTCCAAGAGTCCCCCAGATGTCTCAGTCCATTCCAGAGGAACCTCTTTGCCCTGCACTGGCTCATCTTTCACGCCGAGGATCGACTCACACCACGGTGGCACGTGGGACAGCCCTGTGGGAAAGCCTCGAGGGAAAGCCTCGAGGGAAAACCACAGATCCTTTGAACCAAGCCACGGGAAGCGTGACATTGCTGCTACAGCTTGGAAGGAAACCACACGTGCATGCCCCCACTCGAGACGAGGCCTGACTCCCCTGGGGAGACTCCAGAAGTACCCAAAGATCCATGTCAGCCCCTGAGAGGAATCCTCGGTTCCAGCCCTGACTCCACACAAGGTTTTTGGCCCCAGTATCGTCGGGAGAGGAATCCCGAGAGGCCCCCTAGCACCTCGCATGGGGACTGGCCTCTCCTGAGGCCACCAGGGCGGGTTCCTGAGGTCCCCTTCGTAACTCGAGAACACCTGCCGCAACTCGAGAAAATCCAGGAAGTTCTCCCTTCCAGGCGAGATGAGGCCTATTTCCGATGAGGCGTCTGGAGACTAATGACACCTAACCTCTGGAACTTCGAAAGGGTCTTTCACACCCTTGCTGCAACTCAAGAAGTTCACCGCCATACCTGTCTCCACTAGAGGAAGTTCGATGGTCCCGCCCACATCCAGAGGAGCCCCGTTTCCCCCTCGTAGCTCGAGATGAGGGATCCTTTCCCTGCTTTCAACGGGCAAGAATTCCCGGCGTTCCCGTCGTATCTCAAGAGGAGGCACTCTCAACAGGAAAGGCGAGAGGAACTCCATGGTCGTACCACCATTCCAAGAGTCCCCCAGATGTCTCAGTCCATTCCAGAGGAACCTCTTTGCCCTGCACTGGCTCATCTTTCACGCCGAGGATCGACTCACACCACGGTGGCACGTGGGACAGCCCTGTGGGAAAGCCTCGAGGGAAAGCCTCGAGGGAAAACCACAGATCCTTTGATCCACGCCACGGGAAGCGTGACATTGCTGCTACAGTCTGGAAGGAAAGCGCTCGTGCATGCCCCCACTCGAGACGAGGCTTGACTCCCCTAGGGAGACTCCAGAAGTACCCAAAGATCCATGTCAGCCCCTGAGAGGAATCCTCTGTTCCGGCCCTGACTCCACACAAGGTTTTTCGCCCTGGTATCGACGGGAGAGGAATGCTGAGAGGCCCCCTAGCAACTCGCATGGGGACTGGCCTTTCCTGAGGCCACCAGGGCGGGTCCCTGAGGTCCCCGTCGTAACTCGAGAACACCTGCCGCAACTCGAGAAAATCCAGGATGTTCTCCCTTCCAGGCGAGAAGAGGCCTATTTCCGATGAGTCGTCTGGGGACTAATGACACGTAACCTCTGGAACTTCGTAAGGGTCTTTCAATCCCTTGCTGCAACTCAAGAAGTTCTCCGCCATACACGTCTCCACTCGAGAGGAAGAACGATGGTCCCGCCCACATCCAGAGGAGCCCCGTTTCCCCCTCGTAGCTCGAGATGAGGGATCCTTTCCCTGCTTTCAACGGGAAAGAATTCCCGGCGTTTCAGTCGCATCTCAAGAGGAGGCACTCTCAACAGGAAAGGCGAGAGGAACTCCATGGTCGTACCACCATTCCAAGAGTCCCCCAGATGTCTCAGTCCATTCCAGAGGAACCTCTTTGCCCTGCACTGGCTCATCTTTCACGCCGAGGATCGACTCACACCACGGTGGCACGTGGGACAGCCCTGTGGGAAAGCCTCGAGGGAAAGCCTCGAGGGAAAACCACAGATCCTTTGATCCACGCCACGGGAAGCGTGACATTGCTGCTACAGTCTGGAAGGAAAGCGCTCGTGCATGCCCCCACTCGAGACGAGGCTTGACTCCCCTAGGGAGACTCCAGAAGTACCCAAAGATCCATGTCAGCCCCTGAGAGGAATCCTCTATTCCGGCCCTGACTCCACACAAGGTATTTCGCCCTGGTATCGACGGGAGAGGAATCCTGAGAGGCCCCCTAGCAACTCGCATGGGGACTGGCCTTTCCTGAGGCCACCAGGGCGGGTCCCTGAGGTCCCCGTCGTAACTCGAGAACACCTGCCACAACTCGAGAAAATACAGGAAATTCTCCCTTCCAGGCGAGATGAGGCCTATTTCCGATGAGGCGTCTGGAGACTAATGACAACTAATCTCTGGAACTTCGAAAGAGTCTTTCACACCCTTTCTGCAACTCAAGAAGTTCACCGCCATACCCGTCTCCACTCGAGAGGAAGCACGATGGTCCCGCCCACATCCAGAGGAGCCCCATTTCCCCCTCGTAGCTCGAGATGAGGGATCCTTTCCCTGCTTTCAACGGGCAAGAATTCCCGGCGTTCCCGTCGCATCTCAAGAGGAGGCACTCTCAACAGGAAAGGCGAGAGGAACTCCATGGTCGTACCACCATTCCACGAGTCCCCCAGATGTCTCAGTCCATTCCAGAGGAACCTCTTTGCCCTGCACTGGCTCATCTTTCACGCCGAGGATCGACTCACACCACGGTGGCACGTGGGACAGCCCTGTGGGAAAGCCTCGAGGGAAAGCCTCGAGGGAAAACCACAGATCCTTTGATCCACGCCACGGGAAGCGTGACATTGCTGCTACAGTCTGGAAGGAAAACGCTCGTGCATGCCCCCACTCGAGACGAGGCTTGACTCCCCTAGGGAGACTCCAGAAGTACCCAAAGATCCATGTCAGCCCCTGAGAGGAATCCTCTGTTCCGGCCCTGACTCCACACAAGGTATTTCGCCCTGGTATCGACGGGAGAGGAATCCTGAGAGGCCCCCTAGCAACTCGCATGGGGACTGGCCTTTCCTGAGGCCACCAGGGCGGGTCCCTGAGGTCCCCGTCGTAACTCGAGAACACCTGCCGCAACTCGAGAAAATCCAGGATGTTCTCCCTTCCAGGCGAGAAGAGGCCTATTTCCGATGAGTCGTCTGGGGACTAATGACACGTAACCTCTGGAACTTCGTAAGGGTCTTTCAATCCCTTGCTGCAACTCAAGAAGTTCTCCGCCATACACGTCTCCACTCGAGAGGAAGAACGATGGTCCCGCCCACATCCAGAGGAGCCCCGTTTCCCCCTCGTAGCTCGAGATGAGGGATCCTTTCCCTGCTTTCAACGGGAAAGAATTCCCGGCGTTACAGTCGCATCTCAAGAGGAGGCACTCTCAACAGGAAAGGCGAGAGGAACTCCATGGTCGTACCACCATTCCAAGAGTCCCCCAGATGTCTCAGTCCATTCCAGAGGAACCTCTTTGCCCTGCACTGGCTCATCTTTCACGCCGAGGATCGACTCACACCACGGTGGCACGTGGGACAGCCCTGTGGGAAAGCCTCGAGGGAAAGCCTCGAGGGAAAACCACAGATCCTTTGATCCACGCCACGGGAAGCGTGACATTGCTGCTACAGTCTGGAAGGAAAGCGCTCGTGCATGCCCCCACTCGAGACGAGGCTTGACTCCCCTAGGGAGACTCCAGAAGTACCCAAAGATCCATGTCAGCCCCTGAGAGGAATCCTCTATTCCAGCCCTGACTCCACACAAGGTATTTCGCCCTGGTATCGACGGGAGAGGAATCCTGAGAGGCCCCCTAGCAACTCGCATGGGGACTGGCCTTTCCTGAGGCCACCAGGGCGGGTCCCTGAGGTCCCCGTCGTAACTCGAGAACACCTGCCACAACTCGAGAAAATACAGGAAATTCTCCCTTCCAGGCGAGATGAGGCCTATTTCCGATGAGGCGTCTGGAGACTAATGACAACTAATCTCTGGAACTTCGAAAGAGTCTTTCACACCCTTGCTGCAACTCAAGAAGTTCACCGCCATACCCGTCTCCACTCGAGAGGAAGCACGATGGTCCCGCCCACATCCAGAGGAGCCCCATTTCCCCCTCGTAGCTCGAGATGAGGGATCCTTTCCCTGCTTTCAACGGGCAAGAATTCCCGGCGTTCCCGTCGCATCTCAAGAGGAGGCACTCTCAACAGGAAAGGCGAGAGGAACTCCATGGTCGTACCACCATTCCAAGAGTCCCCCAGATGTCTCAGTCCATTCCAGAGGAACCTCTTTGCCCTGCACTGGCTCATCTTTCACGCCGAGGATCGACTCACACCACGGTGGCACGTGGGACAGCCCTGTGGGAAAGCCTCGAGGGAAAGCCTCGAGGGAAAACCACAGATCCTTTGATCCACGCAACGGGAAGCGTGATATTGCTGCTACAGCCTGGAAGGAAAGCGCACGTGCATGCCCCCACTCGAGACGAGGCCTGACTCCCCTGGGGAGACTCCAGAAGTACCCAAAGATCCATGTCAGCCCCTGAGAGGAATCCTCGGTTCCGGCCCTGTCTCCACACAAGGTTTTTGGCCCCGGTATCGACGGGACAGGAATCCCGAGAGGACCCCTAGCAGCTCGCATGGGGACTGGCCGTTCCTGAGGCCACCAGGGCGGGTCCCTGAGGTCCCCGTCGTCACTCGAGAACACCTGCCGCAACTCGAGAAAATCCAGGAAGTTCTCCCTTCCAGGCGAGATGAGGCCTATTTCCGATGAGGCTTCTGGAGACTAATGACTCCTAACCTCTGGAACTTCGAAAGGGTCTTTCACACCCTTGATGCAACTCAAGAAGTTCACCGCCATACCCGTCTCCACTCGCGAGGAAGCACGATGGTCCCGCCCACATCTAGAGGAACGCCGCTTCCCCCTCATAGCTCTAGATGACGGATCCTTTCCCTGCTTTCAACGGAAAGAATTCCCAGCATTCCCATCACATCTCAAGAGGAGGCACTCTCAACAGGAAATGCGAGAGGAACTCCATGGTGTACCACCATTCCAAGAGTCCCCCAGATGTCTCAGTCCATTCCAGAGGAACCTCTTTGCCCTGCACTGGCTCATCTTTCACGCCGAGGATCGACTCACACCACGGTGGCACGTGGGACAGCCCTGTGGGAAAGCATCGAGGGAAAGCCTCGAGGGAAAACCTCAGATCCTTTGATCCACGCGACGGGAAGCGTGACATTGCTGCTACAGCCTGGAAGGAAAGTGCACGTGCATGCCCCCACTCGAGACGAGGCCTGACTCCCCTGGGGAGACTCCAGAAGTACCCAAAGATCCATGTCATCCCCTGAGAGGAATCCTCGGTTCCGGCCCTGACTCCACACAAGGTTTTTGGCCCCGGTATCGACGGGAGAGGAATCCCGAGAGGCCCCCTAGCAACTCGCATGGGGACTGGCCTCTCCTGAGACCACCCGGGCGGGTCCCTGAGGTCCCCGTCGTAACTCGAGAACACCTGCCACAACTCGAGAAAATCCAGGAAGTTCTCCCTTCCAGGCGAGATGAGGACTATTTCCGATGAGGCGTCTGGAGACTAATGACACCTAACCTCTGGTACTTCGAAAGGGTCTTTCACACCCTTGCTGCAACTCAAGAAGTTCACTGCCATACCCGTCTCCACTCGAGTGGAAGCACGATGGTCCCGCCCACATCCAGAGGAGCCCCGTTTCCCCCTCGGAGCTCGAGATGAGGGATCATTTCCCTGCTTTCAACGGGAAAGAATTCCCGGCGTTCCCGTCGCATCTCAAGAGGAGGCACTCTCAACAGGAAAGGCGAGAGGAACTCCATGGTCGTACCACCATTCCAAGAGTCCCCCAGATGTCTCAGTCCATTCCAGAGGAACCTCTTTGCCCTGCACTGGCTCATCTTTCATGCCGAGGATCGACTCACACCACGGTGGCACGTGGGACAGCCCTGTGGGAAAGCCTCGAGGGAAAGCCTCGAGGGAAAACCACAGATCCTTTGAACCAAGCCACGGGAAGCGTGACATTGCTGCTACAGCCTGGAAGGAAACCACACGTGCATGCCCCCACTCGAGACGAGGCCTGACTCCCCTGGGGAGACTCCAGAAGTACCCAAAGATCCATGTCAGCCCCTGAGAGGAATCCTCGGTTCCGGACCTGACTCCACACAAGGTTTTTGGCACGGGTATCGACGGGAGAGGAATCCCGAGAGGCCCCCTAGCACCTCGCATGGGGACTGGCCTCTCCTGAGGCCACCAGGGCGTGTCCCTGAGGTCCCCGTCGTAACTCGAGAACACCTGCCGCAACTCAAGAAAATCCAGGAAGTTCTCCCTTCCAGGCGAGATGAGGCCAATTTCCGATGAGGTGTCTGGAGACTAATGACACCTAACCTCTGGAACTTCGAAAGGGTCTTTCACACCCTTGCTGCAACTCAAGAAGTTCACCGCCATACCCGTCTCCACTCGAGAGGAAGCACGATGGTCCCGCCCACATCCAGAGGAGCCCCGTTTCCCCCTCGGAGCTCGAGATGAGGGATCCTTTCCCTGCTTTCAACGGAAAGAATTCCCGGCGTTCCCATCGCATCTCAAGAGGAGGCACTCTCAACAGGAAAGGCGAGAGGAACTCCATGGTCGTACCACCATTCCAAGAGTCCCCCAGATGTCTCAGTCCATTCCAGAGGAACCTCTTTGCCCTGCACTGCCTCATCTTTCACGCCGAGGATCGACTCACACCACGGTGGCACGTGGGACAGCCCTGTGGGAAAGCCTCGAGGGAAAGCCTCGAGGGAAAACCACAGATCCTTTGATCCAAGCAACGGGAAGCGTGACATTGCTTCTACAGCCTGGAAGTAAAGCGCACGTGCATGCCCCCACTCGAGACGAGGCCTGACTCCCCTGGGGAGACTCCAGAAGTACCCAAAGATCCATGTCAGCCCCTGAGAGGAATCCTCGGTTCCGGCCCTGACTCCACACAAGGTTTTTGGCCCCGGTATCGATGGGAGAGGAATCCCGAGTGGCCCCCTAACACCTCTCATGGGGACTGGCCTGTCCTGAGGCCACCAGGGCGGGTCCCTGAGGTCCCCGTCGTAACTCGAGAACACCTGCCGCAACTCGAGAAAATCCAGGAAGTTCTCCCTTCCAGGCGAGATGAGGCCTATTTCCGATGAGGTGTCTGGAGACTAATGACACCTAACCTCTGGAACTTCGAAAGGGTCTTTCACACCCTTGCTGCAACTCTAGAAGTTCACCGCCATACCCGTCTCCACTCGAGAGGAAGCACGATGGTCCCGCCCATATCCAGAGGAGCCCCGTTTCCGCCTCGGAGCTCGAGATGAGGGATCCTTTCTCTGCTTTCAACGGAAAGAATTCCCGGCATTCCCATCACATCTCAAGAGGAGGCACTCTCAACAGGAAAGGCGAGAGGAACTCCATGGTGTACCACCATTCCAAGAGTCCCCCAGATGTCTCAGTCCATTCCAGAGGAACCTCTTTGCCCTGCACTGGCTCATCTTTCACGCTGAGGATCGACTCACACCACGGTGGCACGTGGGACAGCCCTGTGGGAAAGCCTCGAGGGAAAGCCTCGAGGGAAAACCACAGATCCTTTGATCCACGCCACGGGAAGCGTGACATTGCTGCTACAGCCTGGAAGGAAAGTGCACGTGCATGCCCCCACTCGAGACGAGGCCTGACTCCCCTGGGGAGACTCCAGAAGTACCCAAAGATCCATGTCAGCCCCTGAGAGGAATCCTCGGTTCCGGCCCTGACTCCACACAATGTTTTTGGCCCCGGTATCGACGGGAGAGGAATCCCGAGAGGCCCCCTAGCAACTCGCATGGGGACTGGCCTCTCCTGAGGCCACCCGGGCGCGTCCCTGAGGTCCCCGTCGTAACTCGAGAACACCTGCCACAACTCGAGAAAATCCAGGAAGTTCTCCCTTCCAGGCGAGATGAGGACTATTTCCGATGAGGCGTCTGGAGACTAATGACACCTAACCTCTGGTACTTCGAAAGGGTCTTTCACACCCTTGCTGCAACTCAAGAAGTTCACCGCCATACCCGTCTCCACTCGAGAGGAAGCACGATGGTCCCGCCCACATCCAGAGGAGCCCCGTTTCCCCCTCGGAGCTCGAGATGAGGAATCCTTTCCCTGCTTTCAACGGGAAAGAATTCCCGGCGTTCCAGTCGCATCTCAAGAGGAGGCACTCTCAACAGGAAAGGCGAGAGGAACTCCATGGTCGTACCACCATTCCAAGAGTCCCCCAGATGTCTCAGTCCATTCCAGAGGAACCTCTTTGCCCTGCACTGGCTCATCTTTCACGCCGAGGATCGACTCACACCACGGTGGCACGTGGGACAGCCCTGTGGGAAAGCCTCGAGGGAAAACCACAGATCCTTTGAACCAAGCCACGGGAAGCGTGACATTGCTGCTACAGCCTGGAAGGAAACCACACGTGCATGCCCCCACTCGAGACGAGGCCTGACTCCCCTGGGGAGACTCCAGAAGTACCCAAAGATCCATGTCAGCCCCTGAGAGGAATCCTCGGTTCCAGCCCTGACTCCACACAAGGTTTTTGGCCCCGGTATCGTCGGGAGAGGAATCCCGAGAGGCCCACTAGCACCTCGCATGGGGACTGGACTCTCCTGAGGCCACCAGGGCGGGTTCCTGAGGTCCCCTTCGTAACTCGAGAACACCTGCCGCAACTCGAGAAAATCCAGGAAGTTCTCCCTTCCAGGCGAGATGAGGCCTATTTCCGATGAGGCGTCTGGAGACTAATGACACCTAACCTCTGGAACTTCGAAAGGGTCTTTCACACCCTTGCTGCAACTCAAGAAGTTCACCGCCATACCCGTCTCCACTCGAGAGGAAGCACGATAGTCCCGCCCACATCCAGAGGAGCCCCGTTTCCCCCTCGTAGCTCGAGATGAGGTATCCTTTCCCTGCTTTCAACGGGAAAGAATTCCCGTCGTTCCCGTCGCATCTCAAGAGGAGGCATTCTCAACAGGAAAGGCGAGAGGAACTCCATGGTCGTACCACCATTCCAAGAGTCCCCCAGATGTCTCAGTCCATTCCAGAGGAACCTCTTTGCCCTGCACTGCCTCATCTTTCACGCCGAGGATCGACTCACACCACGGTGGCACGTGGGACAGCCCTGTGGGAAAGCCTCGAGGGAAAGCCTCGAGGGAAAACCACAGATCCTTTGATCCAAGCAACGGGAAGCGTGACATTGCTTCTACAGCCTGGAAGGAAAGCGCACGTGCATGCCCCCACTCGAGACGAGGCCTGACTCCCCTGGGGAGACTCCAGAAGTACCCAAAGATCCATGTCAGCCCCTGAGAGGAATCCTCGGTTACGGCCCTGACTCCACACAAGGTTTTTGGCCCCGGTATCGACGGGAGAGGAATCCCGAGTGGCCCCCTAACACCTCTCATGGGGACTGGCCTGTCCTGAGGCCACCAGGGCGGGTCCCTGAGGTCCCCGTCGTAACTCGAGAACACCTGCCGCAACTCGAGAAAATCCAGGAAGTTCTCCCTTCCAGGCGAGATGAGGCCTATTTCCGATGAGGTGTCTGGAGACTAATGACACCTAACCTCTGGAACTTCGAAAGGGTCGTTCACACCCTTGCTGCAACTCTAGAAGTTCACCGCCATACCCGTCTCCACTCGAGAGGAAGCACGATGGTCCCGCCCACATCCAGAGGAGCCCCGTTTCCGCCTCGGAGCTCGAGATGAGGGATCCTTTCTCTGCTTTCAACGGAAAGAATTCCCGGCATTCCCATCACATCTCAAGAGGAGGCACTCTCAACAGGAAATGCGAGAGGAACTCCATGGTGTACCACCATTCCAAGAGTCCCCCAGATGTCTCAGTCCATTCCAGAGGAACCTCTTTGCCCTGCACTGGCTCATCTTTCACGCTGAGGATCGACTCACACCACGGTGGCACGTGGGACAGCCCTGTGGGAAAGCCTCGAGGGAAAGCCTCGAGGGAAAACCACAGATCCTTTGATCCACGCGACGGGAAGCGTGACATTGCTGCTACAGCCTGGAAGGAAAGTGCACGTGCATGCCCCCACTCGAGACGAGGCCTGACTCCCCTGGGGAGACTCCAGAAGTACCCAAAGATCCATGTCAGCCCCTGAGAGGAATCCTCTGTTCCGGCCCTGACTCCACACAAGGTTTTTCGCCCTGGTATCGACGGGAGAGGAATGCTGAGAGGCCCCCTAGCAACTCGCATGGGGACTGGCCTTTCCTGAGGCCACCAGGGCGGGTCCCTGAGGTCCCCGTCGTAACTCGAGAACCCCTGCCGCAACTCGAGAAAATCCAGGATGTTCTCCCTTCCAGGCGAGAAGAGGCCTATTTCCGATGAGTCGTCTGGGGACTAATGACACGTAACCTCTGGAACTTCGTAAGGGTCTTTCAATCCCTTGCTGCAACTCAAGAAGTTCACCGCCATACCCGTCTCCACTCGAGAGGAAGCACGATGGTCCCGCCCACATCCAGAGGAGCTCCGCTTCCCCCTCGTAGCTCGAGATGACGGATCCTTTCCCTGCTTTCAACGGGAAAGAATTCCCGGCGTTCCCGTCGCATCTCAAGAGGAGGCACTCTCAACAGGAAAGGCGAGAGGAACTCCATGGTCGTACCACCATTCCAAGAGTCCCCGAGAAGTCTCAGTCCATTCCAGAGGAACCTCTTTGCCCTGCACTGGCTCATCTTTCACGCCGAGGATCGACTCACACCACGGTGGCACGTGGGACAGCCCTGTGGAAAAGCCTCGAGGGAAAGCTTCGAGGGAAAACCACAGATCCTTTGATCCACGCCACGGGAAGCGTGATATTGCTGCTACAGCCTGGAAGGAAAGAGCACGTGCATGCCCCCACTCGAGACGAGGCCTGACTCCCCTGGGGAGACTCCAGAAGTCCCCAAAGATCCATGTCAGCCCCTGAGAGGAATCCTCGGTCCGGCCCTGACTCCACACGAGGTTTTTGGCCCCGGTATCGACGGGAGAGGAATCCCGAGAGGCCCCCTAGCAACTCGCATGGGGACTGGCCTTTCCTGAGGCCACCAGGGCGGGTCCCTTAGGTCCCCGTCGTAACTCGAGAACACCTGCCGCAACTCGAGAAAATCCAGGAAGTTCTCCCTTCCAGGCGAGATGAGGCCTATTTCCGATGAGGCGTCTGGAGACGAATGACACCTAACCTCTGGAACTTCGAAAGGGTCGTTCACACCCTTGCTGCAACTCAAGAAGTTCACCGCCATACCCGTCTCCACTCGAGAGGAAGCACGATGGTCCCGCCCACATCCAGAGGAGCCCCGTTTCCGCCTCGGAGCTCGAGATGAGGGATCCTTTCCCTGCTTTCAACGGAAAGAATTCCCGGCATTCCCATCACATCTCAAGAGGAGGCACTCTCAACAGGAAATGCGAGAGGAACTCCATGGTGTACCACCATTCCAAGAGTCCCCCAGATGTCTCAGTCCATTCCAGAGGAACCTCTTTGCCCTGCACTGGCTCATCTTTCACGCCGAGGATCGACTCACACCATGGTGGCACGTGGGACAGCCCTGTGGGAAAGCCTCGAGGGAAAGCCTCGAGGGAAAATCTCAGATCCTTTGATCCACGCGACGGGAAGCGTGACATTGCTGCTACAGCCTGGAAGGAAACCGCACGTGCATGCCCCCACTCGAGACGAGGCCTGACTCCCCTGGGGAGACTCCAGAAGTACCCAAAGATCCATGTCAGCCCCTGAGAGGAATCCTCGGTTCCGGCCCTGACTCCACACAAGGTTTTTGGCCCCGGTATCGACGGGAGAGGAATCCCGAGAGGCCCCCTAGCAACTCGCATGGGGACTGGCCTCTCCTGAGGCCACCAGGGCGGGTCCCTGAGGTCCCTGTCCTAACTCGAGAACACCTGCCGCAACTCGCGAAAATCCAGGAAGTTCTCCCTTCCAGGCGAGATGAGGCCTATTTCCGATGAGGCGTCTGGAGACTAATGACACCTAACCTCTGGAACTTCGAAAGGGTCTTTCACACCCTTGATGCAACTCAAGAAGTTCACCGCCATACCCGTCTCCACTCGCGAGGAAGCACGATGGTCCCGCCCACATCCAGAGGAGCGCCGCTTCCCCCTCATAGCTCGAGATGACGGATCCTTTCCCTGCTTTCAACGGAAAGAATTCCCGGCATTCCCATCACATCTCAAGAGGAGGCACTCTCAACAGGAAATGCGAGAGGAACTCCATGGTGTACCACCATTCCAAGAGTCCCCCAGATGTCTCAGTCCATTCCAGAGGAACCTCTTTGCCCTGCACTGGCTCATCTTTCACGCCGAGGATCGACTCACACCACGGTGGCACGTGGGACAGCCCTGTGGGAAAGCCTCGAGGGAAAGCCTCGAGGGAAAACCTCAGATCCTTTGATCCACGCGACGGGAAGCGTGACATTGCTGCTACAGCCTGGAAGGAAAGTGCACGTGCATGCCCCCACTCGAGACGAGGCCTGACTCCCCTGGGGAGACTCCAGAAGTACCCAAAGATCCATGTCATCCCCTGAGAGGAATCCTCGGTTCCGGCCCTGACTCCACACAAGGTTTTTGGCCCCGGTATCGACGGGACAGGAATCCCGAGAGGACCCCTAGCAGCTCGCATGGGGACTGGCCGTTCCTGAGGCCACCAGGGCGGGTCCCTGAGGTCCCCGTCGTCACTCGAGAACACCTGCCGCAACTCGAGAAAATCCAGGAAGTTCTCCCTTCCAGGCGAGATGAGGCCTATTTCCGATGAGGCTTCTGGAGACTAATGACTCCTAACCTCTGGAACTTCGAAAGGGTCTTTCACAACCTTGCTGCAACTCAAGAAGTTCACCGCCATACCCGTCTCCACTCGAGAGGAAGCACGATGGTCCCGCCCACATCCAGAGGAGCCCCGTTTCCCCCTCGTAGCTCGAGATGAGGGATCCTTTCCCTGCTTTCAACGGGAAAGAATTCCCGGCGTTCCCGTCGCATCTCAAGAGGAGGCACTCTCAACAGGAAAGGCGAGAGGAACTCCATGGTCGTACCACCATTCCAAGAGTCCCCCAGATGTCTCAGTCCATTCCAGAGGAACCTCTTTGCCCTGCACTGGCTCATCTTTCACGCCGAGGATCGACTCCCACCACGGTGGCACGTGGGACAGCCCTGTGGGAAAGCCTCGAGGGAAAGCATCGAGGGAAAACCACAGATGATTTGATCCACGTGACGGGAAGCGTGACATTGCTGCTACAGCCTGGAAGGAAAGCGCACGTGCATGCCCCCACTCGAGACGAGGCCTGACTCCCCTGGGGAGACTCCAGAAGTACCCAAAGATCCATGTCAGCCCCTGAGAGGAATCCTCGGTTCCGGCCCTGACTCCACACAAGGTTTTTGGCCCCGGTATCGACGGGAGAGGAATCCCGAGAGGCCCCCTAGCAACTCGCATGGGGACTGGCCTCTCCTGAGGCCACCAGGACGGGTCCCTGAGGTCCCTGTCGTAACTCGAGAACACCTGCCGCAACTCGCGAAAATCCAGGAAGTTCTCCCTTCCAGGCGAGATGAGGCCTATTTCCGATGAGGCGTCTGGAGACTAATGACACCTAACCTCTGGAACTTCGAAAGGGTCTTTCACACCCTTGATGCAACTCAAGAAGTTCACCGCCATACCCGTCTCCACTCGCGAGGAAGCACGATGGTCCCGCCCACATCCAGAGGAGCGCCGCTTCCCCCTCATAGCTCGAGATGACGGATCCTTTCCCTGCTTTCAACGGAAAGAATTCCCGGCATTCCCATCACATCTCAAGAGGAGGCACTCTCAACAGGAAATGCGAGAGGAACTCCATGGTGTACCACCATTCCAAGAGTCCCCCAGATGTCTCAGTCCATTCCAGAGGAACCTCTTTGCCCTGCACTGGCTCATCTTTCACGCCGAGGATCGACTCACACCACGGTGGCACGTGGGACAGCCCTGTGGGAAAGCCTCGAGGGAAAGCCTCGAGGGAAAACCTCAGATCCTTTGATCCACGCGACGGGAAGCGTGACATTGCTGCTACAGCCTGGAAGGAAAGTGCACGTGCATGCCCCCACTCGAGACGAGGCCTGACTCCCCTGGGGAGACTCCAGAAGTACCCAAAGATCCATGTCATCCCCTGAGAGGAATCCTCGGTTCCGGCCCTGACTCCACACAAGGTTTTTGGCCCCGGTATCGACGGGAGAGGAATCCCGAGAGGCCCCCTAGCAACTCGCATGGGGACTGGCCTCTCCTGAGGCCAACCGGGCGGGTCCCTGAGGTCCCCGTCGTAACTCGAGAACACCTGCCACAACTCGAGAAAATCCAGGAAGTTCTCCCTTCCAGGCGAGATGAGGACTATTTCCGATGAGGCGTCTGGAGACTAATGACACCTAACCTCTGGTACTTCGAAAGGGTCTTTCACACCCTTGCTGCAACTCAAGAAGTTCACCGCCATACCCGTCTCCACTCGAGAGGAAGCACGATGGTCCCGCCCACATCCAGAGGAGCCCCGTTTCCCCCTCGGAGCTCGAGATGAGGGATCCTTTCCCTGCTTTCAACGGGAAAGAATTCCCGGCGTTCCCGTCGCATCTCAAGAGGAGGCACTCTCAACAGGAAAGGCGAGAGGAACTCCATGGTCGTACCACCATTCCAAGAGTCCCCCAGATGTTTCAGTCCATTCCAGAGGAACCTCTTTGCCCTGCACTGGCTCATCTTTCATGCCGAGGATCGACTCACACCACGGTGGCACGTGGGACAGCCCTGTGGGAAAGCCTCGAGGGAAAGCCTCGAGGGAAAACCACAGATCGTTTGAACCAAGTCACGGGAAGCGTGACATTGCTGCTACAGCCTGGAAGGAAACCACACGTGCATGCCCCCACTCGAGACGAGGCCTGACTCCCCTGGGGAGACTCCAGAAGTACCCAAAGATCCATGTCAGCCCCTGAGAGGAATCCTCGGTTCCAGCCCTGACTCCACACAAGGTTTTTGGCCCCGGTATCGTCGGGAGAGGAATCCCGAGAGGCCCCCTAGCACCTCGCATGGGGACTGGCCTCTCCTGAGGCCACCAGGGCGGGTCCCTGAGGTCCCTTTCGTAACTCGAGAACACCTGCCGCAACTCGAGAAAATCCAGGAAGTTCTCCCTTCCAGGCGAGATGAGGCCTATTTCCGATGAGGCGTCTGGAGACTAATGACACCTAACCTCTGGAACTTCGAAAGGGTCTTTCACACCCTTGCTGCAACTCAAGAAGTTCACCGCCATACCCGTCTCCACTCGAGAGGAAGCACGATAGTCCCGCCCACATCCAGAGGAGCCCCGTTTCCCCCTCGTAGCTCGAGATGAGGTATCCTTTCCCTGCTTTCAACGGGAAAGAATTCCCGTCGTTCCCGTCGCATCTCAAGAGGAGGCACTCTCAACAGGAAAGGCGAGAGGAACTCCATGGTCGTACCACCATTCCAAGAGTCCCCCAGATGTCTCAGTCCATTCCAGAGGAACCTCTTTGCCCTGCACTGCGTCATCTTTCACGCCGAGGATCGACTCACACCACGGTGGCACGTGGGACAGCCCTGTGGGAAAGCCTCGAGGGAAAGCCTCGAGGGAAAACCACAGATCCTTTGATCCAAGCAACGGGAAACGTGACATTGCTTCTACAGCCTGGAAGGAAAGCGCACGTGCATGCCCCCACTCGAGACGAGGCCTGACTCCCCTGGGGAGACTCCAGAAGTACCCAAAGATCCATGTCAGCCCCTGAGAGGAATCCTCGGTTACGGCCCTGACTCCACACAAGGTTTTTGGCCCCGGTATCGACGGGAGAGGAATCCCGAGTGGCCCCCTAACACCTCTCATGGGGACTGGCCTGTCCTGAGGCCACCAGGGCGGGTCCCTGAGGTCCCCGTCGTAACTCGAGAACACCTGCCGCAACTCGAGAAAATCCAGGAAGTTCTCCCTTCCAGGCGAGATGAGGCCTATTTCCGATGAGGTGTCTGGAGACTAATGACACCTAACCTCTGGAAATTCGAAAGGGTCTTTCACACCCTTGCTGCAACTCTAGAAGTTCACCGCCATACCCGTCTCCACTCGAGAGGAAGCACGATGGTCCCGCCCACATCCAGAGGAGCCCCGTTTCCGCCTCGGAGCTCGAGATGAGGGATCCTTTCTCTGCTTTCAACGGAAAGAATTCCCGGCATTCCCATCACATCTCAAGAGGAGGCACTCTCAACAGGAAATGCGAGAGGAACTCCATGGTGTACCACCATTCCAAGAGTCCCCCAGATGTCTCAGTCCATTCCAGAGGAACCTCTTTGCCCTGCACTGGCTCATCTTTCACGCTGAGGATCGACTCACACCACGGTGGCACGTGGGACAGCCCTGTGGGAAAGCCTCGAGGGAAAGCCTCGAGGGAAAACCACAGATCCTTTGATCCACGCGACGGGAAGCGTGACATTGCTGCTACAGCCTGGAAGGAAAGTGCACGTGCATGCCCCCACTCGAGACGAGGCCTGACTCCCCTGGGGAGACTCCAGAAGTACCCAAAGATCCATGTCAGCCCCTGAGAGGAATCCTCGGTTCCGGCCCTGACTCCACACAATGTTTTTGGCCCCGGTATCGATGGGAGAGGAATCCCGAGAGGCCCCCTAGCAACTCGCATGGGGACTGGCCTCTCCTGAGGCCACCAGGGCGGGTCCCTGAGGTCCCCGTCGTAACTCGAGAACACCTGCCACAACTCGAGAAAATCCAGGAAGTTCTCCCTTCCAGGCGAGATGAGGACTATTTCCGATGAGGCGTCTGGAGACTAATGACACCTAACCTCTGGTACTTCGAAAGGGTCTTTCACACCCTTGCTGCAACTCAAGAAGTTCACCGCCATACCCGTCTCCACTCGAGAGGAAGCACGATGGTCCCGCCCACATCCAGAGGAGCCCCGTTTCCCCCTCGGAGCTCGAGATGAGGAATCCTTTCCCTGCTTTCAACGGGAAAGAATTCCCGGCGTTCCAGTCGCATCTCAAGAGGAGGCACTCTCAACAGGAAAGGCGAGAGGAACTCCATGGTCGTACCACCATTCCAAGAGTCCCCCAGATGTCTCAGTCCATTCCAGAGGAACCTCTTTGCCCTGCACTGGCTCATCTTTCACGCCGAGGATCGACTCACACCACGGTGGCACGTGGGACAGCCCTGTGGGAAAGCCTCGAGGGAAAGCCTCGAGGGAAAACCACAGATCCTTTGAACCAAGCCACGGGAAGCGTGACATTGCTGCTACAGCCTGGAAGGAAACCACACGTGCATGCCCCCACTCGAGACGAGGCCTGACTCCCCTGGGGAGACTCCAGAAGTACCCAAAGATCCATGTCAGCCCCTGAGAGGAATCCTCGGTTCCAGCCCTGACTCCACACAAGGTTTTTGGCCCCAGTATCGTCGGGAGAGGAATCCCGAGAGGCCCCCTAGCACCTCGCATGGGGACTGGCCTCTCCTGAGGCCACCAGGGCGGGTTCCTGAGGTCCCTTTCGTAACTCGAGAACACCTGCCGCAACTCGAGAAAATCCAGGAAGTTCTCCCTTCCAGGCGAGATGAGGCCTATTTCCGATGAGGCGTCTGGAGACTAATGACACCTAACCTCTGGAACTTCGAAAGGGTCTTTCACACCCTTGCTGCAACTCAAGAAGTTCACCGCCATACCTGTCTCCACTCGAGAGGAAGCACGATGGTCCCGCCCACATCCAGAGGAGCCCCGTTTCCCCCTCGTAGCTCGAGATGAGGGATCCTTTCCCTGCTTTCAACGGGCAAGAATTCCCGGCGTTCCCGTCGTATCTCAAGAGGAGGCACTCTCAACAGGAAAGGCGAGAGGAACTCCATGGTCGTACCACCATTCCAAGAGTCCCCCAGATGTCTCAGTCCATTCCAGAGGAACCTCTTTGCCCTGCACTGGCTCATCTTTCACGCCGAGGATCGACTCACACCACGGTGGCACGTGGGAGAGCCCTGTGGGAAAGCCTCGAGGGAAAGCCTCGAGGGAAAACCACAGATCCTTTGATCCACGCCACGGGAAGCGTGACATTGCTGCTACAGTCTGGAAGGAAAGCGCTCGTGCATGCCCCCACTCGAGACGAGGCTTGACTCCCCTAGGGAGACTCCAGAAGTACCCAAAGATCCATGTCAGCCCCTGAGAGGAATCCTCTGTTCCGGCCCTGACTCCACACAAGGTTTTTCGCCCTGGTATCGACGGGAGAGGAATCCTGAGAGGCCCCCTAGCAACTCGCATGGGGACTGGCCTTTCCTGAGGCCACCAGGGCGGGTCCCTGAGGTCCCCGTCGTAACTCGAGAACACCTGCCGCAACTCGAGATAATCCAGGATGTTCTCCCTTCCAGGCGAGAAGAGGCCTATTTCCGATGAGTCGTCTGGGGACTAATGACACGTAACCTCTGGAACTTCGTAAGGGTCTTTCAATCCCTTGCTGCAACTCAAGAAGTTCTCCGCCATACACGTCTCCACTCGAGAGGAAGAACGATGGTCCCGCCCACATCCAGAGGAGCCCCGTTTCCCCCTCGTAGCTCGAGATGAGGGATCCTTTCCCTGCTTTCAACGGGAAAGAATTCCCGGCGTTACAGTCGCATCTCAAGAGGAGGCACTCTCAACAGGAAAGGCGAGAGGAACTCCATGGTCGTACCACCATTCCAAGAGTCCCCCAGATGTCTCAGTCCATTCCAGAGGAACCTCTTTGCCCTGCACTGGCTCATCTTTCACGCCGAGGATCGACTCACACCACGGTGGCACGTGGGACAGCCCTGTGGGAAAGCCTCGAGGGAAAGCCTCGAGGGAAAACCACAGATCCTTTGATCCACGCCACGGGAAGCGTGACATTGCTGCTACAGTCTGGAAGGAAAGCGCTCGTGCATGCCCCCACTCGAGACGAGGCTTGACTCCCCTAGGGAGACTCCAGAAGTACCCAAAGATCCATGTCAGCCCCTGAGAGGAATCCTCTATTCCGGCCCTGACTCCACACAAAGTATTTCGCCCTGGTATCGACGGGAGAGGAATCCTGAGAGGCCCCCTAGCAACTCGCATGGGGACTGGCCTTTCCTGAGGCCACCAGGGCGGGTCCCTGAGGTCCCCGTCGTAACTCGAGAACACCTGCCACAACTCGAGAAAATACAGGAAGTTCTCCCTTCCAGGCGAGATGAGGCCTATTTCCGATGAGGCGTCTGGAGACTAATGACAACTAATCTCTGGAACTTCGAAAGAGTCTTTCACACCCTTTCTGCAACTCAAGAAGTTCACCGCCATACCCGTCTCCACTCGAGAGGAAGCACGATGGTCCCGCCCACATCCAGAGGAGCCCCATTTCCCCCTCGTAGCTCGAGATGAGGGATCCTTTCCCTGCTTTCAACGGGCAAGAATTCCCGGCGTTCCCGTCGCATCTCAAGAGGAGGCACTCTCAACAGGAAAGGCGAGAGGAACTCCATGGTCGTACCACCATTCCAAGAGTCCCCCAGATGTCTCAGTCCATTCCAGAGGAACCTCTTTGCCCTGCACTGGCTCATCTTTCACGCCGAGGATCGACTCACACCACGGTGGCACGTGGGACAGCCCTGTGGGAAAGCCTCGAGGGAAAGCCTCGAGGGAAAACCACAGATCCTTTGATCCACGCCACGGGAAGCGTGACATTGCTGCTACAGTCTGGAAGGAAAACGCTCGTGCATGCCCCCACTCGAGACGAGGCTTGACTCCCCTAGGGAGACTCCAGAAGTACACAAAGATCCATGTCAGCCCCTGAGAGGAATCCTCTGTTCCGGCCCTGACTCCACACAAGGTATTTCGACCTGGTATCGACGGGAGAGGAATCCTGAGAGGCCCCCTAGCAACTCGCATGGGGACTGGCCTTTCCTGAGGCCACCAGGGCGGGTCCCTGAGGTCCCCGTCGTAACTCGAGAACACCTGCCGCTTCTCGAGAAAATCCAGGATGTTCTCCCTTCCAGGCGAGAAGAGGCCTATTTCCGATGAGTCGTCTGGGGACTAATGACACGTAACCTCTGGAACTTCGTAAGGGTCTTTCAATCCCTTGCTGCAACTCAAGAAGTTCTCCGCCATACACGTCTCCACTCGAGAGGAAGAACGATGGTCCCGCCCACATCCAGAGGAGCCCCGTTTCCCCCTCGTAGCTCGAGATGAGGGATCCTTTCCCTGCTTTCAACGGGAAAGAATTCCCGGCGTTACCGTCGCATCTCAAGAGGAGGCACTCTCAACAGGAAAGGCGAGAGGAACTCCATGGTCGTACCACCATTCCAAGAGTCCCCCAGATGTCTCAGTCCATTCCAGAGGAACCTCTTTGCCCTGCACTGGCTCATCTTTCACGCCGAGGATCGACTCACACCACGGTGGCACGTGGGACAGCCCTGTGGGAAAGCCTCGAGGGAAAGCCTCGAGGGAAAACCACAGATCCTTTGATCCACGCCACGGGAAGCGTGACATTGCTGCTACAGTCTGGAAGGAAAGCGCTCGTGCATGCCCCCACTCGAGACGAGGCTTGACTCCCCTAGGGAGACTCCAGAAGTACCCAAAGATCCATGTCAGCCCCTGAGAGGAATCCTCTATTCCGGCCCTGACTCCACACAAGGTTTTTCGCCCTGGTATCGACGGGAAAGGAATCCTGAGAGACCCCCTAGCAACTCGCATGGGGACTGGCCTTTCCTGAGGCCACCAGGGCGGGTCCCTGATGTCCCCGTCGTAACTCGAGAACACCTGCCGCAACTCGAGAAAATCCAGGATGTTCTCCCTTCCAGGCGAGAAGAGGCCTATTTCCGATGAGTCGTCTGGGGACTAATGACACGTAACCTCTGGAACTTCGTAAGGGTCTTTCAATCCCTTGCTGCAACTCAAGAAGTTCTCCGCCATACACGTCTCCACTCGAGAGGAAGAACGATGGTCCCGCCCACATCCAGAGGAGCCCCGTTTCCCCCTCGTAGCTCGAGATGAGGGATCCTTTCCCTGCTTTCAACGGGAAAGAATTCCTGGCGTTCCCGTCGCATCTCAAGAGGAGGCACTCTCAACAGGAAAGGCGAGAGGAACTCCATGGTCGTACCACCATTCCAAGAGTCCCCCAGATGTCTCAGTCCATTCCAGAGGAACCTCTTTGCCCTGCACTGGCTCATCTTTCACGCCGAGGATCGACTCACACCACGGTGGCACGTGGGACAGCCCTGTGGGAAAGCCTCGAGGGAAAGCCTCGAGGGAAAACCACAGATCCTTTGATCCACGCAACGGGAAGCGTGATATTGCTGCTACAGCCTGGAAGGAAAGCGCACGTGCATGCCCCCACTCGAGACGAGGCCTGACTCCCCTGGGGAGACTCCAGAAGTACCCAAAGATCCATGTCAGCCCCTGAGAGGAATCCTCGGTTCCGGCCCTGTCTCCACACAAGGTTTTTGGCCCCGGTATCGACGGGACAGGAATCCCCAGAGGACCCCTAGCAGCTCGCATGGGGACTGGCCGTTCCTGAGGCCACCAGGGCGGGTCCCTGAGGTCCCCGTCGTCACTCGAGAACACCTGCCGCAACTCGAGAAAATCCAGGAAGTTCTCCCTTCCAGGCGAGATGAGGCCTATTTCCGATGAGGCTTCTGGAGACTAATGACTCCTAACCTCTGGAACTTCGAAAGGGTCTTTCACACCCTTGATGCAACTCAAGAAGTTCACCGCCATACCCGTCTCCACTCGCGAGGAAGCACGATGGTCCCGCCCACATCTAGAGGAGCGCCGCTTCCCCCTCATAGCTCGAGATGACGGATCCTTTCCCTGCTTTCAACGGAAAGAATTCCCAGCATTCCCATCACATCTCAAGAGGAGGCACTCTCAACAGGAAAAGCGAGAGGAACTCCATGGTCGTACCACCATTCCAAGAGTCCCCCAGATGTCTCAGTCCATTCCAGAGGAACCTCTTTGCCCTGCACTGCCTCATCTTTCACGCCGAGGATCGACTCACACCACGGTGGCACGTGGGACAGCCCTGTGGGAAAGCCTCGAGGGAAAGCCTCGAGGGAAAACCACAGATCCTTTGATCCACGCAACGGGAAGCGTGACATTGCTGCTACAGCCTGGAAGGAAAGCGCACGTGCATGCCCCCACTCGAGACGAGGCCTGACTCCCCTGGGGAGACTCCAGAAGTACCCAAAGATCCATGTCAGCCCCTGAGAGGAATCCTCGGTTCCGGACCTGACTCCACACAAGGTTTTTGGCCCGGGTATCGACGGGAGAGGAATCCCGAGAGGCCCCCTAGCACCTCGCATGGGGACTGGCCTCTCCTGAGGCCACCAGGGCGTGTCCCTGAGGTCCCCGTCGTAACTCGAGAACACCTGCCGCAACTCAAGAAAATCCAGGAAGTTCTCCCTTCCAGGCGAGATGAGGCCAATTTCCGATGAGGTGTCTGGAGACTAATGACACCTAACCTCTGGAACTTCGAAAGGGTCTTTCACACCCTTGCTGCAACTCAAGAAGTTCACCGCCATACCCGTCTCCACTCGAGAGGAAGCACGATGGTCCCGCCCACATCCAGAGGAGCCCCGTTTCCCCCTCGGAGCTCGAGATGAGGGATCCTTTCCCTGCTTTCAACGGAAAGAATTCCCGGCGTTCCCATCGCATCTCAAGAGGAGGCACTCTCAACAGGAAAGGCGAGAGGAACTCCATGGTCGTACCACCATTCCAAGAGTCCCCCAGATGTCTCAGTCCATTCCAGAGGAACCTCTTTGCCCTGCACTGCCTCATCTTTCACGCCGAGGATCGACTCACACCACGGTGGCACGTGGGACAGCCCTGTGGGAAAGCCTCGAGGGAAAGCCTCGAGGGAAAACCACAGATCCTTTGATCCAAGCAACGGGAAGCGTGACATTGCTTCTACAGCCTGGAAGGAAAGCGCACGTGCATGCCCCCACTCGAGACGAGGCCTGACTCCCCTGGGGAGACTCCAGAAGTACCCAAAGATCCATGTCAGCCCCTGAGAGGAATCCTCGGTTACGGCCCTGACTCCACACAAGGTTTTTGGCCCCGGTATCGACGGGAGAGGAATCCCGAGTGGCCCCCTAACACCTCTCATGGGGACCGGCCTGTCCTGAGGCCACCAGGGCGGGTCCCTGAGGTCCCCGTCGTAACTCGAGAACACCTGCCGCAACTCGAGAAAATCCAGGAAGTTCTCCCTTCCAGGCGAGATGAGGCCTATTTCCGATGAGGTGTCTGGAGACTAATGACACCTAACCTCTGGAACTTCGAAAGGGTCTTTCACACCCTTGCTGCAACTCTAGAAGTTCACCGCCATACCCGTCTCCACTCGAGAGGAAGCACGATGGTCCCGCCCATATCCAGAGGAGCCCCGTTTCCGCCTCAGAGCTCGAGATGAGGGATCCTTTCTTTGCTTTCAACGGAAAGAATTCCCGGCATTCCCATCACATCTCAAGAGGAGGCACTCTCAACAGGAAAGGCGAGAGGAACTCCATGGTGTACCACCATTCCAAGAGTCCCCCAGATGTCTCAGTCCATTCCAGAGGAACCTCTTTGCCCTGCACTGGCTCATCTTTCACGCTGAGGATCGACTCACACCACGGTGGCACGTGGGACAGCCCTGTGGGAAAGCCTCGAGGGAAAGCCTCGAGGGAAAACCACAGATCCTTTGATCCACGCGACGGGAAGCGTGACATTGCTGCTACAGCCTGGAAGGAAAGTGCACGTTCATGCCCCCACTCGAGACGAGGCCTGACTCCCCTGGGGAGACTCCAGAAGTACCCAAAGATCAATGTCAGCCCCTGAGAGGAATCCTCGGTTCCGGCCCTGACTCCACACAATGTTTTTGGCCCCGATATCGACGGGAGAGGAATCCCGAGAGGCCCCCTAGCAACTCGCATGGGGACTGGCCTCTCCTGAGGCCACCCGGGCGCGTCCCTGAGGTCCCCGTCGTAACTCGAGAACACCTGCCACAACTCGAGAAAATCCAGGAAGTTCTCCCTTCCAGGCGAGATGAGGACTATTTCCGATGAGGCGTCTGGAGACTAATGACACCTAACCTCTGGTACTTCGAAAGGGTCTTTCACACCCTTGCTGCAACTCAAGAAGTTCACCGCCATACCCGTCTCCACTCGAGACGAAGCATGATGGTCCCGCCCACATCCAGAGGAGCCCCGTTTCCCCCTCGGAGCTCGAGATGAGGAATCCTTTCCCTGCTTTCAACGGGAAAGAATTCCCGGCGTTCCAGTCGCATCTCAAGAGGAGGCACTCTCAACAGGAAAGGCGAGAGGAACTCCATGGTCGTACCACCATTCCAAGAGTCCCCCAGATGTCTCAGTCCATTCCAGAGGAACCTCTTTGCCCTGCACTGCCTCATCTTTCACGCCAAGGATCGACTCACACCACGGTGGCACGTGGGACAGCCCTGTGGGAAAGCCTCGAGGGAAAGCCTCGAGGGAAAACCACAGATCCTTTGATCCACGCCACTGGAATCGTGACATTGCTGCAACAGCCTTGAAGGAAAGCCACGTGCATGCCCCCACTCGAGACGAGGCCTGACTCCCCTGGGGAGACTCCAGAAGTACCCAAAGATCCATGTCAGCCCCTGAGAGGAATCCTCGGTTCCGGCCCTGACTCCACACAAGGTTTTTGGCCCCGGTATCGACGGGAGAGGAATCCCGAGAGGCCCCCTAGCACCTCGCATGGGGACTGGCCTCTCCTGAGGCCACCAGGGCGTGTCCCTGAGGTCCCCGTCGTAACTCGAGAACACCTGCCGCAACTCAAGAAAATCCAGGAAGTTCTCCCTTCCAGGCGAGATGAGGCCAATTTCCGATGAGGTGTCTGGAGACTAATGACACCTAACCTCTGGAACTTCAAAAGGGTCTTTCACACCCTTGATGCAACTCAAGAAGTTCACCGCCATACCCGTCTCCACTCGAGAGGAAGCACGATGGTCCCGCCCACATCCAGAGGAGCGCCGCTTCCCCCTCGTAGCTCGAGATGACGGATCCTTTCCCTGCTTTCAACGGGAAAGAATTCCCGGCGTTCCCGTCGCATCTCAAGAGGAGGCACTCTCAACAGGAAAGGCGAGAGGAACTCCATGGTCGTACCACCATTCCAAGAGTCCCCTAGATGTCTCAGTCCATTCCAGAGGAACCTCTTTGCCCTGCACTGGCTCATCTTTCACGCCGAGGATCGACTCACACCACGGTGGCACGTGGGACAGCCCTGTGGAAAAGCCTCGAGGGAAAGCCTCGAGGGAAAACCACAGATCCTTTGATCCACGCCACGGGAAGCGTGATATTGCTGCTACAGCCTGGAAGGAAAGCGCAAGTGCATGCCCCCACTCGAGACGAGGCCTGACTCCCCTGGGGAGACTCCAGAAGTCCCCAAAGATCCATGTCAGCCCCTGAGAGGAATCCTCGGTTCCGGCCCTGACTCCACACGAGGTTTTTGGCCCCGGTATCGACGGTAGAGGAATCCCGAGAGGCCCCCTAGCAACTCGCATGGGGACTGGCCTTTCCTGAGGCCACCAGGGCGGGTCCCTGAGGTCCCCGTCGTAACTCGAGAACACCTGCCGCAACTCGAGAAAATCCAGGAAGTTCTCCCTTCCAGGCGAGATGAGGCCTATTTCCGATGAGGCGTCTGGAGACTAATGACACCTAACCTCTGGAACTTCGAAAGGGTCTTTCACACCCTTGCTGCAACTCCAGAAGTTCACCTCCATACCCGTCTCCACTCGAGAGGAAGCACGATGGTCCCGCCCACATCCAGAGGAGCCCCGTTTCCCCCTCGGAGCTCGAGATGAGGGATCCTTTCCCTGCTTTCAACGGGAAAGAATTCCCGGCGTTCCCGTCGCATCTCAAGAGGAGGCACTCTCAACAGGAAAGGCGAGAGGAACTCCATGGTCGTACCACCATTCCAAGAGTCCCCCAGATGTCTCAGTCCATTCCAGAGGAACCTCTTTGCCCTGCACTGGCTCATCTTTCACGCCGAGGATCGACTCACACCACGGTGGCACGTGGGACAGCCCTGTGGGAAAGCCTCGAGGGAAAGCCTTGAGGGAAAACCACAGATCCTTTGAACCAAGCCACGGGAAGCGTGACATTGCTGCTACAGCCTGGAAGGAAACCACACGTGCATGCCCCCACTCGAGACGAGGCCTGACTCCCCTGGGGAGACTCCAGAAGTACCCAAAAATCCATGTCAGCCCCTGAGAGGAATCCTCGGTTCCAGCCCTGACTCCACACAAGGTTTTTGGCCCCGGTATCGTCGGGAGAGCAATCCCGAGAGGCCCCCTAGCACCTCGCATGGGGACTGGCCTCTCCTGAGGCCACCAGGACGGGTCCCTGAGGTCCCCTTCGTAACTCGAGAACACCTGCCGCAACTCGAGAAAATCCAGGAAGTTCTCCCTTCCAGGCGAGATGAGGCCAATTTCCGATGAGGTGTCTGGAGACTAATGACACCTAACCTCTGGAACTTCAAAAGGGTCTTTCACACCCTTGATGCAACTCAAGAAGTTCACCGCCATACCCGTCTCCACTCGAGAGGAAGCACGATGGTCCCGCCCACATCCAGAGGAGCGCCGCTTCCCCCTCGTAGCTCGAGATGACGGATCCTTTCCCTGCTTTCAACGGGAAACAATTCCCGGCGTTCCCGTCGCATCTCAAGAGGAGGCACTCTCAACAGGAAAGGCGAGAGGAACTCCATGGTCGTACCACCATTCCAAGAGTCCCCGAGATGTCTCAGTCCATTCCAGAGGAACCTCTTTGCCCTGCACTGGCTCATCTTTCACGCCGAGGATCGACTCACACCACGGTGGCACGTGGGACAGCCCTGTGGAAAAGCCTCGAGGGAAAGCCTCGAGGGAAAACCACAGATCCTTTGATTCACGCCACGGGAAGCGTGATATTGCTGCTACAGCCTGGAAGGAAAGCGCACGTGCATGCCCCCACTCGAGACGAGGCCTGACTCCCCTGGGGAGACTCCAGAAGTCCCCAAAGATCCATGTCAGCCCCTGAGAGGAATCCTCGGTTCCGGCCCTGACTCCACACGAGGTTTTTGGCCCCGGTATCGACGGTAGAGGAATCCCGAGAGGCCCCCTAGCAACTCGCATGGGGACTGGCCTTTCCTGAGGCCACCAGGGCGGGTCCCTGAGGTCCCCGTCGTAACTCGAGAACACCTGCCGCAACTCGAGAAAATCCAGGAAGTTCTCCCTTCCAGGCGAGATGAGGCCTATTTCCGATGAGGTGTCTGGAGACTAATGACACCTAACCTCTGGAACTTCGAAAGGGTCTTTCACACCCTTGCTGCAACTCAAGAAGTTCACCGCCATACCCGTCTCCACTCGAGAGGAAGCACGATGGTCCCGCCCACATCCAGAGGAACCCCGTTTCCGCCTCGGAGCTCGAAATGAGGTATCCTTTCCCTGCTTTCAACAGGAAAGAATTCCCGGCGTTCCCGTCGCATCTCAAGAGGAGGCACTCTCAACAGGAAAAGCGAGAGGAACTCCATGGTCGTACCACCATTCCAAGAGTCCCCCAGATGTCTCAGTCCATTCCAGAGGAACCTCTTTGCCTGCACTGGCTCATCTTTCACGCCGAGGATCGACTCACACCACGGTGGCACGTGGGACAGCCCTGTGGGAAAGCCTCGAGGGAAAACCTCGAGGGAAAATCACAGATCCTTTGATCCACGCCACGGGAAGCGTGACATTGCTGCTACAGACTGGAAGGAAAGCGCACGTGCATGCCCCCACTCGAGACGAGGCCTGACTCCCCTGGGGAGACTCCAGATGTACCCAAAGATCCATGTCAGCCCCTGAGAGGAATCCTCGGTTCCGGCCCTGACTCCACACAAGGTTTTTGGCCCCGGTATCGACGGGAGAGGAATCCCGAGAGGCCCCCTAGCACCTCGCATGGGGACTGGCCTTTCCTGAGGCCACCAGGGCGGGTCCCTGAGGTCCCCGTCGTAACTCGAGAACACCTGCCGCAACTCGAGAAAATCCAGGAAGTTCTCCCTTCCAGGCGAGATGAGGCCTATTTCCGATGAGGCGTCTGGAGACTAATGACACCTAACCTCTGGAACTTCGAAAGGGTCGTTCACACCCTTGCTGCAACTCAAGAAGTTCACCGCCATACCCGTCTCCACTCGAGAGGAAGCACGATGGTCCCGCCCACATCCAGAGGAGCCCCGTTTCCCACTCGTAGCTCGAGATGAGGGATCCTTTCCCTGCTTTCAACGGAAAAGAATTCCCGGCGTTCCCGTCGCATCTCAAGAGGAGGCACTCTCAACAGGAAAGGCGAGAGGAACTCCATGGTCGTACCACCATTCCAAGAGTCCCCCAGATGTCTCAGTCCATTCCAGAGGAAGCTCTTTGCCCTGCACTGGCTCATCTTTCACGCCGAGGATCGACTCACACCACGGTGGCACGTGGGACAGCCCTGTGGGAAAGCCTCGAGGGAAAGCCTCGAGGGAAAACCACAGATCCTTTGATCCACGCGACGGGAAGCGTGACATTGCTGCAACAGCCTGGAAGGAAAGCGCACGTGCATGCCCCCACTCGAGACGAGGCCTGACTCCCCTGGGGAGACTCCAGAAGTACCCAAAGATCCATGTCAGCCCCTGAGAGGAATCCTCGGTTCCGGCCCTGACTCCACACAAGGTTTTTGGCCCCGGTATCGACGGGAAAGGAATCCCGAGAGGCCCCCTAGCACCTCGCATGGGGACTGGCCTCTCCTGAGGCCACCAGGGCGTGTCCCTGAGGTCCCCGTCTTAACTCGAGAACACCTGCCGCAACTCAAGAAAATCCAGGAAGTTCTCCCTTCCAGGCGAGATGAGGCCAATTTCCGATGAGGTGTCTGGAGACTAATGACACCTAACCTCTGGAACTTCGAAAGGGTCTTTCACACCCTTGCTGCAACTCAAGAAGTTCACCGCCATACCCGTCTCCACTCGAGAGGAAGCACGATGGTCCCGCCCACATCCAGAGGAGCCCCGTTTCCCCCTCGGAGCTCGAGATGAGGGATCCTTTCCCTGCTTTCAACGGAAAGAATTCCCGGCATTCCCATCGCATCTCAAGAGGAGGCACTCTCAATAGGAAAGGCGAGAGGAACTCCATGGTCGTACCACCATTCCAAGAGTCCCCCAGATGTCTCAGTCCATTCCAGAGGAACCTCTTTGCCCTGCACTGGCTCATCTTTCACGCCGAGGATCGACTCACACCACGGTGGCACGTGGGACAGCCCTGTGGGAAAGCCTCGAGGGAAAGCCTCGAGGGAAAACCACAGATCCTTTGATCCAAGCAACGGGAAGCGTGACATTGCTTCTACAGCCTGGAAGGAAAGCGCACGTGCATGCCACCACTCGAGACGAGGCCTGACTCCCCTGGGGAGACTCCAGAGGTACCCAAAGATCCATGTCAGCCCCTGAGAGGAATCCTCGGTTCCGGCCCTGACTCCACACAAGGTTTTTGGCCCCGGTATCGACGGGAGAGGAATCCCGAGAGGCCCCCTAACACCTCGCATGGGGACTGGCCTGTCCTGAGGCCACCAGGGCGGGTCCCTGAGGTCCCCGTCGTAACTCGAGAACACCTGCTGCAACTCGAGAAAATCCAGGAAGTTCTCCCTTCCAGGCGAGATGAGGCCTATTTCCGATGAGGTGTCTGGAGACTAATGACACCTAACCTCTGGAACTTCGAAAGGGTCTTTCACACCCTTGCTGCAAGTCAAGAAGTTCACCGCCATACCCGTCTCCACTCGAGAGGAAGCACGATGGTCCCGCCCACATCCAGAGGAGCCCCGTTTCCGCCTCGGAGCTCGAGATGAGGGATCCTTTCCCTGCTTTCAACGGAAAGAATTCCCGGCATTCCCATCACATCTCAAGAGGAGGCACTCTCAACAGGAAATGCGAGAGGAACTCCATGGTGTACCACCATTCCAAGAGTCCCCCAGATGTCTCAGTCCATTCCAGAGGAACCTCTTTTCCCTGCACTGGCTCATCTTTCACGCCGAGGATCGACTCACACCACGGTGGCACGTGGGACAGCCCTGTGGGAAAGCCTCGAGGGAAAGCCTCGAGGGAAAACCTCAGATTCTTTGATCCACGCGACGGGAAGCGTGACATTGCTGCTACAGCCTGGAAGGAAAGTGCACGTGCATGCCCCCACTCGAGACGAGGCCTGACTCCCCTGGGGAGACTCCAGAAGTACCCAAAGATCCATGTCAGCCCCTGAGAGGAATCCTCGGTTCCAGCCCTGACTCCACACAAGGTTTTTGGCCCCGGTATCGTCGGGAGAGGAATCCCGAGAGGCCCCCTAGCACCTCGCATGGGGACTGGCCTCTCCTGAGGCCACCAGGGCGGGTCCCTGAGGTCCCCTTCGTAACTCGAGAACACCTGCCGCAACTCGAGAAAATCCAGGAAGTTCTCCCTTCCAGGCGAGATGAGTCCTATTTCCGATGAGGCGTCTGGAGACTAATGACACCTAACCTCTGGAACTTCGAAAGGGTCTTTCACACCCTTGCTGCAACTCAAGAAATTCACCGCCATACCCGTCTCCACTCGAGAGGAAGCACGATAGTCCCGCCCACATCCAGAGGAGCCCCGTTTCCCCCTCGTAGCTCGAGATGAGGTATCCTTTCCCTGCTTTCAACGGGAAAGAATTCCCGGCGTTCCCGTCGCATCTCAAGAGGAGGCACTCTCAACAGGAAAAGCGAAAGGAACTCCATGGTCGTACCACCATTCCAAGAGTCCCCCAGATGTCTCAGTCCATTCCAGAGGAAGCTCTTTGCCCTGCACTGGCTCATCTTTCACGCCGAGGATCGACTCACACCACGGTGGCACGTGGGACAGCCCTGTGGGAAAGCCTCGAGGGAAAGCCTCGAGGGAAAACCACAGATCCTTTGATCCACGCCACGGGAAGCGTGACATTGCTGCAACAGCCTGGAAGGAAAGCGCACGTGCATGCCCCCACTCGAGACGAGGCCTGACTCCCCTGGGGAGACTCCAGAAGTACCCAAAGATCCATGTCAGCCCCTGAGAGGAATCCTCGGTTCCGGCCCTGACTCCACACAAGGTTTTTGGCCCCGGTATCGACGGGAGAGGAATCCCGAGAGGCCCCCTAGCACCTCGCATGGGGACTGGCCTCTCCTGAGGCCACCAGGGCGTGTCCCTGAGGTCCCCGTCGTAACTCGAGAACACCTGCCGCAACTCAAGAAAATCCAGGAAGTTCTCCCTTCCAGGCGAGATGAGGCCAATTTCCGATGAGGTGTCTGGAGACTAATGACACCTAACCTCTGGAACTTCGAAAGGGTCTTTCACACCCTTGCTGCAACTCAAGAAGTTCACCGCCATACCCGTCTCCACTCGAGAGGAAGCACGATGGTCCCGCCCACATCCAGAGGAGCCCCGTTTCCCCCTCGGAGCTCGAGATGAGGGATCCTTTGCCTGCTTTCAACGGAAAGAATTCCCGGCGTTCCCATCGCATCTCAAGAGGAGGCACTCTCAACAGGAAAGGCGAGAGGAACTCCATGGTCGTACCACCATTCCAAGAGTCCCCCAGATGTCTCAGTCCATTCCAGAGGAACCTCTTTGCCCTGCACTGGCTCATCTTTCACGCCGAGGATCGACTCACACCACGGTGGCACGTTGGACAGCCCTGTGGGAAAGCCTCGAGGGAAAGCCTCGAGGGAAAACCACAGATCCTTTGATCCAAGCAACGGGAAGCGTGACATTGCTTCTACAGCCTGGAAGGAAAGCGCACGTGCATGCCCCCACTCGAGACGAGGCCTGACTCCCCTGGGGAGACTCCAGAAGTACCCAAAGATCCATGTCAGCCCCTGAGAGGAATCCTCGGTTCCGGCCCTGACTCCACACAAGGTTTTTGGCCCCGGTATCGACGGGAGAGGAATCCCGAGAGGCCCCCTAACACCTCGCATGGGGACTGGCCTGTCCTGAGGCCACCAGGGCGGGTCCCTGAGGTCCCCGTCGTAACTCGAGAACACCTGCCGCAACTCGAGAAAATCCAGGAAGTACTCCCTTCCAGGCGAGATGAGGCCTATTTCCGATGAGGTGTCTGGAGACTAATGACACCTAAACTCTGGAACTTCGAAAGGGTCTTCAACACCCTTGCTGCAACTCAAGAAGTTCACCGCCATACCCGTCTCCACTCGAGAGGAAGCACGATGGTCCCGCCCACATCCAGAGGAGCCCCGTTTTCGCCTCGGAGCTCGAGATGTGGGATCCTTTCCCTGCTTTCAACGGAAAGAATTCCCGGCATTCCCATCACATCTCAAGAGGAGGCACTCTCAACAGGAAATGCGAGAGGAACTCCATGGTGTACCACCATTCCAAGAGTCCCCCAGATGTCTCAGTCCATTCCAGAGGAATATCTTTGCCCTGCACTGGCTCATCTTTCACGCCGTGGATCGACTCACACCACGGTGGCACGTGGGACAGCCCTGTGGGAAAGCCTCGAGGGAAAGCCTCGAGGGAAAACCTCAGATCCTTTGATCCACGCGACGGGAAGCGTGACATTGCTGCTACAGCCTGGAAGGAAAGTGCACGTGCATGCCCCCACTCTAGACGAGGCCTGACTCCCCTGGGGAGACTCCAGAAGTACCCAAAGATCCATGTCAGCCCCTGAGAGGAATCCTCGGTTCCGGCCCTGACTCCACACAAGGTTTTTGGCCCCGGTATCGACGGGAGAGGAATCCCGAGAGGCCCCCTAGCAACTCGCATGGGGACTGGCCTCTCCTGAGGCCACCCGGGCGGGTCCCTGAGGTCCCCGTCGTAACTCGAGAACACCTGCCACAACTCGAGAAAATCCAGGAAGTTCTCCCTTCCAGGCGAGATGAGGACTATTTCCGATGAGGCGTCTGGAGACTAATGACACCTAACCTCTGGTACTTCGAAAGGGTCTTTCACACCCTTGCTGCAACTCAAGAAGTTCACCGCCATACCCGTCTCCACTCGAGAGGAAGCACGATGGTCCCGCCCACATCCAGAGGAGCCCCGTTTCCCCCTCGGAGCTCGAGATGAGGGATCCTTTCCCTGCTTTCAACGGGAAAGAATTCCCGGCGTTCCCGTCGCATCTCAAGAGGAGGCACTCTCAACAGGAAAGGCGAGAGGAACTCCATGGTCGTACCACCATTCCAAGAGTCCCCCAGATGTCTCAGTCCATTCCAGAGGAACCTCTTTGCCCTGCACTGGCTCATCTTTCACGCCGAGGATCGACTCACACCACGGTGGCACGTGGGACAGCCCTGTGGGAAAGCCTCGAGGGAAAGCCTCGAGGGAAAACCTCAGATCCCTTGATTCACGGGACGGGAAGCGTGACATTGCTGCTACAGCCTGGAAGGAAAGTGCACGTGCATGCCCCCACTCGAGACGAGGCCTGACTCCCCTGGGGAGACTCCAGAAGTACCCAAAGATCCATGTCAGCCCCTGAGAGGAATCCTCGGTTCCGGCCCTGACTCCACACAAGGTTTTTGGCCCCGGTATCGACGGGAGAGGAATCCCGAGAGGCCCCCTAGCAACTCGCATGGGGACTGGCCTCTCCTGAGGCCACCAGGGCGGGTCCCTGAGGTCCCCGTCGTAACTCGAGAACACCTGCCACAACTCGAGAAAATCCAGGAAGTTCTCCCTTCCAGGCGAGATGAGGACTATTTCCGATGAGGCGTCTGGAGACTAATGACACCTAACCTCTGGTACTTCGAAAGGGTCTTTCACACCCTTGCTGCAACTCAAGAAGTTCACCGCCATACCTGTCTCCACTCGAGAGGAAGCACGATGGTCCCGCCCACATCCAGAGGAGCCCCGTTTCCCCCTCGGAGCTCGAGATGAGGGATCCTTTCCCTGCTTTCAACGGGAAAGAATTCCCGGCGTTCCCGTCGCATCTCAAGAGGAGGCACTCTCAACAGGAAAGGCGAGAGGAACTCCATGGTCGTACCACCATTCCAAGAGTCCCCCAGATGTCTCAGTCCATTCCAGAGGAACCTCTTTGCCCTGCACTGGCTCATCTTTCACGCCGAGGATCGACTCACACCACGGTGGCACGTGGGACAGCCCTGTGGGAAAGCCTCGAGGGAAAGCCTCGAGGGAAAACCACAGATCCTTTGAACCAAGCCACGGGAAGCGTGACATTGCTGCTACAGCCTGGAAGGAAACCACACGTGCATGCCCCCACTCGAGACGAGGCCTGACTCCCCTGGGGAGACTCCAGAAGTACCCAAAGATCCATGTCAGCCCCTGAGAAGAATCCTCGGTTCCGGCCCTGACTCCACACAAGGTTTTTGGCCCCGGTATCGACGGGAGAGGAATCCCGAGAGGCCCCCTAACACCTCGCATGGGGACTGGCCTGTCCTGAGGCCACCAGGGCGGGTCCCTGAGGTCCCCGTCGTAACTCGAGAACACCTGCCGCAACTCGAGAAAATCCAGGAAGTTCTCCCTTCCAGGCGAGATGAGGCCTATTTCCGATGAGGCGTCTGGAGACTAATGACACCTAACCTCTGGAACTTCGAAAGGGTCTTTCACACTCTTGCTGCAACTCAAGAAGTTCACCGCCATACCCGTCTCCACTCGAGAGGAAGCACGATGGTCCCGCCCACATCCAGAGGAGCCCCGTTTTCGCCTCGGAGCTCGAGATGAGGGATCCTTTCCCTGCTTTCAACGGAAAGAATTCCCGGCATTCCCATCACATCTCAAGAGGAGGCACTCTCAACAGGAAATGCGAGAGGAACTCCATGGTGTACCACCATTCCAAGAGTCCCCCAGATGTCTCAGTCCATTCCAGAGGAACATCTTTGCCCTGCACTGGCTCATCTTTCACGCCGAGGATCGACTCACACCACGGTGGCACGTGGGACAGCCCTGTGGGAAAGCCTCGAGGGAAAGCCTCGAGGGAAAACCTCAGATCCTTTGATCCACGCGACGGGAAGCGTGACATTGCTGCTACAGCCTGGAAGGAAAGTGCACGTGCATGCCCCCACTCGAGACGAGGCCTGACTCCCCTGGGGAGACTCCAGAAGTACCCAAAGATCCATGTCAGCCCCTGAGAGGAATCCTCGGTTCCGGCCCTGATTCCACACAAGGTTTATGGCCCCGGTATCGACGGGAGAGGAATCCCGAGAGGCCCCCTAGCAACTCGCATGGGGACTGGCCTCTCCTGAGGCCACCCGGGCGGGTCCCTGAGGTCCCCGTCGTAACTCGAGAACACCTGCCACAACTCGAGAAAATCCAGGAAGTTCTCCCTTCCAGGCGAGATGAGGACTATTTCCGATGAGGCGTCTGGAGACTAATGACACCTAACCTCTGGTACTTCGAAAGGGTCTTTCACACCCTTGCTGCAACTCAAGAAGTTCACCGCCATACCCGTCTCCACTCGAGAGGAAGCACGATGGTCCCGCCCACATCCAGAGGAGCCCCGTTTCCCCCTCGGAGCTCGAGATGAGGGATCCTTTCCCTGCTTTCAACGGGAAAGAATTCCCGGCGTTCCCGTCGCATCTCAAGAGGAGGCACTCTCAACAGGAAAGGCGAGAGGAACTCCATGGTCGTACCACCATTCCAAGAGTCCCCCAGATGTCTCAGTCCATTCCAGAGGAACCTCTTTGCCCTGCACTGGCTCATCTTTCATGCCGAGGATCGACTCACACCACGGTGGCACGTGGGACAGCCCTGTGGGAAAGCCTCGAGGGAAAGCCTCGAGGGAAAACCACAGATCCTTTGAACCAAGCCACGGGAAGCGTGACATTGCTGCTACAGCCTGGAAGGAAACCACACGTGCATGCCCCCACTCGAGACGAGGCCTGACTCCCCTGGGGAGACTCCAGAAGTACCCAAAGATCCATGTCAGCCCCTGAGAGGAATCCTCGGTTCCAGCCCTGACTCCACACAAGGTTTTTGGCCCCGGTATCGTCGGGAGAGGAATCCCGAGAGGCCCCCTAGCACCTCGCATGGGGACTGGCCTCTCCTGAGGCCACCAGGGCGGGTCCCTGAGGTCCCCTTCATAACTCGAGAACACCTGCCGCAACTCGAGAAAATCCAGGAAGTTCTCCCTTCCAGGCGAGATGAGGCCTATTTCCGATGAGGCGTCTGGAGACTAATGACACCTAACCTCTGGAACTTCGAAAGGGTCTTTCACACCCTTGCTGCAACTCAAGAAGTTCACCGCCATACCCGTCTCCACTCGAGAGGAAGCACGATAGTCCCGCCCACATCCAGAGGAGCCCCGTTTCCCCCTCGTAGCTCGAGATGAGGTATCCTTTCCCTGCTTTCAACGGGAAAGAATTCCCGTCGTTCCCGTCGCATCTCAAGAGGAGGCACTCTCAACAGGAAAAGCGAGAGGAACTCCATGGTCGTACCACCATTCCAAGAGTCCCCCAGATGTCTCAGTCCATTCCAGAGGAACCTCTTTGCACTGCACTGGCTCATCTTTCACGCCAAGGATCGACTCACACCACGGTGGCACGTGGGACAGCCCTGAGGGAAAGCCTCGAGGGAAAGCCTCGAGGGAAAACCACAGATCCTTTGATCCACGCCACGGGAAGCGTGACATTGCTGCTACAGCCTGGAAGGAAAGCGCACGTGCATGCCCCCAGTCGAGACGAGGCCTGACTCCCCTGGGGAGACTCCAGAAGTACCCAAAGATCCATGTCAGCCCCTGAGAGGAATCCTCGGTTCCGGCCCTGACTCCACACAAGGTTTTTGGCCCCGGTATCGACGGGAGAGGAATCCCGAGAGGCCCCCTAGCACCTCGCATGGGGACTGGCCTCTCCTGAGGCCACCAGGGCGTGTCCCTGAGGTCCCCGTCGTAACTCGAGAACACCTGCCGCAACTCAAGAAAATCCAGGAAGTTCTCCCTTCCAGGCGAGATGAGGCCAATTTCCGATGAGGTGTCTGGAGACTAATGACACCTAACCTCTGGAACTTCGAAAGGGTCTTTCACACCCTTGCTGCAACTCAAGAAGTTCACCGCCATACCCGTCTCCACTCGAGAGGAAGCACGATGGTCCCGCCCACATCCAGAGGAGCCCCGTTTCCCCCTCGGAGCTCGAGATGAGGGATCCTTTCCCTGCTTTCAACGGAAAGAATTCCCGGCATTCCCATCGCATCTCAAGAGGAGGCACTCTCAACAGGAAAGGCGAGAGGAACTCCATGGTCGTACCACCATTCCAAGAGTCCCCCAGATGTCTCAGTCCATTCCAGAGGAACCTCTTTGCCCTGCACTGGCTCATCTTTCACGCCGAGGATCGACTCACACCACGGTGGCACGTGGGACAGCCCTGTGGGAAAGCCTCGAGGGAAAGCCTCGAGGGAAAACCACAGATCCTTTGAACCAAGCCACGGGAAGCGTGACATTGCTGCTACAGCCTGGAAGGAAACCACACGTGCATGCCCCCACTCGAGACGAGGCCTGACTCCCCTGGGGAGACTCCAGAAGTACCCAAAGATCCATGTCAGCCCCTGAGAGGAATCCTCGGTTCCAGCCCTGACTCCACACAAGGTTTTTGGCCCCGGTATCGTCGGGAGAGGAATCCCGAGAGGCCCCCTAGCACCTCGCATGGGGACTGGCCTCTCCTGAGGCCACCCGGGCGGGTCCCTGAGGTCCCCTTCGTAAATCGAGAACACCTGCCTCAACTCGAGAAAATCCAGGAAGTTCTCCCTTCCAGGCGAGATGAGGCCTATTTCCGATGAGGCGTCTGGAGACTAATGACACCTAACCTCTGGAACTTCGAAAGGGTCTTTCACACCCTTGCTGCAACTCAAGAAGTTCACCTCCATACCCGTCTCCACTCGAGACGAAGCACGATAGTCCCGCCCACATCCAGAGGAGCCCCGTTTCCCCCTCGTAGCTCGAGATGAGGGATCCTTTCCCTGCTTTCAACGGGAAAGAATTCCCGTCGTTCCCGTCGCATCTCAAGAGGAGGCACTCTCAACAGGAAAAGCGAGAGGAACTCCATGGTCGTACCACCATTCCAAGAGTCCCCCAGATGTCTCAGTCCATTCCAGAGGAACCTCTTTGCCCTGCACTGCCTCATCTTTCACGCCGAGGATCGACTCACACCACGGTGGCACGTGGGACAGCCCTGTGGGAAAGCCTCGAGGGAAAGCCTCGAGGGAAAACCACAGATCCTTTGATCCACGCCACGGGAAGCGTGACATTGCTGCTACAGCCTGGAAGGAAAGCGCACGTGCATGCCCCCACTCGAGACGAGGCCTGACTCCCCTGGGGAGACTCCAGAAGTACCCAAAGATCCATGTCAGCCCCTGAGAGGAATCCTCGGTTCCGGCCCTGACTCCACACAAGGTTTTTGGCCCCGGTATCGACGGGAGAGGAATCCCGAGAGGCCCCCTAGCACCTCGCATGGGGACTGGCCTCTCCTGAGGCCACCAGGGCGTGTCCCTGAGGTCCCCGTCGTAACTCGAGAACACCTGCCGCAACTCAAGAAAATCCAGGAAGTTCTCCCTTCCAGGCGAGATGAGGCCAATTTCCGATGAGTGTCTGGAGACTAATGACACCTAACCTCTGGAACTTCGAAAGGGTCTTTCACACCCTTGCTGCAAGTCAAGAAGTTCACCGCCATACCCGTCTCCACTCGAGAGGAAGCACGATGGTCCCGCCCACATCCAGAGGAGCTCCGTTTCCCCCTCGGAGCTCGAGATGAGGGATCCTTTCCCTGCTTTCAACGGGAAAGAATTCCCGGCGTTCCCGTCGCATCTCAAGAGGAGGCACTCTCAACAGGAAAGGCGAGAGGAACTCCATGGTCATACCACCATTCCAAGAGTCCCCCAGATGTCTCAGTCCATTCCAGAGGAACCTCTTTGCCCTGCACTGGCTCATCTTTCACGCCGAGGATCGACTCACACCACGGTGGCACGTGGGACAGCCCTGTGGGAAAGCCTCGAGGGAAAGCCTCGAGGGAAAACCACAGATCCTTTGATCCAAGCCATGGGAAGCGTGACATTGCTGCTACAGCCTGGAAGGAAAGCACACGTGCATGCCCCCACTGGAGACGAGGCCTGACTCCCCTGGGGAGACTCCAGAAGTACCTAAAGATCCATGTCAGCCCCTGAGAGGTATCCTCGGTTCCAGCCCTGACTCCACACAAGGTTTTTGGCCCCGGTATCGTCGGGCGAGGAATCCCGAGAGGCCCCCTAGCACCTCGAATGGGGACTGGCCTCTCCTGACGCCACCAGGGCGGGTCCCTGAGGTCCTCGTCGTAACTCGAGAACACCTGCTGCAACTCGAGAAAATCCAGGAAGTTCTCCCTTCCAGGCGATATGAGGCCTATTTCCGATGAGGCGACTGGAGACTAATGACACCTAACCTCTGGAACTTCGAAAGGGACTTTCACACCCTTGCTGCAACTCAAGAAGTTCACCGCCATACCCGTCTCCACTCGAGAGGAAGCACGATAGTCCCGCCCACATCCAGAGAGCCCCGTTTCCCCCTCGTAGCTCGAGATGAGGTATCCTTTCCCTGCTTTCAACGGGAAAGAATTCCCGTCGTTCCCGTCGCATCTCAAGAGGAGGCACTCTCAACAGGAAAAGCGAGAGGAACTCCATGGTCGTACCACCATTCCAAGAGTCCCCCAGATGTCTCAGTCCATTCCAGAGGAACCTCTTTGCCCTGCACTGGCTCATCTTTCACGCCGAGGATCGACTCACACCACGGTGGCCCGTGGGACAGCCCTGTGGGAAAGCCTCGAGGTAAAGCCTCGAGGGAAAACCACAGATCCTTTGATCCAAGCCACGGGAAGCGTGACATTGCTGCTACAGCCTGGAAGGAAGGCGCACGTGCATGCCCCCACTCGAGACGAGGCCTGACTCCCCTGGGGAGACTCCAGAAGTACCCAAAGATCCATGTCAGCCCCTGAGAGGAATCCTCGGTTCCGGCCCTGACTCCACACAAGGTTTTTGGCCCCGGTATCGACGGGAGAGGAATCCCGAGAGGCCCCCTAGCACCTCGCATGGGGACTGGCCTCTCCTGAGGCCAACAGGGCGTGTCCCTGAGGTCCCCGTCGTAACTCGAGAACACCTGCCGCAACTCAAGAAAATCCAGGAAGTTCTCCCTTCCAGGCGAGATGAGGCCAATTTCCGATGAGGTGTCTGGAGGCTAATGACACCTAACCTCTGGAACTTCGAAAGGGTCTTTCACACCCTTGCTGCAACTCAAGAAGTTCACCGCCATACCCGTCTCCACTCGAGAGGAAGCACGATGGTCCCGCCCACATCCAGAGGAGCCCCGTTTGCCCCTCGTAGCTCGAGATGAGGAATCCTTTCCCTGCTTTCAACGGGAAAGTATTCCCGGCGTTCCCGTCGCATCTCAAGAGGAGGCACTCTCAACAGGAAAGGCGAGAGGAACTCCATGGTCGTACCACCATTCCAAGAGTCCCCCAGATGTCTCAGTCCATTCCAGAGGAACCTCTTTGCCCTGCACTGGCTCATCTTTCACGCCGAGGATCGACTCACACCACGGTGGCACGTGGGACAGCCCTGTGGGAAAGCCTCGAGGGAAAGCCTCGAGGAAAAACCACAGATTCTTTGATCCAAGCCACGGGAAGCGTGACATTGCTGCTACAGCCTGGAAGGAAAGCGCACGTGCATGCCCCCACTCGAGACGAGGCCTGACTCCCCTGGGGAGACTCCAGAAGTACCCAAAGATTCATGTCAGCCCCTGAGAGGAATCCTCTGTTCCGGCCCTGACTCCACACAAGGTTTTTGGCCCCGGTATCGACGGGAGAGGAATCCTGAGAGGTCCCCTAGCAACTCGCATGGGGACTGGCCTCTCCTGAGGCCACCAGGGCGGGTCGCTGAGGTCCCCGTCGTAACTCGAGAACACCTGCCGCAACTCGAGAAAATCCAGAAAGTTCTCCCTTCCAGGCGAGATGAGGACTATTTCCGATGAGGCGTCTGGAGACTAATGACACCTAACCTCTGGAACTTCGAAAGGGTCTTTCACACCCTTGCTGCAACTCAAGAAGTTCACCGCCATACCCGTCTCCACTCGAGAGGAAGCACGATAGTCCCGCCCACATCCAGAGGAGCCGCGTTTCCCCCTCGTAGCTCGAAATGAGGTATCCTTTCCCTGCTTTCAACAGGAAAGAATTCCCGGCGTTCCCGTCGCATCTCAAGAGGAGGCACTCTCAACAGGAAAAGCGAGAGGAACTCCATGGTCGTACCACCATTCCAAGAGTCCCTCAGATGTCTCAGTCCATTCCAGAGGAACCTCTTTGCCTGCACTGGCTCATCTTTCACGCCGAGGATCGACTCACACCACGGTGGCACGTGGGACAGCCCTGTGGGAAAGCCTCGAGGGAAAACCTCGAGGGAAAACCACAGATCCTTTGATCCACGCCACGGGAAGCGTGACATTGCTGCTACAGACAGGAAGGAAAGCGCACGTGCATGCCCCCACTCGAGACGAGGCCTGACTCCCCTGGGGAGACTCCAGAAGTACCCAAAGATCCATATCAGCCCCTGAGAGGAATCCTCGGTTCCGGTCCTGACTCCACACAAGGATTTTGGCCCCGGTATCGACGGGAGAGGAATCCCGAGAGGCCCCCTAACACCTCGCATGGGGACTGGCCTCTCCTGAGGCCACCAGGGCGGGTCCCTGAGGTCCCCGTCGTAACTCGAGAACACCTGCCGCAACTCGAGAAAATCCACGAAGTTCTCCCTTCCAGGCGAGATGAGGCCTATTTCCGATGAGGTGTCTGGAGGCTAATGACACCTAACCTCTGGAACTTCGAAAGGGTCTTTCACACCCTTGCTGCAACTCAAGAAGTTCACCGCCATACCCGTCTCCACTCGAGATGAAGCACGATGGTCCCGCCCACATCCAGAGGAGCCCCGTTTCCCCCTCGGAGCTCGAGATGAGGGATCCTTTCCCTGCTTTCAACGGAAAGAATTCCCGGCATTCCCATCTCATCTCAAGAGGAGGCACTCTCAACAGGAAAGGCGAGAGGAACTCCATGGTTGTACCACCATTCCAAGAGTCCCCCAGATGTCTCAGTCCATTCCAGAGGAACCTCTTTGCCCTGCACTGTCTCATCTTTCACGCCGATGATCGACTCACACCACGGTGGCACGTGGGACAGCCCTGTGGGAAAGCCTCGAGGGAAAGCCTCGAGGGAAAACCACAGATCCTTTGATCCACGCGACGGGAAGCGTGTCATTGCTGCTACAGCCTGGAAGGAAAGCGCACGTGCATGCCCCCACTCGAGACGAGGCCTGACTCCCCTGGGGAGACTCCAGAAGTACCCAAAGATCCATGTCAGCCCCTGAGAGGAATCCTCGGTTCCGGCCCTGACTCCACACAAGGTTTTTGGCCCCGGTGTCGACGGGAGAGGAATCCCGAGAGGCCCCCTAGCACCTCGCATGGGGACTGGCCTCTCCTGAGGCCACCAGGGCGGGTCCCTGAGGTCCCCGTCGTAACTCGAGAACACCTGTCGCAACTCGAGAAAATCCAGGAAGTTCTCCCTTTCAGGCGAGATGAGGCCTATTTCCGATGAGGCGTCTGTAGAGTAATGACACCTAACCTCTGGTACTTCCAAAGGGTCTTTCACACCCTTGCTGCAACTCAAGAAGTTCACCGCCATACCCGTCTCCACTCGAGAGGAAGCACGATGGTCCCGCCCACATCCAGAGGAGCCCCGTTTCCCCCTCGGAGCTCGAGATGAGGGATCCTTTCCCTGCTTTCAACGGGAAAGAATTCCCGGCGTTCCCGTCGCATCTCAAGAGGAGGCACTCTCAACAGGAAAGGCGAGAGGAACTCCATGGTCGTACCACCATTCCAAGAGTCCCCCAGATGTCTCAGTCCATTCCAGAGGAACCTCTTTGCCCTGCAATGGCTCATCTTTCACGCCGAGGATCGACTCACACCACGGTGGCACGTGGGACAGCCCTGTGGGAAAGCCTCGAGGGAAAGCCTCGAGGGAAAACCACAGATCCTTTGATCCACGCGACGGGAAGCGTGACATTGCTGCTACAGCCTGGAAGGAAAGCGCACGTGCATGCCGCCACTCGAGACAAGGCCTGACTCCCCTGGGGAGACTCCAGAAGTACCCAAAGATCCATGTCACCCCTGAGAGGAATCCTCGGTTCCGGCCCTGACTCCACACAAGGGTTTTGGCCCCGGTATCGACGGGAGAGGAATCGCGAGAGGCCCCATAGCAAGTCGCATGGGGACTGGCCTCTCCTAAGGCCACCAGGGCAGGTCCCTTAGGTCCCCGTCGTAACTCGAGAACACCTGCCGCAACTCGAGAAAATCCAGGAAGTTCTCCCTTCCAGGCGAGATGAGGCCTATTTCCGATGAGGCGTCTGGAGACTAATGACACCTAACCTCTGGAACTTCGAAAGGGTCTTTCACACCCTTGCTGCGACTCAAGAAGTTCACCGCCATACCCGTCTCCACTCGAGAGGAAGCACGATGGTCCCGCCCACATCCAGAGGAGCCCCGTTTCCCCCTCGTAGCTCGAGATGAGGGATCCTTTCCCTGCTTTCAACGGGAAAGAATTCCCGGCTTTCCCGTCGCAACTCAAGAGGAGGCACTCTCAACAGGAAAGGCGAGAGGAACTCCATGGTCGTACCACCATTCGAAGAGTCCCCCAGATGTATCAGTCCATTCCAGAGGAACCTCTTTGCCCTGCACTGGCTCATCTTTCACGCCGAGGATCGACTCACACCACGGTGGCACGTGGGACAGACCTGTGGGAAAGCCTCGAGGGAAAGCCTCAAAGGAAAACCCCAGATGCTTTGATCCACGCCACGAGAAGCGTGACATTGCTGCTACAGCCTGGAAGGAAAGCGCACGTGCATGCCCCCACTCCAGACGAGGCCTGACTCCCCTGGGGAGAATCCAGATGTACCCAAAGATCCATGTCAGCCCCTGAGAGGAATCCTCGGTTCCGTCCCTGACTCCACACAAGGTTTTTGGCCCCGGTATCGACGGGAGAGGAATCCCGAGAGGCCCCCTAGCAACTCGCATGGGGACTGGCTTCTCCTGAGGCCACCAGTGCGGGGCCCTGAGGTCCCCGTCGTAACTCGAGAACACCTGCCGCAACTCGAGAAAATCCAGGAAGTTCTCCCTTCAAGGCGAGATGAGGCCTATTTCCGATGAGGCGTCTGGAGACTAATGACACCTATCCTCTGGAACTTCGAAAGGGTCTTTCACATCCTTGCTGCAACTCAAGAAGTTCAACCCCATACCCGTCTCCACTCGAGAGGAAGCACGATGGTCCCGCCCACATCCAGAGGAGCCGCGTTTCCCCCTCGGAGCTCGAGATGAGGGATCCTTTCCCTGCTTTCAACGGAAAGAATTCCCGGCGTTCCCATCGCATCTCAAGAGGAGGCACTCTCAACAGGAAAGGCGAGAGGAACTCCATGGTCGTACCACCATTCCAAGAGTCCCCCAGATGTCTCAGTCAATTCCAGAGGAACCTCTTTGCCCTGCACTGGCTCATCTTTCACGCCGAGGATCGACTCACACCACGGTGGCACGTGGGACAGCCCTGTGGGAAAGCCTCGAGGGAAAGCCTCGAGGGAAACCACAGATGCTTTGATCCACGCGACGGGAAGCGTGACATTGCTGCTACAGCCTGGAAGGAAAGCGCACGTGCATGCCCCCACTCGAGACGAGGCCTGTCTCCCCTGGGGAGACTCCAGAAGTACCCAAAGATCCATATCAGCCCCTGAGAGGAATCCTCGGTTCCGGCCCTGACTCCTCACAAGGTTTTTGGCCCCGGTATCGACGGGAGAGGAATCCCGAGAGGCCCACTAGCAACTCGCATGGGGACTGGCCTCTCCTGAGGCCACCAGGACGGGTCCATGAGGTCCCCGTCGTAACTCGAGAGCACCTGCCGCAATTCGAGAAAATCCAGGAAGTTCTCCCTTCCAGGCGAGATGAGGCCTATTTCCGATTAGGCGTCTGGAGACTAATGACACCTAACCTCTGGAACTTCGAAAGGGTCTTTCACACCCTTGCTGCGACTCAAGAAGTTCACCGCCATACCCGTCTCCACTCGAGAGGAAGCACGATGGTCCCGCCCACATCCAGAGGATCCCCGTTTCCCCCTCGTAGCTCGAGATGAGGGAACCTTTCCCTGCTTTCAACGGGAAAGAATTCCCGGCGTTCCCGTCGCATCTCAAGAGGAGGCACTCTCAACAGGAAAGGCGAGAGGAACTCCATGGTCGTACCACCATTCCAAGAGTCCCCCAGATGTCTCAGTCCATTCCAGAGGAACCTCTTTGCCCTGCACTGGCTCATCTTTCACGCCGAGGATCGACTCACACCACGGTGGCACGTGGGACAGCCCTGTGGGAAAGCCTCGAGAGAAAGCCTCGAGGTAAAACCACAGATCCTTTGATCCACCCGACGGGAATCATGACATTGCTGCTACAGCCTGGAAGGAAAGCGCACGTGCATGCCCCCACTCGAGACGAGGCCTGACTCCCCTGGGGAGACTCCAGAAGTACCCAAAGATCCATGTCAGCCCCTGAGAGGAATCCTTGGTTCCAGCCCTGACTCCACACAAGGTTTTTGGCCCCGGTATCTTCGGGAGAGGAATCCCGAGAGGCCCCCTAGCACCTCGCATGGGGACTGGCCTCTCCAGAGGCCACCAGAGCGGGTCCCTGAGGTCCCCGTCGTAACTCGAGAACACCTGCCGCAACTCGAGAAAATCCAGGAAGTTCTCCCTTCCAGGCGAGATGAGGCCTATTTCCGATGAGGTTTCTGGAGACTAATGACACCTAACCTCTGGAACTTCGAAAGGGTCTTTCACACCCTTGCTGCAAGTCAAGAAGTTCACCGCCATACCCGTCTCCACTCGAGAGGAAGCACGATGGTCCCGCCCACATCCAGAGGAGCCCCGTTTCCCCCTCGTAGCTCGAGATGAGGGATCCTTTCCCTGCTTTCAACGGGAAAGTATTCCCGGCGTTCCCGTCGCATCTCAAGAGGAGGCACTCTCAACAGGAAAGGCGAGAGGAACTCCATGGTCGTACCACCATTCCAAGAGTCCCCCAGATGTCTCAGTCCATTCCAGAGGAACCTCTTTGCCCTGCACTGGCTCATCTTTCACGCCGAGGATCGACTCACACCACGGTGGCACGTGGGACAGCCCTGTGGGAAAGCCTCGAGGGAAAGCCTCGAGGGAAAACCACAGATCCTTTGAACCAAGCCACGGGAAGCGTGACATTGCTGCTACAGCCTGGAAGGAAACCACACGTGCATGCCCCCACTCGAGACGAGGCCTGACTCCCCTGGGGAGACTCCAGAAGTACCCAAAGATCCATGTCACCCCTGAGAGGAATCCTCGGTTCCGGCCCTGACTCCACACAAGGTTTTTGGCCCCAGTATCGACGGGAGAGGAATCCCGAGAGGCCCCCTAGCAACTCGCATGGGGACTGGCCTCTCCTGAGGCCACCAGGGCAGGTCCCTGAGGTCCCCGTCGTAACTCGAGAACACCTGCCGCAACTCGAGAAAATCCAGGAAGTTCTCCCTTCCAGGCAAGATGAGGCCTATTTCCGATGAGGCGTCTGGAGACTAATGACACCTAACCTCTGTAACTTCGAAAGGGTCTTTCACACCCTTGCTGCAACTCAAGAAGTTCACCGCCATACCCGTCTCCACTCGAGAGGAAGCACGATGGTCCCGCCCACATCCAGAGGAGCCCCGTTTCCCTCTCGAAGCTCGAGATGAGGGATCCTTTCCCTGCTTTCAACGGGAAAGAATTCCCGGCGTTCCCGTCGCATCTCAAGAGGAAGCACTCTCAACAGGAAAGGCGAGAGGAGCTCCATGGTCGTACCACCATTCCAAGAGTCCCCCAGATGTCTCAGTCCATTCCAGAGGAACCTCTTTGCCCTGCACTGGCTCATCTTTCACGCGGAGGATCGACTTACACCACGGTGGCACGTGGGACAGCCCTGTGGGAAAGCCTCGAGGGAAAGCCTCGAGGGAAAACCACAGATCCTTTGATCCACGCGATGGGAAGCATGACATTGCTGCTACAGCCTGGAAGGAAAGCGCACGTGGATGCCCCCACTCGAGACGAGGCCTGACTCCCCTGGGGAGACTCCAGAAGTACCCAAAGATCCATGTCAGCCCCTGAGAGGAATCCCCGGTTCCGGCCCTGACTCCACACAAGGTTTTTGTCCCCGGTATCGACGGGAGAGGAATCCCGAGAGGCCCCCTAGCAACTAGCATGGGGACTGGCCGTTTCTGAGGCCATCAGGGCGGGTCCCTGAGGTCCCCGTCGTAACTCGAGAACACCTGGCTCAACTCGAGAAAATCCAGGAAGTCCTCCTTTCCAGGCGAAATGAGGCCTATTTCCGATGAGGCGTCTGGAGACTAATGACACCTAACCTCTGGAACTTCGAAAGGGTCTTTCACACCCTTGCTGCAACTGAAAAAGTTCACCGCCATACCCGTCTCCCCTCGAGAGGAAGCACGATGGTCCCGCCCACATCCCGAGGAGCCCCGTTTCCCCCTCGGAGCTCGAGATGTGGGATCCTTTCCCTGCTTTCAACGGGAAAGAATTCCCGGCGTTCCCGTCGCATCTCAAGAGGAAGCACTCTCAACAGGAAAGGCGAGAGGAACTCCATGGTCGTACCACAATTCCAAGAGTCACCCAGATGTCTCAGGCTATTCGAGAGGAACCTCTTTGCCCTGCACTGGCTCATCTTTCACGCCGAGGATCGACTCACACCACGGTGGCACGTGGCAGAGCCCTGTGGGATAGCCTCGAGGGAAAGCCTAGAGGGAAAAGCACAGATTCTTTGATCCACACGACGGGAATCGTGACATTGCTGCTTCAGCCTGGAAGGAAAGCGCACGTGCATGCCCCCACTCGAGACGAGGCCTGACTCCCCTGGGGAGACTCCAGAAAGACCCAACGATCCATGTCAGCCCCTTAGAGGAATCCTCGGTTCCGGCCCTGACTCCACACAAGTTTTTTGGCCCCGGTATCGATGGGAGAGGAATCCCGAGAGGCACCCTAGCAACTCGCATGGGGAATGGCCTTTCCTGAGGCCACCAGGGCGGTCCCTGACGTCCCCGTCGTAACTTGAGAACACCTGCCGGAACTCGAGAATATCCAGTAAGTTCTCCCTTCCAGGCGAGATGAGGCCTATTTCCGATGAGGCGTCTGGAGTCTAATGACACCTAATCTCTGGGACTTCAAAAGGGTCTTTCACAACCTTGCTGCAACTCAAGAAGTTCACCGCCATACCCGTCTCCACTCGAGAGGAAGCACGATGGTCCCGCCCACATCCAGAGGAGCCCCGTTTCCCCCTCGTAGCTCGAGATGAGGTATCCTTTCCCTGCTTTCAACGGGAAAGAATTCCCGGCATTCCCGTCGCATCTCAAGAGGAGGCACTCTCAACAGGAAAGGCGAGAGGAACTCCATGGTCGTACCACCATTCCAAGAGTCCCCCAGATGTCTCAGTCCATTCCAGAGGAACCTCTTTGCTCTGAACTGGCTCATCTTTCATGCCGAGGATCGAATCACACCACGGTGGCACGTGGGAGAGCCCTGTGGGAAAGCCTCAAGGGAAAGCCTCGAGGGAAAACCACAGATCCTTTGATCCACGTGACGGGAAGCGTGACATTGCAGCTACAGCCTGGAAGGATAGCGCACGTCCATGCCACCACTCGAGACGAGGCCTGACTCCCCTGGGGAGACTCCACAAGTACCCAAAGATCCATGTCAGACCCGGAAAGGAATCCTCGGTTCCGGCCCTGACTCCACACAAGGTTTTTGGCCCCGGTATCGACGGGAGAGGAATCCCGAGAGGCCCCCTAGCAACTCGCATGGGGACTGGCCTCTCCTGAGGCCACCACGGCGGGTCCCTGAGGTCCCCGTCGTAACTCGAGAACACCTGCCGCAACTCGAGAAAATCCAGGAAGTTATCCCTTCCAGCCGAGATGAGGCCTATTTCCGATGAGACATCTGGAGACTAATGACACCTAACCTCTGGATCTTCAAAAGGGTCTTTCACACCCTTACTGCAACTAAGGAAGTTCACCGCCATACCCGTCTCCACTCGAGAGGAAGCACGATGGTCCCGCCCACATCCAGAGGGGCCCCGTTTCCCCCTCGTAGCTCGAGATGAGGGATCCTTTCCCTGCTTTCAACGGGAAAGAATTCCCGGTGTTCCCGTCGCATCTCAAGAGGAGGCACTCTCAACAGGAAAGGCGAGAGGAACTCCATGGTCGTACCACCATGCCAAGAGTCCCCCAGATGTCTCAGTCCATTCCAGAGGAACCTTTTTGCCCTGCACTGGCTCATCTTTCACGCCGAGGATCGACTCACACCACGGTGGCACGTGGGACAGCCCTGTGGGAAAGCCTCGAGGGAAAACCACATATCCTTTGATCCACGCGACGGGAAGCGTGACTTTGCTGCTACAGCCTGGATGGAAAGCGCACGTGCATGCCCCCACTCGAGACGAGGCCTGACTCACCTAGGTAGACTCTAGAAAGACCCAAAGATCCATGTCAGCCCCTGAGAGGAATCCTCGGTTCCGGCCCTGACTCCACACAAGGTTTTTGGCCCCGGTATCAACGGGAGAGGAATCCCGAGAGGCCCCCTAGCAACTAGCATGGGAACTGGCCGTTCTTGAGGCCACCAGGGCGGGTCCTTGAGGTCCCCGTCGTAACTCGAGTACACCTGCCGCAACTCGAGAAAATCCAGGAAGTTCTCCCTTCCAGGCGAGATGAGGCCTATTTCCGATGAGGCGTCTGGAGACTAATGACACCTAACCTCTGGAACTTCGAAAGGGTCTTTCACACCCTTACTGCAACTCAAGAAGTTCACCACCATACCCGTCTCCAATCGAGAGGAAGCACGATGGTTCCGCCCACATCCAGAGGAGCCCCGTTTCCTCCTCGTAGCTCGAGATGAGGGATCCTTTCCCTGCTTTCAACGGGAAAGAATTCCCGGCGTTTCCGTCGCATCTCAAGAGGAGGCACTCTCAACAGGAAAGGCGAGAGGAGCTCCATGGTCGTACCACCATTCCAAGAGTCCCCCAGATGTCTCAGTCCATTCCAGAGGAACCTCTTTGCCCTGCACTGGCTCATCTTTCACGCCGAGGATCGACTCACACCACGGTGGCACGTGAGACAGCCCTGTGGGAAAGCCTCGAGGGAAAGCCTCGAGGGAAAACCACAGATCCTATGATCCACGCGACAGGAAGCATGACATTGCTGCTACAGCCTGGAAGGAAAGCGCACGTGGATGCCCCCACTCGAGACGAGGCCTGACTCCCCTGGGGAGACTCCATAAGTACCCAAAGATCCATGTCAGCCCCTGAGAGGAATCCTCGGTTCCGGCCCTGACTCCACACAAGGTTTTTGGCCCCGGTATCGACGGGATAGGAATCCCGAGAGGCCCCCTTGCAACTCGCATGGGGTCTGGCCTCTCCTGAGGCCACCAGGGCGGGTCCCTGAAGTCCCCGTCGTAACTCGAGAACACCTGCCACAACTCGAGAAAATCCAGGAAGTTCTCCCTTCCAGGCGAGATGAGGCCTATTTCCGATGAGGCGTCTGGAGACTAATGACACCTAACCTCCGGAACTTAGAAAGGGTCTTTCACACCCTTGCTGCAACTCAAGAAGTTCACCGCCATACCCGTCTCCACTCGAGAGGAAGCACGATGGTCCCGCCCACATCCAGAGGAACCCCGTTTCCCCCTCGGAGCTCGAGATGCGGGATCCTTTCCCTGCTTTCAACGGAAAAGAATTCCCGACGATCCCGTCGCATCTCAAGAGGAGGCACTCTCAACAGGAAAGGCGAGAGGAACTCCATGGTCGTACCACCATTCCAAGAGTCCCCCAGATGTCTCAGTCCATTCCAGAGGAATCTCTTTGCCCTGCAGTGGCTCCTCTTTCACGCCGAGGATCGACTCACACCACGGTGGCACTTGGGACAGCCCTGTGGGAAAGCCTCGAGGGAAAGCCTCGAGGGAAAACCACAGATCCCTTGATCCACGCAACGGGAAGCGTGACATTGCTGCTACAGCCTAGAAGGGAAGCGCACGTGCATGCCCCCACTCGAGACGAGGCCTGACTCCCCTGGGGAAACTCCAGAAGTACCCAAAGATCCATGTCAGCCCCTGAGACGAATGCTCGGTTCCGGCCCTGACTCCACACAAGGTTTTTGGCCCCGGTATCGACGGGAGAGGAATCCCGAGAGGCCCCCTAGCAACTCGCATGGGGACTGGCCTCTCCTGAGGCCACCAGGGCGGGTCCCTGAGGTCCCCGTCGTAACTCGGGATCACCTGCCGCAACTCGAGAAAATCCAGGAAGTTCTCCCTTCCAGGCGAGATGAGGCCTATTTCCGATGAGGCGTCTGGAGACTGATGACACCTAAGCTCTGGAACTTCGAAAGGGTCTTTCACACCCTTGCTGCAACTCAAGAAGTTCACCGCCATACCCGTCTCCACTCGAGAGGAAGCACGATGGTCCCGCCCACATCCAGAGGAGCCACGTTTCCCCCTCGGAGCTCGAGATGAGGGATCCTTTCCCTGCTTTCAACGGGAAAGAATTCCCGGCGTTCCCGTCGCATCTCAAGAGGAGGCACTCTCAACAGGAAAGTTGAGAGGAACTCCATGGTCGTACCACCATTCTAAGAGTCCCCCAGATGTCTCAGTCCATTCCAGAGGAACCTCTTTGCCCTGCACTGGCTCATCTATCACGCCGAGGATCGACTCACACCACGGTGGCACGTGGGACAGCCCTGTGGGAAAGCCTCGAGGGAAAGCCTCGAGGGAAAACCACAGATCCTTTGATCCACGCCACGGGAAGCGTGACATTGCTGCTACAGCCTGGAAGGAAAGCGCACGTGCATGCCCCCACTCGAGACGAGGCCTGACTCCCCTGGGGCGACTCCAGAAGTACCCAAAGATCCATGTCAGCCCCTGAGAGGAATGCTCGGTTCCGGCCCTGACTCCACACAAGGTTTTTGGCCCCTGTATCGACGGGAGAGGAATCCCGAGAGGCCCCCTAGCAAATCGCATGGGGACTGGCCTCTCCTGAGGCCACCAGGGCGGGTCCTTGAGGTCCCCATCTTAACTCGAGATCACCTGCCGCAACTCGAGAAAATCCAGGAAGTTCTCCCTTCCAGGCGAGATGAGGCCTATTTCCGATGAGGCGTCTGGAGACTAATGACACCTAACCTCTGGAACTTCGAAAGGGTCTTTCACACCCTTGCTGCAACTCAAGAAGTTCACCGCCATACCCGTCTCCCCTCGAGAGGAAGCACGATGGTCCCGCCCACATCCAGAGGAGCCCCGTTTCCCCCTCGGAGCTCGAGATGTGGGATCCTTTCCCTGCTTTCAACGGGAAAGAATTCCCGGCGTTCCCGTCGCATCTCAAGAGGAGGCACTCTCAACAGGAAAGGCGAGAGGAACTCCATGGTCGTACCACCATTCCGAGAGTCCCCCAGATGTCTCAGTCCATTCCAGAGGAACCTCTTTGCCCTGCACTGGCTCATCTTTCACGCCAAGGATCGACTCACACCACGGTGGCACGTGGGACAGCCCTGTGGGAAAGCCTCGAGGGAAAGCCTCGAGGGAAAACCACAGATCCTTTGATCCACGCCAAGGGAAGCGTGACATTGCTGCTACAGCCTGGAAGGAAAGGGCACGTGCATGCCCCCACTCGAGACGAGGCCTGACTCCCCTGGGGAGACTCCAGAAGTACCCAAAGATCCATGTCAACCCCTGAGAGGAATCCTCGGTTCCGGCCCTGACTCCAAAAAATTCTTTTGGCCCCGATATCGACGGGAGAGGAATCCCGAGAGGCCCCCTAGCAACTCGCATGGGGACTGGCCTCTCCTGAGGCCACCAGGGCGGGTCCCTGAGGTCCCCGTCGTAACTCGGGAACACCTGCCGCAACTCGAGAAAATCCAGGAAGTTCTCCCTTCCAGGCGAGATGAGGCCTATTTCCGATGAGGCGTCTGGAGACTAATGACACCTAACCTCTGGAACTTCGAAAGGGTCTTTCACACCCTTGCTGCAACTCAAGAAGTTCACCGCCATACCCGTCTCCACTCGCGAGGAAGCACGATGGTCCCGCCCACATCCAGAGGAACCCCGTTTCCCCCTCGGAGCTCGAGATGAGGGATCCTTTCCCTGCTTTCAACGGGAAAGAATTCCCGGCGATCCCGTCGCATCTCAAGAGGAGGCACTCTCCACAGGAAAGCCGAGAGGAACTCCATGGTCGTACCACCATTCCAAGAGTCCCCCAGATGTCTCAGTCCATTCCAGAGGAACCTCTTTGCCCTGCAGTGGCTCATCTTTCACGCCGAGGATCGACTCACACCACGGTGGCACGCGGGAAAGCCTCGAGGGAAAGCCTCGAGGGAAAACCACAGATCCTTTGATCCACGCGACGGGAAGCGTGACATTGCTGCTACAGCCTGGAAGGAAAGCGCACGTGCATGCCCCCACTCGAGACGAGGCCTGACTCCCCTGGGGAGACTCCAGAAGTACCCAAAGATCCATGTCAGCCCCTGAGAGGAATCCTCCGTTCCGGCCCTGACTCCACACAAGGTTTTTGGCCCCGGTATCGACGGGAGAGGAATCCCGAGAGGCCCCCTAGCAACGCGCATGGGGACTGGCCTCTCCTGAGGTCACCAGGGCGGGTCCCTGAGGTCCCCGTCGTAACTCGGGAACACCTGCCGCAACTCGAGAAAATCCAGGAAGTTCTCCCTTCCAGGCGAGATGAGGCCTATTTCCGATGAGGCGTCTGGAGACTAATGACACCTAACCTCTGGCACTTCGAAAGGGTCTTTCACACCCTTGCTGCAACTCAAGAAGTTCACCGACATACCCGTCTCCACTCGAGAGGAAGCACGATGGTCCCGCCCACATCCAAAGGAGCCCCGTTTCCCCCTCGGAGCTCGAGATGAGGGATCCTTGACCTGCTTTCAACGGGAAAGAATTCCCGGTGTTCCCGTCGCATCTCAAGAGGAGGCACTCTCAACAGAAAAGGCGAGAGGAACTCCATGGTCGTACCACCATTCCAAGAGTCCCCCAGATGTCTCAGTCCATTCCAGAGGAACCTCTTTGCCCTGCACTGGCTCATCTTTCACGCCGAGGATCGACTCACACCACGGTGGCACGTGGGACAGCCCTGTGGGAAAGCCTCGAGGGAAAGCCTCGAGGGAAAACCACAGATCTTTGATCCACGCGACGGGAAGCGTGACATTGCTTCTACAGCCTGGAAGGAAAGCGCACGTGCATGCCCCCACTCGAGACGAGGCCTGACTCCCCTGGGGAGACTCCAGAAGTACCCAAAGATCCATGTCAGCCCCTGAGAGGAACCCTCGGTTCCGGCCCTGACTCCGAAAAATTCTTTTGTCCCCGGTATCGACGGGAGAGGTATCCCGAGAGGCCCCCTAGCAACTCGCATGGGGAATGGCCTCTCCTGAGGCCACCAGGGCGGGTCCCTGAGGTCCCCGTCGTAACTCGAGAACACCTGCCGCAACTCGAGAAAATCCAGGAAGTTCTCCCTTCCAGGCGAGATGAGGCCTATTTCCGATGAGGCGTCTGGAGACTAATGACACCTAACCTCTGGAACTTCGAAAGGGTCTTTCACACCCTTGCTGCAACTCAAGAAGTTCACCGCCATACCCGTCTCCACTCACGAGGAAGCACGATGGTCCCGCCCACATCCAGAGGAGCCCCGTTTCCCCCTCGGAGCTCTAGATGAGGGATCTATTCCCTGCTTTCAACGGGAAAGAATTCCCGGTGATCCCGTCGCATCTCAAGAGGAGGCACTCTCAACAGGAAACGCAAGAGGAACTCCATGGTCGTACCATTCCAAGAGTCCCCCAGATTTCTCAGTCCATTCCAGAGTAACCTCTTTGCCCTGCACTGGCTCATCTTTCACGCCGAGGATCGACTCACACCACGGTGGCACGTGGGACAGCCCTGTGGGAAAGCCTCGAGGGAAAACCACAGATCCTTTGATCCACGCGATGGGAAGAGTGACATTGCTGCTACAGCCTGTAAGAAAAGCGGACGTGCATGCCCCCGCTCGAGAAGAGGCCTGACTCACCTGGGGAGACTCCAGAAGTACCCAAAGACCCATGTCAGCCCCTGAGAGGAATCCTCGGTTCCGGCCCTGACTCCACACAAGATTTTTGGCCCCGGTATCGACGGGAGAGGAATCCCGAGAGGCCCCCTAGCAACTCGCATGGGGACTGGCCTTTCCTGAGGGCACCAGGGCGGTTCCCTGAGGTCCCCGTCGTAACTCGAGAACACCTGCCGCAACTCGAGAAAATCCAGGAAGTTCTCCCTTTCAGGCGAGATGAGGCCTATTTTCGATGAGGCGTCTGGAGACTAATGACACCTAACCTCTGGAACTTCGAAAGGGTCTTTCACACCCTTGCTGCAACTCAAGAAGTTCACCGACATACCCGTCTCCACTCGAGAGGAAGCACGATGGTCCCGCCCACATCCAGAGGAGCCCCGTTTCCCCATCGGAGCTCGAAATGAGGGATCCTTGACCTGCTTTCAACGGGAAAGAATTCCCGGCGTCCCCGTCGCATCTCAAGAGGAGGCACTCTCCACAGGAAAGGCGAGAGGAACTCCATGGTCGTACCACCATTCCAAGAGTCCCCCAGATGTCTCAGTCCATTCCAGAGGAACCTCTTTGCCCTGCACTGGCTCATCTTTCACGCCGAGGATCGACTCACACCACGGTGGCACGTGGGACAGCCCTGTGGGAAAGCCTCAAGCGAAAACAGCAGATCCTTTGATCCACAAGACGGGAAGCGTGACATTGCTGCTACAGCCTGGAAGGAAAGCGCACGTGGATGCCCCCACTCGAGACGTGGCCTGACTCCCCTGGGGAACCTCCAGAAGTACCCAACGATCCATGTCAGCCCCTGAGAGGAATCCTCGGTTCCGGCCCTGACTCCACACAAGGTTTTTGGCCCCAGTATTGACGGGAGAGGAATCCCCAGAGGCGCCCTGGCAATTTGCATGGAGACTGGCCTTTCCTGAGGCCACCAGGGCGGGTCCCTGAGGTCCCCGTCGTAACTCGAGAACACCTGCCGCAACTCGAGAAAATCCAGGAAGTTCTCCCTTCCAGGCGAGATGAGGCCTATTTCCAATGAGGCGTCCGGAGACTAATGACACCTAACCTCTGGAACTTCGAAAGGGTCTTTCACACCCTTGCTGCAACTCAAGAAGTTCACCGCCATACCCATCTCCACTCGAGAAAAAGCACAATGGTCCCGCCCACATACAGAGGAGACCCGTTTCCCCCTCGTAGCTCGAGATGCGGGATCCTTTCCCTGCTTTCAACGGGAAAGAATTCCCGGCGTTCCCGTCGCATCTCAAGAGGAGGCACTCTCAACAGGAAACGCAAGAGGAACTCCATGGTCGTACTACCATTCCAAGAGTCCCCCAGATGTCTCAGTCCATTCCAGAGGAACCTCTTTGCCCTGCACTGGCTCATCTTTCAGGCCAAGGATCGACTCACACCACGGTGGCACGTGGGACAGTCCTGTGGGAAAGCCTCGAGGGAAAGCCTCGAGGGAAAACCACAGATCCTTTGATCCACGCGACGGGAAGAGTGACATTGCTGCTACAGCCTGGAAGGAAAGCGCATGTGCATTCCCCCACTCGAGACGAGGCCTGACTCCCCTGGGGAGACTCCAGAAGTTCCCAAAAATCCACGTCAGCCCCTGAGTGGAATCCTCGGTTCCGGCCCTGACTCCACACAAGGTTTTTGGCCCCGGTATCGACGGGAGAGGAATCCCGAGAAGCACCCTAGCAACTCGCATGGGGACTGGCCTCTCCTGAGGCCACCAGGGCGGGTCCCTGAGGTCCCCGTCGTAACTCGGGAACACCTGCCGCAACTCGAGAAAATCCAGGAAGTTCTCCCTTCCGGGCGAGATGAGGCCTATTTCCAATGAGGCGTCTGGAGACTAATGACACCTAACCTCTGGAACTTCGAAAGGGTCTTTCACACCCTTGCTGCAACTCAAGAAGTTCACCGCCATACCTGTCTCCACTCGAGAGGAAGCACGATGGTCCCGCCCAAATCCAGAGGAGCCCCGTTTCCCCCTCGTAGCTCGAGATGAGGGATCCTTTCCCTGCTTTCAACGGGAAAGAATTCCCGGCGTTCCCGTCGCATCTCAAGAGGAGGCACTCTCAACAGGAAAGGCGAGAGGAACTCCATGGTCGTACCACCATTCCAAGAGTCCCCCAGATGTCTCAGTCCATTCCAGAGGAAACTCTTTGCCCTGCACTGGCTCATCTTTCACGCCGAGGATCGACTCACACCACGGTGGCACGTGGGACAGCCCTGTGGGAAAGCCTCGAGGGAAAGCCTCGAGGGAAAAAAACAGACCCTTTGATCCACGCGACGGGAAGCGTGACATTGCTGCTACAGCCTGGAAGGAAAGCGCACGTGCATGCCCCCACACGTGACGAGGCCTGTCTCCCCTGGCGAGACTCCAGAAGTACCCAAAGATCCATATCAGCCCCTGAGAGGAATCCTCGGTTCCGGCCCTGACTCCACACAAGGTTTATGGCCGCGGTATCGACGGGAGAGGAATCCCGAGAGGCCCCCTAGCAACGCGCATGGGGACTGGCCTCTCCTGAGGCCACCAGGGCGGGTCACTGAGGTCCCCGTCGTAACTCGGGATAACCTGCCGCAACTCGAGAAAATCCAGGAAGTTCTCCCTTCCAGGCGAGATGAGGCCTATTTCCGATGAGGCGTCTGGAGAATAATGACACCTAACCTCTGGAACTTCGAAAGGGTCTTTCACACCCTTGCTGCAACTCTAGAAGTTCACCGTCATACCCGTCTCCACTCGAGAGGAAGCACGATAGTCTCGCGCACATCCAGAGGAGCCCCGTTTCCCCCTCGAAGCTCGAGATGAGGGATCCTTTCTGTGCTTTCAATGGGAAAGAATTCCCGGTGTTCCCGTCGCATCTCAAGAGGAGGCACTCTCAACAGGAAACGCAAGAGGAACTCCATGGTCGTTCCATTCCAAGAGTCCCCCAGATTTCTCAGTCCATTCCAGATCAACCTCTTTGCCCTGCACTGGCTCATCTTTCACGCCGAGGATCGACTCACACCACGGTGGCACGTGGGACAGCCCTGTGGGAAAGCCTCGAGGGAAAACCACAGATCCTTTGATCCACGCGACGGGAAGAGTGACATTGCTGCTACAGCCTGTAAGAAAAGCGGACGTGCATGCCCCCACTCGTGAAGAGGCCTGACTCACCTGGGGAGACTCCAGAAGTACCCAAAGACCCATGTCAGCCCCTGAGAGGAATCCTCGTTTCCGGCCCTGACTCCACACAAGGATTTTGGCCCCGGTATCAACGGGAAAGGAATCCCGAGAGGCCCCCTAGGAACTCGCATGGGGACTGGCCTTTCCTGAGGCCACCAGGGCTGGGCCCTGAGGTCCCCATCGTAACTCGAGAACACCTGCCGCAACTCGAGAAAATCCAGGAAGTTCTCCCTTCCAGGCGAGATGAGGCCTATTTCCGATGAGGCGTCTGGAGACTAATGACACCTAACCTCTGGAACTTCGAAAGGGTCTTTCACACCCTTGCTGCAACTCAAGAAGTTCACCGCCATACCCGTCTCCACTCCAGAGGAAGCACGATGGTCCCGCCCACATCCAGAGGAGCCCCGTTTGCCCCTCGTAGCTCGAGATGAGGAATCCTTTCCCTGCTTTCAATGGGAAAGAATTTCCGGCCTTCCCGTCGAATCTCAAGAGGAGGCACTCTCAACAGGAAAGGCGAGAGGAACTCCATGGTCGTACCACCATTCCAAGAGTCCCCCAGATGTCTCAGTCCATTCCAGAGGGACCTCTTTGCCCTGCACTGGCTCATCTTTCACGCCGAGGATCGAATCACACCATGGTGGCACGTGGGACAGCCCTGTGGGAAAGCCTCGAGGGAAAGCCTCGAGGGAAAACCACAGATCCTTTGATCCACGGGACGGAAAGCGTGACATTGATGCTACAGCCTGGAGGGAAAGCGCACGTGCATGCCCCCACTCGAGACGAGGCCTGACTCCCCTGGGGAGACTCCAGAAGTACCCAAAGATCCATGTCAGCCCCTGAGAGGAATCCTCGGTTCCGGCCCTGACTCCACACAAGATTTTTGGCCCCGGTATCGACGGGAGAGGAATCCCGAGAGGCCCCCTAGCAACTCGCATGTGACTGGCCTTTCCTGAGGCCACCAGGGCGGTTCCCTGAGGTCCCCGTCGTAACTCGAGAACACCTGCCGCAACTCGAGAAAATCCAGTAAGTTCTCCCTTTCAGGCGAGATGAGGCCTATTTTCGATGAGGCGTCTGGAGACTAATGACACCTAACCTCTGGAACTTCGAAAGGGTCTTTCACACCCTTGCTGCAACTCAAGAAGTTCACCGCCATACCCGTCTCCACTCGAGAGGAAGCCCGATGGTCCCGCCCACATCCAGAGGAGCCCCGTTTCCCCCTCGGAGCTCGAGATGAGGGATCCTTGACCTGCTTTCAACGGGAAAGAATTCCCGGCGTCCCCGTCGCATCTCAAGAGGAGGCACTCTCAACAGGAAAGGCGAGAGGAACTCCATGGTCGTACCACCATTCCAAGAGTCCCCCAGATGTCTCAGTCCATTCCAGAGGAACCTATTTGCCCTGCACTGGCTCATCTTTCACGCCGAGGATCGACTCACACCACGGTGGCACGTGGGACAGCCCTGTGGGAAAGCCTAAAGCGAAAACCGCAGATCCTTTGATCCACAAGACGGGAAGCGTGACATTGCTGCTACAGCCTGGAAGGAAAGCGCACGTGCATGCCCCCACTCGAGACGTGGCCTGACTCCCCTGGGGAGCCTCCAGAAGTACCCAAAGATCCATGTCAGCCCTGAGAGCAATCCTCGGTTCTGGCCCTGACTCCACACAAGGTTTTTGGCCCCAGTATTGACGGGAGAGGAATCCCCAGAGGCGCCCTGGCAATTCGCATGGAGACTGGCCTTTCCTGAGGCCACCAGGGCGGGTCCCTGAGGTCCCCGTCGTAACTCGAGAACACCTGCCGCAACTCGAGAAAATCCAGGAAGTTCTCCCTTCCAGGCCAGATGAGGCCTATTTCCAATGAGGCGTCCGGAGACTAATGACACCTAACCTCTGGAACTTCGAAAGGGTCTTTCACACCCTTGCTGCAACTCAAGAAGTTCACCGCCATACCCGTCTCCACTCGAGAGAAAGCACAATGGTCCCGCCCACATACAGAGGAGACCCGTTTCCCCCTCGTAGCTCGAGATGCGGGATCCTTTCCCTGCCTTCAACGGGAAAGAATTCCCGGCGTTCCCGTCGCATCTCAAGAGGAGGCACTCTCAACAGGAAACGCAAGAGGAACTCCATGGTCGTACTACCATTCCAAGAGTCCCCCAGATGTCTCAGTCCATTCCAGAGGAACCTCTTTTCCCTGCACTGGCTCATCTTTCAGGCCAAGGATCGACTCACACCACGGTGGCACGTGGGACAGTCCTGTGGGAAAGCCTCGAGGGAAAGCCTCGATGGAAAACCACAGATCCTTTGATCCACGCGACGGGAAGAGTGACATTGCTGCTACAGCCTGGAAGGAAAGCGCATGTGCATTCCCCCACTCGAGACGAGGCCTGACTCCCCTGGGGAGACTCCAGAAGTTCCCACAAATCCACGTCAGCCCCTGAGTGGAATCCTCGGTTCCGGCCCTGACTCCACTCAAGGTTGTTGGCCCCGGTATCGACGGAAGAGTAATCCCGAGAAGCACCCTAGCAACTCGCATGGGGACTGGCATTTCCTGAGGCCACCAGGGCGGGTCCCTGAGGTCCCCTTCGTAACTCGAGAACACCTGCCGAAACTCGAGAAAATCCAGGAAGTTCTACCTTCCAGGCGAGATGAGGTCTATTTCCGATGAGGCGTCTGGAGAATAATGACACCTAACCTCTGGAACTTCGAAAGGGTCTTTCACACCCTTGCTGCAACTCAAGAAGTTCACCGCCATACCCGTCTCCACTCGAGAAGAAGCACGATTGTCCCACCCACAACCAGAGGAGCCCCGTTTCCCCCTCGGAGCTCGAGATGAGGGATCCTTTCTGTGCTTTCAATGGGAAAGAATTCCCGGTGTTCCCGTCGCATTTCAAGAGGAGGCACTCTCAACAGGAAACGCAAGAGGACTCCATGGTCGTACCACCATTCCAAGAGTCCCCCAGATGTCTAAGTCCATTCCAAAGCAACCTCTTTGCCCTGCACTGGCTCATCTTTCACGCCGAGGATCCACTCACACCACGGTGGCACGTGGGACAGCCCTGGGGGAAAGCCTTGAGGGAAAGCCTCGAGGGAAAACCACAGATCCTTTGATCCACGTGACGGGAAGCGTGACATTGCTACTACAGCCTGGAAGGAAAGCGCACGTGCATGCCCCCACTGGAGACGAGGCCTGTCTCCCCTGGCGAGACTCCAGAAGTACCCAAAGATCCATATCAGCCCCTGAGACGAATCCTCGGTTCCGGCCCTGACTCCACACAAGGTTTTTGGCCCCGGTATCGACGGGAGAGGAATCCCGAGAGGCCCCCTAGCAACTCTCATGGGGACTGGCCTCTCCTGAGGTCACCAGGGCGGGTCCCTGAGGTCCCCGTCGTAACTCGGGAACACCTGCCGCACCTCGAGAAAATCCAGGAAGTTCTTCCTTCCAGGCGAGATGAGGCCTATTTCCGATGAGGCGTCTGGAGACTAATGACACCTAACCTCTGGAACTTCGAAAGGGTCTTTCACACCCTTGCTGCAACTCAAGAAGTTCACCGCCATACCCGTCTCCACTCGAGAGGAAGCACGATGGTCGCGCCCACATCCAGAGGAGCCCCGTTTCCTTCTCGTAGCTCGAGATGAGGAATCCTTTCCCTGCTTTCAACGGGAAAGAATTCCCGGCGTTCCCGTCGCATCTCAAGAGGAGGCACTCTCAACAGGAAAGGCGCGAGGAACTCCATGGTCGTACCACCATTCCAAGAGTCCCCCAGATGTCTCAGTCCATTCCAGAGGAACCTCGTTGCCCTGCACTGGCTCATCTTTCACGCCGAGGATCGACTCACACCACGGTGGCACGTGTGACAGCTCTGTGGGAAAGCCTCGAGGGAAAGCCTCGAGGGAAAACCACAGATCCTTTGATCCACAGGACGGGAAGAGTGACATTGCTGCTACAGCCTGGAAGGAAAGCGCACGTGCGTGGCCCGACTCGAGACGAGGCCTGACTCCCCTGGGGAGACTCCAGAAGTACCCAAAGATCATGTCAGCCCCTGAGAGGAATCCTCGGTTCCGGCCCTGACTCCACACAAGGTTTTTCGCCCCGGTTTCGACGGGAGAGGAATCCCGAGAGGCCCCCTAGCAATTCGCATGGGGACTGGCGTCTCCTGAGGCCACCAGGGCGGGTCCCTGAGGTCCCCGTCGTAACGCGAGAACAGCTGCCGCAACTCGAGAAAATTTAGGAAGTTCTCCCTTCCAGGCGAGATGAGGCCTATTTTCGATGAGGCTTCTGGAGACTAATGACAACTAAACTCTGGAACTTCAAAGGGTCTATCACACCCTTGCTACAACTCAAGAAGTTCACCGCCATTCCCGTCTCCACTCGAGAGGAAGCACGATCGTCCCGCCCTCATCCAGAGGAGCCCCGTTTCCCCCTCGTAGCTCGAGATGAGGGATCCTTTCCCTGCTTTCAACGGGAAAGAATTCCCGGCATTCCCGTCGCACCTCAAGGGGAGGCACTCTCAACAGGAAAGGCGAGAGGATCTCCATGGTCGTACCACCATTCCAAGAGTCACCCAGATGTCTCAGTCCATTCCAGAGGAACCTGTTTGCCCTGCACTGGCTCATCTTTCACGCCGAGGAACGACTCACACCACGGTGGCACTAGGGACAGCCCTGTGGGAAAGCCTCGAGGGAGAACCACAGGTCCTTTGATCCACGCGACGGGAAGCGTGACATTGCTGCTACAGCGTTGAAGGAAAGCGCACGTGCAGGACCCCACTCGAGACGAGGCCTGACTCCCCTGGGGAGACTCCAGAAGTACCCAAAGATGCATGTCAGCCCCTGAGAAGAATCCTCGGTTCCGGCCCTGACTCCAAAAAATTCTTTTGGCCCCGGTATCGACGGGAGAGGAATCCCGAGAGGCCCCCTAGCAACTCGCATGGGGACTGGCCTCTCCTGAGGCCACCAGGGCGGGTCCCTGAGGTCCCCGTCGTAACTCGAGAACACCTGCCGCAACTCGAGAAAATCCAGGAAGTTCTCCCTTCCAGGCGAGATGAGGCCTATTTCCGATGAGGCGTCTGGAGACTAATGACACCTAACCTCTGGAACTTCGAAAGGGTCTTTCACACCCTTGCTGCAACTCAAGAATTTCACCGCCATACCCGTCTCCACTCGAGAGGAAGCACGATGGTCGCGCCCACATCCAGAGGAGCCCCGTTTCCCCCTCGTAGCTCGAGATGAGGGATCCTTTCCCTGCTTTCAACGGGAAAGAATTCCCGGCGTTCCCGTCGCATCTCAAGAGGAGGCACTCTCAACAGGAAAGGCGAGAGGAACTCCATGGTCGTACCACCATTCCAAGAGTCCCCCAGATGTCTCAGTCCATTCCAGAGGAACCTCTTTGCCCTGCACTGGCTCATCTTTCACGCCGAGAATCGACTCACACCATGGTGGCACGTGGGACAGCCCTGTGGGAAAGCCTCGAGGGAAAGCCTCGAGGGAAAACCACAGATCCTTTGATCCACGTGACGGGAAGCGTGATATTGCTGCTACAGCCTGGAAGGAAAGTGCACGTGCATGCCCCCACACGATACGAGGCCTATCTCCCCTGGCGAGACTCCAGAAGTACCCAAAGATCCATATCAGCCCCTGAGAGGAATCCTCGGTTCCGGCCCTGATTCCACACAAGGTTTTTGGCCCCGGTATCGACGGGAGAGGAATCCCGAGAGGCCCCCTAGCAACTCGCATGGGGACTGGCCTCTCCTGAAGCCACCAGGGCGGGTCCCTGAGGTCCCGGTCGTAACTCGAGAACACCTGTCGCAACTCGAGAAAATCCAGGAAGTTCTCCCTTCCAGGAGAGATGAGGCCTATTTTCGATGAGGCGTCTGGAGACTAATGACACCTAACCTCTGGAACTTCGAAAGGGTCTTTCACACCCTTGCTGCAACTCAAGAAGTTCATCGCCATACCCGTCTCCACTCGAGAGGAAGCACGATGGTCCCGCCCACATCCAGAGGAGCCCCGTTTCCCCCTCGTAGCTCGAGATGAGGGATCCTTTCCCTGCTTTCAACGGGAAAGAATTCCCGGCGTTCCCGTCGCATCTCAAGAGGAGGCACTCTCAACAGGAAAGGCGAGAGGAACTCCATGGTCGTACCACCATTCCAAGAGTCCCCCAGATGTCTCAGTCCATTCCAGAGGAACCTCTTTGCCCTGCACTGGCTCATCTTTCACGCCGAGGATCGACTCACACCACGGTGGCACGTGGGACAGCCCTGTGGGAAAGCCTCGAGGGAAAACCTCGAGGGAAAACCACAGATCCTTTGATCCACGCGACGGGAAGCGTGACATTGCTGCTACAGCCTGGAAGGAAAGCGCACGTGCATGCCCCGACTCGAGACGAGGCCTGACTCCCCTGGGGAGACTCCAGAAGTACCCAAAGATCATGTCAGCACCTGAGAGGAATCCTCGGTTCCGGCCCTGACACCAAAAAATTCTTTTGGCCCCGGTATCGACGGGAGAGGAATCCCGAGAGGCCCCCTAGCAACTCGCATGGGGACTGGCCTCTCCTGAGGCCACCAGGGCGGGTCCCTGAGGTCCCGGTCGTAACTCGAGAACACCTGCCGCAACTCGAGAAAATCCAGGAAGTTCTCCCTTCCAGGCGAGATGAGGCCTATTTCCGATGAGGCGTCTGGAGACTAATGACACCTAACCTCTGGAACTTCGAAAGGGTCTTTCACACCCTTGCTGCAACTCAAGAAGTTCATCGCCATACCCGTCTCCACTCGAGAGGAAGCCCGATGGTCCCGCCCACATCCAGAGGAGCCCCGTTTCCCCCTCGTAGCTCGAGATGAGGGATCCTTTCCCTGCTTTCAACGGGAAAGAATTCCCGGCGTTCCCGTCGGATCTCAAGAGGAGGCACTCTCAACAGGAAAGGCGAGCGGAACTCCATGGTCGTACCACCATTCCAAGAGTCCCCCAGATGTCTCATTCCATTCCAGAGGAACCTCTTTGCCCTGCATTGGCTCATCTTTCACGCCGAGGAACGACTCACACCACGGTGGCACTAGGGACAGCCCTGTGGGAAAGCCTCGAGGGAGAACCACAGATCCTTTGATCCTCGCGACAGGAAGCGTGACATTGCTTCTACAGTGTGGAAGGAAAGCGCACGTGCATGACCCCACACGAGACGAGGCCTGACTCCCCTGGGGAGACTCCAGAAGTACCCAAAGATCCATATCAGCCCCTGAGAGGAATCCTCGGTTCCGGCCCTGACTCCACACAAGGTTTTTGGCCCCAGTATCGACGGGAGAGGAATCCCGAGAGGCCCCCTAGCAACTCGCATTGGGACTGACCTTTCCTGAGGCCACCAGTGCGGGTCCCTGAGGTCCCCGTTGTAACTCGAGAACACCTGCCGCAACTCGAGAAAATCCAGGAAGTTCTCCCTTCCAGGCGAGATGAGGCCTCTTTCCGATGAGGCGTCTGGAGACTAATGACACCTAACCTCTGGAACGTCGAAAGGGTCTTTCACAGCCTTGCTGCAACTCAAGAAGTTCACCGCCATACGCGTCTCCACTCGAGAGGAAGCACGATGGTCCCGCCCACATCCAGAGGAGCCCCGATTCCCCCTCGTAGCTCGTGATGAGGGATCCTGTCCCTGCTTTCAACGGGAAAGAATTCCCGGCCTTCCCGTCGCATCTCAAGTGGAGGCACTCTCAACAGGAAAGGGGAGAGGAACTCCATGGTCGTACCACGATGCCAAGAGTCCCCCAGATGTCTCAGTCCATTCCCGAGGAACCTCTTTGCCCTGCACTGGCTCATCTTTCACGCCGAGGATCGACTCACATCACGGTGGCACGTGGGACAGGCATGTGGGATAGCCTCGAGGGAAAGCCTCGAGGGAAAACCACAGATCCTTTGATCCACGCGACGGGAAGCGTGACATTGCTGCTACAGCCTGGTAGGCAAGCACACGTGCATGCCCCCACTCGAGACGAGGCCTGACGCCCCTGGCGAGACTCCAGGAGTACCCAAAGATCCATGTCAGCCCCTGAGAGGAATCCTCGGTTCCGGACCTGACTGCACACAAGGTTTTTGTCCCTGGTATCGACGGGAGAGGAATCCCGAGAGGACCCCTAGCAACTCGCTTGGGGACTGGCCTCTCATGAGGCCAGCAGGGCGGGTCCCTGAGGTCCCCGTCGTAACTCGAGAACACCTGCCGCAACTCGAGAAAATCCAGGAAGTTCTCCCTTCCAGGCGAGATGAGGCCTATTTCCGATGAGGCGTCTGGAGACTAATGACACCTAACCTCTGGAACTTCGAAAGGGTCTTTCACACCCTTGCTGCAAATCAAGAAGTTCACCGCCATACCCGTCTCCACTCGAGAGTAAGCACGATGGTCCCGCCCACATCCAGAGGAGCCCCGTTTCCCCCTCGTAGCTCGAGATGAGGGATCCTTTCCCTGCTTTCAACGGGAAAGAATTCCCGGCGTTCCCGTCGCATCTCAAGAGGAGGCACTCTCAACAGGAAAGGCGAGAGGAACTCCATGGTCTTACCACCATGCCAAGAGTCCCCAAGATGTCTCAGTCCTATCCAGAGGAACCTCTTTGCCCTGCACTGCCTCATCTTTCACGCCGAGGATCGACTCACACCACGGTGGCACGTGGGACAGCCCTGTGGGAAAGCCTCGAGGGAAAGCCTCGAGGGAAAACCAGAGATCCTTTGATCCACGCGACGGAAAGCGTTACATTGCTGCTACAGCCTGGAAGGAAAGCACACCTGCATGCCCCCACTCGAGACGAGGCCTGACTCCCCTGGGGAGACTCCAGAAGTACCCAAAGATCCATGTTAGCCCCTGAGAGGAATCCTCGGTTCCTGCCCTGACTCCACACAAGGATTTTGGCCCCGGTATCGACGGGAGAGGAATCCCGAGAGGCCCCCTAGCAACTCGCATCGGGACTGGCCTCTCCTGAGGCCACCAGGGCGGGTCCCTGAGGTCCCCGTCGTAACTCGAGAACACCTGCCGCAACTCGAGAAAATCCAGGAAGTTCTCCCTTCCAGGCGAGATGAGGCCTATTTCCGATGAGGCGTCTGGAGACTAATGACACCTAACCTCTGGAACTTCGAAAGGGTCTTTCACACCCTTGCTGCAAGTCAAGAAGTTCACCGCCATACCCGTCTCCACTCGAGAGGAAGCACGATGGTCCCGCCCACATCCAAAGGAGCCCCGTTTCCCCCTCATAGCTCGAGATGAGGGATCCTTTCCCTGCTTTCAACGGGAAAGAATTCCCGGCGTTCCCGTCGCATCTCAAGAGGAGGCACTCTCAACAGGAAAGGCGAGAGGAACTCCATGGTCGTACCACCATTCCAAGAGTCCCCCAGATGTCTCATTCCATTCCAGAGGAACCTGTTTGCCCTGCATTGGCTCATCTTTCACGCCGAGGAACGACTCACACCACGGTGGCACTAGGGACAGCCCTGTGGGAAAGCCTCGAGGGAGAACCACAGATCCTTTGAACCACGCGACAGGAAGCGTGACATTTCTTCTACAGTGTGGAAGAAAGGCGCACGTGCATGACCCCACAGGAGACGAGGCCTGACTCCCCTGGGGAGACTCCAGAAGTACCCAAAGATCCATATCAGCCCCTGAGAGGAATCCTCGGTTCCGGCCCTGACTCCACACAAGGTTTTTGGCCCCAGTATCGACGGGAGAGGAATCCCGAGAGGCCACATAGCAACTCGCATTGGGACTGACCTTTCCTGAGGCCACCAGGGCGGGTCCCTGAGGTCCCCGTTGAAACTCGAGAACACCTGCCACAACTCGAGAAAATCCAGGAAGTTCTCCCTTCCAGGCGAGATGAGGCCTCTTTCCGATGAGGCGTCTGGAGACTAATGACACCTAACCTCTGGAACGTCGAAAGGGTCTTTCACAGCCTTGCTGCAACTCAAGAAGTTCACCGCCATACGCGTCTCCACTCGAGAGGAAGCACGATGGTCCCGCCCACATCCAGAGGAGCCCCGTTTCCCCCTCGTAGCTCGTGATGAGGGATCCTTTCCCTGCTTTCAACGGGAAAGAATTCCCGGCGTTCCCGTCGCATCTCAAGTGGAGGCACTCTCAACAGGAAAGGGGAGAGGAACTCCATGGTCGTACCACGATGCCAAGAGTCCCCCAGATGTCTCAGTCCACTCCCGAGGAACCTCTTTGCCCTGCACTGGCTCATCTTTCACGCCGAGGATCGACTCACATCACGGTGGCACGTGGGACAGCCCTGTGGGATAGCCTCGAGGGAAAGCCTCGAGGGAAAACCACAGATCCTTTGATCCACGCGACGGAAAGCGTGACATTGCTACTACAGCCTGGAAGGCAAGCACACGTGCATTCCCCCACGCGAGACGAGGCCTATCTCCCCTGGCGAGACTCCAGAAGTACCCAAAGATCCATATCAGCCCCTGAGAGGAATCCTCGGTTCCGGCCCTGACTCCAAAAAATTCTTTTGGCCCCGGTATCGACGGGAGAGGAATCCCGAGAGGCCCCCTAGCAACTCGCATGGGGACTGGCCTCTCCTGAGGCCACCAGGGCGGGTCCCTGAGGTCCCCGTCGTAACTCGAGAACACCTGCGGCAACTCGAGAAAATCCAGGAAGTTCTCCCTTCCAGGCGAGATGAGGCCTATTTCCGATGAGGCGTCTGGAGACTAATGACACCTAACCTCTGGAACTTCGAAAGGGTCTTTCACACCCTTGCTGCAACTCAAGAAGTTCACCGCCATACCCGTCTCCACTCGAGAGGAAGCACGATGGTCCCGCCCACATCCAGAGGAGCCCCGTTTCCCCCTCGTAGCTCGAGATGAGGGATCCTTTCCCTGCTTTCAACGGGAAAGAATTCCCGGCGTTCCCGTCGCATCTCAAGAGGAGGCACTCTCAACAGGAAAGGCGAGAGGAACTCCATGGTCGTACCACCATTCCAAGAGTCCCCCAGATGTCTCAGTCCATTCCAGAGGAACCTCTTTGCCCTGCACTGGCTCATCTTTCATGCCGAGAATCGACTCACACCATGGTGGCACGTGGGATAGCCCTGTGGGAAAGCCTCGAGGGAGGGCCTCGAGGGAAAACCACAGATCCTTTGATCCACACGACGGGAAGCGTGACATTGCTGCTACAGCCTGGAAGGAAAGCGCACGTGCATGCCCCCACTCGAGACGAGGCCTGACTCCCCTGGGGAGACTCCAGAAGTACCCAAAGATCCATGTCAGCCCCTGAGAGGAATCCTCGGTTCCGGCCCTGACTCCACACAAGGTTTTTGGCCCCGGTTTCGACGGGAGAGGAATCCCGAGAGGCGCCCTAGCAACTCGCATGGGGACTGGCCTCTCCTGAGGCCACCAGGGCGGGTCCCTGAGGTCCCCGTCGTAACGCGAGAACAGCTGCCGCAACTCGAGAAAATTTAGGAAGTTCTCCCTTCCAGGCGAGATGAAGCTTATTTCCGATGAGGCTTCTGGAGACTAATGACAACTAACCTCTGGAACTTCAAAACGGTCTATCACAACCTTGCTACAACACAAGAAGTTCACCGCCATTCCCGTCTCCACTCGAGAGGAAGCACGATCGTCCCGCCCTCATCCAGAGGAGCCCCGTTTCCCCCTCGTAGCTCGAGATGAGGGATCCTTTCCCTGCTTTCAACGGGAAAGAATTCCCGGCGTTCCCGTCGCTTCTCAAGAGGAGGCACTCTCAACAGGAAAGGCGAGAGGAACTCCATGGTCGTACCACCATGCCAAGAGTACCCCAGATGTCTCAGTCCATTCCAGAGGAACCTCTTTGCCCTGCACTGGCTCATCTTTCACGGCGAGGATCGACTCACACCACGGTGGCGCGTGACACAGCCCTGTGGGAAAGCCTCGAGGGAAAGCCTCGAGGGAAAACCACAGATCCTTTGATCCACGCGACGGGAAGCGTGACATTGCTGCTACAGCCTGGAAGGAAAGCGCACGTGCATGCCCGCACTCGAGACGAGGCCTGACTCCCCTGGGGAGACTCCAGAAGTACCCAAAGATCCATGTCAGCCCCTGAGAGGAATCCTCGGTTCCGGCCCTGACTCCACACGAAGTTTTTGGACCCGGTATCAACGGGAGAGGAATCCCGAGAGGCCACATAGCAACTCGCATTGGGACTGACCTTTCCTGAGGCCACCAGGGCGGGTCCCTGAGGTCCCCGTTGTAACTCGAGAACACCTGCCGCAACTCGAGAAAATCCAGGATGTTCTCCCTTCCAGGCGAGATGAGACCTCTTTCCGATGAGGCGTCTGGAGACTAATGACACCTAACCTCTGGAACTTCGAAAGGGTCTTTCACACCCTTGCTGCAACTCAAGAAGTTCACCGCCATACCCGTCTCCACTCCAGTGGAAGCACGATGGTCCCGCCTACAAACAGAGGAGCCCCGTTTCCCCCTCATAGCTCGAGATGAGGGATCATTTCCCTGCTTTCAACAGGAAAGAATTCCCGGCGTTCCCGTCGCATCTCAAGAGGAGGCACTCTCAACAGGAACGGCTAGAGGAACTCCATGGTCGTACCACCATTCCAAGAGTCCCCCACATGTCTCAGTGCATTCCAGAGGAACCTTTATGCCCTGCACTGGCTCATCTTTCACGCCGAGGATCGACTCACACCACGGTGGCACGTGGGACAGCCCTGTGGGAAAGCCTCCAGGGAAACCCACAGATCCTTTGATCCACGCGACGGGAAGCGTGACATTGCTGCTACAGCCTGGAAGGAAAGCGCACGTGCATGGCCCCACTCGAGACGAGGCCTGACTCCCCTGGGGAGACTCCAGAAGTACCCAAAGATCCATGTCAGCCCCTGAGAGGAATCCTCGGTTCCGGCCCTGACTCCACACAAGGTTTTTGGCCCCGGTATCGACGGGAGAGGAATACCGAGAGGCCCCCTAGCAACTCGCATGGGGACTGGCCTCTCCTGAGGCCACGAGGGCGGGTCCCTGTGGTCCCCGTCGTAACTCGAGAACACCTGCCGCAACTCGAGAAAATCCAGGAAGTTCTCCCTTCCAGGGGAGATGAGGCCTATTTCCGATGAGGCCTCTGGAGACTAATGACACCTAACCTCTGGAACTTCGAAAGGGTCTTTCACACCCTTGCTGCAACTCAAGAAGTTCACCGCCATACCCGTCTCCACTCCAGTGGAAGCACGATGGTCCCGCCTACAAACAGAGGAGCCCCGTTTCCCCCTCGTAGCTCGAGATGAGGGATCATTTCCCTGCTTTCAACAGGAAAGAATTCCCGGCGTTCCCGTCGCATCTAAAGAGGAGGCACTCTCAACAGGAACGGCTAGAGGAACTCCATGTTCGTACCACCATTCCAAGAGTCCCCCAGATGTCTCAGTCCATTCCAGAGGAATCTTTGTGCCCTGTACTGGCTCAACTTTTACGCCGAGGATCGACTCACACCATGGTGGCACGTGGGACTGCCGTGTGGGAAAGCCTCGAGGGAGGGCCTCGAGGGAAAACCACAGATCCTTTGATCCACACGACGGGAAGCGTGACATTGCTGCTACAGCCTGGAAGGAAAGCGCACGTGCATGCCCGCACTCGAGACGAGGCCTGACTCCCCTGGGGAGACTCCAGAAGTACCCAAAGATCCATGTCAGCCCCTGAGAGGAATCCTCGGTTACGGCCCTGACTTCACACATGGTTTTTGGCCTCGGCATCGACGGGACAGGAATCCCGAGAGGTCCCCTAGCAACTTCCATGGGGAATGGCCTTTCCTGAGGCCACCAGGCCGGGTCCCTGAGGTCCCCGTCGTAACTCGAGAACACCTGCCGCAACTCGAGAAAATCCAGGAAGTTCTCCCTTCCAGGAAAGATGAAGCCTATTTCCGATGAGGCGTCTGGAGACTAATGACACCTAACCTCTGGAACTTCGAATGGGTCTTTCACACCCTTGCTGTAACTCAAGAAGTTCACCGCCATACCGGTCTCCACTCGAGAGGAAGCACGATGGTCCCGTCCACATCCAGAGGAGCCCCGTTTCCCCCTCGTAGCTCGAGATGAGGGATCCTTTCCCTGCTTTCAACGGGAAAGAGTTCCCAGCGTTCCCGTCGCATCTCAAGAGGAGGCACTCTCACCTGGATCGGCGAGAGGAACTCCGTGGTCGTACCACCATTCCAAGTGTCCCCCAGATGTCTCAGTCCATTCCAGAGGAACCTCTTTGCCCTGCACTGGCTCATCTTTCACGCCGAGGATCGACTCACACCACGGTGGCGCGTGACACAGCCCTGTGGCAAAGCCTCGAGGGAAAGCCTCGAGGGAAAACCACAGATCCTTTGATCCACGCGACGGGAAGCGTGACATTGCTGCTACAGCCTGGAAGGAAAGCGCACGTGCATGCCCGCACTCGAGACGAGGCCTGACTCCCCTGGGGAGACTCCAGAAGTACCCAAAGATCCATGTCAGCCCCTGAGAGGAATCCTCGGTTCCGGCCCTGACTCCACACAAAGTTTTTGGACCCGGTATCAACGGGAGAGGAATCCCGAGAGGCCACATAGCAACTCGCATTGGGACTGACCTTTCCTGAGGCCACCAGGGCGGGTCCCTGAGGACCCCGTTGTAACTCGAGAACACCTGCCGCAACTCGAGAAAATCCAGGAAGTTCTCCCTTCCAGGCGAGATGAGACCTCTTTCCGATGAGGCGTCTGGAGACTAATGACACCTAACCTCTGGAACGTCGAAAGGGTCTTTCACACCCTTGCTGCAACTCAAGAAGTTCACCGCCATACCCGTCTCCACTCCAGTGGAAGCACGATGGTCCCGCCTACAAACAGAGGAGCCCCGTTTCCCCCTCGTAGCTCGAGATGAGGGATCATTTCCCTGCTTTCAACAGGAAAGGATTCCCGGCGTTCCCGTCGCATCTCAAGAGGAGGCACTCTCAACAGGAACGGCTAGAGGAACTCCATGGTCGTACCACCATTCCAAGAGTCCCCCAGATGTCTCAGTGCATTCCAGAGGAACCTTTTTGCCCTGCACTGGCTCATCTTTCACGCCGAGGATCGACTCACACCACGGTGGCACGTGGGACAGCCCTGTGGGAAAGCCTCCAGGGAAACCCACAGATCCTTTGATCCACGCGACGGGAAGCGTGACATTGCTGCTACAGCCTGGAAGGAAAGCGCACGTGCATGGCCCCACTCGAGACGAGGCCTGACTCCCCTGGGGAGACTCCAGAAGTACCCAAAGATCCATGTCAGCCCCTGAGAGGAATCCTCGGTTCCGGCCCTGACTCCACACAAGGTTTTTGGCCCCGGTATCGACGGGAGAGGAATACCGAGAGGCCCCCTAGCAACTCGCATGGGGACTGGCCTCTCCTGAGGCCACCAGGGCGGGTCCCTGTGGTCCCCGTCGTAACTCGAGAACACCTGCCGCAACTCGAGAAAATCCAGGAAGTTCTCCCTTCCAGGCGAGATGAGGCCTATTTCCGATGAGGCGTCTGGAGACTAATGACACCGAACCTCTGGAACTTCGAAAGGGTCTTTCACACCCTTGCTGCAACTCAAGAAGTTCACCGCCATACCGGTCTCCACTCGAGAGGAAGCACGATGGTCCCGTTCACATCCAGAGGAGCCCCGTTTCCCCCTCGTAGCTCGAGATGAGGGATCCTTTCCCTGCTTTCAACGGGAAAGAGTTCCCAGCGTTCCCGTCGCATCTCAAGAGAAAGCACTCTCACCTGGATCGGCGAGAGGAACTCCGTGGTCGTACCACCATTCCAAGAGTCCCCCAGATGTCTCAGTCCATTCCAGAGGAACCTCTTTGCCCTGCACTGGCTCATCTTTCACGCCGAGGATCGACTCACACCACGGTGGCACGTGGGACAGCCCTGTGGGAAAGCCTCGAGGGAAAGCCTCGAGGGAAAACCACAGATCCTTTGATCCACACGACGGGAAGAGTGACATTGCTGCTACAGCCTGGATGGAAAGCGCACGTGCATGCCCCCACTCGAGACGAGGCCTGACTCCCCTGGGGAGACTCCACAAGTACCCAAAGATCCATGTCAGCCCCTGAGAGGAATCCTCGGTTCCGGCCCTGACTCCACACAAGGTTTTTGGCCCCGGTTTCGACGGGAGAGGAATCCCGAGAGGCGCCCTAGTAACTTGCATGGGGACTGGCCTCTCCTGAGGCCACCAGGGCGGGTCCCTGAGGTCCCCGTCGTAACGCGAGAACAGCTGCCGCAACTCGAGAAAATTTAGGAAGTTCTCCCTTCCAGGCGAGATGAGGCCTATTTCCGATGAGGCTTCTGGAGATTAATGACAACTAAACTCTGGAACTTCAAAAGGGTCTATCACAACCTTGCTACAACTCAAGAAGTTCACCGCCATTCCCGTCTCCACTTGAGAGGAAGCACGATCGTCCCGCCCTCATCCAGAGGAGCCCCGTTTCCCCCTCGTAGCTCGAGATGAGGGATCCTTTCCCTGCTTTCAACGGGAAAGAATTCCCAGTGTTCCCGTCGCTTCTCAAGAGGAGGCACTCTCAACAGGAAAGGCGAAAGGAACTCCATGCTCGTACCACCATTCCAAGAGTCCCCCAGATGTCTCAGTCCATTCCAGAGGATCCTCCTTGCCCTGCACTGGCTCATCTTTCACGCTGAGATTCGACTCACACCACGGTGGCACGTGGGACAGCCCTGTGGGAAAGCCTCGAGGGAAAGCCTCGAGGGAAAACCACAGATCCTTTGATCCACGCGACGGGAAGCGTGACATTGCTGCTACAGCCTGGAAGGAAAGCGCACGTGGATTCCCCCAATCGAGACGAGGCCTGACTCCCCTGGAGAGACTCCAAAAGTATCCAAAGATCCATGTCAGCCCCTGAGAGGAATCCTCGGTTCCGGCCCTGACTCCACACAAGGTTTTTGGCCTCGGTATCGACGGGATAGGAATCCCGAGAGGTCCCCTAGCAACTTCCATGTCGAATGGCCTTTCCTGAGGCCACCAGGCCGGGTCCCTGAGGTCCCCATCGTAACTCGAGAACACCTGCCGCAACTCGAGAAAATCCAGGAAGTTCTCCCTTCCAGGCGAGATGAGGCCTATTTCCTATGAGGCGTCTGGAGACTAATGACACCTAACCTCTGGAACTTCGAATGGGTCTTTCACACCCTTGCTGCAACTCAAGAAGTTCACCGCCATACTGGTCTCCACTCGAGAGGAAGCACGATGGTCCCGCCCACATCCAGCGGAGCCCCGTTTCCCCCTCGTAGCTCGAGATGAGGGATCCTTTCCCTGCTTTCAACGGGAAAGAATTCCCAGCGTTCCCGTCGCATCTCAAGAGGAGGCACTCTCAACAGGAAAGGCGAGAGGAACTCCATGGTCGTACCACCATTCAAAGAGTCCCCCAGATGTCTCAGTCCATTCCAGAGGAACCTCTTTGCCCTGCACTGGCTCATCTTTCACGCCGAGGATCGACTCACACCACGGTGGCACGTGGGACAGCCCTGTGGGAAAGCCTCGAGGGAAAGCCTCGAGGGAAAACCACAGATCCTTTGATCCACACGACGGGAAGAGTGACATTGCTGCTACAGCCTGGAAGGAAAGCGCACGTGCATGCCCCCACTCGAGACGAGGCCTGACTCCCCTGGGGAGACTCCAGAAGTACCCAAAGATCCATGTCAGCCCCTGAGAGGAATCCTCGGTTCCGGCCCTGACTCCACACAATGTTTTTGGCCCCGGTATCGATGGGAGAGTAATCCCGAGAGGCCCCCTAGCAACTCGCATGGGGACTGGCCTCTCCTGAGGCCACCAGGGCGGGTCCCTGAGGTCCCCGTCGTAACTCGAGAACACCTGCCGCAACTCGAGAAAATCCAGGAAGTTCTCCCTTCCAGGCGAGATGAGGCCTATTTCCGATGAAGCGTCTGGAGACTAATGACACCTAACCTCTGGAACTTCGAAAGGGTCTTTCACACCCTTGCTGCAACTCAAGAAGTTCACCGCCATACCCGTCTCCACTCGAGAGGAAGCATGATGGTCCCGCCTACATCCAGAGGAGCCCCGTTTCCCCCTCGTAGCTCGAGATGAAGGATCCTTTCCCTGCTTTCAACAGGAAAGAATTCCCGGCGTTCCCGTCGCACCTCAAGAGGAGGCACTCTTAACAGGAAAGTCTAGAGGAAATCCATGGTCGTACCACCATTCCAAGAGTCCCCCATATGTCTCAGTCCATTCCAGAGGAACCTTTTTGCCCTGTACTGGCTCATCTTTCACGCCGAGGATCGACTCACACCACGGTGGCACGTGGGACAGCCGTGTGGGAAAGCCTCGAGGGAGGGCCACGAGGGAAAACCACAGATCCTTTGATCCACACGACGGGAAGCGTGACATTGCTGCTACAGCCTTGAAGGAAAGCGCACGTGCATGCCCCCACTCGAGACGAGGCCTGACTCCCCTGGGGAGACTCCAGAAGTACCCAAAGATCCATGTCAGCCCCTGAGAGGAATCCTCGGTTCCGGCCCTGACTCCACACAAGTTTTATGGCCCAGGTTTCGACGGGAGAGGAATCCCGAGAGGCCCCCTAGCAACTCGCATGGGGACTGGCCTCTCCTGAGGCCACCAGGGCGGGTCCCTGATGTCCCCGTCGTAACTCGAGAACACCTGCCGCAACTCGAAAAAATTTAGGAAGTTCTCCGTTCCAGGCGAGATGAGGCCTATTTCCGATGAGGCTTCTGGAGACTAATGACAACTAACCTCTGGAAATTCAAAAGGGTGTATCACACCCTTGCTACAACTCAAGAAGTTCACCGCCATTCCCGTCTCCACTCGAGAGGAAGCACGATCGTCCCGCCCTCATCCAGAGGAGCCCCGTTTCCCCCTCGTAGCTCGAGATGAGGGATCCTTTCCCTGCTTTCAACGGGAAAGAATTCCCGGCGTTCCCGTCGCTTCTCAAGAGGAGGCACTCTCAACAGGAAAGGCGAGAGGAACTCCATGGTCGTACCACCATGCCAAGAGTACCCCAGATGTCTCAATCCATTCCAGAGGAACCTCTTTGCCCTGCACTGGCTCATCTTTCACGCCGAGGATCGACTCACACCACGGTGGCGCGTGACACAGCCCTGTGGCAAAGCCTCGAGGGAAAGCCTCGAGGGAAAACCACAGATCCTTTGATCCACACGACGGGAAGAGTGACATTGCTGGTACAGCCTGGAAGGAAAGCGCACGTGCATGCCCGCACTCGAGACGAGGCCTGACTCCACTGGGGAGACTCCAGAAGTACCCAAAGATCCATGTCAGCCCCTGAGAGGAATCCTCGGTTCCGGCCCTGACTCCACACAATGTTTTTGGCACCGGTATCGACGGGAGAGTAATCCCGAGAGGCCCCCTAGCAACTCGCATGGGGACTGGCCTCTCCTGAGGCCACCAGGGCGGGTCCCTGAGGTCCCCGTTGTAACTCGAGAACACCTGCCGCAACTCGAGAAAATCCAGGATGTTCTCCCTTCCAGGCGAGATGAGACCTCTTTCCGATGAGGCGTCTGGAGACTAATGACACCTAACCTCTGGAACGTCGAAAGGGTCTGTCACACCCTTGCTGCAACTCAAGAAGTTCACCGCCATACCCGTCTCCACTCCAGTGGAAGCACGATGGTCCCGCCTACAAACAGAGGAGCCCCGTTTCCCCCTCATAGCTCGAGATGAGGGATCATTTCCCTGCTTTCAACAGGAAAGAATTCCCGGCGTTCCCGTCGCATCTCAAGAGGAGGCACTCTCAACAGGAACGGCTAGAGGAACTCCATGGTCGCACCACCATTCCAAGAGTCCCCCAGATGTCTCAGTGCATTCCAGAGGAACCTTTATGCCCTGCACTGGCTCATCTTTCACGCCGAGGATCGACTCACACCACGGTGGCACGTGGGACAGCCCTGTGGGAAAGCCTCCAGGGAAACCCACAGATCCTTTGATCCACGCGACGGGAAGCGTGACATTGCTGCTACAGCCTGGAAGGAAAGCGCACGTGCATGGCCCCACTCGAGACGAGGCCTGACTCCCCTGGGGAGACTCCAGAAGTACCCAAAGATCCATGTCAGCCCCTGAGAGGAATCCTCGGTTCCGGCCCTGACTCCACACAAGGTTTTTGGCCCCGGTATCGACGGGAGAGGAATACCGAGAGGCCCCCTAGCAACTCGCATGGGGACTGGCCTCTCCTGAGGCCACCAGGGCGGGTCCCTGATGTCCCCGTCGTAACTCGAGAACACCTGCCGCAACTCGAAAAAATTTAGGAAGTTCTCCGTTCCTGGCGAGATGAGGCCTATTTCCGATGAGGCTTCTGGAGACTAATGACAACTAACCTCTGGAAATTCAAAAGGGTCTATCACACCCTTGCTACAACTCAAGAAGTTCACCGCCATTCCCGTCTCCACTCGAGAGGAAGCACGATCGTCCCGCCCTCATCCAGAGGAGCCCCGTTTCCCCCTCGTAGCTCGAGATGAGGGATCCTTTCCCTGCTTTCAACGGGAAAGAATTCCCGGCGTTCCCGTCGCTTCTCAAGAGGAGGCACTCTCAACAGGAAAGGCGAGAGGAACTCCATGGTCGTACCACCATGCCAAGAGTACCCCAGATGTCTCAGTCCATTCCAGAGGAACCTCTTTGCCCTGCACTGGCTCATCTTTCACGCCGAGGATCGACTCACACCACGGTGGCGCGTGACACAGCCCTGTGGCAAAGCCTCGAGGGAAAGCCTCGAGGGAAAACCACAGATCCTTTGATCCACACGACGGGAAGAGTGACATTGCTGGTACAGCCTGGAAGGAAAGCGCACGTGCATGTCCGCACTCGAGACGAGGCCTGACTCCCCTGGGGAGACTCCAGAAGTACCCAAAGATCCATGTCAGCCCCTGAGAGGAATCCTCTGTTCCGGCCCTGACTCCACACAATGTTTTTGGCCCCGGTATCGACGGGAGAGTAATCCCGAGAGGCCCCCTAGCAACTCGCATGGGGACTGGCCTCTCCTGAGGCCACCAGGGCGGGTCCCTGAGGTCCCCGTTGTAACTCGAGAACACCTGCCGCAACTCGAGAAAATCCAGGATGTTCTCCCTTCCAGGCGAGATGAGACCTCTTTCCGATGAGGCGTCTGGAGACTAATGACACCTAACCTCTGGAACGTCGAAAGGGTCTGTCACACCCTTGCTGCAACTCAAGAAGTTCACCGCCATACCCGTCTCCACTCCAGTGGAAGCACGATGGTCCCGCCTACAAACAGAGGAACCCCGTTTCCCCCTCATAGCTCGAGATGAGGGATCATTTCCCTGCTTTCAACAGGAAAGAATTCCCGGCGTTCCCGTCGCATCTCAAGAGGAGGCACTCTCAACAGGAACGGCTAGAGGAACTCCATGGTCGTACCACCATTCCAAGAGTCCCCCAGATGTCTCAGTGCATTCCAGAGGAACCTTTATGCCCTGCACTGGCTCATCTTTCACGCCGAGGATCGACTCACACCACGGTGGCACGTGGGAAAGCCCTGTGGGAAAGCCTCCAGGGAAACCCACAGATCCTTTGATCCACGCGACGGGAAGCGTGACATTGCTGCTACAGCCTGGAAGGAAAGCGCACGTACATGGCCCCACTCGAGACGAGGCCTGACTCCCCTGGGGAGACTCCAGAAGTACCCAAAGATCCATGTCAGCCCCTGAGAGGAATCCTCGGTTCCGGCCCTGACTCCACACAAGGTTTTTGGCCCCGGTATCGACGGGAGAGGAATACCGAGAGGGCCCCTAGCAACTCGCATGGGGACTGGCCTCTCCTGAGGCCACTAGGGCGGGTCCCTGTGGTCCCCGTCGTAACTCGAGAACACCTGCCGCAACTCGAGAAAATCCAGGAAGTTCTCCCTTCCAGGCGAGATGAGGCCTATTTCCGATGAGGCCTCTGGAGACTAATGACACCTAACCTCTGGAACTTCGAAAGGGTCTTTCACACCCTTGCTGCAACTCAAGAAGTTCACCGCCATACCCGTCTCCACTCCAGTGGAAGCACGATGGTCCCGCCTACAAACAGAGGAGCCCCGTTTCCCCCTCGTTGCTCGAGATGAGGGATCATTTCCCTGCTTTCAACAGGAAAGAATTCCCGGCGTTCCCGTCGCATCTCAAGAGGAGGCACTCTCAACAGGAAAGGCGAGAGGAACTCCATGGTCGTACCACCATTCCAAGAGTCCCCCAGATGTCTCAGTCCATTCCAGAGGAATCTTTGTGCCCTGTACTGGCTCAACTTTCACGCCGAGGATCGACTCACACCACGGTGGCACGTGGGACTGCCGTGTGGGAAAGCCTCGAGGGAGGGCCTCGAGGGAAAACCACAGATCCTTTGATCCACACGACGGGAAGCGTGACATTGCTGCTACAGCCTGGAAGGAAAGCGCACGTGCATGCCCGCACTCGAGACGAGGCCTGACTCCCCTGGGGAGACTCCAGAAGTACCCAAAGATCCATGTCAGCCCCTGAGAGGAAACCTCGGTTCCGGCCCTGACTTCACACATGGTTTTTGGCCTCGGCATCGACGGGACAGGAATCCCGAAAGGTCCCCTAGCAACTTCCATGGGGAATGGCCTTTCCTGAGGCCACCAGGCCGGGTCCCTGAGGTCCCCGTCGTAACTCGAGAACACCTGCCGCAACTCGAGAAAATCCAGGAAGTTCTCCCTTCCAGGAAAGATGAAGCCTATTTACGATGAGGCGTCTGGAGACTAATGACACCTAACCTCTGGAACTTCGAATGGGTCTTTCACACCCTTGCTGTAACTCAAGAAGTTCACCGCCATACCGGTCTCCACTCGAGAGGAAGCACGATGGTCCCGTCCACATCCAGAGGAGCCCCGTTTCCCCCTCGTAGCTCGAGATGAGGGATCCTTTCCCTGCTTTCAACGGGAAAGAGTTCCCAGCGTTCCCGTCGCATCTCAAGAGGAGGCACTCTCACCTGGATCGGCGAGAGGAACTCCGTGGTCGTACCACCATTCCAAGAGTCCCCCAGATGTCTCAGTCCATTCCAGAGGAACCTCTTTGCCCTGCACTGGCTCATCTTTCACGCCGAGGATCGACTCACACCACGGTGGCACGTGGGACAGCCCTGTGGGAAAGCCTCGAGGGAAAGCCTCGAGGGAAAACCACAGATCCTTTGATCCACACGACGGGAAGAGTGACATTGCTGCTACAGCCTGGAAGGAAAGCGCACGTGCATGCCCGCACTCGAGACGAGGCCTGACTCCCCTGGGGAGACTCCAGAAGTACCCAAAGATCCATGTCAGCCCCTGAGAGGAATCCTCGGTTCCGGCCCTGACTCCACACAAGGTTTTTGGCCCCGGTTTCGACGGGAGAGGAATCCCGAGAGGCCCCCTAGCAACTCGCATGGGGACTGGCCTCTCCTGAGGCCACCAGGGCGGGTCCCTGAGGTCCCCGTCGTAACGCGAGAACAGCTGCCGCAACTCGAGAAAATTTAGGAAGTTCTCCCTTCCAGGCGAGATGAGGCCTATTTCCGATGAGGCTTCTGGAGACTAATGACAACTAACCTCTGGAACTTCAAAACGGTCTATCACAACCTTGCTACAACTCAAGAAGTTCACCGCCATTCCCGTCTCCACTCGAGAGGAAGCACGATCGTCCCGCCCTCATCCAGAGGAGCCCCGTTTCCCCCTCGTAGCTCGTGATGAGGGATCCTTTCCCTGCTTTCAACGGGATAGAATTCCCGGCGTTCCCGTCGCTTCTCAAGAGGAGGCACTCTCAACAGGAAAGGCGAGAGGAACTCCATGGTCGTACCACCATGCCAAGAGTACCCCAGATGTCTCAGTCCATTCCAGAGGAACCTCTTTGCCCTGCACTGGCTCAACTTTCACGCCGAGGATCGACTCACACCACGGTGGCGCGTGACACAGCCCTGTGGCAAAGCCTCGAGGGAAAGCCTCGAGGGAAAACCACAGATCCTTTGATCCACGCGACGGGAAGCGTGACATTGCTGCTACAGCCTGGAAGGAAAGCGCACGTGCATGCCCGCACTCGAGACGAGGCCTGACTCCCCTGGGGAGACTCCAGAAGTACCCAAAGATCCATGTCAGCCCCTGAGAGGAATCCTCGGTTCCGGCCCTGACTCCACACAAAGTTTTTGGACCCGGTATCAACGGGAGAGGAATCCCGAGAGGCCACATAGCAACTCGCATTGGGACTGACCTTTCCTGAGGCCACCAGGGCGGGTCCCTGAGGTCCCCGTTGTAACTCGAGAACACCTGCCGCAACTCGAGAAAATCCAGGAAGTTCTTCATTCCAGGCGAGATGATACCTCTTTCCGATGAGGCGTCTGGAGACTAATGACACCTAACCTCTGTAACGTCGAAAGGGTCTTTCACAGCCTTGCTGCAACTCAAGAAGTTCACCGCCATACCCGTCTCGACTCGAGAGGAAGCACGATGGTCCCGCCCACATCCAGAGGAGCCCCGTTTCCCCCTCGTAGCTCGAGATGAGGGATCCTTTCCCTGCTTTCAACAGGAAAGAATTCCCGGCGTTCCCGTCGCATCTCAAGAGGAGGCACTCTCAACAGGAACGGCTAGAGGAAGTCCATGGTCGTACTACCTTTCCAAGAATCCCGCAGATGTCTCAGTCCATTCCAGAGGAACCTTTTGCCCTGCACTGGCTCATCTTTCACGCCGAGGATCGACTCACACCACGGTGGCACGTGGGACAGCCCTGTGGGAAAGCCTCCAGGGAAACCCACAGATCCTTTGATCCACGCGACGGGAAGCGTGACATTGCTGCTACAGCCTGGAAGGAAAGCGCACGTGCATGCCCCCACTCGAGACGAGGCCTGACTCCCCTGGGGAGACTCCAGAAGTACCCAAAGATCCATTTCAGCCCCTGAGAGGAATCCTCGGTTCCGGCCCTGAATCCACACAAGGTTTTTGGCCCCGGTATCGACGGGAGAGGAATCCCGAGAGGCCCCCCTAGCAACTCGCATGGGGACTGGCCTCTCCTGAGGCCCCAGGGCGGGTCCCTGAGGTCCCCGTCGTAACTCGGGAACACCTGCCGCAACTCGAGAAAATCCAGGAGGTTCTCCCTTCCAGGCGAGATGAGGCCTATTTCCGATGAAGCGTCTGGAGACTAATGACACCTAACCTCTGGAACTTCGAAAGGGTCTTTCACACCCTTGCTGCAACTCAAGAAGTTCACCGCCATACCCGTCTCCACTCGAGAGGAAGCACGATGGTCCCGCCCACATCCAGAGGAGCCCCGTTTCCCCCTCGGAGCTCGAGATGAGGGATCCTTTCCCTGCTTTCAACGGGAAAGAATTCCCGGCGTTCCCGTCGCATCTCAAGAGGAGGCACTCTCAACAGGAAAGACGAGAGGAACTCCATGGTCGTACCACCATTCCAAGAGACCCCCAGATGTCTCAGTCCATTCCAGAGGAAACTCTTTGCCCTGCACTGGCTCATCTTTCACGCCGAGGATCGACTCACACCACGGTGGCACGTGGGACAGCCCTGTGGGAAAGCCTCGAGGGAAAGCCTCGAGGGAAAACCACAGCCCCTTTGATCTACGCGACGGGAAGCGTGACATTGCTGCTACAGCCTGGAAGGAAAGCGCACGTGCATGCCCCCACTCGAGACGAGGCCTGTCTCCCCTGGGGAGACTCCAGAAGTACCCAAAGATCCATGTCAGCCCCTGAGAGGAATCCTCGGTTCCGGCCCTGACTCCACACAAGCTTTTTGGCCCCAGTATCGACGGGAGAGGAATCCCGAGTGGCCCCCTAGCAACTCGCATGGGGACTGGCCTCTCCTGAGGCCACCAGGGCGGGTCCCTGAGGTCCCCGTCGTAACTCGGGAACACCTGCCGCAACTCGAGAAAATCCAGGAAGTTCTCCCTTCCAGGCGAGATGAGGCCTATTTCCGATGAGGCGTCTGGAGACTAATGACACCTAACCTCTGGAACTTCAAAGGGTCTTTCACACCCTTGCTGCAACTCAAGAAGTTCACAGCCATACCCGTCTCCACTCGAGAGGAAGCACGATGGTCCCGCCCACATCCAGAGGAGCCCTGTTTGCCCCTCGTAGCTCGAGATGAGGGATCCTTTCCCTGCTTTCAACGGGAAAGAATTCCCGGCGTTCCCCTCGCATCTCAAGAGGAGGCACTCTCAACAGGAAAGGCGAGAGGAACTCCATGGTCGTACCACCATTCCAAGAGTCCCCCAGATGTCTCAGTCCATTCCAGAGGAACCTCTTTGCCCTGCACTGGCTCATCTTTCACGCCGAGGATCGACTCACACCATGGTGGCACGTGGGACAGCCCTGTGGGAAAGCCTCGAGGGAAAGCCTCGAGGGAAAACCACAGATCCCTTGATCCACTTGACGGGAAGCGTGACATTGCTGCTACAGCCTGGAAGGAAAGCGCACGTGCATGCCCCCACTCGAGACGAGGCCTGAATCCCCTGGGGAGACTCCAGAAGTACCCAAAGATCCATGTCAGCCCCTGAGAGGAATCCTCGGTTCCGGCCCTTACTCCGCACAAGGTTTTTGGCCCCGGTATCGACGGGAGAGGAATCCCGGGAGGCCCCCTAGCAACTCGCATGGTGACTGGCCTCTCCTGAGGCCACCAGGGCGGGTCCCTGAGGTCCCCGTCGTAACTCGGGAACACCTGCCGCAACTCGAGAAAATCCAGGAAGTTCTCCCTTCCAGGCGAGATGAGGCCTATTTCCGATGAGGCGTCTGGAGACTAATGACACCTAACCTCTGGAACTTCGAAAGGGTCTTTCACACCCTTGCTGCAACTCAAGAAGTTCACCGCCATACCCGTCTCCACTCGAGAGGAAGCACGATGGTCCCGCCCACATCCAGAGGAGCCCCGTTTGCCCCTCGGAGCTCGAGATGAGGGATCCTTTCCCTGCTTTCAACGGGAAAGAATTCCCGGCGTTCCCGTCGCATCTCAAGAGGAGGCACTCTCAACAGGAAAGGCGAGAGGAACTCCATGGTCGTACCACCATTCCAAGAGTCCCCCAGATGTCTCAGTCCATTCCAGAGGAACCTCTTTGCCCTGCACTGGCTCATCTTTCACGCCGAGGATCGACTCACACCACGGTGGCACGTGGGACAGCCCTGTGGGAAAGCCTCGAGGGAAAGCCTCGAGGGAAAACCACAGATCCCTTGATCCACGCCACGGGAAGCGTAACATTGCTGCTACAGCCTGGAAGGAAAGCGCACGTGCATGCCCCCACTCGAGACGAGGCCTGACTCCCCTGGGGAGACTCCAGAAGTACCCAAAGATCCATGTCAGCCCCTGAGAGGAATCCTCGGTTCCGGCCCTGACTGCACACAAGGTTTTTGGCCCCGGTATCGACGGGAGAGGAATCCCGAGAGGCCCCCTAGCAACTCGCATGGGGACTGGCCTCTCCTGAGGCCACCAGGGCGGGTCCCTGAGGTCCCCGTCGTAACTCGAGAACACCTGCCGCAACTCGAGAAAATCCAGGAAGTTCTCCCTTCCAGGCGAGATGAGGCCTATTTCCGATGAGGCCTCTGGAGACAAATGACACCTAACCTCTGGAACTTCGAAAGGGTCTTTCACACCCTTGCTGCAACTCAAGAAGTTCACCGCCATACCCATCTCCACTCGAGAGGAAGCACGATGGTCCCGCCCACATCCAGAGGAGCCCCGTTTCCCCCTCGTAGCTCGAGATGAGGGATCCTTTCCCTGCTTTCAACGGGAAAGAATTCCCGGCGTTCCCGTCGCATCTCAAGAGGAGGCACTCTCAACAGGAAAGGCGAGAGGAACTCCATGGTCGTACAACCATTCCAAGAGTCCCCCAGATGTCTCAGTCCATTCCAGGGGAACCTGTTTGCCCTGCACTGGCTCATCTTTCACGCCGAGGATCGACTCACACCACGGTGGCACGTGAGACAGCCCTGTGGGAAAGCCTCGATGGAAAGCCTCGAGGGAAAAGCACAGATCCTTTGATCCACGCGACGGGAAGCGTGACATTGCTGCTACAGCCTGGAAGGAAGGCGCACGTGCATGCCCGCACTCGAGACGAGGCCTGACCCCCCTGGGGAGACTCCAGAAGTACCCAAAGACCCATGTCAGCCCCTGAGAGGAATCCTCGGTTCCGGCCCTGACTCCACACAAGGATTTTGGTCCCGGTATCGACGGGAGAGGAATCCCGAAAGGCCCCCTAGGAACTCCCATGGGGAATGGCCTTTCCTGAGGCCACCAGGGCGGATCTCTGAGGTCCCCGTCGTAACTCGAGAACACCTGCTGCAACTCGAGAAAATCCAGGAAGTTCTCCCTTCCAGGCGAGATGAGGCCTATTTCCGATGAGGCTTCTGGACACTAATGACACCTAACCTCTGGAACTTCGAAAGGGTCTTTCACACCCTTGCTGCAACTCAAGAAGTTCACCGCCATAACCGTCTCCACTCGAGAGGAAGCACGATCGTCCCACCCACAACCAGAGGAGCCCCGTTTCCCCCTCGTAGCTCGAGATGAGGGATTCTTTCCCTGCTTTCAATGGGAAAGATTTCCCGGTGTTCCTGTCGCATCTCAAGAGGAAGCACTCTCAACAGGAAAGGCGAGAGGAACTCCATGGTCGTACCACCATTCCAAGAGTCCCCCAGATGTCTCAGTCCATTCCAGAGCAACCTCTTTGCCCTGCACAGGCTCATCTTTCACGCCGAGGATCGACTCACACCACGGTGGCACGTGGGACAGCCCTGTGGGAAAGCCTAGAGGGATAACCACAGATCCTTTGATCCACACGACGGGAAGCGTGACATTGCTGCTACAGCCTGGAAGGAAAGCGCACGTGCATGCCCCCACTCGAGACGAGGCCTGACTCCCCTGGGGAGACTCCAGAAGTACCCAAAGATCCATGTCAGCCCCTGAGAGGAATCCTCGGTTCCGCCCCTGACTCCACACAAAGTTTTTCGCTCCGGTATCGACGGGAGAGGAATCCCGAGAGGCCCCCGAGCAACTCGCATGGGGACTGGCCTTTCCTGAGGCCACCAGGCCGGTCCCTGAGGTCCCCGTCGTAACTGAAGAACACCTGCCGCAACTCGAGAAAATCCAGGAAGTTCTCCCTTCCAGGCGAGATGAGGCCTATTTTCGATGAGGCGTCTGGACACTAATGACACCTAACCTCTGGAACTTCGAAAGGGTCTTTCACACCCTTGCTGCAACACAAGAAGTTCACCGTCATACCCGTGTCGACTCGAGAGGAAGCATGATGGTCCCGCCCACATCCAGAGGATCCCCGTTTCCCCCTCGTAGCTCGAGATGAGGGATCCTTTCCCTGATTTCAACGAGAAAGAATTCCCGGCGTTCCCGTCACATCTCAAGAGGAGGCACTCTCAACAGGAAAGGCGAGAGGAACTCCATGGTCGTACCACCATTCCAAGAGTCCCCCAGATGTCTCAGTCCATTCCAGAGGAACCTCTTTGCCCTGCACTGGCTCATCTTTCACGCCGAGGATCGAATCACACCACGGTGGCACGTGGGACAGCCCTGTGGGAAAGCCTCAAGGGAAAGCCTCGAGGGAAAATCACAGATCCTTTGATCCACGAGACGGGAAGCGTGACATTGCTGCTACAGCCTGGAAGGAAAGCGCACGTGCATGCCCCCACTCGAGACGAGGCCTGACTCCCCTGGGGAGACTCCAGAAGTATCCAAAGATCCATGTCAGCCCCTGAGAGGAATCCTCGGTTTTGGCCCTGACTCCACACAAGGTTTTTGGCCCCGGTATCGACTGGAGAGGAATCCCGAGAGGCACCCTAGCAACTCGTATGGGGACTGGAGTTTCCTAAGGCCACCAGGGCGGGTCCCTGAGGTCCCCGTCTTAACTCGTGAACACCTGCCGCAACTCGAGAAAATCCAGGAAGTTCTCCGTTCCAGGCGAGATGAGGCCTATTTCCGATGAGGCGTCTGGAGTCTAATGAGAGCTAATCTCTGGGACTTCAAAAGGGTCTTTCACACCCTTGCTGCAACTCAAGAAGTTCACCGCCATACCCGTCTCCACTCGAGAGGAAGCACGATGGTCCCGCCCACATCCAGAGGAGCCCCGTTTCCCCCTCGTAGCTCGAGATGAGGGATCCTTTCCCTGCTTTCAACAGGAAAGAATTCCCGGCGTTCCCGTCGCATCTCAAGAGGAGGCACTCTCAACAGGAAAGGCGAGAGGAACTCCATGGTCGTACCACCATTCCAAGAGTCCCCCAGATGTCTCAGTCCATTCCAGAGGAACCTCTTTGCCCTGCACTGGCTAATCTTTCACGCCGAGGATCGACTCACACCACGGTGGCACGTGGGACAGCCCTGTGGGAAAGCCTCGAGGGTAAACCACAGATCCTTTGATCCACGCGACGGGAAGCATGACATTGCTGCTACAGCCTGGAACAAAAGCGCACGTGCATGCCCCCACTAGAGACGAGGCCTGACTCCCCTGGAGAGACTCCAGAAGTACCCCAAGATCCATGTCATCCCCTGAGAGGAATCCTCGGTTCCGGCCCTGACTCCACACAAAGTTTTTGGCCCCGGTATCGACGGGAGAGGAATCCCGAGAGGCCCCCTAGCAACTCGCATGGGGACTGGACTTTCCTGAGGCCACCAGGGCGTTCCCTGAGATCCCCGTGGTAACTGGAGAACACCTGCCGCAACTCGAGAAAATCCAGGAAGTTCTCCCTTCCAGGCGAGATGAGGCCTATTTCCGATGAGGCGTCTGGACACTAATGACACCTAACCTCTGGAACTTCGAAAGGGTCTTTCACACCCTTGCTGCAACTCAAGAAGTTCACCGCCATACCCGTGTCGACTCGAGAGGAAGCATGATGGTCCCGCCCACATCCAGAGGAGCCCCGTTTCCCCCTCGTAGCTCGAGATGAGGGATCCTTTCCCTGCTTTCAACGGGAAAGAATTCCCGGCGTTCCCATCGCATCTCAAGAGGAGGCACTCTCAACAGGAAAGGCGAGAGGAACTCCATGGTCGTACCACCATTCCAAGAGTCCCCCAGATGTCTCAGTCCATTCCAGATCAACCTCTTTGCCTTGAACTGGCTCATCTTTCATGCCGAGGATCGAATCACACCACGTTGGCACGTGGGAGAGCCCTGTGGGAAAGCCTCAAGGGAAAGCCTGGAGGGAAATCAACAGATCCTTTGATCCACGCGACGGGAAGAATGTCTTTGCTGCTTCAGCCTGGAAGGAAAGCGCACGTGCATGACTCAACTCGAGACGAGGCCTGACTCCCCACGGGAGACTCCAGAAAGACCCAAAGATCCATGTCAGCCCCTGAGAGTAATCCTCGGTTCCGGCCCTCACTCCACACAAGGTTTTTGGTCCAGGTATCGACGGGAGAGGAATACCGAGAGGCACCCTAGCAATTCGCATGAGGACTGGCCTTTCCTGAGGCCACCATCCGGGTCCCTGAGGTCCCCGTCGTAACTCGAGAACACCTGCTGCAACTCGAGAAAATCCAGGAAGTTCTCCCTTCCAGGCGAGATATGGCCTATTTCCGATGAGGCGTCTGGACACTAATGACACCTAACCTCTGGAACTTCGAAAGGGTCTTTCACACCCTTGCTGCAACTCAAGAAGTTCACCGCCATACCCGTCTCCACTCGAGAGGAAGCACGATCGTCCCACCCACAACCAGAGGAGCCCCGTTTCCCCCTCGTAGCTCGAGAGGAGGGATCCTTTCCCTGCTTTCAATGGGAAAGAATTCCCGGTGTTCCCGTCGCATCTCAAGAGGAGGCACTCTCAACAGGAAAGGCAAGAGGAACTCCATGGTCGTACCACCATTCCAAGAGTCCCCCAGATGTCTCAGTCCATTCCAGAGCAACCTCTTTGCGCTGCACAGGCTCATCTTTCACGCCGAGGATCGACTCACACCACGGTGGCACGTGGGACAGCCCTGTGGGAAAGCCTAGAGGGAAAACCACAGATCCTTTGATCCACACGACGGGAAGCGTGACATTGCTGCTACAGCCTGGAAGGAAAGCGCACGTGCATGCCCCCACTCGAGACGAGGCCTGACTCCCCTGGGGAGACTCCAGAAGTACCCAAAGATCCATGTCAGCCCCTGAGAGGAATCCTCGGTTCCGGCCCTGACTCCACACAAAGTTTTTGGCTCCGGTATCGACGGGAGAGGAATCCCGTGAGGCCCCCGAGCAACTCGCATGGGGACTGGCCTTTCCTGAGGACACCAGGGCGGGTCCCTGAGGTCCCCGTCGTAACTCGAGAACACCTGCCGCAACTCGAGAAAATCCAGGAAGTTCTCCCTTCCAGGCGAGATGAGGCCTATTTCCGATGAGGCGTCTGGAGACTAATGACACCGAACCTCTGGAACTTCGAAAGGGTCTTTCACACCATTGCTGCAACTCAAGAAGTTCACCGCCATACCCGTCTCCACTCGAGAGGAAACACGATGGTCCCGCCCACATCCAGAGGAGCCCCGTTTCCCCCTCATAGCTCGAGATGAGGGATCCTTTCCCTGCTATCAACGGGAAAGAATTCCCGGCGTTCCCGTCGCATCTCAAGAGGAGGCACTCTCAACAGGAAAGATGAGAGGAACTCCATGGTCGTACCACCATTCCAAGAGTCCCCGAGATTTCTCAGTGCATTCCAGAGGAAACTCTTTGCCCTGCACTGGCTCATTTTTCACGCCGAGGTACGACTCACACCACGGTGGCTCGTGGGACAGCCCTGTGGGAAAGCCTCGAGGGTAAACCACAGATCCTTTGATCCACGCGACGGGAAGCGTGACATTGCTGCTACAGCCTGGAAGGAAAGCGCACGTGCATGCCCCCACTCGAGACGAGGCCTGACTCCCCTGGGGAGACTCCAGAAGTACCCCAAGGTCCATGTCAGCCCCTGAGAGGAATCCTCGGTTCCGGCCCTGACTCCACACAAGGTTTTTGGCCCCGGTATCGACGGGAGAGGAATCCCGAGAGGCCCCCTAGCACCTCGCATGGGGACTGGCCTTTCCATAGGCCACCAGGCCGGTCCCTGAGGTCCCCGTCGTAACTCGAGAACACCTGCCGCAACTCGAGAAAATCCAGGAAGTTCTCCCTTCCAGGCGAGATGAGGCCTATTTCCGATGAGGCGTCTGGAGACTAATGACACCTAACCTCTGGAACTTCGAAAGGGTCTTTCACACCCTTGCTGCAACTCAAGAAGTTCACCGCCATACCCGTCTCCACTCGAGAGGAAGCACGATGGTCCCGCCCACATCCAGAGGAGCCCCGTTTCCCCCTCGTAGCTCGAGATGAGGGATCCTTTCCCTGCTTTCAACGGGAAAGAATTCCCGGCGTTCCCGTCGCATCTCAAGAGGAGGCACTCTCGACAGGAAAGTCGAGAGGAGCTCCATGGTCGTACCACCATTCCAAGAGTCCCCCACATGTCTCAGTCCATTCCATAGGATCCTCTTTGCCCTGCACTGGCTCATCTTGCACGCCTAGGATCGACTCACACCACGGTGGCACGTGGGACAGCCATGTGGGAAAGCCTCGAGGGAAAGCCTCGAGGGAAAACCACAGATCCTTTGATCCACGCGACGGGAAGCGTGACATTGCTGCTACAGCCTGGAAGGAAAGCGCACGTGCATGCCCCCACTCGAGACGAGGCCTGACTCCCCTGGGGAGACTCCAGAAGGACCCAAAGATCCATGTCAGCCCCTGAGAGGAATCCTCGGTTCCGGCCCTGAATCCACACAAAGATTTTGGCCCCGGAATCGACAGGAGAGGAATCCCGAGAGGCCCGATAGCAACTCGCATGGGGACTGGCCTTTCCTGAGGCCACCAGGACGGGTCCCTGATGTCCCCGTCGTAACTCGAGAACACCTGACGCAACTCGAGAAAATCCACGAAGTTCTCCCTTCCAGGAGAGATGAAGCCTATTTCCGATGAGGTTCTGGAGACTAATGACACCTAACCTCTGGAACTTCGCAAGGGTCTTTCACACCCTTGCTGCAACTCAAGAAGTTCACCGCCATACCCGTCTCCACTCGAGAGGAAGCACGATGATCCCGCCCACATCCAGAGGAGCCCCGTTTCCCCCTCGTAGCTCGAGATATGGGATCCTTTCCCTGCTTTCAACGGGAAAGAATTCCCGGCGTTCCCATCGCATCTCAAGAGGAGGCACTCTCAACAGGAAAGGCGAGAGGAACTCCACTGTCATACCACCATTCCAAGAGTCCCCCAGATGTCTCATTCCATTCCAGAGGAACCTGTTTGCCCTGCATTGGCTCATCTTTCACGCCGAGGAACGACTCACACCACGGTGACACTAGGGACTGCCCTGTGGGAAAGCCTCGAGGGAGAACCACAGATCCTTTGATCCACGCGACGGGAAGCGTGACATTGCTTCTACAGTGTGGAAGGAAAGCGCACGTGCATGACCCCACACGAGACGAGGCCTGACTCCCCTGGGGAGACTCCAGAAGTACCCAAAGATCCATATCAGCCCCTGAGAGGAATCCTCGGTTCCGGCCCTGACTCCAAAAAATTCTTTTGGCCCCGGTATCGACGGGAGAGGAATCCCGAGTGGCCCCCTAGCAACTCGCATGGGAACTGGCCTCTCCTGAGGCCACCAGGGCGGGTCCCTGAGGTCCCCGTCGAATCTCGAGAACACCTGCCGCAACTCGAGAAAATCCAGGAAGTTCTCCCTTCCAGGCGAGATGAGGCCTATTTCCGATGAGGCGTCTGGAGACTAATGACACCTAACCTCTGGAACTTCGAAAGGATCTTTCACACCCATGCTGCAACTCAAGAAGTTCACCGCCGTACCCGTCTCCACTCGAGAGGAAGCACGATGGTCCCGCCCACATCCAGAGGAGCCCCGTTTCCCCCTCGGAGCTCGAGATGAGGGATCCTTTCCCTGCTTTCAACGGGAAAGAATTCCCGGCGATCCCGTCGCATCTCAAGAGGAGGCACTCTCCACAGGAAAGCCGAGAGGAACTCCATGGTCGTACCACCATTCCAAGAGTCCCCCAGATGTCTCAGTCCATTCCAGAGGAACCTCTTTGCCCTGCACTGGCTCATCTTTCACGCCGAGGATCGACTCACACCACGGTCGCACGTGGGACAGCCCTGTGGGAAAGCCTCGAGGGAAAGCCTCGAGGGAAAACCACAGACCCTTTGATACACGCGACGGGAAGCGTGACATTGCTGCTACAGCCTGGAAGGAAAGCGCACGTGCATGCCCCCACTCGAGACGAGGCCTGACTCCCCTGGGGAGACTCCAGAAGTACCCAAAGATCCATGTCAGCCCATGAGAGGAATCCTCGGTTCCGGCCCTGACTCCAAAAAATTCTTTTGGCCCCGGTATCGACGGGAGAGGAATCCCGAGAGGCCCCCTAGCAACTCGCATGGGGACTGGCCTCTCCTGAGGCCACCAGGGCGGGTCCCTGAGGTCCCCGTCGTAACTCGAGAACACCTGCCGCAACTCGAGAAAATCCAGGAAGTTCTCCCTTGCAGGCGAGATGAGGCCTATTTCCGATGAAGCGTCTGGAGACTAATGACACCTAACCTCTGGAACTTCGAAAGGGTCTTTCACACCCTTGCTGCAACTCAAGAAGTTCACCGCCATACCCGTCTCCACTCGAGAGGAAGCACGATGGTCCCGCCCACATCCAGAGGAGCCCCGTTTCCCCCTCGGAGCTCGAGATGAGGGATCCTTTCCCTGCTTTCAACGGGAAAGAATTCCCGGCGTTCCCGTCGCATCTCAATAGGAGGCACTCTCAACAGGAAAGGCGAGAGGAACTCCATGGTCATACCACCATTCCAAGAGTCCCCCAGATGTCTCAGTCCATTCCAGAGGAACCTCTTTGCCCTGCACTGGCTCATCTTTCACGCCGAGGATCGACTCACACCACGGTGGCACGTGGGACAGCCCTGTGGGAAAGCCTAGAGGGAAAGCCTCGAGGGAAAACCACAGATCGTTTGATCCACTCGACGGGAAGCGTGACATTGCTGCTACAGCCTGGAAGGCAAGTGCACGTGCATGCACCCACTCGAGACGAGGCCTGACTCCCCTGGGGAGACTCCACAAGTACCCAAAGATGCATGTCAGCCCCTGAGAGGAATCCTCGGTTCCGGCCCTGACTTCACACAAGGTTTTTGGCGCCGGTATCGACGGGAGAGGAATCCCGAGAGGCCCCCTAGCACCTCGCATGGGGACTGGCCTCTCCTGAGGCCACCAGGGCGGGTCCCTGAGGTCCCCGTCGTAACTCGAGAACACCTGCCGCAACTCGAGAAAATGCAGGAAGTTCTCCCTTCCAGGCGAGATGAGGCCTATTTCCGATAAGGCGTCTGGAGACTAATGACACCTAACCTCTGGAACTTCGAAAGGGTCTTTCACACCCTTGCTGCAACTCAAGAAGTTCACCGCCATACCCGTCTCCACTCGAGAGGAAGCACGATGGTCCCGCCCACATCCAGAGGAGCCCCGTTTCCCCCTCGTAGCTCGAGGTGAGGGATCCTTTCCCTGCTTTCAACGGGAAAGAATTCCCGGTGTTCCCGTCGCATCTCAAGAGGAGGCACTCTCAACACGTAAGGCGAGAGGAACTCCATGGTCGTACCACCATTCCAAGAGTCCCCCAGATGTCTCAGTCCATTCCAGAGGAACCTCTTTGCCCTGCACTGGCTCATCTTTCACGCCGAGGATCGACTCACACCACGGTGGCACGTGGGACAGCCCTGTGGGAAAGCCTCGAGGGAAAGCCTCGAGGGAAAACCACAGATCCTTTGATCCACGCGACAGGAAGCGTGACATTGCTGCTACAGCCTGGAAGGAAAGCGCACGTGCATGCCCCCACTCGAGACGAGGCCTGACTCCCTTGGGGAGACTGCAGAAGTACCCAAAGATCCATGTCATCCCCTGAGAGGAATCCTCGGTTCCGGCCCTGACTCCACACAAGGATTTTGGCCCTGGTATCAACGGGAGAGGAATCCCGAGAGGCCCCCTAGCAACTCGCATGGGGACTGGCCTCTCCTGAGGCCACCAGGGCGGGTCCCTGAGGTCCCCGTCGTAACTCGAGAACACCTGCCGCAACTCGAGAAAATCCAGGAAGTTCTCCCTTCCAGGCGAGATGAGGCCTATTTCCGATGAGGCGTCTGGAGACTAATGACACCTAACCTCTGGAACTTCGAAAGGGTCTTTCACACCCTTGCTGCAACTCAAGAAGTTCACCGCCATACCCGTCTCCACTCGAGAGGAAGCACGATCGTCCCGCCCACATCCAGAGGATCCCCCTTTCCCCCTCGTAGCTCGAGATGAGGAATCCTTTCCCTGCTTTCAATGGGAAAGAATTCCCGGCGTTCCCGTCGCATCTCAAGCGGAGGCACTCTCAACAGGAAAGGCGAGAGGAACTCCATGGTCGTACCACCATTCCAAGAGTCCCCCAGATGTCTCAGTCCATTCCAGAGGAACCTCTTTGCCCTGCACTGGCTCATCTTTCACGCCGAGGATCGACTCACACCACGGTGGCACGTGGGACAGCCCTGTGGGAAAGCCTCGAGGGAAAGCCTCGAGGGAAAACCACAGATCCTTTGATCCACGCCACGGGAAGCGTGACATTGCTGCTACAGGCTGGAAGGAAAGTGCACGTGCATGCCCCACTCGAGATGAGGCCTTTCTCCCCTGGCGAGACTCCAGAAGTACCCAAAGATCCATATCAGCCCGTGAGAGGAATCCTCGGTTCCGGCCCAGAATCCACACAAGGTTTTTGGCCCCGGTATCGACGGGAGAGGAATCCCGAGAGGCCCCCTAGCAACTCGCATGGGGACTGGCCTCTCCTGAGGCCACCAGGGCGGGTCCCTGAGGTCCCCGTCGTAACTCTAGAACAGCTGCCGCAACTCGAGAAAATCCAGGAAGTTCTCCCTTCCAGCGAGATGAGGCCTATTTCCGATGAGGCGTCTGGAGACTAATGACACCTAACCTCTGGAACTTCGAAAGGGTCTTTCACATCCTTGCTGCAACTCAAGAAGTTCACCGCCATACCCATCTCCACTCGAGAGGAAGAACGATGGTCCCGCCCCCAACCAGAGGAGCCCCGTTTCCCCCTCGGAGATCGAGATGAGGGATCCTTTCCCTGCTTTCAACGGGAAAGAATTCCTGCGTTCCCGTCGCATCTCAAGAGGAGGCACTCTCAACAGGAAAGGCGAGAGGAACTCCATGGCCGTACCACCATTCCAAGAGTCCCCCAGATGTCTCTTTCCATTCCAGAGGAACCTCTTTGCCCTGCACTGGCTCATCTTTCACGGAGAAGTCGACTCACACCACAGTGGCACGTGGGACAGCCCTGTGGGAAAGCCTCGAGGGAAAACCACAGATCCTTTGATCCACGCCACGGGAAGCGTGACATTGCTGCTACAGCCTGGAAGGAAAGCACACGTGCATGCCCCCACTCGAGACGAGGCCTGACTCCCCTGGGGAGACTCCAGAAATACCCAAAGATCCATGTCAGCCCCTGAGAGGAATCCTCGGTTCCGGCCCTGACTCCAGACAAGGATTTTGGCCCCGGTATCGACGGGAGAGGAATCCCGAGAGGCCCCCTAGCAACTCGCATGGGGACTGGCCTTTACTGAGGACACCAGGGCGGGTCCCTGAGGTCCCCGTCATAACTCGAGAACACCTACAACAACTCGAGAATATCCAGGAAGTTCTCCCTTCTGGGCGAGATGAGGCCTATTTCCGATGATGCGTCTGGAGACGAATGACACCTAACCTCTGGAACTTCGAAAGGGTCTTTCACACCCTTGCTGCAACTCAAGAAGTTCACCGCCATACCCGTCTCCACTCGAGAGGAAGCACGATGGTCCCGCCCACATCGAGAGGAGCCCCGTTTCCCCCTCGAAGCTCGAGATGAGGGATTCTTTCCCTGCTTTCAACGCAAAGAATTCCCGGCCTTCCCGTCACATCTCAAGAGGAGGCACTCTCAACAGGAAAGGCGAGAGGAACTCCATGGTCGTACCACCATTCCAAGAGTCCCCCAGATGTCTCAGTCCATTCCAGAGGAACCTCTTTGCCGTACACTGGCTCATCTTTCACGCCGAGGATCGACTCACACCACGGTGGCACGTGGGACAGCCCTGTGGGAAAGCCTCGAGGGAAAGCCTCGAGGGAAAACCACAGATCCTTTGATCCACGCCACGGGAAGCGTGACATTGCTGCTACAGCCTGGAAGGAAAGCGCACGTGCATGCCCCCACTCGAGCCGAGGCCTGACTCCCCTGGGGAGACTCCAGAAGTACCCAAACATCCATGTCAGCCCCTGAGAGGAATCCTCGGTTCCGGCCCTGACTCCACACAAGGTTTTTGGCCCCGGTATCGACGGGAGAGGAATCCCGAGAGGCCCCCTAGCAACTCGCATGGGGACTGGCCTCTCCTGAGGCCACCAGGGCGGGTCCCTGAGGTCCCCGTCGTAACTGGAGAACACCTGCCGCAACTCGAGAAAATCCAGGAAGTTCTCCCTTCCAGGCTAGATGAGGCCTATTTCCGATGAGGCGTCTGGAGACTAATGACACCTAAACTCTGGAACTTCGAAAGGGTCTTTCACACCCTTGCTGCAAATCAAGAACTTCACCGCCATACCCGTCTCCACTCTAGAGGAAGCACGATGGTCCCGCCCACATCCAGAGGAGCCCCGTTTCCCCCTCCTAGCTCGAAATGAGCGATCCTTTCCCTGCGTTCAACGGGAAAGAATTCCCAGCGTTCCCGACGCATTTCAAGCGGAGGCACTCTCAACAGGAAAGGCGAGAGGAACTCCATGGTCGTACCACCATTCCAAGAGTCCCCCAGATGTCTCAGTCCATTCCAGAGGAACCTCTTTGCCCTGCACTGGCTCATCTTTCACGCCGAGGATCGACTCACACCACGGTGGCACGTGGGACAGCCCTGTGGGAAAGCCTCGAGGGAAAGCCTCGAGGGAAAACCACAGATCCTTTGATCCACGCCACGGGAAGCGTGACATTGCTGCTACAGCCTGGAAGGAAAGCGCACGTGCATGCACCCACTCGAGATAAGGCCTGTCTCCCCTGGCGAGACTCCAGAAGTACCCAAAGATCCATATCAGCCCGGGAGAGGAATCCTCGGTTCCGGCCCTGACTCCACACAAGGTTTTTGGCCCGGGTATCGACGGGAGAGGAATCCCGAGAGGCCCCCTAGCAACTCGCATGGGGACTGGCCTCTCCTGAGGCCACCAGGGCGGTTCCCTGAGGTCCCCGTCGTAACTCGACAACACCTGCCGCAACTCGAGAAAATCCAGGAAGTTCTACCTTCCAGGCGAGATGAGGCCTATTTCCGATGAGGCGTCTGGAGACGAATGACACCTAACTTCTGGAACTTCGAAAGGGTCTTTCACACCCTTGCTGCAACTCAAGAAGTTCACCGCCATACCCGTGTCCACTCGAGAGGAAGCATGATGGTCCCGCCCACATCCAGAGGAGCCCCGTTTCCCCCTCGGAGCTCGAGATGAGGGATCCTTTCCCTGCTTTCAACGGGAAAGAATTCCCGGTGTTCTCGTCGCATCTCAAGAGGAGGCACTCTCCACAGGAAAGCCGAGAGGAACTCCATGGTCGTACCACCATTCCAAGAGTCCCCCAGATGTCTCAGTCCATTCCAGAGGAACCTCTTTGCCCTGCACTGGCTCATCTTTCACGCCGAGGATCGACTCACACCACGGTGGCACGTAGGACAGCCCTGTGGGAAAGCCTCGAGGGAAAGCCTCGAGGGAAAACCACAGATCCTTTGATCCACGCGACGGGAAGCGTGACATTGCTGCTACAGCCTGGAAGGAAAGCGCACGTGCATGCCCCCACTCGAGACGAGGCCTGACTCCCCTGGGGAGACTCCAGAAGTACCCAAAGATACATGTCAGCCCCTGAGAGGAATCCTCGGTTCCGGACCTGACTCCACACAAGGTTTTTGGCCCCGGTATCGACGGGAGAGGAATCCCGAGAGGCCCCCTAGCAACTCGCATGGGGACTGGCCTCTCCTGAGGCCACCAGGGCGGGTCCCTGAGGTCCCCGTCGTAACTCGAGAACACCTGCCGCAACTCGAGAAAATCCAGGAAGTTCTCCCTTCCAGGCGAGATGAGGCCTATTTCCGATGAGGCGTCTGGAGACTAATGACACCTAACCTCTGGAACTTCGAAAGGGTCTTTCACACCCTTGCTGCAACTCAAGAAGTTCACCGCCATACCCGTCTCCACTCGAGAGGAAGCACGATGGTCCCGCCCACATCCAGAGGAGCCCCGTTTGCCCCTCGTAGCTCGAGATGAGGGATCCTTTCCCTGCTTTCAACGGGAAAGAATTCCCGGCGTTCCCGTCGCATCTCAAGAGGAGGCACTCTCAACAGGAAAGGCGAGAGGAACTCCATGGTCGTACCACCATTCCAAGAGTCCCCCAGATGTCTCAGTCCATTCCAGAGGAACCTCTTTGCCCTGCACTGGCTCATCTTTCACGCCGAGGATCGACTCACACCACGGTGGCACGTGGGACAGCCCTGTGGGAAAGCCTCGAGGGAAAGCCTCGAGGGAAAACCACAGATCCTTTGATCCACCCCACGGGAAGCGTGACATTGCTGCTACAGCCTGGAAGGAAAGCGCACGTGCATGCCCCCACTCGAGACGAGGCCTCACTCCGCTGGGGAGACTCCAGGAGTACCCAAAGATCCATGTCAGCCCCTGAGAGGAATCCTCGGTTCCGGCCCTGACTCCACACAAGGTTTTTGGCCCCGGTATCGACAGGAGAGGAATTCCGAGAGGCCCCCTAGCAACTCGCATGGGGACTGGCCTCTCCTGAGGCCACCAGGGCGGGTCCCTGAGGTCCCCGTCGTAACTCGACAACACCTGCCGCAACTCGAGAAAATCCAGGAAGTTCTACCTTCCAGGCGAGATGAGGCCTATTTCCGATGAGGCGTCTGGAGACGAATGACACCTAACCTCTGGAACTTCGAAAGGGTCTTTCACACCCTTGCTGCAACTCAAGAAGTTCACCGCCATACCCGTCTCCACTCGAGAGGAAGCATGATGGTCCCGCCCACATCCAGAGGAGCCCCGTTTCCCCCTCGTAGCTCGAGATGAGGGATCCTTTCCCTGCTTTCAACGGGAAAGAATTCCCGGCGTTCCCATCGCATCTCAAGAGGAGGCACTCTCAACTGGAAAGGCGAGAGGAACTCCATGGTCGTACCACCATTCCAAGAGTCCCCCAGATGTCTCAGTCCATTCCAGAGGAACCTCTCTGCCCTGCACTGGCTCATCTTTCACGCCGAGGATCGACTCACACCACGGTGGCACGTGGGACAGCCCTGTGGGAAAGCCTCGAGGGAAAGCCTCGAGGGAAAACCACAGATCCTTTGATCCACGCCACGGGAAGCGTGACATTGCTGCTACAGCCTGGAAGGAAAGCGCACGTGCATGCCCCCACTCGAGACGAGGCCTGACTCCCCAAGGGAGACTCCACAAGTACCCAAAGATCCATGTCAGCCCCTGAGAGGAATCCTCGGTTCCGGCCCTGACTCCACACAAGGTTTTTGGCCCCAGTATCGACGGGAGAGGAATCCCGAGTGGCCCCCTAGCAACTCGCATGGGGACTGGCCTCTCCTGAGGCCACCAGGGCGGGTCCCTGAGGTCCCCGTCGTAACTCGGGAACACCTGCCGCAACTCGAGAAAATCCAGGAAGTTCTCCCTTCCAGGCGAGATGAGGCCTATTTCCGATGAGGCGTCTGGAGACTAATGACAACTAACCTCTGGAACTTCGAAAGGGTCTTTCACACCCTTGCTGCAACTCAAGAAGTTCACCGCCATACCCGTCTCCACTCGAGAGGAAGCACGATGGTCCCGCCCACATCCAGAGGAGCCCCGCTTGCCCCTCGTAGCTCGAGATGAGGGATCCTTTCCCTGCTTTCAACGGGAAAGAATTCCCGGCGTTCCCATCGCATCTCAAGAGGAGGCACTCTCAACTGGAAAGGCGAGAGGAACTCCATGGTGGTACCACCATTCCAAGAGTCCCCCAGATGTCTCAGTGCATTCCAGAGGAACCTCTTTGCCCTGCACTGGCTCATCTTTCACGCCGAGGATCGACTGACACCACGGTGGCACGTGGGACAGCCCTGTGGGAAAGCCTCGAGGGAAAGCCTCGAGGGAAAACCACAGATCCTTTGATCCACGCGACGGGAAGCGTGACATTGCTGCTACAGCCTGGAAGGAAAGCGCACGTGCATGCCCCCACTCGAGACGAGGCCTGACTCCCCTGGGTAGACTCCAGAAGTACCCAAAGATCCATGTCAGCCCCTGAGAGGAATCCTCGGTTCCGGCCCTGACTCCAAAAAATTCTTTTGGCCCCGGTATCGACGGGAGAGGAATCCCGAGAGGCCCCCTAGCAACTCGCATGGGGACTGGCCTCTCCTGAGGCCACCAGGGCGGGTCCCTGAGGTCCTCGTCGTAACTCGAGAACACCTGCCGCAACTCGAGAAAATCCAGGAAGTTCTCCCTTCCAGGCGAGATGAGGCCTATTTCCGATGAGGCGTCTGGAGACTAATGACACCTAACATCTGGAACTTCGAAAGGGTCTTTCACACCCTTGCTGCAACTCAAGAAGTTCACCGCCATACCCGTCTCCACTCGAGAGGAAGCACGATGGTCCCGCCCACATCCAGAGGAGCCCCGTTTCCCCCTCGTAGCTCGAGATGAGGGATCCTTTCCCTGCTTTCAACGGGAAAGAATTCCCGGCGTTCCCGTCGCATCTCAAGAGGAGGCACTCTCAACAGGAAAGGCGAGAGGAACTCCATGGTCGTACCACCATTCCAAGAGTCCCCCAGATGTCTCAGTCCATTCCAGAGGAAACTCTTTGCCCTGCACTGGCTCATCTTTCACGCCGAGGATCGACTCACACCACGGTGGCACGTGGGACAGCCCTGTGGGAAAGCCTCGAGGGAAAGCCTCGAGGGAAAACCACAGACCCTTTGATCCACGCGACGGGAAGCGTGACATTGCTGCTACAGCCTGGAAGGAAAGCGCACGTGCATGCCCCCACTCTAGACGAGGCCTGTCTCCCCTGGCGAGACTCCAGAAGTACCCAAAGATCCATATCAGCCCCTGAGAGGAATCCTCGGTTCCGGCCCTGACTCCACACAAGGTTTTTGGCCCCGGTATCGACGGGAGAGGAATCCCGAGAGGCCCCCTAGCAACTTGCATGGGGACTGGCCTCTCCTGAGGCCACCAGGGCGGGTCCCTGAGGTCCCCGTCGTAACTCTGGATAACCTGCCGCAACTCGAGAAAATCCAGGAAGTTCTCCCTTCCAGGCGAGATGAGGCCTATTTCCGATGAGGCGTCTGGAGACTAATGAAACCTAACCTCTGGAACTTCGAAAGGGTCTTTCACACCCTTGCTGCAACTCAAGAAGTTCACCGCCATACCCGTCTCCACTCGAGAGGAAGCACGATGGTCCCGCCCACATCCAGAAGAGCCCCGTTTCCCCCTCGGAGCTCGAGATGAGGGATCCTTTCCTTGCTTTCAACGGGAAAGAATTCCCGGCGATCCCAGCGCATCTCAAGAGGAGGCACTCTCCACAGGAAAGCCGAGAGGAACTCCATGGTCGTACCACCATTCCAAGAGTCCCCCAGATGTCTCAGTCCATTCCAGAGGAACCTCTTTGCCCTGCACTGGCTCATTTTTCACGCCGAGGATCGACTCACACCACGTTGGCACGTGGGACAGCCCTGTGGGAAAGCCTCGAGGGAAAGCCTCGAGGGAAAACCACAGATCCTTTGATCCACGCGACGGGAAGCGTGACATTGCTGCTACAGCCTGGAAGGAAAGCGCACGTGCATGCCCCCACTCGAGACGAGGCCTGAATCCCCTGGGGAGACTCCAGAAGTACCCAAAGATCCATGTCAGCCCCTGAGAGGAATCCTCGGTTCCGGCCCTGACTCCACACAAGGTTTTTGGCCCCGGTATCGACGGGAGAGGAATCCCGAGAGGCCCCCTAGCAACTCGCATGGGGACTGGCCTCTCCTGAGGCCAACAGGGCGGGTCCCTGAGGTCCCCGTCGTAACTCGGGAACACCTGCCGCAACTCGAGAAAATCCAGGAAGTTCTCCCTTCCAGGCGAGATGAGGCCTATTTCCGATGAGGCGTCAGGAGACTAATGACACCTAACCTCTGGAACTTCGAAAGGGTCTTTCACACCCTTGCTGCAACTCAAGAAGTTCACCGCCATACCCGTCTCCACTCGAGAGGAAGCACGATGGTCCCGCCCACATCCAGAGGTGCCCCGTTTCCCCCTCGGAGCTCGAGATGAGGGATCCTTGACCTGCTTTCAACGTGAAAGAATTCCCGGTGTTCTCGTCGCATCTCAAGAGGAGGCACTCTCAACAGGAAAGGCGAGAGGAACTCCATGGTCGTACCACCATTACAAGAGTCCCCCAGATGTCTCAGTCCATTCCAGAGGAACCTCTTTGCCCTGCACTGGCTCATCTTTCACGCCGAGGATCGACTCACACCACGGTGGCACGTGGGACAGCCCTGTGGGAAAGCCTCGAGGGAAAGCCTCGAGGGAAAACCACAGATCCTTTGATCCACGCGACGGGAAGCGTGACATTGCTGCTACAGCCTGGAAGGAAAGCGCACGTGCATGCCCCCACTCGACACGAGGCCTGACTCCCCTGGGGAGACTCCACAAGTACCCAAAGATACATGTCAGCCCCTGAGAGGAATCCTTGGTTCCGGCCCTGACTCCACACAAGGTTTTTGGCCCCCGTATCGACGGGAGAGGAATCCCGAGAGGCCCCCTAGCAACTCGCATGGGGACTGGCCTCTCCTGAGGCCACCAGGGCGGGTCCCTGAGGTCCCCGTCGTAACTCGAGAACACCTGCCGCAACTCGAGAAAATCCAAGAAGTTCTCCCTTCCAGGCGAGATGAGGCCTATTTCCGATGAGGCGTCTGGACACTAATGACACCTAACCTCTGGAACTTCGAAAGGGTCTTTCACACCCTTGCTGCAACTCAAGAAGTTCACCGCCATACCCGTCTCCACTCGAGAGGAAGTACGATGGTCCCGCCCACATCCAGAGGAGACCCGTTTCCCCCTCGTAGCTCGAGATGAGGGATCCTTTCCCTGCTTTCAACGGGAAAGAATTCCCGGCATTCCCGTCGCATCTCAAGAGGAGGCACTCTCCACAGGAAAGGCGAGAGGAACTCCATGGTCGTACCACCATTGCAAGAGTCCCCCAGATGTCTCAGTCCATTCCAGAGGAACCTCTTTGACCTGCACTGGCTCATCTTTCACGCCGAGGATCGACTCACACCACGGTGGCACGTGGGACAGCCCTGTGGGAAAGCCTCGAGGGAAAGCCTCGAGGGAAAACCACAGATCCTTTGATCCACGCGACGGGAAGCGTGACATTGCTGCTACAGCCTGGAAGGAAAGCGCACGTGCATGCCCCCACACGAGACGAGGCCTGACTCCGCTGGGGAGACTCCACAAGTACCCAAAGATCCATGTCAGCCCCTGAGAGGAATCCTCGGTTCCGGCCCTGACTCCACACAAGGTTTTTGGGCCCGGTATCGACGGGAGAGGAATCCCGAGAGGCCACCTAGCAACTCGCATGGGGACTGGCCTCTGCTGAGGCCACCAGGGCGGGTCCCTGAGGTCCCCGTCGTAACTCGACAACACCTGCCGCAACTCGAGAAAATCCAGGAAGTTCTACCTTCCAGGCGAGATGAGGCCTATTTCCGATGAGGCGTCTGGAGACGAATGACACCTAACCTCTGGAACTTCGAAAGGGTTTTTCACACCCTTGCTGCAACTCAAGAAGTTCACCGCCATACCCGTGTCCACTCAAGAGGAAGCATGATGGTCCCGCCCACATCCAGAGGAGCCCCGTTTCCCCCTCGGAGCTCGAGATGAGGGATCCTTTCCCTGCTTTCAACGGGAAAGAATTCCCGGCGTTCCCATCGCATCTCAAGAGGAGGCACTCTCAACAGGAAAGGCGAGAGGAACTCCATGGTCGTACCACCATTCCAAGAGTCCCCCAGATGTCTCAGTCCATTCCAGAGGAAACTCTTTGCCCTGCACTGGCTCATCTTTCACGCCGAGGATCGACTCACACCACGGTGGCACGTGGGACAGCCCTGTGGGAAAGCCTCGAGGGAAAGCCTCGAGGGAAAACCACAGACCCTTTGATCCACGCGACGGGAAGCGTGACATTGCTGCTACAGCCTGGAAGGAAAGCGCACGTGCATGCCCCCACTCTAGACGAGGCCTGTCTCCCCTGGCGAGACTCCAGAAGTACCCAAAGATCCATATCAGCCCCTGAGAGGAATCCTCGGTTCCGGCCCTGACTCCACACAAGGTTTTTGGCCCCGGTATCGACGGGAGAGGAATCCCGAGAGGCCCCCTAGCAACTTGCATGGGGACTGGACTCTCCTGAGGCCACCAGGGCGGGTCCCTGAGGTCCCCGTCGTAACTCTGGATAACCTGCCGCAACTCGAGAAAATCCAGGAAGTTCTCCCTTCCAGGCGAGATGAGGCCTATTTCCGATGAGGCGTCTGGAGACTAATGAAACCTAACCTCTGGAACTTCGAAAGGGTCTTTCACACCCTTGCTGCAACTCAAGAAGTTCACCGCCATACCCGTCTCCACTCGAGAGGAAGCACGATGGTCCCGCCCACATCCAGAAGAGCCCCGTTTCCCCCTCGGAGCTCGAGATGAGGGATCCTTTCCTTGCTTTCAACGGGAAAGAATTCCCGGCGATCCCGTCACATCTCAAGAGGAGGCACTCTCCACAGGAAAGCCGAGAGGAACTCCATGGTCGTACCACCATTCCAAGAGTCCCCCAGATGTCTCAGTCCATTCCAGAGGAACCTCTTTGCCCTGCACTGGCTCATCTTTCACGCCGAGGATCGACTCACACCACGTTGGCACGTGGGACAGCCCTGTGGGAAAGCCTCGAGGGAAAGCCTCGAGGGAAAACCACAGATCCTTTGATCCACGCGACGGGAAGCGTGACATTGCTGCTACAGCCTGGAAGGAAAGCGCACGTGCATGCCCCCACTCGAGACGAGGCCTGAATCCCCTGGGGAGACTCCAGAAGTACCCAAAGATCCATGTCAGCCCCTGAGAGGAATCCTCGGTTCCGGCCCTGACTCCACACAAGGTTTTTGGCCCCGGTATCGACGGGAGAGGAATCCCGAGAGGCCCCCTAGCAACTCGAATGGGGACTGGCCTCTCCTGAGGCCAACAGGGCGGGTCCCTGAGGTCCCCGTCGTAACTCGGGAACACCTGCCGCAACTCGAGAAAATCCAGGAAGTTCTCCCTTCCAGGCGAGATGAGGCCTATTTCCGATGAGGCGTCAGGAGACTAATGACACCTAACCTCTGGAACTTCGAAAGGGTCTTTCACACCCTTGCTGCAACTCAAGAAGTTCACCGCCATACCCGTCTCCACTCGAGAGGAAGCACGATGGTCCCGCCCACATCCAGAGGAGCCCCGTTTCCCCCTCGGAGCTCGAGATGAGGGATCCTTGACCTGCTTTCAACGCGAAAGAATTCCCGGTGTTCTCGTCGCATCTCAAGAGGAGGCACTCTCAACAGGAAAGGCGAGAGGAACTCCATGGTCGTACCACCATTACAAGAGTCCCCCAGATGTCTCAGTCCATTCCAGAGGAACCTCTTTGCCCTGCACTGGCTCATCTTTCACGCCGAGGATCGACTCACACCACGGTGGCACGTGGGACAGCCCTGTGGGAAAGCCTCGAGGGAAAGCCTCGAGGGAAAACCACAGATCCTTTGATCCACGCGACGGGAAGCGTGACATTGCTGCTACAGCCTGGAAGGAAAGCGCACGTGCATGCCCCCACTCGACACGAGGCCTGACTCCCCTGGGGAGACTCCACAAGTACCCAAAGATACATGTCAGCCCCTGAGAGGAATCCTCGGTTCCGGCCCTGACTCCACACAAGGTTTTTGGCCCCGGTATCGACGGGAGAGGAATCCCGAGAGGCCCCCTAGCAACTCGCATGGGGACTGGCCTCTCCTGAGGCCACCAGGGCGGGTCCCTGAGGTCCCCGTCGTAACTCGAGAACACCTGCCGCAACTCAAGAAAATCCAAGAAGTTCTCCCTTCCAGGCGAGATGAGGCCTATTTCCGATGAGGCGTCTGGACACTAATGACACCTAACCTCTGGAACTTCGAAAGGGTCTTTCACACCCTTGCTGCAACTCAAGAAGTTCACCGCCATACCCGTGTCCACTCGAGAGGAAGTACGATGGTCCCGCCCACATCCAGAGGAGCCCCGTTTCCCCCTCGGAGCTCGAGATGAGGGATCCTTTCCCTGCTTTCAACGGGAAAGAATTCCCGGCGTTCCCATCGCATCTCAAGAGGAGGCACTCTTAACAGGAAAGGCGAGAGGAACTCCATGGTCGTACCACCATTCCAAGAGTCCCCCAGATGTCTCAGTCCATTCCAGAGGAACCTCTTTGCCCTGCACTGGCTCATTTTTCACGCCGAGGATCGACTCACACCACGGTGGCACGTGGGACAGCCCTGTGGGAAAGCCTCGAGGGAAAGCCTCGAGGGAAAACCACAGATCCTTTGATCCACGCAACGGGAAGCGTGACATTGCTGCTACAGCCTGGAAGGAAAGCGCACGTGCATGCCCCCACTCGAGACGAGGCCTGACTCCCCTGGGGAGACTCCACAAGTACCCAAAGATCCATGTCAGCTCCTGAGAGGAATCCTCGGTTCCGGCCCTGACTCCACACAAGGTTTTTGGCCCCGGTATCGACGGGAGAGGAATCCCGAGAGGCCCCCTAGCAACTCGCATGGGGACTGGCCTATCCTGAGGCCACCAGGGCGGGTCCCTGAGGTCCCCGTTGTAACTCGAGAACACCTGCCGCAACTCGAGAAAATCCAGGAAATTCTCCCTTCCAGGCGAGATGAGGCCTATTTCCGATGAGGCGTCTGGAGACTAATGACACCTAACCTCTGGAACTTCGAAAGGGTCTTTCACACCCTTGCTGCAACTCAAGAAGTTCACCGCCATACCCATCTCCACTCGAGAGGAAGAACGATGGTCCCGCCCCCAACCAGAGGAGCCCCGTTTCCCCCTCGGAGATCGAGATGAGGGATCCTTTCCCTGCTTTCAACGGGAAAGAATTCCTGCGTTCCCGTCGCATCTCAAGAGGAGGCACTCTCAACAGGAAAGGCGAGAGGAACTCCATGGCCGTACCACCATTCCAAGAGTCCCCCAGATGTCTCTTTCCATTCCAGAGGAACCTCTTTGCCCTGCACTGGCTCATCTTTCACGGAGAAGTCGACTCACACCACAGTGGCACGTGGGACAGCCCTGTGGGAAAGCCTCGAGGGAAAACCACAGATCCTTTGATCCACGCCACGGGAAGCGTGACATTGCTGCTACAGCCTGGAAGGAAAGCACACGTGCATGCCCCCACTCGAGACGAGGCCTGACTCCCCTGGGGAGACTCCAGAAATACCCAAAGATCCATGTCAGCCCCTGAGAGGAATCCTCGGTTCCGGCCCTGACTCCAGACAAGGATTTTGGCCCCGGTATCGACGGGAGAGGAATCCCGAGAGGCCCCCTAGCAACTCGCATGGGGACTGGCCTTTACTGAGGACACCAGGGCGGGTCCCTGAGGTCCCCGTCATAACTCGAGAACACCTACAACAACTCGAGAATATCCAGGAAGTTCTCCCTTCTGGGCGAGATGAGGCCTATTTCCGATGATGCGTCTGGAGACGAATGACACCTAACCTCTGGAACTTCGAAAGGGTCTTTCACACCCTTGCTGCAACTCAAGAAGTTCACCGCCATACCCGTCTCCACTCGAGAGGAAGCACGATGGTCCCGCCCACATCGAGAGGAGCCCCGTTTCCCCCTCGAAGCTCGAGATGAGGGATTCTTTCCCTGCTTTCAACGCAAAGAATTCCCGGCCTTCCCGTCACATCTCAAGAGGAGGCACTCTCAACAGGAAAGGCGAGAGGAACTCCATGGTCGTACCACCATTCCAAGAGTCCCCCAGATGTCTCAGTCCATTCCAGAGGAACCTCTTTGCCGTACACTGGCTCATCTTTCACGCCGAGGATCGACTCACACCACGGTGGCACGTGGGACAGCCCTGTGGGAAAGCCTCGAGGGAAAGCCTCGAGGGAAAACCACAGATCCTTTGATCCACGCCACGGGAAGCGTGACATTGCTGCTACAGCCTGGAAGGAAAGCGCACGTGCATGCCCCCACTCGAGCCGAGGCCTGACTCCCCTGGGGAGACTCCAGAAGTACCCAAACATCCATGTCAGCCCCTGAGAGGAATCCTCGGTTCCGGCCCTGACTCCACACAAGGTTTTTGGCCCCGGTATCGACGGGAGAGGAATCCCGAGAGGCCCCCTAGCAACTCGCATGGGGACTGGCCTCTCCTGAGGCCACCAGGGCGGGTCCCTGAGGTCCCCGTCGTAACTCGAGAACACCTGCCGCAACTCGAGAAAATCCAGGAAGTTATCCCTTCCAGGCGAGATGAGGCCTATTTCCGATGAGGCGTCTGGAGACTAATGACACCTAACCTCTGGAACTTTGAAAGGGTCTTTCACACCCTTGCTGCAACTCAAGAAGTTCACCGCCATACCCGTCTCCACTCGAGAGGAAGCACGATGGTCCCGCCAAATCCAGAGGAGCCCCGTTTCCCCCTCGGAGCTCGAGATGAGGGATCCTTTCCCTGCTTTCAACGGGAAAGAATTCCCAGCGTTCCCCTCGCATCTCAAGAGGAGGCACTCTCAACAGGAAAGGCGAGAGGAACTCCATGGTCGTACCACCATTCCAAGAGTCCCCCAGATGTCTCAGTCCATTCCAGAGGAACCTCTTTGCCCTGCACTGGCTCATCTTTCACGCCGAGGATCGACTCACACCACGGTGGCACGTGGGACAGCCCTGTGGGAAAGCCTCGAGGGAAAGCCTCGAGGGAAAACCACAGACCCTTTGATCCACGCGACGGGAAGCGTGACATTGCTGCTACAGCCTGGAAGGAAAGCGCACGTGCATGCCCCCACTCGAGACGAGGCCTCTCTCCCCTGGCGAGACTCCAGAAGTACCCAAAGATCCATATCAGCCCCTGAGAGGAATCCTCGGTTCCGGCCCTGACTCCACACAAGGTTTTTGGCCCCGGTATCGACGGGAGAGGAATCCCGAGAGGCCCCCTAGCAACTCGCATGGGGACTGGCCTCTCCTGAGGCCACCAGGGCGGGTCCCTGAGGTCCCCGTCGTAACTCGGGATAACCTGCCGCAACTCGAGAAAATCCAGGAAGTTCTCCCTTCCAGGCGAGATGAGGCCTATTTCCGATGAGGCGTCTGGAGACTAATGACACCTAACCTCTGGAACTTCGAAAGGGTCTTTCACACCCTTGCTGCAACTCAAGAACTTCACCGACATACCTGTCTCCACTCGAGAGGAAGCACGATGGTCCCGCCCACATCCAGAGGAGCCCCGTTTCCCCCTCGTAGCTCGAGATGAGGGATCCTTTCCCTGCTTTCAACGGGAAAGAATTCCCGGCGTTCCCGTCGCATCTCAAGAGGAGGCACTCTCAACAGGAAAGGCGAGAGGAACTCCATGGTCGTACCACCATTCCAAGAGTCCCCCAGATGTCTCAGTCCATTCCAGAGGAACCTCTTTGACCTGCACTGGCTCATCTTTCACGCCGAGGATCGACTCACACCACGGTGGCACGTGGGACAGCCCTGTGGGAAAGCCTCGAGGGAAAGCCTCGAGGGAAAACCACAGATCCTTTGATCCACGCGACGGGAAGCGTGACATTGCTGCTACAGCCTGGAAGGAAAGCGCACGTGCATGCCCCCACTCGAGACGAGGCCTGACTCCGCTGGGGAGACTCCACAAGTACCCAAAGATCCATGTCAGCCCCTGAGAGGAATCCTCGGTTCCGGCCCTGACTCCACACAAGGTTTTTGGCCCCGGTATCGACGGGAGAGGAATCCCGAGAGGCCCCCTAGCAACTCGCATGGGGACTGGCCTCTCCTGAGGCCACCAGGGCGGGTCCCTGAGGTCCCCGTCGTAACTCGACAACACCTGCCGCAACTCGAGAAAATCCAGGAAGTTCTACCTTCCAGGCCAGATGAGGACTATTTCCGATGAGGCGTCTGGAGACGAATGACACCTAACCTCTGGAACTTCGAAAGGGTCTTTCACATCCTTGCTGCAACTCAAGAAGTTCACCGCCATACCCGTCTCCACTCGAGAGGAAGCACGATGGTCCCGCCCACATCCAGAGGAGCCCCGTTTCCCCCTCGGAGCTCGAGATGAGGGATCCTTTCCCTGCTTTCAACGGGAAAGAATTCCCGGCGTTCCCGTCGCATCTCAAGAGGAGGCACTCTCAACAGGAAAGGCGAGAGGAACTCCATGGTCGTACCACCATTCCAAGAGTCCCCCAGATGTCTCAGTCCATTCCAGAGGAACCTCTTTGCCCTTTACTGGCTCATCTTTCACGCCGAGGATCGACTCACCCCACGGTGGCACGTGGGACAGCCCTGTGGGAAAGCCTCGAGGGAAAGCCTAGAGGGAAAACCACAGATCCTTTGATCCACGCCACGGGAAGCGTGCCATTGCTGCTATAGCCTGGAAGGAAAGCGCACGTGCATGCCCCCACTCGAGACGAGGCCTGACTCCCCTGGGGAGACTCCAGAAGTACCCAAAGATCCATGTCAGCCCCTGAGAGGAATCCTCGGTTCCGGCCCTGACTCCACACAAGGTTTTTGGCCCCGGTATCGACGGGAGAGGAATCCCGAGAGGCCCCCTAGCAACTCGCATGGGGACTGGTTTCTCCTGAGGCCACCAGGGCGGGTCCCTGAGGTCCCCGTCGTAACTCGAGAACACCTGCCGCAACTCGAGAAAATCCAGGAAGTTCTCCTTTCCAGGCGAGACGAGGCCTATTTCCGATGAGGCGTCTGGAGATGAATGACACCTAACCTCTGGAACTTCGAAAGGGTCTTTCACACCCTTGCTGCAACTCAAGAAGTTCACCGCCATACCCGTGTCCTCTCGAGAGGAAGCATGATGGTCCCGCCCACATCCAGAAGAGCCCCGTTTCCCCCTCGTAGCTCGAGATGAGGGATCCTTTCCCTGCTTTCAACGGGAAAGAATTCCCGGCGTTCCCATCGCATCTCAAGAGGAGGCACTCTCAACAGGAAAGGCGAGAGGAACTCCATGGTCGTACCACCATTCCAAGAGTCCCCCAGATGTCTCAGTCCATTCCAGAGGAACCTCTTTGCCCTGCACTGGCTCATCTTTCACGCCGAGGATCGACTCACACCACGGTGGCACGTGGGACAGCCCTGTGGGAAAGCCTCGAGGGAAAGCCTCGAGGGAAAACCACAGATCCTTTGATCCACGCGACGGGAAGCGTGACATTGCTGCTACAGCCTGGAAGGAAAGCGCACGTGCATGCCCCCACTCGAGACGAGGCCTGACTCCCCTGGGGAGACTCCACAAGTACCCAAAGATCCATGTCAGCCCCTGAGAGGAATCCTCGGTTCCGGCCCTGACTCCACACAAGGTTTTTGGCCCCGGTATCGACGGGAGAGGAATCCCGAGAGGCCCCCTAGCAACTCGCATGGGGACTGGCCTCTCCTGAGGCCACCAGGGCGGGTCCCTTAGGTCCCCGTCGTAACTGGAGAACACCTGCCGCAACTCGAGAAAATCCAGGAAGTTCTCCCTTCCAGGCGAGATGAGGCCTATTTCCGATGAGGCGTCTGGAGACTAATGACACCTAACCTCTGGAACTTCGAAAGGGTCTTTCACACCCTTGCTGCAACTCAAGAAGTTCACCGCCATACCCGTCTCCACTCGAGAGGAAGCACGATGGTCCCGCCCACATCCAGAGGAGCCCCGTTTCCCCCTCGGAGCTCGAGATGGGGGATCTTTTCCCTGCTTTTAACGGGAAAAAATTCCCGGCGTTCCCGTCGCATCTCAAAAGGAGGCACTCTCAACAGGAAAGGCGAGAGGAACTCCATGGTCGTACCACCATTCCAAGAGTCCCCCAGATGTCTCAGTCCATTCCAGAGGAACCTCCTTGCCCTGCACTGGCTCATCTTTCACGCCGAGGATCGACTCACACCACGGTGGCACGTGGGACAGCCCTGTGGGAAAGCCTCGAGGGAAAGCCTCGAGGGAAAACCACAGATCCTTTGATCCACCCCACGGGAAGCGTGACATTGCTGCTACAGCCTGGAAGGAAAGCGCACGTGCATGCCCCCACTCGAGACGAAGCCTGACTCCCCTGGGGAGACTCCAGAAGTACCCAAAGATCCATGTCAGCCCCTGAGAGGAATCCTTGGTTCCGGCCCTGACTCCACACAAGGTTTTTGGCCCCGGTATCCACGGGAGAGGAATCCCGAGAGGCCCCCTAGCAACTTGCATGGGGACTGGCCTCTCCTGAGGCCACCAGGGCGGGTCCCTGAGGTCCCCGTCGTAACTCGAGAACACCTGCCGCAACTCGAGAAAATCCAGGAAGTTATCCCTTCCAGGCGAGATGAGGCCTATTTCCGATGAGGCGTCTGGAGACTAATGACACCTAACCTCTGGAACTTTGAAAGGGTCTTTCACACCCTTGCTGCAACTCAAGAAGTTCACCGCCATACCCGTCTCCACTCGAGAGGAAGCACGATGGTCCCGCCAAATCCAGAGGAGCCCCGTTTCCCCCTCGGAGCTCGAGATGAGGGATCCTTTCCCTGCTTTCAACGGGAAAGAATTCCCAGCGTTCCCCTCGCATCTCAAGAGGAGGCACTCTCAACAGGAAAGCCGAGAGGAACTCCATGGTCGTACCACCATTCCAAGAGTCCCCCAGATGTCTCAGTCCATTCCAGAGGAACCTCTTTGCCCTGCACTGGCTCATCTTTCACGCCGAGGATCGACTCACACCACGGTGGCACGTGGGACAGCCCTGTGGGAAAGCCTCGAGGGAAAGCCTCGAGGGAAAACCACAGATCCTTTGATCCACACGACGGGAAGAGTGACATTGCTGCTACAGCCTGGAAGGAAAGCGCACGTGCATGCCCCCACTCGAGACGAGGCCTGACTCCCCTGGGGAGACTCCACAAGTACCCAAAGATCCATGTCAGCCCCTGAGAGGAATCCTCGGTTCTGGCCCTGACTCCACACAATGTTTTTGGCCCCGGTATCGACGGGAGAGTAATCCCGAGAGGCCCCCTAGCAACTCGCATGGGGACTGGCCTCTCCTGAGGCCACCAGGGCGGGTCCCTGAGGTCCCCGTCGTAACTCGAGAACACCTGCCGCAACTCGAGAAAATCCAGGAAGTTCTCCCTTCCAGGCGAGATGAGGCCTATTTCCGATGAGGCGTCTGGAGACGAATGAAACCTAACCTCTGGAACTTCGAAAGGGTCTTTCACACCCTTGCTGCAACTCAAGAAGTTCACCGCCATACCCGTCTCCACTCGAGAGGAAGCACGATGGTCCCGCCCACATCCAGAGGAGCCCCGTTTCCCCCTCGTAGCTCGAGATGAGGGATCCTTTCCCTGCTTTCAACGGGAAAGAATTCCCGGCGTTCCCGTCGCATCTCAAGAGGAGGCACTCTCAACAGGAAAGGCGAGAGGAACTCCATGGTCTTACCACCATTCCAAGAGTCCCCCAGATGTCTCAGTCCATTCCAGAGGAAACTCTTTGCCCTGCACTGGCTCATCTTTCAGGCCGAGGATCGACTCACACCACGGTGGCACGTGGGACAGCCCTGTGGGAAAGCCTCGAGGGAAAGCCTCGAGGGAAAACCACAGACCCTTTGATCCACGCGACGGGAAGCGTGACATTGCTGCTACAGCCTGGAAGGAAAGCGCACGTGCATGCCCCCACTCGAGACGAGGCCTGTCTCCCCTGGTGAGACTCCAGAAGTACCCAAAGATCCATGCCAGCCCCTGAGAGGAATCCTCGGTTCCGGCCCTGACTCCACACAAGGTTTTTGGCCCCGGTATCGACGGGAGAGGAATCCCGAGAGGCCCCCTAGCAACTCGCATGGGGACTGGCCTCTCCTGAGGCCACCAGGGCGGGTCCCTGAGGTCCCCGTCGTAACTCGGGATAACCTGCCGCAACTCGAGAAAATCCAGGAAGTTCTGCCTTCCAGGCGAGATGAGGCCTATTTCCGATGAGGCGTCTGGAGACTAATGACACCTAACCTCTGGAACTTCGAAAGGGTCTTTCACACCCTTGCTGCAACTCAAGAAGTTCACCGCCATACCTGTCTCCACTCGAGAGGAAGCACGATGGTCCCGCCCACATCCAGAGGAGCCCCGTTTCCCCCTCGGAGCTCGAGATGAGGGATCCTTTCCCTGCTTTCAACGGGAAAGAATTCCCGGCGTTCCCGTCGCATCTCAAGAGGAGGCACTCTCAACAGGAAAGGCGAGAGGAACTCCATGGTCGTACCACCATTCCAAGAGTCCCCCAGATGTCTCAGTCCATTCCAGAGGAAACTCTTTGCCCTGCACTGGCTCATCTTTCACGCCGAGGATCGACTCACACTACGGTGGCACGTGGGACAGCCCTGTGGAAAGCCTCGAGGGAAAGCCTCGAGGGAAAACCACAGACCCTTTGATCCACGCGACGGGAAGCGTGACATTGCTGCTACAGCCTGGAAGGAAAGCGCACGTGCATGCCCCCACTCGAGACGAGGCCTGTCTCCCCTGGCGAGACTCCAGAAGTACCCAAAGATCCATATCAGCCCCTGAGAGGAATCCTCGGTTCCGGCCCTGACTCCACACAAGGTTTTTGGCCCGGTATCGACGGGAGAGGAATCCCGAGAGGCCCCCTAGCAACTCGCATGGGGACTGGCCTCTCCTGAGGCCACCAGGGCGGGTCCCTGAGGTCGCCGTCGTAACTCGAGAACACCTGCCGCAACTCGAAAAAATCCAGGAAGTTCTCCCTTGCAGGCGAGATGAGGCCTATTTCCGATGAGGCGTCTGGAGACTAATGACACCTAACCTCTGGAACTTCGAAAGGGTCTTTCATACCCTTGCTGCAACTGAAGAAGTTCACTGCCATACCCGTCTCCACTCGAGAGGAAGCACGATGGTCCCGCCCACATCCAGAGGAGCCCCGTTTCCCCCTCGGAGCTCGAGATGAGGGATCCTTTCCCTGCTTTCAACGGGAAAGAATTCCCGGCGTTCCCATCGCATCTCAAGAGGAGGCACTCTCCACAGGAAAGCCGAGAGGAACTCCATGGTCGTACCACCATTCCAAGAGTCCCTCAGATGTCTCAGTCCATTCCAGAGGAACCTCTTTGCCCTGCACTAGCTCATCTTTCACGCCGAGGATCGACTCACACCACGGTGGCACGTGGGACAGCCCTGTGGGAAAGCCTCGAGGGAAAGCCTCCAGGGAAAACCACAGATCCCTTGATCCACGCGACGGGAAGCGTGACATTGCTGCTACAGCCTGGAAGGAAAGCGCACGTGCATGCCCCCACTCGAGACGAGGCCTGACTCCCCTGGGAAGACTCCAGACGTACCCAAAGATACATGTCAGCCCCTGAGAGGAATCCTCGGTTCCGGCCCTGACTCCACACAAGGTTTTTGGCCCCGGTATCGACGGGAGAGGAATCCCGAGAGGCCCCCTAGCAACTCACATGGGGACTGGCCTCTCCTGAGGCCACCAGGGCGGGTCCCTGAGGTCCCCGTCGTAACTCGAGAACACCTGCCGCAACTCGAGAAAATCCAGGAAGTTCTCCCTTCCAGGCGAGATGAGGCCTATTTCCGATGAGGCGTCTGGAGACGAATGAAACCTAACCTCTGGAACTTCGAAAGGGTCTTTCACACCCTTGCTGCAACTCAAGAAGTTCACCGCCATACCCGTCTCCACTCGAGAGGAAGCACGATGGTCCCGCCCACATCCAGAGGAGCCCCGTTTCCCCCTCGGAGCTCGAGATGAGGGATCCTTTCCCTGCTTTCAACGGGAAAGAATTCCCGGCGTTCCCGTCGCATCTCAAGAGGAGGCACTCTCAACAGGAAAGGCGAGAGGAACTCCATGGTCGTACCACCATTCCAAGAGTCCCCCAGATGTCTCAGTCCATTCCAGAGGAAACTCTTTGCCCTGCACTGGCTCATCTTTCACGCCGAGGATCGACTCACACCACGGTGGCACGTGGGACAGCCCTGTGGGAAAGCCTCGAGGGAAAGCCTCGAGGGAAAACCACAGACCCTTTGATCCACGCGACGGGAAGCGTGACATTGCTGCTACAGCCTGGAAGGAAAGCGCACGTGCATGCCCCCACTCGAGACGAGGCCTGTCTCCCCTAGCGAGACTCCAGAAGTACCCAAAGATCCATGCCAGCCCCTGAGAGGAATCCTCGGTTCCGGCCCTGACTCCACACAAGGTTTTTGGCCCCGGTATCGTCGGGAGAGGAATCCCGAGAGGCCCCCTAGCAACTCGCATGGGGACTGGCCTCTCCTGAGGCCACCAGGGCGGGTCCCTGAGGTCCCCGTCGTAACTCGGGATAACCTGCCGCAACTCGAGAAAATCCAGGAAGTTCTCCCTTCCAGGCGAGATGAGGCCTATTTCCGATGAGGTGTCTGGAGACTAATGACACCTAACCTCTGGAACTTCGAAAGGGTCTTTCACACCCTTGCTGCAACTCAAGAAGTTCACCGCCATACCTGTCTCCACTCGAGAGGAAGCACGATGGTCCCGCCCACATCCAGAGGAGCCCCGTTTCCCCCTCGTAGCTCGAGATGAGGGATCCTTTCCCTGCTTTCAACGGGAAAGAATTCCCGGCGTTCCCGTCGCATCTCAAGAGGAGGCACTCTCAACAGGAAAGGCGAGAGGAACTCCATGGTCGTACCACCATTCCAAGAGTCCCCCAGATGTCTCAGTCCATTCCAGAGGAAACTCTTTGCCCTGCACTGGCTCATCTTTCACGCCGAGGATCGACTCACACCACGGTGGCACGTGGGACAGCCCTGTGGGAAAGCCTCGAGGGAAAGCCTAGAGGGAAAACCACAGACCCTTTGATCCACGCGACGGGAAGCGTGACATTGCTGCTACAGCCTGGAAGGAAAGCGCACGTGCATGCCCCCACTCGAGACGAGGCCTGTCTCCCCTGGCGAGACTCCAGAAGTACCCAAAGATCCATATCAGCCCCTGAGAGGAATCCTCGGTTCCGGCCCTGACTCCACACAAGGTTTTTGGCCCGGTATCGACGGGAGAGGAATCCCGAGAGGCCCCCTAGCGACTCGCATGGGGACTGGCCTTTCCTGAGGCCACCAGGGCGGGTCCCTGAGGTCCCCGTCGTAACTCGGGATAACCTGCCGCAACTCGAGAAAATCCAGGAACTTCTCCCTTCCAGGCGAGATGAGGCTATTTCCGATGAGGCGTCTGGAGACTAATGAAACCTAACCTCTGGAACTTCGAAAGAGTATTTCACACCCTTGCTGCAACTCAAGAAGTTCACCGCCATACCCGTCTCCACTCGAGAGCAAGCACGATGGTCCCAGCCCACATCCAGAGGAGCCCCGTTTCCCCCTCGGAGCTCGAGATGAGGGATCCTTTCCCTGCTTTCAACGGGAAAGAATTCCCGGCAATCCCGTTGCATCTCAAGAGGAGGCACTCTCCACAGGAAAGCCGAGAGGAACTCCATGGTCGTACCACCATTCCAAGAGTCCCCCAGATGTCTCAGTCCATTCCAGAGGAACCTCTTTGCCCTGCACTGGCTCATCTTTCACGCCGAGGATCGACTCACACCACGGTGGCACGTGGGACAGCCCTGTGGGAAAGCCTCGAGGGAAAGCCTCCAGGGAAAACCACAGATCCCTTGATCCACGCGACGGGAAGCGTGACATTGCTGCTACAGCCTGGAAGGAAAGCGCACGTGCATGCCCCCACTCGAGACGAGGCCTGACTCCCCTGGGAAGACTCCAGACGTACCCAAAGATACATGTCAGCCCCTGAGAGGAATCCTCGGTTCGGCCCTGACTCCACACAAGGTTTTTGGCCCCGGTATCGACGGGAGAGGAATCCCGAGAGGCCCCCTAGCAACTCACATGGGGACTGGCCTCTCCTGAGGCCACCAGGGCGGGTCCCTGAGGTCCCCGTCGTAACTCGAGAACACCTGCCGCAACTCGAGAAAATCCAGGAAGTTCTCCCTTCCAGGCGAGATGAGGCCTATTTCCGATGAGGCGTCTGGAGACGAATGAAACCTAACCTCTGGAACTTCGAAAGGGTCTTTCACACCCTTGCTGCAACTCAAGAAGTTCACCGCCATACCCGTCTCCACTCGAGAGGAAGCACGATGGTCCCGCCCACATCCAGAGGAGCCCCGTTTCCCCCTCGGAGCTCGAGATGAGGGATCCTTTCCCTGCTTTCAACGGGAAAGAATTCCCGGCGTTCCCGTCGCATCTCAAGAGGAGGCACTCTCAACAGGAAAGGCGAGAGGAACTCCATGGTCGTACCACCATTCCAAGAGTCCCCCAGATGTCTCAGTCCATTCCAGAGGAAACTCTTTGCCCTGCACTGGCTCATCTTTCACGCCGAGGATCGACTCACACCACGGTGGCACGTGGGACAGCCCTGTGGGAAAGCCTCGAGGGAAAGCCTCGAGGGAAAACCACAGACCCTTTGATCCACGCGACGGGAAGCGTGACATTGCTGCTACAGCCTGGAAGGAAAGCGCACGTGCATGCCCCCACTCGAGACGAGGCCTGTCTCCCCTGGCGAGACTCCAGAAGTACCCAAAGATCCATGCCAGCCCCTGAGAGGAATCCTCGGTTCCGGCCCTGACTCCACACAAGGTTTTTGGCCCCGGTATCGTCGGGAGAGGAATCCCGAGAGGCCCCCTAGCAACTCGCATGGGGACTGGCCTCTCCTGAGGCCACCAGGGCGGGTCCCTGAGGTCCCCGTCGTAACTCGGGATAACCTGCCGCAACTCGAGAAAATCCAGGAAGTTCTCCCTTCCAGGCGAGATGAGGCCTATTTCCGATGAGGTGTCTGGAGACTAATGACACCTAACCTCTGGAACTTCGAAAGGGTCTTTCACACCCTTGCTGCAACTCAAGAAGTTCACCGCCATACCTGTCTCCACTCGAGAGGAAGCACGATGGTCCCGCCCACATCCAGAGGAGCCCCGTTTCCCCCTCGTAGCTCGAGATGAGGGATCCTTTCCCTGCTTTCAACGGGAAAGAATTCCCGGCGTTCCCGTCGCATCTCAAGAGGAGGCACTCTCAACAGGAAAGGCGAGAGGAACTCCATGGTCGTACCACCATTCCAAGAGTCCCCCAGATGTCTCAGTCCATTCCAGAGGAAACTCTTTGCCCTGCACTGGCTCATCTTTCACGCCGAGGATCGACTCACACCACGGTGGCACGTGGGACAGCCCTGTGGGAAAGCCTCGAGGGAAAGCCTAGAGGGAAAACCACAGACCCTTTGATCCACGCGACGGGAAGCGTGACATTGCTGCTACAGCCTGGAAGGAAAGCGCACGTGCATGCCCCCACTCGAGACGAGGCCTGTCTCCCCTGGCGAGACTCCAGAAGTACCCAAAGATCCATATCAGCCCCTGAGAGGAATCCTCGGTTCCGGCCCTGACTCCACACAAGGTTTTTGGCCCGGTATCGACGGGAGAGGAATCCCGAGAGGCCCCCTAGCGACTCGCATGGGGACTGGCCTTTCCTGAGGCCACCAGGGCGGGTCCCTGAGGTCCCCGTCGTAACTCGGGATAACCTGCCGCAACTCGAGAAAATCCAGGAACTTCTCCCTTCCAGGCGAGATGAGGCCTATTTCCGATGAGGCGTCTGGAGACTAATGAAACCTAACCTCTGGAACTTCGAAAGAGTATTTCACACCCTTGCTGCAACTCAAGAAGTTCACCGCCATACCCGTCTCCACTCGAGAGCAAGCACGATGGTCCCGCCCACATCCAGAGGAGCCCCGTTTCCCCCTCGGAGCTCGAGATGAGGGATCCTTTCCCTGCTTTCAACGGGAAAGAATTCCCGGCAATCCCGTTGCATCTCAAGAGGAGGCACTCTCCACAGGAAAGCCGAGAGGAACTCCATGGTCGTACCACCATTCCAAGAGTCCCCCAGATGTCTCAGTCCATTCCAGAGGAACCTCTTTGCCCTGCACTGGCTCATCTTTCACGCCGAGGATCGACTCACACCACGGTGGCACGTGGGACAGCCCTGTGGGAAAGCCTCGAGGGAAAGCCTAGAGGGAAAACCACAGATCCTTTGATCCACGCGACGGGAAGCGTGACATTGCTGCTACAGCCTGGAAGGAAAGCGCACGTGCATGCCCCCACTCGAGACGAGGCCTGACTCCCCTGGGGAGACTCCAGAAGTACCCAAAGATACATGTCAGCCCCTGAGAGGAATCCTCGGTTCCGGCCCTGACTCCACACAAGGTTTTTGGCCCCGGTATCGACGGGAGAGGAATCCCGAGAGGCCCCCTAGCAACTCGCATGGGGACTGGCCCCTCCTGAGGCCACCAGGGCGGGTCCCTGAGGTCCCCGTCGAAACTCGAGAACACCTGCCGCAACTCGAGAAAATCCAGGAAGTTCTCCCTTCCAGGCGAGATGAGGCCTATTTCCGATGAGGCGTCTGGAGACTAATGACACCTAAACTCTCGAACTTCGAAAGGGTCTTTCACACCCTTGCTGCAACTGAAGAAGTTCACCGCCATACCCGTCTCCACTCGAGAGGAAGCACGATGGTCCCGCCCACATCCAGAGGAGCCCCGTTTCCCACTCGGAGCTCGAGATGAGGGATCCTTTCCCTGCTTTCTACGGGAAAGAATTCCCGGCGATCCCGTCGCATCTCAAGAGGAGGCACTCTCCACAGGAAAGCCGAGAGGAACTCCATGGTCATACCACCATTCCAAGAGTCCCCCAGATGTCTCAGTCCATTCCAGAGGAACCTCTTTGCCCTGCACTGGCTCATCTTTCACGCCGAGGATCGACTCACACCACGGTGGCACGTGGGACAGCCCTGTGGGAAAGCCTCGAGGGAAAGCCTCGAGGGAAAACCACAGATCCTTTGATCCACGCGACGGGAAGCGTGACATTGCTGCTACAGCCTGGAAGAAAAGCGCACGTGCATGCCCCCACTCGAGACGAGGCCTGAATCCCCTGGGAAGGCTCCAGAAGTACCCAAAGATCCATGTCAGCCCCTGAGAGGAATCCTCGGTTCCGGCCCTGACTCCACACAAGGTTTTTGGCCCCGGTATCGACGGGAGAGGAATCCCGAGAGGCCCACTAGCAACTCGCATGGGGACTGGCCTCTCCTGAGGCCACCAGTGCGGGTCCCTGAGGTCCCCGTCGTAACTCGGGAACACCTGCCGCAACTCGAGAAAATCCAGGAAGTTCTCCCTTCCAGGCGAGATGAGGCCTATTTCCGATGAGGCGTCTGGAGACTAATGACACCTAACCTCTGGAACTTCGAAAGGGTCTTTCACACCCTTGCTGCAACTCAAGAAGTTCACCGCCATATCCGTCTCCACTCGAGAGGAAGCACCATGGTCCCGCCCACATCCAGAGGAGCCCCGTTTCCCCCTCGGAGCTCGAGATGAGGGATCCTTTCCCTGCTTTCAACGGGAAAGAATTCCCGGCGTTCCCGTCGCATCTCAAGAGGAGGCACTCTCAACAGGAAAGGCGAGAGGAACTCCATGGTCGTATCACCATTCCAAGAGTCCGCCAGATGTCTCAGTCCATTCCAGAGGAAACTCTTTGCCCTGCACTGGCTCATCTTTCACGCCGAGGATCGACTCACACCACGGTGGCACGTGGGACAGCCCTGTGGGAAAGCCTCGAGGGAAAGCCTCGAGGGAAAACCACAGACCCTTTTAATCCACGCGACAGGAAGCGTGACGTTTCTGCTACAGCCTGGAAGGAAAGCGCACGTGCATGCCCCCACTCGAGACGAAGCCTGACTCCACTGGGGAGACTCCAGAAGTACCCAAAGATCCATATCAGCCCCTGAGAGGAATCCTCGGTTCTGGCCCTGACTCCACACAAGGTTTTTGGCCCCGGTATCGACGGGAGAGGTATCCCGAGAGGCACCCTAGCAACTCGCATGGGGACTGGCCTTTCCTGAGGCCACCAGGGCGGGTCCCTGAGGTCCCCGTCGTAACTCGGGATAACCTGCCGCAACTCGAGAAAATCCAGGAACTTCTCCCTTCTAGGCGAGATGAGGCCTATTTCCGATGAGGCGTCTGGAGACTAATGAAACCTAACCTCTGGAACTTCGAAAGGGTATTTCACACCCTTGCTGCAACTCAAGAAGTTCACCGCCATACCATTCTCCACTCGAGAGCAAGCACGATGGTCCCGCCCACATCCAGAGGAGCCCCGTTTCACCCTCAGAGCTCGAGATGAGTGATCCTTGACCTGATTTCAACGGGAAAGAATTCCCGGTGTTCTCGTCGCATCTCAAGTGGAGGCACTCTCAACAGGAAAGGCGAGAGGAACTCCATGGTCGTACCACCATTCCAAGAGTCCCCCAGATGTCTCAGTCCATTCCAGAGGAACCTCTTTGCCCTGCACTGGCTCATCTTTCACGCCGAGGATCGACTCACACCACGGTGGCACGTGGGACAGCCCTGTGGGAAAGCCTCGAGGGAAAGCCTCGAGGGAAAAGCACAGATCCTTTGATCCACGCGACGGGAAGCGTGACATTGCTGCTACAGCCTGGAAGGAAACGCACGTGCATGCCCCCACTCGAGACGAGGCCTGACTCCCCTGGGAAGACTCCAGACGTACCCAAAGATACATGTCAGCCCCTGAGAGGAATCCTCGGTTCCGGCCCTGACTCCACGCAAGGTTTTTGGCCCCGGTATCGACGGGAGAGGAATCCCGAGAAGCCCCCTAGCAACTCGCATGGGGACTGGCCTCTCCTGAGGCCACCAGGGCGGGTCCCTGAGGTCCCCGTCGTAACTCGAGAACACCTGCCGCAACTCGAGAAAATCCAGGAAGTTCTCCCTTCCAGGCGAGATGAGGCCTATTTCCAATGAGGCGTCTGGAGACTAATGACACCTAACCTCTGGAACTTCGAAAGGGTCTTTCACACCCTTGCTGCAACTCAAGAAGTTCACCGCCATACCCGTCTCCACTCGAGAAGAAGCACGATGGTCCCGCCCACATCCAGAGGAGCCCCGTTTCCCCCTCGTAGCTCGAGATGAGGGATCCTTTCCCTGCTTTCAACGGGAAAGAATTCCCGGCGTTCCCGTCGCATCTCAAGAGGAGGCACTCTCAACAGGAAAGGCGAGAGGAACTCCATGGTCGTACCACCATTTCAAGAGTCCCCCAGATGTCTCAGTCCATTCCAGAGGAACCTCTTTGCCCTGCACTGGCTCATCTTTCACGCCGAGGATCGACTCACACCACGGTGGCACGTGGGAAAGCCTCGAGGGAAAGCCTAGAGGGAAAACCACAGATCCTTTGATCCACGCGACGGGAAGCGTGACATTGCTGCTACAGCCTGGAAGGAAAGCGCACGTGCATGCCCTCACTCGAGACGAGGCCTGATTCCCCTGGGGAGACTCCAGAAGTACCCAAAGATCCATGTTAGCCCCTGAGAGGAATCCTCGGTTCCGGCCCTGACTCCACACAAGGTTTTTGGCCCCGGTATCGACGGGAGAGGAATCCCGAGAGGCCCCCTAGCAACTCGCATGGGGACTGGCCTCTCCTGAGGCCACCAGGGCGGGTCCCTGAGGTCCCCGTCGTAACTCGGGAACACCTGCCGCAACTCGAGAAAATCCAGGAAGTTCTCCCTTCCAGGCGAGATGAGGCCTATTTCCGATGAGGCGTCTGGAGACTAATGACACCTAACCTCTGGAACTTCGAAAGGGTATTTCACACCCTTGCTGCAACTCAAGATGTTCACCGCCATACCCGTCTCCACTCGAGAGCAAGCACGATGGTCCCGCCCACATCCAGAGGAGCCCCGTTTCCCCCTCGGAGCTCGAGATGAGGGATCCTTTCCCTGCTTTCAACGGGAAAGCATTCCCGGCAATCCCGTTGCATCTCAAGAGGAGGCACTCTCCACAGGAAAGCCGAGAGGAACTCCATGGTCGTACCACCATTCCAAGAGTCCCCCAGATGTCTCAGTCCATTCCAGAGGAACCTCTTTGCCCTGCACTGGCTCATCTTTCACGCCGAAGATCGACTCACACCACGGTGGCACGTGGGACAGCCCTGTGGGAAAGCCTCGAGGGAAAGCCTCGAGGGAAAACCACAGATCCTTTGATCCACGCGACGGGAAGCGTGACATTGCTGCTACAGCCTGGAAGGAAAGCGCAAGTGCATGCCCCCACTCGAGACGAGGCCTGACTCCCCTGGGAAGACTCCAGACGTACCCAAAGATACATGTCAGCCCCTGAGAGGAATCCTCGGTTCCGGCCCTGACTCCACACAAGGTTTTTGGCCCCGGTATCGACGGGAGAGGAATCCCGAGAAGCCCCCTAGCAACTCGCATGGGGACTGGCCTCTCCTGAGGCCACCAGGGCGGGTCCCTGAGGTCCCCGTCGTAACTCGAGAACACCTGCCGCAACTCGAGAAAATCCAGGAAGTTCTCCCTTCCAGGCGAGATGAGGCCTATTTCCGATGAGGCGTCTGGAGACTAATGACACCTAACCTCTGGAACTTCGAAAGGGTCTTTCACACCCTTGCTGCAACTGAAGAAGTTCACCGCCATACCCGTCTCCACTCGAGAGGAAGCACGATGGTCCCGCCCACTTCCAGAGGAGCCCCGTTTCCCCCTCGTAGCTCGAGATGAGGGATCCTTTCCCTGCTTTCAACGGGAAAGAATTCCCGGCGTTCCCGTCGCATCTCAAGAGGAGGCACTCTCAACAGGAAAGGCGAGAGGAACTCCATGGTCGTACCTCCATTCCAAGAGTCCCCCAGATGTCTCAGTCCATTCCAGAGGAACCTCTTTGCCCTGCACTGGCTCATCTTTCACGCCGAGGATCGACTCACACCACGGTGGCACGTGGGAAAGCCTCGAGGGAAAGCCTCGAGGGAAAACCACAGACCCTTTGATCCACGCGACGGGAAGCGTGACATTGCTGCTACAGCCTGGAAGGAAAGCGCACGTGCATGCCCCCACTCGAGACGAGGCCTGACTCCCCTGGGGAGACTCCAGAAGTACCCAAAGATACATGTCAGCCCCTGAGAGGAATCCTCGGTTCCGGCCCTGACTCCACACAAGGTTTTTGGCCCCGGTATCGACGGGAGAGGAATCCCGAGAGGCCCCCTAGCAACTCGCATGGGGACTGGCCTCTCCTGAGGCCACCAGGGCGGGTCCCTGAGGTCCCCGTCGTAACTCGAGAACACCTGCCGCAACTCGAAAAAATCCAGGAAGTTCTCCCTTCCAGGCGAGATGAGGCCTATTTCCGATGAGGCGTCTGGAGACTAATGACACCTAACATCTGGAACTTCGAAAGGGTCTTTCACACCCTTGCTGCAACTGAAGAAGTTCACTGCCATACCCGTCTCCACTCGAGAGGAAGCACGATGGTCCCGCCCACATCCAGAGGAGCCCCGTTTCCCCCTCGGAGCTCGAGATGAGGGATCCTTTCCCTGCTTTCAACGGGAAAGAATTCCCGGCGTTCCCATCGCATCTCAAGAGGAGGCACTCTCCACAGGAAAGCCGAGAGGAACTCCATGGTCGTACCACCATTCCAAGAGTCCCTCAGATGTCTCAGTCCATTCCAGAGGAACCTCTTTGCCCTGCACTAGCTCATCTTTCACGCCGAGGATCGACTCACACCACGGTGGCACGGGGGACAGCCCTGTGGGAAAGCCTCGAGGGAAAGCCTCCAGGGAAAACCACAGATCCCTTGATCCACGCGACGGGAAGCGTGACATTGCTGCTACAGCCTGGAAGGAAAGCGCACGTGCATGCCCCCACTCGAGACGAGGCCTGACTCCCCTGGGAAGACTCCAGACGTACCCAAAGATACATGTCAGCCCCTGAGAGGAATCCTCGGTTCCGGCCCTGACTCCACACAAGGTTTTTGGCCCCGGTATCGACGGGAGAGGAATCCCGAGAGGCCCCCTAGCAACTCGCATGGGGACTGGCCTCTCCTGAGGCCACCAGGGCGGGTCCCAGAGGTCCCCGTCGTAACTCGAGAACACCTGCCGCAACTCGAGAAAATCCAGGAAGTTCTCCCTTCCAGGCGAGATGAGGCCTATTTCCGATGAGGCGTCTGGAGACGAATGAAACCTAACCTCTGGAACTTCGAAAGGGTCTTTCACACCCTTGCTGCAACTCAAGAAGTTCACCGCCATACCCGTCTCCACTCGAGAGGAAGCACGATGGTCCCGCCCACATCCAGAGGAGCCCCGTTTCCCCCTCGTAGCTCGAGATGAGGGATCCTTTCCCTGCTTTCAACGGGAAAGAATTCCCGGCGTTCCCGTCGCATCTCAAGAGGAGGCACTCTCAACAGGAAAGGCGAGAGGAACTCCATGGTCGTACCACCATTCCAAGAGTCCCCCAGATGTCTCAGTCCATTCCAGAGGAACCACTTTGCCCTGCACTGGCTCATCTTTCACGCCGAGGATCGACTCACACCACGGTGGCACGTGGGACAGCTCTGTGGGAAAGCCTCGAGGGAAAGCCTAGAGGGAAAACCACAGATCCTTTGATCCACGCGACGGGAAGCGTGACATTGCTGCTACAGCCTGGAAGGAAAGCGCACGTGCATGCCCCCACTCGAGACGAGGCCTGACTCCCCTGGGGAGACTCCAGAAGTACCCAAAGATACATGTCAGCCCCTGAGAGGAATCCTCGGTTCCGGCCCTGACTCCACACAAGGTTTTTGGCCCCGGTATCGACGGGAGAGGAATCCCGAGAGGCCCCCTAGCAACTCGCATGGGGACTGGCCTCTCCTGAGGCCACCAGGGCGGGTCCCTGAGGTCCCCGTCGTAACTCGAGAACACCTGCCGCAACTCGAAAAAATCCAGGAAGTTCTCCCTTGCAGGCGAGATGAGGCCTGTTTCCGATGAGGCGTCTGGAGACTAATGACACCTAACCTCTGGAACTTCGAAAGGGTCTTTCACACCCTTGCTGCAACTGAAGAAGTTCACTGCCATACCCGTCTCCACTCGAGAGGAAGCACGATGGTCCCGCCCACATCCAGAGGAGCCCCGTTTCCCCCTCGGAGTTCGAGATGAGGGATCCTTTCCCTGCTTTCAACGGGAAAGAATTCCCGGCGTTCCCATCGCATCTCAAGAGGAGGCACTCTCCACAGGAAAGCCGAGAGGAACTCCATGGTCGTACCACCATTCCAAGAGTCCCTCAGATGTCTCAGTCCATTCCAGAGGAACCTCTTTGCCCTGCACTAGCTCATCTTTCACGCCGAGGATCGACTCACACCACGGTGGCACATGGGACAGCCCTGTGGGAAAGCCTCGAGGGAAAGCCTCCAGGGAAAACCACAGATCCCTTGATCCACGCGACGGGAAGCGTGACATTGCTGCTACAGCCTGGAAGGAAAGCGCACGTGCATGCCCCCACTCGAGACGAGGCCTGACTCCCCTGGGGAGACTCCAGAAGTACCCAAAGATCCATGTCAGCTCCTGAGAGGAATCCTCGGTTCCGGCCCTGACTCCACACAAGGTTTTTGGCCCCGGTATCTACGGGAGAGGAATCCCGAGAGGCCCCCTAGCAACTCGCATGGGGACTGGCCTCTCCTGAGGCCACCCGGGCGGGTCCCTGAGGTCCCCGTCGAAACTCGAGAACACCTGCCGCAACTCGAGAAAATCCAGGAAGTTCTCCCTTCCAGGCGAGATGAGGCCTATTTCCGATGAGGCGTCTGGAGACTAATGACACCTAACCTCTGGAACTTCGAAAGGGTCTTTCACACCCTTGCTGCAACTGAAGAAGTTCACCGCCATACCCGTCTCCACTCGAGAGGAAGCACGATGGTCCCGCCCACATCCAGAGGAGCCCCGTTTCCCACTCGGAGCTCGAGATGAGGGATCCTTTCCCTGCTTTCTACGGGAAAGAATTCCCGGCGATCCCGTCGCATCTCAAGAGGAGGCACTCTCCACAGGAAAGCCGAGAGGAACTCCATGGTCATACCACCATTCCAAGAGTCCCCCAGATGTCTCAGTCCATTCCAGAGGAACCTCTTTGCCCTGCACTGGCTCATCTTTCACGCCGAGGATCGACTCACACCACGGTGGCACGTGGGACAGCCCTGTGGGAAAGCCTCGAGGGAAAGCCTCGAGGGAAAACCACAGACCCTTTGATCCACGCGACGGGAAGCGTGACGTTGCTGCTACAGCCTGGAAGGAAAGCGCACGTGCATGCCCCCACTCGAGACGAGGCCTGTCTCCCCTGGCGAGACTCCAGAAGTACCCAAAGATCCATATCAGCCCCTGAGAGGAATCCTCGGTTCCGGCCCTGACTCCACACAAGGTTTTTGGCCCCGGTATCGACGGGAGAGGAATCCCGAGAGGCCCCCTAGCAACTCGCATGGGGACTGGCCTTTCCTGAGGCCACCAGGGCGGGTCCCTGAGGTCCCCGTCGTAACTCGGGATAACCTGCCGCAACTCGAGAAAATCCAGGAACTTCTCCCTTCCAGGCGAGATGAGGCCTATTTCCGATGAGGCGTCTGGAGACTAATGAAACCTAACCTCTGGAACTTCGAAAGGGTATTTCACACCCTTGCTGCAACTCAAGAAGTTCACCGCCATACCAGTCTCCACTCGAGAGCAAGCACGATGGTCCCGCCCACATCCAGAGGAGCCCCGTTTCCCCCTCAGAGCTCGAGATGAGTGATCCTTGACCTGATTTCAACGGGAAAGAATTCCCGGTGTTCTCGTCGCATCTCAAGTGGAGGCACTCTCAACAGGAAAGGCGAGAGGAACTCCATGGTCGTACCACCATTCCAAGAGTCCCCCAGATGTCTCAGTCCATTCCAGAGGAATCTCTTTGCCCTGCACTGGCTCATCTTTCACGCCGAGGATCGACTCACACCACGGTGGCACGTGGGACAGCCCTGTGGGAAAGCCTCGAGGGAAAGCCTCGAGGGAAAACCACAGATCCTTTGATCCACGCGACGGGAAGCGTGACATTGCTGCTACAGCCTGGAAGGAAAGCGCACGTGCATGCCCCCACTCGAGACGAGGCCTGACTCCCCTGGGAAGACTCCAGACGTACCCAAAGATACATGTCAGCCCCTGAGAGGAATCCTCGGTTCCGGCCCTGACTCCACGCAAGGTTTTTGGCCCCGGTATCGACGGGAGAGGAATCCCGAGAAGCCCCCTAGCAACTCGCATGGGGACTGGCCTCTCCTGAGGCCACCAGGGCGGGTCCCTGAGGTCCCCGTCGTAACTCGAGAACACCTGCCGCAACTCGAGAAAATCCAGGAAGTTCTCCCTTCCAGGCGAGATGAGGCCTATTTCCGATGAGGCGTCTGGAGACTAATGACACCTAACCTCTGGAACTTCGAAAGGGTCTTTCACACGCTTGCTGCAACTCAAGAAGTTCACCGCCATACCCGTCTCCACTCGAGAGGAAGCACGATGGTCCCGCCCACATCCAGAGGAGCCCCGTTTCCCCCTCGTAGCTCGAGATGAGGGATCCTTTCCCTGCTTTCAACGGGAAAGAATTCCCGGCGTTCCCGTCGCATCTCAAGAGGAGGCACTCTCAACAGGAAAGGCGAGAGGAACTCCATGGTCGTACCACCATTCCAAGAGTCCCCCAGATGTCTCAGTCCATTCCAGAGGAACCTCTTTGCCCTGCACTGGCTCATCTTTCACGCCGAGGATCGACTCACACCACGGTGGCACGTGGGAAAGCCTCGAGGGAAAGCCTAGAGGGAAAACCACAGATCCTTTGATCCACGCGACGGGAAGCGTGACATTGCTGCTACAGCCTGGAAGGAAAGCGCACGTGCATGCCCTCACTCGAGACGAGGCCTGACTCCCCTGGGGAGACTCCAGAAGTACCCAAAGATACATGTCAGCCCCTGAGAGGAATCCTCGGTTCCGGCCCTGACTCCACACAAGGTTTTTGGCCCCGGTATCGACGGGAGAGGAATCCCGAGAGGCCCCCTAGCAACTCGCATGGGGACTGGCCTCTCCTGAGGCCCCCAGGGCGGGTCCCTGAGGTCCCCGTCGTAACTCGGGATAACCTGCCGCAACTCGAGAAAATCCAGGAACTTCTCCCTTCCAGGCGAGATGAGGCCTATTTCCGATGAGGCGTCTGGAGACTAATGAAACCTAACCTCTGGAACTTCGAAAGGGTATTTCACACCCTTGCTGCAACTCAAGAAGTTCACCGCCATACCCGTCTCAACTCGAGAGCAAGCACGATGGTCCCGCCCACATCCAGAGGAGCCCCGTTTCCCCCTCGGAGCTCGAGATGAGGGATCCTTTCCCTGCTTTCAACGGGAAAGCATTCCCGGCAATCCCGTTGCATCTCAAGAGGAGGCACTCTCCACAGGAAAGCCGAGAGGAACTCCATGGTCGTACCACCATTCCAAGAGTCCCCCAGATGTCTCAGTCCATTCCAGAGGAACCTCTTTGCCCTGCACTGGCTCATCTTTCACGCCGAAGATCGACTCACACCACGGTGGCACGTGGGACAGCCCTGTGGGAAAGCCTCGAGGGAAAGCCTCGAGGGAAAACCACAGATCCTTTGATCCACGCGACGGGAAGCGTGACATTGCTGCTACAGCCTGGAAGGAAAGCGCAAGTGCATGCCCCCACTCGAGACGAGGCCTGAATCCCCTGGGGAGACTCCAGAAGTACCCAAAGATCCATGTCAGCCCCTGAGAGGAATCCTCGGTTCCGGCCCTGACTCCACACAAGGTTTTTGGCCCCGGTATCGACGGGAGAGGAATCCCGAGAGGCCCCCTAGCAACTCGCATGGGGACTGGCCTCTCCTGAGGCCACCAGGGCGGGTCCCTGAGGTCCCCGTCGTAACTCGGGAACACCTGCCGCAACTCGAGAAAATCCAGGAAGTTCTCCCTTCCAGGCAAGATGAGGCCTATTTCCGATGAGGCGTCTGGAGACTAATGACACCTAACCTCTGGAACTTCGAAAGGGTCTTTCACACCCTTACTGCAACTCAAGAAGTTCACCGCCATACCCGTCTCCACTCAAGAGGAAGCACGATGGTCCCGCCCACATCCAGAGGAGCCCCGTTTCCCCCTCGGAGCCCGAGATGAGTGATCCTTGACCTGATTTCAACGGGAAAGAATTCCCGGTGTTCTCGTCGCATCTCAAGTGGAGGCACTCTCAACAGGAAAGGTGAGAGGAACTCCATGGTCGTACCACCATTCCAAGAGTCCCCCAGATGTCTCAGTCCATTCCAGAGGAACCTCTTTGCCCTGCACTGGCTCATCTTTCACGCCGAGGATCGACTCACACCACGGTGGCACGTGGGACAGCCCTGTGGGAAAGCCTCGAGGGAAAACCACAGATCCTTTGATCCACGCGACGGGAAGCGTGACATTGCTGCTACAGCCTGGAAGGAAAGCGCACGTGCATGCCCCCACTCGAGACGAGGCCTGACTCCCCTGGGGAGACTCCAGAAGTACCCAAAGATACATGTCAGCTCCTGAGAGGAATCCTCGGTTCCGGCCCTGACTCCACACAAGGTTTTTGGCCCCGGTATCGACGGGAGAGGAATCCCGAGAGGCCCCCTAGCAACTCGCATGGGGACTGGCCTCTCCTGAGGCCACCAGGGCGGGTCCCTGAGGTCCCCTTCGTAACTCGAGAACACCTGCCGCAACTCGAAAAAATCCAGGAAGTTCTCCCTTCCAGGCGAGATGAGGCCTATTTCCGATGAGGCGTCTGGAGACTAATGACACCTAACCTCTGGAACTTCGAAAGGGTCTTTCACACCCTTGCTGCAACTCAAGAAGTTCACTGCCATACCCGTCTCCACTCCAGAGGAAGCACGATGGTCCCGCCCACATCCAGAGGATCCCCGTTTCCCCCTCGGAGCTCGAGATCAGGGATCCTTTCCCTGCTTTCAACGGGAAAGAATTCCCGGCGTTCCCATCGCATCTCTAGAGGAGGCACTCTCCACAGGAAAGCCGAGAGGAACTCCATGATCGTACCACCATTCCAAGAATCCCTCAGATGTCTCAGTCCATTCCAGAGGAACCTCTTTGCCCTGCACTAGCTCATCTTTCATGCCGAGGATCGACTCACACCACGGTGGCACGTGGGACAGCCCTGTGGGAAAGCCTCGAGGGAAAGCCTCCAGGGAAAACCACAGATCCCTTGATCCACGCGACGGGAAGCGTGACATTGCTGCTACAGCCTGGAAGGAAAGCGCACGTGCATGCCCCCACTCGAGACGAGGCCTGACTCCCCTGGGGAGACTCCAGAAGTACCCAAAGATCCATGTCAGCTCCTGAGAGGAATCCTCGGTTCCGGCCCTGACTCCACACAATGTTTTTGGCCCCGGTATCTACGGGAGAGGAATCCCGAGAGGCCCCCTAGCAACTCGCATGGGGACTGGCCTCTCCTGAGGCCACCAGGGCGGGTCCCTGAGGTCCCCGTCGTAACTCGAGAACACCTGCCGCAACTCGAGAAAATCCAGGAAGTTCTCCCTTCCAGGCGAGATGAGGCCTATTTCCGATGAGGCGTCTGGAGACTAATGACACCTAACCTCTGGAACTTCGAAAGGGTCTTTCACACCCTTGCTGCAACTCAAGAAGTTCACCGCCATACCCGTCTCCACTCGAGAGGAAGCACGATGGTCCCGCCCACATCCAGAGGAGCCCCGTTTCCCACTCGGAGCTCGAGATGAGGGATCCTTTCCCTGCTTTCTACGGGAAAGAATTCCCGGCGATCCCGTCGCATCTCAAGAGGAGGCCCTCTCCACAGGAAAGCCGAGAGGAACTCCATGGTCGTACCACCATTCCAAGAGTCCCCCAGATGTCTCAGTCCATTCCAGAGGAACCTCTTTGCCCTGCACTGGCTCATCTTTCACGCCGAGGATCGACTCACACCACGGTGGCACGTGGGACAGCCCTGTGGGTAAGCCTCGAGGGAAAGCCTAGAGGGAAAACCACAGATCTTTTGATCCACGCCACGGGAAGCGTGACATTGCTGCTACAGCCTGGAAGGAAAGCGCACGTGCATGCCCCCACTCGAGACGAGGCCTGACTCCCCTGCGGAGACTCCAGAAGTACCCAAAGATCCATGTCAGCCCCTGAGAGGAATCCTCGGTTCCGGCCCTGACTCCACACAAGGTTTTTGGCCCCGGTATCGACGGGAGAGGAATCCCGAGAGGCCCCCTAGCAACTCGCATGGGGACTGGCCTCTCCTGAGGCCACCAGGGCGGGTCCCTGAGGTCCCCGTCGTAACTCGAGAACACCTGCCGCAACTCGAGAAAATCCAGGAAGTTCTCCCTTCCAGGCGAGATGAGGCCTATTTCCGATGAGGCGTCTGGAGACTAATGACACCTAACCTCTGGAACTTCGAAAGGGTCTTTCACACCCTTGCTGCAACTCAAGAAGTTCACCGACATACCCGTCTCCACTCGAGAGGAAGCACGATGGTCCCGCCCACATCCAGAGGAGCCCCGTTTCCCCCTCGGAGCTCGAGATGAGGGATCCTTTCCCTGCTTTCAACGGGAAAGAATTCCCGGCGTTCCCGTCGCATCTCAAGAGGAGGCACTCTCAACAGGAAAGGCGAGAGGAACTCCATGGTCGTACCACCATTCCAAGAGTCCCCCAGATGTCTCAGTCCATTCCAGAGGAACCTCTTTGCCCTGCACTGGCTCATCTTTCACGCCGAGGATCGACTCACACCACGGTGGCACGTGGGACAGCCCTGTGGGAAAGCCTCGAGGGAAAGCCTCGAGGGAAAACCACAGATCCTTTGATCCACGCCACGGGAAGCGTAACATTGCTGTTACAGCCTGGAAGGAAAGTGCACTTGCATGCCCCCACTCGAGACGAGGCCTGACTCCCCTGGAGAGACTCCACAAGTACCCAAAGATCCATGTCGGCCCCTGAGAGGAATCCTCGGTTCCGGCCCTGACTCCACACAAGGTTTTTGGCCCCGGTATCGACGGGAGAGGAATCCCGAGAGGCCCACTAGCAACTCGCATGGGGACTGGCCTCTCCTGAGGCCACCAGGGCGGGTCCCTGAGGTCCCCGTCGTAACTCGGGAACACCTGCCGCAACTCGAGAAAATCCAGGAAGTTCTCCCTTCCAGGCGAGATGAGGCCTATTTCCGATGAGGCGTCTGGAGACTAATGACACCTAACCTCTGGAACTTCGAAAGGGTCTTTCACACCCTTGCTGCAACTCAAGAAGTTCACCGCCATATCCGTCTCCACTCGAGAGGAAGCACGATGGTCCCGCCCACATCCAGAGGAGCCCCGTTTCCCCCTCGGAGCTCGAGATGAGGGATCCTTTCCCTGCTTTCAACGGGAAAGAATTCCCGGCGTTCCCGTCGCATCTCAAGAGGAGGCACTCTCAACAGGAAAGGCGAGAGGAACTCCATGGTCGTACCACCATTCCAAGAGTCCCCCAGATGTCTAAGTCCATTCCAGAGGAAACTCTTTGCCCTGCACTGGCTCATCTTTCACGCCGAGGATCGACTCACACCACGGTGGCACGTGGGACAGCCCTGTGGGAAAGCCTAGAGGGAAAGCCTCGAGGGAAAACCACAGAACCTTTGATCCACGCGACGGGAAGCGTGACATTGCTGCTACAGCCTGGAAGGAAAGCGCACGAGCATGCCCCCACTCGAGACGAGGCCTGTCTCCCCTGGCGAGACTCCAGAAGTACCCAAAGATCCATGTCAGCCCTTGAGAGGAATCCTCGGTTCCGGCCCTGACTCCACACAAGTTTTTTGGCCCCGGTATCGTCGGGAGAGGAATCCCGAGAGGCCCCCTAGCAACTCGAATGGGGACTGGCCTCTCCTGAGGCCACCAGGGCGGGTCCCTGAGGTCCCCGTCGTAACTCGGGATAACCTGCCGCAACTCGAGAAAATCCAGGAAGTTCTCCCTTCCAGGCGAGATGAGGCCTATTTCCGATGAGGCGTCTGGACACTAATGACACCTAACCTCTGGAACTTCGAAAGGGTCTTTCACACCCTTGCTGCAACTCAAGTAGTTCACCGCCATACCCGTCTCCACTCGAGAGGAAGCACAATCGTCCCACCCATAACCAGAGGAGCCCCGTTTCCCCCTCGTAGCTCAAGATGAGGGATCCTTTCCCTGCTTTAAATGGGAAAGAATTCCGGGGTTCCTGTCGCATCTCAAGAGGAGGCACTCTCAACAGGAAAGGCAAGAGGAACTCCATGGTCGTACCACCATTCCAAGAGTCCCCCAGATGTCTCAGTCCATTCCAGAGGAACCTCTTTGCCCTGCACTGGCTCATCTTTCACGCCGAGGATCGACTCACACCACGGTGGCACGTGGGACAGCCCTGTGGGAAAGCCTCGAGGGAAAGCCTCGAGGGAAAACCACAGATCCTTTGATCCACGCCACGGGAAGCGTGACATTGCTGCTACAGCCTGGAAGGAAAGCGCACGTGCATGCCCCCACTCGAGACGAGGCCTGACTCCCCTGCGGAGACTCCAGAAGTACCCAAAGATCCATGTCAGCCCCTGAGAGGAATCCTCGGTTCCGGCCCTGACTCCACACAAGGTTTTTGGCCCCGGTATCGACGGGAGAGGAATCCCGAGTGGCCCCCTAGCAACTCGCATGGGGACTGGCCTCTCCTGAGGCCACCAGGGCGGGTCCCTGAGGTCCCCGTCGTAACTCGAGAACACCTGCCGCAACTCGAGAAAATCCAGGAAGTTCTCCCTTCCAGGCGAGATGAGGCCTATTTCCGATGAGGCGTCAGGAGACTAATGACACCTAACCTCTGGAACTTCGAAAGGGTCTTTCACACCCTTGCTGCAACTCAAGAAGTTCACCGCCATACCCGTCTCCACTCGAGAGGAAGCACGATGGTCCCGCCCACATCCAGAGGAGCCCCGTATCCCCCTCGGAGCTCGAGATGAGGGATCCTTTCCCTGCTTTCAACGGGAAAGAATTCCCGGCGTTCCCGTCGCATCTCAAGAGGAGGCACTCTCAACAGGAAAGGCGAGAGGAACTCCATGGTTCTACCACCATTCCAAGAGTCCCCCAGATGTCTCAGTCCATTCCAGAGGAACCTCTTTTCCCTGCACTGGCTCATCTTTCACGCCGAGGATCGACTCACACCACGGTGGCACGTGGGACAGCCCTGTGGGAAAGCCTCGAGGGAAAGCCTCCAGGGAAAACCACAGATCCTTTGATCCACGCGACGGGAAGCGTGACATTGCTGCTACAGCCTGGAAGGAAAGTGCACGTGCATGCACCCACTCGAGACGAGGCCTGACTCCCCTGGGGAGACTCCACAAGTACCCAAAGATCCATGTCAGCCCCTGAGAGGAATCCTCGGTTCCGGCCCTGACTCCACACAAGGTTTTCGGCCCCGGTATCGACGGGAGAGGAATCCCGAGAGGCCCCCTAGCAACTCGCATGTGGACTGGCCTCTCCTGAGGCCACCAGGGCGGGTCCCTGAGGTCCCCGTCGTAACTCGAGAACACCTGCCGCAACTCGAGAAAATCCAGGAAGTTCTCCCTTCCAGGCGAGATGAGGCCTATTTCCGATGAGGCGTCTGGAGACTAATGACACCTAACCTCTGGAACTTCGAAAGGGTCTTTCACATCCTTGCTGCAACTCAAGAAGTTCACCGCCATACCCGTCTCCACTCGAGAGGAAGCACGATTGTCCCGCCCACATCCAGAGGAGCCTCGTTTCCCCCTCGAAGCTCGAGATGAGGGATCCTTTCCCTGCTTTCAACGGGAAAGAATTCCCGGCGTTCCCGTCGCATCTCAAGAGGAGGCACTCTAAACAGGAAAGGCGAGAGGAACTCCATGGTCGTACCACCATTCCAAGAGTCCCCCAGATGTCTCAGTCCATTCCAGAGGAACCTCTTTGCCCTGCACTGGCTCATCTTTCACGCCGAGGATCGACTCACACCACGGTGGCACGTGAGACAGCCCTGTGGGAAAGCCTCGAGCGAAAGCCTAGAGGGAAAACCACAGATCCTTTGATCCACGCGACGGGAAGCGTGACATTGCTGCTACAGCCTGGACGGAAAGCGCACGTGCATGCCCCCACTCGAGACGAGGCCTGACTCCCCTGGGGAGACTCCAGAAGTACCCAAAGATCCATGTCAGCCCCTGAGAGGAATCCTCGGTTCCGGCCCTGACTCCACACAAGGTTTTTGGCCCCGGTATCGACGGGAGAGGAATCCCGAGAGGCCCCCTAGCAACTCGCATGGGGACTGGCCTCTCCTGAGGCCACCAGGGCGGGTCCCTGTGCTCCCCGTCGTAACTCGAGAACACCTGCCGCAACTCGAGAAAATCCAGGAAGTTCTCCCTTCCAGGCGAGATGAGGCCTATTTCCGATGAGGCGTCTGGAGACTAATGACACCTAACCTCTGGAACTTCGAAAGGGTCTTTCACACCCTTGCTGCAACTCAAGAAGTTCACCGCCATACCCGTCTCCACTCGAGAGGAAGCACGATGGTCCCGCCCACATCCAGAGGAGCCCCGTATCCCCCTCGGAGCTCGAGATGAGGGATCCTTTCCCTGCTTTCAACGGGAAAGAATTCCCGGCGTTCCCGTCGCATCTCAAGAGGAGGCACTCTCAACAGGAAAGGCGAGAGTAACTCCATGGTTCTACCACCATTCCAAGAGTCCCCCAGATGTCTCAGTCCATTCCAGAGGAACCTCTTTTCCCTGCACTGGCTCATCTTTCACGCCGAGGATCGACTCACACCACGGTGGCACGTGGGACAGCCCTGTGGGAAAGCCTCGAGGGAAAGCCTCGAGGGAAAACCACAGATCCTTTGATCCACGCGACGGGAAGCGTGACATTGCTGCTACAGCCTGGAAGGAAAGTGAACGTGCATGCACCTACTCGAGACGAGGCCTTACTCCCCTGGGGAGACTCCACAAGTACCCAAAGATCCATGTCAGCCCCTGAGAGGAATCCTCGGTTCCGGCCCTGACTCCACACAAGGTTTTCGGCCCCGGTATCGACGGGAGAGGAATCCCGAGAGGCCCCCTAGCAACTCGCATGGGGACTGGCCTCTCCTGAGGCCACCAGGGCGGGTCCCTGAGGTCCCCGTCGTAACTGGAGAACACCTGCCGCAACTCGAGAAAATCCAGGAAGTTCTCCCTTCCAGGCGAGATGAGGCCTATTTCCGATGAGGCGTCTGGAGACTAATGACACCTAACCTCTGGAACTTCGAAAGGGTCTTTCACATCCTTGCTGCAACTCAAGAAGTTCACCGCCATACCCGTCTCCACTCGAGAGGAAGCACGATTGTCCCGCCCACATCCAGAGGAGCCTCGTTTCCCCCTCGAAGCTCGAGATGAGGGATCCTTTCCCTGCTTTCAACGGGAAAGAATTCCCGGCGTTCCCATCGCATCTCAAGAGGAGGCACTCTCAACAGGAAAGGCGAGCGGAACTCCATGGTCGTACCACCATTCCAAGAGTCCCCCAGATGTCTCAGTCCATTCCAGAGGAACCTCTTTGCCCTGCACTGGCTCATCTTTCACGCCGAGGATCGACTCACACCACGGTGGCACGTGGGACAGCCCTGTGGGAAAGCCTCGAGCGAAAGCCTAGAGGGAAAACCACAGATCCTTTGATCCACGCGACGGGAAGCGTGACATTGCTGCTACAGCCTGGAAGGAAAGCGCACGTGCATGCCCCCACTCGAGACGAGGCCTGACTCCCCTGGGGAGACTCCACAAGTACCCAAAGATCCATGTCAGCCCCTGAGAGGAATCCTCGGTTCCGGCCCTGACTCCACACAAGGTTTTTGGCCCTGGTATCGACGGGAGAGGAATCCCGAGAGGCCCCCTAGCAACTCGCATGGGGACTGGCCTCTCCTGAGGCCACCAGGGCGGGTCCCTGAGGTCCCCGTCGTAACTCGAGAACACCTGCCGCAACTCGAGAAAATCCAGGAAGTTCTCCCTTCCAGGCGAGATGAGGCCTATTTCCGATGAGGCGTCTGGAGACTAATGACACCTAAACTCTGGAACTTCGAAAGGGTCTTTCACACCCTTGCTGCAACTCAAGAAGTTCACCGCCATACCCGTCTCCACTCGAGAGGAAGCACGATGGTCCCGCCCACATCCAGAGGAGACCCGTTTCCCCCTTGGAGCTCGAGATGAGGGATCCATTCCCTGCTTTCAACGGGAAAGAATTCCCGGCGTTCCCGTCGCATCTCAAGAGGAGGCACTCTCAACAGGAAAGGCGAGAGGAACTCCATGGTCGTACCACCATTCCAAGAGTCCCCCAGATGTCTCAGTCCATTCCAGAGGAGCCTCTTTGCCCTGCACTGGCTCATCTCTCACGCCGATGATCGACTCACACCACGGTGGCACGTGGGACAGCCCTGTGGGAAAGCCTCGAGGGAAAGCCTCGAGGGAAAACCACAGATCCTTTGATCCACGCGACGGGAAGCGTGACATTGCTGATACAGCCTGGAAGGAAAGCGCACGTGCATGCCCCCACTCGAGACGAGTCCTGACTCCCCTGGGGAGACTCCAGAAGTACCCAAAGATCCATGTCAGCCCCTGAGAGGAATCCTCGGTTCCGCCCCTGACTCCACACAAGGTTTTTGGCCCCGGTATCGACGGGAGAGGAATCCCGAGAGGCCCCCTAGCAACTCGCATGGGGACTGGCCTCTCCTGAGGCCAACAGGGCGGGTCCCTGAGGTCCCCGTCGTAACTCGAGAACACCTGCCGCAACTCGAGAAAATCCAGGAAGTTCTCCCTTCCAGGCGAGATGAGGCCTATTTCCGATGAGGCGTCTGGAGACAAATGACACCTAACCTCTGGAACTTCGAAAGGGTCTTTCACACCCTTGCTGCAACTCAAGAAGTTCACCGCCGTACCCGTCTCCACTCGAGAGGAAGCACGATGGTCCCGCCCACATCCAGAGGAGCCCCGTATCCCCCTCGTAGCTCGAGATGAGGGATCCTTTCCCTGCTTTCAACGGGAAAGAATTCCCGGCGTTCCCGTCGCATCTCAAGAGGAGGCACTCTCAACAGGAAAGGCGAGAGGAACTCCATGGTCGTACCACCATTCCAAGAGTCCCCCAGATGTCTCAGTCCATTCCAGAGGAGCCTCTTTGCCCTGCACTGGCTCATCTTTCATGCCGAGGATCGACTCACACCACGGTGGCACGTGGGACAGCCCTGTGGGAAAGCCTCGAGGGAAAGCCTCGAGGGAAAACCACAGATCCTTTGATCCACGCGACGGGAAGCGTGACATTGCTGCTACAGCCTGGAAGGAAAGCGCACGTGCATGCCCCCACTCGAGACGAGGCCTGACTCCCCTGGGGAGACTCCACAAGTACCCAAACATCCATGTCAGCCCCTGAGAGGAATCCTCGGTTCCGGCCGTGACTCCACACAAGGTTTTTGGCCCCGGTATCGACGGGAGAGGAATCCCGAGAGGCCCCCTAGCAACTCGCATGGGGACTGGCCTCTCCTGAGGCCACCAGGGCGGGTCCCTGAGGTCCCCGTCGTAACTCGAGAACACCTGCCGCAACTCGAGAAAATCCAGGAAGTTCTCCCTTCCAGGCGAGATGAGGCCTATTTCCGATGAGGCGTCTGGAGACTAATGACACCTAACCTCTGGAACTTCGAAAGGGTCTTTCACACCCTTGCTGCAACTCAAGAAGTTCACCGCCATACCCGTCTCCACTCGAGAGGAAGCACGATGGTCCCGCCCACATCCAGAGGAGACCCGTTTCCCCCTTGGAGCTCGAGATGAGGGATCCATTCCCTGCTTTCAACGGGAAAGAATTCCCGGCGTTCCCGTCGCATCTCAAGAGGAGGCACTCTCAACAGGAAAGGCGAGAGGAACTCCATGGTCGTACCACCATTCCAAGAGTCCCCCAGATGTCTCAGTCCATTCCAGAGGAGCCTCTTTGCCCTGCACTGGCTCATCTTTCACGCCGAGGATCGACTCACACCACGGTGGCACGTGGGACAGACCTGTGGGAAAGCCTCGAGGGAAAGCCTCGAGGGAAAACCACAGATCCTTTGATCCACGCGACGGGAAGCGTGACATTGCTGCTACAGCCTGGAAGGAAAGCGCACGTGCATGCCCCCACTCGAGACGAGGCCTGACTCCCCTGGGGAGACTCCAGAAGTACCCAAAGATCCATGTCAGCCCCTGAGAGGAATCCTCGGTTCCGGCCCTGACTCCACACAAGGTTTTTGGCCCCGGTATCGACGGGAGAGGAATCCCGAGAGGCCCCCTAGCAACTCGCATGGGGACTGGCCTCTCCTGAGGCCACCAGGGCGGGTCCCTGAGGTCCCCGTCGTAACTCAAGAACACCTGCCGCAACTCGAGAAAATCCAGGAAGTTCTCCCTTCCAGGCGAGATGAGGCCTATTTCCGATGAGGCGTCTGGAGACTAATGACACCTAAACTCTGGAACTTCGAAAGGGTCTTTCACACCCTTGCTGCAACTCAAGAAGTTCACCGCCATACCCGTCTCCACTCGAGAGGAAGCACGATGGTCCCGCCCACATCCAGAGGAGACCCGTTTCCCCCTCGGAGCTCGAGATGAGGGATCCTTTCCCTGCTTTCAACGGGAAAGAATTCCCGGCGTTCCCGTTGCATCTCAAGAGGAGGCACTCTCAACAGGAAAGGCGAGAGGAACTCCATGGTCGTACCACCATTCCAAGAGTCCCCCAGATGTCTCAGTCCATTCCAGAGGAGCCTCTTTGCCCTGCACTGGCTCATCTTTCACGCCGAGGATCGACTCACACCACGGTGGCACGTGGGACAGCCCTGTGGGAAAGCCTCGAGGGAAAGCCTCGAGGGAAAACCACAGATCCTTTGATCCACGCGACGGGAAGCGTGACATTGCTGCTACAGCCTGGAAGGAAAGCGCACGTGCATGCCCCCACTCGAGACGAGACCTGACTCCCCTGGGGAGACTCCAGAAGTACCCAAAGATCCATGTCAGCCCCTGAGAGGAATCCTCGGTTCCGGCCCTGACTCCACACAAGGTTTTTGGCCCCGGTATCGACGGGAGAGGAATCCCGAGAGGCCCCCTAGCACCTCGCATGGGGACTGGCCTTTCCTGAGGCCACCAGGCCGGTCCCTGAGGTCCCCGTCGTAACTGGAGAACACCTGCCGCAACTCGAGAAAATCCAGGAAGTTCTCCCTTCCAGGCGAGATGAGGCCTATTTCCGATGAGGCGTCTGGAGACTAATGACACCTAACCTCTGGAACTTCGAAAGGGTCTTTCACACCCTTGCTGCAACTCAAGTAGTTCACCGCCATACCCGTGTCGACTCGAGAGGAAGAATGATGGTCCCGCCCACATCCAGAGGAGCCCCGTTTCCCCATCGTAGCTCGAGATGAGGGATCCTTTCCCTGCTTTCAACGGGAAAGAATTCCCGGCGTTCCCATCGCATCTCAAGAGGAGGCACTCTCAACAGGAAAGGCGAGAGGAACTGCATGGTCGTACCACCATTTCAAGAGTCCCCCAGATGTCTCAGTCCATTCCAGAGCAAACTCTTTGCCTTGCACTGGCTCATCTTTCATGCCGAGGATCGAATCACACCACGTTGGCACGTGGGAGAGCCCTGTGGGAAAGCCTCAAGGGAAAGCCTGGAGGGAAATCCACAGATTCTTTGATCCACGCGACGGGAAGAGTGTCTTTGCTGCTTCAGCCTGGAAGGAAAGCTCACGTGCATGCCACCACTCGAGACGAGGCCTGACTCCCCTCGGGAGACTCCAGAAAGACCCAAAGATACATGTCAGCCCCTGAGAGTAATCCTCGGTTCCGGCCCTCACTCCACACAAGGTTTTTGGTCCAGGTATCGACGGGAGAGGAATACCGAGAGGCACCCTAGCAACTCGCATGAGGACTGGCCTTTCCTGAGGCCACCATGGCGGGTCCCTGAGGTGCCCGTCGTAACTCGAGAACACCTGCTGCAACTCGAGAAAATCCAGGAAGTTCTCCCTTCCAGGCGAGATGAGACCTATTTCCGATGAGGCGTCTGGACACTAATGACACCTAACCTCTGGAACTTCGAAAGGGTCTTTCACACCCTTGCTGCAACTCAAGAAGTTCACCGCCATACCCGTCTCCACTCGAGAGGAAGCACGATCGTCCCACCCACAACCAGAGGAGCCCCGTTTCCCCCTCGTAGCTCGAGATGAGGGATCCTTTCCCTGCTTTCAATGGGAAAGAATTCCCGGTGTTCCCGTCGCATCTCAAGAGGAGGCACTCTCAACAGGAAAGGCGAGAGGAACTCCATGGTCGTACCACCATTCCAAGAGTCCCCCAGATGTCTCAGTCCATTCCAGAGCAACCTCTTTGCCCTGCACAGGCTCATCTTTCACGCCGAGGATCGACTCACACCACGGTGGCACGTGGGACAGCCCTGTGGGAAAGCCTCGAGGGAAAGCCTCCAGGGAAAACCACAGATCCTTTGATCCACGCGACGGGAAGCATGACATTGCTGCTACAGCCTGGAAGGAAAGCGCACGTGCATGCCCCCACTAGAGACGAGGCCTGACTCCCCTGGGGAGACTCCAGAAGTACCCAAAGATCCATGTCAGCCCCTGTGAGGAATCCTCGGTTCCGGCCCTGACTCCACACAAGGTTTTTGGCCCCGGTATCGACGGGAGAGGAATCCCGAGAGGCCCCCTAGCAACTCGCATGGGGACTGGCCTCTCTTGAGGCCACCAGGTCGGGACCCTGAGGTCCCCGTCGTAACTCGAGAACACCTGCCGAAACTCGAGAAATTCCAGGAAGTATTCCATTCCAGGCGAGTTGAGGCCTATTTCCGATGAGGCATCTGGAGACTAATGACACCTAACCGCTGGAACTTCGAAAGGGTCTTTCACACCCTTGCTGCAACTCAAGAAGTTCACCACCACACCCGTCTCCACTCGAGAGGAAGCACGATGGTCCCGCCCACATCCAGAGGAGCCCCGTTTCTCCCTCGTAGCTCGAGATGAGGGATCCTTTCCCTGCTTTCAATGGGAAAGAATTCCCGGCGTTCCCGTCGCATCTCAAGAGGAGGCACTCTCAACAGGAAATGCGAGAGGAACTCCATGGTCGTACCACAATTCCAAGAGTCCCCCAGATGTCTCAGTCCATTCCAGAGGAACCTCTTTGCCCTGCACTGGCTCATCTTTCACGCCGAGGATCGACTCACACCACGGTGGCACGTGGGACAGCCCTGTGGGAAAGCCTCGAGGGAAAGCCTCGAGGGAAAACCACAGATCCTTTGATCCACGCGACGGGAACCGTGACATTGCTGCTACAGCCTGTAAGGAAAGCGCACGTGCATGCCCCCACTCGAGACGAGGCCTGACTCCCCTGGGGAGACTCCAGAAGTACCCAAAGACCCATGTCAGCCCCTGAGAGGAATCCTCGGTTCCGGCCCTGACTCCACACAAGTATTTTGGCCCCGGTATCGACGGGAGAGGAATCCCGAGAGGCCCCCTAGGAACTCGCAAGGGGACTGACCTTTCCTGAGGCCACCAGGGCGGGTCCCTGAGGTCCCCGTCGTAACTCGAGAACACCTGCCGCAACTCGAGAAAATCCAGGAAGTTCTCCCTTCCAGGCGAGATGAGGCCTATTTCCGACGAGGCGTCTGGAGACTAATGACACGGAACCTCTGGAAGTTCGAAAGGGTCTTTCACACCCTTGCTGCAACTCAAGAAGTTCACCGCCATAACCGTCTCCACTCGAGAGGAAACATGATGGTCCCGCCCACATCCAGAGGAGCCCCGTTTGCCCCTCGTAGCTCGAGATGAGGGATCCTTTCCCTGCTATCAACGGGAAAGAATTTTCGGCGTTCCCGTCGCATCTCAAGAGGAGGCACTCTCAACAGGAAAGACGAGAGGAACTCCATGGTCGTACCACCATTCCAAGAGTCCCCGAGATTTCTCAGTCCATTCCAGAGGAACCTCTTTGCCCTGCACTGGCTCATCTTTCACGCCGAGGATCGACTCACACCACGGTGGCACGTGGGACAGCCCTGTGGGAAAGCCTCGAGGGAAAACCACAGATCCTTTGATCCACGCGACGGGAAGCATGACATTGCTGCTACAGCCTGGAAGGAAAGCGCACGTGCATGCCCCCACTCGAGACGAGGCCTGACTCCCCTGGGGAGACTCCAGAAGTACCCAAAGATCCATGTCAGCCCCTGAGAGGAATCCTCGGTTCAGGCCCTGACTCCACACAAGGTTTTTGGCCCCGGTATCGACAGGAGAGGAATCCCGAGAGGCCCCCGAGCAACTCGCATGGGGACTGGCCTTTCCTGAGGCCACCAGGGCGGGTCCCTGAGGTCCCCGTCGTAACTCGAGAACACCTGCCGCAACTCGAGAAAATTCAGGAAGTTCTCCCTTCCAGGCGAGATGAGGCCTATTTCCGATGAGGCGTCTGGAGCCTAATGACACGGAACCTCTGGAACTTCGAAAGGGTCTTTCACACCCTTGCTGCAACTCAAGAAGTTCACCGCCATACCCGTGTCGACTCGAGAGGAAGCATGAAGGTCCCGCCCACATCCAGAGGAGCCCCGTTTCCCCCTCGTAGCTCGAGATGAGGGATCCTTTCCCTGCTTTCAACGGGAAAGAATTCCCGGCGTTTCCGTCGCATCTCAAGAGGAGGCACTCTCAACAGGAAAGGCGAGAGGAACTCCATGGTCGTACCAACATTCCAGGAGTCCCCGAGATTTCTCAGTCAATTCCAGAGGAACCTCTTTGACCTGCACTGGCTCATCTTTCACGCCGAGGATCGACTCACACCACGGTGGCACGTGGGACAGCCCTGTGGGAAAGCCTCGAGGGCAAACCACAGATCCTTTGATCCACGCAACGGGAAGCATGACATTGCTGCTACAGCCTGGAAGGAAAGCGCACGTGCACGCCCCCACTCGAGATGAGGCCTGACTCCCCTGGGGAGACTCCAGAAGTACCCAAAGATCCATGTCAGCCCCTGAGAGGAATCCTCGGTTCCGGCCCTAACTCCACACAAGGTTTCTGGCCCCGGTATCGACGGGAGAGGAATACCGAGGGGCCCCCTAGCAACTAGCATGGGGACTGGCCGTTCCTGAGGCCACCAGGGCGGGTCCCTGAGGTCCCCGTCGTAACTCGAGAACACCTGCCGCAACTCGAGAAAATCCAGGAAGTTCTCCTTTCCAGGCGAAATGAGGCCTATTTCCGATGAGGCGTCTGGAGACTAATGACACCTAACCTCTGGAACTTCGAAAGGGTCTTTCACACCCTTGCTGCAACTCAAGAATTTCACCGCCATACCCGTCTCCACTCGAGAGGAAGCACGATGGTCCCGCCCACATCCAGAGGAGCCCCGTTTCCCCCTCGTAGCTCGAGATGAGGGATCCTTTCCCTGCTTTCAACGGGAAAGAATTCCCGGCGTTCCCGTCGCATCTCAAGAGGAGGCACTCTCAACAGGAATGGCGAGAGGAACTCCATGGTCGTACCATCATTCCAAGAGTCCCCCAGATGTCTCAGTCCAATCCAGAGGAACCTCTTTGCCCTGCACTGGCTCATCTTTCACGCCGAGACTTGACTCACACCACGGTGGCACGTGGGACAGCCCTGTGGGAAAGCCTCGAGGGAAAATCACAGATCCTTTAATCCACGAGACGGGAAGCGTGACATTGCTGCTACAGCCTGGAAGGAAAGCGCACGTGCATGCCCCCACTCGAGACGAGGCCTGACTCCCCTGGGGAGACTCCAGAAGTATCCAAAGATCCATGTCAGCCCCTGAGAGGAATCCTCGGTTTTGGCCCTGACTCCACACAAGGTTTTTGGCCCCGGTATCGACGGGAGAGGAATCCGGTGAGGCCCCCAAGCCACTCGCATGGGGCCTGGCCTCTCCTTTCGCCACCAGGGCGGGTCCCTGAGTTCCCCGTCGTAACTGGAGAACACCTGCCACAACTCGAGAAAATCCAGGAAGTTCTCCCTTCCAGGCGAGTTGAGGCCTATTTCCGATGAGGCATCTGGAGACTAATGACACCTAACCGCTGGAACTTCGAAAGGGTCTTTCACACCCTTGCTGCAACTCAAGAAGTTCACCACCACACCCGTCTCCACTCGAGAGGAAGCACGATGGTCCCGCCCACATCCAGAGGAGCTCCGTTTCCCCCTCGTAGCTCGAGATGAGGGATCCTTTCCCTGCTTTCAATGGGAAAGAATTCCCGGCGTTCCCGTCGCATCTCAAGAGGAGGCACTCTCAACAGGAAATGCGAGAGGAACTCCATGGTCGTACCACTATTCCAAGAGTCCCCCAGATGTCTCAGTCCATTCCAGAGGAACCTCTTTGCCCTGCACTGGCTCATCTTTCACGCCGAGGATCGACTCACACCACGGTGGCACGTGGGACAGCCCTGTGGGAAAGCCTCGAGGGAAAGCCTCGAGGGAAAACCACAGATCCTTTGATCCACGCGACGGGAACCGTGACATTGCTGCTACAGCCTTTAAGGAAAGCGCACGTGCATGCCCCCACTCGAGACGAGGCCTGACTCCCCTGGGGAGACTCCAGAAGTACCCAAAGACCCATGTCAGCCCCTGAGAGGAATCCTCGGTTCCGGCCCTGACTCCACACAAGTATTTTGGCCCCGGTATCGACGGGAGAGGAATCCCGAGAGGCCCCCTAGGAACTCGCAAGGGGACTGACCTTTCCTGAGGCCACCAGGGCGGGTCCCTGAGGTCCCCGTCGTAACTCGAGAACACCTGCTGCAACTCGAGAAAATCCAGGAAGTTCTCCCTTCCAGGCGAGATGAGGCCTATTTCCGATGAGGCGTCTGGACACTAATGACACCTAACCTCTGGAACTTCGAAAGGGTCTTTCACACCCTTGCTGCAACTCAAGAAGTTCACCGCCATACCCGTCTCCACTCGAGAGGAAGCACGATCGTCCCACCCACAAACAGAGGAGACCCGTTTCCCCCTCGTAGCTCGAGAGGAGGGATCCTTTCCCTGCTTTCAATGGGAAAGAATTCCCGGTGTTCCCGTCGCATCTCAAGAGGAGGCACTCTCAACAGGAAAGGCAAGAGGAACTCCATGGTCGTACCACCATTCCAAGAGTCCCCCAGATGTCTCAGTCCATTCCAGAGCAACCTCTTTGCCCTGCACAGGCTCATCTTTCACGCCGAGGATCGACTCACACCACGGTGGCACGTGGGACAGCCCTGTGGGAAAGCCTAGAGGGAAAACCACAGATCCTTTGATCCACACGACGGGAAGCGTGACATTGCTGCTACAGCCTGGAAGGAAAGCGCACGTGCATGCCCCCACTCGAGACGAGGCCTGACTCCCCTGGGGAGACTCCAGAAGTACCCAACGATCCATGTCAGCCCCTGAGAGGAATCCTCGGTTCCGGCCCTGACTCCACACAAAGTTTTTGGCTCCGGTATCGACGGGAGAGGAATCCCGAGAGGCACCCGAGCAACTCGCATGGGGACTGGCCTTTCCTGAGGACACCAGGGCGGGTCCCTGAGGTCCCCGTCGTAACTCGAGAACACCTGCCGCAACTCGAGAAAATCCAGGAAGTTCTCCCTTCCAGGCGAGATGAGGCCTATTTCCGATGAGGCGTGTGGAGACTAATGACACCGAACCTCTGGAACTTCGAAAGGGTCTTTCACACCCTTGCTGCAACTCAAGAAGTTCACCGCCAAACCCGTCTCCACTCGAGAGGAAACACGATGGTCCCGCCCACATCCAGAGAAGCCCCGTTTCCCCCTCATAGCTCGAGATGAGGGATCCTTTCCCTGCTATCAACGGGAAAGAATTCCCGGCGTTCCCGTCGCATCTCAAGAGGAGGCACTCTCAACAGGAAAGATGAGTGGAACTCCATGGTCGTACCACCATTCCAAGAGTCCCCGAGATTTCTCAGTCCATTCCAGAGGAAACTCTTTGCCCTGCACTGGCTCATTTTTCACGCCGAGGATCGACTCACACCACGGTGGCTCGTGGGACAGCCCTGTGGGAAAGCCTCGAGGGTAAACCACAGATCCTTTGATCCACGCGACGGGAAGCGTGACATTGCTGCTACAGCCTGGAAGGAAAGCGCACGTGCATGCCCCCACTCGAGACGAGGCCTGACTCCCCTGGGGAGACTCCAGAAGTACCCCAAGATCCATGTCAGCCCCTGAGAGGAATCCTCGGTTCCGGCCCTGACTCCACACAAGGTTTTTGGCCCCGGTATCGACGGGAGAGGAATCCCGAGAGGCCCCCTAGCACTTCGCATGGGGACTGGCCTTTCCATAGGTCACCAGGCCGGTCCCTGAGGTCCCCGTCGTAACTGGAGAACACCTGCCGCAACTCGAGAAAATCCAGGAAGTTCTCCCTTCCAGGCGAGATGAGGCCTATTTCCGATGAGGCGTCTGGACACTAATGACACCTTACCTCTGGAACTTCGAAAGGGTCTTTCACACCCTTGCTGCAACACAAGAAGTTCACCGCCATACCCGTGTCGACTCGAGAGGAAGCATGATGGTCCCGCCCACATCCAGAGGAGCCCCGTTTCCCCCTCGTAGCTCGAGATGAGGGATCCTTTCCCTGCTTGCAACGGGAAAGAATTCCCGGCGTTCCCGTCACATCTCAAGAGGAGGCACTCTCAACAGGAAAGGCGAGAGGAACTCCATGGTCGTACCACCATTCCAAGAGTCCCCCAGATGTCTCAGTCCACTCCAGAGGAACCTCTTTGCCCTGCACTGGCTCATCTTTCACGACGAGGATCGACTCACACCACGGTTTCACGTGGGACAGCCCTGTGGGAAAGCCTCAAGGGAAAGCCTCGATTGAAAACCACAGATCCTTTGATCCACGCGACGGGAAGCGTGACATTGCTGCTACAGCCTGGATGGAAAGCGCACGTGCATGCCCCCACTCGAGACGAGGCCTGACTCCCATCGGGAGACTCCAGAAAGACCCAAAGATCCATGTCAGCCCCTGAGAGGAATCCTCGGTTCCGGCCCTGACTCCACCAAAGGTTTTTGGCCCCGGTATCGACGGGAAAGGAATCCCGAGAGGCCCCCTAGCAACTCGCTAGGGGTCTGGCCTCTCCTGAGGCCACCAGGGCGGGTCGCTGAGGTCCCCGTGGTAACTCGAGAACACCTGCCACAACTCGAGAAAATCCAGGAAGTTCTCCCTTCCAGGCGAGATGAGGCCTATTTCCGATGAGGCGTCTGGAGACTAATGACAGCTAACCTCTGGAACTTCGAAAGGGTCTTTCACACCCTTGCTGCAACTAAAGAAGTTCACCCCCATACCCGTCTCCACTCGAGAGGAAGCACGATGGTCCCGCCCACATCCAGAGGAGCCCCGTTTCCACCTCGTAGCTCGAGATGAGCGATCCTTTCCCTGCTTTCAACGGGAAAGAATTCCCGGTGATCCCGTCGCATCTCAAGAGGAGGCACTCTCAACAGGAAAGGCGAGAGGAACTCCATGGTCGTACCACCATTCCAAGAGTCCCCCAGATGTCTCAGTCCATTCCAGAGGAACCTCTTTGCCCTGCACTGGCTCATCTTTCACGCCGAGGATCGACTCAAACCACGGTGGCACGTGGGACATTCCTGTGGGAAAGCCTCGAGGGAAAGCCTCGAGGGAAAACCACAGATCCTTTGATCCACGCCACGGGAAGAGTGACATTGCTGCTACAGCCTGGAAGGAAAGCGCACGTGCATGCCCCCACTCGAGACGAGGCCTGACTCCCCTGGGGAGACTCCAGAAGTACCCAAAGATCCATGTCAGCCCCTGAGAGGAATGCTCGGTTCCGGCCCTGACTCCACACAAGGTTTTTGGCCCCAGTATCGACGGGAGAGGAATCCCGAGAGGCCCCTAGCAAATCGCATGGGGACTGGCCTCTCCTGAGGCCACCAGGGCGGGTCCCTGAGGTCCCCGTTTTAACTCAAGAACACCTGCCGCAACTCGAGAAAATCCAGGAAGTTCTCCCTTCCAGGCGAGATGAGGCCTATTTCCGATGAGGCGTCTGGAGACTAATGACACCTAACCTCTGGAACTTCGAAAGGGTCTTTCACACCCTTGCTGCAACTCAAGAAGTTCACCGCCATACCCGTCTCCACTCGAGAGGAAGCACGATGGTCCCGCCCACATCCAGAGGAGCCCCGTTTCCCCCTCGTAGCTCCAGATGAGGGATCCTTTCCCTGCTTTCAACGGGAAAGAATTCCCGGCGTTCCCGTCGCATCTCAAGAGGAGGCACTCTCAACAGGAAAGTTGAGAGGAACTCCATGGTCGTACCACCATTCCAAGAGTCCCCCAGATGTCTCAGTCCATTCCAGAGGAACCTCTTTGCCCTGCACTGGCTCATCTTTCACGCCGAGGATCGACTCACACCACGGTGGCACGTGGGACAGCCCTGTGGGAAAGCCTCGAGGAAAATCCTCGAGGGAAAACCACAGATCCTTTGATCCACGCGACGGGAAGCGTGATATTGCTGCTACAGCCTGGAAGGAAAGCGCACGTGCATGCCCCCACTCGAGACGAGGCCTGACTCCCCTGGGGAGACTCCAGAAGTACCCAAAGATCCATGTCAGCCCCTGAGAGGAATCCTCGGTTCCGGCCCTGAATCCACACAAAGATTTTGGCCCCGGTATCGACAGGAGAGGAATCCCAAGAGGCCCGATAGCAACTCGCATGGGGACTGGCCTTTCCTGAGGCCACCAGGGCGGGTCCCTGATGTCCCCGTCGTAACTCGAGAACACCTGCCGCAACTCGAGAAAATCCACGAAGTTCTCCCTTCCAGGAGAGATGAAGCCTATTTCCGATGAGGGGTCTGGAGACTAATGACACCTAAACTCTGGAACTTCGAAAGGGTCTTTCACACCCTTGCTGCAACTCAAGAAGTTCACCGCCATATCCGTCTCCACTCGAGAGGAAGCACGATGGTCCCGCCCACATCCAGAGGAGCCCCGTTTCCCCCTCGTAGCTCGAGATATGGGATCCTTTCCCTGCTTTCAACGGGAAAGAATTCCCGGCGTTCCCATCGCATCTCAAGAGGAGGCAATCTCAACAGGAAAGGCGAGAGGAACTCCATTGTCGTACCACCATTCCAAGAGTCCCCCAGATGTCTCATTCCATTCCAGAGGAACCTGTTTGCCCTGCATTGGCTCATCTTTCACGCCGAGGAACGACTCACACCACGGTGGCACTAGGGACAGCCCTGTGGGAAAGCCTCGAGGGAGAACCACAGATCCTTTGATCCACGCGACGGGAAGCGTGACATTGTTTCTACAGTGTGGAAGGAAAGCGCACGTGCATGACCCCACACGAGACGAGGCCTGACTCCCCTGGGGAGACTCCAGAAGTACCCAAAGATCCATATCAGCCCCTGAGAGGAATCCTCGGTTCCGGCCCTGACTCCACACAAGGGTTTTGGCCCCAGTATCGACGGGAGAGGAATCCCGAGAGGCCACATAGCAACTCGCATTGGGACTGACCTTTCCTGAGGCCACCAGAGCGGGTCCCTGTGGTCTCCGTTGTAACTCGAGAACACCTGCCGCAACTCGAGAAAATCCAGGAAGTTCTCCCTTCCAGGCGAGATGAGGCCTCTTTCCGATGAGGCGTCTGGAGACTAATGACACCTAACCTCTGGAACGTCGAAAGGGTCTTTCACAGCCTTGCTGCAACTCAAGAAGTTCACCGCCATACGCGTCTCCACTCGAGAGGAAGCACGATGGTCCCGCCCACATCCAGAGGAGCCCCATTTCCCCCTCGTAGCTCGTGATGAGGGATCCTTTCCCTGCTTTCAACGGGAAAGAATTCCCGGCGTTCCCGTCGCATCTCAAGTGGAGGCACTCTCAACAGGAAAGGGGAGAGGAACTCCATGGTCGTACCACGATGTCAAGAGTCCCCCAGATGTCTCAGTCCATTCCCGAGGAACCTCTTTGCCCTGCACTGGCTCATCTTTCACGCCGAGGATCGACTCACACCACGGTGGCGCGTGACACAGCCCTGTGGCATAGCCTCGAGGGAAAGCCTCGAGGGAAAACCACAGATCCTTTGATCCACGCGACGGGAAGCGTGACATTGCTGCTACAGCCTGGAAGGAAAGCGCACGTGCATGCCCGCACTCGAGACGAGGCCTGACTCCCCTGGGGAGACTCCAGAAGTACCCAAAGATCCATGTCAGCCCCTGAGAAGAATCCTCGGTTCCGGCCCTGACTCCACACAAGGTTTATGGCCCCGGTATCGACGGGAGAGGAATCCCGAGAGGCCCCCTAGCAACTCGCATGGGGACTGGCCTCTCCTGAGGCCACCAGGGCGGGTCCCTGAGGTCCCCGTCGTAACTCGAGAACACCTGCCGCAACTCGAGAAAATCCAGGAAGTTCTCCCTTCCAGGCGAGATGAGGCCTATTTCCGATGAGGCGTCTGGAGACTAATGACACCTAACCTCTGGAACTTCGAAAGGGTCTTTCACACCCTTGCTGCAACTCAAGAAGTTCACCGCCATACCCGTCTCCACTCGAGAGGAAGCACGATGGTCCCGCCCACATCCAGAGGAGCCCCGTTTCCCCCTCGGAGCTCGAGATGAGGGATCCTTTACCTGCTTTCAACGGGAAAGAATTCCCGGTGATCCCGTCGCATCTCAAGAGGAGGCACTCTCCACAGAAAAGCCGAGAGGAACTCCATGGTCGTACCACCATTCCAAGAGTCCCCCAGATGTCTCAGTCCATTCCAGATGAACCTCTTTGCCCTGCACTGGCTCATCTTTCACGCCGAGGATCGACTCACACCACGGTGGCACGTGGGACAGCCGTTTGGGAAAGCCTCGAGGGAAAGCCTCGAGGGAAAACCACAGATCCTTTGATCCACGCGACGGGAAGCGTGACATTCCTGCTACAGCCTGGAAGGAAAGCGCACGTGCATGCCCCCACTGGAGACGAGGCCTGTCTCCCCAGGCGAGACTCCAGAAGTACCCAAAGATCCATATCAGCCCCTGAGAGGAATCCTCGGTTCCGGCCCTGACCCAACACAAGGTTTTTGGCCCCGGTATCGACGGGAGAGGAATCCCGAGAGGCCCCCTAGCAACTGGCATGGGGACTGGCCTCTCGTGAGGCCACCACGGCGGGTCCCTGAGGTCCCCGTCGTAACTCGGGAACACCTGCCGCAACTCGAGAAAATCCAGGAAGTTCTCCCTTCCAGGCGAGATGAGGCCTATTTCCGATGAGGCGTCTGGAGACTAATGACACCTAACCTCTGGAACTTCGAAAGGGTCTTTCACACCCTTGCTGCAACTCAAGAAGTTCACCGCCATACCCGTCTCCACTCGAGAGGAAGCACGATGGTCCCGCCCACATCCAGAGGAGCCCCGTTTCCCCCTCGGAGCTCGAGATGAGGGATCCTTTACCTGCTTTCAACGGGAAAGAATTCCCGGTGTTCCCGTCGCATCTCAAGAGGAGGCACTCTCAACAGGAAAGGCGAGAGGAACTCCATGGTCGTACCACCATTCCAAGAGTCCCCCAGATGTCTCAGTCCATTCCAGAGGAACCTCTTTGCCCTGCACTGGCTCATCGTTCACGCCGAGGATCGACTCACACCACGGTGGCACGTGGGACAGCCCTGTGGGAAAGCCTCGAGGGAAAGCCTCGAGGGAAAACCACAGATCCTTTGATCCACGCGACGGGAAGCGTGACATTGCTGCTACAGCCTGGAAGGAAAGCGCACGTGCATGCCCCCACTCGAGACGAGGCCTGACTCCCCTGGGGAGACTCCAGAAGTACCCAAAGATCCATGTCAGCCCCTGAGTGGAATCCTCGGTTCCGGCCCTGACTCCAAAAAATTCTCTTGGCCCCGGTATCGACGGGAGAGGAATCCCGAGTGGCCCCCTAGCAACTCGCATGGGGACTGGCCTCTCCTGAGGCCACCAGGGCGGGTCCCTGAGGTTCCTGTCGAATCTCGAGAACACCTGCCGCAACTCGAGAAAATCCAGGAAGTTCTCCCTTCCAGGCGAGATGAGGCCTATTTCCGATGAGCCGTCTGGAGACTAATGACACCTAACCTCTGGAACTTCGAAAGGATCTTTCACACCCTTGCTGCAACTCAAGAAATTCACCGCCATACCCGTCTCCACTCGAGAGGAAGCACGATGGTCCCGCCCACATCCAGAGGAGCCCCGTTTCCCCCTCGGAGCTCGAGATGAGCGATCCTTTCCCTGCTTTCAACGGGAAAGAATTCCCGGCGTTCCCGTCGCATCTCAAGAGGAGGCACTCTCAACAGGAAAGGCGAGAGGAACTCCATGGTCTTACCACCATTCCAAGAGTCAACCAGATGTCTCAGTCCATTCCAGAGGAACCTCTTTGCCCTGCACTGGCTCATCTTTCACGCCGAGGATCGACTCACACCACGGTGGCACGTGGGACAGCCCAGTGGGAAAGCCTCGAGGGAAAGCCTCGAGGGAAAACCACAGATCCTTTGATCCACGCCACGGGAAGCGTGACATTGCTGCTACAGCCTGGAAGGAAAGCGCACGTGCATGCCCCCACTCGAGCCGAGGCCTGACTCCCCTGGGGAGACTCCAGAAGTACCCAAACATCCATGTCAGCCCCTGAGAGGAATCCTCGGTTCCGGCCCTGACTCCACACAAGGTTTTTGGCCCCGGTATCGACGGGAGAGGAATCCCGAGAGGCCCCCTAGCAACTCGCATGGGGACTGGCCTCTCCTGAGGCCATCAGGGCGGGTCCCTGTGGTCGCCGTTGTACATCGAGAACACCTGCCGCAACTCGAGAAAATCCAGGAATTTCTCCCTTCCAGGCGAGATGAGGCCTATTTCCGATCAGGCGTCTGGAGACTAATGACACCTAACCTCTGGAACTTCGAAAGGGTCTTTCACACCCTTGCTGCAACTCAAGAAGTTCACCGCCATACCCGTCTCCACTCGAGAGGAAGCACGATGGTCCCGCCCACATCCAGAGGAGCCCCGTTTCCCCCTCGGAGCTCGAGATGAGGGATCCTTTCCCTGCTTTCAACGGGAAAGAATTCCCGGCGTTCCCGTCGCATCTCAATAGGAGGCACTCTCAACAGGAAAGGCGAGAGGAACTCCATGGTCGTACCACCATTCCAAGAGTCCCCCAGATGTCTCAGTCCATTCCAGAGGAACCTCTTTGCCCTGCACTGGCTCATCTTTCACGCCGAGGATCGACTCACACCACGGTGGCACGTGGGACAGCCCTCTGGGAAAGCCAAGAGGGAAAGCCTCGAGGGAAAACCACAGATCGTTTGATCCACGCGACGGGAAGCGTGACATTGCTGCTACAGCCTGGAAGGCAAGTGCACGTGCATGCCCCCACTCGAGACGAGGCCTGACTCCCCTGGGGAGACTCCACTAGTACCCAAAGATGCATGTCAGCCCCTGAGAGGAATCCTCGGTTCCGGCCCTGACTTCACACAAGGTTTTTGGCGCCGGTATCGACGGGAGAGGAATCCCGAGAGGCCCCCTAGCACCTCGCATGGGGACTGGCCTCTCCTGAGGCCACCAGGGCGGGTCCCTGAGGTCCCCGTCGTAACTCGAGAACACCTGCCGCAACTCGAGAAAATCCAGGAAGTTCTCCCTTCCAGGCGAGATGAGGCCTATTTCCGATAAGGCGTCTGGAGACTAATGACACCTAACCTCTGGAACTTCGAAAGGGTCTTTCACACCCTTGCTGCAACTCAAGAAGTTCACCGACATACCCGTCTCCACTCGAGAGGAAGCACGATGGTCCCGCCCACATCCAGAGGAGCCCCGTTTCCCCCTCGTAGCTCGAGGTGAGGGATCCTTTCCCTGCTTTCAACGGGAAAGAATTCCCGGTGTTCCCGTCGCATCTCAAGAGGAGGCACTCTCAACACGTAAGGCGAGAGGAACTCCATGGTCGTACCACCATTCCAAGAGTCCCCCAGATGTCTCAGTCCATTCCAGAGGAACCTCTTTGCCCTGCACTGGCTCATCTTTCACGCCGAGGATCGACTCACACCACGGTGGCACGTGGGACAGCCCTGTGGGAAAACCTCGAGGGAAAGCCTCGAGGGAAAACCACAGATCCTTTGATCCACGCGACGGGAAGCGTGACATTGCTGCTACAGCCTGGAAGGAAAGCGCACGTGCATGCCCCCACTCGAGACGAGGCCTGACTCCCTTGGGGAGACTGCAGAAGTACCCAAAGATCCATGTCAGCCCCTGAGAGGAATTCTTCGGTTCCGGCCCTGACTCCACACAAGGATTTTGGCCCTGGTATCAACCGGAGAGGAATCCCGAGAGGCCCCCTAGCAACTCGCATGGGGACTGGCCTCTCCTGAGGCCACCAGGGCGGGTCCCTGAGGTCCCCGTCGTAACTCGAGAACACCTGCCGCAACTCGAGAAAATCCAGGAAGTTCTCCCTTCCAGGCGAGATGAGGCCTATTTCCGATGAGGCGTCTGGAGACTAATGACACCTAACCTCTGGAACTTCGAAAGGGTCTTTCACACCCTTGCTGCAACTCAAGAAGTTCACCGCCATACCCGTCTCCACTCGAGAGGAAGCACGATGCACCTGCCAACATTCAGAGGAGCCCCGTTTCCCCCTCGGATCTCGAGATTAGGGATCCTTTCCCTGCTTTCAACGGGAAAGAATTCCCGGCGTTCCCGTCGCATCTCAAGAGGAGGCACTCTCAACAGGAAAGGCGAGAGGAACTCCATGGTCGTACCACCATTCCAAGAGTCCCCCAGATGTCTCAGTCCATTCCAGAGGAACCTCTTTGCCCTGCACTGGCTCATCTTTCACGCCGAGGATCGACTCACACCACAGTGGCACGTGGGACAGCCCTGTGGGAAAGCCTCGAGGGAAAACCACAGATCCTTTGATCCACGCGACGGGAAGCGTGACATTGCTGCTACAGCCTGGAAGGAAAGCGCACGTGCATGCCCCCACTCGAGACGAGGCCAGAATCCCCTGGGGAGACTCCAGAACTACCCAAAGATCCATTTCAGCCCCTGAGAGGAATCCTCGGTTCCGGCCCTGACTCCACACAAGGTTTTTGGCCCCGGTATCGACGGGAGAGGAATCCCGAGAGGCCCCCTAGCAACTCGCATGGGGACTGGCCTCTCCTGAGGCCACCAGGGCGGGTCCCTGAGGTTCCCGTCGTAACTCGAGAACACCTGCCGCAACTCGAGAAAATCCAGGAAGTTCTCCCTTCCAGGCGAGATGAGGCCTATTTCCGATGAGGCGTCTGGAGACTAATGACACCTAACCTCTGGAACTTCGAAAGGGTCTTTCACACCCTTGCTGCAACTCAAGAAGTTCACCGCCATACCTGTCTCCACTCGAGAGGAAGCACGATGGTCCCGCCCACATCCAGAGGAGCCCCGTTTCCCCCTCGGAGCTCGAGATGAGGGATCCTTTCCCTGCTTTCAACGGGAAAGAATTCCCGGCGTTCCCGTCGCATCTCAAGAGGAGGCACTCTCAACAGGAAAGGCGAGAGGAACTCCATGGTCGTACCACCATTCCAAGAGTCCCCCAGATGTCTCAGTCCATTCCAGAGGAAACTCTTTGCCCTGCACTGGCTCATCTTTCACGCCGAGGATCGACTCACACCACGGTGGCACGTGGGAGAGCCCTGTGGGAAAGCCTCGAGGGAAAGCCTCGAGGGAAAACCACAGATCCTTTGATCCACGCGACGGGAAGCGTGACATTGCTGCTACAGCCTGGAAGGAAAGCGCACGTGCATGCCCCGACTCGAGACGAGGCCTGACTCCCTTGGGGACACTCCAGAAGTACCCAAAGATCCATGTCAGCCCCTGAGAGGAATCCTCGGTTCCGGGCCTGACTCCAAAAAATTCTTTTGGCCCCAGTATCGACGGGAGAGGAATCCCGAGAGGCCCCCTAGCAACTCGCATGGGGACTGGCCTCTCCTGAGGCCACCAGGGCGGGTCCCAGAGGTCCCCGTCGTAACTCGAGAACACCTGCCGCAACTCGAGAAAATCCAGGAAGTTCTCCCTTCCAGGCGAGATGAGGCCTATTTCCGATGAGGCGTCTGGAGACTAATGACACCTAACCTCTGGAACTTCGAAAGGGTCTTTCACACCCTTGCTGCAACTCAAGAAGTTCACCGCCATACCCGTCTCCACTCGAGAGGAAGCACGATGGTCCCGCCCACATCCAGAGGAGCCCCGTTTCCCCCTCGGAGCTCGAGATGAGGGATCCTTTCCCTGCTTTCAACGGGAAAGAATTCCCGGCGATCCCGTCGCATCTCAAGAGGAGGCACTCTCCACAGGAAAGCCGAGAGGAACTCCATGGTCGTACCACCATTCCAAGAGTCCCCCAGATGTCTCAGTCCATTTCAGAGGAACCTCTTTGCCCTTCACTGGCTCATCTTTCACGCCGAGGATTAACTCACACCACGGTGGCACGTGGGACAGCCCTGTGGGTAAGCCTCGAGGGAAAGCCTCGAGGGAAAACCACAGATCCTTTGATCCACGCGACGGGAAGTGTGACATTGCTGCTACAGCCTGGAAGGAAAGCGCACGTGCATGCCCCCACTCGAGACGAGGCCTGACTCCCCTGGGGAGACTCCAGAAGTACCCAAAGATCCATGTCAGCACCTGAGAGGAATCCTCGGTTCCGGCCCTGACTCCAAAAAATTCTTTTGGCCCCGGTATCGACGGGAGAGGAATCCCGAGTGGCCCCCTAGCAACTCGCATGGGGACTGGCCTCTCCTGAGGCCACCAGGGCGGGTCCCTGAGGTCCCCGTCGTAACTCGAAAACACCTGCCGCAACTCGAGAAAATCCAGGAAGTTCTCCCTTCCAGGCGAGATGAGGCCTATTTCCGATGAGGCGTCTGGAGACTAATGACACCTAACCTCTGGAACTTCGAAAGGGTCTTTCACACCCTTGCTGCAACTCAAGAAGTTCACCGCCATACCCGTCTCCAATGGAGAGGAAGCACGATGGTCCCGCCCACATCCAGAGGAGCCCCGTTTCCCCCTCGGAGCTCGAGATGAGGGATCCTTTCCCTGCTTTCAACGGGAAAGAATTCCCGGCGATCCCGTCGCATCTCAAGAGGAGGCACTCTCCACAGGAAAGCCGAGAGGAACTCCATGGTCGTACCACCATTCCAAGAGTCCCCCAGATGTCTCAGTCCATTCCAGAGGAACCTCTTTGCCCTGCACTGGCTCATCTTTCACGCCGAAGATCGACTCACACCACGGTGGCACGTGGGACAGCCCTGTGGGAAAGCCTCGAGGGAAAGCCTCGAGGGAAAACCACAGATCCTTTGATCCACGCGACGGGAAGCGTGACATTACTGCTACAGCCTGGAAGGAAAGCGCACGTGCATGCCCCCACTCGAGACGAGGCCTGAATCCCCTGGGGAGACTCCAGAAGTACCCAAAGATCCATTTCAGCCCCTGAGAGGAATCCTCGGTTCCGGCCCTGACTCCACACAAGGTTTTTGGCCCCGGTATCGACGGGAGAGGAATCCCGAGAGGCCCCCTAGCAACTCGCATGGGGACTGGCCTCTCCTGAGGCCACCAGGGCGGGTCCCTGAGGTCCCCGTCGTAACTCGGGAACACCTGCCGCAACTCGAGAAAATCCAGGAAGTTCTCCCTTCCAGGCGAGATGAGGCCTATTTCCGATGAGGCCTCTGGAGACTAATGACACCTAACCTCTGGAACTTCGAAAGGGTCTTTCACACCCTTGCTGCAACTCAAGAAGTTCACCGCCATACCTGTCTCCACTCGAGAGGAAGCACGATGGTCCCGCCCACATCCAGAGGAGCCCCGTTTCCCCCTCGTAGCTCGAGATGAGGGATCCTTTCCCTGCTTTCAACGGGAAAGAATTCCCGGCGTTCCCGTCGCATCTCAAGAGGAGGCACTCTCAACAGGAAAGGCGAGAGGAACTCCATGGTAGTACCACCATTCCAAGAGTCCCCCAGATGTCTCAGTCCATTCCAGAGGAAACTCTTTGCCCTGCACTGGCTCATCTTTCACGCCGAGGATCGACTCACACCACGGTGGCACGTGGGAGAGCCCTGTGGGAAAGCCTCGAGGGAAAGCCTCGAGGGAAAACCACAGATCCTTTGATTCACGCCACGGGAAGCGTGACATTGCTGCTACAGCCTGGAAGGAAAGCGCACGTGCATGCCCCGACTCGAGACGAGGCCTGACTCCCTTGGGGACACTCCAGAAGTACCCAAAGATCCATGTCAGCCCCTGAGAGGAATCCTCGGTTCCGGCCCTGACTCCAAAAAATTCTTTTGGCCCCGGTATCGACGGGAGAGGAATGCCGAGAGGCCCACTAGCAACTCCCATGGGGACTGGCCTCTCCTGAGGCCACCAGGGCGGGTCCCTGAGGTCCCCGTCGTAACTCGAGAACACCTGCCGCAACTCGAGAAAATCCAGGAAGTTCTCCCTTCCAGGCGAGATGAGGCCTATTTCCGATGAGGCGTCTGGAGATAAATGACACCTAACCTCTGGAACTTCGAAAGGGTCTTTCACACCCTTGCTGCAACTCAAGAAGTTCACCGCCATACCCGCCTCCACTCGGGAGGAAGCACGATGGTCCCGCCCACATCCAGAGGAGTCCCGTTTCCCCCTCGTAGCTCGAGATGAGGGATCCTTTCCCTGCTTTCAACGGGAAAGAATTCCCGGCGTTCCCGTCGCATCTCAAGAGGAGGCACTCTCAACAGGAAAGGCGAGAGGAACTCCATGGTCGTACCACCATTCCAAGAGTCCCCCAGATGTCTCAGTCCATTCCAGAGGAACCTCTTTGCCCTGCACTGGCGCATCTTTCACGCCGAGGATCGACTCACACCACGGTGGCACGTGGGACAGCCCTGTGGGAAAGCCTCGAGGGAAAGCCTCGAGGGAAAACCACAGATCCTTTGATCCACGCGACGGGAAGCGTGACATTGCTGCTACAGCCTGGAAGGAAAGCGCACGTGCATGCCCCCACTCGAGAAGAGGCCTGACTCCCTTGGGGAGACTGCAGAAGTACCCAAAGATCCATGTCAGCCCCTGAGAGGAATCCTCGGTTCCGGCCCTGACTCCACACAAGGTTTTTGGCCCTGGTATCAACGGGAGAGGAATCTCGAGAGGCCCCCTAGCAACTCGCATGGGGACTGGCCTCTCCTGAGGCCACCAGGGCGGGTGCCTGAGGTCCCCGTCGTAACTCGAGAACACCTGCCGCAACTCGAGAAAATCCAGGAAGTTCTCCCTTCCAGGCGAGATGAGGCCTATTTCCGATGAGGCGTCTGGAGACTAATGACACCTAACCTCTGGAACTTCGAAAGGGTCTTTCACACCCTTGCTGCAACTCAAGAAGTTCACCGCCATACCCGTCTCCACTCGAGAGGAAGCACGATGGTCCCGCCCACATCCAGAGGAGCCCCGTTTCCCCCTCGGAGCTCGAGATGAGGGATCCTTTCCCTGCTTTCAACGGGAAAGAATTCCCGGCGATCCCGTCGCATCTCAAGAGGAGGCACTCTCCACAGGAAAGCTGAGAGGAACTCCATGGTCGTACCACCATTCCAAGAGTCCCCCAGATGTCTCAGTCCATTCCAGAGGAACCTCTTTGCCCTGCACTGGCTCATCTTTCACGCCGAGGATCGACTCACACCACGGTGGCACGTGGGACAGCCCTGTGGGAAAGCCTCGAGGGAAAGCCTCGAGGGAAAACCACAGATCCTTTGATCCACGCGACGGGAACCATGACATTGCTGCTACAGCCTGGAAGGAAAGCGCACGTGCATGCTCCCACTCGAGACGAGGCCTGAATCCCCTGGGGAGACTCCAGAAGTACCCAAAGATCCATTTCAGCCCCTGAGAGGAATCCTCGGTTCCGGCCCTGACTCCAAAAAATTCTTTTGGCCCCGGTATCGACGGGAGAGGAATCCCGAGAGGCCCCCTAGCAACTCGCATGGGGACTGGCCTCTCCTGAGGCCACCAGGGCGGGTGCCTGAGGTCCCCGTCGTAACTCGAGAACACCTGCCGCAACTCGAGAAAATCCAGGAAGTTCTCCCTTCCAGGCGAGATGAGGCCTATTTCCGATGAGGCGTCTGGAGACTAATGACACCTAACCTCTGGAACTTCGAAAGGGTCTTTCACACCCTTGCTGCAACTCAAGAAGTTCACCGCCATACCCGTCTCCACTCGAGAGGAAGCACGATGGTCCCGCCCACATCCAGAGGAGCCCCGTTTCCCCCTCGGAGCTCGAGATGAGGGATCCTTTCCCTGCTTTCAACGGGAAAGAATTCCCGGCGATCCCGTCGCATCTCAAGAGGAGGCACTCTCCACAGGAAAGCTGAGAGGAACTCCATGGTCGTACCACCATTCCAAGAGTCCCCCAGATGTCTCAGTCCATTCCAGAGGAACCTCTTTGCCCTGCACTGGCTCATCTTTCACGCCGAGGATCGACTCACACCACGGTGGCACGTGGGACAGCCCTGTGGGAAAGCCTCGAGGGAAAGCCTCGAGGGAAAACCACAGATCCTTTGATCCACGCGACGGGAACCATGACATTGCTGCTACAGCCTGGAAGGAAAGCGCACGTGCATGCTCCCACTCGAGACGAGGCCTGAATCCCCTGGGGAGACTCCAGAAGTACCCAAAGATCCATGTCAGCCCCTGAGAGGAATCCTCGGTTCCGGCCCTGACTCCAAAAAATTCTTTTGGCCCCGGTATCGACGGGAGAGGAATCCCGAGAGGCCCCCTAGCAACTCGCATGGGGACTGGCCTCTCCTGAGGCCACCAGGGCGGGTCCCTGAGGTCCCCGTCGTAACTCGAGAACACCTGCCGCAACTCGAGAAAATCCAGGAAGTTCTCCCTTCCAGGCGAGATGAGGCCTATTTCCGATGAAGCGTCTGGAGACTAATGACACCTAACCTCTGGAACTTCGAAAGGGTCTTTCACACCCTTGCTGCAACTCAAGAAGTTCACCGCCATACCCGTCTCCACTCGAGAGGAAGCACGATGGTCCCGCCCACATCCAGAGGAGCCCCGTTTCCCCCTCGGAGCTCGAGATGAGGGATCCTTTCCCTGCTTTCAACGGGAAAGAATTCCCGGCGTTCCCGTCGCATCTCAATAGGAGGCACTCTCAACAGGAAAGGCGAGAGGAACTCCATGGTCGTACCACCATTCCAAGAGTCCCCCAGATGTCTCAGTCCATTCCAGAGGAACCTCTTTGCCCTGCACTGGCTCATCTTTCACGCCGAGGATCGACTCACACCACGGTGGCACGTGGGAAGCCCTCTGGGAAAGCCAAGAGGGAAAGCCTCGAGGGAAAACCACAGATCGTTTGATCCACGCGACGGGAAGCGTGACATTGCTGCTACAGCCTGGAAGGCAAGTGCACGTGCATGCCCCCACTCGAGACGAGGCCTGACTCCCCTGGGGAGACTCCACAAGTACCCAAAGATGCATGTCAGCCCCTGAGAGGAATCCTCGGTTCCGGCCCTGACTTCACACAAGGTTTTTGGCGCCGGTATCGACGGGAGAGGAATCCCGAGAGGCCCCCTAGCACCTCGCATGGGGACTGGCCTCTCCTGAGGCCACCAGGGCGGGTCCCTGAGGTCCCCGTCGTAACTCGAGAACACCTGCCGCAACTCGAGAAAATGCAGGAAGTTCTCCCTTCCAGGCGAGATGAGGCCTATTTCCGATAAGGCGTCTGGAGACTAATGACACCTAACCTCTGGAACTTCGAAAGGGTCTTTCACACCCTTGCTGCAACTCCAGAAGTTCACCGACATACCCGTCTCCACTCGAGAGGAAGCACGATGGTCCCGCCCACATCCAGAGGAGCCCCGTTTCCCCCTCGTAGCTCGAGGTGAGGGATCCTTTCCCTGCTTTCAACGGGAAAGAATTCCCGGTGTTCCCGTCGCATCTCAAGAGGAGGCACTCTCAACACGTAAGGCGAGAGGAACTCCATGGTCGTACCACCATTCCAACAGTCCCCCAGATGTCTCAGTCCATTCCAGAGGAACCTCTTTGCCCTGCACTGGCTCATCTTTCACGCCGAGGATCGACTCACACCACGGTGGCACGTGGGACAGCCCTGTGGGAAAACCTCGAGGGAAAGCCTCGAGGGAAAACCACAGATCCTTTGATCCACGCGACGGGAAGCGTGACATTGCTGCTACAGCCTGGAAGGAAAGCGCACGTGCATGCCCCCACTCGAGACGAGGCCTGACTCCCTTGGGGAGACTGCAGAAGTACCCAAAGATCCATGTCAGCCCCTGAGAGGAATCCTCGGTTCCGGCCCTGACTCCACACAAGGATTTTGGCCCTGGTATCAACCGGAGAGGAATCCCGAGAGGCCCCCTAGCAACTCGCATGGGGACTGGCCTCTCCTGAGGCCACCAGGGCGGGTCCCTGAGGTCCCCGTCGTAACTCGAGAACACCTGCCGCAACTCGAGAAAATCCAGGAAGTTCTCCCTTCCAGGCGAGATGAGGCCTATTTCCGATGAGGCGTCTGGAGACTAATGACACCTAACCTCTGGAACTTCGAAAGGGTCTTTCACACCCTTGCTGCAACTCAAGAAGTTCACCGCCATACCCGTCTCCACTCGAGAGGAAGCACGATGCACCTGCCAACATTCAGAGGAGCCCCGTTTCCCCCTCGGATCTCGAGATGAGGGATCCTTTCCCTGCTTTCAACGGGAAAGAATTCCCGGCGTTCCCGTCGCATCTCAAGAGGAGGCACTCTCAACAGGAAAGGCGAGAGGAACTCCATGGTCGTACCACCATTCCAAGAGTCCCCCAGATGTCTCAGTCCATTCCAGAGGAACCTCTTTGCCCTGCACTGGCTCATCGTTCACGCCGAGGATCGACTCACACCACAGTGGCACGTGGGACAGCCCTGTGGGAAAGCCTCGAGGGAAAACCACAGATCCTTTGATCCACGCGACGGGAAGCGTGACATTGCTGCTACAGCCTGGAAGGAAAGCGCACGTGCATGCCCCCACTCGAGACGAGGCCTGACTCCCTTGGGGAGACTTCAGAAGTACCCAAAGATCCATGTCAGCCCCTGAGAGGAATCCTCGGTTCCGGCCCTGACTCCACACAAGGTTTTTGGCCCTGGTATCAACGGGAGAGGAATCTCGAGAGGCCCCCTAGCAACTCGCATGGGGACTGGCCTCTCCTGAGGCCACCAGGGCGGGTCCCTGAGGTCCCCGTCGTAACTCGAGAACACCTGCCGCAACTCGAGAAAATCCAGGAAGTTCTCCCTTCCAGGCGAGATGAGGCCTATTTCCGATGAGGCGTCTGGAGACTAATGACACCTAACCTCTGGAACTTCGAAAGGGTCTTTCACACCCTTGCTGCAACTCAAGAAGTTCACCGCCATACCCGTCTCCACTCGAGAGGAAGCACGATGGTCCCGCCCACATCCAGAGGAGCCCCGTTTCCCCCTCGGAGCTCGAGATGAGGGATCCTTTCCCTGCTTTCAACGGGAAAGAATTCCCGGCGATCCCGTCGCATCTCAAGAGGAGGCACTGTCCACAGGAAAGCCGAGAGGAACTCCATGGTCGTACCACCATTCCAAGAGTCCCCCAGATGTCTCAGTCCATTTCAGAGGAACCTCTTTGCCCTTCACTGGCTCATCTTTCACGCCGAGGATCAACTCACACCACGGTGGCACGTGGGACAGCCCTGTGGGTAAGCCTCGAGGGAAAGCCTCGAGGGAAAACCACAGATCCTTTGATCCACGCGACGGGAAGCGTGACATTGCTGCTACAGCCTGGAAGGAAAGCGCACGTGCATGCCCCCACTCGAGACGAGGCCTGACTCCCCTGGGGAGACTCCAGAAGTACCCAAAGATCCATGTCAGCACCTGAGAGGAATCCTCGGTTCCGGCCCTGACTCCAAAAAATTCTTTTGGCCCCGGTATCGACGGGAGAGGAATCCCGAGTGGCCCCCTAGCAACTCGCATGGGGACTGGCCTCTCCTGAGGCCACCAGGGCGGGTCCCTGAGGTCCCCGTCGTAACTCGAAAACACCTGCCGCAACTCGAGAAAATCCAGGAAGTTCTCCCTTCCAGGCGAGATGAGGCCTATTTCCGATGAGGCGTCTGGAGACTAATGACACCTAAACTCTGGAACTTCGAAAGGGTCTTTCACACCATTGCTGCAACTCAAGAAGTTGACCGCCATACCCGTCTCCAATGGAGAGGAAGCACGATGGTCCCGCCCACATCCAGAGGAGCCCCGTTTCCCCCTCGGAGCTCGAGATGAGGGATCCTTTCCCTGCTTTCAACGGGAAAGAATTCCCGGCGATCCCGTCGCATCTCAAGAGGAGGCACTCTCAACAGGAAAGCCGAGAGGAACTCCATGGTCGTACCACCATTCCAAGAGTCCCCCAGATGTCTCAGTCCATTCCAGAGGAACCTCTTTGCCCTGCACTGGCTCATCTTTCACGCCGAAGATCGACTCACACCACGGTGGCACGTGGGACAGCCCTGTGGGAAAGCCTCGAGGGAAAGCCTCGAGGGAAAACCACAGATCCTTTGATCCACGCGACGGGAAGCGTGACATTACTGCTACAGCCTGGAAGGAAAGCGCACGTGCATGCCCTCACTCGAGACGAGGACTGAATCCCCTGGGGAGACTCCAGAAGTACCCAAAGATCCATTTCAGCCCCTGAGAGGAATCCTCGGTTCCGGCCCTGACTCCACACAAGGTTTTTGGCCCCGGTATCGACGGGAGAGGAATCCCGAGAGGCCCCCTAGCAACTCGCATGGGGACTGGCCTCTCCTGAGGCCACCAGGGCGGGTCCCTGAGGTCCCCGTCGTAACTCGGGAACACCTGCCGCAACTCGAGAAAATCCAGGAAGTTCTCCCTTCCAGGCGAGATGAGGCCTATTTCCGATGAGGCGTCTGGAGATAAATGACACCTAACTTCTGGAACTTCGAAAGGGTCTTTCACACCCTTGCTGCAACTCAAGAAGTTCACCGCCATACCCGCCTCCACTCGGGAGGAAGCACGATGGTCCCGCCCACATCCAGAGGAGTCCCGTTTCCCCCTCGTAGCTCGAGATGAGGGATCCTTTCCCTGCTTTCAACGGGAAAGAATTCCCGGCGTTCCCGTCGCATCTCAAGAGGAGGCACTCTCAACAGGAAAGGCGAGAGGAACTCCATGGTCGTACCACCATTCCAAGAGTCCCCCAGATGTCTCAGTCCATTCCAGAGGAACCTCTTTGCCCTGCACTGGCTCATCTTTCACGCCGAGGATCGACTCACACCACGGTGGCACGTGGGACAGCCCTGTGGGAAAGCCTCGAGGGAAAGCCTCGAGGGAAAACCACAGATCCTTTGATCCACGCGACGGGAAGCGTGACATTGCTGCTACAGCCTGGAAGGAAAGCGCACGTGCATGCCCCCACTCGAGAAGAGGCCTGACTCCCTTGGGGAGACTGCAGAAGTACCCAAAGATCCATGTCAGCCCCTGAGAGGAATCCTCGGTTCCGGCCCTGACTCCACACAAGGTTTTTGGCCCTGGTATCAACGGGAGAGGAATCTCGAGAGGCCCCCTAGCAACTCGCATGGGGACTGGCCTCTCCTGAGGCCACCAGGGCGGGTCCCTGAGGTCCCCGTCGTAACTCGAGAGCACCTGCCGCAACTCGAGAAAATCCAGGAAGTTCTCCCTTCCAGGCGAGATGAGGCCTATTTCCGATGAGGCGTCTGGAGACTAATGACACCTAACCTCTGGAACATCGAAAGTGTCTTTCATACCCTTGCTGAAACTCAAGAAGTTCACCGCCATACCCGTCTCCACTCGAGAGGAAGCACGATGGACCCGCCAACATCCAGAGGAGCCCCGTTTCCCCCTCGGAGCTCGAGATGAGGGATCCTTTCCCTGCTTTCAACGGGAAAGAATTCCCGGCGTTCCCGTCGCATCTCAAGAGGAGGCACTCTCAACAGGAAAGGCGAGAGGAACTCCATGGTCGTACCACCATTCCAAGAGTCCCCCAGATGTCTCAGTCCATTCCAGAGGAACCTCTTTGCCCTGAACTGGCTCATCTTTCACGCCGAGGATCGACTCACACCACGGTGGCACGTGGGACAGCCCTTTGGGAAAGCCTCGAGGGAAAGCCTCGAGGGAAAACCACAGATCCTTTGATCCACGCGACGGGAAGCGTGACATTGCTGCTACAGCCTGGAAGGAAAGCGCACGTGCATGCCCCCACTCGAGACGAGGCCTGACTCCCATGGGGACACTCCAGAAGTACCCAAAGATCCATGTCAGCCCCTGAGAGGAATCCTCGGTTCCGGCCCTGACTCCAAAAAATTCTTTTGGCCCCGGTATCGACGGGAGAGGAATCCCGAGAGGCCCCCTAGCAACTCGCATGGGGACTGGCCTCTCCTGAGGCCACCAGGGCGGGTCCCTGAGGTCCCCGTCGTAACTCGGGAACACCTGCCGCAACTCGAGAAAATCCAGGAAGTTCTCCCTTCCAGGCGAGATGAAGCCTATTTCCGATGAGGGGTCTGGAGACTAATGACACCTAACCTCTGGAACTTCGAAAGGTCTTTCACACCCTTGCTACAACTCAAGAAGTTCACCGACATACCGGTCTCCACTCGAGAGGAAGCACGATGGTCCCGCCCACATCCAGAGGAGCCCCGTTTCCCCCTCGTAGCTCGAGGTGAGGGATCCTTTCCCTGCTTTCAACGGGAAAGAATTCCCGGTGTTCCCGTCGCATCTCAAGAGGAGGCACTCTCAACACGTAAGGCGAGAGGAACTCCATGGTCGTACCACCATTCCAAGAGTCCCCCAGATGTCTCAGTCCATTCCAGAGGAACCTCTTTGCCCTGCACTGGCTCATCTTTCACGCCGAGGATCGACTCACACCACGGTGGCACGTGGGACAGCCCTGTGGGAAAGCCTCGAGGGAAAGCCTCGAGGGAAAACCACAGATCCTTTGATCCACGCGACGGGAAGCGTGACATTGCTGCTACAGCCTGGAAGGAAAGCGCACGTGCATGCCCCCACTCGAGACGAGGCCTGATTCCCTTGGGGAGACTGCAGAAGTACCCAAAGATCCATGTCAGCCCCTGAGAGGAATCCTCGGTTCCGGCCCTGACTCCACACAAGGATTTTGGCCCCGGTATCGACGGGAGAGGAATCCCGAGAGGCCCCCTAGCAACTCGCATGGGGACTGGCCTCTCCTGAGGCCACCAGGGCGGGTCCCTGAGGTCCCCGTCGTAACTCGGGAACACCTGCCGCAACTCGAGAAAATCCAGGAAGTTCTCCCTTCCAGGCGAGATGAGGCCTATTTCCGATGAGGCGTCTTGAGACTAATGACACCTAACCTCTGGAACTTCGAAAGGGTCTTTCACACCCTTGTGCAACTCAAGAAGTTCACCGCCATACCCGTCTCCACTCGAGAGGAAGCACGATGGTCCCGCCCACATCCAGAGGAGCCCCGTTTCCCCCTCGTAGCTCGAGATGAGGGATCCTTTCCCTGCTTTCAACGGGAAAGAATTCCCGGCGTTCCCGTCGCATCTCAAGAGGAGGCACTCTCAACAGGGAAGGCGAGAGGAACTCCATGGTCGTACCACCATTCCAAGAGTCCCCCAGATGTCTCAGTCCATTCCAGAGGAACCTCTTTGCCCTGCACTGGCTCATCTTTCACGCCGAAGATCGACTCACACCACGGTGGCACGTGGGACAGCCCTGTGGGAAAGCCTCGAGGGAAAGCCTCGAGGGAAAACCACAGATCCTTTGATCCACGCGACGGGAAGCGTGACATTACTGCTACAGCCTGGAAGGAAAGCGCACGTGCATGCCCTCACTCGAGACGAGGCCTGAATCCCCTGGGGAGACTCCAGAAGTACCCAAAGATCCATTTCAGCCCCTGAGAGGAATCCTCGGTTCCGGCCCTGACTCCACACAAGGTTTTTGGCCCCGGTATCGACGGGAGAGGAATCCCGAGAGGCCCCCTAGCAACTCGCATGGGGACTGGCCTCTCCTGAGGCCACCAGGGCGGGTCCCTGAGGTCCCCGTCGTAACTCGAGAACACCTGCCGCAACTCGAGAAAATCCAGGAAGTTCTCCCTTCCAGGCGAGATGAGGCCTATTTCCGATGAGGCGTCTGGAGATAAATGACACCTAACTTCTGGAACTTCGAAAGGGTCTTTCACACCCTTGCTGCAACTCAAGAAGTTCACCGCCATACCCGCCTCCACTCGGGAGGAAGCACGATGGTCCCGCCCACATCCAGAGGAGTCCCGTTTCCCCCTCGTAGCTCGAGATGAGGGATCCTTTCCCTGCTTTCAACGGGAAAGAATTCCCGGCGTTCCCGTCGCATCTCAAGAGGAGGCACTCTCAACAGGAAAGGCGAGAGGAACTCCATGGTCGTACCACCATTCCAAGAGTCCCCCAGATGTCTCAGTCCATTCCAGAGGAACCTCTTTGCCCTGCACTGGCTCATCTTTCACGCCGAGGATCGACTCACACCACGGTGGCACGTGGGACAGCCCTGTGGGAAAGCCTCGAGGGAAAGCCTCGAGGGAAAACCACAGATCCTTTGATCCACGCGACGGGAAGCGTGACATTGCTGCTACAGCCTGGAAGGAAAGCGCACGTGCATGCCCCCACTCGAGAAGAGGCCTGACTCCCTTGGGGAGACTGCAGAAGTACCCAAAGATCCATGTCAGCCCCTGAGAGGAATCCTCGGTTCCGGCCCTGACTCCACACAAGGTTTTTGGCCCTGGTATCAACGGGAGAGGAATCTCGAGAGGCCCCCTAGCAACTCGCATGGGGACTGGCCTCTCCTGAGGCCACCAGGGCGGGTCCCTGAGGTCCCCGTCGTAACTCGAGAGCACCTGCCGCAACTCGAGAAAATCCAGGAAGTTCTCCCTTCCAGGCGAGATGAGGCCTATTTCCGATGAGGCGTCTGGAGACTAATGAAACCTAACCTCTGGAACTTCGAAAGTGTCTTTCACACCCTTGCTGAAACTCAAGAAGTTCACCGCCATACCCGTCTCCACTCGAGAGGAAGCACGATGGACCCGCCAACATCCAGAGGAGCCCCGTTTCCCCCTCGGAGCTCGAGATGAGGGATCCTTTCCCTGCTTTCAACGGGAAAGAATTCCCGGCGTTCCCGTCGCATCTCAAGAGGAGGCACTCTCAACAGGAAAGGCGAGAGGAACTCCATGGTCGTACCACCATTCCAAGAGTCCCCCAGATGTCTCAGTCCATTCCAGAGGAACCTCTTTGCCCTGAACTGGCTCATCTTTCACGCCGAGGATCGACTCACACCACGGTGGCACGTGGGACAGCCCTTTGGGAAAGCCTCGAGGGAAAGCCTCGAGGGAAAACCACAGATCCTTTGATCCACGCGACGGGAAGCGTGACATTGCTGCTACAGCCTGGAAGGAAAGCGCACGTGCATGCCCCCACTCGAGACGAGGCCTGACTCCCATGGGGACACTCCAGAAGTACCCAACGATCCATGTCAGCCCCTGAGAGGAATCCTCGGTTCCGGCCCTGACTCCAAAAAATTCTTTTGGCCCCGGTATCGACGGGAGAGGAATCCCGAGAGGCCCCCTAGCAACTCGCATGGGGACTGGCCTCTCCTGAGGCCACCAGGGCGGGTGCCTGAGGTCCCCGTCGTAACTCGAGAACACCTGCCGCAACTCGAGAAAATCCAGGAAGTTCTCCCTTCCAGGCGAGATGAGGCCTATTTCCGATGAGGCGTCTGGAGACTAATGACACCTAACCTCTGGAACTTCGAAAGGGTCTTTCACACCCTTGCTGCAACTCAAGAAGTTCACCGCCATACCCGTCTCCACTCGAGAGGAAGCACGATGGTCCCGCCCACATCCAGAGGAGCCCCGTTTCCCCCTCGGAGCTCGAGATGAGGGATCCTTTCCCTGCTTTCAACGGGAAAGAATTCCCGGCGATCCCGTCGCATCTCAAGAGGAGGCACTCTCCACAGGAAAGCTGAGAGGAACTCCATGGTCGTACCACCATTCCAAGAGTCCCCCAGATGTCTCAGTCCATTCCAGAGGAACCTCTTTGCCCTGCACTGGCTCATCTTTCACGCCGAGGATCGACTCACACCACGGTGGCACGTGGGACAGCCCTGTGGGAAAGCCTCGAGGGAAAGCCTCGAGGGAAAACCACAGATCCTTTGATCCACGCGACGGGAAGCGTGACATTGCTGCTACAGCCTGGAAGGAAAGCGCACGTGCATGCCCCCACTCGAGACGAGGCCTGATTCCCTTGGGGAGACTGCAGAAGTACCCAAAGATCCATGTCAGCCCCTGAGAGGAATCCTCGGTTCCGGCCCTGACTCCACACAAGGATTTTGGCCCCGGTATCGACGGGAGAGGAATCCCGAGAGGCCCCCTAGCAACTCGCATGGGGACTGGCCTCTCCTGAGGCCACCAGGGCGGGTCCCTGAGGTCCCCGTCGTAACTCGGGAACACCTGCCGCAACTCGAGAAAATCCAGGAAGTTCTCCCTTCCAGGCGAGATGAGGCCTATTTCCGATGAGGCGTCTTGAGACTAATGACACCTAACCTCTGGAACTTCGAAAGGGTCTTTCACACCCTTGCTGCAACTCAAGAAGTTCACCGCCATACCCGTCTCCACTCGAGAGGAAGCACGATGGTCCCGCCCACATCCAGAGGAGCCCCGTTTCCCCCTCGTAGCTCGAGATGAGGGATCCTTTCCCTGCTTTCAACGGGAAAGAATTCCCGGCGTTCCCGTCGCATCTCAAGAGGAGGCACTCTCAACAGGGAAGGCGAGAGGAACTCCATGGTCGTACCACCATTCCAAGAGTCCCCCAGATGTCTCAGTCCATTCCAGAGGAACCTCTTTGCCCTGCACTGGCTCATCTTTCACGCCGAGGATCGACTCACACCACGGTGGCACGTGGGACAGCCCTGTGGGAAAGCCTCGAGGGAATACCACAGATCCTTTGATCCACGCGACGGGAAGCGTGACATTGCTGCTATAGCCTGGAAGGAAAGTGCACGTGCATGCCCCCACTCGAGACGAGGCCTGACTCCCCTGGGGAGACTCCAGAAGTACCCAAAGATCCATGTCAGCCCCTGAGAGGAATCCTCGGTTCCGGCCCTGACTCCACACAAGGTTTTTGGCCCCGGTATCGACGGGAGAGGAATCCCGAGAGGCCCCCTAGCAACTCGCATGGGGCCTGGCCTCTCCTGAGGCCACCAGGGCGGGTCCCTGAGGTCCCCGTCGTAACTCGAGAACACCTGCCGCAACTCGAGAAAATCCAGGAAGTTCTCCCTTCCAGGCGAGATGAGGCCTATTTCCGATGAGGCGTCTGGAGACTAATGACACCTAACCTCTGGAACTTCGAAAGGGTCTTTCACACCCTTGCTGAAACTCAAGAAGTTCACCGCCATACCCGTCTCCACTCGAGAGGAAGCACGATGGTCCCGCCCACATCCAGAGGAGCCCCGTTTCCCCCTCGTAGCTCGAGATGAGGGATCCTTTCCCTGCTTTCAACGGGAAAGAATTCCCGGCGTTCCCGTCGCATCTCAAGAGGAGGCACTCTCAACAGGAAAGGCGAGAGGAACTCCATGGTCGTACCACCATTCCAAGAGTCCCCCAGATGTCTCAGTCCATTCCAGAGGAAACTCTTTGCCCTGCACTGGCTCATCTTTCACGCCGAGGATCGACTCACACCACAGTGGCACGTGGGACAGCCCTGTGGGAAAGCCTCGATGGAAAGCCTCGAGTGAAAATCACAGATCCTTTGATCCACGTGACGGGAAGCGTGACATTGCTGCTACAGCCTGGAAGGAAAGCGCACGTGCATGCCCCCACTCGAGACGAGGCCTGACTCCCCTGGGGAGACTCCAGAAGTACCCAAAGATCCATGTCAGCCCCTGAGAGGAATCCTCGGTTCCGGCCCTGACTCCACTTAAGGTTTTTGGCCCCGGTATCGACGGGAGAGGAATCCCGAGAGGCCCCCTAGCAACTCGCATGGGGACTGGCCTCTCCTGAGGCCACCAGGGCGGGTCCCTGAGTTCCCCGTCGTAACTTAAGAACACCTGCCGCAACTCGAGAAAATCCAGGAAGTTCTCCCTTCCAGGCGAGATGAGGCCTATTTCCGATGAGGCGTCTGGAGACTAATGACACCTAACCTCTGGAACTTTGAAAGGGTCTTTCACACCCTTGCTGCAACTCAAGAAGTTCTCCGCCATACCCGTCTCCACTCGAGAGGAAGCACGATGGTCCCGCCCACATCCAGAGGAGCCCCGTTTTCCCCTCGGTGCTCGAGATGAGGGATCCTTTCCCTGCTTTCAACGGGAAAGAATTCCCGGCGTTCCCGTCGCATCTCAAGAGGAGGCACTCTCAACAGGAAAGGCGAGAGGATCTCCATGGTCGTACCACCATTCCAAGAGTCCCCCAGATGTCTCAGTCCATTCCAGAGGAACCTCTTTGCCCTGCACTGGCTCATCTTTCACGCCGAGGATCGACTCACACCACGGTGGCACGTGGGACAGCCCTGTGGGAAAGCCTCGAGGGAAAGCCTCGAGGGAAAACCACAGATCCTTTGATCCACGCGACGGGAAGCGTGACATTGCTGCTACAGCCTGGAAGGAAAGCGCACGTGCATGCCCCCACTCGAGACGAGGTCTGACTCCACTGGGGAGACTCCAGAAGTACCCAAAGATCCATGTCAGCCCCTGAGAGGAATCCTCGGTACCGGCCCTGACTCCACACAAGGTTTTTGGCCCCGGTATCGACGGGAGAGGAATCCCGAGAGGCCCCCTAGCAACTCGCATGGGGACTGGCCTCTCCGGAGGCCACCAGGGCGGGTCCTTGAGGTCCCCGTCGTAACTCGAGAACACCTGCCGCAACTCGAGAAAATCCAGGAAGTTCTCCCTTCCAGGCGAGATGAGGCCTATTTCCGATGAGGCCTCTGGAGACTAATGACACCAAACCTCTGGAACTTCGAAAGGGTCTTTCACACCCTTGGTGCAACTCAAGAAGTTCACTGCCATACCCGTCTCCACTCGAGAGGAAGCACGATGGTCCCGCCCACATCCAGAGGAGCCCCGTTTCCCCCTCGTAGCTCGAGATGAGGGATCCTTTCCCTGGTTTCAACGGGAAAGAATTCCCGGCGTTCCCGTCGCATCTCAAGAGGAGGCACTCTCAACAGGAAAGGCGAGAGGAACTCCATGGTGGTACCACCATTCCAAGAGTCCCCCAGATGTCTCAGTCCATTTCAGAGGAACCTCTTTGCCCTGCACTGGCTCATCTTTCACGCCGAGGATCGACTCACAACACGGTGGCACGTGGGACAGCCCTGTGGGAAAGCCTCGAGGGAAAGCCTCGAGGGAAAACCACAGATCCTTTGATCCACGCGACGGGAAGCATGACATTGCTGGAACAGCCTGGAAGGAAAGCGCACATGCATGCCCCCACTCGAGACGAGGCCTGACTCCCCTGGGGAGACTCCAGAAGTACCCAAAGTTCCATGTCAGCCCCTGAGAAGAATCCTCGGTTCCGGCCCTGACTCCACACAAGCTTTTTGGCCCCGGTATCGACGGGAGAGGAATCCCGAGAGACCCCCTAGCAAATCGCATGGGGACTGGCCTCTCCTGAGGCCACCAGGGCGGGTCCCTGAGGTCCCCGTCGTAACTCGAGAACACCTGCCGCAAATCGAGAAAATCCAGGAAGTTCTCCCTTCCAGGCGAGATGAGGCCTATTTCCGATGAGGCCTCTGGAGACTAATGACACCTAACCTCTGGAACTTCGAAAGGGTCTTTCACACCCTTGCTGCAACTCAAGAAGTTCACCGCCATACCCGTCTCCACTCGAGAGGAAGCACGATGGTCCCGCCCACATCCAGAGGAGCCCCGTTTCCCACTCGTAGCTCGAGATGAGGGATCCTTTCCCTGGTTTCAACGGGAAAGAATTCCCGGCGTTCCCGTCGCATCTCAAGAAGAGGCACTCTCAACAGGCAAGGCGAGAGGAACTCCATGGTCGTACCACCATTCCAAGAGTCCCCCAGATGTCTCAGTCCATTCCAGAGGAACCTCTTTGCCCTGCACTGGCTCATCTTTCACGCCGAGGATCGACTCACACCACGGTGGCACGTGGGACAGCCCTGTGGGAAAGCCTCGAGGGAAAGCCTCGAGGAAAAACCACAGATCCTTTGATCCACGCGACGGGAAGCGTGACATTGCTGCTACAGCCTGGAAGGAAAGCGCACGTGCATGCCCCCACTCGAGACGAGGCCTGACTCCCCTGGGGAGACTCCAGAAGTACCCAAAGATCCATGTCAGCCCCTGAGAGGAATCCTCGGTTCCGGCCCTGACTCCACACAAGCTTTTTGGCCCCGGTATCGACGGGAGAGGAATCCCGAGAGGCCCCCTAGCAACTCGCATGGGGATTGGCCTCTCCTGAGGCCACCAGGGCCGGTCCCTGAGGTCCCCGTCGTAACTCGAGAACACCTGCCGCAACTCGAGAAAATCCAGGAAGTTCTCCCTTCCAGGCGAGATGAGGCCTATTTCCGATGAGGCGTCTGGAGACTAATGACACCTAACCTCTGGAACTTCGAAAGGGTCTTTCACACCCTTGCTGCAACTCAAGAAGTTCACCACCATACCCGTCTCCACTCGAGAGGAAGCACGATGGTCCCGACCACATTCAAAGGAGCCCCGTTTCCCCCTCGTAGCTCGAGATGAGGGATCCTTTCCCTGCTTTCAACGGGAAAGAATTCCCTGCGTTCCCGTCGCATCTCAAGAGGAGGCACTCTCAACAGGAAAGGCGAGAGGAACTCCATGGTCGTACCACCATTCCAAGAGTCCCCCAGATGTCTCAGTCCATTCCAGAGGAAGCTCTTTGCCCTGCACTGGCTCATCTTTCACGCCGAGGATCGACTCACACCACGGTGGCACGTGGGACAGCCCTGTGGGAAAGCCTCGAGGGAAAGCCTCGAGGGAAAACCACAGATCCTTTGATCCAAGCGACGGGAACGTGACATTGCTGCTACAGCCTGGAAGGAAAGCGCACGTGCATGCCCCCACTCGAGACGAGGCCTGACTCCCCTGGGGAGACTCCAGAAGTACCCAAAGATCCATGTCAGCCCCTGAGAGGAATCCTCGGTTCCGGCCCTGACTCCACACAAGGTTTTTGGCCCCGGTATCGAAGGGAGAGGAATCCCGAGAGGCCCCTTAGCAACTCGCATGGGGACTGGCCTCTCCGGAGGCCACCAGGGCGGGTCCCTGAGGTCCCCGTCGTATTTCGAGAACACCTGCCGCAACTCGAGAAAATCCAGGAAGTTCTCCCTTCCAGGCAAGATGAGGCCTATTTCCGATGAGGCCTCTGGAGACTAATGACACCTAACCTCTGGAACTTCGAAAGGGTCTTTCACACCTTGCTGCAACTCAAGAAGTTCACCGCCATACCCGTCTCCACTCGAGAGGAAGCACGATGGTCCCGCCCACATCCAGAGGAGCCCCGTTTCCCCCTCGTAGCTCGAGATGAGGGATCCTTTCCCTGGTTTCAACGGGAAAGAATTCCCGGCGTTCCCGTCGCATCTCAAGAGGAGGCACTCTCAACAGGAAAGGCGAGAGGAACTCCATGGTCGTACCACCATTCCAAGAGTCCCCCAGATGTCTCAGTCCATTCCAGAGGAACCTCTTTGCCCTGCACTGGCTCATCTTTCACGCCGAGGATCGACTCACACCACGGTGGCACGTGGGACAGCCCTGTGGGAAAGCCTCGAGGGAATACCACAGATCCTTTGATCCACGCGACGGGAAGCGTGACATTGCTGCTATAGCCTGGAAGGAAAGTGCACGTGCATGCCCCCACTCGAGACGAGGCCTGACTCCCCTGGGGAGACTCCAGAAGTACCCAAAGATCCATGTCAGCCCCTGAGAGGAATCCTCGGTTCCGGCCCTGACTCCACACAAGGTTTTTGGCCCCGGTATCGACGGGAGAGGAATCCCGAGAGGCCCCCTAGCAACTCGCATGGGGCCTGGCCTCTCCTGAGGCCACCAGGGCGGGTCCCTGAGGTCCCCGTCGTAACTCGAGAACACCTGCCGCAACTCGAGAAAATCCAGGAAGTTCTCCCTTCCAGGCGAGATGAGGCCTATTTCCGATGAGGCGTCTGGAGACTAATGACACCTAACCTCTGGAACTTCGAAAGGGTCTTTCACACCCTTGCTGAAACTCAAGAAGTTCACCGCCATACCCGTCTCCACTCGAGAGGAAGCACGATGGTCCCGCCCACATCCAGAGGAGCCCCGTTTCCCCCTCGTAGCTCGAGATGAGGGATCCTTTCCCTGCTTTCAACGGGAAAGAATTCCCGGCGTTCCCGTCGCATCTCAAGAGGAGGCACTCTCAACAGGAAAGGCGAGAGGAACTCCATGGTCGTACCACCATTCCAAGAGTCCCCCAGATGTCTCAGTCCATTCCAGAGGAAACTCTTTGCCCTGCACTGGCTCATCTTTCACGCCGAGGATCGACTCACACCACAGTGGCACGTGGGACAGCCCTGTGGGAAAGCCTCGATGGAAAGCCTCGAGTGAAAATCACAGATCCTTTGATCCACGTGACGGGAAGCGTGACATTGCTGCTACAGCCTGGAAGGAAAGCGCACGTGCATGCCCCCACTCGAGACGAGGCCTGACTCCCCTGGGGAGACTCCAGAAGTACCCAAAGATCCATGTCAGCCCCTGAGAGGAATCCTCGGTTCCGGCCCTGACTCCACTCAAGGTTTTTGGCCCCGGTATCGACGGGAGAGGAATCCCGAGAGGCCCCCTAGCAACTCGCATGGGGACTGGCCTCTCCTGAGGCCACCAGGGCGGGTCCCTGAGTTCCCCGTCGTAACTTAAGACCACCTGCCGCAACTCGAGAAAATCCAGGAAGTTCTCCCTTCCAGGCGAGATGAGGCCTATTTCCGATGAGGCGTCTGGAGACTAATGACACCTAACCTCTGGAACTTTGAAAGGGTCTTTCACACCCTTGCTGCAACTCAAGAAGTTCTCCGCCATACCCGTCTCCACTCGAGAGGAAGCACGATGGTCCCGCCCACATCCAGAGGAGCCCCGTTTTCCCCTCGGTGCTCGAGATGAGGGATCCTTTCCCTGCTTTCAACGGGAAAGAATTCCCGGCGTTCCCGTCGCATCTCAAGAGGAGGCACTCTCAACAGGAAAGGCGAGAGGATCTCCATGGTCGTACCACCATTCCAAGAGTCCCCCAGATGTCTCAGTCCATTCCAGAGGAACCTCTTTGCCCTGCACTGGCTCATCTTTCACGCCGAGGATCGACTCACACCACGGTGGCACGTGGGACAGCCCTGTGGGAAAGCCTCGAGGGAAAGCCTCGAGGGAAAACCACAGATCCTTTGATCCACGCGACGGGAAGCGTGACATTGCTGCTACAGCCTGGAAGGAAAGCGCACGTGCATGCCCCCACTCGAGACGAGGTCTGACTCCACTGGGGAGACTCCAGAAGTACCCAAAGATCCATGTCAGCCCCTGAGAGGAATCCTCGGTACCGGCCCTGACTCCACACAAGGTTTTTGGCCCCGGTATCGACGGGAGAGGAATCCCGAGAGGCCCCCTAGCAACTCGCATGGGGACTGGCCTCTCCGGAGGCCACCAGGGCGGGTCCTTGAGGTCCCCGTCGTAACTCGAGAACACCTGCCGCAACTCGAGAAAATCCAGGAAGTTATCCCTTCCAGGCGAGATGAGGCCTATTTCCGATGAGGCCTCTGGAGACTAATGACACCAAACCTCTGGAACTTCGAAAGGGTCTTTCACACCCTTGGTGCAACTCAAGAAGTTCACTGCCATACCCGTCTCCACTCGAGAGGAAGCACGATGGTCCCGCCCACATCCAGAGGAGCCCCGTTTCCCCCTCGTAGCTCGAGATGAGGGATCCTTTCCCTGGTTTCAACGGGAAAGAATTCCCGGCGTTCCCGTCGCATCTCAAGAGGAGGCACTCTCAACAGGAAAGGCGAGAGGAACTCCATGGTGGTACCATCATTCCAAGAGTCCCCCAGATGTCTCAGTCCATTTCAGAGGAACCTCTTTGCCCTGCACTGGCTCATCTTTCACGCCGAGGATCGACTCACAACACGGTGGCACGTGGGACAGCCCTGTGGGAAAGCCTCGAGGGAAAGCCTCGAGGGAAAACCACAGATCCTTTGATCCACGCGACGGGAAGCATGACATTGCTGGAACAGCCTGGAAGGAAAGCGCACATGCATGCCCCCACTCGAGACGAGGCCTGACTCCCCTGGGGAGACTCCAGAAGTACCCAAAGATCCATGTCAGCCCCTGAGAGGAATCCTCGGTTCCGGCCCTGACTCCACACAAGGTTTTTGGCCCCGGTATCGAAGGGAGAGGAATCCCGAGAGGCCCCTTAGCAACTCGCATGGGGACTGGCCTCTCCGGAGGCCACCAGGGCGGGTCCCTGAGGTCCCCGTCGTATTTCGAGAACACCTGCCGCAACTCGAGAAAATCCAGGAAGTTCTCCCTTCCAGGCAAGATGAGGCCTATTTCCGATGAGGCCTCTGGAGACTAATGACACCTAACCTCTGGAACTTCGAAAGGGTCTTTCACACCTTGCTGCAACTCAAGAAGTTCACCGCCATACCCGTCTCCACTCGAGAGGAAGCACGATGGTCCCGCCCACATCCAGAGGAGCCCCGTTTCCCCCTCGTAGCTCGAGATGAGGGATCCTTTCCCTGCTTTCAACGGGAAAGAATTCCCGGCGTTCCCGTCGCATCTCAAGAGGAGGCACTCTCAACAGGAAAGGCGAGAGGAACTCCATGGTCGTACCACCATTCCAAGAGTCCCCCAGATGTCTCAGTCCATTCCAGAGGAACCTCTTTGCCCTGCACTGGCTCATCTTTCACGCCGAGGGTCGACTCACACCACGGTGGCACGTGGGACAGCCCTGTGGGAAAGCCTCGAGGGAAAGCCTCGAGGGAAAACCACAGATCCTTTGATCCACGTGACGGGAAGCGTGACATTGCTGCTACAGCCTGAAAGGAAAGCGCACGTGCATGCCCCTACTCGAGACGAGGCCTGACTCCACTGGGGTGACTCCAGAAGTACCCAAAGATCCATGTCAGCCCCTGAGAGGAATCCTCGGTTCCGGCCCTGACTCCACACAAGGTTTTTGGCCCCGGTATCGACGGGAGAGGAATCCCGAGAGGCCCCCTAGCAACTCGCATGGGGACTGGCCTCTCCTGAGGCCACCAGGGCGGGTCCCTGAGGTCCCCGTCGTAATTCGAGAACACCTGCCGCAACTCGAGAAAATCCAGGAAGTTCTCCCTTCCAGGCGAGATGAGGCCTATTTCCGATGAGGCCTCTGGAGACTAATGACACCAAACCTCTGGAACTTCGAAAGGGTCTTTCACACCCTTGCTGCAACTCAAGAAGTTCACCGCCATACCCGTCTCCACTCGAGAGGAAGCACGATGGTCCCGCCCACATCCAGAGGAGCCCCGTTTCCCCCTCGTAGCTCGAGATGAGGGATCCTTTCCCTGCTTTCAACGGGAAAGAATTCCCGGCGTTCCCGTCGCATCTCAAGAGGAGGCACTCTCAACAGGAAAGGCGAGAGGAACTCCATGGTCGTACCACCATTCCAAGAGTCCCCCAGATGTCTCAGTCCATTCCAGAGGAACCTCTTTGCCCTGCACTGGCTCATCTTTCACGCCGAGGATCGACTCACAACACGGTGGCACGTGGGACAGCCCTGTGGGAAAGCCTCGAGGGAAAGCCTCGAGGGAAAACCACAGATCCTTTGATCCACGCGACGGGAAGCGTGACATTGCTGCTACAGCCTGGAAGGAAAGCGCACGTGCATGCCCCCACTCGAGACGAGGCCTGACTCCCCTGGGGAGACTCCAGAAGTACCCAAAGATCCATGTCAGCCCCTGAGAGGAATCCTCGGTTCCGGCCCTGACTCCACACAAGCTTTTTGGCCCCGGTATCGACGGGAGAGTAATCCCGAGAGGCCCCCTAGCAACTCGCATGGGGACTGGCCTCTCCTGAGGCCACCAGGGCGGGTCCCTGAGGTCCCCGTCGTAACTCGAGAACACCTGCCGCAACTCGAGAAAATCCAGGAAGTTCTCCCTTCCAGGCGAGATGAGGCCTATTTCCGATGAGGCCTCTGGAGACTAATGACACCAAACCTCTGGAACTTCGAAAGGGTCTTTCACACCCTTGCTGCAACTCAAGAAGTTCACCGCCATACCCGTCTCCACTCGAGAGGAAGCACGATGGTCCCGCCCACATCCAGAGGAGCCCCGTTTCCCCCTCGTAGCTCGAGATGAGGGATCCTTTCCCTGCTTTCAACGGGTAAGAATTCCCGGCGTTCCCGTCGCATCTCAAGAGGAGGCACTCTCAACAGGAAAGGCGAGAGGAACTCCATGGTCGTACCACCATTCCAAGAGTCCCCCAGATGTCTCAGTCCATTCCAGAGGAACCTCTTTGCCCTGCACTGGCTCATCTTTCACGCCGAGGATCGACTCACACCACGGTGGCACGTGGGACAGCCCTGTGGGAAAGCCTCAAGGGAAAACCACAGATCCTTTGATCCACGCGACGGGAAGCGTGACATTGCTGCTACAGCCTGGAAGGAAAGTGCACGTGCATGCCCCCACTCGAGACGAGGCCTGACTCCCCTGGGGAGACTCCAGAAGTACCCAAAGATCCATGTCAGCCCCTGAGAGGAATCCTCGGTTCCGGCCTTGACTCCACACAAGCTTTTTGGCCCCGGTATCGACGGGAGAGGAATCCCGAGAGGCCCCCTAGCAACTCGCATGGGGACTGGCCTCTCCTGAGGCCACCAGGGCGGGTCCCTGAGGTCCCCGTCGTAACTCGAGAACACCTGCCGCAACTCGAGAAAATCCAGGAAGTTCTCCCTTCCAGGCGAGATGAGGCCTATTTCCGATGAGGCCTCTGGAGACTAATGACACCTAACCTCTGGAACTTCGAAAGGGTCTTTCACACCCTTGCTGCAACTCAAGAAGTTCACCGCCATATCCGTCTCCACTCGAGAGGAAGCACGATGGTCCCGCCCACATCCAGAGGAGCCCCGTTTCCCCCTCGGAGCTCGAGATGAGGGATCCTTTCCCTGCTTTCAACGGCAAAAAATTCCCGGCGTTCCCGTCGCATCTCAAGAGGAGGCACTCTCAACAGGAAAGGCGAGAGGAACTCCATGGTCGTACCACCATTCCAAGAGTCCCCCAGATGTCTCAGTCCATTCCAGAGGAACCTCTTTGCCCTGCACTGGCTCATCTTTCACGCCGAGGATCGACTCACACCACGGTGGCACGTGGGACAGCCCTGTGGGAAAGCCTCAAGGGAAAACCACAGATCCTTTGATCCACGCTACGGGAAGCGTGACATTGCTGCTACAGCCTGGAAGGAAAGCGCACGTGCATGCCCCCACTCGAGACGAGGCCTGACTCCCCTGGCGAGACTCCAGAAGTACCCAAAGATCCATATCAGTCCCTGAGAGGAATCCTCGGTTCCGGCCCTGACTCCACACAAGGTTTTTGGCCCCGGTATCGACGGGAGAGGAATCCCGAGAGGCCCCCTAGCAACTCGCATAGGGACTGGCCTCTCCTGAGGCCACCAGGGCGGGTCCCTGAGGTCCCCGTCGTAACTCGAGAACACCTGCCGCAACTCGAGAAAATCCAGGAAGTACTCCCTTCCAGGCGAGATGAGGCCTATTTCCGATGAGGCGTCTGGAGACTAATGACACCTAACCTCTGGAACTTGGAAAGGGTCTTTCACAGCCTTGCTGCAACTCAAGAAGTTCACCACCATACCCGTCTCCACTAGAGAGGAAGAACGATGGTCCCGCCCACATCCAGAGGAGCCCCGTTTCCCCCTCTTAGCTCGAGATGAGGGATCCTTTCCCTGCTTTCAACGGGAAAGAATTCCCGGCGTTCCCGTCGCATCTCAAGAGGAGGCACTCTCAACAGGAAAGGCGAGAGGAACTCCATGGCCGTACCACCATTCCAAGAGTCCCCCAGATGTCTCAGTCCATTCCAGAGGAACCTCTTTGCCCTGCACTGGCTCATCTTTCACGCCGAGGATCGACTCACACCACGGTGGCACGTGGGACAGCCCTGTGGGAAAGGCTCGAGGGAAAGCCTCGAGGGAAAACCACAGATCCTTTGATCCACGCGACGGGAAGCGTGACATTGCTGCTATAGCCTGGAAGGAAAGCGCACGTGCATGCCCCCACTCGAGACGAGGCCTGACTCCCCTGGGGAGACTCCACAAGTACCCAAAGATCCATGTCAGCCCCTGAGAGGAATCCTCGGTTCCGGCCTTGACTCCACACAAGGTTTTTGGCCCCGGTATCAACGGGAGAGGAATCCCGAGAGGCCCCCTAGCAACTCGCCTAGGGACTGGCCTCTCCTGAGGCCACCAGGGCGGGTCCCTGAGGTCCCCGTCGTAACTCGAGAACACCTGCCGCAACTCGAGAAAATCCAGGAAGTTCTCCCTTCCAGACGAGATGAGGCCTATTTCCGATGAGGCCTCTGGAGACTAATGACACCTAACCTCTGGAACTTCGAAAGGGTCTTTCACACCCTTGCTGCAACTCAAGAAGTTCACCGCCATACCCGTCTCCACTCGAGAGGAAGCACGATGGTCCCGCCCACATCCAGAGGAGCCCCGTTTCCCCCTCGTAGCTCGAGATGAGGGATCCTTTCCCTGCTTTCAACGGGAAAGAATTCCCGGCGTTCCCGTCGCATCTCAAGAGGAGGCACTCTCAACAGGGAAGGCGAGAGGAACTCCATGGTCGTACCACCATTCCAAGAGTCCCCCAGATGTCTCAATCCATTCCAGAGGAACCTCTTTGCCCTGCACTGGCTCATCTTTCACGCCGAGGATCGACTCACACCACGGTGGCACGTGGGACAGCCCTGTGGGAAAGCCTCGAGGGAAAGCCTCGAGGGAAAACCACAGATCCTTTGATCCACGTGACGGGAAGCGTGACATTGCTGCTACAGCCTGAAAGGAAAGCGCACGTGCATGCCCCTACTCGAGACGAGGCCTGACTCCACTGGGGTGACTCCAGAAGTACCCAAAGATCCATGTCAGCCCCTGAGAGGAATCCTCGGTTCCGGCCCTGACTCCACACAAGGTTTTTGGCCCCGGTATCGACGGGAGAGGAATCCCGAGAGGCCCCCTAGCAACTCGCATGGGGACTGGCCTCTCCGGAGGCCACCAGGGCGGGTCCCTGAGGTCCCCGTCGTAATTCGAGAACACCTGCCGCAACTCGAGAAAATCCAGGAAGTTCTCCCTTCCAGGCGAGATGAGGCCTATTTCCGATGAGGCCTCTGGAGACTAATGACACCAAACCTCTGGAACTTCGAAAGGGTCTTTCACACCCTTGCTGCAACTCAAGAAGTTCACCGCCATACCCGTCTCCACTCGAGAGGAAGCACGATGGTCCCGCCCACATCCAGAGGAGCCCCGTTTCCCCCTCGTAGCTCGAGATGAGGGATCCTTTCCCTGCTTTCAACGGGAAAGAATTCCCGGCGTTCCCGTCGCATCTCAAGAGGAGGCACTCTCAACAGGAAAGGCGAGAGGAACTCCATGGTCGTACCACCATTCCAAGAGTCCCCCAGATGTCTCAGTCCATTCCAGAGGAACCTCTTTGCCCTGCACTGGCTCATCTTTCACGCCGAGGATCGACTCACAACACGGTGGCACGTGGGACAGCCCTGTGGGAAAGCCTCGAGGGAAAGCCTCGAGGGAAAACCACAGATCCTTTGATCCACGCGACGGGAAGCGTGACATTGCTGCTACAGCCTGGAAGGAAAGCGCACGTGCATGCCCCCACTCGAGACGAGGCCTGACTCCCCTGGGGAGACTCCAGAAGTACCCAAAGATCCATGTCAGCCCCTGAGAGGAATCCTCGGTTCCGGCCCTGACTCCACACAAGCTTTTTGGCCCCGGTATCGACGGGAGAGGAATCCCGAGAGGCCCCCTAGCAACTCGCATGGGGACTGGCCTCTCCTGAGGCCACCAGGGCGGGTCCCTGAGGTCCCCGTCGTAACTCGAGAACACCTGCCGCAACTCGAGAAAATCCAGGAAGTTCTCCCTTCCAGGCGAGATGAGGCCTATTTCCGATGAGGCCTCTGGAGACTAATGACACCAAACCTCTGGAACTTCGAAAGGGTCTTTCACACCCTTGCTGCAACTCAAGAAGTTCACCGCCATACCCGTCTCCACTCGAGAGGAAGCACGATGGTCCCGCCCACATCCAGAGGAGCCCCGTTTCCCCCTCGTAGCTCGAGATGAGGGATCCTTTCCCTGCTTTCAACGGGTAAGAATTCCCGGCGTTCCCGTCGCATCTCAAGAGGAGGCACTCTCAACAGGAAAGGCGAGAGGAACTCCATGGTCGTACCACCATTCCAAGAGTCCCCCAGATGTCTCAGTCCATTCCAGAGGAACCTCTTTGCCCTGCACTGGCTCATCTTTCACGCCGAGGATCGACTCACACCACGGTGGCACGTGGGACAGCCCTGTGGGAAAGCCTCAAGGGAAAACCACAGATCCTTTGATCCACGCGACGGGAAGCGTGACATTGCTGCTACAGCCTGGAAGGAAAGTGCACGTGCATGCCCCCACTCGAGACGAGGCCTGACTCCCCTGGGGAGACTCCAGAAGTACCCAAAGATCCATGTCAGCCCCTGAGAGGAATCCTCGGTTCCGGCCTTGACTCCACACAAGCTTTTTGGCCCCGGTATCGACGGGAGAGGAATCCCGAGAGGCCCCCTAGCAACTCGCATGGGGACTGGCCTCTCCTGAGGCCACCAGGGCGGGTCCCTGAGGTCCCCGTCGTAACTCGAGAACACCTGCCGCAACTCGAGAAAATCCAGGAAGTTCTCCCTTCCTGGCGAGATGAGGCCTATTTCCGATGAGGCCTCTGGAGACTAATGACACCTAACCTCTGGAACTTCGAAAGGGTCTTTCACACCCTTGCTGCAACTCAAGAAGTTCACCGCCATATCCGTCTCCACTCGAGAGGAAGCACGATGGTCCCGCCCACATCCAGAGGAGCCCCGTTTCCCCCTCGGAGCTCGAGATGAGGGATCCTTTCCCTGCTTTCAACGGCAAAAAATTCCCGGCGTTCCCGTCGCATCTCAAGAGGAGGCACTCTCAACAGGAAAGGCGAGAGGAACTCCATGGTCGTACCACCATTCCAAGAGTCCCCCAGATGTCTCAGTCCATTCCAGAGGAACCTCTTTGCCCTGCACTGGCTCATCTTTCACGCCGAGGATCGACTCACACCACGGTGGCACGTGGGACAGCCCTGTGGGAAAGCCTCAAGGGAAAACCACAGATCCTTTGATCCACGCTACGGGAAGCGTGACATTGCTGCTACAGCCTGGAAGGAAAGCGCACGTGCATGCCCCCACTCGAGACGAGGCCTGACTCCCCTGGCGAGACTCCAGAAGTACCCAAAGATCCATATCAGTCCCTGAGAGGAATCCTCGGTTCCGGCCCTGACTCCACACAAGGTTTTTGGCCCCGGTATCGACGGGAGAGGAATCCCGAGAGGCCCCCTAGCAACTCGCATAGGGACTGGCCTCTCCTGAGGCCACCAGGGCGGGTCCCTGAGGTCCCCGTCGTAACTCGAGAACACCTGCCGCAACTCGAGAAAATCCAGGAAGTACTCCCTTCCAGGCGAGATGAGGCCTATTTCCGATGAGGCGTCTGGAGACTAATGACACCTAACCTCTGGAACTTGGAAAGGGTCTTTCACAGCCTTGCTGCAACTCAAGAAGTTCACCACCATACCCGTCTCCACTAGAGAGGAAGAACGATGGTCCCGCCCACATCCAGAGGAGCCCCGTTTCCCCCTCTTAGCTCGAGATGAGGGATCCTTTCCCTGCTTTCAACGGGAAAGAATTCCCGGCGTTCCCGTCGCATCTCAAGAGGAGGCACTCTCAACAGGAAAGGCGAGAGGAACTCCATGGCCGTACCACCATTCCAAGAGTCCCCCAGATGTCTCAGTCCATTCCAGAGGAACCTCTTTGCCCTGCACTGGCTCATCTTTCACGCCGAGGATCGACTCACACCACGGTGGCACGTGGGACAGCCCTGTGGGAAAGGCTCGAGGGAAAGCCTCGAGGGAAAACCACAGATCCTTTGATCCACGCGACGGGAAGCGTGACATTGCTGCTATAGCCTGGAAGGAAAGCGCACGTGCATGCCCCCACTCGAGACGAGGCCTGACTCCCCTGGGGAGACTCCACAAGTACCCAAAGATCCATGTCAGCCCCTGAGAGGAATCCTCGGTTCCGGCCTTGACTCCACACAAGGTTTTTGGCCCCGGTATCAACGGGAGAGGAATCCCGAGAGGCCCCCTAGCAACTCGCCTAGGGACTGGCCTCTCCTGAGGCCACCAGGGCGGGTCCCTGAGGTCCCCGTCGTAACTCGAGAACACCTGCCGCAACTCGAGAAAATCCAGGAAGTTCTCCCTTCCAGACGAGATGAGGCCTATTTCCGATGAGGCCTCTGGAGACTAATGACACCTAACCTCTGGAACTTCGAAAGGGTCTTTCACACCCTTGCTGCAACTCAAGAAGTTCACCGCCATACCCGTCTCCACTCGAGAGGAAGCACGATGGTCCCGCCCACATCCAGAGGAGCCCCGTTTCCCCCTCGTAGCTCGAGATGAGGGATCCTTTCCCTGCTTTCAACGGGAAAGAATTCCCGGCGTTCCCGTCGCATCTCAAGAGGAGGCACTCTCAACAGGGAAGGCGAGAGGAACTCCATGGTCGTACCACCATTCCAAGAGTCCCCCAGATGTCTCAATCCATTCCAGAGGAACCTCTTTGCCCTGCACTGGCTCATCTTTCACGCCGAGGATCGACTCACACCACGGTGGCACGTGGGACAGCCCTGTGGGAAAGCCTCGAGGGAAAGCCTCGAGGGAAAACCACAGATCCTTTGATCCACGTGACGGGAAGCGTGACATTGCTGCTACAGCCTGAAAGGAAAGCGCACGTGCATGCCCCTACTCGAGACGAGGCCTGACTCCACTGGGGTGACTCCAGAAGTACCCAAAGATCCAGGTCAGCCCCTGAGAGGAATCCTCGGTTCCGGCCCTGACTCCACACAAGGTTTTTGGCCCCGGTATCGACGGGAGAGGAATCCCGAGAGGCCCCCTAGCAACTCGCATGGGGACTGGCCTCTCCGGAGGCCACCAGGGCGGGTCCCTGAGGTCCCCGTCGTAATTCGAGAACACCTGCCGCAACTCGAGAAAATCCAGGAAGTTCTCCCTTCCAGGCGAGATGAGGCCTATTTCCGATGAGGCCTCTGGAGACTAATGACACCAAACCTCTGGAACTTCGAAAGGGTCTTTCACACCCTTGCTGCAACTCAAGAAGTTCACCGCCATACCCGTCTCCACTCGAGAGGAAGCACGATGGTCCCGCCCACATCCAGAGGAGACCCGTTTCCCCCTCGTAGCTCGAGATGAGGGATCCTTTCCCTGGTTTCAACGGGAAAGAATTCCCGGCGTTCCCGTCGCATCTCAAGAGGAGGCACTCTCAACAGGAAAGGCGAGAGGAACTCCATGGTCGTACCACCATTCCAAGAGTCCCCCAGATGTCTCAGTCCATTCCAGAGGAACCTCTTTGCCCTGCACTGGCTCATCTTTCACGCCGAGGAACGACTCACAACACGGTGGCACGTGGGACAGCCCTGTGGGAAAGCCTCGAGGGAAAGCCTCGAGGGAAAACCACAGATCCTTTGATCCACGCGACGGGAAGCGTGACATTGCTGCTACAGCCTGGAAGGAAAGCGCACGTGCATGCCCCCACTCGAGACGAGGCCTGACTCCCCTGGGGAGACTCCAGAAGTACCCAAAGATCCATGTCAGCCCCTGAGAGGAATCCTCGGTTCCGGCCCTGACTCCACACAAGCTTTTTGGCCCCGGTATCGATGGGAGAGGAATCCCGAGAGGCCACCTAGCAACTCGCATGGGGACTGGCCTCTCCTGAGGCCACCAGGGCGGGTCCCTGAGGTCCCCGTCGTAACACGAGAACACCTGCCGCAACTCGAGAAAATCCAGGAAGTTCTCCCTTCCAGGCGAGATGAGGCCTATTTCCGATGAGGCCTCTGGAGACTAATGACACCAAACCTCTGGAACTTCGAAAGGGTCTTTCACACACTTGCTGCAACTCAAGAAGTTCACCGCCATACCCGTCTCCACTCGAGAGGAAGCACGATGGTCCCGCCCACATCCAGAGGAGCCCCGTTTCCCCCTCGTAGCTCGAGATGAGGGATCCTTTCCCTGCTTTCAACGGGAAAGTATTCCCGGCGTTCCCGTCGCATCTCAAGAGGAGGCACTCTCAACAGGAAAGGCGAGAGGAACTCCATGGTCGTACCACCATTCCAAGAGTCCCCCAGATGTCTCAGTCCATTCCAGAGGAACCTCTTTGCCCTGCACTGGCTCATCTTTCACGCCGAGGATCGACTCACAACACGGTGGCACGTGGGACAGCCCTGTGGGAAAGCCTCGAGGGAAAGCCTCGAGGGAAAACCACAGATCCTTTGATCCACGCGACGGGAAGCGTGACATTGCTGCTACAGCCTGGAAGGAAAGCGCACGTGCATGCCCCCACTCGAGACGAGGCCTGACTCCCCTGGGGAGACTCCAGAAGTACCCAAAGATCCATGTCAGCCCCTGAGAGGAATCCTCGGTTCCGGCCCTGACTCCATACAAGGTTTTTGGCCCCGGTATCGACGGGAGAGGAATCCCGAGAGGCCCCCTAACAACTCGCATGGGGACTGGCCTCTCCTGAGGCCACCAGGGCGGGTCCCTGAGGTCCCCGTCGTAACTCGAGAACACCTGCCGCAACTCGAGAAAATCCAGGAAGTTCTCCCTTCCAGGCGAGATGAGGCCTATTTCCGATGAGGCGTCTGGAGACTAATGACACCTAACCTCTGGAACTTCGAAAGGGTCTTTCACACCCTTGCTGCAACTCAAGAAGTTCACCGCCATACCCGTCTCCACTCGAGAGGAAGCACGATGGTCCCGCCCACATCCAGAGGAGCCCCGTTTCCCCCTCGTAGATCGAGATGAGGGATCCTTTCCCTGCTTTCAACGGGAAAGAATTCCCGGCGTTCCCGTCGCATCTCAAGAGGAGGCACTCTCAACAGGAAAGGCGAGAGGAACTCCATGGTCGTACCACCATTCCAAGAGTCCGCCAGATGTCTCAGTCCATTCCAGAGGAAACTCTTTGCCCTGCACTGGCTAATTTTTCACGCCGAGAATCGACTCACACCACGGTGTCACGTGGGACAGCCCTGTGGGAAAGCCTCGAGGGAAAGCCTCGAGGGAAAACCGCAGATCCTTTGATCCACGCGACGGGAAGCGTGACATTGCTGCTACAGCCTGGAAGGAAAGCGCACGTGCATGCCCCCACTCGAGACGAGGCCTGACTCCCCTGGGGAGACTCCAGAAGTACCCAAAGATCCATGTCAGCCCCTGAGAGGAATCCTCGGTTCCGGCCCTGACTCCACACAAGATTTTTGGCCCCGGTATCAACGGGAGAGGAATCCCGAGAGGCCCCCTAGCAACTCGCATGGGGACTGACCTCTCCTGAGGCCACCAGGGCGGGTCCCTGAGGTCCCCGTCGTAACTCGAGAACACCTGCCGCAACTCGAGAAAATCCAGGAAGTTCTCCCTTCCAGGCGAGATGAGGCCTATTTCCGATGAGGCGTCTGGAGACTAATGAAACCTAACCTCTGGAACTTCGAAAGGGTCTTTCACACCATTGCTGCAACTCAAGAAGTTCACCGCCATATCCGTCTCCACTTGAGAGGAAGCACGATGGTCCCGCCCACATCCAGAGGAGCCCCGTTTCCCCCTTGTAGCTCGAGATGAGGGATCCTTTCCCTGCTTTCAACGGGAAAGAATTCCCGGCGTTCCCGTCGCATCTCAAGAGGAGGCACTCTCAACAGGAAAGGCGAGAGGAACTCCATGGTCGTACCACCCTTCCAAGAGTCCCCCAGATGTCTCAGTCCATTCCAGAGGAACCTCTTTGCCCTGCACTGGCTCATCTTTCACGCCGAGGATCGACTCACACCACGGTGGCACGTGGGACAGCCCTGTGGGAAAGCCTCGAGGGAAAACCACAGATCCTTTGATCCACGCGACGGGAAGAGTGACATTGCTGCTACAGCCTGGAAGGAAAGTGCACGTGCATGCCCCCACTCGAGACGAGGCCTGACTCCCCTGGGGAGACTCCAGAAGTACCCAAAGATCCATGTCAGCCCCTGAGAGGAATCCTCGGTTCCGGCCCTGACTCCACACAAGGTTTTTGGCCCCGGTATCGACGGGAGAGGAATCCCGAGAGGCGCCCTAGCAACTCGCATGGGGACTGGCCTCTCCGGAGGCCACCAGGGCGGGTCCCTGAGGTCCCCGTCGTAATTCGAGAACACCTGCCGCAACTCGAGAAAATCCAGGAAGTTCTCCCTTCCAGGCGAGATGAGGCCTATTTCCGATGAGGCCTCTGGAGACTAATGACACCAAACCTCTGGAACTTCGAAAGGGTCTTTCACACCCTTGCTGCAACTCAAGAAGTTCACCGCCATACCCGTCTCCACTCGAGAGGAAGCACGATGGTCCCGCCCACATCCAGAGGAGCCCCGTTTCCCCCTCGTAGCTCGAGATGAGGGATCCTTTCCCTGGTTTCAACGGGAAAGAATTCCCGGCGTTCCCGTCGCATCTCAAGAGGAGGCACTCTCAACAGGAAAGGCGAGAGGAACTCCATGGTCGTACCACCATTCCAAGAGTCCCCCAGATGTCTCAGTCCATTCCAGAGGAACCTCTTTGCCCTGCACTGGCTCGTCTTTCACGCCGAGGAACGACTCACAACACGGTGGCACGTGGGACAGCCCTGTGGGAAAGCCTCGAGGGAAAGCCTCGAGGGAAAACCACAGATCCTTTGATCCACGCGACGGGAAGCGTGACATTGCTGCTACAGCCTGGAAGGAAAGCGCACGTGCATGCCCCCACTCGAGACGAGGCCTGACTCCCCTGGGGAGACTCCAGAAGTACCCAAAGATCCATGTCAGCCCCTGAGAGGAATCCTCGGTTCCAGCCCTGACTCCACACAAGCTTTTTGGCCCCGGTATCGATGGGAGAGGAATCCCGAGAGGCCCCCTAGCAACTCGCATGGGGACTGGCCTCTCCTGAGGCCACCAGGGCGGGTCCCTGAGGTCCCCGTCGTAACTCGAGAACACCTGCCGCAACTCGAGAAAATCCAGGAAGTTCTCCCTTCCAGGCGAGATGAGGCCTATTTCCGATGAGGCCTCTGGAGACTAATGACACCAAACCTCTGGAACTTCGAAAGGGTCTTTCACACCCTTGCTGCAACTCAAGAAGTTCACCGCCATACCCGTCTCCACTCGAGAGGAAGCACGATCGTCCCGCCCACATCCAGAGGAGCCCCGTTTCCCCCTCGTAGCTCGAGATGAGGGATCCTTTCCCTGGTTTCAACGGGAAAGAATTCCCGGCGTTCCCGTCGCATCTCAAGAGGAGGCACTCTCAACAGGAAAGGCGAGAGGAACTCCATGGTCGTACCACCATTCCAAGAGTCCCCCAGATGTCTCAGTCCATTCCAGAGGAACCTCTTTGCCCTGCACTGGCTCATCTTTCACGCCGAGGAACGACTCACAACACGGTGGCACGTGGGACAGCCCTGTGGGAAAGCCTCGAGGGAAAGCCTCGAGGGAAAACCACAGATCCTTTGATCCACGCGACGGGAAGCGTGACATTGCTGCTACAGCCTGGAAGGAAAGCGCACGTGCATGCCCCCACTCGAGACGAGGCCTGACTCCCCTGGGGAGACTCCAGAAGTACCCAAAGATCCATGTCAGCCCCTGAGAGGAATCCTCGGTTCCCGCCCTGACTCCACACAAGCTTTTTGGCCCCGGTATCGATGGGAGAGGAATCCCGAGAGGCCCCCTAGCAACTCGCATGGGGACTGGCCTCTCCTGAGGCCACCAGGGCGGGTCCCTGAGGTCCCCGTCGTAACTCGAGAACACCTGCCGCAACTCGAGAAAATCCAGGAAGTTCTCCCTTCCAGGCGAGATGAGGCCTATTTCCGATGAGGCCTCTGGAGACTAATGACACCAAACCTCTGGAACTTCGAAAGGGTCTTTCACACACTTGCTGCAACTCAAGAAGTTCACCGCCATACCCGTCTCCACTCGAGAGGAAGCACGATGGTCCCGCCCACATCCAGAGGAGCCCCGTTTCCCCCTCGTAGCTCGAGATGAGGGATCCTTTCCCTGCTTTCAACGGGAAAGTATTCCCGGCGTTCCCGTCGCATCTCAAGAGGAGGCACTCTCAACAGGAAAGGCGAGAGGAACTCCATGGTCGTACCACCATTCCAAGAGTCCCCCAGATGTCTCAGTCCATTCCAGAGGAACCTCTTTGCCCTGCACTGGCTCATCTTTCACGCCGAGGATCGACTCACAACACGGTGGCACGTGGGACAGCCCTGTGGGAAAGCCTCGAGGGAAAGCCTCGAGGGAAAACCACAGATCCTTTGATCCACGCGACGGGAAGCGTGACATTGCTGCTACAGCCTGGAAGGAAAGCGCACGTGCATGCCCCCACTCGAGACGAGGCCTGACTCCCCTGGGGAGACTCCAGAAGTACCCAAAGATCCATGTCAGCCCCTGAGAGGAATCCTCGGTTCCGGCCCTGACTCCATACAAGGTTTTTGGCCCCGGTATCGACGGGAGAGGAATCCCGAGAGGCCCCCTAACAACTCGCATGGGGACTGGCCTCTCCTGAGGCCACCAGGGCGGGTCCCTGAGGTCCCCGTCGTAACTCGAGAACACCTGCCGCAACTTGAGAAAATCCAGGAAGTTCTCCCTTCCAGGCGAGATGAGGCCTATTTCCGATGAGGCGTCTGGAGACTAATGACACCTAACCTCTGGAACTTCGAAAGGGTCTTTCACACCCTTGCTGCAACTCAAGAAGTTCACCGCCATACCCGTCTCCACTCGAGAGGAAGCACGATGGTCCCGCCCACATCCAGAGGAGCCCCGTTTCCCCCTCGTAGATCGAGATGAGGGATCCTTTCCCTGCTTTCAACGGGAAAGAATTCCCGGCGTTCCCGTCGCATCTCAAGAGGAGGCACTCTCAACAGGAAAGGCGAGAGGAACTCCATGGTCGTACCACCATTCCAAGAGTCCGCCAGATGTCTCAGTCCATTCCAGAGGAACCTCTTTGCCCTGCACTGGCTCATTTTTCACGCCGAGAATCGACTCACACCACGGTGTCACGTGGGACAGCCCTGTGGGAAAGCCTCGAGGGAAAGCCTCGAGGGAAAACCGCAGATCCTTTGATCCACGCGACGGGAAGCGTGACATTGCTGCTACAGCCTGGAAGGAAAGCGCACGTGCATGCCCCCACTCGAGACGAGGCCTGACTCCCCTGGGGAGACTCCAGAAGTACCCAAAGATCCATGTCAGCCCCTGAGAGGAATCCTCGGTTCCGGCCCTGACTCCACACAAGCTTTTTGGCCCCGGTATCAACGGGAGAGGAATCCCGAGAGGCCCCCTAGCAACTCGCATGGGGACTGACCTCTCCTGAGGCCACCAGGGCGGGTCCCTGAGGTCCCCGTCGTAACTCGAGAACACCTGCCGCAACTCGAGAAAATCCAGGAAGTTCTCCCTTCCAGGCGAGATGAGGCCTATTTCCGATGAGGCGTCTGGAGACTAATGAAACCTAACCTCTGGAACTTCGAAAGGGTCTTTCACACCATTGCTGCAACTCAAGAAGTTCACCGCCATATCCGTCTCCACTTGAGAGGAAGCACGATGGTCCCGCCCACATCCAGAGGAGCCCCGTTTCCCCCTTGTAGCTCGAGATGAGGGATCCTTTCCCTGCTTTCAACGGGAAAGAATTCCCGGCGTTCCCGTCGCATCTCAAGAGGAGGCACTCTCAACAGGAAAGGCGAGAGGAACTCCATGGTCGTACCACCCTTCCAAGAGTCCCCCAGATGTCTCAGTCCATTCCAGAGGAACCTCTTTGCCCTGCACTGGCTCATCTTTCACGCCGAGGATCGACTCACACCACGGTGGCACGTGGGACAGCCCTGTGGGAAAGCCTCGAGGGAAAACCACAGATCCTTTGATCCACGCGACGGGAAGAGTGACATTGCTGCTACAGCCTGGAAGGAAAGTGCACGTGCATGCCCCCACTCGAGACGAGGCCTGACTCCCCTGGGGAGACTCCAGAAGTACCCAAAGATCCATGTCAGCCCCTGAGAGGAATCCTCGGTTCCGGCCCTGACTCCACACAAGGTTTTTGGCCCCGGTATCGACGGGAGAGGAATCCCGAGAGGCCCCCTAGCAACTCGCATGGGGACTGGCCTCTCCGGAGGCCACCAGGGCGGGTCCCTGAGGTCCCCGTCGTAATTCGAGAACACCTGCCGCAACTCGAGAAAATCCAGGAAGTTCTCCCTTCCAGGCGAGATGAGGCCTATTTCCGATGAGGCCTCTGGAGACTAATGACACCAAACCTCTGGAACTTCGAAAGGGTCTTTCACACCCTTGCTGCAACTCAAGAAGTTCACCGCCATACCCGTCTCCACTCGAGAGGAAGCACGATGGTCCCGCCCACATCCAGAGGAGACCCGTTTCCCCCTCGTAGCTCGAGATGAGGGATCCTTTCCCTGGTTTCAACGGGAAAGAATTCCCGGCGTTCCCGTCGCATCTCAAGAGGAGGCACTCTCAACAGGAAAGGCGAGAGGAACTCCATGGTCGTACCACCATTCCAAGAGTCCCCCAGATGTCTCAGTCCATTCCAGAGGAACCTCTTTGCCCTGCACTGGCTCATCTTTCACGCCGAGGAACGACTCACAACACGGTGGCACGTGGGACAGCCCTGTGGGAAAGCCTCGAGGGAAAGCCTCGAGGGAAAACCACAGATCCTTTGATCCACGCGACGGGAAGCGTGACATTGCTGCTACAGCCTGGAAGGAAAGCGCACGTGCATGCCCCCACTCGAGACGAGGCCTGACTCCCCTGGGGAGACTCCAGAAGTACCCAAAGATCCATGTCAGCCCCTGAGAGGAATCCTCGGTTCCGGCCCTGACTCCACACAAGCTTTTTGGCCCCGGTATCGATGGGAGAGGAATCCCGAGAGGCCACCTAGCAACTCGCATGGGGACTGGCCTCTCCTGAGGCCACCAGGGCGGGTCCCTGAGGTCCCCGTCGTAACACGAGAACACCTGCCGCAACTCGAGAAAATCCAGGAAGTTCTCCCTTCCAGGCGAGATGAGGCCTATTTCCGATGAGGCCTCTGGAGACTAATGACACCAAACCTCTGGAACTTCGAAAGGGTCTTTCACACACTTGCTGCAACTCAAGAAGTTCACCGCCATACCCGTCTCCACTCGAGAGGAAGCACGATGGTCCCGCCCACATCCAGAGGAGCCCCGTTTCCCCCTCGTAGCTCGAGATGAGGGATCCTTTCCCTGCTTTCAACGGGAAAGTATTCCCGGCGTTCCCGTCGCTTCTCAAGAGGAGGCACTCTCAACAGGAAAGGCGAGAGGAACTCCATGGTCGTACCACCATTCCAAGAGTCCCCCAGATGTCTCAGTCCATTTCAGAGGAACCTCTTTGCCCTGCACTGGCTCATCTTTCACGCCGAGGATCGACTCACAACACGGTGGCACGTGGGACAGCCCTGTGGGAAAGCCTCGAGGGAAAGCCTCGAGGGAAAACCACAGATCCTTTGATCCACGCGACGGGAAGCGTGACATTGCTGCTACAGCCTGGAAGGAAAGCGCACGTGCATGCCCCCACTCGAGACGAGGCCTGACTCCCCTGGGGAGACTCCAGAAGTACCCAAAGATCCATGTCAGCCCCTGAGAGGAATCCTCGGTTCCGGCCCTGACTCCATACAAGGTTTTTGGCCCCGGTATCGACGGGAGAGGAATCCCGAGAGGCCCCCTAACAACTCGCATGGGGACTGGCCTCTCCTGAGGCCACCAGGGCGGGTCCCTGAGGTCCCCGTCGTAACTCGAGAACACCTGCCGCAACTCGAGAAAATCCAGGAAGTTCTCCCTTCCAGGCGAGATGAGGCCTATTTCCGATGAGGCCTCTGGAGACTAATGACACCAAACCTCTGGAACTTCGAAAGGGTCTTTCACACCCTTGCTGCAACTCAAGAAGTTCACCGCCATACCCGTCTCCACTCGAGAGGAAGCACGATGGTCCCGCCCACATCCAGAGGAGCCCCGTTTCCCCCTCGTAGCTCGAGATGAGGGATCCTTTCCCTGGTTTCAACGGGAAAGAATTCCCGGCGTTCCCGTCGCATCTCAAGAGGAGGCACTCTCAACAGGAAAGGCGAGAGGAACTCCATGGTCGTACCACCATTCCAAGAGTCCCCCAGATGTCTCAGTCCATTCCAGAGGAAGCTCTTTGCCCTGCACTGGCTCATCTTTCACGCCGAGGAACGACTCACAACACGGTGGCACGTGGGACAGCCCTGTGGGAAAGCCTCGAGGGAAAGCCTCGAGGGAAAACCACAGATCCTTTGATCCACGCGACGGGAAGCGTGACATTGCTGCTACAGCCTGGAAGGAAAGCGCACGTGCATGCCCCCACTCGAGACGAGGCCTGACTCCCCTGGGGAGACTCCAGAAGTACCCAAAGATCCATGTCAGCCCCTGAGAGGAATCCTCGGTTCCCGCCCTGACTCCACACAAGATTTAGGCCCCGGTATCGATGGGAGAGGAATCCCGAGAGGCCCCCTAGCAACTCGCATGGGGACTGGCCTCTCCTGAGGCCACCAGGGCGGGTCCCTGAGGTCCCCGTCGTAACTCGAGAACACCTGCCGCAACTCGAGAAAATCCAGGAAGTTCTCCCTTCCAGGCGAGATGAGGCCTATTTCCGATGAGGCCTCTGGAGACTAATGACACCAAACCTCTGGAACTTCGAAAGGGTCTTTCACACACTTGCTGCAACTCAAGAAGTTCACCGCCATACCCGTCTCCACTCGAGAGGAAGCACGATGGTCCCGCCCACATCCAGAGGAGCCCCGTTTCCCCCTCGTAGCTCGAGATGAGGGATCCTTTCCCTGCTTTCAACGGGAAAGTATTCCCGGCGTTCCCGTCGCATCTCAAGAGGAGGCACTCTCAACAGGAAAGGCGAGAGGAACTCCATGGTCGTACCACCATTCCAAGAGTCCCCCAGATGTCTCAGTCCATTCCAGAGGAACCTCTTTGCCCTGCACTGGCTCATCTTTCACGCCGAGGATCGACTCACAACACGGTGGCACGTGGGACAGCCCTGTGGGAAAGCCTCGAGGGAAAGCCTCGAGGGAAAACCACAGATCCTTTGATCCACGCGACGGGAAGCGTGACATTGCTGCTACAGCCTGGAAGGAAAGCGCACGTGCATGCCCCCACTCGAGACGAGGCCTGACTCCCCTGGGGAGACTCCAGAAGTACCCAAAGATCCATGTCAGCCCCTGAGAGGAATCCTCGGTTCCGGCCCTGACTCCATACAAGGTTTTTGGCCCCGGTATCGACGGGAGAGGAATCCCGAGAGGCCCCCTAACAACTCGCATGGGGACTGGCCTCTCCTGAGGCCACCAGGGCGGGTCCCTGAGGTCCCCGTCGTAACTCGAGAACACCTGCCGCAACTCGAGAAAATCCAGGAAGTTCTCCCTTCCAGGCGAGATGAGGCCTATTTCCGATGAGGCGTCTGGAGACTAATGACACCTAACCTCTGGAACTTCGAAAGGGTCTTTCACACCCTTGCTGCAACTCAAGAAGTTCACCGCCATACCCGTCTCCACTCGAGAGGAAGCACGATGGTCCCGCCCACATCCAGAGGAGCCCCGTTTCCCCCTCGTAGATCGAGATGAGGGATCCTTTCCCTGCTTTCAACGGGAAAGAATTCCCGGCGTTCCCGTCGCATCTCAAGAGGAGGCACTCTCAACAGGAAAGGCGAGAGGAACTCCATGGTCGTACCACCATTCCAAGAGTCCGCCAGATGTCTCAGTCCATTCCAGAGGAACCTCTTTGCCCTGCACTGGCTAATTTTTCACGCCGAGAATCGACTCACACCACGGTGTCACGTGGGACAGCCCTGTGGGAAAGCCTCGAGGGAAAGCCTCGAGGGAAAACCGCAGATCCTTTGATCCACGCGACGGGAAGCGTGACATTGCTGCTACAGCCTGGAAGGAAAGCGCACGTGCATGCCCCCACTCGAGACGAGGCCTGACTCCCCTGGGGAGACTCCAGAAGTACCCAAAGATCCATGTCAGCCCCTGAGAGGAATCCTCGGTTCCGGCCCTGACTCCACACAAGCTTTTTGGCCCCGGTATCAACGGGAGAGGAATCCCGAGAGGCCCCCTAGCAACTCGCATGGGGACTGACCTCTCCTGAGGCCACCAGGGCGGGTCCCTGAGGTCCCCGTCGTAACTCGAGAACACCTGCCGCAACTCGAGAAAATCCAGGAAGTTCTCCCTTCCAGGCGAGATGAGGCCTATTTCCGATGAGGCGTCTGGAGACTAATGAAACCTAACCTCTGGAACTTCGAAAGGGTCTTTCACACCATTGCTGCAACTCAAGAAGTTCACCGCCATATCCGTCTCCACTTGAGAGGAAGCACGATGGTCCCGCCCACATCCAGAGGAGCCCCGTTTCCCCCTTGTAGCTCGAGATGAGGGATCCTTTCCCTGCTTTCAACGGGAAAGAATTCCCGGCGTTCCCGTCGCATCTCAAGAGGAGGCACTCTCAACAGGAAAGGCGAGAGGAACTCCATGGTCGTACCACCCTTCCAAGAGTCCCCCAGATGTCTCAGTCCATTCCAGAGGAACCTCTTTGCCCTGCACTGGCTCATCTTTCACGCCGAGGATCGACTCACACCACGGTGGCACGTGGGACAGCCCTGTGGGAAAGCCTCGAGGGAAAACCACAGATCCTTTGATCCACGCGACGGGAAGAGTGACATTGCTGCTACAGCCTGGAAGGAAAGTGCACGTGCATGCCCCCACTCGAGACGAGGCCTGACTCCCCTGGGGAGACTCCAGAAGTACCCAAAGATCCATGTCAGCCCCTGAGAGGAATCCTCGGTTCCGGCCCTGACTCCACACAAGGTTTTTGGCCCCGGTATCGACGGGAGAGGAATCCCGAGAGGCGCCCTAGCAACTCGCATGGGGACTGGCCTCTCCGGAGGCCACCAGGGCGGGTCCCTGAGGTCCCCGTCGTAATTCGAGAACACCTGCCGCAACTCGAGAAAATCCAGGAAGTTCTCCCTTCCAGGCGAGATGAGGCCTATTTCCGATGAGGCCTCTGGAGACTAATGACACCAAACCTCTGGAACTTCGAAAGGGTCTTTCACACCCTTGCTGCAACTCAAGAAGTTCACCGCCATACCCGTCTCCACTCGAGAGGAAGCACGATGGTCCCGCCCACATCCAGAGGAGCCCCGTTTCCCCCTCGTAGCTCGAGATGAGGGATCCTTTCCCTGGTTTCAACGGGAAAGAATTCCCGGCGTTCCCGTCGCATCTCAAGAGGAGGCACTCTCAACAGGAAAGGCGAGAGGAACTCCATGGTCGTACCACCATTCCAAGAGTCCCCCAGATGTCTCAGTCCATTCCAGAGGAACCTCTTTGCCCTGCACTGGCTCGTCTTTCACCCCGAGGAACGACTCACAACACGGTGGCACGTGGGACAGCCCTGTGGGAAAGCCTCGAGGGAAAGCCTCGAGGGAAAACCACAGATCCTTTGATCCACGCGACGGGAAGCGTGACATTGCTGCTACAGCCTGGAAGGAAAGCGCACGTGCATGCCCCCACTCGAGACGAGGCCTGACTCCCCTGGGGAGACTCCAGAAGTACCCAAAGATCCATGTCAGCCCCTGAGAGGAATCCTCGGTTCCAGCCCTGACTCCACACAAGCTTTTTGGCCCCGGTATCGATGGGAGAGGAATCCCGAGAGGCCCCCTAGCAACTCGCATGGGGACTGGCCTCTCCTGAGGCCACCAGGGCGGGTCCCTGAGGTCCCCGTCGTAACTCGAGAACACCTGCCGCAACTCGAGAAAATCCAGGAAGTTCTCCCTTCCAGGCGAGATGAGGCCTATTTCCGATGAGGCCTCTGGAGACTAATGACACCAAACCTCTGGAACTTCGAAAGGGTCTTTCACACCCTTGCTGCAACTCAAGAAGTTCACCGCCATACCCGTCTCCACTCGAGAGGAAGCACGATCGTCCCGCCCACATCCAGAGGAGCCCCGTTTCCCCCTCGTAGCTCGAGATGAGGGATCCTTTCCCTGGTTTCAACGGGAAAGAATTCCCGGCGTTCCCGTCGCATCTCAAGAGGAGGCACTCTCAACAGGAAAGGCGAGAGGAACTCCATGGTCGTACCACCATTCCAAGAGTCCCCCAGATGTCTCAGTCCATTCCAGAGGAACCTCTTTGCCCTGCACTGGCTCATCTTTCACGCCGAGGAACGACTCACAACACGGTGGCACGTGGGACAGCCCTGTGGGAAAGCCTCGAGGGAAAGCCTCGAGGGAAAACCACAGATCCTTTGATCCACGCGACGGGAAGCGTGACATTGCTGCTACAGCCTGGAAGGAAAGCGCACGTGCATGCCCCCACTCGAGACGAGGCCTGACTCCCCTGGGGAGACTCCAGAAGTACCCAAAGATCCATGTCAGCCCCTGAGAGGAATCCTCGGTTCCCGCCCTGACTCCACACAAGCTTTTTGGCCCCGGTATCGATGGGAGAGGAATCCCGAGAGGCCCCCTAGCAACTCGCATGGGGACTGGCCTCTCCTGAGGCCACCAGGGCGGGTCCCTGAGGTCCCCGTCGTAACTCGAGAACACCTGCCGCAACTCGAGAAAATCCAGGAAGTTCTCCCTTCCAGGCGAGATGAGGCCTATTTCCGATGAGGCCTCTGGAGACTAATGACACCAAACCTCTGGAACTTCGAAAGGGTCTTTCACACACTTGCTGCAACTCAAGAAGTTCACCGCCATACCCGTCTCCACTCGAGAGGAAGCACGATGGTCCCGCCCACATCCAGAGGAGCCCCGTTTCCCCCTCGTAGCTCGAGATGAGGGATCCTTTCCCTGCTTTCAACGGGAAAGTATTCCCGGCGTTCCCGTCGCATCTCAAGAGGAGGCACTCTCAACAGGAAAGGCGAGAGGAACTCCATGGTCGTACCACCATTCCAAGAGTCCCCCAGATGTCTCAGTCCATTCCAGAGGAACCTCTTTGCCCTGCACTGGCTCATCTTTCACGCCGAGGATCGACTCACAACACGGTGGCACGTGGGACAGCCCTGTGGGAAAGCCTCGAGGGAAAGCCTCGAGGGAAAACCACAGATCCTTTGATCCACGCGACGGGAAGCGTGACATTGCTGCTACAGCCTGGAAGGAAAGCGCACGTGCATGCCCCCACTCGAGACGAGGCCTGACTCCCCTGGGGAGACTCCAGAAGTACCCAAAGATCCATGTCAGCCCCTGAGAGGAATCCTCGGTTCCGGCCCTGACTCCATACAAGGTTTTTGGCCCCGGTATCGACGGGAGAGGAATCCCGAGAGGCCCCCTAACAACTCGCATGGGGACTGGCCTCTCCTGAGGCCACCAGGGCGGGTCCCTGAGGTCCCCGTCGTAACTCGAGAACACCTGCCGCAACTTGAGAAAATCCAGGAAGTTCTCCCTTCCAGGCGAGATGAGGCCTATTTCCGATGAGGCGTCTGGAGACTAATGACACCTAACCTCTGGAACTTCGAAAGGGTCTTTCACACCCTTGCTGCAACTCAAGAAGTTCACCGCCATACCCGTCTCCACTCGAGAGGAAGCACGATGGTCCCGCCCACATCCAGAGGAGCCCCGTTTCCCCCTCGTAGATCGAGATGAGGGATCCTTTCCCTGCTTTCAACGGGAAAGAATTCCCGGCGTTCCCGTCGCATCTCAAGAGGAGGCACTCTCAACAGGAAAGGCGAGAGGAACTCCATGGTCGTACCACCATTCCAAGAGTCCGCCAGATGTCTCAGTCCATTCCAGAGGAACCTCTTTGCCCTGCACTGGCTCATTTTTCACGCCGAGAATCGACTCACACCACGGTGTCACGTGGGACAGCCCTGTGGGAAAGCCTCGAGGGAAAGCCTCGAGGGAAAACCGCAGATCCTTTGATCCACGCGACGGGAAGCGTGACATTGCTGCTACAGCCTGGAAGGAAAGCGCACGTGCATGCCCCCACTCGAGACGAGGCCTGACTCCCCTGGGGAGACTCCAGAAGTACCCAAAGATCCATGTCAGCCCCTGAGAGGAATCCTCGGTTCCGGCCCTGACTCCACACAAGCTTTTTGGCCCCGGTATCAACGGGAGAGGAATCCCGAGAGGCCCCCTAGCAACTCGCATGGGGACTGACCTCTCCTGAGGCCACCAGGGCGGGTCCCTGAGGTCCCCGTCGTAACTCGAGAACACCTGCCGCAACTCGAGAAAATCCAGGAAGTTCTCCCTTCCAGGCGAGATGAGGCCTATTTCCGATGAGGCGTCTGGAGACTAATGAAACCTAACCTCTGGAACTTCGAAAGGGTCTTTCACACCATTGCTGCAACTCAAGAAGTTCACCGCCATATCCGTCTCCACTTGAGAGGAAGCACGATGGTCCCGCCCACATCCAGAGGAGCCCCGTTTCCCCCTTGTAGCTCGAGATGAGGGATCCTTTCCCTGCTTTCAACGGGAAAGAATTCCCGGCGTTCCCGTCGCATCTCAAGAGGAGGCACTCTCAACAGGAAATGCGAGAGGAACTCCATGGTCGTACCACCCTTCCAAGAGTCCCCCAGATGTCTCAGTCCATTCCAGAGGAACCTCTTTGCCCTGCACTGGCTCATCTTTCACGCCGAGGATCGACTCACACCACGGTGGCACGTGGGACAGCCCTGTGGGAAAGCCTCGAGGGAAAACCACAGATCCTTTGATCCACGCGACGGGAAGAGTGACATTGCTGCTACAGCCTGGAAGGAAAGTGCACGTGCATGCCCCCACTCGAGACGAGGCCTGACTCCCCTGGGGAGACTCCAGAAGTACCCAAAGATCCATGTCAGCCCCTGAGAGGAATCCTCGGTTCCGGCCCTGACTCCACACAAGGTTTTTGGCCCCGGTATCGACGGGAGAGGAATCCCGAGAGGCCCCCTAGCAACTCGCATGGGGACTGGCCTCTCCGGAGGCCACCAGGGCGGGTCCCTGAGGTCCCCGTCGTAATTCGAGAACACCTGCCGCAACTCGAGAAAATCCAGGAAGTTCTCCCTTCCAGGCGAGATGAGGCCTATTTCCGATGAGGCCTCTGGAGACTAATGACACCAAACCTCTGGAACTTCGAAAGGGTCTTTCACACCCTTGCTGCAACTCAAGAAGTTCACCGCCATACCCGTCTCCACTCGAGAGGAAGCACGATGGTCCCGCCCACATCCAGAGGAGCCCCGTTTCCCCCTCGTAGCTCGAGATGAGGGATCCTTTCCCTGGTTTCAACGGGAAAGAATTCCCGGCGTTCCCGTCGCATCTCAAGAGGAGGCACTCTCAACAGGAAAGGCGAGAGGAACTCCATGGTCGTACCACCATTCCAAGAGTCCCCCAGATGTCTCAGTCCATTCCAGAGGAACCTCTTTGCCCTGCACTGGCTCGTCTTTCACGCCGAGGAACGACTCACAACACGGTGGCACGTGGGACAGCCCTGTGGGAAAGCCTCGAGGGAAAGCCTCGAGGGAAAACCACAGATCCTTTGATCCACGCGACGGGAAGCGTGACATTGCTGCTACAGCCTGGAAGGAAAGCGCACGTGCATGCCCCCACTCGAGACGAGGCCTGACTCCCCTGGGGAGACTCCAGAAGTACCCAAAGATCCATGTCAGCCCCTGAGAGGAATCCTCGGTTCCAGCCCTGACTCCACACAAGCTTTTTGGCCCCGGTATCGATGGGAGAGGAATCCCGAGAGGCCCCCTAGCAACTCGCATGGGGACTGGCCTCTCCTGAGGCCACCAGGGCGGGTCCCTGAGGTCCCCGTCGTAACTCGAGAACACCTGCCGCAACTCGAGAAAATCCAGGAAGTTCTCCCTTCCAGGCGAGATGAGGCCTATTTCCGATGAGGCCTCTGGAGACTAATGACACCAAACCTCTGGAACTTCGAAAGGGTCTTTCACACCCTTGCTGCAACTCAAGAAGTTCACCGCCATACCCGTCTCCACTCGAGAGGAAGCACGATGGTCCCGCCCACATCCAGAGGAGCCCCGTTTCCCCCTCGTAGCTCGAGATGAGGGATCCTTTCCCTGCTTTCAACGGGAAAGTATTCCCGGTGTTCCCGTCGCATCTCAAGAGGAGGCACTCTCAACAGGAAAGGCGAGAGGAACTCCATGGTCGTACCACCATTCCAAGAGTCCCCCAGATGTCTCAGTCCATTCCAGAGGAACCTCTTTGCCCTGCACTGGCTCATCTTTCACGCCGAGGATCGACTCACAATACTGTGGCATGTGGGGCAGCCCTGTGGGAAAGCCTCGAGGGAAAGCCTCGAGGGAAAACCACAGATCCTTTGATCCACGCGACGGGAAGCGTGACATTGCTGCTACAGCCTGGAAGGAAAGCGCACGTGCATGCCCCCACTCGAGACGAGGCCTGACTCCCCTGGGGAGACTCCAGAAGTACCCAAAGATCCATGTCAGCCCCTGAGAGGAATCCTCGGTTCCGGCCCTGACTCCATACAAGGTTTTTGGCCCCGGTATCGACGGGAGAGGAATCCCGAGAGGCCCCCTAACAACTCGCATGGGGACTGGCCTCTCCTGAGGCCACCAGGGCGGGTCCCTGAGGTCCCCGTCGTAACTCGAGAACACCTGCCGCAACTCGAGAAAATCCAGGAAGTTCTCCCTTCCAGGCGAGATGAGGCCTATTTCCGATGAGGCGTCTGGAGACTAATGACACCTAACCTCTGGAACTTCGAAAGGGTCTTTCACACCCTTGCTGCAACTCAAGAAGTTCACCGCCATACCCGTCTCCACTCGAGAGGAAGCACGATGGTCCCGCCCACATCCAGAGGAGCCCCGTTTCCCCCTCGTAGATCGAGATGAGGGATCCTTTCCCTGCTTTCAACGGGAAAGAATTCCCGGCGTTCCCGTCGCATCTCAAGAGGAGGCACTCTCAACAGGAAAGGCGAGAGGAACTCCATGGTCGTACCACCATTCCAGGAGTCCCCCAGATGTCTCAGTCCATTCCAGAGGAACCTCTTTGCCCTGCACTGGCTCATTTTTCACGCCGAGAATCGACTCACACCACGGTGTCACGTGGGACAGCCCTGTGGGAAAGCCTCGAGGGAAAGCCTCGAGGGAAAACCGCAGATCCTTTGATCCACGCGACGGGAAGCGTGACATTGCTGCTACAGCCTGGAAGGAAAGCGCACGTGCATGCCCCCACTCGAGACGAGGCCTGACTCCCCTGGGGAGACTCCAGAAGTACCCAAAGATCCATGTCAGCCCCTGAGAGGAATCCTCGGTTCCGGCCCTGACTCCACACAAGGTTTTTGGCCCCGGTATCAACGGGAGAGGAATCCCGAGAGGCCCCCTAGCAACTCGCCTAGGGACTGGCCTCTTCTGAGGCCACCAGGGCGGGTCCCTGAGGTCCCCGTCGTAATTCGAGAACACCTGCCGCAACTCGAGAAAATCCAGGAAGTTCTCCCTTCCAGGCGAGATGAGGCCTATTTCCGATGAGGCCTCTGGAGACTAATGACACCTAACCTCTGGAACTTCGAAAGGGTCTTTCACACCCTTGCTGCAACTCAAGAAGTTCACCGCCATACCCGTCTCCACTCGAGAGGAAGCACGATGGTCCCGCCCACATCCAGAGGAGCCCCGTTTCCCCCTCGTAGCTCGAGATGAGGGATCCTTTCCCTGCTTTCAACGGGAAAGAATTCCCGGCGTTCCCGTCGCAACTCAAGAGGAGGCACTCTCAACAGGAAAGGCGAGAGGAACTCCATGGTCGTACCACCATTCCAAGAGTCCCCCAGATGTCTCAGTCCATTCCAGAGGAACCTCTTTGCCCTGCACTGGCTCATCTTTCACGCCGAGGATCGACTCACACCACGGTGGCACGTGAGACAGCCCTGTGGGAAAGCCTCGAGGGAAAACCACAGATCCTTTGATCCACGCGACGGGAAGCGTGACATTGCTGCTACAGCCTGGAAGGAAAGTGCACGTGCATGCCCCCACTGGAGACGAGGCCTGACTCCCCTGGGGAGACTCCAGAAGTACCCAAAGATCCATGTCAGCCCCTGAGAGGAATCCTCGGTTCTGGCCCTGACTCCACACAAGGTTTTTGGCCCCGGTATCGACGGGAGAGGAATCCTGAGAGGCCCCCTAGCAACTCGCATGGGGACTGGCCTCTCCTGAGGCCACCAGGGCGGGTCCCTGAGGTCCCCGTCGTAACTCGAGAACACCTGCCGCAACTCGAGAAAATCCAGGAAGTTCTCCCTTCCAGGCGAGATGAGGCCTATTTCCGATGAGGCGTCTGGAGACTAATGACACCTAACCTCTGGAACTTCGAAAGGGTCTTTCACACCCTTGCTGCAACTCAAGAAGTTCACCGCCATACCCGTCTCCACTCGAGAGGAAGCACGATGGTCCCGCCCACATCCAGAGGAGCCCCGTTTCCCCCTCGTAGCTCGAGATGAGGGATCCTTTCCCTGCTTTCAACGGGAAAGAATTCCCGGCGTTCCCGTCGCATCTCAAGAGGAGGCACTCTCAACAGGAAAGGCGAGAGGAACTCCATGGTCGTACCACCATTCCAAGAGTCCCCCAGATGTCTCAGTCCATTCCAGAGGAACCTCTTTGCCCTGCACTGGCTCATCTTTCACGCCGAGGATCGACTCACACCACGGTGGCACGTGGGACAGCCCTGTGGGAAAGCCTCGAGGGAAAGCCTCGAGGGAAAACCACAGATCCTTTGATCCACGCGACGGGAAGCGTGACATTGCTGCTACAGCCTGGAAGGAAAGCGCACGTGCATGCCCCCACTCGAGACGAGGCCTGACTCCCCTGGGGAGACTCCAGAAGTACCCAAAGATCCATGTCAGCCCCTGAGAGGAATCCTCGGTTCCGGCCCTGACTCCACACAAGGTTTTTGGCCCCGGTATCGACGGGAGAGGAATCCCGAGAGGCCGCCTAGCAACTCGCATGGGGACTGGCCTCTCCGGAGGCCACCAGGGCGGGTCCCTGAGGTCCCCGTCGTAACTCGAGAACACCTGCCGCAACTCGAGAAAATCCAGGAAGTTCTCCCTTCCAGGCGAGATGAGGCCTATTTCCGATGAGGCCTCTGGAGACTAATGACACCAAACCTCTGGAACTTCGAAAGGGTCTTTCACACCCTTGCTGCAACTCAAGAAGTTCACCGCCATACCCGTCTCCACTCGAGAGGAAGCACGATGGTCCCGCCCACATCCAGAGGAGCCCCGTTTTCCCCTCGGTGCTCGAGATGAGGGATCCTTTCCCTGGTTTCAACGGGAAAGAATTCCCGGCGTTCCCGTCGCATCTCAAGTGGAGGCACTCTCAACAGGAAAGGCGAGAGGAACTCCATGGTCGTACCACCATTCCAAGAGTCCCCCAGATGTCTCAGTCCATTCCAGAGGAACCTCTTTGCCCTGCACTGGCTCATCTTTCACGCCGAGGATCGACTCACAAAACGGTGGCACGTGGGACAGCCCTGTGGGAAAGCCTCGAGGGAAAGCCTCGAGGGAAAACCACAGATCCTTTGATCCACGCGACGGGAAGCGTGACATTGCTGCTACAGGCTGGAAGGAAAGTGCACGTGCATGCCCCCACTCGAGACGAGGCCTGACTCCCCTGGGGAGACTCCAGAAGTACCCAAAGATCCATGTCAGCCCCTGAGAGGAATCCTCGGTTCCGGCCCTGACTGCACACAAGGTTTTTGGCCCCGGTATCGACGGGAGAGGAATCCCGAGAGGCCCCCTAGCAACTCGCATGGGGACTGGCCTCTCCTGAGGCCACCAGGGCGGGTCCCTGAGGTCCCCGTCGTAACTCGAGAACACCTGCCGCAACTCGAGAAAATCCAGGAAGTTCTCCCTTCCAGGCGAGATGAGGCCTATTTCCGATGAGGCCTCTGGAGACTAATGACACCTAACCTCTGGAACTTCGAAAGGGTCTTTCACACCCTTGCTGCAACTCAAGAAGTTCACCGCCATACCCGTCTCCACTCGAGAGGAAGCACGATGGTCCCGCCCACATCCAGAGGAGCCCCGTTTCCCCCTCGTAGCTCGAGATGAGGGATCCTTTCCCTGCTTTCAACGGGAAAGTATTCCCGGCGTTCCCGTCGCATCTCAAGAGGAGGCACTCTCAATAGGAAAGGCGAGAGGAACTCCATGGTCGTACCACCATTCCAAGAGTCCCCCAGATGTCTCAGTCCATTCCAGAGGAACCTCTTTGCCCTGCACTGGCTCATCTTTCAAGCCGAGGATCGACTCACAACACGGTGGCACGTGGGACAGCCCTGTGGCAAAGCCTCGAGGGAAAGCCTCGAGGGAAAACCACAGATCCTTTGATCCACGCGATGGGAAGCGTGACATTGCTGCTACAGCCTGGAAGGAAAGCGCACGTGCATGCCCCCACTCGAGACGAGGCCTGACTCCCCTGGGGAGACTCCAGAAGTACCCAAAGATCCATGTCAGCCCCTGAGAGGAATCCTCGGTTCCGGCCCTGACTCCACACAAGCTTTTTGGCCCCGGTATCGACGGGAGAGGAATCCCGAGAGGCCCCGTAGCAACTCGCATGGGGACTGGCCTCTCCTGAGGCCACCAGGGCGGGTCCCTGAGGTCCCCGTCGTAACTCGAGAACACCTGCCGCAACTCGAGAAAATCCAGGAAGTTCTCCCTTCCAGGCGAGATGAGGCCTATTTCCGATGAGGCGTCTGGAGACTAATGACACCTAACCTCTGGAACTTCGAAAGGGTCTTTCACACCCTTGCTGCAACTCAAGAAGTTCACCGCCATACCCGTCTCCACTCGAGAGAAAGCACGATGGTCCCGCCCATATCCAGAGGAGCCCCGTTTCCCCCTCGTAGCTCGAGATGAGGGATCCTTTCCCTCCTTTCAACGGGAAAGAATTCCCGGCGTTCCCGTCGCATCTCAAGAGGAGGCACTCTCAACAGGAAAGGCGAGAGGAACTCCATGGTCGTACCACCATTCCAAGAGTCCCCCAGATGTCTCAGTCCATTCCAGAGGAACCTCTTTGCCCTGCACTGGCTCATTTTTCACGCCGAGAATCGACTCACACCACGGTGTCACGTGGGACAGCCCTGTGGGAAAGCCTCGAGGGAAAGCCTCGAGGGAAAACCGCAGATCCTTTGATCCACGCGACGTGAAGCGTGACATTGCTGCTACAGCCTGGAAGGAAAGTGCACGTGCATGCCCCCACACGAGACGAGGCCTGTCTCCCCTGGCGAGACTCCAGAAGTACCCAAAGATCCATATCAGTCCCTGAGAGGAATCCTCGGTTCCAGCCCTGTCTCCACACAAGGTTTTTGGCCCCGGTATCGACGGGAGAGGAATCCCGAGGGGCCCCCTAGCAACACGCATAGGGACTGGCCTCTCCTGAGGCCAACAGGGCGGGTCCCTGAGGTCCCCGTCGTAACTCGAGAACACCTGCCGCAACTCGAGAAAATCAAGGAAGTTCTCCCTTCCAGGCGAGATGAGGCCTATTTCCGATGAGGCGTCTGGAGACTAATGACACCTAACCTCTGGAACTTCGAAAGGGTATTTCACACCCTTGCTGCAACTCAAGAAGTTCACCGCCATACCCGTCTCCACTCGAGAGAAAGCACGATGGTCCCGCCCACATCCAGAGGAGCCCCGTTTCCCCCTCGTAGCTCGAGATGAGGGATCCTTTCCCTGCTTTCAACGGGAAAATATTCCCGGCGTTCCCGTCGCATCTCAAGAGGAGGCACTCTCAACAGGAAAGGCGAGAGGAACTCCATGGTCGTACCACCATTCCAAGAGTCCCCCAGATGTCTCAGTCCATTCCAGAGGAACCTCTTTGCCCTGCACTGGCTCATCTTTCACGCCGAGGATCGACTCACACCACGGTGGCACGTGGGACAGCCCTGTGGGAAAGCCTCGAGGGAAAACCACAGATCATTTGATCCACGCGACAGGTAGCGTGACATTGCTGCTACAGCCTGGAAGGAAAGTGCACGTGCATGCCCCCACTCGAGACGAGGCCTGACTCCCCTGGGGAGACTCCAGAAGTACCCAAAGATCCATGTCAGCCCCTGAGAGGAATCCTCGGTTCCGGCCCTGACTCCACACAAGGTTTTTGGCCCCGGTATCGACGGGAGAGGAATCCCGAGAGGCCCCCTAACAACTCGCATGGGGACTGGCCTCTCCTGAGGCCACCAGGGCGGGTCCCTGAGGTCCCCGTCGTAACTCGAGAACACCTGCCGCAACTCGAGAAAATCCAGGAAGTTCTCCCTTCCAGGCGAGATGAGGCCTATTTCCGATGAGGCGTCTGGAGACTAATGACACCTTACCTGTGGAACTTCGAAAGGGTCTTTCACAGCCTTTCTGCAACTCAAGAAGTTCACCACCATACCCTGCCGGAAGCCAGTGTGAGGAATCCCGCCCGTGACAAGGTCATGAGGAAGGAAGCTGACATACGCAAGGCGTGCTCAGACTTCAGGGACCCCTCTGGATATTCCTAAGCATGTACCCCAGCAAAAATCTGCTGGCTTTTGTGCTCTGCTTTTCCACTTTTCTGATATTCTCTGGAAAAAAGTCAATTCAGGGTTTTAGTCTTCTGCATTTGAAAGGGATGTTTCAGTTAAACCCCTCTGATAGCTCTCTAGTCTGCCTAACAGGTTCCCCAGACCTCTTACAGCTTGTGAATTGCTTACAGCCCCCCAACCGCGAGAGGCACAAAGCTTACAGCTTGTGAATTGCTTACAGCCCCCCAACCGCGGGAGGCACAAAGCTTAAAAGCATCTTAAAGATACAGAGCCTTTTCTAAAGAGTTAAAAATTATATTGGTAGAGGGTTTTCACTGTTGACTCAAGGATTGCTGCCAGACCTCCTTATTCTTTATCTTTTAGGCACCTGGAAGGATGTTAATGTAAGCAGGATGTAGAAAAAGATACATAGTAGTTTTGATGTTAGCAACACTAGACTTTTGAGTTAATTGCTTCTCTTTTGCTATAAATCACTGCACTCCCTCTACTTGTTATAAGTTGCTGTATCCTTGCTGTCTAAGAATGTAACTTTCTTTAGTGCTTTCCGAGAGTGGCACCAGACCTTGGGAAGATCAACACAAATAAGTCTTGTGGTTGACAAACCCTTATCAGAAAAAAGGCTGTAAAATGTTAATTGGCCCTTTTGGTTGGAAGATGATGTAAATTACCTAAGACTTGTGTATACAATTAGGTATGCAGAGAGAAAAGCCTGGTTTTGATAAGAGTCTGGACTGCTAACGCTGCATAACTTTGTGTTACCCATTGATCTCCATGTTTTATCAAAAGTATAAAAGGCCTTCTGAACAATAAAGGACGGGACCAGATTCTCAGACCAGTTTCTCGGACTAGTCTCGGCCTGGTTTCTTGGGAATCTGGCTCCCCCCCTGTCTCTCTCTCTCTCTCTTTTTCTCTCCCTTTTCTTCCCTCTGCTCTTTACTTTAATTTCAGGCTGAATTTCCATCTGGGGCGCGGAGGCTCGCCAGGTCTACTTATTTGCCCTGGTTATTAAGATCCGCGAGAAAGGGAGCTTAAGGCGAGGCACCCTTAGATATTCAAGCGGGCACCGGTGGCCCAACGTAGATGGTGCAAATTCCTTGTCTGGAATTTTATTGGTCTTCCGCGTAAACCAAGCTATTCAGCCCTCTTTCTCCACTTAATCTTCCTACTGCACTACAGTTTCTTAATCTAATCTTATATTAATAAATAAACAAGTCTTTCCACGCCAACGCCGTCCACCCTTCGAATTCCCTGGATCCACCGGGGCTGGACCCCGGCAAGTGGCGCCCGGAACAGGCTATTCGAAGGTAGGTTCCTCGGAGCAAAAGCTCCCCCCGGAGCACTCTCTGTAGCTCCCCCCGGAGCACTCTCTGTTGCTCCCCCCGGAGCACTCTCTGTTGCTCCCCCCCGGAGTGACTTAATCACTCCCCCCGGAGTACTTTCGGGTACTCCCCCAGTGTTGAGTGTTCGGGACGGCTAGGACCCCACTCAGGGTGCCGCGGACCCCCCTGTAGGATAGACAGGGTGAGGAGGAGTGGGAAGTGTTCAAGGGTTTAAGAGAAACCTGGTGCTCTAGAGGTTGAAAAGAAACCTGCTATCTTAGGGTTGAAAACAAAACCCCCCTCGCCAAAGGTAAAACCTTTTTGTTGAGGTAGACTTTTCTATAAGACTTAATTTTCTGACATGGGTAACAGTGAATCAAAAGAAAGACAGCTTTTTACAGGAGTAATCTTGCAGTTACTAACTAAACGAGGAATTAAAGTTAAAAAATCCAATATTCATTCATTTTTTTCCTTTGTACAAGAACAGTGTCCCTGGTTTCCAGAAGAAGGCACTGTTAACTTAGACACCTGGGAGAGAGTAGGAAAACAACTAAAAACTTACCATGCTGAACATGGCTCACAAAAGGTGCCTACTGACGCCTTTTCCTTATGGAATATAATTAGGGACGCTCTAGACCCTGCCCCTGAATCTGAAAAGGTACATCTTAAAGAGGAAAGTGCAGAGAAAAAGGTATCTATCGAAGAGGAGAGTGATGAAAAGGAGGCTACACCTAACTATCGGCAGTTGAGTCAAATGATAGCTGCAATGACTGCCCAAGAAAAGGTAATAGATAGAGATGACAAAAAAGAGCAGCTTTCAGATGAGGAAGATTTGGAAGAGGAAGTAAGTCAAGATCATTCTGATGAGGACTGGTCTTTATTAAATAAAGATGCTCCAAGGAGTTTAAGAGAAACTTCTCCAATTAGATTATCTGCTCCAAAGAGCTTAATAAAAACTTCCCCAACCAGACCACCTGCTTCCACAAATTCAAGAGAAATTTCCTTAATTAAGCCTTCTGCTTCCAGAGGCTCAAGACAAATGTCCCCCATCAGATTATATGCACCTGAGAGTTTAAGGCCAGATTCCCCAGATAAAACATCCGTAAGACCTAAACACAGAACGGATAAAAAATTCCCAAAGTACGAAGAAAGTGACATAGGACACCCCTTGCCCCCCCCTCCCTATAAGGGTGAGGGGCCTCCACTAGAAGCTCCCCGAAGAAGAGTTTTCTCTAGCCCAGATGATGAACTTGATCCCCACCTTGAGGCTTGTTTCCCCATAATATTTGGTGGAAGTGGTGGGAGAACAGCCCCCCACTGGGAACCCATTCCAATGAAAATGATTAAAGAACTCAAACAGGCTTGTGCTTTGTATGGGCCTAAAGCCCCGTACACTGTATCATTGGTGGAAGCTTTAGCGGGCAGATGGATGACACCCCATGACTGGAAGACAGTCGCTAAAGCTTGTCTGTCTGGAGGTCAATATGTACTTTGGAGAACTGAATATGAAGATCTAGCCCAAAAACAGGCTGATGCTAACCAAAAATATGGCCCAAGATATATTATAAAAAATATGTTGGCAGGGACTAATGATTTTGGAACACTTAGAGATCAAATGGGATTAGATAAAACCACTTTAGATCAAGTAACCGCCTGCGCCCTTGGGGCTTGGCGTTTGTTGCCTGAAGGGAAAGAATCTACCTCTTCCTTCTCAAATGTTAAACAAAAACCAGAAGAGCCATATGAAGACTTTATATCAAGACTTGCAGAGGAAGTCAACAGAGTAATTTCCAACACTGAGGCAGCTAGTATATTGATAAAACAACTGGCATTTGAAAATGCTAATTCTACCTGCCAGGCCATTTTACGTCCTATTAAAAAAACTGGGGAAATAATAGATTATATCAGGCAATGTGCAGATGTAGGACCAGCAATGATGCAGGGCGTTGCCATAGCTGCAGCCATAAAGGGAAATTCTTACCAGCAGGCAGTACAGTCCTTTTTTACAAATAGAAATAACCCGTCAAAGAGTCATTCCAGTAGTCCAGGCCAGAATATTGGTTTATCCAAGGCCTGCTTCTCTTGCGGACGGGAAGGGCACCTTATGCGAGCTTGTCCCCAAAAAGCAGCCGGTTCTTCTCTGCCGAATTCTCCCTCCCCGGCTGTGCCTACTAATCTCCCTAGATCTCTCTGCCCTCGTTGTCAAAAAGGATATCACTGGGCAAAAGAATGTAGGTCACAATTCCATAGAAATGGAGCCTTTTTGGGCCCCGACCAGCAGTCGGGAAACGGATTGAGGGGCCAGCCTCAGGCCCCGACAACAATTGGGGCAGCCTCACTGAACCCATTCATTCCCTTCGTCCCATCGCAGAACTCATCAGAGCAACCCCAGGCAGCGCAGGACTGGACCTCAGTTCCACCACCTCAGCAATATTAACACCAGATAGCCCCACTGTAAAAATACCTACAGGAGTTAAAGGCCCATTACCAACAGGTTTAGTAGGAATTATACTAGGCAGAAGTTCCTTAGCTATGCAAGGTCTCACAATCATCCCTGGAGTAATTGACTCAGATTATACAGGAGAAATCCAGATAATGATTTCACCCCCAACTAAAACTTTCCAAATACATCAGGGACAAAGAATAGCCCAACTTTTGCTTTTGCCTTACCACACTGCAATTGGGCGCACAGCTACTCAAAATGAAAGGCAGGATAAAGGATTTGGGTCTAGTGATATGGTTTTTTGGATAACAGAAATTACTCAGAAACGTCCTATGAAGACTATCCTGATTAATGGCAAGTCTATTGTGGGGTTATTAGACACAGGAGCAGATGTTTCTTGCATTTCAGGAAAAGACTGGCCCAGCTCCTGGCCCACACATACTACTGAAAATAACTTGGTGGGGATAGGAAGAGCCCCCACAATAGCCAAAAGTGCAAAAATTTTAGATTGGCAATTTGAGGATACCCGTGGAACTTTCCAACCTTATGTCGTTCCTTCGCTCCCCCTTACCCTGTGGGGGAGGGACGTGCTATCTCAAATGGGAGTGTTACTTTTTAGCCCTGATGATAAAGTGACCTCTCAGATGTTGCAGATGGGCTATGATCCATCAAAAGGATTGGGTAAACAACAGACAGGAATAATTGAGCCAATTTGCCCAACTCCTCGCAAGCTACGTGCTGGATTGGGATATCCAAATTTATAATTGAGGCCATTGTTTTTGCTGCCGACCCCATCACATGGAAATCTCAAGATCCGGTGTGGGTAGAACAGTGGCCTCTGCATAAGGAAAAATTATTGGCAGCTAAAGCATTAATCTTTGAACAATTAGAATTGGGACATATTGAGCCCTCCAATAGCCCCTGGAACACTCCTATTTTTGTCATTAAGAAAAAATCTGGTAAATGGCGACTTTTACAGGATTTGAGAGCTATTAATGCCACCATGGAGGACATGGGGGCCTTACAGCCTGGGCTCCCTTCCCCAGTAGCCGTTCCAGAGGGATATAATATAATTGTTATTGATTTACAAGATTGTTTTTTCACTATTCCCTTAAATCCTGAGGATAAAAAGCGATTTGCCTTTAGTCTGCCATCAGAAAATCTTAAACAGCCTTATTTACGGTTTCAGTGGAAGGTTCTGCCTCAGGGAATGAAAAATAGCCCTACTTTATGCCAAAAATTTGTTAATGCCGCTCTAGAAGATACTAGGGCTAAATATGAACACGTGTATATGATTCACTATATGGATGATATTTTAATAGCTCATCCTGATAGAGTTCACCTGCAGACTGTGCTCCAGGACCTGACCCAGGCATTGACAGACAGAGGCCTAAAAATTGCCCCAGAAAAAATTCAAATCAATCCGCCCATAACTTACTTAGGAAGAGTCATAAATTCGGAAACGGTGACTCATACCCCGCTGCAATTGAGAAAAGACCATCTTATTACTTTAAATGATTATCAAAAACTCTTAGGTGATATTAATTGGATTAGACCATATTTAAAATTAACCACTGCCGAATTAAAACCTCTTTTTTAACACTTTACGCGGGGATCCTGATCCAACCTCAAAAAGACAATTAACAGCTGAGGCTCAAGAAGCCCTAGGCAAAGTAGAAGCAGCCTTATCAAATAGCTATGTAAAAAGAATTGATTTGACGATGACGTGGCAGTTCCTTTGCCTAGCTACTCCAACGGCGCCTACGGGAGTTCTGTGGCAACGCGGCCCTTTAGAATGGATCCATCTTCCTACCCAAGCTAAAAAAGTCGTGGCTTCTTATCCTGGTTTAATTGCCACATTAATGCTAAAAGGAAGGAAGCGGAGCATTGAATTGTTTGGTAAAGAGCCATCAGAGATTGTAATTCCATATAATAAGGAGCAGCTTGATGCTCTTTTAATGTTTGATGAAGACTGGCAGATTGCCATAGGGAATTACTGTGGTCAAATTTTGCATCATTTACCCTCGCATGTTTTACTAAATTTTATGTCTAACCATCCAGTTATTTTTCCTGTCCGGTGTAAACAGTTCCCTATTTCAGATGCTCAGGTAGTCTTTACTGATGGATCGGCTAACGGTAGAGCCTCTATAGTCACAAGAGATCATCAAAAACTTTTGGAAACACAAGAAACTTCAGCTCAAAGGGCTGAAATCACAGCTGTTATTGAGGCCTTTGTTATGTTTGCGGAGAAAGAATTTAACCTTTATTCTGACTCTCAGTATGTGGTCAGGCTGTTTCCACACATTGAGACTGCAGTTTTGCCTGAAAACAAAACTGCTATCTTCCATTTGTTAACTAAACTGCAGCAGCAAATATGGAAAAGAAATCGGGCGTTCTTTATCGGCCACATTCGGGCTCATTCTGGCCTGCCTGGCCCTTTAAATGCTCTCAATGAATTGGCAGATTCGTTAACCAGGATTTCAGTGGCTTCTGTTTTTGAAGAAGCTCGAGCTTCTCACTCACTTCATCACCAAAATGCCACTGCCTTACGATACCAGTTTCAAATTCCTCGAGAATCTGCCCGAGAGATTGTTCGTTCTTGTTCACATTGTCCTACTACCGTGAATGCTTTGCCTCTGGGAGTTAACCCTCGCGGTCTCAAACCTAATGCACTCTGGCAAATGGATGTAACCCATGTCTCTTCATTTGGAAAACTGTCTTTTGTTCATGTAACTGTAGATACCTTCTCTCATGTTATTATTGCCACTGCTCGTACAGGGGAAGCAGTTAAAGATGTAATACAACATCTTTTTACATGCTTTTCCTATCTGGGCTTGCCAAAAGCTTTAAAAACTGATAATGCTCCTGCTTACACTTCTAAATCTTTTCAGCAATTCTGTACAAGATTTCAAATTAAACATAACACCGGCATCCCTTATAACCCACAAGGACAAGCCATTGTGGAAAGAGCACATCAAACACTGAAAATCCATATTCAAAAACTAAAAGAAGGGGAATTTAAATATAGTTCCCCCCATCAGATTTTGCAACATGCTCTTTTCGTAATAAATAACTTAAATGCTGATTCATCCGGAAACACTGCAATGCTTCGCCATTGGTGCCCAGAGCAATTGAATGCAAAACCATTAGTAAAATGGAGGGACCTTCTTTCCGGACAATGGAAAGGTCCTGACCCCTTATTAACCAATGGGCGAGGGTATGCTTGTGTTTTTCCACAGGACGCGGACGCTCCGATTTGGGTTCCAGACAGACTAATTCGCCATGTCTCAGCTCCCCGGATACCAGAATCCCCCGCCACCGCGATCTCTAAAAAGGAAGAAACTCCCTCTTCCCCCGCTCCCTCCGCCAGCACGGGAAACGCCGCTGACCCCAGGACAGCTGACATTGGAGATCCCGGATAGGCGCGGATCGGAGCCACCCACTGGACAGATGTCACGACTTCAGATACAGGATATTGCACCCCCTGATTTTTTGCCTCGCAGGAATCCATTAGGACGCCCAGCTCAGTCAACCCAACAAGCCTCCTTGCCCACCTGGGGACAGATTAAAGCTCTCTGTCGCCAGGCACAGGGGATAGCTACCCTACAGGGATCGTCAGTCTCTCCTGAAAAGGTGTTTATTGCCATGCTTGCCTTGCTCTCTTGCCAGGTAAGCGCTGCTCCCATTCCAACCAAATATTGGGCGTTTCTCCCGGATCCTCCAACTTTCCAAGTTGTTACTTGGAACAGTGACCCCATACGAGTTAGTACAGACCAGCCTCGCCTTTTGGGAGGATCTTATACTTCCTATACAAAAGACCAATACCCTATTAATTTCAATTATACCTTTAAAGGACTAGCAGATGATTTTCCTGTCTGCTTTAATTTTCCTCCTGGCCTTACAGGAGACTTCTTTACCAAGACAGGATGCATTGGAGCCTCCACAAAAGCAGTTATGACAGATTCCCCAACCTCTAAATTTGCATCTATAGGGGATCGGTCTGCTTGGATATTACGAACCCGTATGCCTGGGGTCCTTGGCCCCTATAAGTCTTTGTCTCTCAAAACTCCATCAGAATATCCAAATTGTGATGATGTTGCTCCCTCAGATGTTATTTGGAAAACTATAGATGATCATTCAGGATATCCGATTTGGAAATCTTGTATTTATAATTCGAGAGTAGATTACAATATGCCGGGAGGAAGAAATTGTGCGATTCAGGACTGGAGCAACCCAAATCCAGGTCAAGACCCTGAGTCTGACGATGACTTTATCAATAGATTGGATAATTGGAAAGAATATTCAATTTCTTGGCCGTTAGTTGCCACCAGACGGCATCATAACCAATTTGTTCCCCCTATGCTGTCTTATATAACTAGAGGTAAAACCTTTTGGCAGCCAGAAATTTGGAGAGCCCTTGCGGCTACCGCCCCTATTATTTTAATCCGACCAAAAAATACCTCTATTTACTCTATTTTAGCTTGTCTACCCTCTCCTTATGTTTTTCTTTTCACTAATGATTCTGAAAGACTTAACATACAATTGAATTATACAGGTGGACCCCATGTAGTGTCTTGTGAACAATGTATGCTTTCATCCTGTTTAACTCCTCAATATAAAGTTTGCTCTTTCATGGTTTTAAAACGTCCGCCCTATCTCATGGTACCTGTAACTGTAGCCACGTATTGGTATGATAACCATGGCCTAGCTGTACTGCAACAGCTACAAGATTTAATGCGAACACGACGGTTTGTGGGCTTACTTGTTTTGGGAATATCAGCTTTGATAACCGCAATTACTTCTGTTACTGTGGCGGCATTATCATTGTCTCAACAAGTGTATACTGCCCAATATGTTGACACCGTATCCAAAAATGTTTCTCTAACGCTGGCAACCCAGGAAATTATAGATAGGAAGCTAGAAATAAGGATTGATGCCTTAGAAGAAGCAGTAATGCATATTGGGAATGAATTACAGAGTCTGAAAATGAAATTGGCTCTTTCATGTCATGCCGATTACCGGTGGATATGTGTTACATCCCTGAAAGTAAATGAGACAGATTTTAAATGGGAGAGGGTCAAAAATCATATTTTAGGTGTCTGGAACAGCTCAGATATTAGTTTAGATTTAGGGAAACTTCATAATCAGATTCAGACCTTGGAACACTCCCGATTAGATTTTACCGCCGCAGGAGAAGCCAATGACTTTTTCCACACCTTCTCTGACTTCATTTCTGGAAAAACTCTTCTGACTACTGTCTCTAGCTATGCTGCTGTGGGTGCCATAATCCTGCTCCTTGTAATCGTGCTTCCTTGTGTTGTCAGGACTCTTCGGCAGAGCATTCGGAATCTCGCGACTGAACTGCACCTAATTTTTTTAAAAAACTAATAAAGAAGGGGGAGTTGCCGGAAGCCAGTGTGAGGAATCCCGCCCGTGACAAGGTCATGAGGAAGGAAGCTGACATACGCAAGGCGTGCTCAGACTTCAGGGACCCCTCTGGATATTCCTAAGCATGTACCCCAGCAAAAATCTGCCGGCTTTTGTGCTCTGCTTTTCCACTTTTCTGATATTCTCTGGAAAAAAGTCAATTCAGGGTTTTAGTCTTCTGCATTTGAAAGGGATGTTTCAGTTAAACCCCTCTGATAGCTCTCTAGTCTGCCTAACAGGTTCCCCAGACCTCTTACAGCTTGTGAATTGCTTACAGCCCCCCAACCGCGAGAGGCACAAAGCTTACAGCTTGTGAATTGCTTACAGCCCCCCAACCGCGGGAGGCACAAAGCTTAAAAGCATCTTAAAGATACAGAGCCTTTTCTAAAGAGTTAAAAATTATATTGGTAGAGGGTTTTCACTGTTGACTCAAGGATTGCTGCCAGACCTCCTTATTCTTTATCTTTTAGGCACCTGGAAGGATGTTAATGTAAGCAGGATGTAGAAAAAGATACATAGTAGTTTTGATGTTAGCAACACTAGACTTTTGAGTTAATTGCTTCTCTTTTGCTATAAATCACTGCACTCCCTCTACTTGTTATAAGTTGCTGTATCCTTGCTGTCTAAGAATGTAACTTTCTTTAGTGCTTTCCGAGAGTGGCACCAGACCTTGGGAAGATCAACACAAATAAGTCTTGTGGTTGACAAACCCTTATCAGAAAAAAGGCTGTAAAATGTTAATTGGCCCTTTTGGTTGGAAGATGATGTAAATTACCTAAGACTTGTGTATACAATTAGGTATGCAGAGAGAAAAGCCTGGTTTTGATAAGAGTCTGGACTGCTAACGCTGCATAACTTTGTGTTACCCATTGATCTCCATGTTTTATCAAAAGTATAAAAGGCCTTCTGAACAATAAAGGACGGGACCAGATTCTCAGACCAGTTTCTCGGACTAGTCTCAGCCTGGTGTCTTGGGAATATGGCTCCCCCCGTGTCTCTCTCTCTCTCTCTTTTTCTCTCCCTTTTCTTCCCTCTGCTCTTTACTTTAATTTCAGGCTGAATTTCCATCTGGGGCGCGGAGGATCGCCAGGTCTACTTATTTGCCCTGGTTATTAAGATCCGCGAGAAAGGGAGCTTAAGGCGAGGCACCCTTAGATATTCAAGCGGGCACCGGTGGCCCAACGTAGATGGTGCAAATTCCTTGTCTGGAATTTTATTGGTCTTCCGCGTAAACCAAGCTATTCAGCCCTCTTTCTCCACTTAATCTTCCTACTGCACTACAGTTTCTTAATCTAATCTTATATTAATAAATAAACAAGTCTTTCCACGCCAACGCCGTCCACCCTTCGAATTCCCTGGATCCACCGGGGCTGGACCCCGGCAATACCCGTCTCCACTAGAGAGGAAGCACGATGGTCCCGCCCACATCCAGAGGAGCCCCGTTTCCCCCTCGTAGCTCGAGATGAGGGATCCTTTCCCTGCTTTCAACGGGAAAGAATTCCCGGCGTTCCCGTCGCATCTCAAGAGGAGGCACGCTCAACAGGAAAGGCGAGAGGAACTCCATGGTCGTACCACCATTCCAAGAGTCCCCCAGATGTCTCAGTCCATTCCAGAGGAACCTCTTTGCCCTGCACTGGCTCATCTTTCACGCCGAGGATCGACTCACACCACGGTGGAACGTGGGACAGCCCTGTGGGAAAGCCTCGAGGGAAAACCACAGATCCTTTGATCCACGCGACGGGAAGCGTGACATTGCTGCTACAGCCTGGAAAGAAAACGCACGTGCATGCCCCCACTCGAGACGAGGCCTGACTCCCCTGCGGAGACTCCAGAAGTACCCAAAGATCCATGTCAGCCCCTGAGAGGAATCCTCGTTTCCGGCCCTGACTCCACACAAGGTTTTTGGCCCCGGTATCGACGGGAGAGGAATCCCGCGAGGCCCCCTAGCAACTCGCATGTGGACTGGCCTGTCCTGAGGCCACCAGGGCGGGTCCCTGAGGTCCCCGTCGTAACTCGAGAACACCTGCCGCATCTCGAGAAAATCCAGGAAGTTCTCCCTTCCAGGCGAGATGAGGCCTATTTCCGATGAGGCGTCTGGAGACTAATGACACCTAACCTCTGGAACTTCGAAAGGGTCTTTCACACCCTTGCTGCAACTCAAGAAGTTCACCGCCATACCCGTCTCCACTCGAGAGGAAGCACGATGGTCCCGCCCACATCCAGAGGAGCCCCGTTTCCCCCTCGTAGCTCGAGATGAGGGATCCTTTCCCTTCTTTCAACGGGAAAGAATTCCCGGCGTTCCCGTCGCATATCAAGAGGAGGCACTCTCAACAGAAAAGGAGATAGGAACTCCATGGTCGTACCACCATTCCAAGAGTCCCCCAGATGTCTCAGTCCATTCCAGAGGAACCTCTTTGCCTGCACTGGCTCATCTTTCACGCCGAGGATCGACTCACACCACTGTGGCACGTGGGACAGCCCTGTGGCAAAGCCTCGAGGGAAAGCCTCGAGGGAAAACCACAGATCCTTTGATCCACGCGACGGGAAGCGTGACATTGCTGCTACAGCCTGGAAGGAAAGCGCACGTGCATGCCCCCACTCGAGACGAGGCCTGACTCCCCAGGGGAGACTCCAGAAATACCCAAAGTTCCATGTCACCCCTGAGAGGAAACCTCGGTTCCGGCCCTGACTCCACACAAGGTTTTTGGCCCCGGTATCGACGGGAGAGGAATCCTGAGAGGCCCCCTAGCAACTCGCATGGGGACTGGCCTTTCCTGAGGCCACCATGGCGGGTCCCTGAGGTCCCCGTCGTAACTCGAGAACACCTGCCGCAACTCGAGAAAATCCAGGAAGTTCTCCCTTCCAGGCGAGATGAGACCTATTTCCAATGAGGCGTCTGGAAACTAATGACACCTAACCTCTGGAACTTCGAAAGGGTCTTTCACACCCTTGCTGCAACTCAAGAAGTTCACCGCCATACCCGTCTCCACTCGAGAGGAAGCACGATGGTCCCGCCCACATCCAGAGGAGCCCCGTTTCCCTCTCGTAGCTCGAGATGAGTGATCCTTTCCCTGCTTTCAACGGGAAAGAATTCCCGGCGTTCCCGTCGCATCTCAAGAGGAGGCACTCTCAACAGAAAAGGCGATAGGAACTCCATGGTCGTACCACCATTCCAAGAGTCCCCCAGATGTCTCAGTCCATTCCAGAGGAACCTCTTTGCCTGCACTGGCTCATCTTTCACGCCGAGGATCGACTCACACCACGGTGGCACGTGGGACAGCCCTGTGGGAAAGCCTCGAGGGAAAGCCTCGAGGGAAAACCACAGATCCTTTGATCCACGCGACGGGAAGTGTGACATTGCTGCTACAGCCTGGAAGGAAAGCGCACGTGCATGCCTCCACTCGAAACGAGGCCTGACTCCCCTGGGGAGACTCCAGAAGTACCCAAAGATCCATGTCAGCCCCTGAGAGGAATCCCCGGTTCCGGCCCTGACTTCACACAAGGTTTTTGGCCCCGGTATCGACGGGAGAGGAATCCTGAGAGGCCCCCTAGCAACTCGCATGGGGACTGGCCTTTCCTGAGGCCACCATGGCGGGTCCCTGAGGTCCCCGTCGTAACTCGAGAACACCTGCCGCAACTCGAGAAAATCCAGGAAATTCTCCCTTCCAGGCGAGATGAGGCCTATTTCCAATGAGGCGTCTGGAGACTAATGACACCTAACCTCTGGAACTTCGAAAGGGTCTTTCAGACCCTTGCTGCAACTCAAGAAGTTCACCGCCATACCCGTCTCCACTCGAGAGGAAGCACGATGGTCCCGCCCATATCCAGAGGAGCCCCGTTTCCCCCTCGTAGCTCGAGATGAGGGATCCTTTCCCTGCTTTCAACGGGAAAGAATTCCCGGCATTCCCGTCGCATCTCAAGAGGAGGCACTCTCAACAGGAAAGGCGAGAGGAACTCTATGGTCGTACCACCATTCCAAGAATCCCCCAGATGTCTCAGTCCATTCCAGAGGAACCTCTTTGCCCTGCACTGGCTCATCTTTCACGCCGAGGATCGACTCACACCACGGTGGCAAGTGGGACAGCCCTGTGGGAAAGCCTCGAGGGAAAGCCTCGAGGGAAAACCACAGATCCTTTGATCCACGCGGAGGTAAGCGTGACATTGCTGCTACAGCCTGGAAGAAAAGCGCTCGTGCATGCCCCCACTCGAAACGAGGCCTGACTCCAGTGGGGAGACTCCAGAAGTACCCAAAGATCCATGTCAGCCCCTGAGAGGAATCCTCGGTTCCGGCCCTGACTCCAAACAAGGTTTTTGGCCCCGGTATCGACAGGAGTGGAATACTGAGAGGCCCCCTAGCAACTCGCATGGGGAATGGCCTCTCCTGAGGCCACCAGGGCGGGTCCCTGAGGTCCCCGTCGTAACTCGAGAACACCTGCCGCAACTCGAGAAAATCCAGGAAGTTCTCCCTTCCAGGCGAGATGAGGCCTATTTCCGATGAGGCGTCTGGAGACTAATGACACCTAACCTCTGGAACTTTGAAAGGGTCTTTCACACCCTTGCTGCTACTCAAGAAGTTCACCGCCATACCCGTCTCCACTCGAGAGGAAGCACGATGGTCCCGCCCACATCCAGAGGAGCCCTGTTTCCCCCTTGTAGCTCGAGATGAGGGATCCTTTCCCTGCTTTCAACGGGAAAGAATTCCCGGCGTTCCCGTCGCATCTCAAGAGGAGGCACTCTCAACAGGAAAGGCGAGAGGAAATCCATGGTCGTACCACAATACCAAGAGTCCCCCAGATGTCTCAGTCCATTGGAGAGGAAGCTCTTTGCCCTGCACTGGCTCATCTTTCACGCCGAGGATCGACTCACACCACGGTGGCACGTGGGACAGCCCTGTGGGAAAGCCTCGACGGAAAGCCTCGAGGGAAAACCACAGATCCTTTGATCCACGCGACGGGAAGCGTGACATTGCTGCTACAGCCTGGAAGTAAAGCGCACGTGCATGCCCCCACTCGAGACGAGTCCTGACTCCCCTAGTGAGACTCCAGAAGTACCCAAAGATCCATGTCACCCCTGAGAGGAAACCTCGTTTCCGGCCCTGACTCCACACAAGGTTTTTGGCCCCGGTATCGACGGGAGAGGAATCCTGAGAGGCCCCCTAGCAACTCGCATGGGGACTGGCCTTTCCTGAGGCCACCATGGCGGGTCCCTGAGGTCCCCGTCGTAACTCCAGAACACCTGCCGCAACTCGAGAAAATCCAGGAAGTTCTCCCTTCCAGGCGAGATGAGGCCTATTTCCAATGAGGCGTCTGGAGACTAATGACACCTAACCTCTGGAACTTCGAAAGGGTCTTTCACACCCTTGCTGCAACTCAAGAAGTTCACCGCCATACCCGTCTCCAATCGAGATGAAGCACGATGGTCCCGCCCATATCCAGAGGAGCCCCGTTTCCCCCTCGTAGCTCGAGATGAGGGATCCTTTCCCTGCTTTCAACGGGAAAGAATTCCCGGCATTCCCCTCGCATCTCAAGAGGAGGCACTCTCAACAGGAAAGGCGAGAGGAACTCTATGGTCGTACCACCATTCCAAGAATCCCCCAGATGTCTCAGTCCATTCCAGAGGAACCTCTTTGCCCTGCACTGGCTCATCTTTCATGCCGAGGATCGACTCACACCACGGTGGCAAGTGGGACAGCCCTGTGGGAAAGCCTCGAGGGAAGCCTCGAGGGAAAACCACAGATCCTTTGATCCACGCGAAGGTTAGCGTGACATTGCTGCTACAGCCTGGAAGAAAAGCGCTCGTGCATGCCCCCACTCGAAACGAGGCCTGACTCCAGTGGGGAGACTCCAGAAGTACCCAAAGATCCATGTCAGCCCCTGAGAGGAATCCTCGGTTCGGGCCCTGACTTCACACAAGGTTCTTGGCCCCGGTATCGACGGGAGAGGAATCCCGAGAGGCCCCCTAGCAACTCGCATGGGGACTGGCCTCTCCTGAGGCCACCAGGGCGGGTCCCTGAGGTCCCCGTCGTAACTCGAGAACACCTCCCGCAACTCGAGAAAATCCAGGAAGTTCTCTCTTCCAGGTCAGATGAGGCCTATTTCCAATGAGGCGTCTGGAGACTAATGACACCTAACCTCTGGAACTTCGAAAGGGTCTTTCACACCCTTGCTGCTACTCAAGAAGTTCACCGCCATACCCGTCTCCACTCGAGAGGAAGCACGATGGTCCCGCCCACATCCAGAGGAGCCCCGTTTCCCCCTCGTAGCTCGAGATGAGGGATCCTTTCCCTGCTTTCAACGGGAAAGAATTCCCGGCGTTCCCGTCGCATCTCAAGAGGAGGCACTCTCAACAGGAAAGGCGAGAGGATCTCCATGGTCGTACCACCATTCCAAGAGTCCCCCAGATGTCTCAGTCCATTCCAGAGGAACCTCTTTGCCCTGCACTGGCTCATCTTTCACGCCGAGGATCGACTCACACCACGGTGGAACGTGGGACAGCCCTGTGGGAAAGCCTCGAGGGAAAGCCTCGAGGGAAAACCACAGATCCTTTGATCCACGCGACGGGAAGCGTGACATTGCTGCTACAGCCTGGAAGGAAAGGGCACGTGCATGCCCCCACTCGAGACGAGGCGTGACTCCCCTAGGGAGACTCCAGAAGTACCCAAAGATCCATGTCACCCCTGAGAGGAAACCTCGTTTCCGGCCCTGACTCCACACAAGGTTTTTGGCCCCGGTATCGACGGGAGAGGAATCCTGAGAGGCCCCCTAGCAACTCGCATGGGGACTGCCCTTTCCTGAGGCCACCATGGCGGGTCCCTGAGGTCCCCGTCGTAACTCGAGAACACCTGCCACAACTCGAGAAAATCCAGGAAGTTCTCCCTTCCAGCCGAGATGAGGCCTATTTCCGATGAGGCGTCTGGAGACTAATGACACCTAACCTCTGGAACTTCGAAAGGGTCTTTCACACCCTTGCTGCTACTCAAGAAGTTCACCGCCATACCCGTCTCCACTCGAGAGGAAGCACGATCGTCCCGCCCACATCCAGAGGAGCCCCGTTTCCACCTCGTAGCTCGAGATGAGGGATCCTTTCCCTGCTTTCAACGGGAAAGAATTCCCGGCGTTCCCGTCGCATCTCAAGAGGAGGCACTCTCAACAGGAAAGGCGAGAGGAACTCCATGGTCGTACCACCATTCCAAGAGTCCCCCAGATGTCTCAGTCCATTCCAGAGGAAACTCTTTGCCCTGCACTGGCTCATCTTTCACTCCGAGGATCGACTCACACCACGGTGGCAAGTGGGACAGCCCTGTGGGAAAGCCTCGAGGGAAAGCCTCGAGGGAAAACCACAGATCCTTTGATCCACGCGAAGGTAAGTGTGACATTGCTGCTACAGCCTGGAAGAAAAGCGCTCGTGCATGCCCCCACTTGAAACGAGGCCTGACTCCAGTGGGGAGACTCCAGAAGTACCCAAAGATCCATGTCAGCCCCTGAGAGGAATCCTCGGTTCCGGCCCTGACTCCAAACAAGGTTTTTGGCCCCGGTATCGACAGGAGAGGAATCCTGAGAGGCCCCCTAGCAACTCGCATGGGGACTGGCTTTTCCTGAGGCCACCAGGGCGGTTCCCTGAGGTCCCCGTCGTAACTCGAGAACACCTGCCGCAACTCGAGAAAATCCAGGATGTTCTCCCTTCCAGGCGAGATGAGGCCTATTTCCAATGAGGCGTCTGGAGACTAATGACACCTAACCTCTGGAACTTCGAAAGGGTCTTTCACACCCTTGCTGCAACACAAGAAGTTCACCGCCATACCCGTCTCCACTCGAGAGGAAGCACGATGGTCCCGCCCACATCCAGAGGAGCCCCGTTTCCCCTCATAGCTCGAGATCAGGGATCCTTTCCCTGCTTTTAACGGGAAAGAATTCCCGGCATTTCCGTCGCATCTCAAGAGGAGGCACTCTCAACAGGAAAGGCGAGAAGAACTCCATGGTCGTACCACCATTCCAAGAGTCCCCCAGATGTCTCAGTCCATTCCAGAGGAACCTCTTTGCCCTGCACTGGCTAATCTTTCACGCCGAGGATGGACTCACACCACGGCGGCACGTGGGACAACCCTGTGGGAAAGCCTCGAGGGAAAGACTAGAGGGAAAACCACAGATCCTTTGATCCACGCGACGAGAAGCGTGACATTGCTGCTACAGCCTGGAAGGAAAGCGCACGTGCATGCCCCCACTCGAGACGAGGCCTCACTCCCCTGGGCAGACTCCAGAAGTACCCAAAGATCCATGTCAGCCCCTGAGAGGAATCCCCGGTTCCGGCCCTGACTTCACACAAGGTTTTTGGCCCCGGTATCGACGGGAGAGGAATCCTGAGAGGCCCCCTAGCAACTCGCATGGGGACTGGCCTTTCCTGAGGCCACCATGGCGGGTCCCTGAGGTCCCCGTCGTAACTCGAGAACACCTGCCGCAACTCGAGAAAATCCAGGAAGTTCTCCCTTCCAGGCGAGATGAGGCCTATTTCCAATGAGGCGTCTGGAGACTAATGACACCTAACCTCTGGAACTTCGAAAGGGTCTTTCACACCCTTGCTGCAACTCAAGAAGTTCACCGCCATACCCGTCTCCACTCGAGAGGAAGCACGATGGTCCCGCCCACATCCAGAGGAGCCCCGTTTCCCCCTCGTAGCTCGAGATGAGGGATCCTTTCCCTGCTTTCAACGGGAAAGAATTCCCGGCGTTCCCGTCGCATCTCAAGAGGAGGCACTCTCAACAGGAAAGGCGAGAGGAACTCCATGGTCGTACCACCATTCCAAGAGTCCCCCAGATGTCTCAGTCCATTCCAGAGGAACCTCTTTGCCCTGCACTGGCTCATCTTTCACGCCGAGGATCGACTCACACCTCGGTGGCACGTGTGACAGCCCTGTGGGAAAGCCTCGAGGGAAAACCACAGATCCTTTGATCCACGCGACGGGAAGCGTGACATTGCTGCTACAGCCTGGAAGGAAAGCGCACGTGCATGCCCCCACTCGAGACGAGGCCTGACTCCCCTGGGGAGACTCCAAAAGTACCCAAAGATCCATGTCACCCCTGAGAGGAAACCTCGGTTCCGGCCCTAACTCCACACAAGGTTTTTGGCCCCGGTATCGACGGGAGAGGAATCCTGAGAGGCCCCCTAGCAACTCGCATGGGGAATGGCCTTTCCTGAGGCCACCATGGCGGGTCCCTGAGGTCCCCGTCGTAACTCGAGAACACCTGCCGCAACTCGAGAAAATCCAGGAAGTTCTCCCTTCCAGCCGAGATGAGGCCTATTTCCGATGAGGCGTCTGGAGACTAATGACACCTAACCTCTGGAACTTCGAAAGGGTCTTTCACACCCTTGCTGCTACTCAAGAAGTTCACCGCCATACCCGTCTCCACTCGAGAGGAAGCACGATGGTCCCGCCCACATCCAGAGGAGCCCCGTTTCCCCCTCGTAGCTCGAGATGAGGGATCCTTTCCCTGCTTTCAACGGGAAAGAATTCCCGGCGTTCCCGTCGCATCTCAAGAGGAGGCACTCTCAACAGGAAAGGCGAGAGGAACTCCATGGTCGTACCACCATTCCAAGAGTCCCCCAGATGTCTCAGTCCATTCCAGAGGAACCTCTTTGCCCTGCACTGGCTCATCTTTCACGCCGAGGATCGACTCACACCACGGTGTCACGTGGGACATCCCTGTGGCAAAGCCTCGAGGGAAAGCCTCGAGGGAAAACCACAGATCCTTTGATCCACGCGACGGGAAGCGTGACATTGCTGCTACAGCCTGGAAGAAAAGCGCTCGTGCATGCCCCCACTCGAAACGAGGCCTGACTCCAGTGGGGAGACTCCAGAAGTACCCAAAGATCCATGTCAGCCCCTGAGAGGAATCCTCGGTTCGGGCCCTGACTCCACCCAAGGTTCTTGGCCCCGGTATCGACGGGAGAGGAATCCCGAGAGGCCCCCTAGCAACTCGCATGGGGACTGGCCTCTCCTGAGGCCACCAGGGCGGGTCCCTGAGGTCCCCGTCGTAACTCGAGAACACCTGCCGCAACTCGAGAAAATCCAGGAAGTTCTCCCTTCCAGGCGAGATGAGGCCTATTTCCTATGAGGCGTCTGGAGACTAATGACACCTAACCTCTGGAACTTCGAAAGGGTCTTTCACACCCTTGCTGCTACTCAAGAAGTTCACCGCCATACCCGTCTCCACTCGAGAGGAAGCACGATGGTCCCGCCCACATCCAGAGGAGCCCCGTTTCCCCCTCGGAGCTCGAGATGAGGGATCCTTTCCCTGCTTTCAACGGGAAAGAATTCCCGGCGTTCCCGTCGCATCTCAAGAGGAGGCACTCTCAACAGGAAAGGCGAGAGGAACTCCATGGTCGTACCACCATTCCAAGAGTAACCCAGATGTCTCAGTCCATTCCAGAGGAACCTCTTTGCCCTGCACTGGCTCATCTTTCACGCCGAGGATCGACTCACACCACGGTGGCACGTGGGACAGCCCTGTGGGAAAGCCTCAAGGGAAAGCCTCGAGGGAAAACCACAGATCCTTTGATCCACGCGACGGGAAGCGTGACATTGCTGCTACAGCCTGGAAGGAAAGCACACGTGCATGCCCCCACTCGAGACGAGGCCTGACTCCCCTGGGGAAACTCCAGAAGTACCCAAAGATCCATGTCAGCCCCTGAGAGGAATCCTCGGTTCCGGCCCTGACTCCACACTAGGTTTTTGGCCCCGGTATCGACGGGAGAGGAATCCCGAGAGGCCCCGTAGCAACTCGCATGGGGACTGGCCTCTCCTGGGGCCACCAGGGCGGGTCCCTGAGGTCCCCGTCGTAATTCGAGAACACCTGCCGCAACTCGAGAAAATCCATGAAGTTCTCCCTTCCAGGCGAGATGAGGCCTATTTCCGATGAGGCGTCTGGAGACTAATGACACCTAAACTCTGGAATTTCGAGAGGGTCTTTCACACCCTTGCTGCTACTCAAGAAGTTCACCGCCATACCCGTCTCCACTCGAGAGGAAGCACGATGGTCCCGCCCACATCCAGAGGAGCCCCGTTTCCCCCTCCTAGCTCGAGATGAGGGATCCTTTCCCTGCTTTCAACGGGAAAGAATTCCCGGCGTTCCCGTCGCATCTCAAGAGGAGGCACTCTCAACAGGAAAGGCGAGAGGAACTCCATGGTCGTACCACCATTTCAAGAGTCCCCCAGATGTCTCAGTCCATTCGAGAGGAAGCTCTTTGCCCTGCACTGGCTCATCTTTCACGCCGAGGATCGACTCACACCACGGTGGCACGTGGGACAGCCCTGTGGGAAAGCCTCGACGGAAAGCCTCGAGGGAAAACCACAGATCCTTTGATCCACGCGACGGGAAGCGTGACATTGCTGCTTCAGCCTGGAGGGAAAACGCACGTGCATGCCCCCACTCGAGACGAGGCCTGACTCCCCTGGGGAGACTCCAGAAATACCCAAAGTTCCATGTCACCCCTGAGAGAAAACCTCGGTTCTGGCCCTGAATCCACACAAGGTTTTTGGCCCCGGTATCGACGGGAGAGGAATCCTGAGAGGCCCCCTAGCAACTCGCATGGGGACTGGCCTTTCCTGAGGCCACCATGGCGGGTCCCTGAGGTCCCCGTCGTAACTCGAGAACACCTGCCGCAACTCGAGAAAATCCAGGAAGTTCTCCCTTCCAGGCGAGATGAGGCCTATTTCCTATGAGGCGTCTGGAGACTAATGACACCTAACCTCTGGAACTTCGAAAGGGTCTTTCACACCCTTGCTGCAACTCAAGAAGTTCACCGCCATACCCGTCTCCACTCCAGAGGAAGCACGATGGTCCCGCCCATATCCAGAGGAGCCCCGTTTCCCCCTCGTAGCTCGAGATGCGGGTTCCTTTCCCTGCTTTCAACGGGAAAGAATTCCCAGCGTTCCCGTCGCATCTCAAGAGGAGGCACTCTCAACAGGAAAGGCGAGAGGAACTCCATGGTCGTACCACCATTCCAAGAGTCCCCCAGATGTCTCAGTCCATTCCAGAGGAACCTCTTTGCCCTGCACTGGCTCATCTTTCACGCCGAGGATCGACTCACACCACGGTGGCACGTGTGACAGCCCTGTGGGAAAGCCTCGAGGGAAAACCACAGATCCTTTGATCCACGCGACGGGAAGCGTGACATTGCTGCTACAGCCTGGAAGGAAAGCGCACGTGCATGCCCCCACTCGAGACGAGGCCTCACTCCCCTGGGGAGACTCCAGAAGTACCCAAAGATCCATGTCACCCCTGAGAGGAAACCTCGGTTCCGGCCCTAACTCCACACAAGGTTTTTGGCCCCGGTATCGACGGGAGAGGAATCCTGAGAGGCCCCCTAGCAACTCGCATGGGGAATGGCCTTTCCTGAGGCCACCATGGCGGGTCCCTGAGGTCCCCGTCGTAACTCGAGAACACCTGCCGCAACTCGAGAAAATCCAGGAAGTTCTCCCTTCCAGCCGAGATGAGGCCTATTTCCGATGAGGCGTCTGGAGGCTAATGACACCTAACCTCTGGAACTTCGAAAGGGTCTTTCACACCCTTGCTGCTACTCAAGAAGTTCACCGCCATACCCGTCTCCACTCGAGAGGAAGCACGATGGTCCCGCCCACATCCAGAGGAGCCCCGTTTCCCCCTCGTAGCTCGAGATGAGGGATCCTTTCCCTGCTTTCAACGGGAAAGAATTCCCGGCGTTCCCGTCGCATCTCAAGAGGAGGCACTCTCAACAGGAAAGGCGAGAGGAACTCCATGTTCGTACCACCATTCCAAGAGTCCCCCAGATGTCTCAGTCCATTCCAGAGGAACCTCTTTGCCCTGCACTGGCTCATCTTTCACGCCGAGGATCGACTCACACCACGGTGGCACGTGGGACATCCCTGTGGCAAAGCCTCGAGGGAAAGCCTCGAGGGAAAACCACAGATCCTTTGATCCACGCGACGGGAAGCGTGACATTGCTGCTACAGCCTGGAAGAAAAGCGCTCGTGCATGCCCCCACTCGAAACGAGGCCTGACTCCAGTGGGGAGACTCCAGAAGTACCCAAAGATCCATGTCAGCCCCTGAGAGGAATCCTCGGTTCGGGCCCTGACTCCACACAAGGTTCTTGGCCCCGGTATCGACGGGAGAGGAATCCCGAGAGGCCCCCTAGCAACTCGCATGGGGACTGGCCTCTCCTGGGGCCACCAGGGCGGGTCCCTGAGGTCCCCGTCGTAATTCGAGAACACCTGCCGCAACTCGAGAAAATCCATGAACTTCTCCCTTCCAGGCGAGATGAGGCCTATTTCCGATGAGGCGTCTGGAGACTAATGACACCTAAACTCTGGAATTTCGAGAGGGTCTTTCACACCCTTGCTGCTACTCAAGAAGTTCACCGCCATACCCGTCTCCACTCGAGAGGAAGCACGATGGTCCCGCCCACATCCAGAGGAGCCCCGTTTCCCCCTCCTAGCTCGAGATGAGGGATCCTTTCCCTGCTTTCAACGGGAAAGAATTCCCGGCGTTCCCGTCGCATCTCAAGAGGAGGCACTCTCAACAGGAAAGGCGAGAGGAACTCCATGGTCGTACCACCATTTCAAGAGTCCCCCAGATGTCTCAGTCCATTCGAGAGGAAGCTCTTTGCCCTGCACTGGCTCATCTTTCACGCCGAGGATCGACTCACACCACGGTGGCACGTGGGACAGCCCTGTGGGAAAGCCTCGACGGAAAGCCTCGAGGGAAAACCACATATCCTTTGATCCACGCGACGGGAAGCGTGACATTGCTGCTTCAGCCTGGAGGGAAAGCGCACGTGCATGCCCCCACTCGAGACGAGGCCTGACTCCCCTGGGGAGACTCCAGAAATACCCAAATTTCCATGTCACCCCTGAGAGAAAACCTCGGTTCCGGCCCTGACTCCACACAAGGTTTTTGGCCCCGGTATCGACGGGAGAGGAATCCTGAGAGGCCCCCTAGCAACTCGCATGGGGACTGGCCTTTCCTGAGGCCACCATGGCGGGTCCCTGAGGTCACCGTCGTAACTCGAGAACACCTGCCGCAACTCGAGAAAATCCAGGAAGTTCTCCCTTCCAGGCGAGATGAGGCCTATTTCCTATGAGGCGTCTGGAGACTAATGACACCTAACCTCTGGAACTTCGAAAGGGTCTTTCACACCCTTGCTGCAACTCAAGAAGTTCACCGCCATACCCGTCTCCACTCGAGAGGAAGCACGATGGTCCCGCCCATATCCAGAGGAGCCCCGTTTCCCCCTCGTAGCTCGAGATGCGGGTTCCTTTCCCTGCTTTCAACGGGAAAGAATTCCCAGCGTTCCCGTCGCATCTCAAGAGGAGGCACTCTCAACAGGAAAGGCGAGAGGAACTCCATGGTCGTACCACCATTCCAAGAGTCCCCCAGATGTCTCAGTCCATTCCAGAGGAACCTCTTTGCCCTGCACTGGCTCATCTTTCACGCCGAGGATCGACTCACACCACGGTGGCACGTGGGACAGCCCTGTGGCAAAGCCTCGAGGGAAAACCACAGATCCTTTGATCCACGCGACGGGAAGCGTGACATTGCTGCTACAGCCTGGAAGGAAAGCACACGTGCATGCCCCCACTCGAGACGAGGCCTGACTCCCCTGGGGAAACTCCAGAAGTACCCAAAGATCCATGTCAGCCCCTGAGAGGAATCCTCGGTTCCGGCCCTGACTCCACACTAGGTTTTTGGCCCCGGTATCGACGGGAGAGGAATCCCGAGAGGCCCCGTAGCAAATCGCATGGGGACTGGCCTCTCCTGGGGCCACCAGGGCGGGTCCCTGAGGTCCCCGTCGTAATTCGAGAACACCTGCCGCAACTCGAGAAAATCCATGAAGTTCTCCCTTCCAGGCGAGATGAGGCCTATTTCCGATGAGGCGTCTGGAGACTAATGACACCTAAACTCTGGAATTTCGAGAGGGTCTTTCACACCCTTGCTGCTACTCAAGAAGTTCACCGCCATACCCGTCTCCACTCGAGAGGAAGCACGATGGCCCGCCCACATCCAGAGGAGCCCCGTTTCCCCCTCCTAGCTCGAGATGAGGGATCCTTTCCCTGCTTTCAACGGGAAAGAATTCCCGGCGTTCCCGTCGCATCTCAAGAGGAGGCACTCTCAACAGGAAAGGCGAGAGGAACTCCATGGTCGTACCACCATTTCAAGAGTCCCCCAGATGTCTCAGTCCATTCGAGAGGAAGCTCTTTGCCCTGCACTGGCTCATCTTTCACGCCGAGGATCGACTCACACCACGGTGGCACGTGGGACAGCCCTGTGGGAAAGCCTCGACGGAAAGCCTCGAGGGAAAACCACAGATCCTTTGATCCACGCGACGGGAAGCGTGACATTGCTGCTTCAGCCTGGAGGGAAAGCGCACGTGCATGCCCCCACTCGAGACGAGGCCTGACTCCCCTGGGGAGACTCCAGAAATACCCAAAGTTCCATGTCACCCCTGAGAGAAAACCTCGGTTCCGGCCCTGACTCCACACAAGGTTTTTGGCCCCGGTATCGACGGGAGAGGAATCCTGAGAGGCCCCCTAGCAACTCGCATGGGGACTGGCCTTTCCTGAGGCCACCATGGCGGGTCCCTGAGGTCCCCGTCGTAACTCGAGAACACCTGCCGCAACTCGAGAAAATCCAGGAAGTTCTCCCTTCCAGGCGAGATGAGGCCTATTTCCTATGAGGCGTCTGGAGACTAATGACACCTAACCTCTGGAACTTCGAAAGGGTCTTTCACACCCTTGCTGCAACTCAAGAAGTTCACCGCCATACCCGTCTCCACTCGAGAGGAAGCACGATGGTCCCGCCCATATCCAGAGGAGCCCCGTTTCCCCCTCGTAGCTCGAGATGCGGGTTCCTTTCCCTGCTTTCAACGGGAAAGAATTCCCAGCGTTCCCGTCGCATCTCAAGAGGAGGCACTCTCAACAGGAAAGGCGAGAGGAACTCCATGGTCGTACCACCATTCCAAGAGTCCCCCAGATGTCTCAGTCCATTCCAGAGGAACCTCTTTGCCCTGCACTGGCTCATCTTTCACGCCGAGGATCGACTCACACCACGGTGGCACGTGTGACAGCCCTGTGGGAAAGCCTCGAGGGAAAACCACAGATCCTTTGATCCACGCGACGGGAAGCGTGACATTGCTGCTACAGCCTGGAAGGAAAGCGCACGTGCATGCCCCCACTCGAGACGAGGCCTGACTCCCCTGGGGAGACTCCAGAAGTACCCAAAGATCCATGTCACCCCTGAGAGGAAACCTCGGTTCCGGCCCTAACTCCACACAAGGTTTTTGGCCCCGGTATCGACGGGAGAGGAATCCTGAGAGGCCCCCTAGCAACTCGCATGGGGAATGGCCTTTCCTGAGGCCACCATGGCGGGTCCCTGAGGTCCCCGTCGTAACTCGAGAACACCTGCCGCAACTCGAGAAAATCCAGTATGTTCTCCCTTCCAGGCGAGATGAGGCCTATTTCCAATGAGGCGTCTGGAGACTAATGACACCTAACCTCTGGAACTTCGAAAGGGTCTTTCACACCCTTGCTGCAACACAAGAAGTTCACCGCCATACCCGTCTCCACTCGAGAGGAAGCACGATGGTCCCGCCCACATCCAGAGGAGCCCCGTTTCCCCTCGTAGCTCGAGATGAGGGATCCTTTCCCTGCTTTTAACGGGAAAGAATTCCCTGCATTTCCGTCGCATCTCAAGAGGAGGCACTCTCAACAGGAAAGTCGAGAGGAACTCCATGGTCGTACCACCATTCCAAGAGTCCCCCAGATGTCTCAGTCCATTCCAGAGGAACCTCTTTGCCCTGCACTGGCTAATCTTTCACGCCGAGGATCGACTCACACCACGGCGGCACGTGGGACAACCCTGTGGGAAAGCCTCGAGGGAAAGCCTCGAGGGAAAATCACAGATCCTTTGATCAACGCGACGGGAAGTGTGACATTGCTGCTACAGCCTGGAAGGAAAGCGCACGTGCATGCCCCCACTCGAAACGAGGCCTGACTCCCCTGGGGAGACTCCAGAAGTACCCAAAGATCCATGTCAGCCCCTGAGAGGAATCCCCGGTTCCGGCCCTGACTCCACACAAGGTTTTTGGCCCCGGTATCGACGGGAGAGGAATCCCGAGAGGCCCCGTAGCAACTCGCATGGGGACTGGCCTCTCCTGGGGCCACCAGGGCGGGTCCCTGAGGTCCCCGTCGTAACTCGAGAACACCTGCCGCAACTCGAGAAAATCCAGGAAGTTCTCCCTTCCAGGCGAGATGAGGCCTATTTCCAATGAGGGGTCTGGAGACTAATGACACCTAACCTCTGGAATTTCGAGAGGGCCTTTCACACCCTTGCTGCTACTCAAGAAGTTCACCTCCATACCCGTCTCCACTCGAGAGGAAGCACGATGGTCCCGCCCACATCCAGAGGAGCCCCGTTTCCCCCTCGTAGCTCGAGATGAGGGATCCTTTCCCTGCTTTCAACGGGAAAGAATTCCCGGGGTTCCCGTCGCATCTCAAGAGGAGGCACTCTCAACAGGAAAGGCGAGAGGAACTCCATGGTCGTACCACCATTCCAAGAGTCCCCCAGATGTCTCAGTCCATTCCAGAGGAACCTCTTTGCCCTGCACTGGCTCATCTTTCACGCCGAGGATCGACTCACACCACGGTGGCACGTGGGACAGCCCTGTGGGAAAGCCTCGAGGGAAAGCCTCGAGGGAAAACCACAGATCCTTTGATCCACGCGACGGGAAGCGTGACATTGCTGCTACAGCCTGGAAAGAAAGCGCACGTGCATGGCCCCAATCGAGACGAGGCCTGACTCCCCTGGGGAGACTCCAGAAGTACCCAAAGATCCATGTCAGCTCCTGAGAGGAATCCTCGGTTCCAGCCCTGACTCCACACAAGGTTTTTGGCCCCGGTATCGACGGGAGAGGAATCCCGAGAGGCCCCCTAGCAACTCGCATGGGGACTGGCCTCTCCTGAGGCCACCAGTGGGGGTCCCTGAGGTCCCCGTCGTAACTCGAGAACACCTGCCGCAACTCGAGAAAATCCAGGAAGTTCTCCCTTCCAGGCGAGATAAGGCCTATTTCCGATGAGGCGTCTGGAGACTAATGACACCTAACCTCTGGAACTTCGAAAGGGTCTTTCACACCCTTGCTGCTACTCAAGAAGTTCACCGCCATACCCGTCTCCACTCGAGAGGAAGCACGATGGTCCTGCCCACATCCAGAGGAGTCCCGTTTCCCCCTCGTGGCTCGAGATGAGGGATCCTTTCCCTGCTTTCAACGGGAAAGAATTCCCGGCGTTCCCGTCGCATCTCAAGAGGAGGCACTCTCAACAGGAAAGGCGAGAGGAACTCCATGGTCGTACCACCATTCCAAGAGTCCCCCAGATGTCTCAGTCCATTCCAGAGGAACCTCTTTGCCCTGCACTGGCTCATCTTTCACGCCGAGGATCGACTCACACCACGGTGGCACGTGGGACAGCCCTGTGGCAAAGCCTCGAGGGAAAGCCTCGAGGGAAAACCACAGATCCTTTGATCCACGCGACGGGAAGCGTGACATTGCTGCTACAGCCTGGAAGGAAAGCGCACGTGCATGCCCCCACTCGAGACGAGGCCTGACTCCCCTGGGGAGACTCCAGAAATACCCAAAGTTCCATGTCACCCCTGAGAGGAAACCTCGGTTCCGACCCTGACTCCACACAAGGTTTTTGGCCCCGGTATCGACGGGAGAGGAATCCTGAGAGGCCCCCTAGCAACTCGCATGGGGACTGGCCTTTCCTGAGGCCACCATGGCGGATCCCTGAGGTCCCCGTCGTAACTCGACAACACCTGCCGCAACTCGAGAAAATCCAGGAAGTTCTCCCTTCCAGGCGAGATGAGGCCTATTTCCGATGAGGCGTCTGGAGACTAATGACACCTAACCTCTGGAACTTCGAAAGGGTCTTTCACACCCTTGCTGCAACTCAAGAAGTACACCGCCATACCCGTCTCCACTCGAGAGGAAGCTCGATGGTCCCGCCCACATCCAGAGGAGCCCCGTTTCACATTCGTAGCTCGAGATAAGGGATCCTTTCCCTGATTTCAACGGGAAAGAATTTCCGGCGTTCCCGTCGCATCTCAAGAGGAGGCACTCTCAACAGGAAAGGCGAGAGGAACTCCATGGTCGTACCACCATTCCAAGAGTACCCCAGATGTCTCAGTCCATTCCAGAGGAACCTATTTGCCCTGCACTGGCTCATCTTTCACGCCGAGGATCGACTCACACCACGGTTGCACGTGGGACAGCCCTGTGGGAAAGCCTCAAGGGAAAGCCTCGAGGGAAAACCACAGATCCTTTGATCCACGCGACGGGAAGCGTGACATTGCTGCTACAGCCTGGAAGGACAGCACACGTGCATGCCTCCACTCGAGACGAGGCCTGACTCCCCTGGGGAGACTCCAGAAGTACCCAAATATCCATGTCAGCCCCTGAGAGGAATCCTCGGTTCCGGCCCTGACTCCACACAAGGTTTTTGGCCCCGGTATCGACGGGAGAGGAATCCCGAGAGGCCCCCTAGCAAATCGCATGGGGACTGGCCTCTCCTGAGGCCACCAGGGCGGGTCCCTGAGGTCCCCGTCGTAACTCGAGAACACCTGCCGCAACTCGAGAAAATCCAGTATGTTCTCCCTTCCAGGCGAGATGAGGCCTATTTCCAATGAGGCGTCTGGAGACTAATGACACCTAACCTCTGGAACTTCGAAAGGGTCTTTCACACCCTTGCTGCAACACAAGAAGTTCACCGCCATACCCGTCTCCACTCGAGAGGAAGCACGATGGTCCCGCCCACATCCAGAGGAGCCCCGTTTCCCCTCGTAGCTCGAGATGAGGGATCCTTTCCCTGCTTTTAACGGGAAAGAATTCCCTGCATTTCCGTCGCATCTCAAGAGGAGGCACTCTCAACACAAAGGCGAGAGGAACTCCAAGGTCGTACCACCATTCCAAGAGTCCCCCAGATGTCTCAGTCCATTCCAGAGGAACCTCTTTGCCCTGCACTGGGTAATCTTTCACGCCGAGGATCGACTCACACCACGGCGGCACGTGGGACAACCCTGTGGGAAAGCCTCGAATGAAAGCCTCGAGGGAAAACCACAGATCCTTTGATCAACGCGACGGGAAGTGTGACATTGCTGCTACAGCCTGGAAGGAAAGCGCACGTGCATGCCCTCACTCGAAACGAGGCCTGACTCCCCTGGGGAGACTCCAGAAGTACCCAAAGATCCATGTCAGCCCCTGAGAGGAATCCCCGGTTCCGGCCCTGACTCCACACAAGGTTTTTGGCCCCGGTATCGACGGGAGAGGAATCCCGAGAGGCCCCATAGCAACTCGCATGGGGACTGGCCTCTCCTGGGGCCACCAGGGCGGGTCCCTGAGGTCCCCGTCGTAACTCGAGAACACCTGCCGCAACTCGAGAAAATCCATGAAGTTCTCCTTTCCAGGCGAGATGAGGCCTATTTCCAATGAGGCGTCTGGAGACTAATGACACCTAACCTCTGGAATTTCGAGAGGGTCTTTCACACCCTTGCTGCTACTCAAGAAGTTCACCTCCATACCCGTCTCCACTCGAGAGGAAGCACGATGGTCCCGCCCACATCCAGAGGAGCCCCGTTTCCCCCTCCTAGCTCGAGATGAGGGATCCTTTCCCTGCTTTCAACGGGAAAGAATTCCCGGCGTTCCCGTCGCATCTCAAGAGGAGGCACTCTCAACAGGAAAGGCGAGAGGAACTCCATGGTCGTACCACCATTTCAAGAGTCCCCCAGATGTCTCAGTCCATTCGAGAGGAAGCTCTTTGCCCTGCACTGGCTCATCTTTCACGCCGAGGATCGACTCACACCACGGTGGCACGTGGGACAGCCCTGTGGGAAAGCCTCGACGGAAAGCCTCGAGGGAAAACCACATATCCTTTGATCCACGCGACGGGAAGCGTGACATTGCTGCTTCAGCCTGGAGGGAAAGCGCACGTGCATGCCCCCACTCGAGACGAGGCCTGACTCCCCTGGGGAGACTCCAGAAATACCCAAATTTCCATGTCACCCCTGAGAGAAAACCTCGGTTCCGGCCCTGACTCCACACAAGGTTTTTGGCCCCGGTATCGACGGGAGAGGAATCCTGAGAGGCCCCCTAGCAACTCGCATGGGGACTGGCCTTTCCTGAGGCCACCATGGCGGGTCCCTGAGGTCACCGTCGTAACTCGAGAACACCTGCCGCAACTCGAGAAAATCCAGGAAGTTCTCCCTTCCAGGCGAGATGAGGCCTATTTCCTATGAGGCGTCTGGAGACTAATGACACCTAACCTCTGGAACTTCGAAAGGGTCTTTCACACCCTTGCTGCAACTCAAGAAGTTCACCGCCATACCCGTCTCCACTCGAGAGGAAGCACGATGGTCCCGCCCATATCCAGAGGAGCCCCGTTTCCCCCTCGTAGCTCGAGATGCGGGTTCCTTTCCCTGCTTTCAACGGGAAAGAATTCCCAGCGTTCCCGTCGCATCTCAAGAGGAGGCACTCTCAACAGGAAAGGCGAGAGGAACTCCATGGTCGTACCACCATTCCAAGAGTCCCCCAGATGTCTCAGTCCATTCCAGAGGAACCTCTTTGCCCTGCACTGGCTCATCTTTCACGCCGAGGATCGACTCACACCACGGTGGCACGTGTGACAGCCCTGTGGGAAAGCCTCGAGGGAAAACCACAGATCCTTTGATCCACGCGACGGGAAGCGTGACATTGCTGCTACAGCCTGGAAGGAAAGCGCACGTGCATGCCCCCACTCGAGACGAGGCCTGACTCCCCTGGGGAGACTCCAGAAGTACCCAAAGATCCATGTCACCCCTGAGAGGAAACCTCGGTTCCGGCCCTAACTCCACACAAGGTTTTTGGCCCCGGTATCGACGGGAGAGGAATCCTGAGAGGCCCCCTAGCAACTCGCATGGGGAATGGCCTTTCCTGAGGCCACCATGGCGGGTCCCTGAGGTCCCCGTCGTAACTCGAGAACACCTGCCGCAACTCGAGAAAATCCAGGAAGTTCTCCCTTCCAGCCGAGATGAGGCCTATTTCCGATGAGGCGTCTGGAGACTAATGACACCTAACCTCTGGAACTTCGAAAGGGTCTTTCACACCCTTGCTGCTACTCAAGAAGTTCACCGCCATACCCGTCTCCACTCGAGAGGAAGCACGATGGTCCCGCCCACATCCAGAGGAGCCCCGTTTCCCCCTCGTAGCTCGAGATGAGGGATCCTTTCCCTGCTTTCAACGGGAAAGAATTCCCGGCGTTCCCGTCGCATCTCAAGAGGAGGCACTCTCAACAGGAAAGGCGAGAGGAACTCCATGGTCGTACCACCATTCCAAGAGTCCCCCAGATGTCTCAGTCCATTCCAGAGGAACCTCTTTGCCCTGCACTGGCTCATCTTTCACGCCGAGGATCGACTCACACCACGGTGGCACGTGGGACATCCCTGTGGCAAAGCCTCGAGGGAAAGCCTCGAGGGAAAACCACAGATCCTTTGATCCACGCGACGGGAAGCGTGACATTGCTGCTACAGCCTGGAAGAAAAGCGCTCGTGCATGCCCCCACTCGAAACGAGGCCTGACTCCAGTGGGGAGACTCCAGAAGTACCCAAAGATCCATGTCAGCCCCTGAGAGGAATCCTCGGTTCGGGCCCTGACTCCACACAAGGTTCTTGGCCCCGGTATCGACGGGAGAGGAATCCCGAGAGGCCCCCTAGCAACTCGCATGGGGACTGGCCTCTCCTGAGGCCACCAGGGCGGGTCCCTGAGGTCCCCGTCGTAACTCGAGAACACCTGCCGCAACTCGAGAAAATCCAGGAAGTTCTCCCTTCCAGGCGAGATGAGGCCTATTTCCTATGAGGCGTCTGGAGACTAATGACACCTAACCTCTGGAACTTCGAAAGGGTCTTTCACACCCTTGCTGCTACTCAAGAAGTTCACCGCCATACCCGTCTCCACTCGAGAGGAAGCACGATGGTCCCGCCCACATCCAGAGGAGCCCCGTTTCCCCCTCGTAGCTCGAGATGAGGGATCCTTTCCCTGCTTTCAACGGGAAAGAATTCCCGGCGTTCCCGTCGCATCTCAAGAGGAGGCACTCTCAACAGGAAAGGCGAGAGGAACTCCATGGTCGTACCACCATTCCAAGAGTAACCCAGATGTCTCAGTCCATTCCAGAGGAACCTCTTTCCCTGCACTGGCTCATCTTTCACGCCGAGGATCGACTCACACCACGGTGGCACGTGGGACAGCCCTGTGGGAAAGCCTCAAGGGAAAGCCTCGAGGGAAAACCACAGATCCTTTGATCCACGCGACGGGAAGCGTGACATTGCTGCTACAGCCTGGAAGGAAAGCACACGTGCATGCCCCCACTCGAGACGAGGCCTGACTCCCCTGGGGAAACTCCAGAAGTACCCAAAGATCCATGTCAGCCCCTGAGAGGAATCCTCGGTTCCGGCCCTGACTCCACACTAGGTTTTTGGCCCCGGTATCGACGGGAGAGGAATCCCGAGAGGCCCCGTAGCAACTCGCATGGGGACTGGCCTCTCCTGGGGCCACCAGGGCGGGTCCCTGAGGTCCCCGTCGTAATTCGAGAACACCTGCCGCAACTCGAGAAAATCCATGAAGTTCTCCCTTCCAGGCGAGATGAGGCCTATTTCCGATGAGGCGTCTGGAGACTAATGACACCTAAACTCTGGAATTTCGAGAGGGTCTTTCACACCCTTGCTGCTACTCAAGAAGTTCACCGCCATACCCGTCTCCACTCGAGAGGAAGCACGATGGCCCGCCCACATCCAGAGGAGCCCCGTTTCCCCCTCCTAGCTCGAGATGAGGGATCCTTTCCCTGCTTTCAACGGGAAAGAATTCCCGGCGTTCCCGTCGCATCTCAAGAGGAGGCACTCTCAACAGGAAAGGCGAGAGGAACTCCATGGTCGTACCACCATTTCAAGAGTCCCCCAGATGTCTCAGTCCATTCGAGAGGAAGCTCTTTGCCCTGCACTGGCTCATCTTTCACGCCGAGGATCGACTCACACCACGGTGGCACGTGGGACAGCCCTGTGGGAAAGCCTCGACGGAAAGCCTCGAGGGAAAACCACAGATCCTTTGATCCACGCGACGGGAAGCGTGACATTGCTGCTTCAGCCTGGAGGGAAAGCGCACGTGCATGCCCCCACTCGAGACGAGGCCTGACTCCCCTGGGGAGACTCCAGAAATACCCAAAGTTCCATGTCACCCCTGAGAGAAAACCTCGGTTCCGGCCCTGACTCCACACAAGGTTTTTGGCCCCGGTATCGACGGGAGAGGAATCCTGAGAGGCCCCCTACCAACTCGCATGGGGACTGGCCTTTCCTGAGGCCACCATGGCGGGTCCCTGAGGTCCCCGTCGTAACTCGAGAACACCTGCCGCAACTCGAGAAAATCCAGGAAGTTCTCCCTTCCAGGCGAGATGAGGCCTATTTCCTATGAGGCGTCTGGAGACTAATGACACCTAACCTCTGGAACTTCGAAAGGGTCTTTCACACCCTTGCTGCAACTCAAGAAGTTCACCGCCATACCCGTCTCCACTCGAGAGGAAGCACGATGGTCCCGCCCATATCCAGAGGAGCCCCGTTTCCCCCTCGTAGCTCGAGATGCGGGTTCCTTTCCCTGCTTTCAACGGGAAAGAATTCCCAGCGTTCCCGTCGCATCTCAAGAGGAGGCACTCTCAACAGGAAAGGCGAGAGGAACTCCATGGTCGTACCACCATTCCAAGAGTCCCCCAGATGTCTCAGTCCATTCCAGAGGAACCTCTTTGCCCTGCACTGGCTCATCTTTCACGCCGAGGATCGACTCACACCACGGTGGCACGTGTGACAGCCCTGTGGGAAAGCCTCGAGGGAAAACCACAGATCCTTTGATCCACGCGACGGGAAGCGTGACATTGCTGCTACAGCCTGGAAGGAAAGCGCACGTGCATGCCCCCACTCGAGACGAGGCCTGACTCCCCTGGGGAGACTCCAGAAGTACCCAAAGATCCATGTCACCCCTGAGAGGAAACCTCGGTTCCGGCCCTAACTCCACACAAGGTTTTTGGCCCCGGTATCGACGGGAGAGGAATCCTGAGAGGCCCCCTAGCAACTCGCATGGGGAATGGCCTTTCCTGAGGCCACCATGGCGGGTCCCTGAGGTCCCCGTCGTAACTCGAGAACACCTGCCGCAACTCGAGAAAATCCAGGAAGTTCTCCCTTGCAGCCGAGATGAGGCCTATTTCCGATGAGGCGTCTGGAGACTAATGACACCTAACCTCTGGAACTTCGAAAGGGTCTTTCACACCCTTGCTGCTACTCAAGAAGTTCACCGCCATACCCGTCTCCACTCGAGAGGAAGCACGATGGTCCCGCCCACATCCAGAGGAGCCCCGTTTCCCCCTCGTAGCTCGAGATGAGGGATCCTTTCCCTGCTTTCAACGGGAAAGAATTCCCGGCGTTCCCGTCGCATCTCAAGAGGAGGCACTCTCAACAGGAAAGGCGAGAGGAACTCCATGGTCGTACCACCATTCCAAGAGTCCCCCAGATGTCTCAGTCCATTCCAGAGGAACCTCTTTGCCCTGCACTGGCTCATCTTTCACGCCGAGGATCGACTCACACCACGGTGGCACGTGGGACATCCCTGTGGCAAAGCCTCGAGGGAAAGCCTCGAGGGAAAACCACAGATCCTTTGATCCACGCGACGGGAAGCGTGACATTGCTGCTACAGCCTGGAAGAAAAGCGCTCGTGCATGCCCCCACTCGAAACGAGGCCTGACTCCAGTGGGGAGACTCCAGAAGTACCCAAAGATCCATGTCAGCCCCTGAGAGGAATCCTCGGTTCGGGCCCTGACTCCACACAAGGTTCTTGGCCCCGGTATCGACGGGAGAGGAATCCCGAGAGGCCCCCTAGCAACTCGCATGGGGACTGGCCTCTCCTGAGGCCACCAGGGCGGGTCCCTGAGGTCCCCGTCGTAACTCGAGAACACCTGCCGCAACTCGAGAAAATCCAGGAAGTTCTCCCTTCCAGGCGAGATGAGGCCTATTTCCTATGAGGCGTCTGGAGACTAATGACACCTAACCTCTGGAACTTCGAAAGGGTCTTTCACACCCTTGCTGCTACTCAAGAAGTTCACCGCCATACCCGTCTACACTCGAGAGGAAGCACGATGGTCCCTCCCACATCCAGAGGAGCCCCGTTTCCCCCTCGTAGCTCGAGATGAGGGATCCTTTCCCTGCTTTCAACGGGAAAGAATTCCCGGCGTTCCCGTCGCATCTCAAGAGGAGGCACTCTCAACAGGAAAGGCGAGAGGAACTCCATGGTCGTACCACCATTCCAAGAGTAACCCAGATGTCTCAGTCCATTCCAGAGGAACCTCTTTGCCCTGCACTGGCTCATCTTTCACGCCGAGGATCGACTCACACCACGGTGGCACGTGGGACAGCCCTGTGGGAAAGCCTCAAGGGAAAGCCTCGAGGGAAAACCACAGATCCTTTGATCCACGCGACGGGAAGCTTGACATTGCTGCTACAGCCTGGAAGGAAAGCACACGTGCATGCCCCCACTCGAGACGAGGCCTGACTCCCCTGGGGAGACTCCAGAAGTACCCAAAGATCCATGTCAGCCCCTGAGAGGAATCCTCGGTTCCGGCCCTGACTCCACACTAGGTTTTTGGCCCCGGTATCGACGGGAGAGGAATCCCGAGAGGCACCGTAGCAACTCGCATGGGGACTGGCCTCTCCTGGGGCCACCAGGGCGGGTCCCTGAGGTCCCTGTCGTAATTCGAGAACACCTGCCGCAACTCGAGAAAATCCATGAACTTCTCCCTTCCAGGCGAGATGAGGCCTATTTCCGATGAGGCGTCTGGAGACTAATGACACCTAAACTCTGGAATTTCGAGAGGGTCTTTCACACCCTTGCTGCTACTCAAGAAGTTCACCGCCATACCCGTCTCCACTCGAGAGGAAGCACGATGGTCCCGCCCACATCCAGAGGAGCCCCGTTTCCCCCTCCTAGCTCGAGATGAGGGATCCTTTCCCTGCTTTCAACGGGAAAGAATTCCCGGCGTTCCCGTCGCATCTCAAGAGGAGGCACTCTCAACAGGAAAGGCGAGAGGAACTCCATGGTCGTACCACCATTTCAAGAGTCACCCAGATGTCTCAGTCCATTCGAGAGGAAGCTCTTTGCCCTGCACTGGCTCATCATTCACGCCGAGGATCGACTCACACCACGGTGGCACGTGGGACAGCCCTGTGGGAAAGCCTCGACGGAAAGCCTCGAGGGAAAACCACAGATCCTTTGATCCACGCGACGGGAAGCATGACATTGCTGCTTCAGCCTGGAGGGAAAGCGCACGTGCATGCCCCCACTCGAGACGAGGCCTGACTCCCCTGGGGAGACTCCAGAAATACCCAAAGTTCCATGTCACCCCTGAGAGAAAACCTCGGTTCCGGCCCTGACTCCACACAAGGTTTTTGGCCCCGGTATCGACGGGAGAGGAATCCTGAGAGGCCCCCTAGCAACTCGCATGGGGACTGGCCTTTCCTGAGGCCACCATGGCGGGTCCCTGAGGTCCCCGTCGTAACTCGAGAACACCTGCCGCAACTCGAGAAAATCCAGGAAGTTCTCCCTTCCAGGCGAGATGAGGCCTATTTCCTATGAGGCGTCTGGAGACTAATGACACCTAACCTCTGGAACTTCGAAAGGGTCTTTCACACCCTTGCTGCAACTCAAGAAGTTCACCGCCATACCCGTCTCCACTCGAGAGGAAGCACGATGGTCCCGCCCATATCCAGAGGAGCCCCGTTTCCCCCTCGTAGCTCGAGATGCGGGTTCCTTTCCCTGCTTTCAACGGGAAAGAATTCCCGGCATTCCCGTCGCATCTCAAGAGGAGGCACTCTCAACAGGAAAGGCGAGAGGAACTCTATGGTCGTACCACCATTCCAAGAATCCCCCAGATGTCTCAGTCCATTCCATAGGAACCTCATTGCCCTGCACTGGCTCATCTTTCACGCCGAGGATCGACTCACACCACGGTGGCAAGTGGGACAGCCCTGTGGGAAAGCCTCGAGGGAAAGCCTCGAGGGAAAACCACAGGTCCTTTGATCCACGCGACGAGAAGCGTGACATTGCTGCTACAGCCTGGAAGGAAAGCGCACGTGCATGTCCCCACTCGAGACGAGGCCTCACTCCCCTGGGGAGACTCCAGAAGTACCCAAAGATCCATGTCAGCCCCTGAGAGGAATCCCCGGTTCCGGCCCTGACTTCACACAAGGTTTTTGGCCCCGGTATCGACGGGAGAGGAATCCTGAGAGGCCCCCTAGCAACTCGCATGGGGACTGGCCTTTCCTGAGGCCACCATGGCGGGTCCCTGAGGTCCCCGTCGTAACTCGAGAACACCTGCCGCAACTCGAGAAAATCCAGGAAGTTCTCGTTCCAGGCGAGATGAGGCCTATTTCCAATGAGGCGTCTGGAGACTAATGACACCTAACCTCTGGAACTTCGAAAGGGTCTTTCACACCCTTGCTGCAACTCAAGAAGTTCACCGCCATACCCGTCTCCACTCGAGAGGAAGCACGATGGTCCCGCCCACATCCAGAGGAGCCCGGTTTCCCCCTCGTAGCTCGAGATGAGGAATCCTTTCCCTGCTTTCAACGGGAAAGAATTCCCGGCGTTCCCGTCGCATCTCAAGAGGAGGCACTCTCAACAGGAAAGGCGAGAGGAACTCCATGGACGTACCACCATTCCAAGAGTCCCCCAGATGTCTCAGTCCATTTCAGAGGAACCTCTTTGCCCTGCACTGGCTCATCTTTCACGCCGAGGATCGACTCACACCACGGTGGCACGTGGGACAGCCCTGTGGGAAAGCCTCGAGGGAAAGCCTCGAGGGAAAACCACAGATCCTTTGATCCACGCGACGGGAAGCGTGACATTGCTGCTACAGCCTGGAAGGAAAGCGCACGTGCATGCCCCCACTCGAGACGAGGCCTGACTCCCCTGGGGAGACTCCAGAAGTACCCAAAGATCCATGTCACCCCTGAGAGGAAACCTCGGTTCCGGCCCTAACTCCACACAAGATTTTCGGCCCCGGTATCGACGGGAGAGGAATCCTGAGAGGCCCCCTAGCAACTCGCATGGGGAATGGCCTTTCCTGAGTCCACCATGGCGGGTCCCTGTGGTCCCCGTCGTAACTCGAGAACACCTGCCGCAACTCGAGAAAATCCAGGAAGTTCTCCCTTCCAGCCGAGATGAGGCCTATTTCCGATGAGGCGTCTGGAGACTAATGACACCTAACCTCTGGAACTTCGAAAGGGTCTTTCACACCCTTGCTGCTACTCAAGAAGTTCACCGCCATACCCGTCTCCACTCAAGAGGAAGCACGATGGTCCCGCCCACATCCAGAGGAGCCCCGTTTCCCCCTCGTAGCTCGAGATGAGGGATCCTTTCCCTGCTTTCAACGGGAAAGAATTCCCGGCGTTCCCATCGCATCTCAAGAGGAGGCACTCTCAACAGGAAAGGCGAGAGGAACTCCATGGTCGTACCACCATTCCAAGAGTCCCCCAGATGTCTCAGTCCATTCCAGGGGAACCTCTTTGCCCTGCACTGGCGAATCTTTCACGCCGAGGATCGACTCACACCACGGCGGCACGTGGGACAACCCTGTGGGAAAGCCTCGAGGGAAAGCCTCGAGGGAAAAACACAGATCCTTTGATCAACGCGACGGGAAGTGTGACATTGCTGCTACAGCCTGGAAGGAAAGCGCACGTGCATGCCCCCACTCGAAACGAGGCCTGACTCCCCTGGGGAGACTCCAGAAGTACCCAAAGATCCATGTCAGCCCCTGAGAGGAATCCCCGGTTCCGGCCCTGACTCCACACAAGGTTTTTGGCCCCGGTATCGACGGGAGAGGAATCCCGAGAGGCCCCGTAGCAACTCGCATGGGGACTGGCCTCTCCTGGGGCCACCAGGGCGGGTCCCTGAGGTCCCCGTCGTAACTCGAGAACACCTGCCGCAACTCGAGAAAATCCAGGAAGTTCTCCCTTCCAGGCGAGATGAGGCCTATTTCCAATGAGGGGTCTGGAGACTAATGACACCTAACCTCTGGAATTTCGAGAGGGCCTTTCACACCCTTGCTGCTACTCAAGAAGTTCACCTCCATACCCGTCTCCACTCGAGAGGAAGCACGATGGTCCCGCCCACATCCAGAGGAGCCCCGTTTCCCCCTCGTAGCTCGAGATGTGGGATCCTTTCCCTGCTTTCAACGGGAAAGAATTCCCGGGGTTCCCGTCGCATCTCAAGAGGAGGCACTCTCAACAGGAAAGGCGAGAGGAACTCCATGGTCGTACCACCATTCCAAGAGTCCCCCAGATGTCTCAGTCCATTCCAGAGGAACCTCTTTGCCCTGCACTGGCTCATCTTTCACGCCGAGGATCGACTCACACCACGGTGTCACGTGGGACATCCCTGTGGCAAAGCCTCGAGGGAAAGCCTCGAGGGAAAACCACAGATCCTTTGATCCACGCGACGGGAAGCGTGACATTGCTGCTACAGCCTGGAAAGAAAGCGCACGTGCATGGCCCCAATCGAGACGAGGCCTGACTCCCCTGGGGAGACTCCAGAAGTACCCAAAGATCCATGGCAGCCCCTGAGAGGAATCCTCGGTCCCGGCCCTGACTCCACACAAGGTTTTTGGCCCCGGTATCGACGGGAGAGGAATCCCGAGAGGCCCCCTAGCAACTCGCATGGGGACTGGCCTCTCCTGAGGCCACCAGGGCGGGTCCCTGAGGTCCCCGTCGTAACTCGAGAACACCTGCCGCAACTCGAGAAAATCCAGGAAGTTCTCCCTTCCAGGCGAGATGAGGCCTATTTCCGATGAGGCGTCTGGAGACTAATGACACCTAACCTCTGGAACTTCGAAAGGGTCTTTCACACCCTTGCTGCAACTCAAGAAGTTCACCGCCATACCCGTCTCCACTGGAGAGGAAGCACGATGGTCCCGCCCACATCCAGAGGAGCCCCGTTTCCCCCTCGTAGCTCGAGATGAGGGATCCTTTCCCTGCTTTCAACGGGAAAGAATTCCCAGCGTTCCCGTCGCATCTCAAGAGGAGGCACTCTCAACAGGAAAGGCGAGAGGAACTCCATGGTCGTACCACCATTCCAAGAGTCCCCCAGATGTCTCAGTCCATTCCAGAGGAACCTTTTGCCCTGCACAGGCTCATCTTTCACGCCGAGGATCGACTCACACCACGGTGGCACGTGGGACAGCCCTGTGGCAAAGCCTCGAGGGAAAGCCTCGAGGGAAAACCACAGATCCTTTGATCCACGCGACGGGAAGCGTGACATTGCTGCTACAGCCTGGAAGGAAAGCGCACGTGCATGCCCCCACTCGAGACGAGGCCTGACTCCCCTGGGGAGACTCCAGAAATACCCAAAGTTCCATGTCACCCCTGAGAGGAAACCTCGGTTCCGACCCTGACTCCACACAAGGATTTTGGCCCCGGTATCGACGGGAGAGGAATCCTGAGAGGCCCCCTAGCAACTCGCATGGGGACTGGCCTTTCCTTAGGCCACCATGGCGGGTCCCTGAGGTCCCCGTCGTAACTCGAGAACACCTGCCGCAACTCGAGAAAATCCAGGAAGTTCTCCCTTCCAGGCGAGATGAGGCCTATTTCCGATGAGGCGTCTGGAGACTAATGACACCTAACCTCTGGAACTTCGAAAGGGTCTTTCACACCCTTGCTGCAACTCAAGAAGTTCACCGCCATACTCGTCTCCACTCGAGAGGAAGCACGATGGTCCCGCCCACATCCAGAGGAGCCCCGTTTCACATTCGTAGCTCGAGATGAGGGATCCTTTCCCTGCTTTCAACGGGAAAGAATTCCCGGCGTTCCCGTCGCATCTCAAGAGGAGGCACTCTCAACAGGAAAGGCGAGAGGAACTCCATGGTCGTACCACCATTCCAAGAGTACCCCAGATGTCTCAGTCCATTCCAGAGGAACCTCTTTGCCCTGCACTGGCTCATCTTTCACGCCGAGGATCGACTCACACCACGGTGGCACGTGGGACAGCCCTGTGGGAAAGCCTCAAGGGAAAGCCTCGAGGGAAAACCACAGATCCTTTGATCCACGCGACGGGAAGCGTGACATTGCTGCTACAGCCTGGAAGGAAAGCACACGTGCATGCCCCCACTCGAGACGAGGCCTGACTCCCCTGGGGAGACTCCAGAAGTACCCAAAGATCCATGTCAGCCCCTGAGAGGAATCCTCGGTTCCGGCCCTGACTCCACACAAGGTTTTTGGCCCCGGTATCGACGGGAGAGGAATCCCGAGAGGCCCCCTAGCAAATCGCATGGGGACTGGCCTCTCCTGAGGCCACCAGGGCGGGTCCCTGAGGTCCCCGTCGTAACTCGAGAACACCTGCCGCAACTCGAGAAAATCCAGGAAGTTCTCCCTTCCAGGCGACCTGTGGCCTATTTCCGATGAGGCGTCTGGAGACTAATGACACCTAACCTCTGGAACTTCGAAAGGGTCTTTCACACCCTTGCTGCAACTCAAGAAGTTCACCGCCATACCCGTCTCCAATCGAGAGGAAGCACGATGGTCCCGCCCACATCCAGAGGAGCCCCGTTTCCCCCTCGTAGCTCGAGATGAGGGATCCTTTCCCTGCTTTCAACGGGAAAGAATTCCCGGCGTTCCCGTCGCATCTCAAGAGGAGGCACTCTCAACAGAAAAGGCGATAGGAACTCCATGGTCGTACCACCATTCCAAGAGTCCCCCAGATGTCTCAGTCCATTCCAGAGGAACCTCTTTGCCCTGCACTGGCTCATCTTTCACGCCGAGGATCGACTCACACCACGGTGGCACGTGGGACAGCCCTGTGGGAAAGCCTCGAGGGAAAGCCTCGAGGGAAAACCACAGATCCTTTGATCCACGCGACGGGAAGTGTGACATTGCTGCTACAGCCTGGAAGGAAAGCGCACGTGCATGCCCCCACTCGAAAGGAGGCCTGACTCCCCTGGGGAGACTCCAGAAGTACCCAAAGATCCATGTCAGCCCCTGAGAGGAATCCCCGGTTCCGGCCCTGACTCCACACAAGGTTTTTGGCCCCGGTATCGACGGGAGAGGAATCCCGAGAGGCCCAGTAGCAACTCGCATGGGGACTGGCCTCTACTGGGGCCACCAGGGCGGGTCCCTGAAGTCCCCGTCGTAACTCGAGAACACCTGCCGCAACTCGAGAAAATCCAGGAAGTTCTCCCTTCCAGGCGAGATGAGGCCTATTTCCGATGAGGCGTCTGGAGACTAATGACACCTAACCTCTGGAATTTCAAGAGGGTCTTTCACACCCTTGCTGCAACTCAAGAAGTTCACCGCCATACCCGTCTCCACTCGAGAGGAAGCACGATGGTCCCGCCCACATCCAGAGGAGCCCCGTTTAACATTCGTAGCTCGAGATGAGGGATCCTTTCCCTGCTTTCAACGGGAAAGAATTCCCGGCGTTCACGTCGCATCTCAAGAGGAGGCACTCTCAACAGGAAAGGCGAGAGGAACTCCATGGTCGTACCACCATTCCAAGAGTCCCCCAGATGTCTCAGTCCATTCGAGAGGAAGCTCTTTGCCCTGCACTGACTCAGCTTTCACGCCGAGGATCGACTCACACCACGGTGGCACGTGGGACAGCCCTGTGGGAAAGGCTCGACGGAAAGCCTCGAGGGAAAACCACAGATCCTTTGATCCACGCGACGGGAAGCGTGACATTGCTGCTTCAGCCTGGAGGGAATGCGCACGTGCATGCCCCCACTCGAGACGAGGCCTGACTCCCCTGGGGAGACTCCAGAAGTACCCAAAGATCCATGTCAGCCCCTGAGAGGAATCCTCGTTTCCGGCCCTGACTCCACACAAGGATTTGGCCCTGGTATCGACGGGAGAGAAATCCCGAGAGGCCCCCTAGCAACTCGCTTGGGGACTGGCCTCTCCTGAGGCCACCAGGGCGGGTCCCTGAGGTCCCCATCGTAACTCGAGATCACCTGCCGCAACTCGAGAAAATCCAGGAAGTTCTCCCTTCCAGGCGAGATGAGGCCTATTTCCGATGAGGCGTCTAGAGACTAATGACACCTAAACTATGGAACTTCGAAAGGGTCTTTCACACCCTTGCTGCAACTCAAGTAGTTCACCGCCATACCCGTATCCACTCGAGAGGAAGCACGATGGTCCCGCCCACATCCAGAGGAGCCCCGTTTCCCCCTCGGAGCTCGAGATGAGGGATCCTTTCCCTGCTTTCAACGGGAAAGAATTCCCGGCGTTCCCGTCGCATCTCAAGAGGAGGCACTCTCAACAGGAAAGGCGAGAGGAACTCCATGGTCGTACCACCATTCCAAGAGTCCCCCAGATGTCTCAGTCCATTCCAGAGGAACCTCTTTGCCCTGCACTGGCTCATCTTTCACGCCGAGGATCGACTCACACCACGGTGGCACGTGGGACAGCCCTGTGGGAAAGCCTCGAGGGAAAACCACAGATCCTTTGATCCACGCGACGGGAAGCGTGACATTGCTGCTACAGCCTGGAAGGAAAGCGCACGTGCATGCCCCCACTCGAGACGAGGCCTGACTCCCCTGGGGAGACTCCAGAAATACCCAAAGTTCCATGTCACCCCTGAGAGAAAACCTCGGTTCCGGCCCTGACTCCACACAAGGTTTTTGGCCCCGGTATCGACGGGAGAGGAATCCTGAGAGGCCCCGTAGCAACTCGCATGGGGACTGGCCTTTCCTGAGGCCACCATGGCGGGTCCCTGAGGTCCCCGTCGTAACTCGAGAACTCCTGCCGCAACTCGAGAAAATCCAGGAAGTTCTCCCTTCCAGGCGAGATGAGGCCTATTTCCAATGAGGCGTCTGGAGAGTAATGACACCTAACCTCTGGAACTTCGAAAGGGTCTTTCACACCCTTGCTGCAACTCAAGAAGTTCACCGCCATACCCGTCTCCACTCGAGAGGAAGCACGATGGTCCCGCCCATATCCAGAGGAGCCCCGTTTCCCCCTCGTAGCTCGAGATGAGGGATCCTTTCCCTGCTTTCAACGGGAAAGAATTCCCGGCATTCCCCTCGCATCTCAAGAGGAGGCACTGTCAACAGGAAAGGCGAGAGGAACTCTATGGTCGTACCACCATTCCAAGAATCCCCCAGATGTCTCAGTCCATTCCAGAGGAACCTCTTTGCCCTGCACTGGCTCATCTTTCACGCCGAGGATCGACTCACACCACGGTGGCAAGTGGGACAGCCCTGTGGGAAAGCCTCGAGGGAAAGCCTCGAGGGAAAACCACAGATCCTTTGATCCACGCGAAGGTAAGCGTGACATTGCTGCTACAGCCTGGAAGAAAAGCGCTCGTGCATGCCCCCACTCGAAACGAGGCCTGACTCCAGTGGAGAGACTCCAGAAGTACCCAAAGATCCATGTCAGCCCCTGAGACGAACCCTCGGTTCCGGCCCTGACTCCAAACAAGGTTTTTGGCCCCGGTATCGACAGGAGAGGAATCCTGAGAGGCCCCCTAGCAACTCGCATGGGGACTGGCTTTTCCTGAGGCCACCAGGGCGCGTCCCTGAGGTCCCCGTCGTAACTCGAGAACACCTGCCGCAACTCGAGAAAATCCAGGATGTTCTCCCTTCCAGGCGAGATGAGGCCTATTTCCAATGAGGTGTCTGGAGACTAATGACACCTAACCTCTGGAACTTCGAAAGGGTCTTTCACACCCTTGCTGCAACACAAGAAGTTCACCGCCACACCCGTCTCCACTCGAGAGGAAGCACGATGGTCCCGCCCACATCCAGAGGAGCCCCGTTTCCCCTCGTAGCTCGAGATGAGGGATCCTTTCCCTGCTTTTAACGGGAAAGAATTCCCGGCATTTCCGTCGCATCTCAAGAGGAGGCACTCTCAACAGGAAAGGCGAGAGGAACTCCATGGTCGTACCACCATTCCAAGAGTCCCCCAGATGTCTCAGTCCATTCCAGAGGAACCTCTCTGCCCTGCACTGGCTCATTTTTCACGCCGAGGATCGACTCACACCACGGTGGCACGTGGGACAGCCCTGTGGGAAAGCCTCGAGGGAAAGCCTCGAGGGAAAGCCACAGATCCTTTGATAAATGCGACGGGAATCGTGACATTGCTGCTACAGCCTGGAAGGAAAGCGCACGTGCATGCCCCCACTCGAGACGAGGCCTGACTCCCCTGGGGAGACTCCAGAAGTACCCAAAGATCCATGGCAGCCCCTGAGAGGAATCCTCGGTCCCGGCCCTGACTCCACACAAGGTTTTTGGCCCCGGTATCGACGGGAGAGGAATCCCGAGAGGCTCCCTAGCAACTCGCATGGGGACTGGCCTCTCCTGAGGCCACCAGGGCGGGTCCCTGAGGTCCCCGTCGTAACTCGAGAACACCTGCCGCAACTCGAGAAAATCCAGGAAGTTCTCCCTTCCAGGCGAGATGAGGCCTATTTCCGATGAGGCGTCTGGAGACTAATGACACCTAACCTCTGGAACTTCGAAAGGGTCTTTCACACCCTTGCTGCAACTCAAGAAGTTCACCGCCATACCCGTCTCCACTCGAGAGGAAGCACGATGGTCCCGCCCACATCCAGAGGAGCCCCGTTTCCCCCTCGTAGCTCGAGATGAGGGATCCTTTCCCTGCTTTCAACGGGAAAGAATTCCCAGCGTTCCCGTCGCATCTCAAGAGGAGGCACTCTCAACAGGAAAGGCGAGAGGAACTCCATGGTCGTACCACCATTCCAAGAGTCCCCCAGATGTCTCAGTCCATTCCAGAGGAACCTTTTGCCCTGCACTGGCTCATCTTTCACGCCGAGGATCGACTCACACCACGGTGGCACGTGGGACAGCCCTGTGGCAAAGCCTCGAGGGAAAGCCTCGAGGGAAAACCACAGATCCTTTGATCCACGCGACGGGAAGCGTGACATTGCTGCTACAGCCTGGAAGGAAAGCGCACGTGCATGCCCCCACTCGAGACGAGGCCTGACTCCCCTGGGGAGACTCCAGAAGTACCCAAAGATCCATGGCAGCCCCTGAGAGGAATCCTCGGTTCCGGCCCTGACTCCACACAAGGTTTTTGGCCCCGGTATCGACGGGAGAGGAATCCCGAGAGGCCCCCTAGCAAATCGCATGGGGACTGGCCTCTCCTGAGGCCACCAGGGCGCGTCCCTGAGGTCCCCGTCGTAACTCGAGAACACCTGCCGCAACTCGAGAAAATCCAGGAAGTTCTCCCTTCCAGGCGAGATGAGGCCTATTTCCGATGAGGCGTCTGGAGACTAATGACACCTAACCTCTGGAACTTCGAAAGGGTCTTTCACACCCTTGCTGCAACTCAAGAAGTTCACCGCCATACCCGTCTCCAATCGAGAGGAAGCACGATGGTCCCGCCCACATCCAGAGGAGCCCCGTTTCCCCCTCGTAGCTCGAGATGAGGGATCCTTTCCCTGCTTTCAACGGGAAAGAATTCCCGGCGTTCCCGTCGCATCTCAAGAGGAGGCACTCTCAACAGAAAAGGCGATAGGAACTCCATGGTCGTACCACCATTCCAAGAGTCCCCCAGATGTCTCAGTCCATTCCAGAGGAACCTCTTTGCCCTGCACTGGCTCATCTTTCACGCCGAGGATCGACTCACACCACGGTGGCACGTGGGACAGCCCTGTGGGAAAGCCTCGAGGGAAAGCCTCGAGGGAAAACCACAGATCCTTTGATCCACGCGACGGGAAGTGTGACATTGCTGCTACAGCCTGGAAGGAAAGCGCACGTGCATGCCCCCACTCGAAAGGAGGCCTGACTCCCCTGGGGAGACTCCAGAAGTACCCAAAGATCCATGTCAGCCCCTGAGAGGAATCCCCGGTTCCGGCCCTGACTCCACACAAGGTTTTTGGCCCCGGTATCGATGGGAGAGGAATCCCGAGAGGCCCCGTAGCAACTCGCATGGGGACTGGCCTCTACTGGGGCCACCAGGGCGGGTCCCTGAAGTCCCCGTCGTAACTCGAGAACACCTGCCGCAACTCGAGAAAATCCATGAAGTTCTCCCTTCCAGGCGAGATGAGGCCTATTTCCGATGAGGCGTCTGGAGACTAATGACACCTAACCTCTGGAACTTCGAAAGGGTCTTTCACACCCTTGCTGCAACTCAAGAAGTTCACCGCCATACCCGTCTCCACTCGAGAGGAAGCACGATGGTCCCGCCCACATCCAGAGGAGCCCCGTTTCACATTCGTAGCTCGAGATGAGGGATCCTTTCCCTGCTTTCAACGGGAAAGAATTCCCGGCGTTCCCGTCGCATCTCAAGAGGAGGCACTCTCAACAGGAAAGGCGAGAGGAACTCCATGGTCGTACCACCATTCCAAGAGTCCCCCAGATGTCTCAGTCCATTCGAGAGGAAGCTCTTTGCCCTGCACTGGCTCAGCTTTCACGCCGAGGATCGACTCACACCACGGTGGCACGTGGGACAGCCCTGTGGGAAAGCCTCGACGGAAAGCCTCGAGGGAAAACCACAGATCCTTTGATCCACGCGACGGGAAGCGTGACATTGCTGCTTCAGCCTGGAGGGAAAGCGCACGTGCATGCCCCCACTCGAGACGAGGCCTGACTCCCCTGGGGAGACTCCAGAAGTACCCAAAGATCCATGTCAGCCCCTGAGAGGAATCCTCGTTTCCGGCCCTGACTCCACACAAGGATTTGGCCCTGGTATCGACGGGAGAGAAATCCCGAGAGGCCCCCTAGCAACTCGCTTGGGGACTGGCCTCTCCTGAGTCCACCAGGGCGGGTCCCTGAGGTCCCCATCGTAACTCGAGATCACCTGCCGCAACTCGAGAAAATCCAGGAAGTTCTCCCTTCCAGGCGAGATGAGGCCTATTTCCGATGAGGCGTCTAGAGACTAATGACACCTAAACTATGAAACTTCGAAAGGGTCTTTCACACCCTTGCTGCAACTCAAGTAGTTCACCGCCATACCCGTATCCACTCGAGAGGAAGCACGATGGTCCCGCCCACATCCAGAGGAGCCCCGTTTCCCCCTCGGAGCTCGAGATGAGGGATCCTTTCCCTGCTTTCTACGGGAAAGAATTCCCGGCGTTCCCGTCGCATCTCAAGAGGAGGCACTCTCAACAGGAAAGGCGAGAGGAACTCCATGGTCGTACCACCATTCCAAGAGTCCCCCAGATGTCTCAGTCCATTCCAGAGGAACCTCTTTGCCCTGCACTGGCTCATCTTTCACGCCGAGGATCGACTCACACCACGGTGGCACGTGGGACAGCCCTGTGGGAAAGCCTCGAGGGAAAACCACAGATCCTTTGATCCACGCGACGGGAAGCGTGACATTGCTGCTACAGCCTGGAAGGAAAGCGCACGTGCATGCCCCCACTCGAGACGAGGCCTGACTCCCCTGGGGAGACTCCAGAAATACCCAAAGTTCCATGTCACCCCTGAGAGAAAACCTCGGTTCCGGCCCTGACTCCACACAAGGTTTTTGGCCCCGGTATCGACGGGAGAGGAATCCTGAGAGGCCCCGTAGCAACTCGCATGGGGACTGGCCTTTCGTGAGGCCACCATGGCGGGTCCCTGAGGTCCCCGTCGTAACTCGAGAACTCCTGCCGCAACTCGAGAAAATCCAGGAAGTTCTCCCTTCCAGGCGAGATGAGGCCTATTTCCAATGAGGCGTCTGGAGAGTAATGACACCTAACCTCTGGAACTTCGAAAGGGTCTTTCACACCCTTGCTGCAACTCAAGAAGTTCACCGCCATACCCGTCTCCACTCGAGAGGAAGCACGATGGTCCCGCCCATATCCAGAGGAGCCCCGTTTCCCCCTCGTAGCTCGAGATGAGGGATCCTTTCCCTGCTTTCAACGGGAAAGAATTCCCGGCATTCCCCTCGCATCTCAAGAGGAGGCACTCTCAACAGGAAAGGCGAGAGGAACTCTATGGTCGTACCACCATTCCAAGAATCCCCCAGATGTCTCAGTCCATTCCAGAGGAACCTCTTTGCCCTGCACTGGCTCATCTTTCACGCCGAGGATCGACTCACACCACGGTGGCAAGTGGGACAGCCCTGTGGGAAAGCCTCGAGGGAAAGCCTCGAGGGAAAACCACAGATCCTTTGATCCACGCGAAGGTAAGCGTGACATTGCTGCTACAGCCTGGAAGAAAAGCGCTCGTGCATGCCCCCTCTCGAAACGAGGCCTGACTCCAGTGGGGAGACTCCAGAAGTACCCAAAGATCCATGTCAGCCCCTGAGACGAACCCTCGGTTCCGGCCCTGACTCCAAACAAGGTTTTTGGCCCCGGTATCGACAGGAGAGGAATCCTGAGAGGCCCCCTAGCAACTCGCATGGGGACTGGCTTTTCCTGAGGCCACCAGGGCGGTTACCTGAAGTCCCCGTCGTAACTCGAGAACTCCTGCCGCAACTCGAGAAAATCCAGGATGTTCTCCCTTCCAGGCGAGATGAGGCCTATTTCCAATGAGGCGTCTGGAGACTAATGACACCTAACCTCTGGAACTTCGAAAGGGTCTTTCACACCCTTGCTGCAACACAGGAAGTTCACCGCCACACCCGTCTCCACTCGAGAGGAAGCACGATGGTCCCGCCCACATCCAGAGGAGCCCCGTTTCCCCTCGTAGCTCGAGATGAGGGATCCTTTCCCTGCTTTCAACGGGAAAGAATTCCCAGTGTTCCCGTCGCATCTCAAGAGGAGGCATTCTCAACAGGAAAGGCGAGAGGAACTCCATGGTCGTACCACCATTCCAGGATTGCCCAGATGTCTCAGTCCATTCCAGAGGAACCTCTTTGCCCTGCACTGGCTCATCTTTCACGCCGAGGATCGACTCACACCACGGTGGCACGTGGGACAGCCCTGTGGGAAAGCCTCGAATGAAAGCCTCGAGGGAAAACCACAGATCCTTTGATCCACGCGACGGGAAGCGTGACATTGCTGCTACAGCCTGGAAGGAAAGCGCACGTGCATGCCCCCACTCGAGACGAGGCCTGACTCCCCTTTGGAGACTCCAGAAGTACCCAAAGATACATGTCACCCCTGAGAGGAATCCTCGGTTCCGGCCCTGACTCCACACAAGGTTTTTGTCCCCGGTATCGACGGTAGAGGAATCCCGAGAGGCCCCCTATCAACTCGCATGGGGACTGGCCTCTCCTGAGGCAACCAGGGCGGGTCCCTGAGGTCCCCGTCGTAACTCGAGAACACCTGCCGCAACTCGAGAAAATCCAGGAAGTTCTCCCTTGCAGGCGAGATGAGGCCTATTTCCGATGAGGCGTCTGGAGACTAATGACACCTAACCTCTGGAACTTCGAAAGGGTCTTTCACACCCTTGCTGCAACTCAAGAAGTTCACCGCCATACCCGTCTCCACTCGAGAGGAAGCACGATGGTCCCGCCCACATCCAGAGGAGCCCCGTTTCCCCCTCGTAGCTCGAGATGAGGGATCCTTTCCCTGCTTTCAACGGGAAAGAATTCCCGGCGTTCCTGTCGCATCTCAAGAAGAGGCACTCTCAACAGGAAAGGCGAGAGGAACTCCATGGTCGTACCACCATTCCTAGAGTCCCCTAGATGTCTCAGTCCATTCCAGAGGAACCTCTTTGACCTGCACTGGCTCATCTTTCACGCCGAGGATCGATTCACACCACGGTGGCACGTGGGACAGCCCTGTGGGAAAGCCTCGAGGGAAAGACTCGAGGGAAAGCCACAGACCCTTTGATAAATGCGACGGGAATCGTGACATTGCTGCTACAGCCTGGAAGGAAAGCGCACGTGCATGCCCCCACTCGAGACGAGGCCTGACTCCCCTGGGGAGACTCCAGAAGTACCCAAAGATACATGTCACCCCTGAGAGGAATCCTCGGTTCCGGCCCTGACTCCACACAAGGTTTTTGGCCCCAGTATCGACGGGAGAGGAATCCCGAGAGGCCGCCTAGCAACTCGCACGGGGAGTGGCCTCTCCTGAGGCCAGAAGGGCGGGTCCCTGACGTCCCCGTCGTAACTCGAGAACACCTGCCGCAACTCGAGAAAATCCAGGATGTTCTCCCTTCCAGGCGAGATGAGGCCTATTTCCGATGAGGCGTCTGGAGTCTAATGACACATAACCTCTGGAACTTCGAAAGGGTCTTTCACACCCTTGCTGCAACTCAAGAAGTTCACCGCCATACCCGTCTCCACTCGAGAGGAAGCACGATGGTCCCGCCCACATCCAGAGGAGCCCCGTTTCCCCCTCGTAGCTCGAGATGAGGGATCCTTTCCCTGCTTTCAACGGGAAAGAATTCCCGGCGTTCCCGTCGCATCTCAAGAGGAGGCACTCTCAACAGGAAAGGCGAGAGGAACTCCATGGTCGTACCACCATTCCAAGACTCCCCCAGATGTCTCAGTCCATTCCAGAGGAAACTCTTTGCCCTGAATTGGCTTATCTTTCACGCCGAGGATCGACTCACAACACGGTGGCACGTGGGACAGCCCTGTGGGAAAGCCTCGAGGGAAAGCCTCGAGGGAAAGCCACAGATCCTTTGATAAATGCGACGGGAATCGTGACATTGCTGCTACAGCCTGGAAGGAAAGCGCACGTGCATGCCCCCACTCGAGACGAGGCCTGACTCCCGTGGGGAGACTCCAGAAGTACCCAAAGATCCATGTCAGCCCCTGAGAGGAATCCTCGGTCCCAGCCCTGACTCCGCACAAGGTTTTTGGCCCCGGTATCGACGGGAGAGGAATCCCGAGAGGCCCCCTAGCAACTCGCATGGGGACTGGCCTCTTCTGAGGCCACCAGGGCGGGTCCCTGAGGTCCCCGTCGTAACTCGAGAACACCTGCCGCAACTCGAGAAAATCCAGGAAGTTCTCCCTTCCAGGCGAGATGAGGCCTATTTCCGATGAGGCGTCTGGAGACTAATGACACCTAACCTCTGGAACTTCGAAAGGGTCTTTCACACCCTTGCTGCAACTCAAGAAGTTCACCGCCATACCCGTCTCCACTCGAGAGGAAGCACGATGGTCCCGCCCACATCCAGAGGAGCCCCGTTTCCCCCTCGTAGCTCGAGATGAGGGATCCTTTCCCTGCTTTCAACGGGAAAGAATTCCCGGCGTTCCCGTCGCATCTCAAGAGGAGGCACTCTCAACAGGAAAGTCGAGAGGAACTCCATGGTCGTACCACCATTCCAAGACTCCCCCAGATGTCTCAGTCCATTCCAGAGGAACCTTTTGCCCTGCACTGGCTCATCTTTCACGCCGAAGATCGACTCACACCACGGTGGCACGTGGGAAAGCCTTGTGGGAAAGCCTCGAGGGAAAGCCTCGAGGGAAAACCACAGATCCTTTGATCCACGCGACGGGAAGCGTGACATTGCTGCTGCAGCCTGGAAGGAAAGCGCACGTGCATGCCCCCACTCGAGACGAGTCCTGACTCCCCTGGGGAGACTCCAGAAGTACCCAAAGATACATGTCACCCCTGAGAGTAATCCTCGGTTCCGGCCCTGACTCCACACAAGGTTTTTGGCCCCGGTATCGACGGGAGAGGAATCCCGAGAGGCCCCCTAGCAACTCGCATGGGGACTGGCCTCTCCTGAGCCAACCAGGGCGGGTCCCTGAGGTCCCCGTCGTAACTCGAGAACACCTGCCGCAACTCGAGAAAATCCAGGAAGTTCTCCCTTGCAGGCGAGATGAGGCCTATTTCCGATGAGGCGTCTGGAGACTAATGACACCTAACCTCTGGAACTTCGAAAGGGTCTTTCACACCCTTGCTGCAAATCAAGAAGTTCACCGCCATACCCGTCTCCACTCGAGAGGAAGCACGATGGTCCCGCCCACATCCAGAGGAGCCCCGTTTCCCCCTCGTAGCTCGAGATGAGGGATCCTTTCCCTGCTTTCAACGGGAAAGAATTCCCGGCGTTCCCGTCGCATCTCAAGAGGAGGCACTCTCAACAGGAAAGGCGAGAGGAACTCCATGGTCGTACCACCATTCCAAGACTCCCCCAGATGTCTCAGTCCATTCCAGAGGAACCTCTTTGCCCTGCACTGGCTCATCTTTCACGCCGAGGATCGACTCACAACACGGTGGCACGTGGGACAGCCCTGTGGGAAAGCCTCGAGGGAAAGCCTCGAGGGAAAGCCACAGATCCTTTGATAAATGCGACGGGAATCGTGACATTGCTGCTACAGCCTGGAAGGAAAGCGCACGTGCATGCCCCCACTCGAGACGGGGCCTGACTCCCGTGGGGAGACTCCAGAAGTACCCAAAGATCCATGTCAGCCCCTGAGAGGAATCCTCGGTCCCGGCCCTGACTCCACACAAGGTTTTTGGCCCCGGTATCGACGGGAGAGGAATCCCGAGAGGCCCCCTAGCAACTCGCATGGGGACTGGCCTCTCCTGAGGCCACCAGGGCGGGTCCCTGAGGTCCCCGTCGTAACTCGAGAACACCTGCCGCAACTCGAGAAAATCCAGGAAGTTCTCCCTTCCAGGCGAGATGAGGCCTATTTCCGATGAGGCGTCTGGAGACTAATGACACCTAACCTCTGGAACTTCGAAAGGGTCTTTCACACCCTTGCTGCAACTCAAGAAGTTCACCGCCATACCCGTCTCCACTCGAGAGGAAGCACGATGGTCCCGCCCACATCCAGAGGAGCCCCGTTTCCCCCTCGTAGCTCGAGATGAGGGATCCTTTCCCTGCTTTCAACGGGAAAGAATTCCCGGCGTTCCCGTCGCATCTCAAGAGGAGGCACTCTCAACAGGAAAGGCGAGAGGAACTCCATGGTCGTACCACCATTCCAAGAGTCCCCCAGATGTCTCAGTCCATTCGAGAGGAAGCTCTTTGCCCTGCACTGGCTCAGCTTTCACGCCGAGGATCGACTCACACCACGGTGGCACGTGGGACAGCCCTGTGGGAAAGGCTCGACGGAAAGCCTCGAGGGAAAACCACAGATCCTTTGATCCACGCGACGGGAAGCGTGACATTGCTGCTTCAGCCTGGAGGGAAAGCGCACGTGCATGCCCCCACTCGAGACGAGGCCTGACTCCCCTGGGGAGACTCCAGAAGTACCCAAAGATCCATGTCAGCCCCTGAGAGGAATCCTCGTTTCCGGCCCTGACTCCACACAAGGATTTGGCCCTGGTATCGACGGGAGAGAAATCCCGAGAGGCCCCCTAGCAACTCGCTTGGGGACTGGCCTCTCCTGAGGCCACCAGGGCGGGTCCCTGAGGTCCCCATCGTAACTCGAGATCACCTGCCGCAACTCGAGAAAATCCAGGAAGTTCTCCCTTCCAGGCGAGATGAGGCCTATTTCCGATGAGGCGTCTAGAGACTAATGACACCTAAACTATGGAACTTCGAAAGGGTCTTTCACACCCTTGCTGCAACTCAAGTAGTTCACCGCCATACCCGTATCCACTCGAGAGGAAGCACGATGGTCCCGCCCACATCCAGAGGAGCCCCGTTTCCCCCTCGGAGCTCGAGATGAGGGATCCTTTCCCTGCTTTCAACGGGAAAGAATTCCCGGCGTTCCCGTCGCATCTCAAGAGGAGGCACTCTCAACAGGAAAGGCGAGAGGAACTCCATGGTCGTACCACCATTCCAAGAGTCCCCCAGATGTCTCAGTCCATTCCAGAGGAACCTCTTTGCCCTGCACTGGCTCATCTTTCACGCCGAGGATCGACTCACACCACGGTGGCACGTGGGACAGCCCTGTGGGAAAGCCTCGAGGGAAAACCACAGATCCTTTGATCCACGCGACGGGAAGCGTGACATTGCTGCTACAGCCTGGAAGGAAAGCGCACGTGCATGCCCCCACTCGAGACGAGGCCTGACTCCCCTGGGGAGACTCCAGAAATACCCAAAGTTCCATGTCACCCCTGAGAGAAAACCTCGGTTCCGACCCTGACTCCACACAAGGTTTTTGGCCCCGGTATCGACGGGAGAGGAATCCTGAGAGGCCCCGTAGCAACTCGCATGGGGACTGGCCTTTCCTGAGGCCACCATGGCGGGTCCCTGAGGTCCCCGTCGTAACTCGAGAACTCCTGCCGCAACTCGAGAAAATCCAGGAAGTTCTCCCTTCCAGGCGAGATGAGGCCTATTTCCAATGAGGCGTCTGGAGAGTAATGACACCTAACCTCTGGAACTTCGAAAGGGTCTTTCACACCCTTGCTGCAACTCAAGAAGTTCACCGCCATACCCGTCTCCACTCGAGAGGAAGCACGATGGTCCCGCCCATATCCAGAGGAGCCCCGTTTCCCCCTCGTAGCTCGAGATGAGGGATCCTTTCCCTGCTTTCAACGGGAAAGAATTCCCGGCATTCCCCTCGCATCTCAAGAGGAGGCACTGTCAACAGGAAAGGCGAGAGGAACTCTATGGTCGTACCACCATTCCAAGAATCCCCCAGATGTCTCAGTCCATTCCAGAGGAACCTCTTTGCCCTGCACTGGCTCATCTTTCACGCCGAGGATCGACTCACACCACGGTGGCAAGTGGGACAGCCCTGTGGGAAAGCCTCGAGGGAAAGCCTCGAGGGAAAACCACAGATCCTTTGATCCACGCGAAGGTAAGCGTGACATTGCTGCTACAGCCTGGAAGAAAAGCGCTCGTGCATGCCCCCACTCGAAACGAGGCCTGACTCCAGTGGAGAGACTCCAGAAGTACCCAAAGATCCATGTCAGCCCCTGAGACGAACCCTCGGTTCCGGCCCTGACTCCAAACAAGGTTTTTGGCCCCGGTATCGACAGGAGAGGAATCCTGAGAGGCCCCCTAGCAACTCGCATGGGGACTGGCTTTTCCTGAGGCCACCAGGGCGCGTCCCTGAGGTCCCCGTCGTAACTCGAGAACACCTGCCGCAACTCGAGAAAATCCAGGATGTTCTCCCTTCCAGGCGAGATGAGGCCTATTTCCAATGAGGCGTCTGGAGACTAATGACACCTAACCTCTGGAACTTCGAAAGGGTCTTTCACACCCTTGCTGCAACACAAGAAGTTCACCGCCACACCCGTCTCCACTCGAGAGGAAGCACGATGGTCCCGCCCACATCCAGAGGAGCCGCGTTTCCCCTCGTAGCTCGAGATGAGGGATCCTTTCCCTGCTTTTAACGGGAAAGAATTCCCGGCATTTCCGTCGCATCTCAAGAGGAGGCACTCTCAACAGGAAAGGCGAGAGGAACTCCATGGTCGTACCACCATTCCAAGAGTCCCCCAGATGTCTCAGTCCATTCCAGAGGAACCTCTCTGCCCTGCACTGGCTCATTTTTCACGCCGAGGATCGACTCACACCACGGTGGCACGTGGGACAGCCCTGTGGGAAAGCCTCGAGGGAAAGCCTCGAGGGAAAGCCACAGATCCTTTGATAAATGCGACGGGAATCGTGACATTGCTGCTACAGCCTGGAAGGAAAGCGCACGTGCATGCCCCCACTCGAGACGAGGCCTGACTCCCCTGGGGAGACTCCAGAAGTACCCAAAGATCCATGGCAGCCCCTGAGAGGAATCCTCGGTCCCGGCCCTGACTCCACACAAGGTTTTTGGCCCCGGTATCGACGGGAGAGGAATCCCGAGTGGCTCCCTAGCAACTCGCATGGGGACTGGCCTCTCCTGAGGCCACCAGGGCGGGTCCCTGAGGTCCCCGTCGTAACTCGAGAACACCTGCCGCAACTCGAGAAAATCCAGGAAGTTCTCCCTTCCAGGCGAGATGAGGCCTATTTCCGATGAGGCGTCTGGAGACTAATGACACCTAACCTCTGGAACTTCGAAAGGGTCTTTCACACCCTTGCTGCAACTCAAGAAGTTCACCGCCATACCCGTCTCCACTCGAGAGGAAGCACGATGGTCCCGCCCACATCCAGAGGAGCCCCGTTTCCCCCTCGTAGCTCGAGATGAGGGATCCTTTCCCTGCTTTCAACGGGAAAGAATTCCCAGCGTTCCCGTCGCATCTCAAGAGGAGGCACTCTCAACAGGAAAGGCGAGAGGAACTCCATGGTCGTACCACCATTCCAAGAGTCCCCCAGATGTCTCAGTCCATTCCAGAGGAACCTTTTGCCCTGCACTGGCTCATCTTTCACGCCGAGGATCGACTCACACCACGGTGGCACGTGGGACAGCCTTGTGGCAAAGCCTCGAGGGAAAGCCTCGAGGGAAAACCACAGATCCTTTGATCCACGCGACGGGAAGCGTGACATTGCTGCTACAGCCTGGAAGGAAAGCGCACGTGCATGCCCCCACTCGAGACGAGGCCTGACTCCCCTGGGGAGACTCCAGAAGTACCCAAAGATCCATGGCAGCCCCTGAGAGGAATCCTCGGTTCCGGCCCTGACTCCACACAAGGTTTTTGGCCCGGGTATCGACGGGAGAGGAATCCCGAGAGGCCCCCTAGCAAATCGCATGGGGACTGGCCTCTCCTGAGGCCACCAGGGCGCGTCCCTGAGGTCCCCGTCGTAACTCGAGAACACCTGCCGCAACTCGAGAAAATCCAGGAAGTTCTCCCTTCCAGGCGAGATGAGGCCTATTTCCGATGAGGCGTCTGGAGACTAATGACACCTAACCTCTGGAACTTCGAAAGGGTCTTTCACACCCTTGCTGCAACTCAAGAAGTTCACCGCAATACCCGTCTCCAATCGAGAGGAAGCACGATGGTCCCGCCCACATCCAGAGGAGCCCCGTTTCCCCCTCGTAGCTCGAGATGAGGGATCCTTTCCCTGCTTTCAACGGGAAAGAATTCCCGGCGTTCCCGTCGCATCTCAAGAGGAGGCACTCTCAACAGAAAAGGCGATAGGAACTCCATGGTCGTACCACCATTCCAAGAGTCCCCCAGATGTCTCAGTCCATTCCAGAGGAACCTCTTTGCCCTGCACTGGCTCATCTTTCACGCCGAGGATCGACTCACACCACGGTGGCACGTGGGACAGCCCTGTGGGAAAGCCTCGAGGGAAAGCCTCGAGGGAAAACCACAGATCCTTTGATCCACGCGACGGGAAGTGTGACATTGCTGCTACAGCCTGGAAGGAAAGCGCACGTGCATGCCCCCACTCGAAAGGAGGCCTGACTCCCCTGGGGAGACTCCAGAAGTACCCAAAGATCCATGTCAGCCCCTGAGAGGAATCCCCGGTTCCGGCCCTGACTCCACACAAGGTTTTTGGCCCCGGTATCGATGGGAGAGGAATCCCGAGAGGCCCCGTAGCAACTCGCATGGGGACTGGCCTCTACTGGGGCCACCAGGGCGGGTCCCTGAAGTCCCCGTCGTAACTCGAGAACACCTGCCGCAACTCGAGAAAATCCATGAAGTTCTCCCTTCCAGGCGAGATGAGGCCTATTTCCGATGAGGCGTCTGGAGACTAATGACACCTAACCTCTGGAACTTCGAAAGGGTCTTTCACACCCTTGCTGCAACTCAAGAAGTTCACCGCCATACCCGTCTCCACTCGAGAGGAAGCACGATGGTCCCGCCCACATCCAGAGGAGCCCCGTTTCACATTCGTAGCTCGAGATGAGGGATCCTTTCCCTGCTTTCAACGGGAAAGAATTCCCGGCGTTCCCGTCGCATCTCAAGAGGAGGCACTCTCAACAGGAAAGGCGAGAGGAACTCCATGGTCGTACCACCATTCCAAGAGTCCCCCAGATGTCTCAGTCCATTCGAGAGGAAGCTCTTTGCCCTGCACTGGCTCAGCTTTCACGCCGAGGATCGACTCACACCACGGTGGCACGTGGGACAGCCCTGTGGGAAAGGCTCGACGGAAAGCCTCGAGGGAAAACCACAGATCCTTTGATCCACGCGACGGGAAGCGTGACATTGCTGCTTCAGCCTGGAGGGAAAGCGCACGTGCATGCCCCCACTCGAGACGAGGCCTGACTCCCCTGGGGAGACTCCAGAAGTACCCAAAGATCCATGTCAGCCCCTGAGAGGAATCCTCGTTTCCGGCCCTGACTCCACACAAGGATTTGGCCCTGGTATCGACGGGAGAGAAATCCCGAGAGGCCCCCTAGCAACTCGCTTGGGGACTGGCCTCTCCTGAGTCCACCAGGGCGGGTCCCTGAGGTCCCCATCGTAACTCGAGATCACCTGCCGCAACTCGAGAAAATCCAGGAAGTTCTCCCTTCCAGGCGAGATGAGGCCTATTTCCGATGAGGCGTCTAGAGACTAATGACACCTAAACTATGAAACTTCGAAAGGGTCTTTCACACCCTTGCTGCAACTCAAGTAGTTCACCGCCATACCCGTATCCACTCGAGAGGAAGCACGATGGTCCCGCCCACATCCAGAGGAGCCCCGTTTCCCCCTCGGAGCTCGAGATGAGGGATCCTTTCCCTGCTTTCTACGGGAAAGAATTCCCGGCGTTCCCGTCGCATCTCAAGAGGAGGCACTCTCAACAGGAAAGGCGAGAGGAACTCCATGGTCGTACCACCATTCCAAGAGTCCCCCAGATGTCTCAGTCCATTCCAGAGGAACCTCTTTGCCCTGCACTGGCTCATCTTTCACGCCGAGGATCGACTCACACCACGGTGGCACGTGGGACAGCCCTGTGGGAAAGCCTCGAGGGAAAACCACAGATCCTTTGATCCACGCGACGGGAAGCGTGACATTGCTGCTACAGCCTGGAAGGAAAGCGCACGTGCATGCCCCCACTCGAGACGAGGCCTGACTCCCCTGGGGAGACTCCAGAAATACCCAAAGTTCCATGTCACCCCTGAGAGAAAACCTCGGTTCCGGCCCTGACTCCACACAAGGTTTTTGGCCCCGGTATCGACGGGAGAGGAATCCTGAGAGGCCCCGTAGCAACTCGCATGGGGACTGGCCTTTCGTGAGGCCACCATGGCGGGTCCCTGAGGTCCCCGTCGTAACTCGAGAACTCCTGCCGCAACTCGAGAAAATCCAGGAAGTTCTCCCTTCCAGGCGAGATGAGGCCTATTTCCAATGAGGCGTCTGGAGAGTAATGACACCTAACCTCTGGAACTTTGAAAGGGTCTTTCACACCCTTGCTGCAACTCAAGAAGTTCACCGCCATACCCGTCTCCACTCGAGAGGAAGCACGATGGTCCCGCCCATATCCAGAGGAGCCCCGTTTCCCCCTCGTAGCTCGAGATGAGGGATCCTTTCCCTGCTTTCAACGGGAAAGAATTCCCGGCATTCCCCTCGCATCTCAAGAGGAGGCACACTCAACAGGAAAGGCGAGAGGAACTCTATGGTCGTACCACCATTCCAAGAATCCCCCAGATGTCTCAGTCCATTCCAGAGGAACCTCTTTGCCCTGCACTGGCTCATCTTTCACGCCGAGGATCGACTCACACCACGGTGGCAAGTGGGACAGCCCTGTGGGAAAGCCTCGAGGGAAAGCCTCGAGGGAAAACCACAGATCCTTTGATCCACGCGAAGGTAAGCGTGACATTGCTGCTACAGCCTGGAAGAAAAGCGCTCGTGCATGCCCCCACTCGAAACGAGGCCTGACTCCAGTGGGGAGACTCCAGAAGTACCCAAAGATCCATGTCAGCCCCTGAGACGAACCCTCGGTTCCGGCCCTGACTCCAAACAAGGTTTTTGGCCCCGGTATCGACAGGAGAGGAATCCTGAGAGGCCCCCTAGCAACTCGCATGGGGACTGGCTTTTCCTGAGGCCACCAGGGCGGTTACCTGAAGTCCCCGTCGTAACTCGAGAACACCTGCCGCAACTCGAGAAAATCCAGGATGTTCTCCCTTCCAGGCGAGATGAGGCCTATTTCCAATGAGGCGTCTGGAGACTAATGACACCTAACCTCTGGAACTTCGAAAGGGTCTTTCACACCCTTGCTGCAACACAGGAAGTTCACCGCCACACCCGTCTCCACTCGAGAGGAAGCACGATGGTCCCGCCCACATCCAGAGGAGCCCCGTTTCCCCTCGTAGCTCGAGATGAGGGATCCTTTCCCTGCTTTTAACGGGAAAGAATTCCCGGCATTTCCGTCGCATCTCAAGAGGAGGCACTCTCAACAGGAAAGGCGAGAAGAACTCCATGGTCGTACCACCATTCCAAGAGTCCCCCAGATGTCTCAGTCCATTCCAGAGGAACCTTTTTCCCTGCATTGGCTCATCTTTCACGCCGAGGATCGACTCACACCACGGTGGCACGTGGGAAAGCCTTGTGGGAAAGCCTCGAGGGAAAGCCTCGAGGGAAAACCACAGATCCTTTGATCCTCGCGACGGGAAGCGTGACATTGCTGCTGCAGCCTGTAAGGAAAGCGCACGTGCATGCCCCCACTCGAGACGAGTCCTGACTCCCCTGGGGAGACTCCAGAAGTACCCAAAGATACATGTCACCCCTGAGAGTAATCCTCGGTTCCGGCCCTGACTCCACACAAGGTTTTTGGCCCCGGTATCGACGGGAGAGGAATCCCGAGAGGCCCCCTAGCAACTCGCATGGGGACTGGCCTCTCCTGAGGCAACCAGGGCGGGTCCCTGAGGTCCCCGTCGTAACTCGAGAACACCTGCCGCAACTCGAGAAAATCCAGGAAGTTCTCCCTTGCAGGCGAGATGAGGCCTATTTCCGATGAGGCGTCTGGAGACTAATGACACCTAACCTCTGGAACTTCGAAAGGGTCTTTCACACCCTTGCTGCAACTCAAGAAGTTCACTGCCATACCCGTCTCCACTCGAGAGGAAGCACGATGGTCCCGCCCACATCCAGAGGAGCCCCGTTTCCCCCTCGTAGCTCGAGATGAGGGATCCTTTCCCTGCTTTCAACGGGAAAGAATTCCCGGCGTTCCCGTCGCATCTCAAGAGGAGGCACTCTCAACAGGAAAGGCGAGAGGAACTCCATGGTCGTACCACCATTCCAAGAGTCCCCCAGATGTCTCAGTCCATTCCAGAGGAACCTCTTTGCCCTGCACTGGCTCATCTTTCACGCCGAGGATCGACTCACACCACGGTGGCACGTGGGACAGCCCTGTGGGAAAGGCTCGAGGGAAAGCCTCGAGGGAAAACCACAGATCCTTCGATCCACGCGACGGGAAGCGTGACATTGCTGCTACAGCCTGGAAGGAAAGCGCACGTGCATGCCCCCACTCGAGACGAGGCCTGACTCCCCTGGGGAGACTCCAGAAGTACCCAAAGATCCATGTCAGCCCCTGAGAGGAATCCTCGGTTCCGGGCCTGACTCCACACAAGGTTTTTGGCCCCGGTATCGACGGGAGAGGAATCCCGAGAGGCCCCCTAGCAAATTGCATGGGGACTGGCCTCTCCTGAGGCCACCAGGGCGGTTCCCTGAGGTCCCCGTCGTAACTCGAGAACACCTGCCGCAACTCGAGAAAATCCAGGAAGTTCTCCCTTCCAGGCGACATGTGGCCTATTTCCGATGAGGCGTCTGGAGACTAATGACACCTAACCTCTGGAACTTCGAAAGGGTCTTTCACACCCTTGCTCCAACTCAAGAAGTTCACCGCCATACCCGTCTCCACTCGAGAGGAAGCACGATGGTCCCGCCCACATCCAGAGGAGCCCCGTTTCCCCCTCGTAGCTCGAGATGAGGGATCCTTTCCCTGCTTTCAACGGGAAAGAATTCCCAGTGTTCCCGTCGCATCTCAAGAGGAGGCATTCTCAACAGGAAAGGCGAGAGGAACTCCATGGTCGTACCACCATTCCAGGATTGCCCAGATGTCTCAGTCCATTCCAGAGGAACCTCTTTGCCCTGCACTGGCTCATCTTTCACGCCGAGGATCGACTCACACCACGGTGGCACGTGGGACAGCCCTGTGGGAAAGCCTCGAATGAAAGCCTCGAGGGAAAACCACAGATCCTTTGATCCACGCGACGGGAAGCGTGACATTGCTGCTACAGCCTGGAAGGAAAGCGCACGTGCATGCCCCCACTCGAGACGAGGCCTGACTCCCCTTTGGAGACTCCAGAAGTACCCAAAGATACATGTCACCCCTGAGAGGAATCCTCGGTTCCGGCCCTGACTCCACACAAGATTTTTGTCCCCGGTATCGACGGTAGAGGAATCCCGAGAGGCCCCCTATCAACTCGCATGGGGACTGGCCTCTCCTGAGGCAACCAGGGCGGGTCCCTGAGGTCCCCGTCGTAACTCGAGAACACCTGCCGCAACTCGAGAAAATCCAGGAAGTTCTCCCTTGCAGGCGAGATGAGGCCTATTTCCGATGAGGCGTCTGGAGACTAATGACACCTAACCTCTGGAACTTCGAAAGGGTCTTTCACACCCTTGCTGCAACTCAAGAAGTTCACCGCCATACCCGTCTCCACTCGAGAGGAAGCACGATGGTCCCGCCCACATCCAGAGGAGCCCCGTTTCCCCCTCGTAGCTCGAGATGAGGGATCCTTTCCCTGCTTTCAACGGGAAAGAATTCCCGGCGTTCCTGTCGCATCTCAAGAAGAGGCACTCTCAACAGGAAAGGCGAGAGGAACTCCATGGTCGTACCACCATTCCTAGAGTCCCCTAGATGTCTCAGTCCATTCCAGAGGAACCTCTTTGACCTGCACTGGCTCATCTTTCACGCCGAGGATCGATTCACACCACGGTGGCACGTGGGACAGCCCTGTGGGAAAGCCTCGAGGGAAAGACTCGAGGGAAAGCCACAGACCCTTTGATAAATGCGACGGGAAGCGTGACATTGCTGCTACAGCCTGGAAGGAAAGCGCACGTGCATGCCCCCACTCGAGACGAGGCCTGACTCCCCTGGGGAGACTCCAGAAGTACCCAAAGATACATGTCACCCCTGAGAGGAATCCTCGGTTCCGGCCCTGACTCCACACAAGGTTTTTGGCCCCAGTATCGACGGGAGAGGAATCCCGAGAGGCCGCCTAGCAACTCGCACGGGGAGTGGCCTCTCCTGAGGCCAGAAGGGCGGGTCCCTGACGTCCCCGTCGTAACTCGAGAACACCTGCCGCAACTCGAGAAAATCCAGGATGTTCTCCCTTCCAGGCGAGATGAGGCCTATTTCCGATGAGGCGTCTGGAGTCTAATGACACATAACCTCTGGAACTTCGAAAGGGTCTTTCACACCCTTGCTGCAACTCAAGAAGTTCACCGCCATACCCGTCTCCACTCGAGAGGAAGCACGATGGTCCCGCCCACATCCAGAGGAGCCCCGTTTCCCCCTCGTAGCTCGAGATGAGGGATCCTTTCCCTGCTTTCAACGGGAAAGAATTCCCGGCGTTCCCGTCGCATCTCAAGAGGAGGCACTCTCAACAGGAAAGGCGAGAGGAACTCCATGGTCGTACCACCATTCCAAGACTCCCCCAGATGTCTCAGTCCATTCCAGAGGAAACTCTTTGCCCTGAACTGGCTTATCTTTCACGCCGAGGATCGACTCACAACACGGTGGCACGTGGGACAGCCCTGTGGGAAAGCCTCGAGGGAAAGCCTCGAGGGAAAGCCACAGATCCTTTGATAAATGCGACGGGAATCGTGACATTGCTGCTACAGCCTGGAAGGAAAGCGCACGTGCATGCCCCCACTCGAGACGAGGCCTGACTCCCGTGGGGAGACTCCAGAAGTACCCAAAGATCCATGTCAGCCCCTGAGAGGAATCCTCGGTCCCAGCCCTGACTCCACACAAGGTTTTTGGCCCCGGTATCGACGGGAGAGGAATCCCGAGAGGCCCCCTAGCAACTCGCATGGGGACTGGCCTCTTCTGAGGCCACCAGGGCGGGTCCCTGAGGTCCCCGTCGTAACTCGAGAACACCTGCCGCAACTCGAGAAAATCCAGGAAGTTCTCCCTTCCAGGCGAGATGAGGCCTATTTCCGATGAGGCGTCTGGAGACTAATGACACCTAACCTCTGGAACTTCGAAAGGGTCTTTCACACCCTTGCTGCAACTCAAGAAGTTCACCGCCATACCCGTCTCCACTCGAGAGGAAGCACGATGGTCCCGCCCACATCCAGAGGAGCCCCGTTTCCCCCTCGTAGCTCGAGATGAGGGATCCTTTCCCTGCTTTCAACGGGAAAGAATTCCCGGCGTTCCCGTCGCATCTCAAGAGGAGGCACTCTCAACAGGAAAGGCGAGAGGAACTCCATGGTCGTACCACCATTCCAAGACTCCCCCAGATGTCTCAGTCCATTCCAGAGGAACCTTTTGCCCTGCACTGGCTCATCTTTCACGCCGAAGATCGACTCACACCACGGTGGCACGTGGGAAAGCCTTGTGGGAAAGCCTCGAGGGAAAGCCTCGAGGGAAAACCACAGATCCTTTGATCCACGCGACGGGAAGCGTGACATTGCTGCTGCAGCCTGGAAGGAAAGCGCACGTGCATGCCCCCACTCGAGACGAGTCCTGACTCCCCTGGGGAGACTCCAGAAGTACCCAAAGATACATGTCACCCCTGAGAGTAATCCTCGGTTCCGGCCCTGACTCCACACAAGGTTTTTGGCCCCGGTATCGACGGGAGAGGAATCCCGAGAGGCCCCCTAGCAACTCGCATGGGGACTGGCCTCTCCTGAGGCAACCAGGGCGGGTCCCTGAGGTCCCCGTCGTAACTCGAGAACACCTGCCGCAACTCGAGAAAATCCAGGAAGTTCTCCCTTGCAGGCGAGATGAGGCCTATTTCCGATGAGGCGTCTGGAGACTAATGACACCTAACCTCTGGAACTTCGAAAGGGTCTTTCACACCCTTGCTGCAAATCAAGAAGTTCACCGCCATACCCGTCTCCACTCGAGAGGAAGCACGATGGTCCCGCCCACATCCAGAGGAGCCCCGTTTCCCCCTCGTAGCTCGAGATGAGGGATCCTTTCCCTGCTTTCAACGGGAAAGAATTCCCGGCGTTCCCGTCGCATCTCAAGAGGAGGCACTCTCAACAGGAAAGGCGAGAGGAACTCCATGGTCGTACCACCATTCCAAGACTCCCCCAGATGTCTCAGTCCATTCCAGAGGAACCTCTTTGCCCTGCACTGGCTCATCTTTCACGCCGAGGATCGACTCACAACACGGTGGCACGTGGGACAGCCCTGTGGGAAAGCCTCGAGGGAAAGCCTCGAGGGAAAGCCACAGATCCTTTGATAAATGCGACGGGAATCGTGACATTGCTGCTACAGCCTGGAAGGAAAGCGCACGTGCATGCCCCCACTCGAGACGGGGCCTGACTCCCGTGGGGAGACTCCAGAAGTACCCAAAGATCCATGTCAGCCCCTGAGAGGAATCCTCGGTCCCGGCCCTGACTCCACACAAGGTTTTTGGCCCCGGTATCGACGGGAGAGGAATCCCGAGAGGCCCCCTAGCAACTCGCATGGGGACTGGCCTCTCCTGAGGCCACCAGGGCGGGTCCCTGAGGTCCCCGTCGTAACTCGAGAACACCTGCCGCAACTCGAGAAAATCCAGGAAGTTCTCCCTTCCAGGCGAGATGAGGCCTATTTCCGATGAGGCGTCTGGAGACTAATGACACCTAACCTCTGGAACTTCGAAAGGGTCTTTCACACCCTTGCTGCAACTCAAGAAGTTCACCGCCATACCCGTCTCCACTCGAGAGGAAGCACGATGGTCCCGCCCACATCCAGAGGAGCCCCGTTTCCCCCTCGTAGCTCGAGATGAGGGATCCTTTCCCTGCTTTCAACGGGAAAGAATTCACGGCGTTCCCGTCGCATCTCAAGAGGAGGCACTCTCAACAGGAAAGGCGAGAGGAACTCCATGGTCGTACCACCATTCCAAGACTCCCCCAGATGTCTCAGTCCATTCCAGAGGAAACTCTTTGCCCTGCACTGGCTCATCTTTCACGCCGAGGATCGACTCACAACACGGTGGCACGTGGGACAGCCCTGTGGGAAAGCCTCGAGGGAAAGCCTCGAGGGAAAGCCACAGATCCTTTGATAAATGCGACGGGAATCGTGACATTGCTGCTACAGCCTGGAAGGAAAGCGCACGTGCATGCCCCCACTCGAGACGAGGCCTGACTCCCGTGGGGAGACTCCAGAAGTACCCAAAGATCCATGTCAGCCCCTGAGAGGAATCCTCGGTCCCGGCCCTGACTCCACACAAGGTTTTTGGCCCCGGTATCGACGGGAGAGGAATCCCGAGAGGCCCCCTAGCAACTCGCATGGGGACTGGCCTCTCCTGAGGCCACCAGGGCGGGTCCCTGAGGTCCCCGTCGTAACTCGAGAACACCTGCCGCAACTCGAGAAAATCCAGGAAGTTCTCCCTTCCAGGCGAGATGAGGCCTATTTCCGATGAGGCGTCTGGAGACTAATGACACCTAAACTCTGGAACTTCGAAAGGGTCTTTCACACCCTTGCTGCAACTCAAGAAGTTCACCGCCATACCCGTCTCCACTCGAGAGGAAGCACGATGGTCCCGCCCACATCCAAAGGAGCCCCGTTTCCCCCTCGTAGCTCGAGATGAGGGATACTTTCCCTGCTTTCAACGGGAAAGAATTCCCAGCGTTCCCGTCGCATCTCAAGAGGAGGCACTCTCAACAGGAAAGGCGAGAGGAACTCCATGGTCGTACCACCATTCCAAGAGTCCCCCAGATGTCTCAGTCCATTCCAGAGGAACCTTTTGCCCTGCACTGGCTCATCTTTCACGCCGAGGATCGACTCACACCACGGTGGCACGTGGGAAAGCCTTGTGGGAAAGCCTCGAGGGAAAGCCTCGAGGGAAAACCACAGATCCTTTGATCCACGCGACGGGAAGCGTGACATTGCTGCTGCAGCCTGGAAGGAAAGCGCACGTGCATGCCCCCACTCGAGACGAGTCCTGACTCCCCTGGGGAGACTCCAGAAGTACCCAAAGATACATGTCACCCCTGAGAGTAATCCTCGGTTCCGGCCCTGACTCCACACAAGGTTTTTGGACCCGGTATCGACGGGAGAGGAATCCCGAGAGGCCCCCTAGCAACTCGCATGGGGACTGGCCTCTCCTGAGGCAACCAGGGCGGGTCCCTGAGGTCCCCGTCGTAACTCGAGAACACCTGCCGCAACTCGAGAAAATCCAGGAAGTTCTCCCTTGCAGGCGAGATGAGGCCTATTTCCGATGAGGCGTCTGGAGACTAATGACACCTAACCTCTGGAACTTCGAAAGGGTCTTTCACACCCTTGCTGCAACTCAAGAAGTTCACCGCCATACCCGTCTCCACTCGAGAGGAAGCACGATGGTCCCGCCCACATCCAGAGGAGCCCCGTTTCCCCCTCGTAGCTCGAGATGAGGGATCCTTTCCCTGCTTTCAACGGGAAAGAATTCCCGGCGTTCCCGTCGCATCTCAAGAGGAGGCACTCTCAACAGGAAAGGCGAGAGGAACTCCATGGTCGTACCACCATTCCAAGAGTCCCCCAGATGTCTCAGTCCATTCCAGAGAAACCTCTTTGCCCTGCACTGGCTCATCTTTCACGCCGAGGATCGACTCACACCACGGTGGCACGTGGGACAGCCCTGTGGGAAAGCCTCGAGGGAAAGCCTCGAGGGAAAACCACAGATCCTTTGATCCACGCGACGGGAAGCGTGACATTGCTGCTACAGCCTGGAAGGAAAGCGCACGTGCATGCCCCCACTCGAGACGAGGCCTGACTCCCCTGGGGAGACTCCAGAAGTACCCAAAGATCCATGTCAGCCCCTGAGAGGAATCCTCGGTTCCGGGCCTGACTCCACACAAGGTTTTTGGCCCCGGTATCGACGGGAGAGGAATCCCGAGAGGCCCCCTAGCAAATTGCATGGGGACTGGCCTCTCCTGAGGCCACCAGGGCGGTTCCCTGAGGTCCCCGTCGTAACTCGAGAACACCTGCCGCAACTCGAGAAAATCCAGGAAGTTCTCCCTTCCAGGCGACCTGTGGCCTATTTCCGATGAGGCGTCTGGAGACTAATGACACCTAACCTCTGGAACTTCGAAAGGGTCTTTCACACCCTTGCTGCAACTCAAGAAGTTCACCGCCATACCCGTCTCCACTCGAGAGGAAGCACGATGGTCCCGCCCACATCCAGAGGAGCCCCGTTTCCCCCTCGTAGCTCGAGATGAGGGATCCTTTCCCTGCTTTCAACGGGAAAGAATTCCCAGTGTTCCCGTCACATCTCAAGAGGAGGCATTCTCAACAGGAAAGGCGAGAGGAACTCCATGGTCGTACCACCATTCCAGGATTGCCCAGATGTCTCAGTCCATTCCAGAGGAACCTCTTTGCCCTGCACTGGCTCATCTTTCACGCCGAGGATCGACTCACACCACGGTGGCACGTGGGACAGCCCTGTGGGAAAGCCTCGAATAAAAGCCTCGAGGGAAAACCACAGATCCTTTGATCCACGCGACGGGAAGCGTGACATTGCTGCTACAGCCTGGAAGGAAAGCGCACGTGCATGCCCCCACTCGAGACGAGGCCTCACTCCCCTTTGGAGACTCCAGAAGTACCCAAAGATACATGTCACCCCTGAGAGGAATCCTCGGTTCCGGCCCTGACTCCACACAAGGTTTTTGTCCCCGGTATCGACGGGAGAGGAATCCCGAGAGGCCCCCTATCAACTCGCATGGGGACTGGCCTCTCCTGTGGCCACCAGGGCGGGGCCCTGAGGTCCCCGTCGTAACTCGAGAACACCTGCCGCAACTCGAAAAAATCCAGGAAGTTCTCCCTTCCAGGCGAGATGAGGCCTATTTCCGATGAGGCGTCTGGAGACTAATGACACCTAACCTCTGGAACTTCGAAAGGGTCTTTCACACCCTTGCTGCAACTCAAGAAGTTCACCGCCATACCCGTCTCCACTCGAGAGGAAGCACGATGGTCCCGCCCACATCCAGAGGAGCCCCGTTTCCCCCTCGTAGCTCGAGATGAGGGATCCTTTCCCTGCTTTCAACGGGAAAGAATTCCCGGCGTTCCTGTCGCATCTCAAGAAGAGGCACTCTCAACAGGAAAGGCGAGAGGAACTCCATGGTCGTACCACCATTCCTAGAGTCCCCTAGATGTCTCAGTCCATTCCAGAGGAACCTCTTTGACCTGCACTGGCTCATCTTTCACGCCGAGGATCAATTCACACCACGGTGGCACGTGGGACAGCCCTGTGGGAAAGCCTCGAGGGAAAGCCTCGAGGGAAAGCCACAGATCCTTTGATAAATGCGACGGGAATCGTGACATTGCTGCTACAGCCTGGAAGGAAAGCGCACGTGCATGCCCCCACTCGAGACGAGGCCTGACTCCCGTGGGGAGACTCCAGAAGTACCCAAAGATCCATGTCAGCCCCTGAGAGGAATCCTCGGTCCCGGCCCTGACTCCACACAAGATTTTTGGCCCCGGTATCGACGGGAGAGGAATCCCGAGAGGCCGCCTAGCAACTCGCATGGGGACTGGCCTCTCCTGAGGCCACCAGGGCGGGTCCCTGAGGTCCCCGTCGTAACTCGAGAACACCTGCCGCAACTCGAGAAAATCCAGGAAGTTCTCCCTTCCAGGCGAGATGAGGCCTATTTCCGATGAGGCGTCTGGAGACTAAAGACACCTAACCTCTGGAACTTCGAAAGGGTCTTTCACACCCTTGCTGCAACTCAAGAAGTTCACCGCCATACCCGTCTCCACTCGGGAGGAAGCACGATGGTCCCGCCCACATCCAGAGGAGCCCCGTTTCCCCCTCGGAGCTCGAGATGAGGGATCCTTTCCCTGCTTTCAACGGAAAAGAATTCCTGGCGTTCCCGTCGCATGTCAAGAGGAGGCACTCTCAACAGGAAAGGCGAGAGGAACACCATGGTCGTACCACCATTCCAAGAGTCCCCCAGATGTCTCAGTCCATTCCAGAGGAACCTCTTTGCCCTGCACTGGCTCATCTTTCACGCCGAGGATCGACTCACACCACAGTGGCACGTGGGACAGCCCTGTGGGAAAGCCTCGAGGGAAAGCCTCGAGGGAAAACCACAGATCCTTTGATCCACGCCACGGAAAGCGTGACATTGCTGCTACAGCCTGGAAGGAAAGCGCACGTGCATGCCCCCACTCGAGACGAGGCCTGACTCCCCTGGGGAGACTCCAGAAGTACCCAGAGATCCATGTCAGCCCCTGAGAGGAATCCTCGGTTCCGGCGCTGACTCCACACAATGTTTTTGGCCCCAGTATTGATGGGAGAGGAATCCCGAGAGGCCCCCTAGCAACTCGCATGGGGACTGGCCGTTCCTGAGGCCACCAGGGCGGGTCCCTGAGGTCCCCGTCCTAACTCGAGAACACCTGCTGCAACTCGAGAAAATCCAGGAAGTTCTCCCTTCCAGGCGAGATGAGGCCTATTTCCGATGAGGCGTCTGGAGACTAATGACACCTAACCTCTGGAACTTCGAAAGGGTCTTTCACACCCTTGCTGCAACTCAAGAAGTTCACCGCCATACCCGTCTCCACTCGAGAGGAAGCACGATGGTCCCGCCCACATCCAGAGGAGCCCCGTTTCCCCCTCGGAGCTCGAGATGAGGGATCGTTTCCCTGCTTTCAACAGGAAAAAATTCCCAGCATTCCCGTCGCATCTCAAGAGGAGGCACTCTCAACAGGAAAAGCGAGAGGAACTCAATGGTCGTACCACCATTCCTAGAGTCCCCTAGATGTCTCAGTCCATTCCAGAGGAACCTCTTTGACCTGCACTGGCTCATCTTTCACGCCGAGGATCGACTCACACCACGGTGGCACGTGGGACAGCCCTTTGGGAAAGCCTCGAGAGAAAGCCTCGAGGGAAAACCACAGATCCTTTGATCCACGCGACGGGAAGCGTGACATTGCTGCTGCAGCCTGGAAGGAAAGCGCACGTGCATGCCCCCACTCGAGACGAGTCCTGACTCCCCTGGGGAGACTCCAGAAGTACCCAAAGATACATGTCACCCCTGAGAGTAATCCTCGGTTCCGGCCCTGACTCCACACAAGGTTTTTGGCCCCGGTATCGACGGGAGAGGAATCCCGAGAGGCCCCCTAGCAACTCGCATGGGGACTGGCCTCTCCTGAGGCAACCAGGGCGGGTCCCTGAGGTCCCCGTCGTAACTCGAGAACACCTGCCGCAACTCGAGAAAATCCAGGAAGTTCTCCCTTGCAGGCGAGATGAGGCCTATTTCCGATGAGGCGTCTGGAGACTAATGACACCTAACCTCTGGAACTTCGAAAGGGTCTTTCACACCCTTGCTGCAACTCAAGAAGTTCACCGCCATACCCGTCTCCACTCGAGAGGAAGCACGATGGTCCCGCCCACATCCAGAGGAGCCCCGTTTCCCCCTCGTAGCTCGAGATGAGGGATCCTTTCCCTGCTTTCAACGGGAAAGAATTCCCGGCGTTCCCGTCGCATCTCAAGAGGAGGCACTCTCAACAGGAAAGGCGAGAGGAACTCCATGGTCGTACCACCATTCCAAGACTCCCCCAGATGTCTCAGTCCATTCCAGAGGAACCTCTTTGCCCTGCACTGTCTCATCTTTCACGCCGAGGATCGACTCACAACACGGTGGCACGTGGGACAGCCCTGTGGGAAAGCCTCGAGGGAAAGCCTCGAGGGAAAGCCACAGATCCTTTGATAAATGCGACGGGAATCGTGACATTGCTGCTACAGCCTGGAAGGAAAGCGCACGTGCATTCCCCCACTCGAGACGGGGCCTGACTCCCGTGGGGAGACTCCAGAAGTACCCAAAGATCCATGTCAGCCCCTGAGAGGAATCCTCGGTCCCGGCCCTGACTCCACACAAGGTTTTTGGCCCCGGTATCGACGGGAGAGGAATCCCGAGAGGCCCCCTAGCAACTCGCATGGGGACTGGCCTCTCCTGAGGCCACCAGGGCGGGTCCCTGAGGTCCCCGTCGTAACTCGAGAACACCTGCCGCAACTCGAGAAAATCCAGGAAGTTCTCCCTTCCAGGAGAGATGAGGCCTATTTCCGATGAGGCGTCTGGAGACTAATGACACCTAACCTCTGGAACTTCGAAAGGGTCTTTCACACCCTTGCTGCAACTCAAGAAGTTCACCGCCATACCCGTCTCCACTCGAGAGGAAGCACGATGGTCCCGCCCACATCCAGAGGAGCCCCGTTTCCCCCTCGTAGCTCGAGATGAGGGATCCTTTCCCTGCTTTCAACGGGAAAGAATTCACGGCGTTCCCGTCGCATCTCAAGAGGAGGCACTCTCAACAGGAAAGGCGAGAGGAACTCCATGGTCGTACCACCATTCCAAGACTCCCCCAGATGTCTCAGTCCATTCCAGAGGAAACTCTTTGCCCTGCACTGGCTCATCTTTCACGCCGAGGATCGACTCACAACACGGTGGCACGTGGGACAGCCCTGTGGGAAAGCCTCGAGGGAAAGCCTCGAGGGAAAGCCACAGATCCTTTGATAAATGCGACGGGAATCGTGACATTGCTGCTACAGCCTGGAAGGAAAGCGCACGTGCATGCCCCCACTCGAGACGAGGCCTGACTCCCCTGGGGAGACTCCAGAAGTACCCAAAGATCCATGTCAGCCCCTGAGAGGAATCCTCGGTCCCGGCCCTGACTCCACACAAGGTTTTTGGCCCCGGTATCGACGGGAGAGGAATCCCGAGAGGCCCCCTAGCAACTCGCATGGGGACTGGCCTCTCCTGAGGCCACCAGGGCGGGTCCCTGAGGTCCCCGTCGTAACTCGAGAACACCTGCCGCAACTCGAGAAAATCCAGGAAGTTCTCCCTTCCAGGCGAGATGAGGCCTATTTCCGATGAGGCGTCTGGAGACTAATGACACCTAAACTCTGGAACTTCGAAAGGGTCTTTCACACCCTTGCTGCAACTCAAGAAGTTCACCGCCATACCCGTCTCCACTCGAGAGGAAGCACGATGGTCCCGCCCACATCCAAAGGAGCCCCGTTTCCCCCTCGTAGCTCGAGATGAGGGATACTTTCCCTGCTTTCAACGGGAAAGAATTCCCAGCGTTCCCGTCGCATCTCAAGAGGAGGCACTCTCAACAGGAAAGGCGAGAGGAACTCCATGGTCGTACCACCATTCCAAGAGTCCCCCAGATGTCTCAGTCCATTCCAGAGGAACCTTTTGCCCTGCACTGGCTCATCTTTCACGCCGAGGATCGACTCACACCACGGTGGCACGTGGGAAAGCCTTGTGGGAAAGCCTCGAGGGAAAGCCTCGAGGGAAAACCACAGATCCTTTGATCCACGCGACGGGAAGCGTGACATTGCTGCTGCAGCCTGGAAGGAAAGCGCACGTGCATGCCCCCACTCGAGACGAGTCCTGACTCCCCTGGGGAGACTCCAGAAGTACCCAAAGATACATGTCACCCCTGAGAGTAATCCTCGGTTCCGGCCCTGACTCCACACAAGGTTTTTGGACCCGGTATTGACGGGAGAGGAATCCCGAGAGGCCCCCTAGCAACTCGCATGGGGACTGGCCTCTCCTGAGGCAACCAGGGCGGGTCCCTGAGGTCCCCGTCGTAACTCGAGAACACCTGCCGCAACTCGAGAAAATCCAGGAAGTTCTCCCTTGCAGGCGAGATGAGGCCTATTTCCGATGAGGCGTCTGGAGACTAATGACACCTAACCTCTGGAACTTCGAAAGGGTCTTTCACACCCTTGCTGCAACTCAAGAAGTTCACCGCCATACCCGTCTCCACTCGAGAGGAAGCACGATGGTCCCGCCCACATCCAGAGGAGCCCCGTTTCCCCCTCGTAGCTCGAGATGAGGGATCCTTTCCCTGCTTTCAACGGGAAAGAATTCCCGGCGTTCCCGTCGCATCTCAAGAGGAGGCACTCTCAACAGGAAAGGCGAGAGGAACTCCATGGTCGTACCACCATTCCAAGAGTCCCCCAGATGTCTCAGTCCATTCCAGAGAAACCTCTTTGCCCTGCACTGGCTCATCTTTCACGCCGAGGATCGACTCACACCACGGTGGCACGTGGGACAGCCCTGTGGGAAAGCCTCGAGGGAAAGCCTCGAGGGAAAACCACAGATCCTTTGATCCACGCGACGGGAAGCGTGACATTGCTGCTACAGCCTGGAAGGAAAGCGCACGTGCATGCCCCCACTCGAGACGAGGCCTGACTCCCCTGGGGAGACTCCAGAAGTACCCAGAGATCCATGTCAGCCCCTGAGAGGAATCCTCGGTTCCGGCGCTGACTCCACACAATGTTTTTGGCCCCAGTATTGATGGGAGAGGAATCCCGAGAGGCCCCCTAGCAACTCGCATGGGGACTGGCCGTTCCTGAGGCCACCAGGGCGGGTCCCTGAGGTCCCCGTCCTAACTCGAGAACACCTGCTGCAACTCGAGAAAATCCAGGAAGTTCTCCCTTCCAGGCGAGATGAGGCCTATTTCCGATGAGGCGTCTGGAGACTAATGACACCTAACCTCTGGAACTTCGAAAGGGTCTTTCACACCCTTGCTGCAACTCAAGAAGTTCACCGCCATACCCGTCTCCACTCGAGAGGAAGCACGATGGTCCCGCCCACATCCAGAGGAGCCCCGTTTCCCCCTCGGAGCTCGAGATGAGGGATCGTTTCCCTGCTTTCAACAGGAAAAAATTCCCAGCATTCCCGTCGCATCTCAAGAGGAGGCACTCTCAACAGGAAAAGCGAGAGGAACTCAATGGTCGTACCACCATTCCTAGAGTCCCCTAGATGTCTCAGTCCATTCCAGAGGAACCTCTTTGACCTGCACTGGCTCATCTTTCACGCCGAGGATCGACTCACACCACGGTGGCACGTGGGACAGCCCTTTGGGAAAGCCTCGAGAGAAAGCCTCGAGGGAAAGCCACAGATCCTTTGATAAATGCGACGGGAAGAATGACATTGCTGCTACAGCCTGGAAGGAAAGCGCACGTGCATGCCCCCACTCGAAACGAGGCCTGACTCCCCTGGGGAGACTCCAGAAGTACCCAAAGATCCATGTCAGCCCCTGAGAGGAATCCTCGGTTCCGGCCCTGACTCCACACAAGATTTTTGGCCCCGGTATCGACGAGAGAGGAATCCCGAGGGGCCCCCTAGCAACTAGCATGGGGACTGGCCTCTCCTGAGGCCACCAGGGCGGGTCCCTGAGGTCCCCGTCGTAACTCGAGAACACCTGCCGCAACTCGAGCAAATCCAGGAAGTTCTCCCTTCCAGGCGAGATGAGGCCTATTTCCGATGAGGCGTCTGGAGACTAATGACACCTAACCTCAGGAACTTCGAAAGGGTCATTCACACCCTTGCTGCAACTCAAGAAGTTCACCGAAATACCCGTCTCCACTCGGGAGGAAGCACGATGGTCCCGCCCACATCCAGAGGAGCCCCGTTTCCCCCTCGGAGCTTGAGATGAGGGATCCTTTCCCTGCTTTCAACGGGAAAGATTTCCCAGCGTTCCCGTCGCATCTCAGGAGGCACTCTCAACAGGAAAGGCGAGAGGAACTCCATGGTCGTACCACCATTCCAAGCTTCCCCCAGATGTCTCAGTCAATTCCAGAGGAACCTCTTTGCCCTGCACTGGCTCATCTTTCACGCCGAGGATCGACTCACACCACGGTGGCACGTGGGACAGCCCTGTGGGAAAGCCTCGAGGGGAAGTCTCGAGGGAAAGCCACAGATCCTTTGATAAATGCGACGGGAAGAATGACATTGCTGCTACAGCCTGGAAGGAAAGCGCACGTGCATGCCCCCACTCGAGACGAGGCCTGACTCCCCTGGGGAGACTCCAGAAGTACCCAAAGATCCATGTCAGCCCCTGAGAGGAATCCTCGGTTCCGGCCCTGACTCCACACAAGGTTTTTGGCCCCGGTATCGAAGGGAGAGGAATCCCGAGGGGCCCCCTAGCAACTAGCATGGGGACTGGCCTCTCCTGAGGCCACCAGGGCGGGTCCCTGAGGTCCCCGTCGTAACTCGAGAACACCTGCCGCAACTCGAGCAAATCCAGGAAGTTCTCCCTTCCAGGCGAGATGAGGCCTATTTCCGATGAGGCGTCTGGAGACTAATGACACCTAACCTCTGGAACTTCGAAAGGGTCTTTCACACCCTTGCTGCAACTCAAGAAGTTCACCGCCATACCCGTCTCCACTCGAGAGGAAGCACGATGGTCCCGCCCACATCCAGAGGAGCCCCGTTTCCCCCTCGGAGCTCGAGATGAGGGATCGTTTCCCTGCTTTCAACAGGAAAAAATTCCCAGCATTCCCGTCGCATCTCAAGAGGAGGCACTCTCAACAGGAAAAGCGAGAGGAACTCAATGGTCGTACCACCATTCCTAGAGTCCCCTAGATGTCTCAGTCCATTCCAGAGGAACCTCTTTGACCTGCACTGGCTCATCTTTCACGCCGAGGATCGACTCACACCACGGTGGCACGTGGGACAGCCCTTTGGGAAAGCCTCGAGAGAAAGCCTCGAGGGAAAGCCACAGATCCTTTGATAAATGCGACGGGAAGAATGACATTGCTGCTACAGCCTGGAAGGAAAGCGCACGTGCATGCCCCCACTCGAAACGAGGCCTGACTCCCCTGGGGAGACTCCAGAAGTACCCAAAGATCCATGTCAGCCCCTGAGAGGAATCCTCGGTTCCGGCCCTGACTCCACACAAGATTTTTGGCCCCGGTATCGACGGGAGAGGAATCCCGAGGGGCCCCCTAGCAACTAGCATGGGGACTGGCCTCTCCTGAGGCCACCAGGGCGGGTCCCTGAGGTCCCCGTCGTAACTCGAGAACACCTGCCGCAACTCGAGCAAATCCAGGAAGTTCTCCCTTCCAGGCGAGATGAGGCCTATTTCCGATGAGGCGTCTGGAGACTAATGACACCTAACCTCAGGAACTTCGAAAGGGTCATTCACACCCTTGCTGCAACTCAAGAAGTTCACCGAAATACCCGTCTCCACTCGGGAGGTAGCACGATGGTCCCGCCCACATCCAGAGGAGCCCCGTTTCCCCCTCGGAGCATGAGATGAGGGATCCTTTCCCTGCTTTCAACGGGAAAGATTTCCCGGCGTTCCCGTCGCATCTCAGGAGGCACTCTCAACAGGAAAGGCGAGAGGAACTCCATGGTCGTACCACCATTCCAAGCTTCCCCCAGATTTCTCAGTCAATTCCAGAGGAACCTCTTTGCCCTGCACTGGCTCATCTTTCACGCCGAGGATCGACTCACACCACGGTGGCACGTGGGACAGCCCTGTGGGAAAGCCTCGAGGGGAAGTCTCGAGGGAAAGCCACAGATCCTTTGATAAATGCGACGGGAAGAATGACATTGCTGCTACAGCCTGGAAGGAAAGCGCACGTGCATGCCCCCACTCGAGACGAGGCCTGACTCCCCTGGAGAGACTCCAGAAGTACCCAAAGATCCATGTCAGCCCCTGAGAGGAATCCTCGGTTCCGGCCCTGACTCCACACAAGGTTTTTGGCCCCGGTATCGAAGGGAGAGGAATCCCGAGGGGCCCCCTAGCAACTAGCATGGGGACTGGCCTCTCCTGAGGCCACCAGGTCGGGTCCCTGAGGTCCCCGTCGTAACTCGAGAACACCTGCCGCAACTCGAGCAAATCCAGGAAGTTCTCCCTTCCAGGCCAGATGAGGCCTATTTCCGATGAGGCGTCTGGAGACTAATGACACCTAACCTCTGGAACTTCGAAAGGGTTATTCACACCCTTGCTGCAACTCAAGAAGTTCACCGCCATACCCGTCTCCACTCGGGAGGAAGCACGATGGTCCCGCCCACATCCAGAGGAGCCCCGTTTCCCCCTCATAGCTCGAGATGAGGGATCCTTTCCCTGCTTTCAACGGGAAAGAATTCCCGGCGTTCCCGTCGCATCTCAAGAGGAGGCACTCTCAACAGGAAAGGCGAGAGGAACTCCATGGTCGTACCACCATTCCAAGAGTCCCCCAGATGTCTCAGTCCATTCCAGAGGAACCTCTTTGCCCTGCACTGGCTCATCTTTCACGCCGAGGATCGACTCACACCACGGTGGCAAGTGGGACAGCCCTGTGGGAAAGCCTCGAGGGAAAGCCTCGAGGGAAAACCACATATCCTTTGATCCACGCGACGGGAAGCGTGACATTGCTGCTACAGCATGGAAGGAAAGCGCAAGTGCATGCCACCACTCGAGACGAGGCCTGACTCCCCTGGGGAGACTCCAGAAGTACCCAAAGATCCATGTCAGCCCCTGAGAGGAATCCTCGGTTCCGGCCCTGACTCCACACAAGGTTTTTGGCCCCGGTATCAAAGGGAGAGGAATCCCGAGAGGCCGCCTAGCAACTCGCATGGGGAGTGGCCTCTCCTGAGGCCACCAGGGCGGGTCCCTAACGTCCCCGTCGTAACTCGAGAACACCTGCCCCAACTCGAGAAAATCCAGGAAGTTCTCCCTTCCAGGCGAGATGAGGCCTATTTCCGTTGAGGCGTCTGGAGACTAATGACACCTAACCTCTGGAACTTCGAAAGGGTCTTTCACACCCTTGCTGCAACTCAAGAAGTTCACCGCCATACCCGTCTCCACTCGGGAGGAAGCACGATGGTCCCGCCCACATCCAGAGGAGCCCCGTTTCCCCCTCAGAGCTCGAAATGAGGGATCCTTTCCCTGCTTTCAACGGAAAAGAATTCCTGGCGTTCCCGTCGCATGTCAAGAGGAGGCACTCTCAACAGGAAAGGCGAGAGGAACACCATGGTCGTACCACCATTCCAAGAGTCCCCCAGATGTCTCAGTCCATTCCAGAGGAACCTCTTTGCCCTGCACTGGCTCATCTTTCACGCCGAGGATCGACTCACACCACAGTGGCACGTGGGACAGCCCTGTGGGAAAGCCTCGAGGGAAAGCCTCGAGGGAAAACCACAGATCCTTTGATCCACGCCACGGAAAGCGTGACATTGCTGCTACAGCCTGGAAGGAAAGCGCACGTGCATGCCCCCACTCGAGACGAGGCCTGACTCCCCTGGGGAGACTCCAGAAGTACCCAAAGATCCATGTCAGCCCCTGAGAGGAATCCTCGGTTCCGGCCCTGACTCCACACATTGTTTTTGGCCCCAGTATTGATGGGAGAGGAATCCCGAGAGGCCCCCTAGCAACTCGCATGGGGACTGGCCGTTCCTGAGGCCACCAGGGCGGGTCCCTGAGGTCCCCGTCGTAAGTCGAGAACACCTTCCGCAACTCGAGCAAATCCAGGAAGTTCTCCCTTCCAGGCGAGATGAGGCCTATTTCCGATGAGGCGTCTGGAGACTAATGACACCTAACCTCAGGAACTTCGAAAGGGTCATTCACACCCTTGCTGCAACTCAAGAAGTTCACCGAAATACCCGTCTCCACTCGGGAGGAAGCACGATGGTCCCGGCCACATCCAGAGGAGCCCCGTTTCCCCCTCGGAGCTTGAGATGAGGGATCCTTTCCCTGCTTTCAACGGGAAAGATTTCCCGGCGTTCCCGTCGCATCTCAAGAGGAGGCACTCTCAACAGGAAAGGCGAGAGGAACTCCATGGTCGTACCACCATTCCAAGCTTCCCCCAGATGTCTCAGTCAATTCCAGAGGAACCTCTTTGCCCTGCACTGGCTCATCTTTCACGCCGAGGATCGACTCACACCACGGTGGCACGTGGGACAGCCCTGTGGGAAAGCCTCGAGGGGAAGTCTCGAGGGAAAGCCACAGATCCTTTGATAAATGCGACGGGAAGAATGACATTGCTGCTACAGCCTGGAAGGAAAGCGCACGTGCATGCCCCCACTCGAGACGAGGCCTGACTCCCCTGGGGAGACTCCAGAAGTACCCAAAGATCCATGTCAGCCCCTGAGAGGAATCCTCGGTTCCGGCCCTGACTCCACACAAGGTTTTTGGCCCCGGTATCGAAGGGAGAGGAATCCCGAGGGGCCCCCTAGCAACTAGCATGGGGACTGGCCTCTCCTGAGGCCACCAGGGCGGGTCCCTGAGGTCCCCGTCGTAACTCGAGAACACCTGCCGCAACTCGAACAAATCCAGGAAGTTCTCCCTTCCAGGCGAGATGAGGCCTATTTCCGATGAGGCGTCTGGAGACTAATGACACCTAACCTCTGGAACTTCGAAAGGGTCATTCACACCCTTGCTGCAACTCAAGAAGTTCACCGCCATACCCGTCTCCACTCGGGAGGAAGCACGATGGTCCCGCCCACATCCAGAGGAGCCCCGTTTCCCGCTCGTAGCTCGAGATGAGGGATCCTTTCCCTGCTTTCAACGGGAAAGAATTCCCGGCGTTCCCGTCGCATCTCAAGAGGAGGCACTCTCAACAGGAAAGGCGAGAGGAACTCCATGGTCGTACCACCATTCCAAGAGTCCCCCAGATGTCTCAGTCCATTCCAGAGGAACCTCTTTGCCCTGCACTGGCTCATCTTTCACGCCGAGGATCGACTCACACCACGGTGGCACGTGGGACAGCCCTGTGGGAAAGCCTCGAGGGAAAGCCTCGAGGGAAAACCACAGATCCTTTGATCCACGCGACGAGAAGCGTGACATTGCTGCTACAGCCTGGAAGGAAATCGCACGTGCATGCCCCCACTCGAGACGAGGCCTGACTCCCCTGGGGAGACTCCAGAAGTACTCAAAGATTCATGTCAGCCCCTGAGAGGAATCCTCGGTTCCAGCCCTGACTCCACACAAGGTTTTTGGCCCCAGTATCGACGGGAGAGGAATCCCTAGTGGCCCCCTAGCAACTCGCATGGGGACTGGCTTTTCCAGAGGCCACCAGAGCGGGTCCCTGATGTCCCCGTCGTATCTCGAGAACACCTGCCGCAACTCGAGAAAATCCAGGAAGTTCACCCTTACAGGCGAGATGAGGCCAATTTCCGATGAGGCGTCTGGAGAGTAATGACACCTAACCTCTGGAAATTCGAAAGGGTCTTTCACACCCTTGCGGCAACTCAAGAAGTTCACAGCCATACCCATCTCCACTCGAGAGGAAGCACGATGATCCCGCGCACATCCAGAGGAGCCCCGTATCCCCCTCTTAGCTCGAGATGAGGGATCCTTTCCCTGCTTTCAACGGGAAAGAATTCCCGGTGTTCCCGTCACATCTCAAGAGGAGGCACTCTCAACAGGAAAGGCGAGAGGAACTCCATGGTCGTACCACCCTTCCAAGAGTCCCCCAGATGTCTCAGTCCATTCCAGAGGAACCTCTTTGCCCTGCACTGGCTCATCTTTCACGCCGAGGATCGACTCACACCACGGTGGCACGTGGGACAGCCCTGTGGGAAAGCCTCGAGGGAAAGCCTCGAGGGAAAACCACAGATCCTTTGATCCACGCGATGGGAAGCGTGACATTGCTGCTACAGCCTGGAAGGAAAACGCACGAGCATGCCCCCACTCGAGATGAGGCCTGTCTCCCCTGGCGAGACTGCAGAAGTACCCAAAGATCCATATCAGCCCGTGAGAGAAATCCTCGGTTCCGGCCCTGACTCCACACAAGGTTTTTGGCCCGGGTATCGACGGGAGAGGAATCCCGAGAGGCCCCCTAGCAACTCGCATGGGGACTGGCCTCTCCTGAGGCCACCAGGGCGGGTCCCTGAGGTCCCCGTCGTAACTCGAGAACACCTGCCGCAACTCGAGAAATTCCAGGAAGTTCCCCCTTCCAGGCGAGATGAGGCCTATTTCCGATGAGGCGTCTGGAGACTAATGACACCTAACCTCTGGAAATTCGAAAGGGTCTTTCACACCCTTGCGGCAACTCAAGAAGTTCACCGCCATACCCATCTCCACTCGAGAGGAAGCACGATGATCCCGCGCACATCCAGAGGAGCCCCGTATCCCCCTCTTAGCTCGAGATGAGGGATCCTTTCCCTGCTTTCAACGGGAAAGAATTCCCGGCGTTCCCTTCGCATCTCAAGAGGAGGCACTCTCAACAGGAAAGGCGAGAGGCACTCCATGGAGGTACCACCATTCCAAGAGTCCCCCAGATGTCTCAGTCCATTCCAGAGGAACCTCTTTGCCCTGCACTGGCTCATCTTTCACGCCGAGGATCGACTCACACCACGGTGGCACGTGGGACAGCCCTGTGGGAAAGCCTCGAGGGAAAGCCTCGAGGGAAAACCACAGATCCTTTGATCCACGCGACGGGAAGCGTGACATTGCTGCTACAGCCTGGAAGGAAAGCGCACGTGCATGCTCCCACTCAAGACGAGGCCTGACTCCCCTGGGGAGACTCCAGAAGTACCCAAAGATCCATGTCAGCCCCTGACAGGAATCCTCGGATCCGGGCCTGACTCCACAGAAGGTTTTTGGCCCCGGTATCGACGGGAGAGGAATCCCGAGAGGCCCCCTAGCAACTCGCATGGGGACTGGCCTCTCCTGAGGCCACCAGGGCGGGTCCCTGAGGTCCCCGTCGTAACTCGAGAACACCTGCCGCAACTCGAGAAAATCCAGGAAGTTCTCCCTTCCAGGCGAGATGAGGCCTATTTCCGATGAGGCGTCTGGAGCCTAATGACACCTAACCTCTGGAACTTCGAAAGGGTCATTCACAACCTTGCTGCAACTCAAGAATTTCACCGCCATACCCGTCTCCACTCGGGAGGAAGCACGATGGTCCCGCCCACATCCAGAGGAGCCCCGTTTCCCCCTCGGAGCTCGAGATGAGGGATCCTTTCCCTGCTTTCAACGGAAAAGAATTCCTGGCGTTCCCGTCGCATCTCAAGAGGAGGCACTCTCAACAGGAAAGGCGAGAGGAACTCCATGGTCGTACCACCATTCAAAGAGTCCCCCGATGTCTCAGTCCATTCCAGAGGAACCTCTTTGCCCTGCACTGGCTCATCTTTCACGCCGAGGATTGACTCACACCACAGTGGCACGTGGGACAGCCCTGTGGGAAAGCCTCGAGGGAAAGCCTCGAGGGAAAACCACAGATCCTTTGATCCACGCGACAGGAAACGTGACATTGCTGCTACAGCCTGGAAGGAAAGCGCACGTGCATGCCCCCACTCGAGACGAGGCCTGACTCCCCTGGGGAGACTCCAGAAGTACCCAAAGATCCATGTCAGCCCCTGAGAGGAATCCTCGGTTCCGGCCCTGACTCCACACAAGGTTTTTGGCCCCAGTATCGATGGGAGAGGAATCCCGAGAGGCCCCCTAGCAACTCGCATGGGGACTGGCCTCTCCTGAGGTTACCAGGGCGGGTCCCTGAGGTCCCCGTCGAAACTCGAGAACACCTGCCGCAACTCGAGAAAATCCAGGAAGTTATCCCTTCCAGGCAAGTTGTGGCCTATTTCCGATGAGGCGTCTGGAGACTAATGACACCTAACCTCAGGAACTTCGAAAGGGTCATTCACACCCTTGCTGCAACTCAAGAAGTTCACCGAAATACCCGTCTCCACTCGGGAGGAAGCACGATGGTCCCGCCCACATCCAGAGGAGCCCCGTTTCCCCCTCGGAGCTTGAGATGAGGGATCCTTTCCCTGCTTTCAACGGGAAAGATTTCCCGGCGTTCCCGTCGCATCTCAGGAGGCACTCTCAACAGGAAAGGCGAGAGGAACTCCATGGTCGTACCACCATTCCAAGCTTCCCCCAGATTTCTCAGTCAATTCCAGAGGAACCTCTTTGCCCTGCACTGGCTCATCTTTCACGCCGAGGATCGACTCACACCACGGTGGCACGTGGGACAGCCCTGTGGGAAAGCCTCGAGGGGAAGTCTCGAGGGAAAGCCACAGATCCTTTGATAAATGCGACGGGAAGAATGACATTGCTGCTACAGCCTGGAAGGAAAGCGCACGTGCATGCCCCCACTCGAGACGAGGCCTGACTCCCCTGGGGAGACTCCAGAAGTACCCAAAGATCCATGTCAGCCCCTGAGAGGAATCCTCGGTTCCGGCCCTGACTCCACACAAGGTTTTTGGCCCCGGTATCGAAGGGAGAGGAATCCCGAGGGGCCCCCTAGCAACTAGCATGGGGACTGGCCTCTCCTGAGGCCACCAGGGCGGGTCCCTGAGGTCCCCGTCGTAACTCGAGAACACCTGCCGCAACTCGAGCAAATCCAGGAAGTTCTCCCTTCCAGGCGAGATGAGGCCTATTTCCGATGAGGCGTCTGGAGACTAATGACACCTAACCTCTGGAACTTCGAAAGGGTTATTCACACCCTTGCTGCAACTCAAGAAGTTCACCGCCATACCCGTCTCCACTCGGGAGGAAGCACGATGGTCCCGCCCACATCCAGAGGAGCCCCGTTTCCCCCTCATAGCTCGAGATGAGGGATCCTTTCCCTGCTTTCAACGGGAAAGAATTCCCGGCGTTCCCGTCGCATCTCAAGAGGAGGCACTCTCAACAGGAAAGGCGAGAGGAACTCCATGGTCGTACCACCATTCCAAGAGTCCCCCAGATGTCTCAGTCCATTCCAGAGGAACCTCCTTGCCCTGCACTGGCTCATCTTTCACGCCGAGGATCGACTCACACCACGGTGGCACGTGGAACAGCCCTGTGGGAAAGCCTCGAGGGAAAGCCTCGAGGGAAAACCACATATCCTTTGATCCACGCGACGGGAAGCGTGACATTGCTGCTACAGCATGGAAGGAAAGCGCAAGTGCATGCCACCACTCGAGACGAGGCCTGACTCCCCTGGGGAGACTCCAGAAGTACCCAAAGATCCATGTCAGCCCCTGAGAGGAATCCTCGGTTCCGGCCCTGACTCCACACAACGTTTTTGGCCCCGGTATCAAAGGGAGAGGAATCCCGAGAGGCCGCCTAGCAACTCGCATGGGGAGTGGCCTCTCCTGAGGCCACCAGGGCGGGTCCCTAACGTCCCCGTCGTAACTCGAGAACACCTGCCGCAACTCGAGAAAATCCAGGAAGTTCTCCCTTCCAGGTGAGATGAGGCCTATTTCTGATGAGTCGTCTGGAGACTAATGACACCTAACCTCTGGAACTTCGAAAGGGTCTTTCACACAATTGCTGCAACTCAAGAAGTTCACCGCCATACCCGTCTCCACTCGAGAGGAAGCACGATGGTCCCGACCACATCCAGAGGAGCCCCGTTTCCCCCTCGTAGCTCGAGATGAGGGATCCTTTCCCTGCTTTCAACGGGAAAGAATTCCCAGCGTTCCCGTCGCATCTCAAGAGGAGGCACTCTCAACAGGAAAGGCGAGAGGAACTCCATGGTGGTACCACCATTCTAAGAGTCCCCGAGATGTCTCAGTCCATTCCAGAGGAACCTCTTTGCCCTGCACTGGCTCATCTTTCACGCCGAGGATCGACTCACACCACGGTGGCACGTGGGACAGCCCTGTGGGAAAGCCTCATGGGAAAGCCTCGAGGAAAAACCACAGATTCTTTGATCCACGCGACGGGAAGCGTGACATTGCTGCTAGAGCCTGGAAGGAAAGTGCACGTGCATGCCCCCACTCGAGACGAGGCCTGACTCCCCTGGGGAGACTCCAGAAGTACCCAAAGATCCATGTCAGCCCCTGAGAGGAATCCTCGGTTCCGGCCCTGACTCCACACAAGGTTTTTGGCCCCGGTATCGACGGGAGAGGAATCCCGAGGGGCCCCCTAGCAACTAGCATGGGGACTGGCCTCTCCTGAGGCCACCAGGGCGGGTCCCTGAGGTCCCCGTCGTAACTCGAGAACACCTGCCCCAACTCGAGAAAATCCAGGAAGTTCTCCCTTCCAGGCGAGATGAGGCCTATTTCCGATGAGGCGTCTGGAGACTAATGACACCTAACCTCTGGAACTTCGAAAGGGTCTTTCACACCCTTGCTGCAACTCAAGAAGTTCACCGCCATACCCGTCTCCACTCGGGAGGAAGCACGATGGTCCCGCCCACATCCAGAGGAGCCCCGTTTCCCCCTCGGAGCTCGAAATGAGGGATCCTTTCCCTGCTTTCAACGGAAAAGAATTCCTGGCGTTCCCGTCGCATGTCAAGAGGAGGCACTCTCAACAGGAAAGGCGAGAGGAACACCATGGTCGTACCACCATTCCAAGAGTCCCCCAGATGTCTCAGTCCATTCCAGAGGAACCTCTTTGCCCTGCACTGGCTCATCTTTCACGCCGAGGATCGACTCACACCACAGTGGCACGTGGGACAGCCCTGTGGGAAAGCCTCGAGGGAAAGCCTCAAGGGAGAACCACAGATCCTTTGATCCACGCCACGGAAAGCGTGACATTGCTGCTACAGCCTGGAAGGAAAGCGCACGTGCATGCCCCCACTCGAGACGAGGCCTGACTCCCCTGGGGAGACTCCAGAAGTACCCAAAGATCCATGTCAGCCCCTGAGAGGAATCCTCGGTTCCGGCCCTGACTCCACACATTGTTTTTGGCCCCAGTATTGATGGGAGATGAATCCCGAGAGGCCCCCTAGCAACTCGCATGGGGACTGGCCGTTCCTGAGGCCACCAGGGCGGGTCCCTGAGGTCCCCGTCGTAACTCGAGAACACCTTCCGCAACTCGAGCAAATCCAGGAAGTTCTCCCTTCCAGGCGAGATGAGGCCTATTTCCGATGAGGCGTCTGGAGACTAATGACACCTAACCTCAGGAACTTCGAAAGGGTCATTCACACCCTTGCTGCAACTCAAGAAGTTCACCGAAATACCCGTCTCCACTCGGGAGGAAGCACGATGGTCCCGCCCACATCCAGAGGAGCCCCGTTTCCCCCTCGGAGCTTGAGATGAGGGATCCTTTCCCTGCTTTCAACGGGAAAGATTTCCCGGCGTTCCCGTCGCATCTCAGGAGGCACTCTCAACAGGAAAGGCGAGAGGAACTCCATGGTCGTACCACCATTCCAAGCTTCCCCCAGATTTCTCAGTCAATTCCAGAGGAACCTCTTTGCCCTGCACTGGCTCATCTTTCACGCCGAGCATCGACTCACACCACGGTGGCACGTGGGACAGCCCTGTGGGAAAGCCTCGAGGGGAAGTCTCGAGGGAAAGCCACAGATCCTTTGATAAATGCGACGGGAAGAATGACATTGCTGCTACAGCCTGGAAGGAAAGCGCACGTGCATGCCCCCACTCGAGACGAGGCCTGACTCCCCTGGGGAGACTCCAGAAGTACCCAAAGATCCATGTCAGCCCCTGAGAGGAATCCTCGGTTCCGGCCCTGACTCCACACAAGGTTTTTGGCCCCGGTATCGAAGGGAGAGGAATCCCGAGGGGCCCCCTAGCAACTAGCATGGGGACTGGCCTCTCCTGAGGCCACCAGGTCGGGTCCCTGAGGTCCCCGTCGTAACTCGAGAACACCTGCCGCAACTCGAGCAAATCCAGGAAGTTCTCCCTTCCAGGCCAGATGAGGCCTATTTCCGATGAGGCGTCTGGAGACTAATGACACCTAACCTCTGGAACTTCGAAAGGGTTATTCACACCCTTGCTGCAACTCAAGAAGTTCACCGCCATACCCGTCTCCACTCGGGAGGAAGCACGATGGTCCCGCCCACATCCAGAGGAGCCCCGTTTCCCCCTCATAGCTCGAGATGAGGGATCCTTTCCCTGCTTTCAACGGGAAAGAATTCCCGGCGTTCCCGTCGCATCTCAAGAGGAGGCACTCTCAACAGGAAAGGCGAGAGGAACTCCATGGTCGTACCACCATTCCAAGAGTCCCCCAGATGTCTCAGTCCATTCCAGAGGAACCTCTTTGCCCTGCACTGGCTCATCTTTCACGCCGAGGATCGACTCACACCACGGTGGCAAGTGGGACAGCCCTGTGGGAAAGCCTCGAGGGAAAGCCTCGAGGGAAAACCACATATCCTTTGATCCACGCGACGGGAAGCGTGACATTGCTGCTACAGCATGGAAGGAAAGCGCAAGTGCATGCCACCACTCGAGACGAGGCCTGACTCCCCTGGGGAGACTCCAGAAGTACCCAAAGATCCATGTCAGCCCCTGAGAGGAATCCTCGGTTCCGGCCCTGACTCCACACAAGGTTTTTGGCCCCGGTATCAAAGGGAGAGGAATCCCGAGAGGCCGCCTAGCAACTCGCATGGGGAGTGGCCTCTCCTGAGGCCACCAGGGCGGGTCCCTAACGTCCCCGTCGTAACTCGAGAACACCTGCCCCAACTCGAGAAAATCCAGGAAGTTCTCCCTTCCAGGCGAGATGAGGCCTATTTCCATTGAGGCGTCTGGAGACTAATGACACCTAACCTCTGGAACTTCGAAAGGGTCTTTCACACCCTTGCTGCAACTCAAGAAGTTCACCGCCATACCCGTCTCCACTCGGGAGGAAGCACGATGGTCCCGCCCACATCCAGAGGAGCCCCGTTTCCCCCTCGGAGCTCGAAATGAGGGATCCTTTCCCTGCTTCCAACGGAAAAGAATTCCTGGCGTTCCCGTCGCATGTCAAGAGGAGGCACTCTCAACAGGAAAGGCGAGAGGAACACCATGGTCGTACCACCATTCCAAGAGTCCCCCAGATGTCTCAGTCCATTCCAGAGGAACCTCTTTGCCCTGCACTGGCTCATCTTTCACGCCGAGGATCGACTCACACCACAGTGGCACGTGGGACAGCCCTGTGGGAAAGCCTCGAGGGAAAGCCTCGAGGGAAAACCACAGATCCTTTGATCCACGCCACGGAAAGCGTGACATTGCTGCTACAGCCTGGAAGGAAAGCGCACGTGCATGCCCCCACTCGAGACGAGGCCTGACTCCCCTGGGGAGACTCCAGAAGTACCCAAAGATCCATGTCAGCCCCTGAGAGGAATCCTCGGTTCCGGCCCTGACTCCACACATTGTTTTTCGCCCCAGTATTGATGGGAGAGGAATCCCGAGAGGCCCCCTAGCAACTTGCATGGGGACTGGCCGTTCCTGAGGCCACCAGGGCGGGTCCCTGAGGTCCCCGTCGTAAGTCGAGAACACCTTCCGCAACTCGAGCAAATCCAGGAAGTTCTCCCTTCCAGGCGAGATGAGGCCTATTTCCGATGAGGCGTCTGGAGACTAATGACACCTAACCTCAGGAACTTCGAAAGGGTCATTCACACCCTTGCTGCAACTCAAGAAGTTCACCGAAATACCCGTCTCCACTCGGGAGGAAGCACGATGGTCCCGCCCACATCCAGAGGAGCCCCGTTTCCCCCTGGGAGCTTGAGATGAGGGATCCTTTCCCTGCTTTCAACGGGAAAGATTTCCCGGCGTTCCCGTCGCATCTCAAGTGGAGGCACTCTCAACAGGAAAGGCGAGAGGAACTCCATGGTCGTACCACCATTCCAAGCTTCCCCCAGATGTCTCAGTCCATTTCAGAGGAACCTCTTTGCCCTGCACTGGCTCATCTTTCACGCCGAGGATCGACTCACACCACGGTGGCACGTGGGACAGCCCTGTGGGAAAGCCTCGAGGGGAAGTCTCGAGGGAAAGCCACAGATCCTTTGATAAATGCGACGGGAAGAATGACATTGCTGCTACAGCCTGGAAGGAAAGCGCACGTGCATGCCCCCACTCGAGACGAGGCCTGACTCCCCTGGGGAGACTCCAGAAGTACCCAAAGATCCATGTCAGCCCCTGAGAGGAATCCTCGGTTCCGGCCCTGACTCCACACAAGGTTTTTGGCCCCGGTATCGAAGGGAGAGGAATCCCGAGGGGCCCCCTAGCAACTAGCATGGGGACTGGCCTCTCCTGAGGCCACCAGGGCGGGTCCCTGAGGTCCCCGTCGTAACTCGAGAACACCTGCCGCAACTCGAACAAATCCAGGAAGTTCTCCCTTCCAGGCGAGATGAGGCCTATTTCCGATGAGGCGTCTGGAGACTAATGACACCTAACCTCTGGAACTTCGAAAGGGTCATTCACACCCTTGCTGCAACTCAAGAAGTTCACCGCCATACCCGTCTCCACTCGGGAGGAAGCACGATGGTCCCGCCCACATCCAGAGGAGCCCCGTTTCCCCCTCGTAGCTCGAGATGAGGGATCCTTTCCCTGCTTTCAACGGGAAAGAATTCCCGGCGTTCCCGTCGCATCTCAAGAGGAGGCACTCTCAACAGGAAAGGCGAGAGGAACTCCATGGTCGTACCACCATTCCAAGAGTCCCCCAGATGTCTCAGTCCATTCCAGAGGAACCTCTTTGCCCTGCACTGGCTCATCTTTCACGCCGAGGATCGACTCACACCACGGTGGCACGTGGGACAGCCCTGTGGGAAAGCCTCGAGGGAAAGCCTCGAGGGAAAACCACAGATCCTTTGATCCACGCGACGAGAAGCGTGACATTGCTGCTACAGCCTGGAAGGAAATCGCACGTGCATGCCCCCACTCGAGACGAGTCCTGACTCCCCTGGGGAGACTCCAGAAGTACTCAAAGATTCATGTCAGCCCCTGAGAGGAATCCTCGGTTCCAGCCCTGACTCCACACAAGGTTTTTGGCCCCAGTATCGACGGGAGAGGAATCCCTAGTGGCCCCCTAGCAACTCGCATGGGGACTGGCTTTTCCAGAGGCCACCAGAGCGGGTCCCTGATGTCCCCGTCGTATCTCGAGAACACCTGCCGCAACTAGAGAAAATCCAGGAAGTTCACCCTTACAGGCGAGATGAGGCCAATTTCCGATGAGGCGTCTGGAGAGTAATGACACCTAACCTCTGGAAATTCGAAAGGGTCTTTCACACCCTTGCGGCAACTCAAGAAGTTCACAGCCATACCCATCTCCACTCGAGAGGAAGCACGATGATCCCGCGCACATCCAGAGGAGCCCCGTATCCCCCTCTTAGCTCGAGATGAGGGATCCTTTCCCTGCTTTCAACGGGAAAGAATTCCCGGTGTTCCCGTCACATCTCAAGAGGAGGCACTCTCAACAGGAAAGGCGAGAGGAACTCCATGGTCGTACCACCCTTCCAAGAGTCCCCCAGATGTCTCAGTCCATTCCAGAGGAACCTCTTTGCCCTGCACTGGCTCATCTTTCACGCCGAGGATCGACTCACACCACGGTGGCACGTGGGACAGCCCTGTGGGAAATCCTCGAGGGAAAGCCTCGAGGGAAAACCACAGATCCTTTATCCACGCCACAAGAAGCGTGACATTGCTGCTACAGCCTCGAAGGAAAGCGCACGTGCATGCCCCCACTCGAGACGAGGCCTGACTCCCCTGGGGAGACTCCAGAAGTACCCAAAGATCCATGTCAGCCCCTGAGAGGAATCCTCGGTTCCGGCCCTGACTACACACAAGGTTTACGGCCCCGGAATTGACGGGAGAGGAACCCCAAGAGGCCCCCTAGCAACTCGCATGGGGACTGGCCTCTCCTGAGGCCACCAGGGCGGGTCCCTGAGGTCCCCGTCGTAACTCGAGAACACCTGCCGCAACTCGAGAAAATCCAGGAAGTTCTCCCTTCCAGGCGAGATTAGGCCTATTTCCGATGAGGCTTCTGGAGACTAATGACACCTAACCTCTGGAACTTCGAAAGGGTCTTTCACACCCTTGCTGCAACTCAAGAAGTTCACCGCCATACCCGTCTCCACTCGAAGGGAAGCACGATGGTCCCGCCCAGATCCAGAGGAGCCCCGTGTCCCCCTCGTAGCTCGAGATGAGGGATCCTTTCCCTGCTTTCCACGGGAAAGAATTGCCGGCGTTCCCGTCGCATCTCAAGAGGAGGCACTCTCAACAGGAAAGGCGAGAGGAACTCCATGGTCGTACCACCATTCCAAGAGTCCCCCAGATGTCTCAGTCCATTCCAGAGGAACCTCTTTGCCCTGCACTGGCTCATCTTTCACGCCGAGGATCGACTCACACCACGGTGGCACGTGGGACAGCCCTGTGGGAAAGCCTCGAGGGAAAGCCTCGAGGGAAAACCACAGATCCTTTGATCCACGCGACGGGAAGCGTGACATTGCTGCTACAGCCTGGAAGGAAAGCGCACGTGCATGCTCCCACTCAAGACGAGGCCTGACTCCCCTGGGGAGACTCCAGAAGTACCCAAAGATCCATGTCTGCCCCTGACAGGAATCCTCGGTTCCGGGCCTGACTCCACAGAAGGTTTTTGGCCCCGGTATCGACGGGAGAGGAATCCCGAGAGGCCCCCTAGCAACTCGCATGGGGACTGGCCTCTCCTGAGGCCACCAGGGCGGGTCCCTGAGGTCCCCGTCGTAACTCGAGAACACCTGCCGCAACTCGAGAAAATCCAGGAAGTTCTCCCTTCCAGGCGAGATGAGGCCTATTTCCGATGAGGCGTCTGGAGCCTAATGACACCTAACCTCTGGAACTTCGAAAGGGTCATTCACAACCTTGCTGCAACTCAAGAATTTCACCGCCATACCCGTCTCCACTCGGGAGGAAGCACGATGGTCCCGCCCACATCCAGAGGAGCCCCGTTTCCCCCTCGGAGCTCGAGATGAGGGATCCTTTCCCTGCTTTCAACGGAAAAGAATTCCTGGCGTTCCCGTCGCATCTCAAGAGGAGGCACTCTCAACAGGAAAGGCGAGAGGAACTCCATGGTCGTACCACCATTCAAGGAGTCCCCCGATGTCTCAGTCCATTCCAGAGGAACCTCTTTGCCCTGCACTGGCTCATCTTTCACGCCGAGGATTGACTCACACCACAGTGGCACGTGGGACAGCCCTGTGGGAAAGCCTCGAGGGAAAGCCTCGAGGGAAAACCACAGATCCTTTGATCCACGCGACAGGAAACGTGACATTGCTGCTACAGCCTGGAAGGAAAGCGCACGTGCATGCCCCCACTCGAGACGAGGCCTGACTCCCCTGGGGAGACTCCAGAAGTACCCAAAGATCCATGTCAGCCCCTGAGAGGAATCCTCGGTTCCGGCCCTGACTCCACACAAGGTTTTTGGCCCCAGTATCGATGGGAGAGGAATCCCGAGAGGCCCCCTAGCAACTCGCATGGGGACTGGCCTCTCCTGAGGTTACCAGGGCGGGTCCCTGAGGTCCCCGTCGAAACTCGAGAACACCTGCCGCAACTCGAGAAAATCCAGGAAGTTCTCCCTTCCAGGCAAGTTGTGGCCTATTTCCGATGAGGCGTCTGGAGACTAATGACACCTAACATCAGGAACTTCGAAAGGGTCATTCACACCCTTGCTGCAACTCAAGATGTTCACCGAAATACCCGTCTCCACTCGGGAGGAAGCACGATGGTCCCGCCCACATCCAGAGGAGCCCCGTTTCCCCCTCGGAGCTTGAGATGAGGGATCCTTTCCCTGCTTTCAACGGGAAAGATTTCCCGGCGTTCCCGTCGCATCTCAGGAGGCACTCTCAACAGGAAAGGCGAGAGGAACTCCATGGTCGTACCACCATTCCAAGCTTCCCCCAGATTTCTCAGTCAATTCCAGAGGAACCTCTTTGCCCTGCACTGGCTCATCTTTCACGCCGAGGATCGACTCACACCACGGTGGCACGTGGGACAGCCCTGTGGGAAAGCCTCGAGGGGAAGTCTCGAGGGAAAGCCACAGATCCTTTGATAAATGCGACGGGAAGAATGACATTGCTGCTACAGCCTGGAAGGAAAGCGCACGTGCATGCCCCCACTCGAGACGAGGCCTGACTCCCCTGGGGAGACTCCAGAAGTACCCAAAGATCCATGTCAGCCCCTGAGAGGAATCCTCGGTTCCGGCCCTGACTCCACACAAGGTTTTTGGCCCCGGTATCGAAGGGAGAGGAATCCCGAGGGGCCCCCTAGCAACTAGCATGGGGACTGGCCTCTCCTGAGGCCACCAGGGCGGGTCCCTGAGGTCCCCGTCGTAACTCGAGAACACCTGCCGCAACTCGAGCAAATCCAGGAAGTTCTCCCTTCCAGGCGAGATGAGGCCTATTTCCGATGAGGCGTCTGGAGACTAATGACACCTAACCTCTGGAACTTCGAAAGGGTTATTCACACCCTTGCTGCAACTCAAGAAGTTCACCGCCATACCCGTCTCCACTCGGGAGGAAGCACGATGGTCCCGCCCACATCCAGAGGAGCCCCGTTTCCCCCTCATAGCTCGAGATGAGGGATCCTTTCCCTGCTTTCAACGGGAAAGAATTCCCGGCGTTCCCGTCGCATCTCAAGAGGAGGCACTCTCAACAGGAAAGGCGAGAGGAACTCCATGGTCGTACCACCATTCCAAGAGTCCCCCAGATGTCTCAGTCCATTCCAGAGGAACCTCCTTGCCCTGCACTGGCTCATCTTTCACGCCGAGGATCGACTCACACCACGGTCGCACGTGGGACAGCCCTGTGGGAAAGCCTCGAGGGAAAACCACATATCCTTTGATCCACGCGACGGGAAGCGTGACATTGCTGCTACAGCATGGAAGGAAAGCGCAAGTGCATGCCACCACTCGAGACGAGGCCTGACTCCCCTGGGGAGACTCCAGAAGTACCCAAAGATCCATGTCAGCCCCTGAGAGGAATCCTCGGTTCCGGCCCTGACTCCACACAAGGTTTTTGGCCCCGGTATCAAAGGGAGAGGAATCCCGAGAGGCCGCCTAGCAACTCGCATGGGGAGTGGCCTCTCTTGAGGCCACCAGGGCGGGTCCCTAACGTCCCCGTCGTAACTCGAGAACACCTGCCGCAACTCGAGAAAATCCAGGAAGTTCACCATTCCAGGTGAGATGAGGCCTATTTCTGATGAGTCGTCTGGAGACTAATGACACCTAACCTCTGGAACTTCGAAAGGGTCTTTCACACAATTGCTGCCACTCAAGAAGTTCACCGCCATACCCGTCTCCACTCGAGAGGAAGCACGATGGTCCCGACCACATCCAGAGGAGCCCCGTTTCCCCCTCGTAGCTCGAGATGAGGGATCCTTTCCCTGCTTTCAACGGGAAAGAATTCCCAGCGTTCCCGTCGCATCTCAAGAGGAGGCACTCTCAACAGGAAAGGCGAGAGGAACTCCATGGTGGTACCACCATTCCAAGAGTCCCCGAGATGTCTCAGTCCATTCCAGAGGAACCTCTTTGCCCTGCACTGGCTCATCTTTCACGCCGAGGATCGACTCACACCACGGTGGCACGTGGGACAGCCCTGTGGGAAAGCCTCATGGGAAAGCCTCGAGGAAAAACCACAGATTCTTTGATCCACGCGACGGGAAGCGTGACATTGCTGCTAGAGCCTGGAAGGAAAGTGCACGTGCATGCCCCCACTCGAGACGAGGCCTGACTCCCCTGGGGAGACTCCAGAAGTACCCAAAGATCCATGTCAGCCCCTGAGAGGAATCCTCGGTTCCGGCCCTGACTCCACACAAGGTTTTTGGCCCCGGTATCGACGGGAGAGGAATCCCGAGGGGCCCCCTAGCAACTAGCATGGGGACTGGCCTCTCCTGAGGCCACCAGGGCGGGTCCCTGAGGTCCCCGTCGTAACTCGAGAACACCTGCCCCAACTCGAGAAAATCCAGGAAGTTCTCCCTTCCAGGCGAGATGAGGCCTATTTCCGTTGAGGCGTCTGGAGACTAATGACACCTAACCTCTGGAACTTCGAAAGGGTCTTTCACACCCTTGCTGCAACTCAAGAAGTTCACCGCCATACCCGTCTCCACTCGGGAGGAAGCACGATGGTCCCGCCCACATCCAGAGGAGCCCCGTTTCCCCCTCGGAGCTCGAAATGAGGGATCCTTTCCCTGCTTTCAACGGAAAAGAATTCCTGGCGTTCCCGTCGCATGTCAAGAGGAGGCACTCTCAACAGGAAAGGCGAGAGGAACACCATGGTCGTACCACCATTCCAAGAGTCCCCCAGATGTCTCAGTCCATTCCAGAGGAACCTCTTTGCCCTGCACTGGCTCATCTTTCACGCCGAGGATCGACTCACACCACAGTGGCACGTGGGACAGCCCTGTGGGAAAGCCTCGAGGGAAAGCCTCGAGGGAGAACCACAGATCCTTTGATCCACGCCACGGAAAGCGTGACATTGCTGCTACAGCCTGGAAGGAAAGCGCACGTGCATGCCCCCACTCGAGACGAGGCCTGACTCCCCTGGGGAGACTCCAGAAGTACCCAAAGATCCATGTCAGCCCCTGAGAGGAATCCTTGGTTCCGGCCCTGACTCCACACATTGTTTTTGGCCCCAGTATTGATGGGAGATGAATCCCGAGAGGCCCCCTAGCAACTCGCATGGGGACTGGCCGTTCCTGAGGCCACCAGGGCGGGTCCCTGAGGTCCCCGTCGTAACTCGAGAACACCTTCCGCAACTCGAGCAAATCCAGGAAGTTCTCCCTTCCAGGCGAGATGAGGCCTATTTCCGATGAGGCGTCTGGAGACTAATGACACCTAACCTCAGGAACTTCGAAAGGGTCATTCACACCCTTGCTGCAACTCAAGAAGTTCACCGAAATACCCGTCTCCACTCGGGAGGAAGCACGATGGTCCCGCCCACATCCAGAGGAGCCCCGTTTCCCCCTCGGAGCTTGAGATGAGGGATCCTTTCCCTGCTTTCAACGGGAAAGATTTCCCGGCGTTCCCGTCGCATCTCAGGAGGCACTCTCAACAGGAAAGGCGAGAGGAACTCCATGGTCGTACCACCATTCCAAGCTTCCCCCAGATGTCTCAGTCAATTCCAGAGGAACCTCTTTGCCCTGCACTGGCTCATCTTTCACGCCGAGGATCGACTCCCACCACGGTGGCACGTGGGACAGCCCTGTGGGAAAGCCTCGAGGGGAAGTCTCGAGGGAAAGCCACAGATCCTTTGATAAATGCGACGGGAAGAATGACATTGCTGCTACAGCCTGGAAGGAAAGCGCACGTGCATGCCCCCACTCGAGACGAGGCCTGACTCCCCTGGGGAGACTCCAGAAGTACCCAAAGATCCATGTCAGCCCCTGAGAGGAATCCTCGGTTCCGGCCCTGACTCCACACAAGGTTTTTGGCCCCGGTATCGAAGGGAGAGGAATCCCGAGGGGCCCCCTAGCAACTAGCATGGGGACTGGCCTCTCCTGAGGCCACCAGGTCGGGTCCCTGAGGTCCCCGTCGTAACTCGAGAACACCTGCCGCAACTCGAGCAAATCCAGGAAGTTCTCCCTTCCAGGCCAGATGAGGCCTATTTCCGATGAGGCGTCTGGAGACTAATGACACCTAACCTCTGGAACTTCGAAAGGGTTATTCACACCCTTGCTGCAACTCAAGAAGTTCACCGCCATACCCGTCTCCACTCGGGAGGAAGCACGATGGTCCCGCCCACATCCAGAGGAGCCCCGTTTCCCCCTCATAGCTCGAGATGAGGGATCCTTTCCCTGCTTTCAACGGGAAAGAATTCCCGGCGTTCCCGTCGCATCTCAAGAGGAGGCACTCTCAACAGGAAAGGCGAGAGGAACTCCATGGTCGTACCACCATTCCAAGAGTCCCCCAGATGTCTCAGTCCATTCCAGAGGAACCTCTTTGCCCTGCACTGGCTCATCTTTCACGCCGAGGAACGACTCACACCACGGTGGCAAGTGGGACAGCCCTGTGGGAAAGCCTCGAGGGAAAGCCTCGAGGGAAAACCACATATCCTTTGATCCACGCGACGGGAAGCGTGACATTGCTGCTACAGCATGGAAGGAAAGCGCAAGTGCATGCCACCACTCGAGACGAGGCCTGACTCCCCTGGGGAGACTCCAGAAGTACCCAAAGATCCATGTCAGCCCCTGAGAGGAATCCTCGGTTCCGGCCCTGACTCCACACAAGGTTTTTGGCCCCGGTATCAAAGGGAGAGGAATCCCGAGAGGCCGCCTAGCAACTCGCATGGGGAGTGGCCTCTCCTGAGGCCACCAGGGCCGGTCCCTAACGTCCCCGTCGTAACTCGAGAACACCTGCCCCAACTCGAGAAAATCCAGGAAGTTCTCCCTTCCAGGCGAGATGAGGCCTATTTCCGTTGAGGCGTCTGGAGACTAATGACACCTAACCTCTGGAACTTCGAAAGGGTCATTCACACCCTTGCTGCAACTCAAGAAGTTCACCGCCATACCCGTCTCCACTCGGGAGGAAGCACGATGGTCCCGCCCACATCCAGAGGAGCCCCGTTTCCCCCTCGGAGCTCGAAATGAGGGATCCTTTCCCTGCTTCCAACGGAAAAGAATTCCTGGCGTTCCCGTCGCATGTCAAGAGGAGGCACTCTCAACAGGAAAGGCGAGAGGAACACCATGGTCGTACCACCATTCCAAGAGTCCCCCAGATGTCTCAGTCCATTCCAGAGGAACCTCTTTGCCCTGCACTGGCTCATCTTTCACGCCGAGGATCGACTCACACCACAGTGGCACGTGGGACAGCCCTGTGGGAAAGCCTCGAGGGAAAGCCTCGAGGGAAAACCACAGATCCTTTGATCCACGCCACGGAAAGCGTGACATTGCTGCTACAGCCTGGAAGGAAAGCGCACGTGCATGCCCCCACTCGAGACGAGGCCTGACTCCCCTGGGGAGACTCCAGAAGTACCCAAAGATCCATGTCAGCCCCTGAGAGGAATCCTCGGTTCCGGCCCTGACTCCACACATTGTTTTTGGCCCCAGTATTGATGGGAGAGGAATCCCGAGAGGCCCCCTAGCAACTCGCATGGGGACTGGCCGTTCCTGAGGCCACCAGGGCGGGTCCCTGAGGTCCCCGTCGTAAGTCGAGAACACCTTCCGCAACTCGAGCAAATCCAGGAAGTTCTCCCTTCCAGGCGAGATGAGGCCTATTTCCGATGAGGCGTCTGGAGACTAATGACACCTAACCTCAGGAACTTCGAAAGGGTCATTCACACCCTTGCTGCAACTCAAGAAGTTCACCGAAATACCCGTCTCCACTCGGGAGGAAGCACGATGGTCCCGCCCACATCCAGAGGAGCCCCGTTTCCCCCTCGGAGCTTGAGATGAGGGATCCTTTCCCTGCTTTCAACGGGAAAGATTTCCCGGCGTTCCCGTCGCATCTCAAGAGGAGGCACTCTCAACAGGAAAGGCGAGAGGAACTCCATGGTCGTACCACCATTCCAAGCTTCCCCCAGATGTCTCAGTCAATTCCAGAGGAACCTCTTTGCCCTGCACTGGCTCATCTTTCACGCCGAGGATCGACTCACACCACGGTGGCACGTGGGACAGCCCTGTGGGAAAGCCTCGAGGGGAAGTCTCGAGGGAAAGCCACAGATCCTTTGATAAATGCGACGGGAAGAATGACATTGCTGCTACAGCCTGGAAGGAAAGCGCACGTGCATGCCCCCACTCGAGACGAGGCCTGACTCCCCTGGGGAGACTCCAGAAGTACCCAAAGATCCATGTCAGCCCCTGAGAGGAATCCTCGGTTCCGGCCCTGACTCCACACAAGGTTTTTGGCCCCGGTATCGAAGGGAGAGGAATCCCGAGGGGCCCCCTAGCAACTAGCATGGGGACTGGCCTCTCCTGAGGCCACCAGGGCGGGTCCCTGAGGTCCCCGTCGTAACTCGAGAACACCTGCCGCAACTCGAACAAATCCAGGAAGTTCTCCCTTCCAGGCGAGATGAGGCCTATTTCCGATGAGGCGTCTGGAGACTAATGACACCTAACCTCTGGAACTTCGAAAGGGTCATTCACACCCTTGCTGCAACTCAAGAAGTTCACCGCCATACCCGTCTCCACTCGGGAGGAAGCACGATGGTCCCGCCCACATCCAGAGGAGCCCCGTTTCCCCCTCGTAGCTCGAGATGAGGGATCCTTTCCCTGCTTTCAACGGGAAAGAATTCCCGGCGTTCCCGTCGCATCTCAAGAGGAGGCACTCTCAACAGGAAAGGCGAGAGGAACTCCATGGTCGTACCACCATTCCAAGAGTCCCCCAGATGTCTCAGTCCATTCCAGAGGAACCTCTTTGCCCTGCACTGGCTCATCTTTCACGCCGAGGATCGACTCACACCACGGTGGCACGTGGGACAGCCCTGTGGGAAAGCCTCGAGGGAAAGCCTCGAGGGAAAACCACAGATCCTTTGATCCACGCGACGAGAAGCGTGACATTGCTGCTACAGCCTGGAAGGAAATCGCACGTGCATGCCCCCACTCGAGACGAGGCCTGACTCCCCTGGGGAGACTCCAGAAGTACTCAAAGATTCATGTCAGCCCCTGAGAGGAATCCTCGGTTCCAGCCCTGACTCCACACAAGGTTTTTGGCCCCAGTATCGACGGGAGAGGAATCCCTAGTGGCCCCCTAGCAACTCGCATGGGGACTGGCTTTTCCAGAGGCCACCAGAGCGGGTCCCTGATGTCCCCGTCGTATCTCGAGAACACCTGCCGCAACTAGAGAAAATCCAGGAAGTTCACCCTTACAGGCGAGATGAGGCCAATTTCCGATGAGGCGTCTGGAGAGTAATGACACCTAACCTCTGGAAATTCGAAAGGGTCTTTCACACCCTTGCGGCAACTCAAGAAGTTCACAGCCATACCCATCTCCACTCGAGAGGAAGCACGATGATCCCGCGCACATCCAGAGGAGCCCCGTATCCCCCTCTTAGCTCGAGATGAGGGATCCTTTCCCTGCTTTCAACGGGAAAGAATTCCCGGTGTTCCCGTCACATCTCAAGAGGAGGCACTCTCAACAGGAAAGGCGAGAGGAACTCCATGGTCGTACCACCCTTCCAAGAGTCCCCCAGATGTCTCAGTCCATTCCAGAGGAACCTCTTTGCCCTGCACTGGCTCATCTTTCACGCCGAGGATCGACTCACACCACGGTGGCACGTGGGACAGCCCTGTGGGAAAGCCTCGAGGGAAAGCCTCGAGGGAAAACCACAGATCCTTTGATCCACGCGATGGGAAGCGTGACATTGCTGCTACAGCCTGGAAGGAAAACGCACGAGCATGCCCCCACTCGAGATGAGGCCTGTCTCCCCTGGCGAGACTCCAGAAGTACCCAAAGATCCATATCAGCCCCTGAGAGGAATCCTCGGTTCCGGCCCTGACTCCACACATTGTTTTTGGCCCCAGTATTGATGGGAGAGGAATCCCGAGAGGCCCCCTAGCAACTCGCATGGGGACTGGCCGTTCCTGAGGCCACCAGGGCGGGTCCCTGAGGTCCCCGTCGTAAGTCGAGAACACCTTCCGCAACTCGAGCAAATCCAGGAAGTTCTCCCTTCCAGGCGAGATGAGGCCTATTTCCGATGAGGCGTCTGGAGACTAATGACACCTAACCTCAGGAACTTCGAAAGGGTCATTCACACCCTTGCTGCAACTCAAGAAGTTCACCGAAATACCCGTCTCCACTCGGGAGGAAGCACGATGGTCCCGCCCACATCCAGAGGAGCCCCGTTTCCCCCTCGGAGCTTGAGATGAGGGATCCTTTCCCTGCTTTCAACGGGAAAGATTTCCCGGCGTTCCCGTCGCATCTCAAGAGGAGGCACTCTCAACAGGAAAGGCGAGAGGAACTCCATGGTCGTACCACCATTCCAAGCTTCCCCCAGATGTCTCAGTCAATTCCAGAGGAACCTCTTTGCCCTGCACTGGCTCATCTTTCACGCCGAGGATCGACTCCCACCACGGTGGCACGTGGGACAGCCCTGTGGGAAAGCCTCGAGGGGAAGTCTCGAGGGAAAGCCACAGATCCTTTGATAAATGCGACGGGAAGAATGACATTGCTGCTACAGCCTGGAAGGAAAGCGCACGTGCATGCCCCCACTCGAGACGAGGCCTGACTCCCCTGGGGAGACTCCAGAAGTACCCAAAGATCCATGTCAGCCCCTGAGAGGAATCCTCGGTTCCGGCCCTGACTCCACACAAGGTTTTTGGCCCCGGTATCGAAGGGAGAGGAATCCCGAGGGGCCCCCTAGCAACTAGCATGGGGACTGGCCTCTCCTGAGGCCACCAGGGCGGGTCCCTGAGGTCCCCGTCGTAACTCGAGAACACCTGCCGCAACTCGAACAAATCCAGGAAGTTCTCCCTTCCAGGCGAGATGAGGCCTATTTCCGATGAGGCGTCTGGAGACTAATGACACCTAACCTCTGGAACTTCGAAAGGGTCATTCACACCCTTGCTGCAACTCAAGAAGTTCACCGCCATACCCGTCTCCACTCGGGAGGAAGCACGATGGTCCCGCCCACATCCAGAGGAGCCCCGTTTCCCCCTCGTAGCTCGAGATGAGGGATCCTTTCCCTGCTTTCAACGGGAAAGAATTCCCGGCGTTCCCGTCGCATCTCAAGAGGAGGCACTCTCAACAGGAAAGGCGAGAGGAACTCCATGGTCGTACCACCATTCCAAGAGTCCCCCAGATGTCTCAGTCCATTCCAGAGGAACCTCTTTGCCCTGCACTGGCTCATCTTTCACGCCGAGGATCGACTCACACCACGGTGGCACGTGGGACAGCCCTGTGGGAAAGCCTCGAGGGAAAGCCTCGAGGGAAAACCACAGATCCTTTGATCCACGCGACGAGAAGCGTGACATTGCTGCTACAGCCTGGAAGGAAATCGCACGTGCATGCCCCCACTCGAGACGAGGCCTGACTCCCCTGGGGAGACTCCAGAAGTACTCAAAGATTCATGTCAGCCCCTGAGAGGAATCCTCGGTTCCAGCCCTGACTCCACACAAGGTTTTTGGCCCCAGTATCGACGGGAGAGGAATCCCTAGTGGCCCCCTAGCAACTCGCATGGGGACTGGCTTTTCCAGAGGCCACCAGAGCGGGTCCCTGATGTCCCCGTCGTATCTCGAGAACACCTGCCGCAACTAGAGAAAATCCAGGAAGTTCACCCTTACAGGCGAGATGAGGCCAATTTCCGATGAGGCGTCTGGAGAGTAATGACACCTAACCTCTGGAAATTCGAAAGGGTCTTTCACACCCTTGCGGCAACTCAAGAAGTTCACAGCCATACCCATCTCCACTCGAGAGGAAGCACGATGATCCCGCGCACATCCAGAGGAGCCCCGTATCCCCCTCTTAGCTCGAGATGAGGGATCCTTTCCCTGCTTTCAACGGGAAAGAATTCCCGGTGTTCCCGTCACATCTCAAGAGGAGGCACTCTCAACAGGAAAGGCGAGAGGAACTCCATGGTCGTACCACCCTTCCAAGAGTCCCCCAGATGTCTCAGTCCATTCCAGAGGAACCTCTTTGCCCTGCACTGGCTCATCTTTCACGCCGAGGATCGACTCACACCACGGTGGCACGTGGGACAGCCCTGTGGGAAAGCCTCGAGGGAAAGCCTCGAGGGAAAACCACAGATCCTTTGATCCACGCAATGGGAAGCGTGACATTGCTGCTACAGCCTGGAAGGAAAACGCACGAGCATGCCCCCACTCGAGATGAGGCCTGTCTCCCCTGGCGAGACTCCAGAAGTACCCAAAGATCCATATCAGCCCCTGAGAGGAATCCTCGGTTCCGGCCCTGACTCCACACATTGTTTTTGGCCCCAGTATTGATGGGAGAGGAATCCCGAGAGGCCCCCTAGCAACTCGCATGGGGACTGGCCGTTCCTGAGGCCACCAGGGCGGGTCCCTGAGGTCCCCGTCGTAAGTCGAGAACACCTTCTGCAACTCGAGCAAATCCAGGAAGTTCTCCCTTCCAGGCGAGATGAGGCCTATTTCCGATGAGGCGTCTGGAGACTAATGACACCTAACCTCAGGAACTTCGAAAGGGTCATTCACACCCTTGCTGCAACTCAAGAAGTTCACCGAAATACCCGTCTCCACTCGGGAGGAAGCACGATGGTCCCGCCCACATCCAGAGGAGCCCCGTTTCCCCCTCGGAGCTTGAGATGAGGGATCCTTTCCCTGCTTTCAACGGGAAAGATTTCCCGGCGTTCCCGTCGCATCTCAAGAGGAGGCACTCTCAACAGGAAAGGCGAGAGGAACTCCATGGTCGTACCACCATTCCAAGCTTCCCCCAGATGTCTCAGTCAATTCCAGAGGAACCTCTTTGCCCTGCACTGGCTCATCTTTCACGCCGAGGATCGACTCACACCACGGTGGCACGTGGGACAGCCCTGTGGGAAAGCCTCGAGGGGAAGTCTCGAGGGAAAGCCACAGATCCTTTGATAAATGCGACGGGAAGAATGACATTGCTGCTACAGCCTGGAAGGAAAGCGCACGTGCATGCCACCACTCGAGACGAGGCCTGACTCCCCTGGGGAGACTCCAGAAGTACCCAAAGATCCATGTCAGCCCCTGAGAGGAATCCTCGGTTCCGGCCCTGACTCCACACAAGGTTTTTGGCCCCGGTATCGAAGGGAGAGGAATCCCGAGGGGCCCCCTAGCAACTAGCATGGGGACTGGCCTCTCCTGAGGCCACCAGGGCGGGTCCCTGAGGTCCCCGTCGTAACTCGAGAACACCTGCCGCAACTCGAACAAATCCAGGAAGTTCTCCCTTCCAGGCGAGATGAGGCCTATTTCCGATGAGGCGTCTGGAGACTAATGACACCTAACCTCTGGAACTTCGAAAGGGTCATTCACACCCTTGCTGCAACTCAAGAAGTTCACCGCCATACCCGTCTCCACTCGGGAGGAAGCACGATGGTCCCGCCCACATCCAGAGGAGCCCCGTTTCCCCCTCGTAGCTCGAGATGAGGGATCCTTTCCCTGCTTTCAACGGGAAAGAATTCCCGGCGTTCCCGTCGCATCTCAAGAGGAGGCACTCTCAACAGGAAAGGCGAGAGGAACTCCATGGTCGTACCACCATTCCAAGAGTCCCCCAGATGTCTCAGTCCATTCCAGAGGAACCTCTTTGCCCTGCACTGGCTCATCTTTCACGCCGAGGATCGACTCACACCACGGTGGCACGTGGGACAGCCCTGTGGGAAAGCCTCGAGGGAAAGCCTCGAGGGAAAACCACAGATCCTTTGATCCACGCGACGAGAAGCGTGACATTGCTGCTACAGCCTGGAAGGAAATCGCACGTGCATGCCCCCACTCGAGACGAGGCCTGACTCCCCTGGGGAGACTCCAGAAGTACTCAAAGATTCATGTCAGCCCCTGAGAGGAATCCTCGGTTCCAGCCCTGACTCCACACAAGGTTTTTGGCCCCAGTATCGACGGGAGAGGAATCCCTAGTGGCCCCCTAGCAACTCGCATGGGGACTGGCCTCTCCTGAGGCCACCAGAGCGGGTCCCTGATGTCCCCGTCGTATCTCGAGAACACCTGCCGCAACTAGAGAAAATCCAGGAAGTTCACCCTTACAGGCGAGATGAGGCCAATTTCCGATGAGGCGTCTGGAGAGTAATGACACCTAACCTCTGGAAATTCGAAAGGGTCTTTCACACCCTTGCGGCAACTCAAGAAGTTCACAGCCATACCCATCTCCACTCGAGAGGAAGCACGATGATCCCGCGCACATCCAGAGGAGCCCCGTATCCCCCTCTTAGCTCGAGATGAGGGATCCTTTCCCTGCTTTCAACGGGAAAGAATTCCCGGTGTTCCCGTCACATCTCAAGAGGAGGCACTCTCAACAGGAAAGGCGAGAGGAACTCCATGGTCGTACCACCCTTCCAAGAGTCCCCCAGATGTCTCAGTCCATTCCAGAGGAACCTCTTTGCCCTGCACTGGCTCATCTTTCACGCCGAGGATCGACTCACACCACGGTGGCACGTGGGACAGCCCTGTGGGAAAGCCTCGAGGGAAAGCCTCGAGGGAAAACCACAGATCCTTTGATCCACGCGATGGGAAGCGTGACATTGCTGCTACAGCCTGGAAGGAAAACGCACGAGCATGCCCCCACTCGAGATGAGGCCTGTCTCCCCTGGCGAGACTCCAGAAGTACCCAAAGATCCATATCAGCCCGTGAGAGAAATCCTCGGTTCCGGCCCTGACTCCACACAAGGTTTTTGGCCCGGGTATCGACGGGAGAGGAATCCCGAGAGGCCCCCTAGCAACTCGCATGGGGACTGGCCTCTCCTGAGGCCACCAGGGCGGGTCCCTGAGGTCCCCGTCGTAACTCGAGAACACCTGCCGCAACTCGAGAAATTCCAGGAAGTTCCCCCTTCCAGGCGAGATGAGGCCTATTTCCGATGAGGCGTCTGGAGACTAATGACACCTAACCTCTGGAAATTCGAAAGGGTCTTTCACACCCTTGCGGCAACTCAAGAAGTTCACCGCCATACCCATCTCCACTCGAGAGGAAGCACGATGATCCCGCGCACATCCAGAGGAGCCCCGTATCCCCCTCTTAGCTCGAGATGAGGGATCCTTTCCCTGCTTTCAACGGGAAAGAATTCCCGGCGTTCCCTTCGCATCTCAAGAGGAGGCACTCTCAACAGGAAAGGCGAGAGGCACTCCATGGAGGTACCACCATTCCAAGAGTCCCCCAGATGTCTCAGTCCATTCCAGAGGAACCTCTTTGCCCTGCACTGGCTCATCTTTCACGCCGAGGATCGACTCACACCACGGTGGCACGTGGGACAGCCCTGTGGGAAAGCCTCGAGGGAAAGCCTCGAGGGAAAACCACAGATCCTTTGATCCACGCGACGGGAAGCGTGACATTGCTGCTACAGCCTGGAAGGAAAGCGCACGTGCATGCTCCCACTCAAGACGAGGCCTGACTCCCCTGGGGAGACTCCAGAAGTACCCAAAGATCCATGTCAGCCCCTGACAGGAATCCTCGGTTCCGGGCCTGACTCCACAGAAGGTTTTTGGCCCCGGTATCGACGGGAGAGGAATCCCGAGAGGCCCCCTAGCAACTCGCATGGGGACTGGCCTCTCCTGAGGCCACCAGGGCGGGTCCCTGAGGTCCCCGTCGTAACTCGAGAACACCTGCCGCAACTCGAGAAAATCCAGGAAGTTCTCCCTTCCAGGCGAGATGAGGCCTATTTCCGATGAGGCGTCTGGAGCCTAATGACACCTAACCTCTGGAACTTCGAAAGGGTCATTCACAACCTTGCTGCAACTCAAGAATTTCACCGCCATACCCGTCTCCACTCGGGAGGAAGCACGATGGTCCCGCCCACATCCAGAGGAGCCCCGTTTCCCCCTCGGAGCTCGAGATGAGGGATCCTTTCCCTGCTTTCAACGGAAAAGAATTCCTGGCGTTCCCGTCGCATCTCAAGAGGAGACACTCTCAACAGGAAAGGCGAGAGGAACTCCATGGTCGTACCACCATTCAAAGAGTCCCCCGATGTCTCAGTCCATTCCAGAGGAACCTCTTTGCCCTGCACTGGCTCATCTTTCACGCCGAGGATTGACTCACACCACAGTGGCACGTGGGACAGCCCTGTGGGAAAGCCTCGAGGGAAAGCCTCGAGGGAAAACCACAGATCCTTTGATCCACGCGACAGGAAACGTGACATTGCTGCTACATCCTGGAAGGAAAGCGCACGTGCATGCCCCCACTCGAGACGAGGCCTGACTCCCCTGGGGAGACTCCAGAAGTACCCAAAGATCCATGTCAGCCCCTGAGAGGAATCCTCGGTTCCGGCCCTGACTCCACACAAGGTTTTTGGCCCCAGTATCGATGGGAGAGGAATCCCGAGAGGCCCCCTAGCAACTCGCATGGGGACTGGCCTCTCCTGAGGTTACCAGGGCGGGTCCCTGAGGTCCCCGTCGAAACTCGAGAACACCTGCCGCAACTCGAGAAAATCCAGGAAGTTCTCCCATCCAGGCAAGTTGTGGCCTATTTCCGATGAGGCGTCTGGAGACTAATGACACCTAACCTCAGGAACTTCGAAAGGGTCATTCACACCCTTGCTGCAACTCAAGAAGTTCACCGAAATACCCGTCTCCACTCGGGAGGAAGCACGATGGTCCCGCCCACATCCAGAGGAGCCCCGTTTCCCCCTCGGAGCTTGAGATGAGGGATCCTTTCCCTGCTTTCAATGGGAAAGATTTCCCGGCGTTCCCGTCGCATCTCAGGAGGCACTCTCAACAGGAAAGGCGAGAGGAACTCCATGGTCGTACCACCATTCCAAGCTTCCCCCAGATTTCTCAGTCAATTCCAGAGGAACCTCTTTGCCCTGCACTGGCTCATCTTTCACGAAGAGGATCGACTCACACCACGGTGGCACGTGGGACAGCCCTGTGGGAAAGCCTCGAGGGGAAGTCTCGAGGGAAAGCCACAGATCCTTTGATAAATGCGACGGGAAGAATGACATTGCTGCTACAGCCTGGAAGGAAAGCGCACGTGCATGCCCCCACTCGAGACGAGGCCTGACTCCCCTGGGGAGACTCCAGAAGTACCCAAAGATCCATGTCAGCCCCTGAGAGGAATCCTCGGTTCCGGCCCTGACTCCACACAAGGTTTTTGGCCCCGGTATCGAAGGGAGAGGAATCCCGAGGGGCCCCCTAGCAACTAGCATGGGGACTGGCCTCTCCTGAGGCCACCAGGGCGGGTCCCTGAGGTCCCCGTCGTAACTCGAGAACACCTGCCGCAACTCGAGCAAATCCAGGAAGTTCTCCCTTCCAGGCGAGATGAGGCCTATTTCCGATGAGGCGTCTGGAGACTAATGACACCTAACCTCTGGAACTTCGAAAGGGTTATTCACACCCTTGCTGCAACTCAAGAAGTTCACCGCCATACCCGTCTCCACTCGGGAGGAAGCACGATGGTCCCGCCCACATCCAGAGGAGCCCCGTTTCCCCCTCATAGCTCGAGATGAGGGATCCTTTCCCTGCTTTCAACGGGAAAGAATTCCCGGCGTTCCCGTCGCATCTCAAGAGGAGGCACTCTCAACAGGAAAGGCGAGAGGAACTCCATGGTCGTACCACCATTCCAAGAGTCCCCCAGATGTCTCAGTCCATTCCAGAGGAACCTCTTTGCCCTGCACTGGCTCATCTTTCACGCCGAGGATCGACTCACACCACGGTGGCAAGTGGGACAGCCCTGTGGGAAAGCCTCGAGGGAAAGCCTCGAGGGAAAACCACATATCCTTTGATCCACGCGACGGGAAGCGTGACATTGCTGCTACAGCATGGAAGGAAAGCGCAAGTGCATGCCACCACTCGAGACGAGGCCTGACTCCCCTGGGGAGACTCCAGAAGTACCCAAAGATCCATGTCAGCCCCTGAGAGGAATCCTCGGTTCCGGCCCTGACTCCACACAAGGTTTTTGGCCCCGGTATCAAAGGGAGAGGAATCCCGAGAGGCCGCCTAGCAACTCGCATGGGGAGTGGCCTCTCCTGAGGCCACCAGGGCGGGTCCCTAACGTCCCCGTCGTAACTCGAGAACACCTGCCCCAACTCGAGAAAATCCAGGAAGTTCTCCCTTCCAGGCGAGATGAGGCCTATTTCCGTTGAGGCGTCTGGAGACTAATGACACCTAACCTCTGGAACTTCGAAAGGGTCTTTCACACCCTTGCTGCAACTCAAGAAGTTCACCGCCATACCCGTCTCCACTCGGGAGGAAGCACGATGGTCCCGCCCACATCCAGAGGAGCCCCGTTTCCCCCTCGGAGCTCGAAATGAGGGATCCTTTCCCTGCTTCCAACGGAAAAGAATTCCTGGCGTTCCCGTCGCATGTCAAGAGGAGGCACTCTCAACAGGAAAGGCGAGAGGAACACCATGGTCGTACCACCATTCCAAGAGTCCCCCAGATGTCTCAGTCCATTCCAGAGGAACCTCTTTGCCCTGCACTGGCTCATCTTTCACGCCGAGGATCGACTCACACCACAGTGGCACGTGGGACAGCCCTGTGGGAAAGCCTCGAGGGAAAGCCTCGAGGGAAAACCACAGATCCTTTGATCCACGCCACGGAAAGCGTGACATTGCTGCTACAGCCTGGAAGGAAAGCGCACGTGCATGCCCCCACTCGAGACGAGGCCTGACTCCCCTGGGGAGACTCCAGAAGTACCCAAAGATCCATGTCAGCCCCTGAGAGGAATCCTCGGTTCCGGCCCTGACTCCACACATTGTTTTTGGCCCCAGTATTGATGGGAGAGGAATCCCGAGAGGCCCCCTAGCAACTCGCATGGGGACTGGCCGTTCCTGAGGCCACCAGGGCGGGTCCCTGAGGTCCCCGTCGTAAGTCGAGAACACCTTCCGCAACTCGAGCAAATCCAGGAAGTTCTCCCTTCCAGGCGAGATGAGGCCTATTTCCGATGAGGCGTCTGGAGACTAATGACACCTAACCTCAGGAACTTCGAAAGGGTCATTCACACCCTTGCTGCAACTCAAGAAGTTCACCGAAATACCCGTCTCCACTCGGGAGGAAGCACGATGGTCCCGCCCACATCCAGAGGAGCCCCGTTTCCCCCTCGGAGCTTGAGATGAGGGATCCTTTCCCTGCTTTCAACGGGAAAGATTTCCCGGCGTTCCCGTCGCATCTCAAGAGGAGGCACTCTCAACAGGAAAGGCGAGAGGAACTCCATGGTCGTACCACCATTCCAAGCTTCCCCCAGATGTCTCAGTCAATTCCAGAGGAACCTCTTTGCCCTGCACTGGCTCATCTTTCACGCCGAGGATCGACTCACACCACGGTGGCACGTGGGACAGCCCTGTGGGAAAGCCTCGAGGGGAAGTCTCGAGGGAAAGCCACAGATCCTTTGATAAATGCGACGGGAAGAATGACATTGCTGCTACAGCCTGGAAGGAAAGCGCACGTGCATGCCCCCACTCGAGACGAGGCCTGACTCCCCTGGGGAGACTCCAGAAGTACCCAAAGATCCATGTCAGCCCCTGAGAGGAATCCTCGGTTCCGGCCCTGACTCCACACAAGGTTTTTGGCCCCGGTATCGAAGGGAGAGGAATCCCGAGGGGCCCCCTAGCAACTAGCATGGGGACTGGCCTCTCCTGAGGCCACCAGGGCGGGTCCCTGAGGTCCCCGTCGTAACTCGAGAACACCTGCCGCAACTCGAACAAATCCAGGAAGTTCTCCCTTCCAGGCGAGATGAGGCCTATTTCCGATGAGGCGTCTGGAGACTAATGACACCTAACCTCTGGAACTTCGAAAGGGTCATTCACACCCTTGCTGCAACTCAAGAAGTTCACCGCCATACCCGTCTCCACTCGGGAGGAAGCACGATGGTCCCGCCCACATCCAGAGGAGCCCCGTTTCCCCCTCGTAGCTCGAGATGAGGGATCCTTTCCCTGCTTTCAACGGGAAAGAATTCCCGGCGTTCCCGTCGCATCTCAAGAGGAGGCACTCTCAACAGGAAAGGCGAGAGGAACTCCATGGTCGTACCACCATTCCAAGAGTCCCCCAGATGTCTCAGTCCATTCCAGAGGAACCTCTTTGCCCTGCACTGGCTCATCTTTCACGCCGAGGATCGACTCACACCACGGTGGCACGTGGGACAGCCCTGTGGGAAAGCCTCGAGGGAAAGCCTCGAGGGAAAACCACAGATCCTTTGATCCACGCGACGAGAAGCGTGACATTGCTGCTACAGCCTGGAAGGAAATCGCACGTGCATGCCCCCACTCGAGACGAGGCCTGACTCCCCTGGGGAGACTCCAGAAGTACTCAAAGATTCATGTCAGCCCCTGAGAGGAATCCTCGGTTCCAGCCCTGACTCCACACAAGGTTTTTGGCCCCAGTATCGATGGGAGAGGAATCCCTAGTGGCCCCCTAGCAACTCGCATGGGGACTGGCTTTTCCAGAGGCCACCAGAGCGGGTCCCTGATGTCCCCGTCGTATCTCGAGAACACCTGCCGCAACTAGAGAAAATCCAGGAAGTTCACCCTTACAGGCGAGATGAGGCCAATTTCCGATGAGGCGTCTGGAGAGTAATGACACCTAACCTCTGGAAATTCGAAAGGGTCTTTCACACCCTTGCGGCAACTCAAGAAGTTCACAGCCATACCCATCTCCACTCGAGAGGAAGCACGATGATCCCGCGCACATCCAGAGGAGCCCCGTATCCCCCTCTTAGCTCGAGATGAGGGATCCTTTCCCTGCTTTCAACGGGAAAGAATTCCCGGTGTTCCCGTCACATCTCAAGAGGAGGCACTCTCAACAGGAAAGGCGAGAGGAACTCCATGGTCGTACCACCCTTCCAAGAGTCCCCCAGATGTCTCAGTCCATTCCAGAGGAACCTCTTTGCCCTGCACTGGCTCATCTTTCACGCCGAGGATAGACTCACACCACGGTGGCACGTGGGACAGCCCTGTGGGAAAGCCTCGAGGGAAAGCCTCGAGGGAAAACCACAGATCATTTGATCCACGCGATGGGAAGCGTGACATTGCTGCTACAGCCTGGAAGGAAAACGCACGAGCATGCCCCCACTCGAGATGAGGCCTGTCTCCCCTGGCGAGACTCCAGAAGTACCCAAAGATCCATATCAGCCCGTGAGAGAAATCCTCGGTTCCGGCCCTGACTCCACACAAGGTTTTTGGCCCGGGTATCGACGGGAGAGGAATCCCGAGAGGCCCCCTAGCAACTCGCATGGGGACTGGCCTCTCCTGAGGCCACCAGGGCGGGTCCCTGAGGTCCCCGTCGTAACTCGAGAACACCTGCCGCAACTCGAGCAAATCCAGGAAGTTCTCCCTTCCAGGCCAGATGAGGCCTATTTCCGATGAGGCGTCTGGAGACTAATGACACCTAACCTCTGGAACTTCGAAAGGGTTATTCACACCCTTGCTGCAACTCAAGAAGTTCACCGCCATACCCGTCTCCACTCGGGAGGAAGCACGATGGTCCCGCCCACATCCAGAGGAGCCCCGTTTCCCCCTCATAGCTCGAGATGAGGGATGCTTTCCCTGCTTTCAACGGGAAAGAATTCCCGGCGTTCCCGTCGCATCTCAAGAGGAGGCACTCTCAACAGGAAAGGCGAGAGGAACTCCATGGTCGTACCACCATTCCAAGAGTCCCCCAGATGTCTCAGTCCATTCCAGAGGAACCTCTTTGCCCTGCACTGGCTCATCTTTCACGCCGAGGATCGACTCACACCACGGTGGCAAGTGGGACAGCCCTGTGGGAAAGCCTCGAGGGAAAGCCTCGAGGGAAAACCACATATCCTTTGATCCACGCGACGGGAAGCGTGACATTGCTGCTACAGCATGGAAGGAAAGCGCAAGTGCATGCCACCACTCGAGACGAGGCCTGACTCCCCTGGGGAGACTCCAGAAGTACCCAAAGATCCATGTCAGCCCCTGAGAGGAATCCTCGGTTCCGGCCCTGACTCCACACAAGGTTTTTGGCCCCGGTATCAAAGGGAGAGGAATCCCGAGAGGCCGCCTAGCAACTCGCATGTGGAGTGGCCTCTCCTGAGGCCACCAGGGCGGGTCCCTAACGTCCCCGTCGTAACTCGAGAACACCTGCCCCAACTCGAGAAAATCCAGGAAGTTCTCCCTTCCAGGCGAGATGAGGCCTATTTCCGTTGAGGCGTCTGGAGACTAATGACACCTAACCTCTGGAACTTCGAAAGGGTCTTTCACACCCTTGCTGCAACTCAAGAAGTTCACCGCCATACCCGTCTCCACTCGGGAGGAAGCACGATGGTCCCGCCCACATCCAGATGAGCCCCGTTTCCCCCTCGGAGCTCGAAATGAGGGATCCTTTCCCTGCTTCCAACGGAAAAGAATTCCTGGCGTTCCCGTCGCATGTCAAGAGGAGGCACTCTCAACAGGAAAGGCGAGAGGAACACCATGGTCGTACCACCATTCCAAGAGTCCCCCAGATGTCTCAGTCCATTCCAGAGGAACCTCTTTGCCCTGCACTGGCTCATCTTTCACGCCGAGGATCGACTCACACCACAGTGGCACGTGGGACAGCCCTGTGGGAAAGCCTCGAGGGAAAGCCTCGAGGGAAAACCACAGATCCTTTGATCCACGCCACGGAAAGCGTGACATTGCTGCTACAGCCTGGAAGGAAAGCGCACGTGCATGCCCCCACTCGAGACGAGGCCTGACTCCCCTGGGGAGACTCCAGAAGTACCAGAAGATCCATGTCAGCCCCTGAGAGGAATCCTTGGTTCCGGCCCTGACTCCACACATTGTTTTTGGCCCCAGTATTGATGGGAGAGGAATCCCGAGAGGCCCCCTAGCAACTCGCATGGGGACTGTCCGTTCCTGAGGCCACCAGGGCGGGTCCCTGAGGTCCCCGTCGTAAGTCGAGAACACCTTCCGCAACTCGAGCAAATCCAGGAAGTTCTCCCTTCCAGGCGAGATGAGGCCTATTTCCGATGAGGCGTCTGGAGACTAATGACACCTAACCTCAGGAACTTCGAAAGGGTCATTCACACCCTTGCTGCAACTCAAGAAGTTCACCGAAATACCCGTCTCCACTCGGGAGGAAGCACGATGGTCCCGCCCACATCCAGAGGAGCCCCGTTTCCCCCTCGGAGCTTGAGATGAGGGATCCTTTCCCTGCTTTCAACGGGAAAGATTTCCCGGCGTTCCCGTCGCATCTCAAGAGGAGGCACTCTCAACAGGAAAGGCGAGAGGAACTCCATGGTCGTACCACCATTCCAAGCTTCCCCCAGATGTCTCAGTCAATTCCAGAGGAACCTCTTTGCCCTGCACTGGCTCATCTTTCACGCCGAGGATCGACTCACACCACGGTGGCACGTGGGACAGCCCTGTGGGAAAGCCTCGAGGGGAAGTCTCGAGGGAAAGCCACAGATCCTTTGATAAATGCGACGGGAAGAATGACATTGCTGCTACAGCCTGGAAGGAAAGCGCACGTGCATGCCACCACTCGAGACGAGGCCTGACTCCCCTGGGGAGACTCCAGAAGTACCCAAAGATCCATGTCAGCCCCTGAGAGGAATCCTCGGTTCCGGCCCTGACTCCACACAAGGTTTTTGGCCCCGGTATCGAAGGGAGAGGAATCCCGAGGGGCCCCCTAGCAACTAGCATGGGGACTGGCCTCTCCTGAGGCCACCAGGGCGGGTCCCTGAGGTCCCCGTCGTAACTCGAGAACACCTGCCGCAACTCGAACAAATCCAGGAAGTTCTCCCTTCCAGGCGAGATGAGGCCTATTTCCGATGAGGCGTCTGGAGACTAATGACACCTAACCTCTGGAACTTCGAAAGGGTCATTCACACCCTTGCTGCAACTCAAGAAGTTCACCGCCATACCCGTCTCCACTCGGGAGGAAGCACGATGGTCCCGCCCACATCCAGAGGAGCCCCGTTTCCCCCTCGTAGCTCGAGATGAGGGATCCTTTCCCTGCTTTCAACGGGAAAGAATTCCCGGCGTTCCCGTCGCATCTCAAGAGGAGGCACTCTCAACAGGAAAGGCGAGAGGAACTCCATGGTCGTACCACCCTTCCAAGAGTCCCCCAGATGTCTCAGTCCATTCCAGAGGAACCTCTTTGCCCTGCACTGGCTCATCTTTCACGCCGAGGATCGACTCACACCACGGTGGCACGTGGGACAGCCCTGTGGGAAAGCCTCGAGGGAAAGCCTCGAGGGAAAACCACAGATCCTTTGATCCACGCGATGGGAAGCGTGACATTGCTGCTACAGCCTGGAAGGAAAACGCACGAGCATGCCCCCACTCGAGATGAGGCCTGTCTCCCCTGGCGAGACTCCAGAAGTACCCAAAGATCCATATCAGCCCGTGAGAGAAATCCTCGGTTCCGGCCCTGACTCCACACAAGGTTTTTGGCCCGGGTATCGACGGGAGAGGAATCCCGAGAGGCCCCCTAGCAACTCGCATGGGGACTGGCCTCTCCTGAGGCCACCAGGGCGGGTCCCTGAGGTCCCCGTCGTAACTCGAGAACACCTGCCGCAACTTGAGAAATTCCAGGAAGTTCCCCCTTCCAGGCGAGATGAGGCCTATTTCCGATGAGGCGTCTGGAGACTAATGACACCTAACCTCTGGAAATTCGAAAGGGTCTTTCACACCCTTGCGGCAACTCAAGAAGTTCACCGCCATACCCATCTCCACTCGAGAGGAAGCACGATGATCCCGCGCACATCCAGAGGAGCCCCGTATCCCCCTCTTAGCTCGAGATGAGGGATCCTTTCCCTGCTTTCAACGGGAAAGAATTCCCGGCGTTCCCTTCGCATCTCAAGAGGAGGCACTCTCAACAGGAAAGGCGAGAGGCACTCCATGGAGGTACCACCATTCCAAGAGTCCCCCAGATGTCTCAGTCCATTCCAGAGGAACCTCTTTGCCCTGCACTGGCTCATCTTTCACGCCGAGGATCGACTCACACCACGGTGGCACGTGGGACAGCCTTGTGGGAAAGCCTCGAGGGAAAGCCTCGAGGGAAAACCACAGATCCTTTGATCCACGCGACGGGAAGCGTGACATTGCTGCTACAGCCTGGAAGGAAAGCGCACGTGCATGCTCCCACTCAAGACGAGGCCTGACTCCCCTGGGGAGACTCCAGAAGTACCCAAAGATCCATGTCAGCCCCTGACAGGAATCCTCGGTTCCGGGCCTGACTCCACAGAAGGTTTTTGGCCCCGGTATCGACGGGAGAGGAATCCCGAGAGGCCCCCTAGCAACTCGCATGGGGACTGGCCTCTCCTGAGGCCACCAGGGCGGGTCCCTGAGGTCCCCGTCGTAACTCGAGAACACCTGCCGCAACTCGAGAAAATCCAGGAAGTTCTCCCTTCCAGGCGAGATGAGGCCTATTTCCGATGAGGCGTCTGGAGCCTAATGACACCTAACCTCTGGAACTTCGAAAGGGTCATTCACAACCTTGCTGCAACTCAAGAATTTCACCGCCATACCCGTCTCCACTCGGGAGGAAGCACGATGGTCCCGCCCACATCCAGAGGAGCCCCGTTTCCCCCTCGGAGCTCGAGATGAGGGATCCTTTCCCTGCTTTCAACGGAAAAGAATTCCTGGCGTTCCCGTCGCATCTCAAGAGGAGGCACTCTCAACAGGAAAGGCGAGAGGAACTCCATGGTCGTACCACCATTCAAAGAGTCCCCCGATGTCTCAGTCCATTCCAGAGGAACCTCTTTGCCCTGCACTGGCTCATCTTTCACGCCGAGGATTGACTCACACCACAGTGGCACGTGGGACAGCCCTGTGGGAAAGCCTCGAGGGAAAGCCTCGAGGGAAAACCACAGATCCTTTGATCCACGCGACAGGAAACGTGACATTGCTGCTACAGCCTGGAAGGAAAGCGCACGTGCATGCCCCCACTCGAGACGAGGCCTGACTCCCCTGGGGAGACTCCAGAAGTACCCAAAGATCCATGTCAGCCCCTGAGAGGAATCCTCGGTTCCGGCCCTGACTCCACACAAGGTTTTTGGCCCCAGTATCGATGGGAGAGGAATCCCGAGAGGCCCCCTAGCAACTCGCATCGGGACTCTCCGTTCCTTAGGCCACCAGAGCGGGTCCCTGAGGTCCCCGTCGTAACTCGAGAACACCTGCCGCAACTCAAGAAAATCCAGGAATTTCTCCCTTACAGGCCAGATAAGGCCTATTTCCAATGAGGCGTCTGGAGACTAATGACACCTAACCTCTGGAACTTCGAAAGGGTCTTTCACACCCTTGCTGCAACTCAAGAAGTTCACCGCCATACCCATCTCCACTCGAGAGGAAGCACGACGGTCACGCCCACATCCAGAGGAGCCCCGTTTCCCCCTCGTAGCTCGAGATGAGTGATCCTTTCCCTGCATTCAACGGGAAAGAATTCCCGGCGTTCCCGTCACATCTCAAGAGGAGGCACTCTCAACAGGAAAGGCGAGAGGAACTCCATGGTCGTACCACCATTCCAAGAGTCCCCCAGATGTCTCAGTCCATTCCAGAGGAACCTCTTTGCCCTGCACTGGCTCATCTTTCACGCCGAGGATCGACTCACACCACGGTGGCACGTGGGACAGCCCTGTGGGAAAGCCTCGAGGGGAAGTCTCGAGGGAAAGCCACAGATCCTTTGATAAATGCGACGGGAAGAATGACATTGCTGCTACAGCCTGGAAGGAAAGCGCACGTGCATGCCCCCGCTTGAGACGAGGCCTGACTCCCCTGGGGAGACTCCAGAAGCACCCAAAGATCCATGTCAGCCCCTGAGAGGAATCCTCGGTTCCGGCCCTGACTCCACACAAGTTTTTTGGCCCCGGTATCGAAGGGAGAGGAATCCCGAGGGGCCCCCTAGCAACTAGCATGGGGACTGGCCTCTCCTGAGGCCACCAGGGCGGGTCCCTGAGGTCCCCGTCGTTACTCGAGAACACCTGCCGCAACTCGAGCAAATCCGGAAGTTCTCCCTTCCAGGCCAGATGAGGCCTATTTCCGATGAGGCGTCTGGAGACTAATGACACCTAACCTCTGGAACTTCGAAAGGGTCATTCACACCCTTGCTGCAAATCAAGAAGTTCACCGCCATACCCGTCTCCACTCGAGAGGAAGCACGATGGTCCCGCCCACATCCAGAGGAGCCCCGTTTCCCCCTCGTAGCTCGAGATGAGGGATCCTTTCCCTGCTTTCAACGGGAAAGAATTCCCGGCGTTCCCGTCGCATCTCAAGAGGAGGCACTCTCAACAGGAAAGGCGAGAGGAACTCCATGGTCGTACCACCATTCCAAGAGTCCCCCAGATGTCTCAGTCCATTCCAGAGGAAGCTCTTTGCCCTGCACTGGCTCATCTTTAACGCCGAGGATCGACTCACACCACGGTGGCACGTGGGACAGCCCTGTGGGAAAGCCTCGAGGGAAAGCCTCGAGGGAAAACCACAGATCCTTTGATCCATGCGACGAGAAGCGTGACATTGCTGCTACAGCCTGGAAGGAAATCGCACGTGCATGCCCCCACTCGAGACGAGGCCTGACTCCCCTGGGGAGACTCCAGAAGTACCCAAAGATCCATGTCAGCCCCTGAGAGGAATCCTCGGTTCCGGCCCTGACTCCACAAAAGGTTTTTGGCCCCGGTATCGACGGGAGAGGAATCCCGAGAGGCCGCCTAGCAACTCGCATGGGGAGTGGCCTCTCCTGAGGCCACCAGGGCGGGTCCCTGAGTTCCCCGTCGTAACTCGAGAACACCTGGCGCAACTCGAGAAAATCCAGGAAGTTATCCCTTCCAGTCGATATGAGGCCTATTTCCGATGAGGCGTCTGGAGACTAATGACACCTAACCTCTGGAACTTCGAAAGGGTCTTTCACACAATTGCTGCAACTCAAGAAGTTCACCGCCATACCCGTCTCCACTCGAGAGGAAGCACGATGGTCCCGCCCACATCCAGAGGAGCCCCGTTTCCCCCTCGTAGCTCGAGATGAGGTATCCTTTCCCTGCTTTCAACGGGAAAGATTTCCCAGCGTTCCCGTCGCATCTCAAGAGGAGGCACTCTCAACAGAAAAGGCGAGAGGAACTCCATGGTCGTACCACCATTCCAAGAGTCCCCCAGATGTCTCAGTCTATTCCAGAGGAACCTCTTTGCCCTGCACTGGCTCATCTTTCACGCCGAGGATCGACTCACACCAAGGTGGCACGTGGGGCAGCCCTGTGGGAAAGCCTCGAGGAAAAACCACAGATCCTTTGATCCACGCGACGGGAAGCGTGACATTGCTGCTACAGTCTGGAAGGAAAGCGCACGTCCATGCCCCCACTCGAGACGAGGCCTGACTCCCCTGGGGAGACTCCAGAAGTACTCAAAGATTCATGTCAGCCCCTGAGAGGAATCCTCGGTTCCAGCCCTGACTCCACACAAGGTTTTTGGCCCCAGTATCGACGGGAGAGGAATCCCTAGAGGCCCCCTAGCAACTCGCATGGGGACTGGCTTCTCCAGAGGCCACCAGAGCGGGTCCCTGATGTCCCCGTCGTATCTCGAGAACACCTGCCGCAACTCGAGAAAATCCAGGAAGTTCTCCCTTACAGGCGAGATGAGGCCAATTTCCGATGAGGCGTCTGGAGAGTAATGACACCTAACCTCTGGAAATTCGAAAGGGTCTTTCACACCCTTGCGGCAACTCAAGAAGTTCACAGCCATACCCATCTCCACTCGAGAGGAAGCACGATGATCCCGCGCACATCCAGAGGAGCCCCGTATCCCCCTCTTAGCTCGAGATGAGGGATCCTTTCCCTGCTTTCAACGGGAAAGAATTCCCGGCGTTCCCGTCGCATCTCAAGAGGAGGCACTCTCAACAGGAAAGGCGAGCGGAACTCCATGGTCGTACCCCCATTCCAAGAGTCCCCCAGATGTCTCAGTCCATTCCAGAGGAACCTCTTTGCCCTGCACTGGCTCATCTTTCACGCCGAGGATCGACTCACACCACGGTGGCACGTGGGACAACCCTGTGGGAAAGCCTCGAGGGAAAGCCTCGAGGGAAAACCACAGATCCTTTGATCCACGCGATGGGAAGCGTGACATTGCTGCTACAGCCTGGAAGGAAAACGCACGAGCATGCCCCCACTCGAGATGAGGCCTGTCTCCCCTGGCGAGACTCCAGAAGTACCCAAAGATCCATATCAGCCCGTGAGAGAAATCCTCGGTTCCGGCCCTGACTCCACACAAGGTTTTTGGCCCGGGTATCGACGGGAGAGGAATCCCGAGAGGCCCCCTAGCAACTCGCATGGGGACTGGCCTCTCCTGAGGCCACCAGGGCGGGTCCCTGAGGTCCCCGTCGTAACTCGAGAACACCTGCCGCAACTCGAGAAATTCCAGGAAGTTCCCCCTTCCAGGCGAGATGAGGCCTATTTCCGATGAGGCGTCTGGAGACTAATGACACCTAAACTCTGGAAATTCGAAAGGGTCTTTCACACCCTTGCGGCAACTCAAGAAGTTCACCGCCATACCCATCTCCACTCGAGAGGAAGCACGATGATCCAGCGCACATCCAGAGGAGCCCCGTATCCCCCTCGTAGCTCGAGATGAGGGATCCTTTCCCTGCTTTCAACGGGAAAGAATTCCCGGCGTTCCCGTCGCATCTCAAGAGGAGGCACTCTCAAAAGGAAAGGCGAGCGGAACTCCATGGTCGTACCACCATTCCAAGAGTCCCCCAGATGTCTCAGTCCATTCCAGAGGAACCTCTTTGCCCTGCACTGGCTCATCTTTCACGCCGAGGATCGACTCACACCACGGTGGCACGTGGGACAGCCCTGTGGGAAAGCCTCGAGGGAAAACCTCGAGGGAAAACCACAGATCCTTTGATCCACGCCACGGGAAGCGTGACATTGCTGCTACAGCCTGGAAGGAAAGCGCACGTGCATGCTCCCACTCAAGTCGAGGCCTGACTCCCCTGGGGAGACTCCAGAAGTACCCAAAGATCCATGTCAGCCCCTGACAGGAATCCTCGGTTCCGGGCCTGACTCCACAGAAGGTTTTTGGCCCCGGTATCGACGGGAGAGGAATCCCGAGAGGCCCCCTAGCAACTCGCATGGGAACTGGCCTCTCCTGAGGCCACCAGGGCGGGTCCCTGAGGTCCCCGTCGTAACTCGAGAACACCTGCCGCAACTCGAGCAAATCCAGGAAGTTCTCCCTTCCAGGCGAGATGAGGCCTATTTCCGATGAGGCGTCTGGAGCCTAATGACACCTAACCTCTGGAACTTCGAAAGGGTCATTCACACCCTTGCTGCAACTCAAGAAGTTCAACGCCATACCCGTCTCCACTCGGGAGGAAGCACGATGGTCCCGCCCATATCCAGAGTAGCCCCGTTTCCCCCTCTTAGCTCGAGATGAGGGATCCTTTCCCTGCTTTCAACGGGAAAGAATTCCCGGCGTTCCCGTCGCATCTCAAGAGGAGGCACTCTCAACAGGAAAGGCGAGAGGAACTCCATGGTCGTACCACCATTCCAAGAGTCCCCCAGATGTCTCAGTCCATTCCAGAGGAACCTCTTTGCCCTGCACTGGCTCATCTTTCACGCCGAGGATCGACTCACACCACGGTGGCACGTGGGACAGCCCTGTGGGAAAGCCTCGAGGGAAAGCCTCGAGGGAAAACCACAGATCCTTTGATCCACGCGACGGGAAGCATGACATTGCTGCTACAGCCTGGAAGGAAAGCGCACGTGCATGCCCCCACTCGAAAGGAGGCCTGACTCCCCTGGGGAGACTCCAGAAGTACCCAAAGATCCATGTCAGCCCCTGACAGGAATCCTCGGTTCCGGGCCTGACTCCACAGAAGGTTTTTGGCCCCGGTATCGACGGGAGAGGAATCCCGAGAGGCCCCCTAGCAACTCGCATGGGGACTGGCCTCTCCTGAGGCCACCAGGGCGGGTCCCTGAGGTCCCCGTCGTAACTCGAGAACACCTGCCGCAACTCGAGAAAATCCAGGAAGTTCTCCCTTCCAGGCGAGATGAGGCCTATTTCCGATGAGGCGTCTGTAGCCTAAAGACACCTAACCTCTGGAACTTCGAAAGGGTCATTCACAACCTTGCTGCAACTCAAGAATTTCACCGCCATACCCGTCTCCACTCGGGAGGAAGCACGATGGTCCCGCCCACATCCAGAGGAGCCCCGTTTCCCCCTCGGAGCTCGAGATGAGGGATCCTTTCCCTGCTTTCAACGGAAAAGAATTCCTGGCGTTCCCGTCGCATCTCAAGAGGAGGCACTCTCAACAGGAAAGGCGAGAGGAACTCCATGGTCGTACCACCATTCAAAGAGTCCCCCAGATGTCTCAGTCCATTCCAGAGGAACCTCTTTGCCCTGCACTGGCTCATCTTTCACGCCGAGGATTGACTCACACCACAGTGGCACGTGGGACAGCCCTGTGGGAAAGCCTCGAGGGAAAGCCTCGAGGGAAAACCACAGATCCTTTGATCCACGCGACAGGAAACGTGACATTGCTGCTACAGCCTGGAAGGAAAGCGCACGTGCATGCCCCCACTCGAGACGAGGCCTGACTCCCCTTGGGAGACTCCAGAAGTACCCAAAGATCCATGTCAGCCCCTGAGAGGAATCCTCGGTTCCGGCCCTGACTCCACACAAGGTTTTTGGCCCCAGTATCGATGGGAGAGGAATCCCGAGAGGCCCCCTAGCAACTCGCATGGGGACTCTCCGTTCCTTAGGCCACCAGGGCGGGTCCCTGAGGTCCCCGTCGTAACTCGAGAACACCTGCCGCAACTCGAGAAAATCCAGGAAGTTCTCCCTTCCAGGCGAGATGAGGCCTATTTCCGATGAGGCGTCTGGAGACTAATGACACCTAACCTCTGGAACTTCGAAAGGGTCTTTCACACCCTTGCTGCAACTCAAGAAGTTCACCGCCATACCAGTCTCCACTCGAGAGGAAGCACGATGGTCCCGCCCACATCCAGAGGAGCCCCGTTTCCCCCTCGGAGCTCGAGATGAGGGATCGTTTCCCTGCTTTCAACGGGAAAAAATTCCCAGCATTCCCGTCGCATCTCAAGAGGAGGCAATCTCAACAGGAAAGGCGAAAGGAACTCCATGGTCGTACCACCATTCCTAGAGTCCCCTAGATGTCTCAGTCCATTCCAGAGGAACCTCTTTGACCTGCACTGGCTCATTTTTCACGCCGAGGATCGACTCACACCACGGTGGCACGTGGGACAGCCCTGTGGGAAAGCCTCGAGGGAAAGCCTCGAGGGAAAACCACAGATCCTTTGATCCACGCGACGGGAAGCGTGACATTGCTGCTACAGCCTGGAAGGAAAGCGCACGTGCATGCCCCCACTCGAGATGAGGCCTGACTCCCCTGGGGAGTCTCCAGAAGTACCCAAAGAACCATGTCACCCCTGAGAGGAATCCTCGGTTCCGGCCCTGACTCCACACAAGGTTTTTGGCCCCGGTATCGACGGGAGAGGAATCCCGAGAGGCCCCCTAGCAACTCGCATGGGGACTGGCCTCTCCTGAGGCCACCAGGACGGGTCCCTGAGGTCCCCGTCTTAACTCGAGAACACCTCCCGCAACTCGAGAAAATCCAGGAAGTTCTCCCTTCCAGGCAAGATGTGGCCTATTTCCGATGAGGCGTCTGGAGACTAATGACACCTAACCTCTGGAACTTCGAAAGGGTCTTTCACACCCTTGCTGCAACTCAAGAAGTTCACCGCCATAACCGTCTCCACTCGAGAGGAAGCACGATGGTCTCGCCCACATCCAGAGGAGCCCCGTTTCCCCCTCGGAGCTCGAGATGAGGGATCCTTTCCCTGCTTCCAACGGAAAAGAATTCCTGGCGTTCCCGTCGCATGTCAAGAGGAGGCACTCTCAACAGGAAAGGCGAGAGGAACACCATGGTCGTACCACCATTCCAAGAGTCCCCCAGATGTCTCAGTCCATTCCAGAGGAACCTCTTTGCCCTGCACTGGCTCATCTTTCACGCCGAGGATCGACTCACACCACAGTGGCACGTGGGACAGCCCTGTGGGAAAGCCTCGAGGGAAAGCCTCGAGGGAAAACCACAGATCCTTTGATCCACGCCACGGAAAGCGTGACATTGCTGCTACAGCCTGGAAGGAAAGCGCACGTGCATGCCCCCACTCGAGACGAGGCCTGACTCCCCTGGGGAGACTCCAGAAGTACCAGAAGATCCATGTCAGCCCCTGAGAGGAATCCTTGGTTCCGGCCCTGACTCCACACATTGTTTTTGGCCCCAGTATTGATGGGAGAGGAATCCCGAGAGGCCCCCTAGCAACTCGCATGGGGACTGTCCGTTCCTGAGGCCACCAGGGCGGGTCCCTGAGGTCCCCGTCGTAAGTCGAGAACACCTTCCGCAACTCGAGCAAATCCAGGAAGTTCTCCCTTCCAGGCGAGATGAGGCCTATTTCCGATGAGGCGTCTGGAGACTAATGACACCTAACCTCAGGAACTTCGAAAGGGTCATTCACACCCTTGCTGCAACTCAAGAAGTTCACCGAAATACCCGTCTCCACTCGGGAGGAAGCACGATGGTCCCGCCCACATCCAGAGGAGCCCCGTTTCCCCCTCGGAGCTTGAGATGAGGGATCCTTTCCCTGCTTTCAACGGGAAAGATTTCCCGGCGTTCCCGTCGCATCTCAAGAGGAGGCACTCTCAACAGGAAAGGCGAGAGGAACTCCATGGTCGTACCACCATTCCAAGCTTCCCCCAGATGTCTCAGTCAATTCCAGAGGAACCTCTTTGCCCTGCACTGGCTCATCTTTCACGCCGAGGATCGACTCACACCACGGTGGCACGTGGGACAGCCCTGTGGGAAAGCCTCGAGGGGAAGTCTCGAGGGAAAGCCACAGATCCTTTGATAAATGCGACGGGAAGAATGACATTGCTGCTACAGCCTGGAAGGAAAGCGCACGTGCATGCCACCACTCGAGACGAGGCCTGACTCCCCTGGGGAGACTCCAGAAGTACCCAAAGATCCATGTCAGCCCCTGAGAGGAATCCTCGGTTCCGGCCCTGACTCCACACAAGGTTTTTGGCCCCGGTATCGAAGGGAGAGGAATCCCGAGGGGCCCCCTAGCAACTAGCATGGGGACTGGCCTCTCCTGAGGCCACCAGGGCGGGTCCCTGAGGTCCCCGTCGTAACTCGAGAACACCTGCCGCAACTCGAACAAATCCAGGAAGTTCTCCCTTCCAGGCGAGATGAGGCCTATTTCCGATGAGGCGTCTGGAGACTAATGACACCTAACCTCTGGAACTTCGAAAGGGTCATTCACACCCTTGCTGCAACTCAAGAAGTTCACCGCCATACCCGTCTCCACTCGGGAGGAAGCACGATGGTCCCGCCCACATCCAGAGGAGCCCCGTTTCCCCCTCGTAGCTCGAGATGAGGGATCCTTTCCCTGCTTTCAACGGGAAAGAATTCCCGGCGTTCCCGTCGCATCTCAAGAGGAGGCACTCTCAACAGGAAAGGCGAGAGGAACTCCATGGTCGTACCACCCTTCCAAGAGTCCCCCAGATGTCTCAGTCCATTCCAGAGGAACCTCTTTGCCCTGCACTGGCTCATCTTTCACGCCGAGGATCGACTCACACCACGGTGGCACGTGGGACAGCCCTGTGGGAAAGCCTCGAGGGAAAGCCTCGAGGGAAAACCACAGATCCTTTGATCCACGCGATGGGAAGCGTGACATTGCTGCTACAGCCTGGAAGGAAAACGCACGAGCATGCCCCCACTCGAGATGAGGCCTGTCTCCCCTGGCGAGACTCCAGAAGTACCCAAAGATCCATATCAGCCCGTGAGAGAAATCCTCGGTTCCGGCCCTGACTCCACACAAGGTTTTTGGCCCGGGTATCGACGGGAGAGGAATCCCGAGAGGCCCCCTAGCAACTCGCATGGGGACTGGCCTCTCCTGAGGCCACCAGGGCGGGTCCCTGAGGTCCCCGTCGTAACTCGAGAACACCTGCCGCAACTTGAGAAATTCCAGGAAGTTCCCCCTTCCAGGCGAGATGAGGCCTATTTCCGATGAGGCGTCTGGAGACTAATGACACCTAACCTCTGGAAATTCGAAAGGGTCTTTCACACCCTTGCGGCAACTCAAGAAGTTCACCGCCATACCCATCTCCACTCGAGAGGAAGCACGATGATCCCGCGCACATCCAGAGGAGCCCCGTATCCCCCTCTTAGCTCGAGATGAGGGATCCTTTCCCTGCTTTCAACGGGAAAGAATTCCCGGCGTTCCCTTCGCATCTCAAGAGGAGGCACTCTCAACAGGAAAGGCGAGAGGCACTCCATGGAGGTACCACCATTCCAAGAGTCCCCCAGATGTCTCAGTCCATTCCAGAGGAACCTCTTTGCCCTGCACTGGCTCATCTTTCACGCCGAGGATCGACTCACACCACGGTGGCACGTGGGACAGCCTTGTGGGAAAGCCTCGAGGGAAAGCCTCGAGGGAAAACCACAGATCCTTTGATCCACGCGACGGGAAGCGTGACATTGCTGCTACAGCCTGGAAGGAAAGCGCACGTGCATGCTCCCACTCAAGACGAGGCCTGACTCCCCTGGGGAGACTCCAGAAGTACCCAAAGATCCATGTCAGCCCCTGACAGGAATCCTCGGTTCCGGGCCTGACTCCACAGAAGGTTTTTGGCCCCGGTATCGACGGGAGAGGAATCCCGAGAGGCCCCCTAGCAACTCGCATGGGGACTGGCCTCTCCTGAGGCCACCAGGGCGGGTCCCTGAGGTCCCCGTCGTAACTCGAGAACACCTGCCGCAACTCGAGAAAATCCAGGAAGTTCTCCCTTCCAGGCGAGATGAGGCCTATTTCCGATGAGGCGTCTGGAGCCTAATGACACCTAACCTCTGGAACTTCGAAAGGGTCATTCACAACCTTGCTGCAACTCAAGAATTTCACCGCCATACCCGTCTCCACTCGGGAGGAAGCACGATGGTCCCGCCCACATCCAGAGGAGCCCCGTTTCCCCCTCGGAGCTCGAGATGAGGGATCCTTTCCCTGCTTTCAACGGAAAAGAATTCCTGGCGTTCCCGTCGCATCTCAAGAGGAGGCACTCTCAACAGGAAAGGCGAGAGGAACTCCATGGTCGTACCACCATTCAAAGAGTCCCCCGATGTCTCAGTCCATTCCAGAGGAACCTCTTTGCCCTGCACTGGCTCATCTTTCACGCCGAGGATTGACTCACACCACAGTGGCACGTGGGACAGCCCTGTGGGAAAGCCTCGAGGGAAAGCCTCGAGGGAAAACCACAGATCCTTTGATCCACGCGACAGGAAACGTGACATTGCTGCTACAGCCTGGAAGGAAAGCGCACGTGCATGCCCCCACTCGAGACGAGGCCTGACTCCCCTGGGGAGACTCCAGAAGTACCCAAAGATCCATGTCAGCCCCTGAGAGGAATCCTCGGTTCCGGCCCTGACTCCACACAAGGTTTTTGGCCCCAGTATCGATGGGAGAGGAATCCCGAGAGGCCCCCTAGCAACTCGCATCGGGACTCTCCGTTCCTTAGGCCACCAGAGCGGGTCCCTGAGGTCCCCGTCGTAACTCGAGAACACCTGCCGCAACTCAAGAAAATCCAGGAATTTCTCCCTTACAGGCCAGATAAGGCCTATTTCCAATGAGGCGTCTGGAGACTAATGACACCTAACCTCTGGAACTTCGAAAGGGTCTTTCACACCCTTGCTGCAACTCAAGAAGTTCACCGCCATACCCATCTCCACTCGAGAGGAAGCACGACGGTCACGCCCACATCCAGAGGAGCCCCGTTTCCCCCTCGTAGCTCGAGATGAGTGATCCTTTCCCTGCATTCAACGGGAAAGAATTCCCGGCGTTCCCGTCACATCTCAAGAGGAGGCACTCTCAACAGGAAAGGCGAGAGGAACTCCATGGTCGTACCACCATTCCAAGAGTCCCCCAGATGTCTCAGTCCATTCCAGAGGAACCTCTTTGCCCTGCACTGGCTCATCTTTCACGCCGAGGATCGACTCACACCACGGTGGCACGTGGGACAGCCCTGTGGGAAAGCCTCGAGGGGAAGTCTCGAGGGAAAGCCACAGATCCTTTGATAAATGCGACGGGAAGAATGACATTGCTGCTACAGCCTGGAAGGAAAGCGCACGTGCATGCCCCCGCTTGAGACGAGGCCTGACTCCCCTGGGGAGACTCCAGAAGCACCCAAAGATCCATGTCAGCCCCTGAGAGGAATCCTCGGTTCCGGCCCTGACTCCACACAAGTTTTTTGGCCCCGGTATCGAAGGGAGAGGAATCCCGAGGGGCCCCCTAGCAACTAGCATGGGGACTGGCCTCTCCTGAGGCCACCAGGGCGGGTCCCTGAGGTCCCCGTCGTTACTCGAGAACACCTGCCGCAACTCGAGCAAATCCGGAAGTTCTCCCTTCCAGGCCAGATGAGGCCTATTTCCGATGAGGCGTCTGGAGACTAATGACACCTAACCTCTGGAACTTCGAAAGGGTCATTCACACCCTTGCTGCAAATCAAGAAGTTCACCGCCATACCCGTCTCCACTCGAGAGGAAGCACGATGGTCCCGCCCACATCCAGAGGAGCCCCGTTTCCCCCTCGTAGCTCGAGATGAGGGATCCTTTCCCTGCTTTCAACGGGAAAGAATTCCCGGCGTTCCCGTCGCATCTCAAGAGGAGGCACTCTCAACAGGAAAGGCGAGAGGAACTCCATGGTCGTACCACCATTCCAAGAGTCCCCCAGATGTCTCAGTCCATTCCAGAGGAAGCTCTTTGCCCTGCACTGGCTCATCTTTAACGCCGAGGATCGACTCACACCACGGTGGCACGTGGGACAGCCCTGTGGGAAAGCCTCGAGGGAAAGCCTCGAGGGAAAACCACAGATCCTTTGATCCATGCGACGAGAAGCGTGACATTGCTGCTACAGCCTGGAAGGAAATCGCACGTGCATGCCCCCACTCGAGACGAGGCCTGACTCCCCTGGGGAGACTCCAGAAGTACCCAAAGATCCATGTCAGCCCCTGAGAGGAATCCTCGGTTCCGGCCCTGACTCCACAAAAGGTTTTTGGCCCCGGTATCGACGGGAGAGGAATCCCGAGAGGCCGCCTAGCAACTCGCATGGGGAGTGGCCTCTCCTGAGGCCACCAGGGCGGGTCCCTGAGTTCCCCGTCGTAACTCGAGAACACCTGGCGCAACTCGAGAAAATCCAGGAAGTTATCCCTTCCAGTCGATATGAGGCCTATTTCCGATGAGGCGTCTGGAGACTAATGACACCTAACCTCTGGAACTTCGAAAGGGTCTTTCACACAATTGCTGCAACTCAAGAAGTTCACCGCCATACCCGTCTCCACTCGAGAGGAAGCACGATGGTCCCGCCCACATCCAGAGGAGCCCCGTTTCCCCCTCGTAGCTCGAGATGAGGTATCCTTTCCCTGCTTTCAACGGGAAAGATTTCCCAGCGTTCCCGTCGCATCTCAAGAGGAGGCACTCTCAACAGAAAAGGCGAGAGGAACTCCATGGTCGTACCACCATTCCAAGAGTCCCCCAGATGTCTCAGTCTATTCCAGAGGAACCTCTTTGCCCTGCACTGGCTCATCTTTCACGCCGAGGATCGACTCACACCAAGGTGGCACGTGGGGCAGCCCTGTGGGAAAGCCTCGAGGAAAAACCACAGATCCTTTGATCCACGCGACGGGAAGCGTGACATTGCTGCTACAGTCTGGAAGGAAAGCGCACGTCCATGCCCCCACTCGAGACGAGGCCTGACTCCCCTGGGGAGACTCCAGAAGTACTCAAAGATTCATGTCAGCCCCTGAGAGGAATCCTCGGTTCCAGCCCTGACTCCACACAAGGTTTTTGGCCCCAGTATCGACGGGAGAGGAATCCCTAGAGGCCCCCTAGCAACTCGCATGGGGACTGGCTTCTCCAGAGGCCACCAGAGCGGGTCCCTGATGTCCCCGTCGTATCTCGAGAACACCTGCCGCAACTCGAGAAAATCCAGGAAGTTCTCCCTTACAGGCGAGATGAGGCCAATTTCCGATGAGGCGTCTGGAGAGTAATGACACCTAACCTCTGGAAATTCGAAAGGGTCTTTCACACCCTTGCGGCAACTCAAGAAGTTCACAGCCATACCCATCTCCACTCGAGAGGAAGCACGATGATCCCGCGCACATCCAGAGGAGCCCCGTATCCCCCTCTTAGCTCGAGATGAGGGATCCTTTCCCTGCTTTCAACGGGAAAGAATTCCCGGCGTTCCCGTCGCATCTCAAGAGGAGGCACTCTCAACAGGAAAGGCGAGCGGAACTCCATGGTCGTACCCCCATTCCAAGAGTCCCCCAGATGTCTCAGTCCATTCCAGAGGAACCTCTTTGCCCTGCACTGGCTCATCTTTCACGCCGAGGATCGACTCACACCACGGTGGCACGTGGGACAACCCTGTGGGAAAGCCTCGAGGGAAAGCCTCGAGGGAAAACCACAGATCCTTTGATCCACGCGATGGGAAGCGTGACATTGCTGCTACAGCCTGGAAGGAAAACGCACGAGCATGCCCCCACTCGAGATGAGGCCTGTCTCCCCTGGCGAGACTCCAGAAGTACCCAAAGATCCATATCAGCCCGTGAGAGAAATCCTCGGTTCCGGCCCTGACTCCACACAAGGTTTTTGGCCCGGGTATCGACGGGAGAGGAATCCCGAGAGGCCCCCTAGCAACTCGCATGGGGACTGGCCTCTCCTGAGGCCACCAGGGCGGGTCCCTGAGGTCCCCGTCGTAACTCGAGAACACCTGCCGCAACTCGAGAAATTCCAGGAAGTTCCCCCTTCCAGGCGAGATGAGGCCTATTTCCGATGAGGCGTCTGGAGACTAATGACACCTAAACTCTGGAAATTCGAAAGGGTCTTTCACACCCTTGCGGCAACTCAAGAAGTTCACCGCCATACCCATCTCCACTCGAGAGGAAGCACGATGATCCAGCGCACATCCAGAGGAGCCCCGTATCCCCCTCGTAGCTCGAGATGAGGGATCCTTTCCCTGCTTTCAACGGGAAAGAATTCCCGGCGTTCCCGTCGCATCTCAAGAGGAGGCACTCTCAAAAGGAAAGGCGAGCGGAACTCCATGGTCGTACCACCATTCCAAGAGTCCCCCAGATGTCTCAGTCCATTCCAGAGGAACCTCTTTGCCCTGCACTGGCTCATCTTTCACGCCGAGGATCGACTCACACCACGGTGGCACGTGGGACAGCCCTGTGGGAAAGCCTCGAGGGAAAACCTCGAGGGAAAACCACAGATCCTTTGATCCACGCCACGGGAAGCGTGACATTGCTGCTACAGCCTGGAAGGAAAGCGCACGTGCATGCTCCCACTCAAGTCGAGGCCTGACTCCCCTGGGGAGACTCCAGAAGTACCCAAAGATCCATGTCAGCCCCTGACAGGAATCCTCGGTTCCGGGCCTGACTCCACAGAAGGTTTTTGGCCCCGGTATCGACGGGAGAGGAATCCCGAGAGGCCCCCTAGCAACTCGCATGGGAACTGGCCTCTCCTGAGGCCACCAGGGCGGGTCCCTGAGGTCCCCGTCGTAACTCGAGAACACCTGCCGCAACTCGAGCAAATCCAGGAAGTTCTCCCTTCCAGGCGAGATGAGGCCTATTTCCGATGAGGCGTCTGGAGCCTAATGACACCTAACCTCTGGAACTTCGAAAGGGTCATTCACACCCTTGCTGCAACTCAAGAAGTTCAACGCCATACCCGTCTCCACTCGGGAGGAAGCACGATGGTCCCGCCCATATCCAGAGGAGCCCCGTTTCCCCCTCTTAGCTCGAGATGAGGGATCCTTTCCCTGCTTTCAACGGGAAAGAATTCCCGGCGTTCCCGTCGCATCTCAAGAGGAGGCACTCTCAACAGGAAAGGCGAGAGGAACTCCATGGTCGTACCACCATTCCAAGAGTCCCCCAGATGTCTCAGTCCATTCCAGAGGAACCTCTTTGCCCTGCACTGGCTCATCTTTCACGCCGAGGATCGACTCACACCACGGTGGCACGTGGGACAGCCCTGTGGGAAAGCCTCGAGGGAAAGCCTCGAGGGAAAACCACAGATCCTTTGATCCACGCGACGGGAAGCATGACATTGCTGCTACAGCCTGGAAGGAAAGCGCACGTGCATGCCCCCACTCGAAAGGAGGCCTGACTCCCCTGGGGAGACTCCAGAAGTACCCAAAGATCCATGTCAGCCCCTGACAGGAATCCTCGGTTCCGGGCCTGACTCCACAGAAGGTTTTTGGCCCCGGTATCGACGGGAGAGGAATCCCGAGAGGCCCCCTAGCAACTCGCATGGGGACTGGCCTCTCCTGAGGCCACCAGGGCGGGTCCCTGAGGTCCCCGTCGTAACTCGAGAACACCTGCCGCAACTCGAGAAAATCCAGGAAGTTCTCCCTTCCAGGCGAGATGAGGCCTATTTCCGATGAGGCGTCTGGAGCCTAAAGACACCTAACCTCTGGAACTTCGAAAGGGTCATTCACAACCTTGCTGCAACTCAAGAATTTCACCGCCATACCCGTCTCCACTCGGGAGGAAGCACGATGGTCCCGCCCACATCCAGAGGAGCCCCGTTTCCCCCTCGGAGCTCGAGATGAGGGATCCTTTCCCTGCTTTCAACGGAAAAGAATTCCTGGCGTTCCCGTCGCATCTCAAGAGGAGGCACTCTCAACAGGAAAGGCGAGAGGAACTCCATGGTCGTACCACCATTCAAAGAGTCCCCCAGATGTCTCAGTCCATTCCAGAGGAACCTCTTTGCCCTGCACTGGCTCATCTTTCACGCCGAGGATTGACTCACACCACAGTGGCACGTGGGACAGCCCTGTGGGAAAGCCTCGAGGGAAAGCCTCGAGGGAAAACCACAGATCCTTTGATCCACGCGACAGGAAACATGACATTGCTGCTACAGCCTGGAAGGAAAGCGCACGTGCATGCCCCCACTCGAGACGAGGCCTGACTCCCCTTGGGAGACTCCAGAAGTACCCAAAGATCCATGTCAGCCCCTGAGAGGAATCCTCGGTTCCGGCCCTGACTCCACACAAGGTTTTTGGCCCCAGTATCGATGGGAGAGGAATCCCGAGAGGCCCCCTAGCAACTCGCATGGGGACTCTCCGTTCCTTAGGCCACCAGGGCGGGTCCCTGAGGTCCCCGTCGTAACTCGAGAACACCTGCCGCAACTCGAGAAAATCCAGGAAGTTCTCCCTTCCAGGCGAGATGAGGCCTATTTCCGATGAGGCGTCTGGAGACTAATGACACCTAACCTCTGGAACTTCGAAAGGGTCTTTCACACCCTTGCTGCAACTCAAGAAGTTCACCGCCATACCAGTCTCCACTCGAGAGGAAGCACGATGGTCCCGCCCACATCCAGAGGAGCCCCGTTTCCCCCTCGGAGCTCGAGATGAGGGATCGTTTCCCTGCTTTCAACGGGAAAAAATTCCCAGCATTCCCGTCGCATCTCAAGAGGAGGCAATCTCAACAGGAAAGGCGAAAGGAACTCCATGGTCGTACCACCATTCCTAGAGTCCCCTAGATGTCTCAGTCCATTCCAGAGGAACCTCTTTGACCTGCACTGGCTCATTTTTCACGCCGAGGATCGACTCACACCACGGTGGCACGTGGGACAGCCCTGTGGGAAAGCCTCGAGGGAAAGCCTCGAGGGAAAACCACAGATCCTTTGATCCACGCGACGGGAAGCGTGACATTGCTGCTACAGCCTGGAAGGAAAGCGCACGTGCATGCCCCCACTCGAGATGAGGCCTGACTCCCCTGGGGAGTCTCCAGAAGTACCCAAAGAACCATGTCACCCCTGAGAGGAATCCTCGGTTCCGGCCCTGACTCCACACAAGGTTTTTGGCCCCGGTATCGACGGGAGAGGAATCCCGAGAGGCCCCCTAGCAACTCGCATGGGGACTGGCCTCTCCTGAGGCCACCAGGACGGGTCCCTGAGGTCCCCGTCTTAACTCGAGAACACCTCCCGCAACTCGAGAAAATCCAGGAAGTTCTCCCTTCCAGGCAAGATGTGGCCTATTTCCGATGAGGCGTCTGGAGACTAATGACACCTAACCTCTGGAACTTCGAAAGGGTCTTTCACACCCTTGCTGCAACTCAAGAAGTTCACCGCCATAACCGTCTCCACTCGAGAGGAAGCACGATGGTCTCGCCCACATCCAGAGGAGCCCCGTTTCCCCCTCGGAGCTCGAGATGAGGGATCCTTTCCCTGCTTTCAACGGGAAAGAATTCCCGGCGTTCCCGTCGCATCTCAAGAGGAGGCACTCTCAACAGGAAAGGCGAGAGGAACTCCATGGTCGTACCACCATTCCAAGAGTCCCCCAGATATCTCAGTCCATTCCAGAGGAACCTCTTTGCCCTGCACTGGCTCATCTTTCACGCCGAGGATCGACTCACACCACGGTGGCACGTGGGACAGCCCTGTGGGAAAGCCTCGAGGGAATGCCTCGAGGGAAAACCACAGATCCTTTGATCCACGCGACGGGAAGCGTCACATTGCTGCTACAGCCTGGAAGGAAAGCGCACGTGCATGCCCCCGCTCGAGACGAGGCCTGACTCCCCTGGGGAGACTCCAGAAGTACCCAAAGATCCATGTCACCCCTGAGAGGAATCCTCGGTTCCGGCCCTGACTCCACACAAGATTTTTGGCCCCGGTATCAACAGGAGAGGAATCCCGAGAGGCCACCTAGCAACTCGCATGGACCTGGCCTCTCCTGAGGCCATCAGGGCGGGTCCCTGAGGTCCCCGTCGTAACTCGAGAACACCTGCCGCAACTCAAGAAAATCCAGGAAGTTCTCCCTTCCAGGCGAGATGAGGCCTATTTCCGATGAGGCGTCTGGAGACTAATGACACCTAACCTCTGGAAATTCGAAAGGGTCTTTCACACCCTTGCTGCAACTCAAGAAGTTCACCGCCATACCCATCTCCACTCGAGAGGAAGCACGACGGTCCCGACCACATCCAGAGGAGCCCCGTTTCCCCCTCGTAGCTCGAGATGAGTGATCCTTTACCTGCATTAAACGGGAAAGAATTCCCGGCGTTCCCGTCACATCTCAAGAGGAGGCACTCTCAACAGGAAAGGCGAGAGGAACTCCATGGTCGTACCACCATTCCAAGAGTCCCCCAGATGTCTCAGTCCATTCCAGAGGAACCTCTTTGCCCTGCACTGGCTCATCTTTCACGCCGAGGATCGACTCACACCACGGTGGCACGTGGGACAGCCCTGTGGGAAAGCCTCGAGGGAAAGCCTCGAGGGAAAACCACAGATCCTTTGATCCACGCCACGGGAAGCGTGACATTGCTGCTACAGCCTCGAAGGAAAGCGCACGTGCATATCCCCACTCGAGACGAGGCCTGACTCCCCTGGGGAGACTCCAGAAGTACCCAAAGATCCATGTCAGCCCCTGAGAGGAATCCTCGGTTCCGGCCCTGACTCCACACAAGTTTTTTGGCCCCGGTATCGACGGGAGAAGAATCACGAGAGGCCACCTAGCAAGACGCATGGGGACTGTTCTCTATTGAGGCCACCAGGGCGGGTCCCTGAGGTCCCCGTCTTAACTCTAGAACACCTCCCGCAACTCGAGAAAATCCAGGAAGTTCTCCCTTCCAGGCGAGATGAGGCCTATTTCCGATGAGGCGTCTGGAGACTAATGACACCTAACCTCTGGAACTTCGAAAGGGTCTTTCACACCCTTGCTGCAACTCAAGAAGTTCACCGCCATACCCGTCTCCACTCGAGAGGAAGCACGATGGTCCCGCCTACATCCAGAGGAGCCCCGTTTCCCCCTCGTAGCTCGAGATGAGGGATCCTTTCCCTGCTTTCAACGGGAAAGAATTCCCAGCGTTCCCGTCGCATCTCAAGAGGAGGCACTCTCAACAGAAAAGGCGAGAGGAACTCCATGGTCGTACCACCATTCCAAGGGTCCCCCAGATGTCTCAGTCCATTCCAGAGGAACCTCTTTGCCCTGCACTGGCTCATCTTTCACGCCGAGGATCGACTCACACCACGGTGGCACGTGGGACAGTCCTGTGGGAAAGCCTCGAGGGAAAGCCTCGAGGGAAAACCACAGATCCTTTGATCCACACGACGGGAAGCTGGACATTGCTGCTACAGTCTGGAAGGAAAGCTCACGTGCATGCCCCCACTCGAGACGAGGCCGGACTCCCCAGGGGAGACTCCAGAAGTACCCAAATATCCATGTCAGCCCATGAGAGGAATCCTCGGTTACGGCCCTGACTCAACACAAGGATTTTGGCCCCGGTATCGACGGGAGAGGAATCCCGAGAGGCCCCCTAGCAACTCGCATGGGGACTGGCCTTTCCTGAGGCCACCAGGGCTGGTCCCTTAGGTCCCCGTCGTAACTCGAGAACACCTGCCGCAACTCGAGAAAATCCAGGAAGTTCTCCCTTCCAGGCGAGATGAGGCCTATTTCCGATGAGGCGACTGGAGACTAATGACACGGAACCTCTGGAACTTCGAAAGGTTCATTCACACCCTTGCTGCAACTCAAGAAGTTCACCGCCATACCCGTCTCCACTCGAGAGGAAGCACGATGGTCCCGCCCACATCCAGAGGAGCCCCGTTTCCCCCTCATAGCTCGAGATGAGGGATTCTTTCCCTACTTTCAACGGGAAAGAATTCCCGGCGTTCCCGTCGCATCTCAAGAGGAGGCACTCTCAACAGGAAAGGCGAGAGGAACTCCATGGTCGTCCCACCATTCCAAGAGTCCCCCAGATATCTCACTCCATTCCAGAGGAACCTCTTTGCCCTGCACTGGCTCATCTTTCACGCCGAGGATCGACTCACACCACGGTGGCACGTGGGACAGCCCTGTGGGAAAGCCTCGATGGAAAATCACAGATCCTTTGATCCACGCGACGGGAAGCGTGACATTGGTGCTACAGCCTGGAAGGAAAGCGCACGTGCATGCCCCCACTCGAGACGAGGCCTGACTCCCCTGGGGAGACTCCAGAAGTACCCAAAGATCCATGTCAGCCCCTGAGAGGAATCCTCGGTTCCGGCCCTGACTCTACACAAGGTTTTTGGCCCCGGTATCGACGGGAGAGTAATCCCGAGAGGCCCCCTAGCAACTCGCATGGGGACTGGCCTCTCCTGAGGCCACCAGGGCGGGTCCCTGAGGTCCCCGTCGTAACTCGAGAACACCTGCCGCAACTCGAGAAAATCCAGGAAGTTCTCCCTTCCAGGCGAGATGAGGCCTATTTCCGATGAGGCGTCTGGAGACTAATGACACCTAACCTCTGGAACTTCGAAAGGGTCTTTCACACCCTTGCTGCAACTCAAGAAGTTCACCGCCATACCCGTCTCCACTCGAGAGGATGCACGATGGTCCCGCCCACATCCAGAGGAGCCCCGTTTCCCCCTCGTAGCTCGAGATGAGGGATCCTTTGCCTGCTTTCAACGGGAAAGAATTCCCGGCGTTACCGTAGCATCTCAAGAGGAGGCACTCTCAACAGGAAAGGCGAGAGAAACTCCATGGTCGTACCACCATTCCAAAAGTCCCCCAGATGTCTCAGTCCATTCCAGAGGAACCTCTTTGCCCTGCACTGGCTCATCTTTCACGCCGAGGATCGACTCACACCACGCTGGCACGTGGGGCAGCCCTGTGGGAAAGCCTCGAGGGAAAGCCTCGAGGGAAAACCACAGATCCTTTGATCCACGCGACGGGAAGCGTCACATTGCTGCTACAGCCTGGAAGGAAAGCGCACGTGCATGCCCCCACTCGAGACGAGGCCTGACTCCCCTAGGGAGACTCCAGAAGTACCCAAAGATCCATGTCAGCCCTTGAGAGGAATCCTCGGTTCCGGCCCCGACTCCACACAAGGTTTTTGGCCCCGGTATCGACGGGAGAGGAATCCCGAGAGGCCTCCCAGCAACTCGCATGGGGACTGGCCTCTCCTGAGGCTACCAGGGCGGGTCCCTGAGGTCCCCGTCGTAACTCGAGAACACCTGCCGCAACTCGAGAAAATCCAGGAAGTTCCCCCTTCCAGGCGAGATGAGGCCTATTTCCGATGAGGCGTCTGGAGACTAATGACACCTAACCTCTGGAACTTCGAAAGGGTCTTTCACACCCTTGCTGCAACTCAAGAAGTTCACCGCCATACCCGTCTCCACTCGAGAGGAAGCACGATGGTCACGCCCACATCCAGAGGAGCCCCGTTTCCCCCTCGTAGCTCGAGATGAGGGATCCTTTCCCTGCTTTCAACGGGAAAGAATTCCCGGCGTTCCCGTCGCATCTCAAGAGGAGGCACTCTCAACAAGAAAGGCGAGAGGAACTGCATGGTCGTACCACCATTTCAAGAGTCCCCCAGATGTCTCAGTCCATTCCAGAGGAACCTCTTTGCCCTGCACTGGCTCATCTTTCACGCCGAGGATCGACTCACACCACGGTGGCACGTGGGACAGCCCTGTGGGAAAGCCTCGAGGGAAAGCCTCGAGGGAAAACCACAGATCCTTTGATCCACGCGACGGGAAGCGTGACATTGCTGCTACAGCCTGGAAGGAAAGCGCACGTGCATGCCCCCACTCGAGATGAGGCCTGTCTCCCCTGGCGAGACTCCAGAAGTACCCAAAGATCCATATCAGCCCGTGAGAGGAATCCTCGGTTCCGGCCCTGACTCCACACAAGGTTTTTGGCCCGGGTATCGACGGGAGAGGAATCCCGAGAGGCCCCCTAGCAACTCGCATGGGGACTGGCCTCTCCTGAGGCCACCAGGGCGGGTCCCTGAGGTCCCCGTCGTAACTCGAGAACACCTGCCGCAACTCGAGAAAATCCAGGAAGTTCTCCCTTCCAGCGAGATGAGGCCTATTTCCGATGAGGCGTCTGGAGACTAATGACACCTAACCTCTGGAACTTCGAAAGGGTCTTTCACACCCTTGCTGCAACTCAAGAAGTTCACCGCCATACCCGTCTCCACTCGAGAGGAAGAACGATGGTCCCGCCCCCATCCAGAGGAGCCCCGTTTCCCCCTCGGAGATCGAGATGAGGGATCCTTTCCCTGCTTTCAACGGGAAAGAATTCCTGCGTTCCCGTCGCATCTCAAGAGGAGGCACTCTCAACAGGAAAGGCGAGAGGAACTCCATGGCCGTACCACCATTCCAAGAGTCCCCCAGATGTCTCATTCCATTCCAGAGGAACCTCTTTGTCCTGCACTGGCTCATCTTTCACGGATAAGTCGACTCACACCACAGTGGCATGTGGGACAGCCCTGTGGGAAAGCCTCGAGGGAAAACCACAGATCCTTTGATCCACGCCACGGGAAGCGTGACATTGCTTCTACAGCCTGGAAGGAAAGCACACGTGCATGCCCCCACTCGAGACGAGGCCTGACTCCCCTGGGGAGACTCCAGAAATACCCAAAGATCCATGTCAGCCCCTGAGAGGAATCCTCGGTTCCGGCCCTGACTCCAGACAAGGTTTTTGGCCCCGGTATCGACGGGAGAGGAATCCCGAGAGGCCCCCTAGCAACTCGCATGGGGACTGGCCTTTACTGAGGCCACCAGGGCGGGTCCCTAAGGTCCCCGTCATAACTCGAGAACACCTGCCACAACTCGAGAATATCCAGGAAGTTCTCCCTTCTAGGCGAGATGAGGCCTATTTCCGATGATGCGTCTGGAGACGAATGACACCTAACCTCTGGAACTTCGAAAGGGTCTTTCACACCCTTGCTGCAACTCAAGAAGTTCACCGCCATACCCGTCTCCACTCGAGAGGAAGCACGATGGTCCCGCCCACATCGAGAGGAGCCCCGTTTCCCCCTCGAAGCTCGAGATGAGGGATTCTTTCCCTGCTTTCAACGCAAAGAATTCCCGGCCTTCCCGTCACATCTCAAGAGGAGGCACTCTCAACAAGAAAGGCGAGAGGAACTCCATGGTCGTACCACCATTCCAAGAGTCCCCCAGATGTCTCAGTCCATTCCAGAGGAACCTCTTTGCCGTACACTGGCTCATCTTTCACGCCGAGGATCGACTCACACCACGGTGGCACGTGGGACAGCCCTGTGGGAAAGCCTCGAGGGAAAGCCTCGAGGGAAAACCACAGATCCTTTGATCCACGCCACGGGAAGCGTGACATTGCTGCTACAGCCTGGAAGGAAAGCGCACGTGCTTGCCCCCACTCGAGCCGAGGCCTGACTCCCCTGGGGAGACTCCAGAAGTACCCAAACATCCATGTCAGCCCCTGAGAGGAATCCTCGGTTCCGGCCCTGACTCCACACAAGGTTTTTGGCCCCGGTATCGACAGGAGAGGAATCCCGAGAGGCCCCCTAGCAACTCGCATGGGGACTGGCCTCTCCTGAGGCCACCAGGGCGGGTCCCTGAGGTCCCCGTCGTAAATCGAGAACACCTGCCGCAACTCGAGAAAATCCAGGAAGTTCTCCCTTCCAGGCGAGATGAGGCCTATTTCCGATGAGGCGTCTGGAGACTAATGACACCTAAACTCTGGAACTTCGAAAGGGTCTTTCACACCCTTGCTGCAAATCAAGAACTTCACCGCCATACCCGTCTCCACTCTAGAGGAAGCACGATGGTCCCGCCCACATCCAGAGGAGCCCCGTTTCCCCCTCCTAGCTCGAGATGAGCGATCCTTTCTCTGCTTTCAACAGGAAAGAATTCCCGGCGTTCCCGTCGCATCTCAAGAGGAGGCACTCTCAACAGGAAAGGCGAGAGGAACTCCATGGTCGTACCACCATTCCAAGAGTCCCCCAGATGTCTCAGTCCATTCCAGAGGAACCTCTTTGCCCTGCACTGGCTCATCTTTCACGCCGAGGATCGACTCACACCACGGTGGCACGTGGACAGCCCTGTGGGAAAGCCTCGAGGGAAAGCCTCGAGGGAAAACCACAGATCCTTTGATCCACGCGATGGGAAGCGTGACATTGCTGCTACAGCCTGGAAGGAAAGTGCACGTGCATGCCCCACTCGAGATGAGGCCTTTCTCCCCTGGCGAGACTCCAGAAGTACCCAAAGATCCATATCAGCCCGTGAGAGGAATCCTCGGTTCCGGCCCAGAATCCACACAAGGTTTTTGGCCCCGGTATCGACGGGAGAGAAATCCCGAGAGGCCCCCTAGCAACTCGCATGGGGACTGGCCTGTCTTGAGGCCATCAGGGCGGGTTCCTGTGGTCCCCTTCGTAACTCGAGAACACCTGCCGCAACTCGAGAAAATCCAGGAATTTCTCCCTTCCAGGCGAGATGAGGCCTATTTCCGATCAGGCGTCTGGAGACTAATGACACCTAACCTCTGGAACTTCGAAAGGGTCTTTCACACCCTTGCTGCAACTCAAGAAGTTCACCGCCATACCCGTCTCCACTCGAGAGGAAGCACGATGGTCCCGCCCACATCCAGAGGAGCCCCGTTTCCCCCTCGTAGCTCGAGATGAGGGATCCTTTCCCTGCTTTCAACGGGAAAGAATTCCCGGCGTTCCCGTCGCATCTCAAGAGGAGGCACTCTCAACAAGAAAGGCGAGAGGAACTGCATGGTCGTACCACCATTTCAAGAGTCCCCCAGATGTCTCAGTCCATTCCAGAGGAACCTCTTTGCCCTGCACTGGCTCATCTTTCACGCCGAGGATCGACTCACACCACGGTGGCACGTGGGACAGCCCTGTGGGAAAGCCTCGAGGGAAAACCACAGATCCTTTGATCCACGCGATGGGAAGCGTGACATTGCTGCTACAGCCTGGAAGGAAAGCGCACGTGCATGCCCCCACTCGAGATGAGGCCTGTCTCCCCTGGCGAGACTCCAGAAGTACCCAAAGATCCATATCAGCCACTGAAAGGAATCCTCGGTTCCGGCCCTAACTCCACACAAGGTTTTTGGCCCCGGTATCGATGGGAGAGGAATACCGAGAGGCCCCCTAGCAACTCGCATGGGGACTGGCCTCTTCTGAGGCCACCCGGGCGCGTCCCTGAGGTCCCCGTCGTAACTCGAGAACACCTGCCACAACTCGAGAAAATCCAGGAAGTTCTCCCTTCCAGGCGAGATGAGGCCTATTTCCGATGAGGCGTCTGGAGACTAATGACACCTAACCTCTGGAACTTCGAAAGGGTCTTTCACACCCTTGCTGCAACTCAAGTAGTTCACCGCCATACCCGTGTCGACTCGAGAGGAAGAATGATGGTCCCGCCCACATCCAGAGGAGCCCCGTTTCCCCATCGTAGCTCGAGATGAGGGATCCTTTCCCTGCTTTCAACGGGAAAGAATTCCCGGCGTTCCCATCGCATCTCAAGAGGAGGCACTCTCAACAGGAAAGGCGAGAGGAACTGCATGGTCGTACCACCATTTCAAGAGTCCCCCAGATGTCTCAGTCCATTCCAGAGCAAACTCTTTGCCTTGCACTGGCTCATCTTTCATGCCGAGGATCGAATCACACCACGTTGGCACGTGGGAGAGCCCTGTGGGAAAGCCTCAAGGGAAAGCCTGGAGGGAAATCCACAGATCCTTTGATCCACGCGTCGGGAAGAGTGTTTTGCTGCTTCAGCCTGGAAGGAAAGCTCACGTGCATGCCACCACTCGAGACGAGGCCTGACTCCCCTCGGGAGACTCCAGAAAGACCCAAAGATACATGTCAGCCCCTGAGAGTAATCCTCGGTTCCGGCCCTCACTCCACACAAGGTTTTTGGTCCAGGTATCGACGGGAGAGGAATACCGAGAGGCACCCTAGCAACTCGCATGAGGACTGGCCTTTCCTGAGGCCACCATGGCGGGTCCCTGAGGTGCCCGTCGTAACTCGAGAACACCTGCTGCAACTCGAGAAAATCCAGGAAGTTCTCCCTTCCAGGCGAGATGAGACCTATTTCCGATGAGGCGTCTGGACACTAATGACACCTAACCTCTGGAACTTCGAAAGGGTCTTTCACACCCTTGCTGCAATTCAAGAAGTTCAAGGCCGTACCCGTCTCCACTCGAGAGGAAGCACGATCGTCCCACCCACAACCAGAGGAGCCCCGTTTCCCCCTCGTAGCTCGAGATGAGGGATCCTTTCCCTGCTTTCAATGGGAAAGAATTCCCGGTGTTCCCGTCGCATCTCAAGAGGAGGCACTCTCAACAGGAAAGGCGAGAGGAACTCTATGGTCGTACCACCATTCCAAGAGTCCCCCAGATGTCTCAGTCCATTCCAGAGCAACCTCTTTGCCCTGCACAGGCTCATCTTTCACGCCGAGGATCGACTCACACCACGGTGGCACGTGGGACAGCCCTGTGGGAAAGCCTAGAGGGAAAACCACAGATCCTTTGATCCACACGACGGGAAGCGTGACATTGCTGCTACAGCCTGGAAGGAAAGCGCACGTGCATGCCCCCACTCGAGACGAGGCCTGACTCCCCTGGGGAGACTCCAGAAGTACCCAAAGATCCATGTCATCCCCTGAGAGGAATCCTCGGTTCCGCCCCTGACTCCACACAAAGTTTTTGGCCCCGGTATCGACGGGAGAGGAATCCCGAGAGGCCCCCTAGCAAATCGCATGGGGACTGGCCTCTCCTGAGGCCACCAGGGCGGATCCCTGAGGTCCCCGTCTTAACTCGAGAACACCTGCCGCAACTCGAGAAAATCCAGGAAGTTCTCCCTTCCAGGCGAAATGAGGCCTATTTCCGATAAGGCGTCTGGAGACTAATGACACCTAACCTCTGGAACTTCGAAAGGGTCTTTCACACCCTTGCTGCAACTCAAGAAGTTCACCGGCATTCCCGTCTCCACTCGAGAGGAAGCACGATGATCCCGCCCACATCCAGAGGAGCCCCGTTTCCCCCTCGGAGCTCGAGATGTGGGATCCTTTCCCTGCTTTCAACGGGCAAGAATTCCCGGCGTTCCCGTCGCATCTCAAGAGGAGGCACTCTCAACAGGAAAGGCGAGAGGAACTCCATGGTCGTACCACCATTCCAAGAGTCCCCCAGATGTCTCAGTCCATTCCAGAGGAACCTCTTTGCCCTGCACTGGCTCATCTTTCACGACGAGGATCGACTCAAACCACGGTGGCACGTGGGACAGCCCTGTGGGAAAGCCTCGAGGGAAAGCCTCCAGGGAAAACCACAGATCCTTTGATCCACGCGACGGGAAGCATGACATTGCTGCTACAGCCTGGAAGGAAAGCGCACGTGCATGCCCCCACTAGAGACGAGGCCTGACTCCCCTGGGGAGACTCCAGAAGTACCCAAAGATCCATGTCAGCCCCTGTGAGGAATCCTCGGTTCCGGCCCTGACTCCACACAAGGTTTTTGGCCCCGGTATCGACGGGAGAGGAATCCCGAGAGGCCCCCTAGCAACTCGCATGGGGACTGGCCTCTCCAGAGGCCACCAGGTCGGGACCCTGAGGTCCCCGTCGTAACTCGAGAACACCTGCCGAAACTCGAGAAATTCCAGGAAGTATTCCATTCCAGGCGAGTTGAGGCCTATTTCCGATGAGGCATCTGGAGACTAATGACACCTAACCGCTGGAACTTCGAAAGGGTCTTTCACACCCTTGCTGCAACTCAAGAAGTTCACCACCACACCCGTCTCCACTCGAGAGGAAGCACGATGGTCCCGCCCACATCCAGAGGAGCCCCGTTTCTCCCTCGTAGCTCGAGATGAGGGATCCTTTCCCTGCTTTCAATGGGAAAGAATTCCCGGCGTTCCCGTCGCATCTCAAGAGGAGGCACTCTCAACAGGAAATGCGAGAGGAACTCCATGGTCGTACCACAATTCCAAGAGTCCCCCAGATGTCTCAGTCCATTCCAGAGGAACCTCTTTGCCCTGCACTGGCTCATCTTTCACGCCGAGGATCGACTCACACCACGGTGGCACGTGGGACAGCCCTGTGGGAAAGCCTCGAGGGAAAGCCTCGAGGGAAAACCACAGATCCTTTGATCCACGCGACGGGAACCGTGACATTGCTGCTACAGCCTGTAAGGAAAGCGCACGTGCATGCCCCCACTCGAGACGAGGCCTGACTCCCCTGGGGAGACTCCAGAAGTACCCAAAGACCCATGTCAGCCCCTGAGAGGAATCCTCGGTTCCGGCCCTGACTCCACACAATGTTTTTGGCCCCGGTATCGACGGGAGAGGAATCCCGAGAGGCCCCCTAGCAACTCGCATGGGGACTGGCCTCTCCTGAGGCCACCCGGGCGCGTCCCTGAGGTCCCCGTCGTAACTCGAGAACACCTGCCACAACTCGAGAAAATCCAAGAAGTTCTCCCTTCCAGGCGAGATGAGGCCTATTTCCGATGAGGCGTCTGGAGACTAATGACACCTAACCTCTGGAACTTCGAAAGGGTCTTTCACACCCTTGCTGCAACTCAAGTAGTTCACCGCCATAACCGTGTCGACTCGAGAGGAAGAATGATGGTCCCGCCCACATCCAGAGGAGCCCCGTTTCCCCATCGTAGCTCGAGATGAGGGATCCTTTCCCTGCTTTCAACGGGAAAGAATTCCCGGCGTTCCCATCGCATCTCAAGAGGAGGCACTCTCAACAGGAAAGGCGAGAGGAACTGCATGGTCGTACCACCATTTCAAGAGCCCCCAGATGTCTCAGTCCATTCCAGAGCAAACTCTTTGCCTTGCACTGGCTCATCTTTCATGCCGAGGATCGAATCACACCACGTTGGCACGTGGGAGAGCCCTGTGGGAAAGCCTCAAGGGAAAGCCTGGAGGGAAATCCACAGATCCTTTGATCCACGCGACGGGAAGAGTGTCTTTGCTGCTTCAGCCTGGAAGGAAAGCTCACGTGCATGCCACCACTCGAGACGAGGCCTGACTCCCCTCGGGAGACTCCAGAAAGACCCAAAGATACATGTCAGCCCCTGAGAGTAATCCTCGGTTCCGGCCCTCACTCCACACAAGGTTTTTGGTCCAGGTATCGACGGGAGAGGAATACCGAGAGGCACCCTAGCAACTCGCATGAGGACTGGCCTTTCCTGAGGCCACCATGGCGGGTCCCTGAGGTGCCCGTCGTAACTCGAGAACACCTGCTGCAACTCGAGAAAATCCAGGAAGTTCTCCCTTCCAGGCGAGATGAGACCTATTTCCGATGAGGCGTCTGGACACTAATGACACCTAACCTCTGGAACTTCGAAAGGGTCTTTCACACCCTTGCTGCAACTCAAGAAGTTCACCGCCATACCCGTCTCCACTCGAGAGGAAGCACGATCGTCCCACCCACAACCAGAGGAGCCCCGTTTCCCCCTCGTAGCTCGAGATGAGGGATCCTTTCCCTGCTTTCAATGGGAAAGAATTCCCGGTGTTCCCGTCGCATCTCAAGAGGAGGCACTCTCAACAGGAAAGGCGAGAGGAACTCTATGGTCGTACCACCATTCCAAGAGTCCCCCAGATGTCTCAGTCCATTCCAGAGCAACCTCTTTGCCCTGCACAGGCTCATCTTTCACGCTGAGGATCGACTCACACCACGGTGGCACGTGGGACAGCCCTGTGGGAAAGCCTAGAGGGAAAACCACAGATCCTTTGATCCACACGACGGGAAGCGTGACATTGCTGCTACAGCCTGGAAGGAAAGCGCACGTGCATGCCCCCACTCGAGACGAGGCCTGACTCCCCTGGGGAGACTCCAGAAGTACCCAAAGATCCATGTCATCCCCTGAGAGGAATCCTCGGTTCCGCCCCTGACTCCACACAAAGTTTTTGGCCCCGGTATCGACGGGAGAGGAATCCCGAGAGGCCCCCTAGCAAATCGCATGGGGACTGGCCTCTCCTGAGGCCACCAGGGCGGGTCCCTGAGGTCCCCGTCTTAACTCGAGAACACCTGCCGCAACTCGAGAAAATCCAGGAAGTTCTCCCTTCCAGGCGAAATGAGGCCTATTTCCGATAAGGCGTCTGGAGACTAATGACACCTAACCGCTGGAACTTCGAAAGGGTCTTTCACACCCTTGCTGCAACTCAAGAAGTTCACCACCACACCCGTCTCCACTCGAGAGGAAGCACGATGTTCCCGCCCACATCCAGAGGAGCCCCGTTTCTCCCTCGTAGCTCGAGATGAGGGATCCTTTCCCTGCTTTCAATGGGAAAGAATTCCCGGCGTTCCCGTCGCATCTCAAGAGGAGGCACTCTCAACAGGAAATGCGAGAGGAACTCCATGGTCGTACCACAATTCCAAGAGTCCCCCAGATGTCTCAGTCCATTCCAGAGGAACCTCTTTGCCCTGCACTGGCTCATCTTTCACGCCGAGGATCGACTCACACCACGGTGGCACGTGGGACAGCCCTGTGGGAAAGCCTCGAGGGAAAGCCTCGAGGGAAAACCACAGATCCTTTGATCCACGCGACGGGAACCGTGACATTGCTGCTACAGCCTGTAAGGAAAGCGCACGTGCATGCCCCCACTCGAGACGAGGCCTGACTCCCCTGGGGAGACTCCAGAAGTACCCAAAGACCCATGTCAGCCCCTGAGAGGAATCCTCGGTTCCGGCCCTGACTCCACACAAGTATTTTGGCCCCGGTATCGACGGGAGAGGAATCCCGAGAGGCCCCCTAGGAACTCGCAAGGGGACTGACCTTTCCTGAGGCCACCAGGGCGGGTCCCTGAGGTCCCCGTCGTAACTCGAGAACACCTGCCGCAACTCGAGAAAATCCAGGAAGTTCTCCCTTCCAGGCGAGATGAGGCCTATTTCCGACGAGGCGTCTGGAGACTAATGACACGGAACCTCTGGAAGTTCGAAAGGGTCTTTCACACCCTTGCTGCAACTCAAGTAGTTCACCGCCATACCCGTGTCGACTCGAGAGGAAGAATGATGGTCCCGCCCACATCCAGAGGAGCCCCGTTTCCCCATCGTAGCTCGAGATGAGGGATCCTTTCCCTGCTTTCAACGGGAAAGAATTCCCGGCGTTCCCATCGCATCTCAAGAGGAGGCACTCTCAACAGGAAAGGCGAGAGGAACTGCATGGTCGTACCACCATTTCAAGAGTCCCCCAGATGTCTCAGTCCATTCCAGAGCAAACTCTTTGCCTTGCACTGGCTCATCTTTCATGCCGAGGATCGAATCACACCACGTTGGCACGTGGGAGAGCCCTGTGGGAAAGCCTCAAGGGAAAGCCTGGAGGGAAATCCACAGATCCTTTGATCCACGCGACGGGAAGAGTGTCTTTGCTGCTTCAGCCTGGAAGGAAAGCTCACGTGCATGCCACCACTCGAGACGAGGCCTGACTCCCCTCGGGAGACTCCAGAAAGACCCAAAGATACATGTCAGCCCCTGAGAGTAATCCTCGGTTCCGGCCCTCACGCCACACAAGGTTTTTGGTCCAGGTATCGACGGGAGAGGAATACCGAGAGGCACCCTAGCAACTCGCATGAGGACTGGCCTTTCCTGAGGCCACCATGGCGGGTCCCTGAGGTGCCCGTCGTAACTCGAGAACACCTGCTGCAACTCGAGAAAATCCAGGAAGTTCTCCCTTCCAGGCGAGATGAGACCTATTTCCGATGAGGCGTCTGGACACTAATGACACCTAACCTCTGGAACTTCGAAAGGGTCTTTCACACCCTTGCTGCAATTCAAGAAGTTCAAGGCCATACCCGTCTCCACTCGAGAGGAAGCACGATCGTCCCAGCCACAACCAGAGGAGCCCCGTTTCCCCCTCGTAGCTCGAGATGAGGGATCCTTTCCCTGCTTTCAATGGGAAAGAATTCCCGGTGTTCCCGTCGCATCTCAAGAGGAGGCACTCTCAACAGGAAAGGCGAGAGGAACTCTATGGTCGTACCACCATTCCAAGAGTCCCCCAGATGTCTCAGTCCATTCCAGAGCAACCTCTTTGCCCTGCACAGGCTCATCTTTCACGCCGAGGATCGACTCACACCACGGTGGCACGTGGGACAGCCCTGTGGGAAAGCCTAGAGGGAAAACCACAGATCCTTTGATCCACACGACGGGAAGCGTGACATTGCTGCTACAGCCTGGAAGGAAAGCGCACGTGCATGCCCCCACTCGAGACGAGGCCTGACTCCCCTGGGGAGACTCCAGAAGTACCCAAAGATCCATGTCATCCCCTGAGAGGAATCCTCGGTTCCGCCCCTGACTCCACACAAAGTTTTTGGCCCCGGTGTCGACGGGAGAGGAATCCCGAGAGGCCCCCTAGCAAATCGCATGGGGACTGGCCTCTCCTGAGGCCACCAGGGCGGATCCCTGAGGTCCCCGTCTTAACTCGAGAACACCTGCCGCAACTCGAGAAAATCCAGGAAGTTCTCCCTTCCAGGCGAAATGAGGCCTATTTCCGATAAGGCGTCTGGAGACTAATGACACCTAACCTCTGGAACTTCGAAAGGGTCTTTCACACCCTTGCTGCAACTCAAGAAGTTCACCGGCATTCCCGTCTCCACTCGAGAGGAAGCACGATGATCCCGCCCACATCCAGAGGAGCCCCGTTTCCCCCTCGGAGCTCGAGATGTGGGATCCTTTCCCTGCTTTCAACGGGCAAGAATTCCCGGCGTTCCCGTCGCATCTCAAGAGGAGGCACTCTCAACAGGAAAGGCGAGAGGAACTCCATGGTCGTACCACCATTCCAAGAGTCCCCCAGATGTCTCAGTCCATTCCAGAGGAACCTCTTTGCCCTGCACTGGCTCATCTTTCACGACGAGGATCGACTCAAACCACGGTGGCACGTGGGACAGCCCTGTGGGAAAGCCTCGAGGGAAAGCCTCCAGGGAAAACCACAGATCCTTTGATCCACGCGACGGGAAGCATGACATTGCTGCTACAGCCTGGAAGGAAAGCGCACGTGCATGCCCCCACTAGAGACGAGGCCTGACTCCCCTGGGGAGACTCCAGAAGTACCCAAAGATCCATGTCAGCCCCTGTGAGGAATCCTCGGTTCCGGCCCTGACTCCACACAAGGTTTTTGGCCCCGGTATCGACGGGAGAGGAATCCCGAGAGGACCCCTAGCAACTCGCATGGGGACTGGCCTCTCCAGAGGCCACCAGGTCGGGACCCTGAGGTCCCCGTCGTAACTCGAGAACACCTGCCGAAACTCGAGAAATTCCAGGAAGTATTCCATTCCAGGCGAGTTGAGGCCTATTTCCGATGAGGCATCTGGAGACTAATGACACCTAACCGCTGGAACTTCGAAAGGGTCTTTCACACCCTTGCTGCAACTCAAGAAGTTCACCACCACACCCGTCTCCACTCGAGAGGAAGCACGATGGTCCCGCCCACATCCAGAGGAGCCCCGTTTCTCCCTCGTAGCTCGAGATGAGGGATCCTTTCCCTGCTTTCAATGGGAAAGAATTCCCGGCGTTCCCGTCGCATCTCAAGAGGAGGCACTCTCAACAGGAAATGCGAGAGGAACTCCATGGTCGTACCACAATTCCAAGAGTCCCCCAGATGTCTCAGTCCATTCCAGAGGAACCTCTTTGCCCTGCACTGGCTCATCTTTCACGCCGAGGATCGACTCACACCACGGTGGCACGTGGGACAGCCCTGTGGGAAAGCCTCGAGGGAAAGCCTCGAGGGAAAACCACAGATCCTTTGATCCACGCGACGGGAACCGTGACATTGCTGCTACAGCCTGTAAGGAAAGCGCACGTGCATGCCCCCACTCGAGACGAGGCCTGACTCCCCTGGGGAGACTCCAGAAGTACCCAAAGACCCATGTCAGCCCCTGAGAGGAATCCTCGGTTCCGGCCCTGACTCCACACAATGTTTTTGGCCCCGGTATCGACGGGAGAGGAATCCCGAGAGGCCCCCTAGCAACTCGCATGGGGACTGGCCTCTCCTGAGGCCACCCGGGCGCGTCCCTGAGGTCCCCGTCGTAACTCGAGAACACCTGCCACAACTCGAGAAAATCCAGGAAGTTCTCCCTTCCAGGCGAGATGAGGCCTATTTCCGATGAGGCGTCTGGAGACTAATGACACCTAACCTCTGGAACTTCGAAAGGGTCTTTCACACCCTTGCTGCAACTCAAGTAGTTCACCGCCATACCCGTGTCGACTCGAGAGGAAGAATGATGGTTCCGCCCACATCCAGAGGAGCCCCGTTTCCCCATCGTAGCTCGAGATGAGGGATCCTTTCCCTGCTTTCAACGGGAAAGAATTCCCGGCGTTCCCATCGCATCTCAAGAGGAGGCACTCTCAACAGGAAAGGCGAGAGGAACTGCATGGTCGTACCACCATTTCAAGAGTCCCCCAGATGTCTCAGTCCATTCCAGAGCAAACTCTTTGCCTTGCACTGGCTCATCTTTCATGCCGAGGATCGAATCACACCACGTTGGCACGTGGGAGAGCCCTGTGGGAAAGCCTCAAGGGAAAGCCTGGAGGGAAATCCACAGATCCTTTGATCCACGCGACGGGAAGAGTGTCTTTGCTGCTTCAGCCTGGAAGGAAAGCTCACGTGCATGCCACCACTCGAGACGAGGCCTGACTCCCCTCGGGAGACTCCAGAAAGACCCAAAGATACATGTCAGCCCCTGAGAGTAATCCTCGGTTCCGGCCCTCACTCCACACAAGGTTTTTGGTCCAGGTATCGACGGGAGAGGAATACCGAGAGGCACCCTAGCAACTCGCATGAGGACTGGCCTTTCCTGAGGCCACCATGGCGGGTCCCTGAGGTGCCCGTCGAAACTCGAGAACACCTGCTGCAACTCGAGAAAATCCAGGAAGTTCTCCCTTCCAGGCGAGATGAGACCTATTTCCGATGAGGCGTCTGGACACTAATGACACCTAACCTCTGGAACTTCGAAAGGTTCTTTCACACCCTTGCTGCAACTCAAGAAGTTCAAGGCCATACCCGTCTCCACTCGAGAGGAAGCACGATCGTCCCACCCACAACCAGAAGAGCCCCGTTTCCCCCTCGTAGCTCGAGATGAGGGATCCTTTCCCTGCTTTCAATGGGAAAGAATTCCCGGTGTTCCCGTCGCATCTCAAGAGGAGGCACTCTCAACAGGAAAGGCGAGAGGAACTCTATGGTCGTACCACCATTCCAAGAGTCCCCCAGATGTCTCAGTCCATTCCAGAGCAACCTCTTTGCCCTGCACAGGCTCATCTTTCACGCCGAGGATCGACTCACACCACGGTGGCACGTGGGACAGCCCTGTGGGAAAGCCTAGAGGGAAAACCACAGATCCTTTGATCCACACGACGGGAAGCGTGACATTGCTGCTACAGCCTGGAAGGAAAGCGCACGTGCATGCCCCCACTCGAGACGAGGCCTGACTCCCCTGGGGAGACTCCAGAAGTACCCAAAGATCCATGTCATCCCCTGAGAGGAATCCTCGGTTCCGCCCCTGACTCCACACAAAGTTTTTGGCCCCGGTATCGACGGGAGAGGAATCCCGAGAGGCCCCCTAGCAAATCGCATGGGGACTGGCCTCTCCTGAGGCCACCAGGGCGGGTCCCTGAGGTCCCCGTCTTAACTCGAGAACACCTGCCGCAACTCGAGAAAATCCAGGAAGTTCTCCCTTCCAGGCGAAATGAGGCCTATTTCCGATAAGGCGTCTGGAGACTAATGACACCTAACCTCTGGAACTTCGAAAGGGTCTTTCACACCCTTGCTGCAACTCAAGAAGTTCACTGGCATTCCCGTCTCCACTCGAGAGGAAGCACGATGATCCCGCCCACATCCAGAGGAGCCCCGTTTCCCCCTCGGAGCTCGAGATGTGGGATCCTTTCCCTGCTTTCAACGGGCAAGAATTCCCGGCGTTCCCGTCGCATCTCAAGAGGAGGCACTCTCAACAGGAAAGGCGAGAGGAACTCCATGGTCGTACCACCATTCCAAGAGTCCCCCAGATGTCTCAGTCCATTCCAGAGGAACCTCTTTGCCCTGCACTGGCTCATCTTTCACGACGAGGATCGACTCAAACCACGGTGGCACGTGGGACAGCCCTGTGGGAAAGCCTCGAGGGAAAGCCTCCAGGGAAAACCACAGATCCTTTGATCCACGCGACGGGAAGCATGACATTGCTGCTACAGCCTGGAAGGAAAGCGCACGTGCATGCCCCCACTAGAGACGAGGCCTGACTCCCCTGGGGAGACTCCAGAAGTACCCAAAGATCCATGTCAGCCCCTGTGAGGAATCCTCGGTTCCGGCCCTGACTCCACACAAGGTTTTTGGCCCCGGTATCGACGGGAGAGGAATCCCGAGAGGCCCCCTAGCAACTCGCATGGGGACTGGCCTCTCCTGAGGCCACCAGGTCGGGACCCTGAGGTCCCCGTCGTAACTCGAGAACACCTGCCGAAACTCGAGAAATTCCAGGAAGTATTCCATTCCAGGCGAGTTGAGGCCTATTTCCGATGAGGCATCTGGAGACTAATGACACCTAACCGCTGGAACTTCGAAAGGGTCTTTCACACCCTTGCTGCAACTCAAGAAGTTCACCACCACACCCGTCTCCACTCGAGAGGAAGCACGATGGTCCCGCCCACATCCAGAGGAGCCCCGTTTCTCCCTCGTAGCTCGAGATGAGGGATCCTTTCCCTGCTTTCAATGGGAAAGAATTCCCGGCGTTCCCGTCGCATCTCAAGAGGAGGCACTCTCAACAGGAAATGCGAGAGGAACTCCATGGTCGTACCACAATTCCAAGAGTCCCCCAGATGTCTCAGTCCATTCCAGAGGAACCTCTTTGCCCTGCACTGGCTCATCTTTCACGCCGAGGATCGACTCACACCACGGTGGCACGTGGGACAGCCCTGTGGGAAAGCCTCGAGGGAAAGCCTCGAGGGAAAACCACAGATCCTTTGATCCACGCGACGGGAACCGTGACATTGCTGCTACAGCCTGTAAGGAAAGCGCACGTGCATGCCCCCACTCGAGACGAGGCCTGACTCCCCTGGGGAGACTCCAGAAGTACCCAAAGACCCATGTCAGCCCCTGAGAGGAATCCTCGGTTCCGGCCCTGACTCCACACAATGTTTTTGGCCCCGGTATCGACGGGAGAGGAATCCCGAGAGGCCCCCTAGCAACTCGCATGAGGACTGGCCTCTCCTGAGGCCACCCGGGCGCGTCCCTGAGGTCCCCGTCGTAACTCGAGAACACCTGCCACAACTCGAGAAAATCCAGGAAGTTCTCCCTTCCAGGCGAGATGAGGCCTATTTCCGATGAGGCGTCTGGAGACTAATGACACCTAACCTCTGGAACTTCGAAAGGGTCTTTCACACCCTTGCTGCAACTCAAGTAGTTCACCGCCATACCCGTGTCGACTCGAGAGGAAGAATGATGGTTCCGCCCACATCCAGAGGAGCCCCGTTTCCCCATCGTAGCTCGAGATGAGGGATCCTTTCCCTGCTTTCAACGGGAAAGAATTCCCGGCGTTCCCATCGCATCTCAAGAGGAGGCACTCTCAACAGGAAAGGCGAGAGGAACTGCATGGTCGTACCACCATTTCAAGAGTCCCCCAGATGTCTCAGTCCATTCCAGAGCAAACTCTTTGCCTTGCACTGGCTCATCTTTCATGCCGAGGATCGAATCACACCACGTTGGCACGTGGGAGAGCCCTGTGGGAAAGCCTCAAGGGAAAGCCTGGAGGGAAATCCACAGATCCTTTGATCCACGCGACGGGAAGAGTGTCTTTGCTGCTTCAGCCTGGAAGGAAAGCTCACGTGCATGCCACCACTCGAGACGAGGCCTGACTCCCCTCGGGAGACTCCAGAAAGACCCAAAGATACATGTCAGCCCCTGAGAGTAATCCTCGGTTCCGGCCCTCACGCCACACAAGGTTTTTGGTCCAGGTATCGACGGGAGAGGAATACCGAGAGGCACCCTAGCAACTCGCATGAGGACTGGCCTTTCCTGAGGCCACCATGGCGGGTCCCTGAGGTGCCCGTCGTAACTCGAGAACACCTGCTGCAACTCGAGAAAATCCAGGAAGTTCTCCCTTCCAGGCGAGATGAGACCTATTTCCGATGAGGCGTCTGGACACTAATGACACCTAACCTCTGGAACTTCGAAAGGGTCTTTCACACCCTTGCTGCAATTCAAGAAGTTCAAGGCCATACCCGTCTCCACTCGAGAGGAAGCACGATCGTCCCAGCCACAACCAGAGGAGCCCCGTTTCCCCCTCGTAGCTCGAGATGAGGGATCCTTTCCCTGCTTTCAATGGGAAAGAATTCCCGGTGTTCCCGTCGCATCTCAAGAGGAGGCACTCTCAACAGGAAAGGCGAGAGGAACTCTATGGTCGTACCACCATTCCAAGAGTCCCCCAGATGTCTCAGTCCATTCCAGAGCAACCTCTTTGCCCTGCACAGGCTCATCTTTCACGCCGAGGATCGACTCACACCACGGTGGCACGTGGGACAGCCCTGTGGGAAAGCCTAGAGGGAAAACCACAGATCCTTTGATCCACACGACGGGAAGCGTGACATTGCTGCTACAGCCTGGAAGGAAAGCGCACGTGCATGCCCCCACTCGAGACGAGGCCTGACTCCCCTGGGGAGACTCCAGAAGTACCCAAAGATCCATGTCATCCCCTGAGAGGAATCCTCGGTTCCGCCCCTGACTCCACACAAAGTTTTTGGCCCCGGTATCGACGGGAGAGGAATCCCGAGAGGCCCCCTAGCAAATCGCATGGGGACTGGCCTCTCCTGAGGCCACCAGGGCGGGTCCCTGAGGTCCCCGTCTTAACTCGAGAACACCTGCCGCAACTCGAGAAAATCCAGGAAGTTCTCCCTTCCAGGCGAAATGAGGCCTATTTCCGATAAGGCGTCTGGAGACTAATGACACCTAACCTCTGGAACTTCGAAAGGGTCTTTCACACCCTTGCTGCAACTCAAGAAGTTCACTGGCATTCCCGTCTCCACTCGAGAGGAAGCACGATGATCCCGCCCACATCCAGAGGAGCCCCGTTTCCCCCTCGGAGCTCGAGATGTGGGATCCTTTCCCTGCTTTCAACGGGCAAGAATTCCCGGCGTTCCCGTCGCATCTCAAGAGGAGGCACTCTCAACAGGAAAGGCGAGAGGAACTCCATGGTCGTACCACCATTCCAAGAGTCCCCCAGATGTCTCAGTCCATTCCAGAGGAACCTCTTTGCCCTGCACTGGCTCATCTTTCACGACGAGGATCGACTCAAACCACGGTGGCACGTGGGACAGCCCTGTGGGAAAGCCTCGAGGGAAAGCCTCCAGGGAAAACCACAGATCCTTTGATCCACGCGACGGGAAGCATGACATTGCTGCTACAGCCTGGAAGGAAAGCGCACGTGCATGCCCCCACTAGAGACGAGGCCTGACTCCCCTGGGGAGACTCCAGAAGTACCCAAAGATCCATGTCAGCCCCTGTGAGGAATCCTCGGTTCCGGCCCTGACTCCACACAAGGTTTTTGGCCCCGGTATCGACGGAAGAGGAATCCCGAGAGGCCCCCTAGCAACTCGCATGGGGACTGGCCTCTCCTGAGGCCACCAGGTCGGGACCCTGAGGTCCCCGTCGTAACTCGAGAACACCTGCCGAAACTCGAGAAATTCCAGGAAGTATTCCATTCCAGGCGAGTTGAGGCCTATTTCCGATGAGGCATCTGGAGACTAATGACACCTAACCGCTGGAACTTCGAAAGGGTCTTTCACACCCTTGCTGCAACTCAAGAAGTTCACCACCACACCCGTCTCCACTCGAGAGGAAGCACGATGGTCCCGCCCACATCCAGAGGAGCCCCGTTTCTCCCTCGTAGCTCGAGATGAGGGATCCTTTCCCTGCTTTCAATGGGAAAGAATTCCCGGCGTTCCCGTCGCATCTCAAGAGGAGGCACTCTCAACAGGAAATGCGAGAGGAACTCCATGGTCGTACCACAATTCCAAGAGTCCCCCAGATGTCTCAGTCCATTCCAGAGGAACCTCTTTGCCCTGCACTGGCTCATCTTTCACGCCGAGGATCGACTCACACCACGGTGGCACGTGGGACAGCCCTGTGGGAAAGCCTCGAGGGAAAGCCTCGAGGGAAAACCACAGATCCTTTGATCCACGCGACGGGAACCGTGACATTGCTGCTACAGCCTGTAAGGAAAGCGCACGTGCATGCCCCCACTCGAGACGAGGCCTGACTCCCCTGGGGAGACTCCAGAAGTACCCAAAGACCCATGTCAGCCCCTGAGAGGAATCCTCGGTTCCGGCCCTGACTCCACACAATGTTTTTGGCCCCGGTATCGACGGGAGAGGAATCCCGAGAGGCCCCCTAGCAACTCGCATGAGGACTGGCCTCTCCTGAGGCCACCCGGGCGCGTCCCTGAGGTCCCCGTCGTAACTCGAGAACACCTGCCACAACTCGAGAAAATCCAGGAAGTTCTCCCTTCCAGGCGAGATGAGGCCTATTTCCGATGAGGCGTCTGGAGACTAATGACACCTAACCTCTGGAACTTCGAAAGGGTCTTTCACACCCTTGCTGCAACTCAAGTAGTTCACCGCCATACCCGTGTCGACTCGAGAGGAAGAATGATGGTTCCGCCCACATCCAGAGGAGCCCCGTTTCCCCATCGTAGCTCGAGATGAGGGATCCTTTCCCTGCTTTCAACGGGAAAGAATTCCCGGCGTTCCCATCGCATCTCAAGAGGAGGCACTCTCAACAGGAAAGGCGAGAGGAACTGCATGGTCGTACCACCATTTCAAGAGTCCCCCAGATGTCTCAGTCCATTCCAGAGCAAACTCTTTGCCTTGCACTGGCTCATCTTTCATGCCGAGGATCGAATCACACCACGTTGGCACGTGGGAGAGCCCTGTGGGAAAGCCTCAAGGGAAAGCCTGGAGGGAAATCCACAGATCCTTTGATCCACGCGACGGGAAGAGTGTCTTTGCTGCTTCAGCCTGGAAGGAAAGCTCACGTGCATGCCACCACTCGAGACGAGGCCTGACTCCCCTCGGGAGACTCCAGAAAGACCCAAAGATACATGTCAGCCCCTGAGAGTAATCCTCGGTTCCGGCCCTCACGCCACACAAGGTTTTTGGTCCAGGTATCGACGGGAGAGGAATACCGAGAGGCACCCTAGCAACTCGCATGAGGACTGGCCTTTCCTGAGGCCACCATGGCGGGTCCCTGAGGTGCCCGTCGTAACTCGAGAACACCTGCTGCAACTCGAGAAAATCCAGGAAGTTCTCCCTTCCAGGCGAGATGAGACCTATTTCCGATGAGGCGTCTGGACACTAATGACACCTAACCTCTGGAACTTCGAAAGGGTCTTTCACACCCTTGCTGCAATTCAAGAAGTTCAAGGCCATACCCGTCTCCACTCGAGAGGAAGCACGATCGTCCCAGCCACAACCAGAGGAGCCCCGTTTCCCCCTCGTAGCTCGAGATGAGGGATCCTTTCCCTGCTTTCAATGGGAAAGAATTCCCGGTGTTCCCGTCGCATCTCAAGAGGAGGCACTCTCAACAGGAAAGGCGAGAGGAACTCTATGGTCGTACCACCATTCCAAGAGTCCCCCAGATGTCTCAGTCCATTCCAGAGCAACCTCTTTGCCCTGCACAGGCTCATCTTTCACGCCGAGGATCGACTCACACCACGGTGGCACGTGGGACAGCCCTGTGGGAAAGCCTAGAGGGAAAACCACAGATCCTTTGATCCACACGACGGGAAGCGTGACATTGCTGCTACAGCCTGGAAGGAAAGCGCACGTGCATGCCCCCACTCGAGACGAGGCCTGACTCCCCTGGGGAGACTCCAGAAGTACCCAAAGATCCATGTCATCCCCTGAGAGGAATCCTCGGTTCCGCCCCTGACTCCACACAAAGTTTTTGGCCCCGGTATCGACGGGAGAGGAATCCCGAGAGGCCCCCTAGCAAATCGCATGGGGACTGGCCTCTCCTGAGGCCACCAGGGCGGGTCCCTGAGGTCCCCGTCTTAACTCGAGAACACCTGCCGCAACTCGAGAAAATCCAGGAAGTTCTCCCTTCCAGGCGAAATGAGGCCTATTTCCGATAAGGCGTCTGGAGACTAATGACACCTAACCTCTGGAACTTCGAAAGGGTCTTTCACACCCTTGCTGCAACTCAAGAAGTTCACTGGCATTCCCGTCTCCACTCGAGAGGAAGCACGATGATCCCGCCCACATCCAGAGGAGCCCCGTTTCCCCCTCGGAGCTCGAGATGTGGGATCCTTTCCCTGCTTTCAACGGGCAAGAATTCCCGGCGTTCCCGTCGCATCTCAAGAGGAGGCACTCTCAACAGGAAAGGCGAGAGGAACTCCATGGTCGTACCACCATTCCAAGAGTCCCCCAGATGTCTCAGTCCATTCCAGAGGAACCTCTTTGCCCTGCACTGGCTCATCTTTCACGACGAGGATCGACTCAAACCACGGTGGCACGTGGGACAGCCCTGTGGGAAAGCCTCGAGGGAAAGCCTCCAGGGAAAACCACAGATCCTTTGATCCACGCGACGGGAAGCATGACATTGCTGCTACAGCCTGGAAGGAAAGCGCACGTGCATGCCCCCACTAGAGACGAGGCCTGACTCCCCTGGGGAGACTCCAGAAGTACCCAAAGATCCATGTCAGCCCCTGTGAGGAATCCTCGGTTCCGGCCCTGACTCCACACAAGGTTTTTGGCCCCGGTATCGACGGGAGAGGAATCCCGAGAGGCCCCCTAGCAACTCGCATGGGGACTGGCCTCTCCTGAGGCCACCAGGTCGGGACCCTGAGGTCCCCGTCGTAACTCGAGAACACCTGCCGAAACTCGAGAAATTCCAGGAAGTATTCCATTCCAGGCGAGTTGAGGCCTATTTCCGATGAGGCATCTGGAGACTAATGACACCTAACCGCTGGAACTTCGAAAGGGTCTTTCACACCCTTGCTGCAACTCAAGAAGTTCACCACCACACCCGTCTCCACTCGAGAGGAAGCACGATGGTCCCGCCCACATCCAGAGGAGCCCCGTTTCTCCCTCGTAGCTCGAGATGAGGGATCCTTTCCCTGCTTTCAATGGGAAAGAATTCCCGGCGTTCCCGTCGCATCTCAAGAGGAGGCACTCTCAACAGGAAATGCGAGAGGAACTCCATGGTCGTACCACAATTCCAAGAGTCCCCCAGATGTCTCAGTCCATTCCAGAGGAACCTCTTTGCCCTGCACTGGCTCATCTTTCACGCCGAGGATCGACTCACACCACGGTGGCACGTGGGACAGCCCTGTGGGAAAGCCTCGAGGGAAAGCCTCGAGGGAAAACCACAGATCCTTTGATCCACGCGACGGGAACCGTGACATTGCTGCTACAGCCTGTAAGGAAAGCGCACGTGCATGCCCCCACTCGAGACGAGGCCTGACTCCCCTGGGGAGACTCCAGAAGTACCCAAAGACCCATGTCAGCCCCTGAGAGGAATCCTCGGTTCCGGCCCTGACTCCACACAATGTTTTTGGCCCCGGTATCGACGGGAGAGGAATCCCGAGAGGCCCCCTAGCAACTCGCATGAGGACTGGCCTCTCCTGAGGCCACCCGGGCGCGTCCCTGAGGTCCCCGTCGTAACTCGAGAACACCTGCCACAACTCGAGAAAATCCAGGAAGTTCTCCCTTCCAGGCGAGATGAGGCCTATTTCCGATGAGGCGTCTGGAGACTAATGACACCTAACCTCTGGAACTTCGAAAGGGTCTTTCACACCCTTGCTGCAACTCAAGTAGTTCACCGCCATACCCGTGTCGACTCGAGAGGAAGAATGATGGTTCCGCCCACATCCAGAGGAGCCCCGTTTCCCCATCGTAGCTCGAGATGAGGGATCCTTTCCCTGCTTTCAACGGGAAAGAATTCCCGGCGTTCCCATCGCATCTCAAGAGGAGGCACTCTCAACAGGAAAGGCGAGAGGAACTGCATGGTCGTACCACCATTTCAAGAGTCCCCCAGATGTCTCAGTCCATTCCAGAGCAAACTCTTTGCCTTGCACTGGCTCATCTTTCATGCCGAGGATCGAATCACACCACGTTGGCACGTGGGAGAGCCCTGTGGGAAAGCCTCAAGGGAAAGCCTGGAGGGAAATCCACAGATCCTTTGATCCACGCGACGGGAAGAGTGTCTTTGCTGCTTCAGCCTGGAAGGAAAGCTCACGTGCATGCCACCACTCGAGACGAGGCCTGACTCCCCTCGGGAGACTCCAGAAAGACCCAAAGATACATGTCAGCCCCTGAGAGTAATCCTCGGTTCCGGCCCTCACGCCACACAAGGTTTTTGGTCCAGGTATCGACGGGAGAGGAATACCGAGAGGCACCCTAGCAACTCGCATGAGGACTGGCCTTTCCTGAGGCCACCATGGCGGGTCCCTGAGGTGCCCGTCGTAACTCGAGAACACCTGCTGCAACTCGAGAAAATCCAGGAAGTTCTCCCTTCCAGGCGAGATGAGACCTATTTCCGATGAGGCGTCTGGACACTAATGACACCTAACCTCTGGAACTTCGAAAGGGTCTTTCACACCCTTGCTGCAATTCAAGAAGTTCAAGGCCATACCCGTCTCCACTCGAGAGGAAGCACGATCGTCCCAGCCACAACCAGAGGAGCCCCGTTTCCCCCTCGTAGCTCGAGATGAGGGATCCTTTCCCTGCTTTCAATGGGAAAGAATTCCCGGTGTTCCCGTCGCATCTCAAGAGGAGGCACTCTCAACAGGAAAGGCGAGAGGAACTCTATGGTCGTACCACCATTCCAAGAGTCCCCCAGATGTCTCAGTCCATTCCAGAGCAACCTCTTTGCCCTGCACAGGCTCATCTTTCACGCCGAGGATCGACTCACACCACGGTGGCACGTGGGACAGCCCTGTGGGAAAGCCTAGAGGGAAAACCACAGATCCTTTGATCCACACGACGGGAAGCGTGACATTGCTGCTACAGCCTGGAAGGAAAGCGCACGTGCATGCCCCCACTCGAGACGAGGCCTGACTCCCCTGGGGAGACTCCAGAAGTACCCAAAGATCCATGTCATCCCCTGAGAGGAATCCTCGGTTCCGCCCCTGACTCCACACAAAGTTTTTGGCCCCGGTGTCGACGGGAGAGGAATCCCGAGAGGCCCCCTAGCAAATCGCATGGGGACTGGCCTCTCCTGAGGCCACCAGGGCGGATCCCTGAGGTCCCCGTCTTAACTCGAGAACACCTGCCGCAACTCGAGAAAATCCAGGAAGTTCTCCCTTCCAGGCGAAATGAGGCCTATTTCCGATAAGGCGTCTGGAGACTAATGACACCTAACCTCTGGAACTTCGAAAGGGTCTTTCACACCCTTGCTGCAACTCAAGAAGTTCACCGGCATTCCCGTCTCCACTCGAGAGGAAGCACGATGATCCCGCCCACATCCAGAGGAGCCCCGTTTCCCCCTCGGAGCTCGAGATGTGGGATCCTTTCCCTGCTTTCAACGGGCAAGAATTCCCGGCGTTCCCGTCGCATCTCAAGAGGAGGCACTCTCAACAGGAAAGGCGAGAGGAACTCCATGGTCGTACCACCATTCCAAGAGTCCCCCAGATGTCTCAGTCCATTCCAGAGGAACCTCTTTGCCCTGCACTGGCTCATCTTTCACGACGAGGATCGACTCAAACCACGGTGGCACGTGGGACAGCCCTGTGGGAAAGCCTCGAGGGAAAGCCTCCAGGGAAAACCACAGATCCTTTGATCCACGCGACGGGAAGCATGACATTGCTGCTACAGCCTGGAAGGAAAGCGCACGTGCATGCCCCCACTAGAGACGAGGCCTGACTCCCCTGGGGAGACTCCAGAAGTACCCAAAGATCCATGTCAGCCCCTGTGAGGAATCCTCGGTTCCGGCCCTGACTCCACACAAGGTTTTTGGCCCCGGTATCGACGGGAGAGGAATCCCGAGAGGACCCCTAGCAACTCGCATGGGGACTGGCCTCTCCAGAGGCCACCAGGTCGGGACCCTGAGGTCCCCGTCGTAACTCGAGAACACCTGCCGAAACTCGAGAAATTCCAGGAAGTATTCCATTCCAGGCGAGTTGAGGCCTATTTCCGATGAGGCATCTGGAGACTAATGACACCTAACCGCTGGAACTTCGAAAGGGTCTTTCACACCCTTGCTGCAACTCAAGAAGTTCACCACCACACCCGTCTCCACTCGAGAGGAAGCACGATGGTCCCGCCCACATCCAGAGGAGCCCCGTTTCTCCCTCGTAGCTCGAGATGAGGGATCCTTTCCCTGCTTTCAATGGGAAAGAATTCCCGGCGTTCCCGTCGCATCTCAAGAGGAGGCACTCTCAACAGGAAATGCGAGAGGAACTCCATGGTCGTACCACAATTCCAAGAGTCCCCCAGATGTCTCAGTCCATTCCAGAGGAACCTCTTTGCCCTGCACTGGCTCATCTTTCACGCCGAGGATCGACTCACACCACGGTGGCACGTGGGACAGCCCTGTGGGAAAGCCTCGAGGGAAAGCCTCGAGGGAAAACCACAGATCCTTTGATCCACGCGACGGGAACCGTGACATTGCTGCTACAGCCTGTAAGGAAAGCGCACGTGCATGCCCCCACTCGAGACGAGGCCTGACTCCCCTGGGGAGACTCCAGAAGTACCCAAAGACCCATGTCAGCCCCTGAGAGGAATCCTCGGTTCCGGCCCTGACTCCACACAATGTTTTTGGCCCCGGTATCGACGGGAGAGGAATCCCGAGAGGCCCCCTAGCAACTCGCATGGGGACTGGCCTCTCCTGAGGCCACCCGGGCGCGTCCCTGAGGTCCCCGTCGTAACTCGAGAACACCTGCCACAACTCGAGAAAATCCAGGAAGTTCTCCCTTCCAGGCGAGATGAGGCCTATTTCCGATGAGGCGTCTGGAGACTAATGACACCTAACCTCTGGAACTTCGAAAGGGTCTTTCACACCCTTGCTGCAACTCAAGTAGTTCACCGCCATACCCGTGTCGACTCGAGAGGAAGAATGATGGTTCCGCCCACATCCAGAGGAGCCCCGTTTCCCCATCGTAGCTCGAGATGAGGGATCCTTTCCCTGCTTTCAACGGGAAAGAATTCCCGGCGTTCCCATCGCATCTCAAGAGGAGGCACTCTCAACAGGAAAGGCGAGAGGAACTGCATGGTCGTACCACCATTTCAAGAGTCCCCCAGATGTCTCAGTCCATTCCAGAGCAAACTCTTTGCCTTGCACTGGCTCATCTTTCATGCCGAGGATCGAATCACACCACGTTGGCACGTGGGAGAGCCCTGTGGGAAAGCCTCAAGGGAAAGCCTGGAGGGAAATCCACAGATCCTTTGATCCACGCGACGGGAAGAGTGTCTTTGCTGCTTCAGCCTGGAAGGAAAGCTCACGTGCATGCCACCACTCGAGACGAGGCCTGACTCCCCTCGGGAGACTCCAGAAAGACCCAAAGATACATGTCAGCCCCTGAGAGTAATCCTCGGTTCCGGCCCTCACTCCACACAAGGTTTTTGGTCCAGGTATCGACGGGAGAGGAATACCGAGAGGCACCCTAGCAACTCGCATGAGGACTGGCCTTTCCTGAGGCCACCATGGCGGGTCCCTGAGGTGCCCGTCGTAACTCGAGAACACCTGCTGCAACTCGAGAAAATCCAGGAAGTTCTCCCTTCCAGGCGAGATGAGACCTATTTCCGATGAGGCGTCTGGACACTAATGACACCTAACCTCTGGAACTTCGAAAGGTTCTTTCACACCCTTGCTGCAACTCAAGAAGTTCAAGGCCATACCCGTCTCCACTCGAGAGGAAGCACGATCGTCCCACCCACAACCAGAAGAGCCCCGTTTCCCCCTCGTAGCTCGAGATGAGGGATCCTTTCCCTGCTTTCAATGGGAAAGAATTCCCGGTGTTCCCGTCGCATCTCAAGAGGAGGCACTCTCAACAGGAAAGGCGAGAGGAACTCTATGGTCGTACCACCATTCCAAGAGTCCCCCAGATGTCTCAGTCCATTCCAGAGCAACCTCTTTGCCCTGCACAGGCTCATCTTTCACGCCGAGGATCGACTCACACCACGGTGGCACGTGGGACAGCCCTGTGGGAAAGCCTAGAGGGAAAACCACAGATCCTTTGATCCACACGACGGGAAGCGTGACATTGCTGCTACAGCCTGGAAGGAAAGCGCACGTGCATGCCCCCACTCGAGACGAGGCCTGACTCCCCTGGGGAGACTCCAGAAGTACCCAAAGATCCATGTCATCCCCTGAGAGGAATCCTCGGTTCCGCCCCTGACTCCACACAAAGTTTTTGGCCCCGGTATCGACGGGAGAGGAATCCCGAGAGGCCCCCTAGCAAATCGCATGGGGACTGGCCTCTCCTGAGGCCACCAGGGCGGGTCCCTGAGGTCCCCGTCTTAACTCGAGAACACCTGCCGCAACTCGAGAAAATCCAGGAAGTTCTCCCTTCCAGGCGAAATGAGGCCTATTTCCGATAAGGCGTCTGGAGACTAATGACACCTAACCTCTGGAACTTCGAAAGGGTCTTTCACACCCTTGCTGCAACTCAAGAAGTTCACTGGCATTCCCGTCTCCACTCGAGAGGAAGCACGATGATCCCGCCCACATCCAGAGGAGCCCCGTTTCCCCCTCGGAGCTCGAGATGTGGGATCCTTTCCCTGCTTTCAACGGGCAAGAATTCCCGGCGTTCCCGTCGCATCTCAAGAGGAGGCACTCTCAACAGGAAAGGCGAGAGGAACTCCATGGTCGTACCACCATTCCAAGAGTCCCCCAGATGTCTCAGTCCATTCCAGAGGAACCTCTTTGCCCTGCACTGGCTCATCTTTCACGACGAGGATCGACTCAAACCACGGTGGCACGTGGGACAGCCCTGTGGGAAAGCCTCGAGGGAAAGCCTCCAGGGAAAACCACAGATCCTTTGATCCACGCGACGGGAAGCATGACATTGCTGCTACAGCCTGGAAGGAAAGCGCACGTGCATGCCCCCACTAGAGACGAGGCCTGACTCCCCTGGGGAGACTCCAGAAGTACCCAAAGATCCATGTCAGCCCCTGTGAGGAATCCTCGGTTCCGGCCCTGACTCCACACAAGGTTTTTGGCCCCGGTATCGACGGGAGAGGAATCCCGAGAGGCCCCCTAGCAACTCGCATGGGGACTGGCCTCTCCTGAGGCCACCAGGTCGGGACCCTGAGGTCCCCGTCGTAACTCGAGAACACCTGCCGAAACTCGAGAAATTCCAGGAAGTATTCCATTCCAGGCGAGTTGAGGCCTATTTCCGATGAGGCATCTGGAGACTAATGACACCTAACCGCTGGAACTTCGAAAGGGTCTTTCACACCCTTGCTGCAACTCAAGAAGTTCACCACCACACCCGTCTCCACTCGAGAGGAAGCACGATGGTCCCGCCCACATCCAGAGGAGCCCCGTTTCTCCCTCGTAGCTCGAGATGAGGGATCCTTTCCCTGCTTTCAATGGGAAAGAATTCCCGGCGTTCCCGTCGCATCTCAAGAGGAGGCACTCTCAACAGGAAATGCGAGAGGAACTCCATGGTCGTACCACAATTCCAAGAGTCCCCCAGATGTCTCAGTCCATTCCAGAGGAACCTCTTTGCCCTGCACTGGCTCATCTTTCACGCCGAGGATCGACTCACACCACGGTGGCACGTGGGACAGCCCTGTGGGAAAGCCTCGAGGGAAAGCCTCGAGGGAAAACCACAGATCCTTTGATCCACGCGACGGGAACCGTGACATTGCTGCTACAGCCTGTAAGGAAAGCGCACGTGCATGCCCCCACTCGAGACGAGGCCTGACTCCCCTGGGGAGACTCCAGAAGTACCCAAAGACCCATGTCAGCCCCTGAGAGGAATCCTCGGTTCCGGCCCTGACTCCACACAAGTATTTTGGCCCCGGTATCGACGGGAGAGGAATCCCGAGAGGCCCCCTAGGAACTCGCAAGGGGACTGACCTTTCCTGAGGCCACCAGGGCGGGTCCCTGAGGTCCCCGTCGTAACTCGAGAACACCTGCCGCAACTCGAGAAAATCCAGGAAGTTCTCCCTTCCAGGCGAGATGAGGCCTATTTCCGACGAGGCGTCTGGAGACTAATGACACGGAACCTCTGGAAGTTCGAAAGTGTCTTTCACACCCTTGCTGCAACTCAAGAAGTTCACCGCCATAACCGTCTCCACTCGAGAGGAAACATGATGGTCCCGCCCACATCCAGAGGAGCCCCGTTTGCCCCTCGTAGCTCGAGATGAGGGATCCTTTCCCTGCTATCAACGGGAAAGAATTTTCGGCGTTCCCGTCGCATCTCAAGAGGAGGCACTCTCAACAGGAAAGACGAGAGGAACTCCATGGTCGTACCACCATTCCAAGAGTCCCCGAGATTTCTCAGTCCATTCCAGAGGAACCTCTTTGCCCTGCACTGGCTCATCTTTCACGCCGAGGATCGACTCACACCACGGTGGCACGTGGGACAGCCCTGTGGGAAAGCCTCGAGGGAAAACCACAGATCCTTTGATCCACGCGACGGGAAGCATGACATTGCTGCTACAGCCTGGAAGGAAAGCGCACGTGCATGCCCCCACTCGAGACGAGGCCTGACTCCCCTGGGGAGACTCCAGAAGTACCCAAAGATCCATGTCAGCCCCTGAGAGGAATCCTCGGTTCAGGCCCTGACTCCACACACGGTTTTTGGCCCCGGTATCGACAGGAGAGGAATCCCGAGAGGCCCCCGAGCCTCTCGCATGGGGACTGGCCTTTCCTGAGGCCACCAGGGCGGGTCCCTGAGGTCCCCGTCGTAACTCGAGAACACCTGCCGCAACTCGAGAAAATTCAGGAAGTTCTCCCTTCCAGGCGAGATGAGGCCTATTTCCGATGAGGCGTCTGGAGCCTAATGACACGGAACCTCTGGAACTTCGAAAGGGTCTTTCACACCCTTGCTGCAACTCAAGAAGTTCACCGCCATACCCGTGTCGACTCGAGAGGAAGCATGAAGGTCCCGCCCACATCCAGAGGAGCCCCGTTTCCCCCTCGTAGCTCGAGATGAGGGATCCTTTCCCTGCTTTCAACGGGAAAGAATTCCCGGCGTTTCCGACGCATCTCAAGAGGAGGCACTCTCAACAGGAAAGGCGAGAGGAACTCCATGGTCGTACCACCATTCCAGGAGTCCCCGAGATTTCTCAGTCAATTCCAGAGGAACCTCTTTGACCTGCACTGGCTCATCTTTCACGCCGAGGATCGACTCACACCACGGTGGCACGTGGGACAGCCCTGTGGGAAAGCCTCGAGGGCAAACCACAGATCCTTTGATCCACGCAACGGGAAGCATGACATTGCTGCTACAGCCTGGAAGGAAAGCGCACGTGCATGCCCCCACTCGAGATGAGGCCTGACTCCCCTGGGGAGACTCCAGAAGTACCCAAAGATCCATGTCAGCCCCTGAGAGGAATCCTCGGTTCCGGCCCTGACTCCACACAAGGTTTCTGGCCCCGGTATCGACGGGAGAGGAATACCGAGGGGCCCCCTAGCAACTAGCATGGGGATTGGCCGTTCCTGAGGCCACCAGGGCGGGTCCCTGAGGTCCCCGTCGTACCTCGAGAACACCTGCCGCAACTCGAGAAAATCCAGGAAGTTCTCCTTTCCAGGCGAAATGAGGCCTATTTCCGATGAGGCGTCTGGAGACTAATGACACCTAACCTCTGGAACTTCGAAAGGGTCTTTCACACCCTTGCTGCAACTCAAGAATTTCACCGCCATACCCGTCTCCACTCGAGAGGAAGCACGATGGTCCCGCCCACATCCAGAGGAGCCCCGTTTCCCCCTCGTAGCTCGAGATGAGGGATCCTTTCCCTGCTTTCAACGGGAAAGAATTCGCGGCGTTCCCGTCGCATCTCAAGAGGAGGCACTCTCAACAGGAAAGGCGAGAGGAACTCCATGGTCGTACCACAATTCCAAGAGTCCCCCAGATGTCTCAGTCCATTCCAGAGGAACCTCTTTGCCCTGCACTGGCTCATCTTTCACGACGAGGATCGACTCAAACCACGGTGGCACGTGGGACAGCCCTGTGGGAAAGCCTCGAGGGAAAGCCTCCAGGGAAAACCACAGATCCTTTGATCCACGCGACGGGAAGCATGACATTGCTGCTACAGCCTGGAAGGAAAGCGCACGTGCATGCCCCCACTAGAGACGAGGCCTGACTCCCCTGGGGAGACTCCAGAAGTACCCAAAGACCCATGTCAGCCCCTGAGAGGAATCCTCGGTTCCGGCCCTGACTCCACACAAGTATTTTGGCCCCGGTATCGACGGGAGAGGAATCCCGAGAGGCCCCCTAGGAACTCGCAAGGGGACTGACCTTTCCTGAGGCCACCAGGGCGGGTCCCTGAGGTCCCCGTCGTAACTCGAGAACACCTGCCGCAACTCGAGAAAATCCAGGAAGTTCTCCCTTCCAGGCGAGATGAGGCCTATTTCCGACGAGGCGTCTGGAGACTAATGACACGGAACCTCTGGAAGTTCGAAAGGGTCTTTCACACCCTTGCTGCAACTCAAGTAGTTCACCGCCATACCCGTGTCGACTCGAGAGGAAGAATGATGGTCCCGCCCACATCCAGAGGAGCCCCGTTTCCCCATCGTAGCTCGAGATGAGGGATCCTTTCCCTGCTTTCAACGGGAAAGAATTCCCGGCGTTCCCATCGCATCTCAAGAGGAGGCACTCTCAACAGGAAAGGCGAGAGGAACTGCATGGTCGTACCACCATTTCAAGAGTCCCCCAGATGTCTCAGTCCATTCCAGAGCAAACTCTTTGCCTTGCACTGGCTCATCTTTCATGCCGAGGATCGAATCACACCACGTTGGCACGTGGGAGAGCCCTGTGGGAAAGCCTCAAGGGAAAGCCTGGAGGGAAATCCACAGATCCTTTGATCCACGCGACGGGAAGAGTGTCTTTGCTGCTTCAGCCTGGAAGGAAAGCTCACGTGCATGCCACCACTCGAGACGAGGCCTGACTCCCCTCGGGAGACTCCAGAAAGACCCAAAGATACATGTCAGCCCCTGAGAGTAATCCTCGGTTCCGGCCCTCACGCCACACAAGGTTTTTGGTCCAGGTATCGACGGGAGAGGAATACCGAGAGGCACCCTAGCAACTCGCATGAGGACTGGCCTTTCCTGAGGCCACCATGGCGGGTCCCTGAGGTGCCCGTCGTAACTCGAGAACACCTGCTGCAACTCGAGAAAATCCAGGAAGTTCTCCCTTCCAGGCGAGATGAGACCTATTTCCGATGAGGCGTCTGGACACTAATGACACCTAACCTCTGGAACTTCGAAAGGGTCTTTCACACCCTTGCTGCAATTCAAGAAGTTCAAGGCCATACCCGTCTCCACTCGAGAGGAAGCACGATCGTCCCAGCCACAACCAGAGGAGCCCCGTTTCCCCCTCGTAGCTCGAGATGAGGGATCCTTTCCCTGCTTTCAATGGGAAAGAATTCCCGGTGTTCCCGTCGCATCTCAAGAGGAGGCACTCTCAACAGGAAAGGCGAGAGGAACTCTATGGTCGTACCACCATTCCAAGAGTCCCCCAGATGTCTCAGTCCATTCCAGAGCAACCTCTTTGCCCTGCACAGGCTCATCTTTCGCGCCGAGGATCGACTCACACCACGGTGGCACGTGGGACAGCCCTGTGGGAAAGCCTAGAGGGAAAACCACAGATCCTTTGATCCACACGACGGGAAGCGTGACATTGCTGCTACAGCCTGGAAGGAAAGCGCACGTGCATGCCCCCACTCGAGACGAGGCCTGACTCCCCTGGGGAGACTCCAGAAGTACCCAAAGATCCATGTCATCCCCTGAGAGGAATCCTCGGTTCCGCCCCTGACTCCACGCAAAGTTTTTGGCCCCGGTATCGACGGGAGAGGAATCCCGAGAGGCCCCCTAGCAAATCGCATGGGGACTGGCCTCTCCTGAGGCCACCAGGGCGGATCCCTGAGGTCCCCGTCTTAACTCGAGAACACCTGCCGCAACTCGAGAAAATCCAGGAAGTTCTCCCTTCCAGGCGAAATGAGGCCTATTTCCGATAAGGCGTCTGGAGACTAATGACACCTAACCTCTGGAACTTCGAAAGGGTCTTTCACACCCTTGCTGCAACTCAAGAAGTTCACCGGCATTCCCGTCTCCACTCGAGAGGAAGCACGATGATCCCGCCCACATCCAGAGGAGCCCCGTTTCCCCCTCGGAGCTCGAGATGTGGGATCCTTTCCCTGCTTTCAACGGGCAAGAATTCCCGGCGTTCCCGTCGCATCTCAAGAGGAGGCACTCTCAACAGGAAAGGCGAGAGGAACTCCATGGTCGTACCACCATTCCAAGAGTCCCCCAGATGTCTCAGTCCATTCCAGAGGAACCTCTTTGCCCTGCACTGGCTCATCTTTCACGACGAGGATCGACTCAAACCACGGTGGCACGTGGGACAGCCCTGTGGGAAAGCCTCGAGGGAAAGCCTCCAGGGAAAACCACAGATCCTTTGATCCACGCGACGGGAAGCATGACATTGCTGCTACAGCCTGGAAGGAAAGCGCACGTGCATGCCCCCACTAGAGACGAGGCCTGACTCCCCTGGGGAGACTCCAGAAGTACCCAAAGATCCATGTCAGCCCCTGTGAGGAATCCTCGGTTCCGGCCCTGACTCCACACAAGGTTTTTGGCCCCGGTATCGACGGGAGAGGAATCCCGAGAGGACCCCTAGCAACTCGCATGGGGACTGGCCTCTCCAGAGGCCACCAGGTCGGGACCCTGAGGTCCCCGTCGTAACTCGAGAACACCTGCCGAAACTCGAGAAATTCCAGGAAGTATTCCATTCCAGGCGAGTTGAGGCCTATTTCCGATGAGGCATCTGGAGACTAATGACACCTAACCGCTGGAACTTCGAAAGGGTCTTTCACACCCTTGCTGCAACTCAAGAAGTTCACCACCACACCCGTCTCCACTCGAGAGGAAGCACGATGGTCCCGCCCACATCCAGAGGAGCCCCGTTTCTCCCTCGTAGCTCGAGATGAGGGATCCTTTCCCTGCTTTCAATGGGAAAGAATTCCCGGCGTTCCCGTCGCATCTCAAGAGGAGGCACTCTCAACAGGAAATGCGAGAGGAACTCCATGGTCGTACCACAATTCCAAGAGTCCCCCAGATGTCTCAGTCCATTCCAGAGGAACCTCTTTGCCCTGCACTGGCTCATCTTTCACGCCGAGGATCGACTCACACCACGGTGGCACGTGGGACAGCCCTGTGGGAAAGCCTCGAGGGAAAGCCTCGAGGGAAAACCACAGATCCTTTGATCCACGCGACGGGAACCGTGACATTGCTGCTACAGCCTGTAAGGAAAGCGCACGTGCATGCCCCCACTCGAGACGAGGCCTGACTCCCCTGGGGAGACTCCAGAAGTACCCAAAGACCCATGTCAGCCCCTGAGAGGAATCCTCGGTTCCGGCCCTGACTCCACACAATGTTTTTGGCCCCGGTATCGACGGGAGAGGAATCCCGAGAGGCCCCCTAGCAACTCGCATGAGGACTGGCCTCTCCTGAGGCCACCCGGGCGCGTCCCTGAGGTCCCCGTCGTAACTCGAGAACACCTGCCACAACTCGAGAAAATCCAGGAAGTTCTCCCTTCCAGGCGAGATGAGGCCTATTTCCGATGAGGCGTCTGGAGACTAATGACACCTAACCTCTGGAACTTCGAAAGGGTCTTTCACACCCTTGCTGCAACTCAAGTAGTTCACCGCCATACCCGTGTCGACTCGAGAGGAAGAATGATGGTTCCGCCCACATCCAGAGGAGCCCCGTTTCCCCATCGTAGCTCGAGATGAGGGATCCTTTCCCTGCTTTCAACGGGAAAGAATTCCCGGCGTTCCCATCGCATCTCAAGAGGAGGCACTCTCAACAGGAAAGGCGAGAGGAACTGCATGGTCGTACCACCATTTCAAGAGTCCCCCAGATGTCTCAGTCCATTCCAGAGCAAACTCTTTGCCTTGCACTGGCTCATCTTTCATGCCGAGGATCGAATCACACCACGTTGGCACGTGGGAGAGCCCTGTGGGAAAGCCTCAAGGGAAAGCCTGGAGGGAAATCCACAGATCCTTTGATCCACGCGACGGGAAGAGTGTCTTTGCTGCTTCAGCCTGGAAGGAAAGCTCACGTGCATGCCACCACTCGAGACGAGGCCTGACTCCCCTCGGGAGACTCCAGAAAGACCCAAAGATACATGTCAGCCCCTGAGAGTAATCCTCGGTTCCGGCCCTCACTCCACACAAGGTTTTTGGTCCAGGTATCGAAGGGAGAGGAATACCGAGAGGCACCCTAGCAACTCGCATGAGGACTGGCCTTTCCTGAGGCCACCATGGCGGGTCCCTGAGGTGCCCGTCGTAACTCGAGAACACCTGCTGCAACTCGAGAAAATCCAGGAAGTTCTCCCTTCCAGGCGAGATGAGACCTATTTCCGATGAGGCGTCTGGACACTAATGACACCTAACCTCTGGAACTTCGAAAGGGTCTTTCACACCCTTGCTGCAACTCAAGAAGTTCAAGGCCATACCCGTCTCCACTCGAGAGGAAGCACGATCGTCCCACCCACAACCAGAGGAGCCCCGTTTCCCCCTCGTAGCTCGAGATGAGGGATCCTTTCCCTGCTTTCAATGGGAAAGAATTCCCGGTGTTCCCGTCGCATCTCAAGAGGAGGCACTCTCAACAGGAAAGGCGAGAGGAACTCTATGGTCGTACCACCATTCCAAGAGTCCCCCAGATGTCTCAGTCCATTCCAGAGCAACCTCTTTGCCCTGCACAGGCTCATCTTTCACGCCGAGGATCGACTCACACCACGGTGGCACGTGGGACAGCCCTGTGGGAAAGCCTAGAGGGAAAACCACAGATCCTTTGATCCACACGACGGGAAGCGTGACATTGCTGCTACAGCCTGGAAGGAAAGCGCACGTGCATGCCCCCACTCGAGACGAGGCCTGACTCCCCTGGGGAGACTCCAGAAGTACCCAAAGATCCATGTCATCCCCTGAGAGGAATCCTCGGTTCCGCCCCTGACTCCACACAAAGTTTTTGGCCCCGGTATCGACGGGAGAGGAATCCCGAGAGGCCCCCTAGCAAATCGCATGGGGACTGGCCTCTCCTGAGGCCACCAGGGCGGGTCCCTGAGGTCCCCGTCTTAACTCGAGAACACCTGCCGCAACTCGAGAAAATCCAGGAAGTTCTCCCTTCCAGGCGAAATGAGGCCTATTTCCGATAAGGCGTCTGGAGACTAATGACACCTAACCTCTGGAACTTCGAAAGGGTCTTTCACACCCTTGCTGCAACTCAAGAAGTTCACTGGCATTCCCGTCTCCACTCGAGAGGAAGCACGATGATCCCGCCCACATCCAGAGGAGCCCCGTTTCCCCCTCGGAGCTCGAGATGTGGGATCCTTTCCCTGCTTTCAACGGGCAAGAATTCCCGGCGTTCCCGTCGCATCTCAAGAGGAGGCACTCTCAACAGGAAAGGCGAGAGGAACTCCATGGTCGTACCACCATTCCAAGAGTCCCCCAGATGTCTCAGTCCATTCCAGAGGAACCTCTTTGCCCTGCACTGGCTCATCTTTCACGACGAGGATCGACTCAAACCACGGTGGCACGTGGGACAGCCCTGTGGGAAAGCCTCGAGGGAAAGCCTCCAGGGAAAACCACAGATCCTTTGATCCACGCGACGGGAAGCATGACATTGCTGCTACAGCCTGGAAGGAAAGCGCACGTGCATGCCCCCACTAGAGACGAGGCCTGACTCCCCTGGGGAGACTCCAGAAGTACCCAAAGATCCATGTCAGCCCCTGTGAGGAATCCTCGGTTCCGGCCCTGACTCCACACAAGGTTTTTGGCCCCGGTATCGACGGGAGAGGAATCCCGAGAGGCCCCCTAGCAACTCGCATGGGGACTGGCCTCTCCTGAGGCCACCAGGTCGGGACCCTGAGGTCCCCGTCGTAACTCGAGAACACCTGCCGAAACTCGAGAAATTCCAGGAAGTATTCCATTCCAGGCGAGTTGAGGCCTATTTCCGATGAGGCATCTGGAGACTAATGACACCTAACCGCTGGAACTTCGAAAGGGTCTTTCACACCCTTGCTGCAACTCAAGAAGTTCACCACCACACCCGTCTCCACTCGAGAGGAAGCACGATGGTCCCGCCCACATCCAGAGGAGCCCCGTTTCTCCCTCGTAGCTCGAGATGAGGGATCCTTTCCCTGCTTTCAATGGGAAAGAATTCCCGGCGTTCCCGTCGCATCTCAAGAGGAGGCACTCTCAACAGGAAATGCGAGAGGAACTCCATGGTCGTACCACAATTCCAAGAGTCCCCCAGATGTCTCAGTCCATTCCAGAGGAACCTCTTTGCCCTGCACTGGCTCATCTTTCACGCCGAGGATCGACTCACACCACGGTGGCACGTGGGACAGCCCTGTGGGAAAGCCTCGAGGGAAAGCCTCGAGGGAAAACCACAGATCCTTTGATCCACGCGACGGGAACCGTGACATTGCTGCTACAGCCTGTAAGGAAAGCGCACGTGCATGCCCCCACTCGAGACGAGGCCTGACTCCCCTGGGGAGACTCCAGAAGTACCCAAAGACCCATGTCAGCCCCTGAGAGGAATCCTCGGTTCCGGCCCTGACTCCACACAAGTATTTTGGCCCCGGTATCGACGGGAGAGGAATCCCGAGAGGCCCCCTAGGAACTCGCAAGGGGACTGACCTTTCCTGAGGCCACCAGGGCGGGTCCCTGAGGTCCCCGTCGTAACTCGAGAACACCTGCCGCAACTCGAGAAAATCCAGGAAGTTCTCCCTTCCAGGCGAGATGAGGCCTATTTCCGACGAGGCGTCTGGAGACTAATGACACGGAACCTCTGGAAGTTCGAAAGTGTCTTTCACACCCTTGCTGCAACTCAAGAAGTTCACCGCCATAACCGTCTCCACTCGAGAGGAAACATGATGGTCCCGCCCACATCCAGAGGAGCCCCGTTTGCCCCTCGTAGCTCGAGATGAGGGATCCTTTCCCTGCTATCAACGGGAAAGAATTTTCGGCGTTCCCGTCGCATCTCAAGAGGAGGCACTCTCAACAGGAAAGACGAGAGGAACTCCATGGTCGTACCACCATTCCAAGAGTCCCCGAGATTTCTCAGTCCATTCCAGAGGAACCTCTTTGCCCTGCACTGGCTCATCTTTCACGCCGAGGATCGACTCACACCACGGTGGCACGTGGGACAGCCCTGTGGGAAAGCCTCGAGGGAAAACCACAGATCCTTTGATCCACGCGACGGGAAGCATGACATTGCTGCTACAGCCTGGAAGGAAAGCGCACGTGCATGCCCCCACTCGAGACGAGGCCTGACTCCCCTGGGGAGACTCCAGAAGTACCCAAAGATCCATGTCAGCCCCTGAGAGGAATCCTCGGTTCAGGCCCTGACTCCACACACGGTTTTTGGCCCCGGTATCGACAGGAGAGGAATCCCGAGAGGCCCCCGAGCAACTCGCATGGGGACTGGCCTTTCCTGAGGCCACCAGGGCGGGTCCCTGAGGTCCCCGTCGTAACTCGAGAACACCTGCCGCAACTCGAGAAAATTCAGGAAGTTCTCCCTTCCAGGCGAGATGAGGCCTATTTCCGATGAGGCGTCTGGAGCCTAATGACACGGAACCTCTGGAACTTCGAAAGGGTCTTTCACACCCTTGCTGCAACTCAAGAAGTTCACCGCCATACCCGTGTCGACTCGAGAGGAAGCATGAAGGTCCCGCCCACATCCAGAGGAGCCCCGTTTCCCCCTCGTAGCTCGAGATGAGGGATCCTTTCCCTGCTTTCAACGGGAAAGAATTCCCGGCGTTTCCGTCGCATCTCAAGAGGAGGCACTCTCAACAGGAAAGGCGAGAGGAACTCCATGGTCGTACCACCATTCCAGGAGTCCCCGAGATTTCTCAGTCAATTCCAGAGGAAACTCTTTGACCTGCACTGGCTCATCTTTCACGCCGAGGATCGACTCACACCACGGTGGCACGTGGGACAGCCCTGTGGGAAAGCCTCGAGGGCAAACCACAGATCCTTTGATCCACGCAACGGGAAGCATGACATTGCTGCTACAGCCTGGAAGGAAAGCGCACGTGCATGCCCCCACTCGAGATGAGGCCTGACTCCCCTGGGGAGACTCCAGAAGTACCCAAAGATCCATGTCAGCCCCTGAGAGGAATCCTCGGTTCCGGCCCTGACTCCACACAAGGTTTCTGGCCCCGGTATCGACGGGAGAGGAATACCGAGGGGCCCCCTAGCAACTAGCATGGGGATTGGCCGTTCCTGAGGCCACCAGGGCGGGTCCCTGAGGTCCCCGTCGTACCTCGAGAACACCTGCCGCAACTCGAGAAAATCCAGGAAGTTCTCCTTTCCAGGCGAAATGAGGCCTATTTCCGATGAGGCGTCTGGAGACTAATGACACCTAACCTCTGGAACTTCGAAAGGGTCTTTCACACCCTTGCTGCAACTCAAGAATTTCACCGCCATACCCGTCTCCACTCGAGAGGAAGCACGATGGTCCCGCCCACATCCAGAGGAGCCCCGTTTCCCCCTCGTAGCTCGAGATGAGGGATCCTTTCCCTGCTTTCAACGGGAAAGAATTCGCGGCGTTCCCGTCGCATCTCAAGAGGAGGCACTCTCAACAGGAAAGGCGAGAGGAACTCCATGGTCGTACCACAATTCCAAGAGTCCCCCAGATGTCTCAGTCCATTCCAGAGGAACCTCTTTGCCCTGCACTGGCTCATCTTTCACGACGAGGATCGACTCAAACCACGGTGGCACGTGGGACAGCCCTGTGGGAAAGCCTCGAGGGAAAGCCTCCAGGGAAAACCACAGATCCTTTGATCCACGCGACGGGAAGCATGACATTGCTGCTACAGCCTGGAAGGAAAGCGCACGTGCATGCCCCCACTAGAGACGAGGCCTGACTCCCCTGGGGAGACTCCAGAAGTACCCAAAGATCCATGTCAGCCCCTGTGAGGAATCCTCGGTTCCGGCCCTGACTCCACACAAGGTTTTTGGCCCCGGTATCGACGGGAGAGGAATCCCGAGAGGCCCCCTAGCAACTCGCATGGGGACTGGCCTCTCCAGAGGCCACCAGGTCGGGACCCTGAGGTCCCCGTCGTAACTCGAGAACACCTGCCGAAACTCGAGAAATTCCAGGATGTATTCCATTCCAGGCGAGTTGAGGCCTATTTCCGATGAGGCATCTGGAGACTAATGACACCTAACCGCTGGAACTTCGAAAGGGTCTTTCACACCCTTGCTGCAACTCAAGAAGTTCACCACCACACCCGTCTCCACTCGAGAGGAAGCACGATGGTCCCGCCCACATCCAGAGGAGCCCCGTTTCTCCCTCGTAGCTCGAGATGAGGGATCCTTTCCCTGCTTTCAATGGGAAAGAATTCCCGGCGTTCCCGTCGCATCTCAAGAGGAGGCACTCTCAACAGGAAATGCGAGAGGAACTCCATGGTCGTACCACAATTCCAAGAGTCCCCCAGATGTCTCAGTCCATTCCAGAGGAACCTCTTTGCCCTGCACTGGCTCATCTTTCACGCCGAGGATCGACTCACACCACGGTGGCACGTGGGACAGCCCTGTGGGAAAGCCTCGAGGGAAAGCCTCGAGGGAAAACCACAGATCCTTTGATCCACGCGACGGGAACCGTGACATTGCTGCTACAGCCTGTAAGGAAAGCGCACGTGCATGCCCCCACTCGAGACGAGGCCTGACTCCCCTGGGGAGACTCCAGAAGTACCCAAAGACCCATGTCAGCCCCTGAGAGGAATCCTCGGTTCCGGCCCTGACTCCACACAATGTTTTTGGCCCCGGTATCGACGGGAGAGGAATCCCGAGAGGCCCCCTAGCAACTCGCATGGGGACTGGCCTCTCCTGAGGCCACCCGGGCGCGTCCCTGAGGTCCCCGTCGTAACTCGAGAACACCTGCCACAACTCGAGAAAATCCAGGAAGTTCTCCCTTCCAGGCGAGATGAGGCCTATTTCCGATGAGGCGTCTGGAGACTAATGACACCTAACCTCTGGAACTTCGAAAGGGTCTTTCACACCCTTGCTGCAACTCAAGTAGTTCACCGCCATACCCGTGTCGACTCGAGAGGAAGAATGATGGTCCCGCCCACATCCAGAGGAGCCCCGTTTCCCCATCGTAGCTCGAGATGAGGGATCCTTTCCCTGCTTTCAACGGGAAAGAATTCCCGGCGTTCCCATCGCATCTCAAGAGGAGGCACTCTCAACAGGAAAGGCGAGAGGAACTGCATGGTCGTACCACCATTTCAAGAGTCCCCCAGATGTCTCAGTCCATTCCAGAGCAAACTCTTTGCCTTGCACTGGCTCATCTTTCATGCCGAGGATCGAATCACACCACGTTGGCACGTGGGAGAGCCCTGTGGGAAAGCCTCAAGGGAAAGCCTGGAGGGAAATCCACAGATCCTTTGATCCACGCGACGGGAAGAGTGTCTTTGCTGCTTCAGCCTGGAAGGAAAGCTCACGTGCATGCCACCACTCGAGACAAGGCCTGACTCCCCTCGGGAGACTCCAGAAAGACCCAAAGATACATGTCAGCCCCTGAGAGGAATCCTCGGTTCCGGCCCTCACTCCACACAAGGTTTTTGGTCCAGGTATCGACGGGAGAGGAATACCGAGAGGCACCCTAGCAACTCGCATGAGGACTGGCCTTTCCTGAGGCCACCATGGCGGGTCCCTGAGGTGCCCGTCGTAACTCGAGAACACCTGCTGCAACTCGAGAAAATCCAGGAAGTTCTCCCTTCCAGGCGAGATGAGACCTATTTCCGATGAGGCGTCTGGACACTAATGACACCTAACCTCTGGAACTTCGAAAGGGTCTTTCACACCCTTGCTGCAACTCAAGAAGTTCAAGGCCATACCCGTCTCCACTCGAGAGGAAGCACGATCGTCCCACCCACAACCAGAGGAGCCCCGTTTCCCCCTCGTAGCTCGAGATGAGGGATCCTTTCCCTGCTTTCAATGGGAAAGAATTCCCGGTGTTCCCGTCGCATCTCAAGAGGAGGCACTCTCAACAGGAAAGGCGAGAGGAACTCTATGGTCGTACCACCATTCCAAGAGTCCCCCAGATGTCTCAGTCCATTCCAGAGCAACCTCTTTGCCCTGCACAGGCTCATCTTTCACGCCGAGGATCGACTCACACCACGGTGGCACGTGGGACAGCCCTGTGGGAAAGCCTAGAGGGAAAACCACAGATCCTTTGATCCACACGACGGGAAGCGTGACATTGCTGCTACAGCCTGGAAGGAAAGCGCACGTGCATGCCCCCACTCGAGACGAGGCCTGACTCCCCTGGGGAGACTCCAGAAGTACCCAAAGATCCATGTCATCCCCTGAGAGGAATCCTCGGTTCCGCCCCTGACTCCACACAAAGTTTTTGGCCCCGGTATCGACGGGAGAGGAATCCCGAGAGGCCCCCTAGCAAATCGCATGGGGACTGGCCTCTCCTGAGGCCACCAGGGCGGGTCCCTGAGGTCCCCGTCTTAACTCGAGAACACCTGCCGCAACTCGAGAAAATCCAGGAAGTTCTCCCTTCCAGGCGAAATGAGGCCTATTTCCGATAAGGCGTCTGGAGACTAATGACACCTAACCTCTGGAACTTCGAAAGGGTCTTTCACACCCTTGCTGCAACTCAAGAAGTTCACCGGCATTCCCGTCTCCACTCGAGAGGAAGCACGATGATCCCGCCCACATCCAGAGGAGCCCCGTTTCCCCCTCGGAGCTCGAGATGTGGGATCCTTTCCCTGCTTTCAACGGGCAAGAATTCCCGGCGTTCCCGTCGCATCTCAAGAGGAGGCACTCTCAACAGGAAAGGCGAGAGGAACTCCATGGTCGTACCACCATTCCAAGAGTCCCCCAGATGTCTCAGTCCATTCCAGAGGAACCTCTTTGCCCTGCACTGGCTCATCTTTCACGACGAGGATCGACTCAAACCACGGTGGCACGTGGGACAGCCCTGTGGGAAAGCCTCGAGGGAAAGCCTCCAGGGAAAACCACAGATCCTTTGATCCACGCGACGGGAAGCATGACATTGCTGCTACAGCCTGGAAGGAAAGCGCACGTGCATGCCCCCACTAGAGACGAGGCCTGACTCCCCTGGGGAGACTCCAGAAGTACCCAAAGATCCATGTCAGCCCCTGTGAGGAATCCTCGGTTCCGGCCCTGACTCCACACAAGGTTTTTGGCCCCGGTATCGACGGGAGAGGAATTCCGAGAGGCCCCCTAGCAACTCGCATGGGGACTGGCCTCTCCTGAGGCCACCAGGTCGGGACCCTGAGGTCCCCGTCGTAACTCGAGAACACCTGCCGAAACTCGAGAAATTCCAGGAAGTATTCCATTCCAGGCGAGTTGAGGCCTATTTCCGATGAGGCATCTGGAGACTAATGACACCTAACCGCTGGAACTTCGAAAGGGTCTTTCACACCCTTGCTGCAACTCAAGAAGTTCACCACCACACCCGTCTCCACTCGAGAGGAAGCACGATGGTCCCGCCCACATCCAGAGGAGCCCCGTTTCTCCCTCGTAGCTCGAGATGAGGGATCCTTTCCCTGCTTTCAATGGGAAAGAATTCCCGGCGTTCCCGTCGCATCTCAAGAGGAGGCACTCTCAACAGGAAATGCGAGAGGAACTCCATGGTCGTACCACAATTCCAAGAGTCCCCCAGATGTCTCAGTCCATTCCAGAGGAACCTCTTTGCCCTGCACTGGCTCATCTTTCACGCCGAGGATCGACTCACACCACGGTGGCACGTGGGACAGCCCTGTGGGAAAGCCTCGAGGGAAAGCCTCGAGGGAAAACCACAGATCCTTTGATCCACGCGACGGGAACCGTGACATTGCTGCTACAGCCTGTAAGGAAAGCGCACGTGCATGCCCCCACTCGAGACGAGGCCTGACTCCCCTGGGGAGACTCCAGAAGTACCCAAAGACCCATGTCAGCCCCTGAGAGGAATCCTCGGTTCCGGCCCTGACTCCACACAAGTATTTTGGACCCGGTATCGACGGGAGAGGAATCCCGAGAGGCCCCCTAGGAACTCGCAAGGGGACTGACCTTTCCTGAGGCCACCAGGGCGGGTCCCTGAGGTCCCCGTCGTAACTCGAGAACACCTGCCGCAACTCGAGAAAATCCAGGAAGTTCTCCCTTCCAGGCGAGATGAGGCCTATTTCCGACGAGGCGTCTGGAGACTAATGACACGGAACCTCTGGAAGTTCGAAAGGGTCTTTCACACCCTTGCTGCAACTCAAGAAGTTCACCGCCATAACCGACTCCACTCGAGAGGAAACATGATGGTCCCGCCCACATCCAGAGGAGCCCCGTTTGCCCCTCGTAGCTCGAGATGAGGGATCCTTTCCTTGCTATCAACGGGAAAGAATTTTCGGCGTTCCCGTCGCATCTCAAGAGGAGGCACTCTCAACAGGAAAGACGAGAGGAACTCCATGGTCGTACCACCATTCCAAGAGTCCCCGAGATTTCTCAGTCCATTCCAGAGGAACCTCTTTGCCCTGCACTGGCTCATCTTTCACGCCGAGGATCGACTCACACCACGGTGGCACGTGGGACAGCCCTGTGGGAAAGCCTCGAGGGAAAACCACAGATCCTTTGATCCACGCGACGGGAAGCATGACATTGCTGCTACAGCCTGGAAGGAAAGCGCACGTGCATGCCCCCACTCGAGACGAGGCCTGACTCCCCTGGGGAGACTCCAGAAGTACCCAAAGATCCATGTCAGCCCCTGAGAGGAATCCTCGGTTCAGGCCCTGACTCCACACACGGTTTTTGGCCCCGGTATCGACAGGAGAGGAATCCCGAGAGGCCCCCGAGCAACTCGCATGGGGACTGGCCTTTCCTGAGGCCACCAGGGCGGGTCCCTGAGGTCCCCGTCGTAACTCGAGAACACCTGCCGCAACTCGAGAAAATTCAGGAAGTTCTCCCTTCCAGGCGAGATGAGGCCTATTTCCGATGAGGCGTCTGGAGCCTAATGACACGGAACCTCTGGAACTTCGAAAGGGTCTTTCACACCCTTGCTGCAACTCAAGAAGTTCACCGCCATACCCGTGTCGACTCGAGAGGAAGCATGAAGGTCCCGCCCACATCCAGAGGAGCCCCGTTTCCCCCTCGTAGCTCGAGATGAGGGATCCTTTCCCTGCTTTCAACGGGAAAGAATTCCCGGCGTTTCCGTCGCATCTCAAGAGGAGGCACTCTCAACAGGAAAGGCGAGAGGAACTCCATGGTCGTACCACCATTCCAGGAGTCCCCGAGATTTCTCAGTCAATTCCAGAGGAACCTCTTTGACCTGCACTGGCTCATCTTTCACGCCGAGGATCGACTCACACCACGGTGGCACGTGGGACAGCCCTGTGGGAAAGCCTCGAGGGCAAACCACAGATCCTTTGATCCACGCAACGGGAAGCATGACATTGCTGCTACAGCCTGGAAGGAAAGCGCACGTGCATGCCCCCACTCGAGATGAGGCCTGACTCCCCTGGGGAGACTCCAGAAGTACCCAAAGATCCATGTCAGCCCCTGAGAGGAATCCTCGGTTCCGGCCCTGACTCCACACAAGGTTTCTGGCCCCGGTATCGACGGGAGAGGAATACCGAGGGGCCCCCTAGCAACTAGCATGGGGACTGGCCGTTCCTGAGGCCACCAGGGCGGGTCCCTGAGGTCCCCGTCGTACCTCGAGAACACCTGCCGCAACTCGAGAAAATCCAGGAAGTTCTCCTTTCCAGGCGAAATGAGGCCTATTTCCGATGAGGCGTCTGGAGACTAATGACACCTAACCTCTGGAACTTCGAAAGGGTCTTTCACACCCTTGCTGCAACTCAAGAATTTCACCGCCACACCCGTCTCCACTCGAGAGGAAGCACGATGGTCCCGCCCACATCCAGAGGAGCCCCGTTTCCCCCTCGTAGCTCGAGATGAGGGATCCTTTCCCTGCTTTCAACGGGAAAGAATTCCCGGCGTTCCCGTCGCATCTCAAGAGGAGGCACTCTCAACAGGAAAGGCGAGAGGAACTCCATGGTCGTACCATCATTCCAAGAGTCCCCCAGATGTCTCAGTCCAATCCAGAGGAACCTCTTTGCCCTGCACTGGCTCATCTTTCACGCCGAGAATTGACTCACACCACGGTGGCACGTGGGACAGCCCTGTGGGAAAGCCTCGAGGGAAAATCACAGATCCTTTGATCCACGAGACGGGAAGCGTGACATTGCTGCTACAGCCTGGAAGGAAAGCGCACGTGCATGCCCCCACTCGAGACGAGGCCTGACTCCCTTGGGGAGACTGCAGAAGTACCCAAAGATCCATGTCAGCCCCTGAGAGGAATCCTCGGTTCCGGCCCTGACTCCACACAAGGATTTTGGCCCTGGTATCAACCGGAGAGGAATCCCGAGAGGCCCCCTAGCAACTCGCATGGGGACTGGCCTCTCCTGAGGCCACCAGGGCGGGTCCCTGAGGTCCCCGTCGTAACTCGAGAACACCTGCCGCAACTCGAGAAAATCCAGGAAGTTCTCCCTTCCAGGCGAGATGAGGCCTATTTCCGATGAGGCGTCTGGAGACTAATGACACCTAACCTCTGGAACTTCGAAAGGGTCTTTCACACGCTTGCTGCAACTCAAGAAGTTCACCGCCATACCCGTCTCCACTCGAGAGGAAGCACGATGCACCTGCCAACATTCAGAGGAGCCCCGTTTCCCCCTCGGATCTCGAGATGAGGGATCCTTTCCCTGCTTTCAACGGGAAAGAATTCCCGGCGTTCCCGTCGCATCTCAAGAGGAGGCACTCTCAACAGGAAAGGCGAGAGGAACTCCATGGTCGTACCACCATTCCAAGAGTCCACCAGATGTCTCAGTCCATTCCAGAGGAACCTCTTTGCCCTGCACTGGCTCATCTTTCACGCCGAGGATCGACTCACACCACAGTGGCACGTGGGACAGCCCTGTGGGAAAGCCTCGAGGGAAAACCACAGATCCTTTGATCCACGCGACGGGAAGCGTGACATTGCTGCTACAGCCTGGAAGGAAAGCGCACGTGCATGCCCCCAATCGAGACGAGGCCAGAATCCCCTGGGGAGACTCCAGAAGTACCCAAAGATCCATTTCAGCCCCTGAGAGGAATCCTCGGTTCCGGCCCTGACTCCACACAAGGTTTTTGGCCCCGGTATCGACGGGAGAGGAATCCCGAGAGGCCCCCTAGCAACTCGCATGGGGACTGGCCTCTCCTGAGGCCACCAGGGCGGGTCCCTGAGGTTCCCGTCGTAACTCGAGAACACCTGCCGCAACTCGAGAAAATCCAGGAAGTTCTCCCTTCCAGGCGAGATGAGGCCTATTTCCGATGAGGCGTCTGGAGACTAATGACACCTAACCTCTGGAACTTCGAAAGGGTCTTTCACACCCTTGCTGCAACTCAAGAAGTTCACCGCCATACCTGTCTCCACTCGAGAGGAAGCACGATGGTCCCGCCCACATCCAGAGGAGCCCCGTTTCCCCCTCGGAGCTCGAGATGAGGGATCCTTTCCCTGCTTTCAACGGGAAAGAATTCCCGGCGTTCCCGTCGCATCTCAAGAGGAGGCACTCTCAACAGGAAAGGCGAGAGGAACTCCATGGTCGTACCACCATTCCAAGAGTCCCCCGGATGTCTCAGTCCATTCCAGAGGAAACTCTTTGCCCTGCACTGGCTAATCTTTCACGCCGAGGATCGACTCACACCACGGTGGCACGTGGGAGAGCCCTGTGGGAAAGCCTCGAGGGAAAGCCTCGAGGGAAAACCACAGATCCTTTGATCCACGCCACGGGAAGCGTGACATTGCTGCTACAGCCTGGAAGGAAAGCGCACGTGCATGCCCCGACTCGAGACGAGGCCTGACTCCCTTGGGGACACTCCAGAAGTACCCAAAGATCCATGTCAGCCCCTGAGAGGAATCCTCGGTTCCGGCCCTGACTCCAAAAAATTCTTTTGGCCCCGGTATCGACGGGAGAGGAATCCCGAGAGGCCCCCTAGCAACTCGCATGGGGACTGGCCTCTCCTGAGGCCACCAGGGCGGGTCCCTGAGGTCCCCGTCGTAACTCGAGAACACCTGCCGCAACTCGAGAAAATCCAGGAAGTTCTCCCTTCCAGGCGAGATGAGGCCTATTTCCGATGAGGCGTCTGGAGATAAATGACACCTAACTTCTGGAACTTCGAAAGGGTCTTTCACACCCTTGCTGCAACTCAAGAAGTTCACCGCCATACCCGCCTCTACTCGGGAGGAAGCACGATGGTCCCGCCCACATCCAGAGGAGTCCCGTTTCCCCCTCGTAGCTCGAGATGAGGGATCCTTTCCCTGCTTTCAACGGGAAAGAATTCCCGGCGTTCCCGTCGCATCTCAAGAGGAGGCACTCTCAACAGGAAAGGCGAGAGGAACTCCATGGTCGTACCACCATTCCAAGAGTCCCCCAGATGTCTCAGTCCATTCCAGAGGAACCTCTTTGCCCTGCACTGGCTCATCTTTCACGCCGAGGATCGACTCACACCACGGTGGCACGTGGGACAGCCCTGTGGGAAAGCCTCGAGGGAAAGCCTCGAGGGAAAACCACAGATCCTTTGATCCACGCGACGGGAAGCGTGACATTGCTGCTACAGCCTGGAAGGAAAGCGCACGTGCATGCCCCCACTCGAGACGAGGCCTGACTCCCTTGGGGAGACTGCAGAAGTACCCAAAGATCCATGTCAGCCCCTGAGAGGAATCCTCGGTTCCGGCCCTGACTCCACACAAGGTTTTTGGCCCTGGTATCAACGGGAGAGGAATCTCGAGAGGCCCCCTAGCAACTCGCATGGGGACTGGCCTCTCCTGAGGCCACCAGGGCGGGTCCCTGAGGTCCCCGTCGTAACTCGAGAACACCTGCCGCAACTCGAGAAAATCCAGGAAGTTCTCCCTTCCTGGCGAGATGAGACCTATTTCCGATGAGGCGTCTGGAGACTAATGACACCTAACCTCTGGAACTTCGAAAGGGTCTTTCACACCCTTGCTGCAACTCAAGAAGTTCACCGCCATACCCGTCTCCACTCGAGAGGAAGCACGATGGTCCCGCCCACATCCAGAGGAGCCCCGTTTCCCCCTCGGAGCTCGAGATGAGGGATCCTTTCCCTGCTTTCAACGGGAAAGAATTCCCGGCGATCCCGTCGCATTTCAAGAGGAGGCACTCTCCACAGGAAAGCCGAGAGGAACTCCATGGTCGTACCACCATTCCAAGAGTCCCCCAGATGTCTCAGTCCATTTCAGAGGAACCTCTTTGCCCTTCACTGGCTCATCTTTCACGCCGAGGATCAACTCACACCACGGTGGCACGTGGGACAGCCCTGTGGGTAAGCCTCGAGGGAAAGCCTCGATGGAAAACCACAGATCCTTTGATCCACGCGACGGGAAGCGTGACATTGCTGCTACAGCCTGGAAGGAAAGCGCACGTGCATGCCCCCACTCGAGACGAGGCCTGACTCCCCTGGGGAGACTCCAGAAGTACCCAAAGATCCATGTCAGCACCTGAGAGGAATCTTCGGTTCCGGCCCTGACTCCAAAAAATTCTTTTGGCCCCGGTATCGACGGGAGAGGAATCCCGAGTGGCCCCCTAGCAACTCGCATGGGGACTGGCCTCTTCTGAGGCCACCAGGGCGGGTCCCTGAGGTCCCCGTCGTAACTCGAAAACACCTGCCGCAACTCGAGAAAATCCAGGAAGTTCTCCCTTCCAGGCGAGATGAGGCCTATTTCCGATGAGGCGTCTGGAGACTAATGACACCTAACCTCTGGAACTTCGAAAGGGTCTTTCACACCCTTGCTGCAACTCAAGAAGTTGACCGCCATACCCGTCTCCAATGGAGAGGAAGCACGATGGTCCCGCCCACATCCAGAGGAGCCCCGTTTCCCCCTCGGAGCTCGAGATGAGGGATCCTTTCCCTGCTTTCAACGGGAAAGAATTCCCGGCGATCCCGTCGCATCTCAAGAGGAGGCACTCTCCACAGGAAAGCCGAGAGGAACTCCATGGTCGTACCACCATTCCAAGAGTCCCCCAGATGTCTCAGTCCATTCCAGAGGAACCTCTTTGCCCTGCACTGGCTCATCTTTCACGCCGAAGATCGAATCACACCACGGTGGCACGTGGGACAGCCCTGTGGGAAAGCCTCGAGGGAAAGCCTCGAGGGAAAACCACAGATCCTTTGATCCACGCGACGGGAAGCGTGACATTACTGCTACAGCCTGGAAGGAAAGCGCACGTGCATGCCCCCACTCGAGACGAGGCCTGAATCCCCTGGGGAGACTCCAGAAGTACCCAAAGATCCATTTCAGCCCCTGAGAGGAATCCTCGGTTCCGGCCCTGACTCCACACAAGGTTTTTGGACCCGGTATCGACGGGAGAGGAATCCCGAGAGGCCCCCTAGCAACTCGCATGGGGACTGGCCTCTCCTGAGGCCACCAGGGCGGGTCCCTGAGGTCCCCGTCGTAACTCGGGAACACCTGCCGCAACTCGAGAAAATCCAGGAAGTTCTCCCTTCCAGGCGAGATGAGGCCTATTTCCGATGAGGCGTCTGGAGACTAATGACACCTAACCTCTGGAACTTCGAAAGGGTCTTTCACACCCTTGCTGCAACTCAAGAAGTTCACCGCCATACCTGTCTCCACTCGAGAGGAAGCACGATGGTCCCGCCCACATCCAGAGGAGCCCCGTTTCCCCCTCGTAGCTCGAGATGTGGGATCCTTTCCCTGCTTTCAACGGGAAAGAATTCCCGGCGTTCCCGTCGCATCTCAAGAGGAGGCACTCTCAACAGGAAAGGCGAGAGGAACTCCATGGTAGTACCACCATTCCAAGAGTCCCCCAGATGTCTCAGTCCATTCCAGAGGAAACTCTTTGCCCTGCACTGGCTCATCTTTCACGCCGAGGATCGACTCACACCACGGTGGCACGTGGGAGAGCCCTGTGGGAAAGCCTCGAGGGAAAGCCTCGAGGAAAAACCACAGATCCTTTGATCCACGCGACGGGAAGCGTGACATTGCTGCTACAGCCTGGAAGGAAAGCGCACGTGCATGCCCCCACTCGAGACGAGGCCTGACTCCCCTGGGGAGACTCCGGAAGTACCCAAAGATCCATGTCAGCCCCTGAGAGGAATCCTCGGTTCCGGCCCTGACTCCAAAAAATTCTTTTGGCCCCGGTATCGACGGCAGAGGAATCCCGAGAGGCCCCCTAGCAACTCGCATGGGGACTGGCCTCTCCTGAGGCCACCAGGGCGGGTCCCTGAGGTCCCCGTCGTAACTCGAGAACACCTGCCGCAACACGAGAAAATCCACGAAGTTCTCCCTTCCAGGCGAGATGAGGCCTATTTCCGATGAAGCGTCTGGAGACTAATGACACCTAACCTCTGGAACTTCGAAAGGGTCTTTCACACCCTTGCTGCAACTCAAGAAGTTAACCGCCATACCCGTCTCCACTCGAGAGGAAGCACGATGGTCCCGCCCACATCCAGAGGAGCCCCGTTTCCCCCTCGTAGCTCGAGATGAGGGATCCTTTCCCTGCTTTCAACGGGAAAGAATTCCCGGCGTTCCCGTCGCATCTCAATAGGAGGCACTCTCAACAGGAAAGGCGAGAGGAACTCCATGGTCGTACCACCATTCCAAGAGTCCCCCAGATGTCTCAGTACATTCCAGAGGAACCTCTTTGCCCTGCACTGGCTCATCTTTCACGCCGAGGATCGACTCACACCACGGTGGCACGTGGGACAGCCCTCTGGGAAAGCCAAGAGGGAAAGCCTCGAGGGAAAACCACAGATCGTTTGATCCACGCGACGGGAAGCGTGACATTGCTGCTACAGCCTGGAAGGCAAGTGCACGTGCATGCCCCCACTCGAGACGAGGCCTGACTCCCCTGGGGAGACTCCACAAGTACCCAAAGATGCATGTCAGCCCCTGAGAGGAATCCTCGGTTCCGGCCCTGACTTCACACAAGGTTTTTGGCGCCGGTATCGACGGGAGAGGAATCCCGAGAGGCCCCCTAGCACCTCGCATGGGGACTGGCCTCTCCTGAGGCCACCAGGGCGGGTCCCTGAGGTCCCCGTCGTAACTCGAGAACACCTGCCGCAACTCGAGATAATGCAGGAAGTTCTCCCTTCCAGGCGAGATGAGGCCTATTTCCGATAAGGCGTCTGGAGACTAATGACACCTAACCTCTGGAACTTCGAAAGGGTCTTTCACACCCTTGCTGCAACTCAAGAAGTTCACCGACATACCCGTCTCCACTCGAGAGGAAGCACGATGGTCCCGCCCTCATCCAGAGGAGCCCCGTTTCCCCCTCGTAGCTCGAGGTGAGGGATCCTTTCCCTGCTTTCAACGGGAAAGAATTCCCGGTGTTCCCGTCGCATCTCAAGAGGAGGCACTCTCAACACGTAAGGCGAGAGGAACTCCATGGTCGTACCACCATTCCAAGAGTCCCCCAGATGTCTCAGTCCATTCCAGAGGAACCTCTTTGCCCTGCACTGGCTCATCTTTCACGCCGAGGATCGACTCACAGCACGGTGGCACGTGGGACAGCCCTGTGGGAAAGCCTCGAGGGAAAGCCTCGAGGGAAAACCACAGATCCTTTGATCCACGCGACGGGAAGCGTGACATTGCTGCTACAGCCTGGAAGGAAAGCGCACGTGCATGCCCCCACTCGAGACGAGGCCTGACTCCCTTGGGGAGACTGCAGAAGTACCCAAAGATCCATGTCAGCCCCTGAGAGGAATCCTCGGTTCCGGCCCTGACTCCACACAAGGATTTTGGCCCTGGTATCAACCGGAGAGGAATCCCGAGAGGCCCCCTAGCAACTCGCATGGGGACTGGCCTCTCCTGAGGCCACCAGGGCGGGTCCCTGAGGTCCCCGTCGTAACTCGAGAACACCTGCCGCAACTCGAGAAAATCCAGGAAGTTCTCCCTTCCAGGCGAGATGAGGCCTATTTCCGATGAGGCGTCTGGAGACTAATGACACCTAACCTCTGGAACTTCGAAAGGGTCTTTCACACCCTTGCTGCAACTCAAGAAGTTCACCGCCATACCCGTTTCCACTCGAGAGGAAGCACGATGCACCTGCCAACATTCAGAGGAGCCCCGTTTCCCCCTCGGATCTCGAGATGAGGGATCCTTTCCCTGCTTTCAACGGGAAAGAATTCCCGGCGTTCCCGTCGCATCTCAAGAGGAGGCACTCTCAACAGGAAAGGCGAGAGGAACTCCATGGTCGTACCACCATTCCAAGAGTCCCCCAGATGTCTCAGTCCATTCCAGAGGAACCTCTTTGCCCTGCACTGGCTCATCTTTCACGCCGAGGATCGACTCACACCACAGTGGCACGTGGGACAGCCCTGTGGGAAAGCCTCGAGGGAAAACCACAGATCCTTTGATCCACGCGACGGGAAGCGTGACATTGCTGCTACAGCCTGGAAGGAAAGCGCACGTGCATGCCCCCACTCGAGACGAGGCCAGAATCCCCTGGGGAGACTCCAGAAGTACCCAAAGATCCATTTCAGCCCCTGAGAGGAATCCTCGGTTCCGGCCCTGACTCCACACAAGGTTTTTGGCCCCGATATCGACGGGAGAGGAATCCCGAGAGGCCCCCTAGCAACTCGCATGGGGACTGGCCTCTCCTGAGGCCACCAGGGCGGGTCCCTGAGGTTCCCGTCGTAACTCGAGAACACCTGCCGCAACTCGAGAAAATCCAGGAAGTTCTCCCTTCCAGGCGAGATGAGGCCTATTTCCGATGAGGCGTCTGGAGACTAATGACACCTAACCTCTGGAACTTCGAAAGGGTCTTTCACACCCTTGCTGCAACTCAAGAAGTTCACCGCCATACCTGTCTCCACTCGAGAGGAAGCACGATGGTCCCGCCCACATCCAGAGGAGCCCCGTTTCCCCCTCGGAGCTCGAGATGAGGGATCCTTTCCCTGCTTTCAACGGGAAAGAATTCCCGGCGTTCCCATCGCATCTCAAGAGGAGGCACTCTCAACAGGAAAGGCGAGAGGAACTCCATGGTCGTACCACCATTCCAAGAGTCCCCCAGATGTCTCAGTCCATTCCAGAGGAAACTCTTTGCCCTGCACTGGCTCATCTTTCACGCCGAGGATCGACTCACACCACGGTGGCACGTGGGAGAGCCCTGTGGGAAAGCCTCGAGGGAAAGCCTCGAGGGAAAACCACAGATCCTTTGATCCACGCGACGGGAAGCGTGACATTGCTGCTACAGCCTGGAAGGAAAGCGCACGTGCATGCCCCGACTCGAGACGAGGCCTGACTCCCTTGGGGACACTCCAGAAGTACCCAAAGATCCATGTCAGCCCCTGAGAGGAATCCTCGGTTCCGGCCCTGACTCCAAAAAATTCTTTTGGCCCCGGTATCGACGGGAGAGGAATCCCGAGAGGCCCCCTAGCAACTCGCATGGGGACTGGCCTCTCCTGAGGCCACCAGGGCGGGTCCCTGAGTTGCCCGTCGTAACTCGAGAACACCTGCCTCAACTCGAGAAAATCCAGGAAGTTCTCCCTTCCAGGCGAGATGAGGCCTATTTCCGATGAGGCGTCTGGAGATAAATGACACCTAACTTCTGGAACTTCGAAAGGGTCTTTCACACCCTTGCTGCAACTCAAGAAGTTCACCGCCATACCCGCCTCCACTCGGGAGGAAGCACGATGGTCCCGCCCACATCCAGAGGAGTCCCGTTTCCCCCTCGTAGCTCGAGATGAGGGATCCTTTCCCTGCTTTCAACGGGAAAGAATTTCCAGCGTTCCCGTCGCATCTCAAGAGGAGGCACTCTCAACAGGAAAGGCGAGAGGAACTCCATGGTCGTACCACCATTCCAAGAGTCCCCCAGATTTCTCAGTCCATTCCAGAGGAACCTCTTTGCCCTGCACTGGCTCATCTTTCACGCCGAGGATCGACTCACACCACGGTGGCACGTGGGACAGCCCTGTGGGAAAGCCTCGAGGGAAAGCCTCGAGGGAAAACCACAGATCCTTTGATCCACGCGACGGCAAGCATGACATTGCTGCTACAGCCTGGAAGGAAAGCGCACGTGCATGCCCCCACTCGAGACGAGGCCTGACTCCCTTGGGGAGACTGCAGAAGTACCCAAAGATCCATGTCAGCCCCTGAGAGGAATCCTCGGTTCCGGCCCTGACTCCACACAAGGTTTTTGGCCCTGGTATCAACGGGAGAGGAATCTCGAGAGGCCCCCTAGCAACTCGCATGGGGACTGGCCTCTCTTGAGGCCACCAGGGCGGGTCCATGAGGTCCCCGTCGTAACTCGAGAACACCTGCCGCAACTCGAGAAAATCCAGGAAGTTCTCCCTTCCAGGCGAGATGAGGCCTATTTCCGATGAGGCGTCTGGAGACTAATGACACCTAACCTCTGGAACTTCGAAAGGGTCTTTCACACCCTTGCTGCAACTCAAGAAGTTCACCGCCATACCCGTCTCCACTCGAGAGGAAGCACGATGGTCCCGCCCACATCCAGAGGAGCCCCGTTTCCCCCTCGGAGCTCGAGATGAGGGATCCTTTCCCTGCTTTCAACGGGAAAGAATTCCCGGCGATCCCGTCGCATCTCAAGAGGAGGCACTCTCCACAGGAAAGCCGAGAGGAACTCCATGGTCGTACCACCATTCCAAGAGTCCCCCAGATGTCTCAGTCCATTTCAGAGGAACCTCTTTGCCCTTCACTGGCTCATCTTTCACGCCGAGGATCAACTCACACCACGGTGGCACGTGGGACAGCCCTGTGGGTAAGCCTCGAGGGAAAGCCTCGAGGGAAAACCACAGATCCTTTGATCCACGCGACGGGAAGCGTGACATTGCTGCTACAGCCTGGAAGGAAAGCGCACGTGCATGCCCCCACTCGAGACGAGGCCTGACTCCCCTGGGGAGACTCCAGAAGTACCCAAAGATCCATGTCAGCACCTGAGAGGAATCCTCGGTTCCGGCCCTGACTCCAAAAAATTCTTTTGGCCCCGGTATCGACGGGAGAGGAATCCCGAGTGGCCCCCTAGCAACTCGCATGGGGACTGGCCTCTCCTGAGGCCACCAGGGCGGGTCCCTGAGGTCCCCGTCGTAACTCGAAAACACCTGCCGCAACTCGAGAAAATCCAGGAAGTTCTCCCTTCCAGGCGAGATGAGGCCTATTTCCGATGAGGCGTCTGGAGACTAATGACACCTAACCTCTGGAACTTCGAAAGGGTCTTTCACACCCTTGCTGCAACTCAAGAAGCTGACCGCCATACCCGTCTCCAATGGAGAGGAAGCACGATGGTCCCGCCCACATCCAGAGGAGCCCCGTTTCCCCCTCGGAGCTCGAGATGAGGGATCCTTTCCCTGCTTTCAACGGGAAAGAATTCCCGGCGATCCCGTCGCATCTCAAGAGGAGGCACTCTCCACAGGAAAGCCGAGAGGAACTCGATGGTCGTACCACCATTCCAAGAGTCCCCCAGATGTCTCAGTCCATTCCAGAGGAACCTCTTTGCCCTGCACTGGCTTATCTTTCACGCCGAAGATCGACTCACACCACGGTGGCACGTGGGACAGCCCTGTGGGAAAGCCTCGAGGGAAAGCCTCGAGGGAAAACCACAGATCCTTTGATCCACGCGACGGGAAGCGTGACATTACTGCTACAGCCTGGAAGGAAAGCGCACGTGCATGCCCCCACTCGAGACGAGGCCTGAATCCCCTGGGGAGACTCCAGAAGTACCCAAAGATCCATTTCAGCCCCTGAGAGGAATCCTCGGTTCCGGCCCTGACTCCACACAAGGTTTTTGGCCCCGGTATCGACGGGAGAGGAATCCCGAGAGGCCCCCTAGCAACTCGCATGGGGACTGGCCTCTCCTGAGGCCACCAGGGCGGGTCCCTGAGGTCCCCGTCGTAACTCGGGAACACCTGCCGCAACTCGAGAAAATCCAGGAAGTTCTCCCTTCCAGGCGAGATGAGGCCTATTTCCGATGAGGCGTCTGGAGACTAATGACACCTAACCTCTGGAACTTCGAAAGGGTCTTTCACACCCTTGCTGCAACTCAAGAAGTTCACCGCCATACCTGTCTCCACTCTAGGGGAAGCACGATGGTCCCGCCCACATCCAGAGGAGCCCCGTTTCCCCCTCGTAGCTCGAGATGAGGGATCCTTTCCCTGCTTTCAACGGGAAAGAATTCCCGGCGTTCCCGTCGCATCTCAAGAGGAGGCACTCTCAACAGGAAAGGCGAGAGGAACTCCATGGTAGTACCACCATTCCAAGAGTCCCCCAGATGTCTCAGTCCATTCCAGAGGAAACTCTTTGCCCTGCACTGGCTCATCTTTCACGCCGAGGATCGACTCACACCACGGTGGCACGTGGGAGAGCCCTGTGGGAAAGCCTCGAGGGAAAGCCTCGAGGGAAAACCACAGATCCTTTGATCCACGCCACGGGAAGCGTGACATTGCTGCTACAGCCTGGAAGGAAAGCGCACGTGCATGCCCCGACTCGAGACGAGGCCTGACTCCCTTGGGGACACTCCAGAAGTACCCAAAGATCCATGTCAGCCCCTGAGAGGAATCCTCGGTTCCGGCCCTGACTCCAAAAAATTCTTTTGGCCCCGGTATCGACGGGAGAGGAATGCCGAGAGGCCCCCTAGCAACTCGCATGGGGACTGGCCTCTCCTGAGGCCACCAGGGCGGGTCCCTGAGGTCCCCGTCGTAACTCGAGAACACCTGCCGCAACTCGAGAAAATCCAGGAAGTTCTCCCTTCCAGGCGAGATGAGGCCTATTTGCGATGAGGCGTCTGGAGATAAATGACACCTAACTTCTGGAACTTCGAAAGGGTCTTTCACACCCTTGCTGCAACTCAAGAAGTTCACCGCTATACCCGCCTCCACTCGGGAGGAAGCACGATGGTCCCGCCCACATCCAGAGGAGTCGCGTTTCCCCCTCGTAGCTCGAGATGAGGGATCCTTTCCCTGCTTTCAACGGGAAAGAATTCCCGGCGTTCCCGTCGCATCTCAAGAGGAGGCACTCTCAACAGGAAAGGCGAGAGGAACTCCATGGTCGTACCACCATTCCAAGAGTCCCCCAGATGTCTCAGTCCATTCCAGAGGAACCTCTTTGCCCTGCACTGGCTCATCTTTCACGCCGAGGATCGACTCACACCACGGTGGCACGTGGGACAGCCCTGTGGGAAAGCCTCGAGGGAAAGCCTCGAGGGAAAACCACAGATCCTTTGATCCACGCGACGGGAAGCGTGACATTGCTGCTACAGCCTGGAAGGAAAGCGCACGTGCATGCCCCCACTCGAGAAGAGGCCTGACTCCCTTGGGGAGACTGCAGAAGTACCCAAAGATCCATGTCAGCCCCTGAGAGGAATCCTCGGTTCCGGCCCTGACTCCACACAAGGTTTTTGGCCCTGGTATCAACGGGAGAGGAATCTCGAGAGGCCCCCTAGCAACTCGCATGGGGACTGGCCTCTCCTGAGGCCACCAGGGCGGGTCCCTGAGGTCCCCGTCGTAACTCGAGAACACCTGCCGCAACTCGAGAAAATCCAGGAAGTTCTCCCTTCCAGGCGAGATGAGGCCTATTTCCGATGAGGCGTCTGGAGACTAATGACACCTAACCTCTGGAACTTCGAAAGGGTCTTTCACACCCTTGCTGCAACTCAAGAAGTTCACCGCCATACCCGTCTCCACTCGAGAGGAAGCACGATGGACCCGCCAACATCCAGAGGAGCCCCGTTTCCCCCTCGGAGCTCGAGATGAGGGATCCTTTCCCTGCTTTCAACGGGAAAGAATTCCCGGCGTTCCCGTCGCATCTCAAGAGGAGGCACTCTCAACAGGAAAGGCGAGAGGAACTCCATGGTCGTACCACCATTCCAAGAGTCCCCCAGATGTCTCAGTCCATTCCAGAGGAACCTCTTTGCCCTGCACTGGCTCATCTTTCACGCCGAGGATCGACTCACACCACGGTGGCACGTGGGACAGCCCTGTGGGAAAGCCTCGAGGGAAAGCCTCGAGGGAAAACCACAGATCCTTTGATCCACGCGACGGGAACCATGACATTGCTGCTACAGCCTGGAAGGAAAGCGCACGTGCATGCTCCCACTCGAGACGAGGCCTGAATCCCCTGGGGAGACTCCAGAAGTACCCAAAAATCCATTTCAGCGCCTGAGAGGAATCCTCGGTTCCGGCCCTGACTCCACACAAGGTTTTTGGCCCCGGTATCGACGGGAGAGGAATCCCGAGAGGCCCCCTAGCAACTCGCATGGGGACTGGCCTCTCCTGAGGCCACCAGGGCGGGTCCCTGAGGACCCCGTCGTAACTCGGGAACACCTGCCGCAACTCGAGAAAATCCAGGAAGTTCTCCCTTCCAGGAGAGATGAAGCCTATTTCCGATGAGGAGTCCGGAGACTAATGACACCTAACCTCTGGAACTTCGCAAGGGTCTTTCACACCCTTGCTGCAACTCAAGAAGTTCACCGCCATACCCGTCTCCACTCGAGAGGAAACACGATGGTCCCGCCCACATCCAGAGGAGCCCCGTTTCCCCCTAGTAGCTCGAGATATGGGATCCTTTCCCTGCTTTCAACTGGAAAGAATTCCCGGCGTTCCCATCGCATCTCAAGAGGAGGCACTCTCAACAGGAAAGGCGAGAGGAACTCCATTGTCGTACCACCATTCCAAGAGTCCCCCAGATGTCTCATTCCATTCCAGAGGAACCTGTTTGCCCTGCATTGGCTCATCTTTCACGCCGAGGAACGACTCACACCACGGTGGCACTAGGGACAGCCCTGTGGGAAAGCCTCGAGGGAGAACCACAGATCCTTTGATCCACGCGACGGGAAGCGTGACATTGCTTCTACAGTGTGGAAGGAAAGCGCACGTGCATGACCCCACACGAGACGAGGCCTGACTCCCCTGGGGAGACTCCAGAAGTACCCAAAGATCCATATCAGCCCCTGAGAGGAAACCTCGGTTCCGGCCCTGACTCCACACAAGGGTTTTGGCCCCAGTATCGACGGGAGAGGAATCCCGAGAGGACCCCTAGCAACTCGCTTGGGGACTGGCCTCTCCTGAGGCCACCAGGGCGGGTCCCTGAGGTCCCCGTCGTAACTCGAGAACACCTGCCGCAACTCGAGAAAATCCAGGAAGTTCTCCCTTCCAGGCGAGATGAGGCCTATTTCCGAATAGGCGTCTGGAGACTAATGACACCTAACCTCTGGAACTTCGAAAGAGTCTTTCACACCCTTGCTGCAACTCAAGAAGTTCACCGCCATACCAGTCTCCACTCGAGAGGAAGCACGATGGTCCCGCCCACATCCAGAGGAGCCCCGTTTCCCCCTCGTAGCTCGAGATGAGGGATCCTTTCCCTGCTTTCAACGGGAAAGAATTCCCGGCGTTCCCTTCGCATCTCAAGAGGAGGCACTCTCGACAGGAAAGTCGAGAGGAGCTCCATGGTCGTACCACCATTCCAAGAGTCCCCCACATGTCTCAGTCCATTCCATAGGAACCTCTTTGCCCTGCACTGGCTCATCTTTCACGCCGAGGATCGACTCACACCATGGTGGCGCGTGACACAGCCCTGTGGCAAAGCCTCGAGGGAAAGCCTCGAGGGAAAACCACAGATCCTTTGATCCACGCGACGGGAAGCGTGACATTGCTGCTACAGCCTGGAAGGAAAGCGCACGTGCATGCCCCCACTCGAGACGAGGCCTGACTCCCTTGGGGAGACTGCAGAAGTACCCAAAGATCCATGTCAGCCCCTGAGAGGAATCCTCGGTTCCGGCCCTGACTCCACACAAGGATTTTGGCCCTGGTATCAACCGGAGAGGAATCCCGAGAGGCCCCCTAGCAACTCGCATGGGGACTGGCCTCTCCTGAGGCCACCAGGGCGGGTCCCTGAGGTCCCCGTCGTAACTCGGGAACACCTGCCGCAACTCGAGAAAATCCAGGAAGTTCTCCCTTCCAGGCGAGATGAGGCCTATTTCCGATGAGGCGTCTGGAGACTAATGACACCTAACCTCTGGAACTTCGAAAGGGTCTTTCACACCCTTGCTGCAACTCAAGAAGTTCACCGCCATACCCGTCTCCACTCGAGAGGAAGCACGATGCACCTGCCAACATTCAAAGGAGCCCCGTTTCCCCCTCGGATCTCGAGATGAGGGATCCTTTCCCTGCTTTCAACGGGAAAGAATTCCCGGCGTTCCCGTCGCATCTCAAGAGGAGGCACTCTCAACAGGAAAGGCGAGAGGAACTCCATGGTCGTACCACCATTCCAAGAGTCCCCCAGATGTCTCAGTCCATTCCAGAGGAACCTCTTTGCCCTGCACTGGCTCATCTTTCACGCCGAGGATCGACTCACACCACGGTGGCACGTGGGACAGCCCTGTGGGAAAGCCTCGAGGGAAAACCACAGATCCTTTGATCCACGCGACGGGAAGCGTGACATTGCTGCTACAGCCTGGAAGGAAAGCGCACGTGCATGCCCCCACTCGAGACGAGGCCTGAATCCCCTGGGGAGACTCCAGAAGTACCCAAAGATCCATTTCAGCCCCTGAGAGGAATCCTCGGTTCCGGCCCTGACTCCACACAAGGTTTTTGGCCCCGGTATCGACGGGAGAGGAATCCCGAGAGGCCCCCTAGCAACTCGCATGGGGACTGGCCTCTCCTGAGGCCACCAGGGCGGGTCCCTGAGGTCCCCGTCGTAACTCGGGAACACCTGCCGCAACTCGAGAAAATCCAGGAAGTTCTCCCTTCCAGGCGAGATGAGGCCTATTTCCGATGAGGCGTCTTCAGACTAATGACACCTAACCTCTGGAACTTCGAAAGGGTCTTTCACACCCTTGCTGCAACTCAAGAAGTTCACCGCCATACCTGTCTCCACTCTAGGGGAAGCACGATGGTCCCGCCCACATCCAGAGGAGCCCCGTTTCCCCCTCGGAGCTCGAGATGAGGGATCCTTTCCCTGCTTTCAACGGGAAAGAATTCCCGGCGATCCCGTCGCATCTCAAGAGGAGGCACTCTCCACAGGAAAGCCGAGAGGAACTCGATGGTCGTACCACCATTCCAAGAGTCCCCCAGATGTCTCAGTCCATTCCAGAGGAACCTCTTTGCCCTGCACTGGCTTATCTTTCACGCCGAAGATCGACTCACACCACGGTGGCACGTGGGACAGCCCTGTGGGAAAGCCTCGAGGGAAAGCCTCGAGGGAAAACCACAGATCCTTTGATCCACGCGACGGGAAGCGTGACATTACTGCTACAGCCTGGAAGGAAAGCGCACGTGCATGCCCCCACTCGAGACGAGGCCTGAATCCCCTGGGGAGACTCCAGAAGTACCCAAAGATCCATTTCAGCCCCTGAGAGGAATCCTCGGTTCCGGCCCTGACTCCACACAAGGTTTTTGGCCCCGGTATCGACGGGAGAGGAATCCCGAGAGGCCCCCTAGCAACTCGCATGGGGACTGGCCTCTCCTGAGGCCACCAGGGCGGGTCCCTGAGGTCCCCGTCGTAACTCGGGAACACCTGCCGCAACTCGAGAAAATCCAGGAAGTTCTCCCTTCCAGGCGAGATGAGGCCTATTTCCGATGAGGCGTCTGGAGACTAATGACACCTAACCTCTGGAACTTCGAAAGGGTCTTTCACACCCTTGCTGCAACTCAAGAAGTTCACCGCCATACCTGTCTCCACTCTAGGGGAAGCACGATGGTCCCGCCCACATCCAGAGGAGCCCCGTTTCCCCCTCGTAGCTCGAGATGAGGGATCCTTTCCCTGCTTTCAACGGGAAAGAATTCCCGGCGTTCCCGTCGCATCTCAAGAGGAGGCACTCTCAACAGGAAAGGCGAGAGGAACTCCATGGTAGTACCACCATTCCAAGAGTCCCCCAGATGTCTCAGTCCATTCCAGAGGAAACTCTTTGCCCTGCACTGGCTCATCTTTCACGCCGAGGATCGACTCACACCACGGTGGCACGTGGGAGAGCCCTGTGGGAAAGCCTCGAGGGAAAGCCTCGAGGGAAAACCACAGATCCTTTGATCCACGCCACGGGAAGCGTGACATTGCTGCTACAGCCTGGAAGGAAAGCGCACGTGCATGCCCCGACTCGAGACGAGGCCTGACTCCCTTGGGGACACTCCAGAAGTACCCAAAGATCCATGTCAGCCCCTGAGAGGAATCCTCGGTTCCGGCCCTGACTCCAAAAAATTCTTTTGGCCCCGGTATCGACGGGAGAGGAATGCCGAGAGGCCCCCTAGCAACTCGCATGGGGACTGGCCTCTCCTGAGGCCACCAGGGCGGGTCCCTGAGGTCCCCGTCGTAACTCGAGAACACCTGCCGCAACTCGAGAAAATCCAGGAAGTTCTCCCTTCCAGGCGAGATGAGGCCTATTTGCGATGAGGCGTCTGGAGATAAATGACACCTAACTTCTGGAACTTCGAAAGGGTCTTTCACACCCTTGCTGCAACTCAAGAAGTTCACCGCTATACCCGCCTCCACTCGGGAGGAAGCACGATGGTCCCGCCCACATCCAGAGGAGTCGCGTTTCCCCCTCGTAGCTCGAGATGAGGGATCCTTTCCCTGCTTTCAACGGGAAAGAATTCCCGGCGTTCCCGTCGCATCTCAAGAGGAGGCACTCTCAACAGGAAAGGCGAGAGGAACTCCATGGTCGTACCACCATTCCAAGAGTCCCCCAGATGTCTCAGTCCATTCCAGAGGAACCTCTTTGCCCTGCACTGGCTCATCTTTCACGCCGAGGATCGACTCACACCACGGTGGCACGTGGGACAGCCCTGTGGGAAAGCCTCGAGGGAAAGCCTCGAGGGAAAACCACAGATCCTTTGATCCACGCGACGGGAAGCGTGACATTGCTGCTACAGCCTGGAAGGAAAGCGCACGTGCATGCCCCCACTCGAGAAGAGGCCTGACTCCCTTGGGGAGACTGCAGAAGTACCCAAAGATCCATGTCAGCCCCTGAGAGGAATCCTCGGTTCCGGCCCTGACTCCACACAAGGTTTTTGGCCCTGGTATCAACGGGAGAGGAATCTCGAGAGGCCCCCTAGCAACTCGCATGGGGACTGGCCTCTCCTGAGGCCACCAGGGCGGGTCCCTGAGGTCCCCGTCGTAACTCGAGAACACCTGCCGCAACTCGAGAAAATCCAGGAAGTTCTCCCTTCCAGGCGAGATGAGGCCTATTTCCGATGAGGCGTCTGGAGACTAATGACACCTAACCTCTGGAACTTCGAAAGTGTCTTTCACACCCTTGCTGCAACTCAAGAAGTTCACCGCCATACCCGTCTCCACTCGAGAGGAAGCACGATGGACCCGCCAACATCCAGAGGAGCCCCGTTTCCCCCTCGGAGCTCGAGATGAGGGATCCTTTCCCTGCTTTCAACGGGAAAGAATTCCCGGCGTTCCCGTCGCATCTCAAGAGGAGGCACTCTCAACAGGAAAGGCGAGAGGAACTCCATGGTCGTACCACCATTCCAAGAGTCCCCCAGATGTCTCAGTCCATTCCAGAGGAACCTCTTTGCCCTGCACTGGCTCATCTTTCACGCCGAGGATCGACTCACACCACGGTGGCACGTGGGACAGCCCTGTGGGAAAGCCTCGAGGGAAAGCCTCGAGGGAAAACCACAGATCCTTTGATCCACGCGACGGGAACCATGACATTGCTGCTACAGCCTGGAAGGAAAGCGCACGTGCATGCTCCCACTCGAGACGAGGCCTGAATCCCCTGGGGAGACTCCAGAAGTACCCAAAAATCCATTTCAGCGCCTGAGAGGAATCCTCGGTTCCGGCCCTGACTCCACACAAGGTTTTTGGCCCCGGTATCGACGGGAGAGGAATCCCGAGAGGCCCCCTAGCAACTCGCATGGGGACTGGCCTCTCCTGAGGCCACCAGGGCGGGTCCCTGAGGACCCCGTCGTAACTCGGGAACACCTGCCGCAACTCGAGAAAATCCAGGAAGTTCTCCCTTCCAGGAGAGATGAAGCCTATTTCCGATGAGGAGTCCGGAGACTAATGACACCTAACCTCTGGAACTTCGCAAGGGTCTTTCACACCCTTGCTGCAACTCAAGAAGTTCACCGCCATACCCGTCTCCACTCGAGAGGAAACACGATGGTCCCGCCCACATCCAGAGGAGCCCCGTTTCCCCCTAGTAGCTCGAGATATGGGATCCTTTCCCTGCTTTCAACTGGAAAGAATTCCCGGCGTTCCCATCGCATCTCAAGAGGAGGCACTCTCAACAGGAAAGGCGAGAGGAACTCCATTGTCGTACCACCATTCCAAGAGTCCCCCAGATGTCTCATTCCATTCCAGAGGAACCTGTTTGCCCTGCATTGGCTCATCTTTCACGCCGAGGAACGACTCACACCACGGTGGCACTAGGGACAGCCCTGTGGGAAAGCCTCGAGGGAGAACCACAGATCCTTTGATCCACGCGACGGGAAGCGTGACATTGCTTCTACAGTGTGGAAGGAAAGCGCACGTGCATGACCCCACACGAGACGAGGCCTGACTCCCCTGGGGAGACTCCAGAAGTACCCAAAGATCCATATCAGCCCCTGAGAGGAAACCTCGGTTCCGGCCCTGACTCCACACAAGGGTTTTGGCCCCAGTATCGACGGGAGAGGAATCCCGAGAGGACCCCTAGCAACTCGCTTGGGGACTGGCCTCTCCTGAGGCCACCAGGGCGGGTCCCTGAGGTCCCCGTCGTAACTCGAGAACACCTGCCGCAACTCGAGAAAATCCAGGAAGTTCTCCCTTCCAGGCGAGATGAGGCCTATTTCCGAATAGGCGTCTGGAGACTAATGACACCTAACCTCTGGAACTTCGAAAGAGTCTTTCACACCCTTGCTGCAACTCAAGAAGTTCACCGCCATACCAGTCTCCACTCGAGAGGAAGCACGATGGTCCCGCCCACATCCAGAGGAGCCCCGTTTCCCCCTCGTAGCTCGAGATGAGGGATCCTTTCCCTGCTTTCAACGGGAAAGAATTCCCGGCGTTCCCTTCGCATCTCAAGAGGAGGCACTCTCGACAGGAAAGTCGAGAGGAGCTCCATGGTCGTACCACCATTCCAAGAGTCCCCCACATGTCTCAGTCCATTCCATAGGAACCTCTTTGCCCTGCACTGGCTCATCTTTCACGCCGAGGATCGACTCACACCATGGTGGCGCGTGACACAGCCCTGTGGCAAAGCCTCGAGGGAAAGCCTCGAGGGAAAACCACAGATCCTTTGATCCACGCGACGGGAAGCGTGACATTGCTGCTACAGCCTGGAAGGAAAGCGCACGTGCATGCCCCCACTCGAGACGAGGCCTGACTCCCTTGGGGAGACTGCAGAAGTACCCAAAGATCCATGTCAGCCCCTGAGAGGAATCCTCGGTTCCGGCCCTGACTCCACACAAGGATTTTGGCCCTGGTATCAACCGGAGAGGAATCCCGAGAGGCCCCCTAGCAACTCGCATGGGGACTGGCCTCTCCTGAGGCCACCAGGGCGGGTCCCTGAGGTCCCCGTCGTAACTCGGGAACACCTGCCGCAACTCGAGAAAATCCAGGAAGTTCTCCCTTCCAGGCGAGATGAGGCCTATTTCCGATGAGGCGTCTGGAGACTAATGACACCTAACCTCTGGAACTTCGAAAGGGTCTTTCACACCCTTGCTGCAACTCAAGAAGTTCACCGCCATACCCGTCTCCACTCGAGAGGAAGCACGATGCACCTGCCAACATTCAGAGGAGCCCCGTTTCCCCCTCGGATCTCGAGATGAGGGATCCTTTCCCTGCTTTCAACGGGAAAGAATTCCCGGCGTTCCCGTCGCATCTCAAGAGGAGGCACTCTCAACAGGAAAGGCGAGAGGAACTCCATGGTCGTACCACCATTCCAAGAGTCCCCCAGATGTCTCAGTCCATTCCAGAGGAACCTCTTTGCCCTGCACTGGCTCATCTTTCACGCCGAGGATCGACTCACACCACGGTGGCACGTGGGACAGCCCTGTGGGAAAGCCTCGAGGGAAAACCACAGATCCTTTGATCCACGCGACGGGAAGCGTGACATTGCTGCTACAGCCTGGAAGGAAAGCGCACGTGCATGCCCCCACTCGAGACGAGGCCTGAATCCCCTGGGGAGACTCCAGAAGTACCCAAAGATCCATTTCAGCCCCTGAGAGGAATCCTCGGTTCCGGCCCTGACTCCACACAAGGTTTTTGGCCCCGGTATCGACGGGAGAGGAATCCCGAGAGGCCCCCTAGCAACTCGCATGGGGACTGGCCTCTCCTGAGGCCACCAGGGCGGGTCCCTGAGGTCCCCGTCGTAACTCGGGAACACCTGCCGCAACTCGAGAAAATCCAGGAAGTTCTCCCTTCCAGGCGAGATGAGGCCTATTTCCGATGAGGCGTCTTCAGACTAATGACACCTAACCTCTGGAACTTCGAAAGGGTCTTTCACACCCTTGCTGCAACTCAAGAAGTTCACCGCCATACCTGTCTCCACTCTAGGGGAAGCACGATGGTCCCGCCCACATCCAGAGGAGCCCCGTTTCCCCCTCGGAGCTCGAGATGAGGGATCCTTTCCCTGCTTTCAACGGGAAAGAATTCCCGGCGTTCCCGTCGCATCTCAAGAGGAGGCACTCTCAACAGGAAAGGCGAGAGGAACTCCATGGTCGTACCACCATTCCAAGAGTCCCCCAGATGTCTCAGTCCATACCAGAGGAACCTCTTTGCCCTGCACTGGCTCATCTTTCACGCCGAGGATCGACTCACACCACGGTGGCACGTGGGACAGCCCTGTGGGAAAGCCTCGAGGGAAAGCATCGAGGGAAAACCACAGATCCTTTGCTCCACGCGACGGGAAGCGTGACATTGCTGCTACAGCCTGGAAGGAAAACGCACGTGCATGCCCCCACTCGAGACGAGGCCTGACTCCCTTGGGGAGACTGCAAAAGTACCCAAAGATCCATGTCAGCCCCTGAGAGGAATCCTCGCTTCCGGCCCTTGCTCCAAAAAATGTTTTTGGGCCCGGTATCGACGGGAGAGGAATCCCGAGAGGCCCCCTAGCAACTCGCATGGGGACTGGCCTCTCCTGAGGCCACCAGGGCGGGTCCCTGAGGTCCCCGTCGTAACTCGGGAACACCTGCCGCAACTCGAGAAAATCCAGGAAGTTCTCCCTTCCAGGCGAGATGAGGCCTATTTCCGATGAGGCGTCTGGAGACTAATGACACCTAACCTCTGGAACTTCGAAAGGGTCTTTCACACCCTTGCTGCAACTCAAGAAGTTCACCGCCATACCCGTCTCCACTCGAGAGGAAGCACGATGCACCTGCCAGCATTCAGAGGAGCCCCGTTTCCCCCTCGGATCTCGAGATGAGGGATCCTTTCCCTGCTTTCAACGGGAAAGAATTCCCGGCGTTCCCGTCGCATCTCAAGAGGAGGCACTCTCAACAGGAAAGGCGAGAGGAACTCCATGGTCGTACCACCATTCCAAGAGTCCCCCAGATGTCTCAGTCCATTCCAGAGGAACCTCTTTGCCCTGCACTGGCTCATCTTTCACGCCGAGGATCGACTCACACCACGGTGGCACGTGGGACAGCCCTGTGGGAAAGCCTCGAGGGAAAACCACAGATCCTTTGATCCACGCGACGGGAAGCGTGACATTGCTGCTACAGCCTGGAAGGAAAGCGCACGTGCATGCCCCCACTCGAGACGAGGCCTGAATCCCCTGGGGAGACTCCAGAAGTACCCAAAGATCCATTTCAGCCCCTGAGAGGAATCCTCGGTTCCGGCCCTGACTCCACACAAGGTTTTTGGCCCCGGTATCGACGGGAGAGGAATCCCGAGAGGCCCCCTAGCAACTCGCATGGGGACTGGCCTCTCCTGAGGCCACCAGGGCGGGTCCCTGAGGTCCCCGTCGTAACTCGGGAACACCTGCCGCAACTCGAGAAAATCCAGGAAGTTCTCCCTTCCAGGCGAGATGAGGCCTATTTCCGATGAGGCGTCTTGAGACTAATGACACCTAACCTCTGGAACTTCGAAAGGGTCTTTCACACCCTTGCTGCAACTCAAGAAGTTCACCGCCATACCTGTCTCCACTCTAGGGGAAGCACGATGGTCCCGCCCACATCCAGAGGAGCCCCGTTTCCCCCTCGTAGCTCGAGATGATTTATCCTTTCCCTGCTTTCAACGGGAAAGAATTCCCGGCGTTCCCGTCGCATCTCAAGAGGAGGCACTCTCAACAGGAAAGGCGAGAGGAACTCCATGGTCGTACCACCATTCCAAGAGTCCCCCAGATGTCTCAGTCCATACCAGAGGAACCTCTTTGCCCTGCACTGGCTCATCTTTCACGCCGAGGATCGACTCACACCACGGTGGCACGTGGGACAGCCCTGTGGGAAAGCCTCGAGGGAAAGCATCGAGGGAAAACCACAGATCCTTTGCTCCACGCGACGGGAAGCGTGACACTGCTGCTACAGCCTGGAAGGAAAGCGCACGTGCATGCCCCCACTCGAGACGAGGCCTGACTCCCTTGGGGAGACTGCAAAAGTACCCAAAGATCCATGTCAGCCCCTGAGAGGAATCCTCGCTTCCGGCCCTTGCTCCAAAAAATGTTTTTGGGCCCGGTATCGACGGGAGAGGAATCCCGAGAGGCCCCCTAGCAACTCGCATGGGGACTGGCCTCTCCTGAGGCCACCAGGGCGGGTCCCTGAGGTTCCCGTCGTAACTCGAGAACACCTGCCGCAACTCGAGAAAATCCAGGAAGTTCTCCCTTCCAGGCGAGATGAGGCCTATTTCCGATGAGGCGTCTGGAGACTAATGACACCTAACCTCTGGAACTTCGAAAGGGTCTTTCACACCCTTGCTGCAACTCAAGAAGTTCACCGCCATACCTGTCTCCACTCGAGAGGAAGCACGATGGTCCCGCCCACATCCAGAGGAGCCCCGTTTCCCCCTCGGAGCTCGAGATGAGGGATCCTTTCCCTGCTTTCAACGGGAAAGAATTCCCGGCGTTCCCGTCGCATCTCAAGAGGAGGCACTCTCAACAGGAAAGGCGAGAGGAACTCCATGGTCGTACCACCATTCCAAGAGTCCCCCAGATGTCTCAGTCCATTCCAGAGGAAACTCTTTGCCCTGCACTGGCTCATCTTTTACGCCGAGGATCGACTCACACCACGGTGGCACGTGGGAGAGCCCTGTGGGAAAGCCTCGAGGGAAAGCCTCGAGGGAAAACCACAGATCCTTTGATCCACGCCACGGGAAGCGTGACATTGCTGCTACAGCCTGGAAGGAAAGCGCACGTGCATGCCCCGACTCGAGACGAGGCCTGACTCCCTTGGGGACACTCCAGAAGTACCCAAAGATCCATGTCAGCCCCTGAGAGGAATCCTCGGTTCCGGCCCTGACTCCAAAAAATTCTTTTGGCCCCGGTATCGACGGGAGAGGAATCCCGAGAGGCCCCCTAGCACCTCGCATGGGGACTGGCCTCTCCTGAGGCCACCAGGGCGGGTCCCTGAGGTCCCCGTCGTAACTCGAGAACACCTGCCGCAACTCGAGAAAATCCAGGAAGTTCTCCCTTCCAGGCGAGATGAGGCCTATTTCCGATGAGGCGTCTGGAGATAAATGACACCTAACTTCTGGAAATTCGAAAGGGTCTTTCACACCCTTGCTGCAACTCAAGAAGTTCACCGCCATACCCGTCTCCACTCGGGAGGAACCACGATGGTCCCGCCCACATCCAGAGGAGTCCCGTTTCCCCCTCGTAGCTCGAGATGAGGGATCCTTTCCCTGCTTTCAACGGGAAAGAATTCCCGGCGTTCCCGTCGCATCTCAAGAGGAGGCACTCTCAACAGGAAAGGCGAGAGGAACTCCATGGTCGTACCACCATTCCAAGAGTCCCCCAGATGTCTCAGTCCATTCCAGAGGAACCTCTTTGCCCTGCAATGGCTCATCTTTCACGCCGAGGATCGACTCACACCACAGTGGCACGTGGGACAGCCCTGTGGGAAAGCCTCGAGGGAAAGCCTCGAGGGAAAACCACAGATACTTTGATCCACGCCACGGGAAGCGTGACATTGCTGCTACAGCCTGGAAGGAAACCGCAAGTGCATGCCCCCACACGAGACGAGGCCTGACTCCCCAGGGGAGACTCCAGAAGTACCCAAAGATCCATGTCAGCCCCTGAGAGGAATCCTCGGTTCCGGCCCTGACTCCACACAAGGTTTTTGGCCCCGGTATCGACGGGAGAGGAATCCCGAGAGGCCCCCTAGCAACTCGCATGGGGACTGGCCTCTCCTGAGGCCACCAGGGCGGGTGCCTGAGGTCCCCGTCGTAACTCGAGAACACCTGCCGCAACTCGAGAAAATCTAGGAAGTTCTCCCTTCCAGGCGAGATGAGGCCTATTTCCGATGAGGCGTCTGGAGACTAATGACACCTAAACTCTGGAACTTCGAAAGGGTCTTTCACACCCTTGCTGCAACTCAAGAAGTTCACCGCCATACCCGTCTCCACTCGAGAGGAAGCACGATGGTCCCGCCCACATCCAGAGGAGACCCGTTTCCCCCTCGGAGCTCGAGATGAGGGATCCTTTCCCTGCTTTCAACGGGAAAGTATTCCCGGCGATCCCGTCGCATCTCAAGAGGAGTCACTCTCCACAGGAAAGCTCAGAGGAACTCCATGGTCGTACCACCATTCCAAGAGTCCCCCAGATGTCTCAGTCCATTCCAGAGGAACCTCTTTGCCCTGCACTGGCTCATCTTTCACGCCGAGGATCGACTCACACCACGGTGGCACGTGGGACAGCCCTGTGGGAAAGCCTCGAGGGAAAGCCTCGAGGGAAAAATACAGATCCTTTGATCCACGCGACGGGAACCATGACATTGCTGCTACAGCCTGGAAGGAAAGCGCACGTGCATGCTCCCACTCGAGACGAGGCCTGAATCCCCTGGGGAGACTCCAGAAGTACCCAAAGATCCATTTCAGCCCCTGAGAGGAATCCTCGGTTCCGGCCCTGACTCCACACAAGGTTTTTGGCCCCGGTATCGACGGGAGAGGAATCCCGAGAGGCCCCCTAGCAACTCGCATGGGGACTGGCCTCTCCTGAGGCCACCAGGGCGGGTCCGTGAGGTCCCCGTCGTAACTCGGGAACACCTGCCGCAACTCGAGAAAATCCAGGAAGTTCTCCCTTGCAGGCGAGATGAGGCCTATTTCCGATGAGGCGTCTGGAGACTAATGACACCTAACCTCTGGAACTTCGAAAGGGTCTTTCACACCCTTGCTACAACTCAAGAAGTTCACCGCCATACCTGTCTCCACTCTAGAGGAAGCACGATGGTCCCGCCCACATCCAGAGGAGCCCCGTTTCCCCCTCGTAGCTCGAGATGAGGGATCCTTTCCCTGCTTTCAACCGGAAAGAATTCCCGGAGTTCCCGTCGCATCTCAAGAGGAGGCACTCTCAACAGGAAAGGCGAGAGGAACTCCATGGTTGTGCCACCATTCCAAGAGTCCCCCAGATGTCTCAGTCCATTCCAGAGGAAACTCTTTGCCATGCACTGGCTCATCTTTCACGCCGAGGATCGACTCACACCACGGTGGCACGTGGGACAGCCCTGTGGGAAAGCCTCGAGGGAAAGCCTCGAAGGAAAACCACAGACCCTTTGATCCACGCGACGGGAAGCGTGACATTGCTGCTACAGCCTGGAAGGAAAGCGCACGTGCATGCCCCCACTCGAGACGAGGCCTGTCTCCCCTGGCGAGACTCCAGAAGTACCCAAAGATCCATATTAGCCCCTGAGAGGAATCCTCGGTTCCGGCCCTGACTCCACACAAGGTTTTTGGCCCCGGTATCGACGGGAGAGGAATCCCGAGAGGCCCCCTAGCAACTAGCATGGGGACTGGCCTCTCCTGAGGCCACCAGGGCGGGTCCCTGAGGTCCCCGTCGTAACTCGAAAACACCTGCCGCAACTCGAGAAAATCCAGGAAGTTCTCCCTTCCAGGCGAGATGAGGCCTATTTCCGATGAGGCGTCTGGAGACTAATGACACCTAACCTCTGGAACTTCGAAAGGGTCTTTCACACCCTTGCTGCAACTCAAGAAGTTCACCGCCATACCCGTCTCCACTCGAGAGGAAGCACGATGGTCCCGCCCACATCCAGAGGAGCCCCGTTTCCCCCTCGGAGCTCGAGATGAGGGATCCTTTCCCTGCTTTCAACGGGAAAGAATTCCCGGCGATCCCGTCGCATCTCAAGAGGAGGCACTCTCCACAGGAAAGCCGAGAGGAACTCCATGGTCTTACCACCATACCAAGAGTCCCCCACATGTCTCAGTGCATTCCAGAGGAACCTCTTTGCCCTGCACTGGCTCATCTTTCACGCCGAGAATCGACTCACACCACGGTGGCACGTGGGACAGCCCTGTGGGAAAGCCTCGAGGGAAAGCCTCGAGGGAAAACCACAGATCCTTTGATCCACGCGACGGGAATCGTGACATTGCTGCTACAGCCTGGAAGGAAAGCGCACGTGCAAGCCCCCACTCGAGACGAGACCTGAATCCCCTGGGGAGACTCCAGAAGTACCCAAAGATCCATGTAAGCCCCTGAGAGGAATCCTCGGTTCCGGCCCTGACTCCAAAAAATTATTTTGGCCCCGGTATGGACGGGAGAGGAATCCCGAGAGGCCCCCTAGCAACTCGCATGGGGACTGGCCTCTCCTGAGGCCACCAGGGCGGGTCCCTGATGTCCCCATCGTAAGTCGAGAACCCCTGCCGCAACTCGAGAAAATCCAGGAAGTTCTCCCTTCCAGGCGAGATGAGGCCTATTTCCGATGAGGCGTCTGGAGACTAATGACACCTAACCTCTGGAACTTCGTAAGGGTCTTTCACACCCTTGCTGCAACTCAAGAAGTTCACCGCCATACCTGTCTCCACTCGAGAGGAAGCACGATGGTCCCGCCCACATCCAGAGGAGCCCCGTTTCCCCCTCGTAGCTCGAGATGAGGGATCCTTTCCCTGCTTTCAACGGGAAAGAATTCCCGGCGTTCCCGTCGCATCTCAAGAGGAGGCACTCTCAACAGGAAAGGCGAGAGGAACTCCATGGTCGTACCACCATTCCAAGAGTCCCCCAGATGTCTCAGTCCATTCCAGAGGAAACTCTTTGCCCTGCACTGGCTCATCTTTCACGCCGAGGATCGACTCACACCACGGTGGCACGTGGGACAGCCCTGTGGGAAAGCCTCGAGGGAAAGCCTCGAGGGAAAACCACAGACCCTTTGATCCACGCGACGGGAAGTGTGACATTGCTGCTACAGCCTGGAAGGAAAGCGCACATGCATGCCCCCACTCGAGACGAGGCCTGTCTCCCCTGGCGAGACTCCAGAAGTACCCAAAGATCCATATCAGCCCCTGAGAGGAATCCTCGGTTCCGGCCCTGACTTCACACAAGTTTTTGGCCCCGGTATCGACGGGAGAGGAATCCCGAGAGGCCCCCTAGCAACTCGCATGGGGACTGGCCTCTCCTGAGGCCACCAGGGCGGGTCCCTGAGGTCCCCGTCGTAACTCGGGATAACCTGACGCAACTCGAGAAAATCCAGGAAGTTCTCCCTTCCAGGCGAGATGAGGCCTATTTCCGATGAGGCGTCTGGAGACTAATGACACCTAACCTCTGGAACTTCGAAAGGGTCTTTCACACCCTTTCTGCAACTCAAGAAGTTCACCGCCATACCCGTCTCCACTCGAGAGGAAGCACGATGGTCCCGACCACATCCAGAGGAGCCCCGTTTCCCCCTCGGAGCTCGAGATGAGGGATCCTTTCCCTGCTTTCAACGGGAAAGAATTCCCGGCGTTCCCGTCGCATCTCAAGAGGAGGCACTCTCAACAGGAAAGGCGAGAGGAACTCCATGGTCGTACCACCATTCCAAGAGTCCCCCAGATGTCTCAGTCCATTCCAGAGGAACCTCTTTGCCCTGCACTGGCTCATCTTTCACGCCGAGGATCGACTCACACCACGGTGGCACGTGGGACAGCCCTGTGGGAAAGCCTCGAGGGAAAGCCTCGAGGGAAAACCACAGATCCTTTGATCCACGCGACGGGAAGCGTGACATTGCTGCTACAGCCTGGAAGGAATGCGCACGTGCATGCCCCCACTCGAGACGAGGCCTGACTCCCCTGGGGAGACTCCAGATGTACCCAAAGATCCATGGAAGCCCCTGAGAGGAATCCTCGGTTCCGGCCCTGACTTCAAAAAATTCTTTTGGCCCCGGTATCGACGGGAGAGGAATCCCGAGAGGCCCCCTAGCAACTCGCATGGGGACTGGCCTCTCCTGAGGCCACCAGGGCGGGTCCCTGAGGTCCCCGTCGTAACTCGAGAACCCCTGCCGCAACTCGAGAAAATCCAGGAAGTTCTCCCTTCCAGGCGAGATGAGGCCTATTTCCGATGAGGCGTCTGGAGACTAATGACACCTAACCTCTGGAACTTCGAAAGGGTCTTTCACACCCTTGCTGCAACTCAAGAAGTTCACCGCCATACCTGTCTCCACTCGAGTGGAAGCACGATGGTCCCGCCCACATCCAGAGGAGCCCCGTTTCCCCCTCGTAGCTCGAGATGAGGGATCCTTTCCCTGCTTTCAACGGGAAAGAATTCCCGGCGTTCCCGTCGCATCTCAAGAGGAGGCACTCTCAACAGGAAAGGCGAGAGGAACTCCATGGTCGTACCACCATTCCAAGAGTCCCCCAGATGTCTCAGTCCATTCCAGAGGAAACTCTTTGCCCTGCACTGGCTCATCTTTTACGCCGAGGATCGACTCACACCACGGTGGCACGTGGGACAGCCCTGTGGGAAAGCCTCGAGGGAAAGCCTCGAGGGAAAACCACAGACCCTTTGATCCACGCGACGGGAAGCGTGACATTGCTGCTACAGCCTGGAAGGAAAGCGCACGTGCATGCCCCCACTCGAGACGAGGCCTGTGTCCCCTGGCGAGACTCCAGAAGTACCCAAAGATCCATATCAGCCCCTGAGAGGAATCCTCGGTTCCGGCCCTGACTTCACACAAGTTTTTGGCCCCGGTATCGACGGGAGAGGAATCCCGAGAGGCCCCCTAGCAACTCGCATGGGGACTGGCCTCTCCTGAGGCCACCAGGGCGGGTCCCTGAGGTCCCCGTCGTAACTCGAGAACACCTGCCGCAACTCGAGAAAATCCAGGAAGTTCTCCCTTCCAGGCGAGATGAGGCCTATTTCCGATGAGGCGTCTGGAGATAAATTACACCTAACTTCTGGAAATTCGAAAGGGTCTTTCACACCCTTGCTGCAACTCAAGAAGTTCACCGCCATACCCGTCTCCACTCGGGAGGAACCACGATGGTCCCGCCCACATCCAGAGGAGTCCCGTTTCCCCCTCGTAGCTCGAGATGAGGGATCCTTTCCCTGCTTTCAACGGGAAAGAATTCCCGGCGTTCCCGTCGCATCTCAAGAGGAGGCACTCTCAACAGGAAAGGCGAGAGGAACTCCATGGTCGTACCACCATTCCAAGAGTCCCCCAGATGTCTCAGTCCATTCCAGAGGAACCTCTTTGCCCTGCACTGGCTCACCTTTCACGCCGAGGATCGACTCACACCACGGTGGCACGTGGGACAGCCCTGTGGGAAAGCCTCTAGGGAAAGCTTCGAGGGAAAAACACAGATCCTTTGATCCACACGACGGGAAGCGTGACATTGCTGCTACAGCCTGGAAGGAAAGCGCACGTGCATGCCCCCACTCGAGACGAGGCCTGACTCCCCTGGGGAGACTCCAGAAGTACCCAAAGATCCATGTAAGCCCCTGAGAGGAATCCTCGGTTCCGGCCCTGACTCCAAAAAATTCTTTTGGCCCCGGTATCGACGGGAGAGGAATCCCGAGAGGCCCCCTAGCAACTCGCATGGGACTGGCCTCTCCTGAGGCCACCAGGGCGTGTCCCTGAGGTCCCCGTCGTAACTCGAGAACACCTGCCGCAACTCGAGAAAATCCAGGAAGTTCTCCCTTCCAGGCGAGATGAGGCCTATTTCCGATGAGGCGTCTGGAGACTAATGACACCTAACCTCTGGAACTTCGAAAGGGTCTTTCACACCCTTGCTGCAACTCAAGAAGTTCACCGCCATACCTGTCTCCACTCGAGAGGAAGCACGATGGTCCCGCCCACATCCAGAGGAGCCCCGTTTCCCCCTCGTAGCTCGAGATGAGGGATCCTTTCCCTGCTTTCAACAGGAAAGAATTCCCGGCGTTCCCGTCGCATCTCAAGAGGAGGCACTCTCAACAGGAAAGGCGAGAGGAACTCCATGGTCGTACCACCATTCCAAGAGTCCCCCAGATGTCTCAGTCCATTCCAGAGGAAACTCTTTGCCCTGCACTGGCTCATCTTTCACGCCGAGGATCGACTCACACCACGGTGGCACGTGGGAGAGCCCTGTGGGAAAGCCTCGAGGGAAAGCCTCGAGGGAAAACCACAGACCCTTTGATCCACGCGACGGGAAGCGTGACATTGCTGCTACAGCCTGGAAGGAAATCGCACGTGCATGCCCCCACTCGAGACGAGGCCTGTCTCCCCTGGCGAGACTCCAGAAGTACCCAAAGATCCATATCAGCCCCTGAGAGGAATCCTCGGTTCCGGCCCTGACTCCACACAAGTTTTTGGCCCCGGTATCGACGGGAGAGGAATCCCGAGAGGCCCCCTAGCAACTCGCATGGGGACTGGCCTCTCCTGAGGCCACCAGGGCGGGTCCCTGAGGTCCCCGTCGTAACTCGGGATAACCTGCCGCAACTCGAGAAAATCCAGGAAGTTCTCCCTTCCAGGCGAGATGAGGCCTATTTCCGATGAGGCGTCTGGAGACTAATGACACCTAAACTATGAAACTTCGAAAGGGTCTTTCACACCCTTGCTGCAACTCAAGAAGTTCACCGCCATACCTGTCTCCACTCGAGAGGAAGCACGATGGTCCCGCCCACATCCAGAGGAGCCCCGTTTCCCCCTCGGAGCTCGAGATGAGGGATCCTTTCCCTGCTTTCAAGGGGAAAGTATTAGCGGCGTTCCCGTCGCATCTCAATAGGAGGCACTCTCAACAGGAAAGGCGAGAGGAACTCCATGGTCGTACCACCATTCCAAGAGTCCCCCAGATGTCTCAGTCCATTCCAGAGGAACCTCTTTGCCCTGCACTGGCTCATCTTTCACGCCGAGGATCGACTCACACCACGGTGGCACGTGGGACAGCCCTGTGGGAAAGCCTCGAGGGAAAGCCTCGAGGGAAAACCACAGATCCTTTGATCCACGCGGCGGGAAGCGTGACATTGCTGCTACAGCCTGGAAGGAATGCGCACGTGCATGCCCCCACTCGAGACGAGGCCTGACTCCCCTGGGGAGACTCCAGATGTACCCAAAGATACATGTCAGCCCCTGAGAGGAATCCTCGGTTCCGGCCCTGACTCCACACAAGGTTTTTGGCCCCGGTATCGACGGGAGAGGAATCCCGAGAGGCCCCCTAGCAACTCGCATGGGGATTGGCCTCTCCTGAGGCCACCAGGGCGGGTCCTTGAGGTCCCCGTCGTAACTCGAGAACACCTGCCGCAACTCGAGAAAATCCAGGAAGTTCTCCCTTCCAGGCGAGATGAGGCCTATTTCCGATGAGGCGTCTGGAGACTAATGACACCTAACCTCTGGAACTTCGAAAGGGTCTTTCACACCCTTTCTGCAACTCAAGAAGTTCACCGCCATGCCCGTCTCCACTCGAGAGGAAGCACGATGGTCCCGCCCACATCCAGAGGAGCCCCGTTTCCCCCTCGGAGCTCGAGATGAGGGATCCTTTCCCTGCTTTCAACGGGAAAGAATTCCCGGCGTTCCCGTCGCATCTCAAGAGGAGACACTCTCAACAGGAAAGGCGAGAGGAACTCCATGGTCGTACCACCATTCCAAGAGTCCCCCAGATGTCTCAGTCCATTCCAGAGGAACCTCTTTGCCCTGCACTGGCTCATCTTTCACGCCGAGGATCGACTCACACCACGGTGGCACGTGGGACAGCCCTGTGGGAAAGCCTCTAGGGAAAGCTTCGAGGGAAAACCACAGATCCTTTGATCCACGCGACGGGAAGCGTGACATTGCTGCTAAAGCCTGGAAGGAAAGCGCACGTGCATGCCCCCACTCGAGACGAGGCCTGACTCCCCTGGGGAGACTCCAGAAGTACCCGAAGATCCATGTAAGCCCCTGAGAGGAATCCTCGGTTCCGGCCCTGACTCCACACGAGGTTTTTGGCCCCGGTATCGACGGGAGAGGAATCCCGAGAGGCCCCCTAGCAACTCGCATGGGGACTGGCCTCTCCTGAGGCCACCAGGGCGGGTCCCTGAGGTCCCCGTCGTAAGTCGAGAACCCCTGCCGCAACTCGAGAAAATCCAGGAAGTTCTCCCTTCCAGGCGAGATGAGGCCTATTTCCGATGAGGCGTCTGGAGACTAATGACACCTAACCTCTGGAACTTCGAAAGGGTCTTTCACACCCTTGCTGCAACTCAAGAAGTTCACCGCCATACCTGTCTCCACTCGAGAGGAAGCACGATGGTCCCGCCCACATCTAGAGGAGCCCCGTTTCCCCCTCGTAGCTCGAGATGAGGGATCCTTTCCCTGCTTTCAACGGGAAAGAATTCCCGGCGTTCCCGTCGCATCTCAAGAGGAGGCACTCTCAACAGGAAAGGCGAGAGGAACTCCATGGTCGTACCACCATGCCAAGAGTCCCCCAGATGTCTCAGTCCATTCCAGAGGAAACTCTTTGCCCTGCACTGGCTCATCTTTCACGCCGAGGATCGACTCACACCACGGTGGCACGTGGGACAGCCCTGTGGGAAAGCCTCGAGGGAAAGCCTCGAGGGAAAACCACAGACCCTTTGATCCAAACGACGGGAAGCGTGACATTGCTGCTACAGCCTGGAAGGAAAGCGCACATGCATGCCCCCACTCGAGACGAGGCCTGTCTCCCCTGGCGAGACTCCAGAAGTACCCAAAGATCCATATCAGCCCCTGAGAGGAATCCTCGGTTCCGGCCCTGACTTCACACAAGTTTTTGGCCCCGGTATCGACGGGAGAGGAATCCCGAGAGGCTCCCTAGCAACTCGCATGGGGACTGGCCTCTCCTGAGGCCACCAGGGCGGGTCCCTGAGGTCCCCGTCGTAACTCGAGAACACCTGCCGCAACTCGAGAAAATCCAGGAAGTTCTCCCTTCCAGGCGAGATGAGGCCTATTTCCGATGAGGCGTCTGGAGACTAATGACACCTAACCTCTGGAACTTCGAAAGGGTCTTTCACACCCTTTCTGCAACTCAAGAAGTTCACCGCCATGCCCGTCTCCACTCGAGAGGAAGCACGATGGTCCCGCCCACATCCAGAGGAGCCCCGTTTCCCCCTCGGAGCTCGAGATGAGGGATCCTTTCCCTGCTTTCAACGGGAAAGAATTCCCGGCGTTCCCGTCGCATCTCAAGAGGAGGCACTCTCAACAGGAAAGGCGAGAGGAACTCCATGGTCGTACCACCATTCCAAGAGTCCCCCAGATGTCTCAGTCCATTCCAGAGGAACCTCTTTGCCCTGCACTGGCTCACCTTTCACGCCGAGGATCGACTCACACCACCGTGGCACGTGGGACAGCCCTGTGGGAAAGCCTCTAGGGAAAGCTTCGAGGGAAAACCACAGATCCTTTGATCCACGCGACGGGAAGCGTGACATTGCTGCTACAGCCTGGAAGGAAAGCGCACGTGCATGCCCCCACTCGAGACGAGGCCTGACTCCCCTGGGGAGACTCCAGAAGTACCCAAAGATCCATGTAAGCCCCTGAGAGGAATCCTCGGTTCCGGCCCTGACTCCAAAAAATTCTTTTGGCCCCGGTATCGACGGGAGAGGAATCCCGAGAGGCCCCCTAGCAACTCGCATGGGGACTGGCTTCTCCTGAGGCCACCAGGGCGTGTCCCTGAGGTCCCCGTCGTAACTCGAGAACACCTGCCGCAACTCGAGACAATCCAGGAAGTTCTCCCTTCCAGGCGAGATGAGGCCTATTTCCGATGAGGCGTCTGGAGACTAATGACACCTAACCTCTGGAACTTCGAAAGGGTCTTTCACACCCTTGCTGCAACTCAAGAAGTTCACCGCCATACCTGTCTCCACTCGAGAGGAAGCACGATGGTCCCGCCCACATCCAGAGGAGCCCCGTTTCCCCCTCGTAGCTCGAGATGAGGGATCCTTTCCCTGCTTTCAACAGGAAAGAATTCCCGGCGTTCCCGTCGCATCTCAAGAGGAGGCACTCTCAACAGGAAAGGCGAGAGGAACTCCATGGTCGTACCACCATTCCAAGAGTCCCCCAGATGTCTCAGTCCATTCCAGAGGAAACTCTTTGCCCTGCACTGGCTCATCTTTCACGCCGAGGATCGACTCACACCACGGTGGCACGTGGGACAGCCCTGTGGGAAAGCCTCGAGGGAAAGCCTCGAGGGAAAACCACAGACCCTTTGATCCACGCGACGGGAAGCGTGACATTGCTGCTACAGCCTGGAAGGAAAGCGCACGTGCATGCCCCCACTCGAGACGAGGCCTGTCTCCCCTGGCGAGACTCCAGAAGTACCCAAAGATCCATATCAGCCCCTGAGAGGAATCCTCGGTTCCGGCCCTGACTCCACACAAATTTTTGGCCCCGGTATCGACGGGAGAGGAATCCCGAGAGGCTCCCTAGCAACTCGCATGGGGACTGGCCTCTCCTGAGGCCACCAGGGCGGGTCCCTGAGGTCCCCGTCGTAACTCGAGAACACCTGCCGCAACTCGAGAAAATCCAGGAAGTTCTCCCTTCCAGGCGAGATGAGGCCTATTTCCGATGAGGCGTCTGGAGACTAATGACACCTAACCTCTGGAACTTCGAAAGGGTCTTTCACACCCTTTCTGCAACTCAAGAAGTTCACCGCCATGCCCGTCTCCACTCGAGAGGAAGCACGATGGTCCCGCCCACATCCAGAGGAGCCCCGTTTCCCCCTCGGAGCTCGAGATGAGGGATCCTTTCCCTGCTTTCAACGGGAAAGAATTCCCGGCGTTCCCGTCGCATCTCAAGAGGAGGCACTCTCAACAGGAAAGGCGAGAGGAACTCCATGGTCGTACCACCATTCCAAGAGTCCCCCAGATGTCTCAGTCCATTCCAGAGGAACCTCTTTGCCCTGCACTGGCTCACCTTTCACGCCGAGGATCGACTCACACCACGGTGGCACGTGGGACAGCCCTCTGGGAAAGCCTCTAGGGAAAGCTTCGAGGGAAAACCACAGATCCTTTGATCCACGCGACGGGAAGCGTGACATTGCTGCTACAGCCTGGAAGGAAAGCGCACGTGCATGCCCCCACTCGAGACGAGGCCTGACTCCCCTGGGGAGACTCCAGAAGTACCCAAAGATCCATGTAAGCCCCTGAGAGGAATCCTCGGTTCCGGCCCTGACTCCAAAAAATTCTTTTGGCCCCGGTATCGACGGGAGAGGAATCCCGAGAGGCCCCCTAGCAACTCGCATGGGGACTGGCCTCTCCTGAGGCCACCAGGGCGTGTCCCTGAGGTCCCCGTCGTAACTCGAGAACACCTGCCGCAACTCGAGAAAATCCAGGAAGTTCTCCCTTCCAGGCGAGATGAGGCCTATTTCCGATGAGGCGTCTGGAGACTAATGACACCTAACCTCTGGAACTTCGAAAGGGTCTTTCACACCCTTGCTGCAACTCAAGAAGTTCACCGCCATACCTGTCTCCACTCGAGAGGAAGCACGATGGTCCCGCCCACATCCAGAGGAGCCCCGTATCCCCCTCGGAGCTCGAGATGAGGGATCCTTTCCCTGCTTTCAACAGGAAAGAATTCCCGGCGTTCCCGTCGCATCTCAAGAGGAGGCACTCTCAACAGGAAAGGCGAGAGGAACTCCATGGTCGTACCACCATTCCAAGAGTCCCCCAGATGTCTCAGTCCATTCCAGAGGAAACTCTTTGCCCTGCACTGGCTCATCTTTCACGCCGAGGATCGACTCACACCACGGTGGCACGTGGGACAGCCCTGTGGGAAAGCCTCGAGGGAAAGCCTCGAGGGAAAACCACAGACCCTTTGATCCACGCGACGGGAAGTGTGACATTGCTGCTACAGCCTGGAAGGAAAGCGCACGTGCATGCCCCCACTCGAGACGAGGCCTGTCTCCCCTGGCGAGACTCCAGAAGTACCCAAAGATCCATATCAGCCCCTGAGAGGAATCCTCGGTTCCGGCCCTGACTCCACACAAATTTTTGGCCCCGGTATCGACGGGAGAGGAATCCCGAGAGGCCCCCTAGCAACTCGCATGGGGACTGGCCTCTCCTGAGGCCACCAGGGCGGGTCCCTGAGGTCCCCGTCCTAACTCGGGATAACCTGCCGCAACTCGAGAAAATCCAGGAAGTTCTCCCTTCCAGGCGAGATGAGGCCTATTTCCGATGAGGCGTCTGGAGACTAATGACACCTAAACTCTGGAACTTCGAAAGGGTCTTTCACACCCTTGCTGCAACTCAAGAAGTTCACCGCCATACCCGTCTCCACTCTAGAGGAAGCACGATGGTCCCGCCCACATCCAGAGGAGCCCCGTTTCCCCCTCCTAGCTCGAGATGAGCGATCCTTTCCCTGCTTTCAACGGGAAAGAATTCCCGGCGTTCCCGTCGCATCTCAAGAGGAGGCACTCTCAACAGGAAAGGCGAGGGGAACTCCATGGTCGTACCACCATTCCAAGAGTCCCCCAGATGTCTCAGTCCATTTCAGAGGAACCTCTTTGCCCTGCACTGGCTCATCTTTCACGCCGAGGATCGACTCACACCACGGTGGCACGTGGGACAGCCCTGTGGGAAAGCCTAGAGGGAAAGCCTCGAGGGAAAAGCACAGATCCTTTGATCCACGCGATGGGAAGCGTGACATTGCTGCTACAGCCTGGAAGGAAAGCGCACGTGCATGCACCCACTCGAGATAAGGCCTGTCTCCCCTGGCGAGACTCCAGAAGTACCCAAAGATCCATATCAGCCCGTGAGAGGAATCCTCGGTTCCGGCCCTGACTCCACACAAGGTTTTTGGCCCGGGTATCGACGGGAGAGGAATCCCGAGAGGCCCCCTAGCAACTCGCATGGGGACTGGCCTCTCCTGAGGTCACCAGGGCGGGTCCCTGAGGTCCCCGTCGTAACTCGAGAACACCTGCCTCAACTCGAGAAAATCCAGGAAGTTCTCCCTTCCAGGCGAGATGAGGCCTATTTCCGATGAGGCGTCTGGAGACTAATGACACCTAACCTCTGGAACTTCGAAAGGGTCTTTCACACCCTTGCTGCAACTCAAGAAGTTCACCGCCATACCCGTCTCCACTCGAGAGGAAGCACGATCGTCCCGCCCACATCCAGAGGAGCCCCCTTTCCCCCTCCTAGCTCGAGATGAGCGATCCTTTCCCTGCTTTCAACGGGAAAGAATTCCCGGCGTTCCCGTCGCATCTCAAGAGGAGGCACTCTCAACAGGAAAGGCGAGAGGAACTCCATGGTCTTACCACCATTCCAAGAGTCCCCCAGATGTCTCAGTCCATTCCAGAGGAACCTCTTTGCCCTGCACTGGCTCATCTTTCACGCCGAGGATCGACTCACACCACGGTGGCACGTGGGACAGCCCTGTGGGAAAGCCTCGAGGGAAAGCCTTGAGGGAAAACCACAGATCCTTTGATCCACGCCACGGGAAGCGTGACATTGCTGCTACAGCCTGGAAGGAAAGCGCACGTGCATGCCCCCACTCGAGACGAGGCCATACTCCCATGGGGAGACTCCAGAAGTACCCAAAGATCCATGTCAGCCCCTGAGAGGAATCCTCGGTTCCGGCCGTGACTCCACACAAGGTTTTTGGCCCCGGTATCGACGGGAGAGGAATCCCGAGAGGCCCCCTAGCAACTCGCATGGGGACTGGCCTCTCCTGAGGCCACCAGGGCGGTTCCCTGAGGTCCCCGTCGTAACTCGAGAACACCTGCCGCAACTCGAGAAAATCCAGGAAGTTCTCCCTTCCAGGCGAGATGAGGCCTATTTCCGATGAGGCGTCTGGAGACTAATGACACCTAACCTCTGGAACTTCGAAAGGGTCTTTCACACCCTTGCTGCAACTCAAGAAGTTCACCGCCATACCCGTCTCCACTCGAGAGGAAGCACGATCGTCCCGCCCACATCCAGAGGAGCCCCGTTTCCCCCTCCTAGCTCGAGATGAGCGATCCTTTCCCTGCTTTCAACGGGAAAGAATTCCCGGCGTTCCCGTCGCATCTCAAAAGGAGGCACTCTCAACAGGAAATGCGAGAGGAACTTCATGGTCGTACCACCATTCCAAGAGTCCCCCAGATGTCTCAGTCCATTCCAAAGGAACCTCTTTGCCCTGCACTGGCTCATCTTTCACGCCGAGGATCGACTCACACCACGGTGGCACGTGGGACAGCCCTGTGGGAAAGCCTCGAGGGAAAGCCTCGAGGGAAAACCACAGATCCTTTGATCCACGCGATGGGAAGAGTGACATTGCTGCTACAGCCTGGAAGGAAAGCGCACGTGCATGCCCCCACTCGAGATGAGGCCTGTCTCCCCTGGCGAGACTCCAGAAGTACCCAAAGATCCATATCAGCCCGTGAGAGGAATCCTCGGTTCCGGCCCTGACTCCTCACAAGGTTTTTGGCCCGGGTATCGACGGGAGAGGAATCCCGAGAGGCCCCCTAGCAACTCGCATGGGGACTGGCCTCTCCTGAGGCCACCAGGGCGGGTCCCTGAGGTCCCCGTCGTAACTCGAGAACACCTGCCGCAACTCGAGAAAATCCAGGAAGTTCTCCCTTCCAGGCGAGATGAGGCCTATTTCCGATGAGGCGTCTGGAGACTAATGACACCTAACCTCTGGAACTTCGAAAGTGTCTTTCACACCCTTGCTGCAACTCAAGAAGTTCACCGCCATACCCGTCTCCACTCGAAGAAGCACGATCGTCCCGCCCACATCCAGAGGATCCCCCTTTCCCCCTCGTAGCTCGAGATGAGGAATCCTTTCCCTGCTTTCAATGGGAAAGAATTCCCGGCGTTCCCGTCGCATCTCAAGCGGAGGCACTCTCAACAAGAAAGGCGAGAGGAACTCCATGGTCGTACCACCATTCCAAGAGTCCCCCAGATGTCTCAGTCCATTCCAGAGGAACCTCTTTGCCCTGCACTGGCTCATCTTTCACGCAGAGGATCGACTCACACCACGGTGGCACGTGGGACAGCCCTGTGGGAAAGCCTCGAGGGAAAGCCTCGAGGGAAAACCACAGATCCTTTGATCCACGCCACGGGAAGCGTGACATTGCTGCTACAGCCTGGAAGGAAAGTGCACGTGCATGCCCCGACTCGAGACGAGGCCTGTCTCCCCTGGGGAGACTCCAGAAGTACCCAAAGATCCATGTCAGCCCCTGAGAGGAATCCTCGGTTCCGGCCCTGACTCCACACGAGGTTTTTGCCCCAGTATCGACGGGAGAGGAATTCCGAGAGGCCCCCTAGCAAGTCGCATGGGGACTGGCCTCTCCTGAGGCCACCAGGGCGGGTCCCTGAGGTCCCCGTCGTAACTCGAGAACACCTGCCGCAACTCGAGAAAATCCAGGAAGTTCTCCCTTCCAGGCGAGATGAGGCCTATTTCCGATGAGGCGTCTGGAGACTAATGACACCTAACCTCTGGAACTTCGAAAGGGTCTTTCACACCCTTGCTGCAACTCAAGAAGTTCACCGCCATACCCGTCTCCACTCGAGAGGAAGCACGATAGTCCCGCCCACATCCAGAGGAGCCCCGTTTCCCCCTCGTAGCTCGAGATGAGGGATCCTTTCCCTGCTTTCAACGGGAAAGAATTCCCGGCGTTCCCGTCACATCTCAAGAGGAGGCACTCTCAACAGGAAAGGCGAGAGGAACTCCATGGTCGTACCACCATTCCAAGAGTCCCCCAGATGTCTCAGTCCATTCCAGAGGAACCTCTTTCCCTGCACTGGCTCATCTTTCACGCCGAGGATCGACTCACACCACGGTGGCACGTGGGACAGCCCTGTGGGAAAGCCTCGAGGGAAAACCACAGATCCTTTGATCCACGCGATGGGAAGCGTGACATTGCTGTTACAGCCTGGAAGGAAAGCGCACGTGCATGCTCCCACTCGAGATGAGGCCTGTCTCCCCTGGCGAGACTCCAGAAGTACCCAAAGATACATATCAGCCCCTGAAAGGAATCCTCGGTTCCGGCCCTAACTCCACACAAGGTTTTTGGCCCCGGTATCGATGGGAGAGGAATCCCGAGAGGCCCCCTAGCAACTCGCATGGGGACTGGCCTCTCCTGAGGCCACCAGGGCGGGTCCCTGAGGTCCCCGTCGTAACTCGAGAACACCTGCCGCAACTCGAGAAATTCCAGGAAGTTCCCCCTTCCAGGCGAGATGAGGCCTATTTCCGATGAGGCGTCTGGAGACTAATGACACCTAACCTCTGGAACTTCGAAAGGGTCTTTCACACCCTTGCTGCAACTCAAGAAGTTCACCGCCATACCCGTCTCCACTCGAGAGGAAGCACGATCGTCCCGCCCACATCCAGAGGAGCCCCCTTTCCCCCTCGTAGCTCGAGATGAGGAATCCTTTCCCTGCTTTCAAAGGGAAAGAATTCCCGGCGTTCCCGTCACATCTCAAGCGGAGGCACTCTCAACAGGAAAGGCGAGAGGAACTCCATGGTCGTACCACCATTCCAAGAGTCCCCCAGATGTCTCAGTCCATTCCAGAGGAAGCTCTTTGCCCTGCACTGGCTCATCTTTCACGCCGAGGATCGACTCACACCACGGTGGCACGTGGGACAGCCCTGTGGGAAAGCCTCGAGGGAAAGCCTCGAGGGAAAACCACAGATCCTTTGATCCACGCCACGGGAAGCGTGACATTGCTGCTACAGCCTGGAAGGAAAGTGCACGTGCATGCCCCGACTCGAGACGAGGCCTGACTCCCCTGGGGAGACTCCAGAAGTACCCAAAGATCCATGTCAGCCCCTGAGAGGAATCCTCGGTTCCGGCCCTGACTCCACACAAGGTTTTTGGCCCCGGTATCGACGGGAGAGGAATCCCGAGAGGCCCCCTAGCAAGTCGCATGGGGACTGGCCTCTCCTGAGGCCACCAGGGCGGGTCCCTGAGGTCCCCGTCGTAACTCGAGAACACCTGCCGCAACTCGAGAAAATCCAGGAAGTTCTCCCTTCCAGGCGAGATGAGGCCTATTTCCGATCCGGCGTCTGGAGACTAATGACACCTAACCTCTGGAACTTCGAAAGGGTCTTTCACACCCTTGCTGCAACTCAAGAAGTTCACCGCCATACCCGTCTCCACTCGAGAGGAAGCACGATGGTCCCGCCCACATCCAGAGGAGCCCCGTTTCCCCCTCGTAGCTCGAGATGAGGGATCCTTTCCCTGCTTTCAACGGGAAAGAATTCCCGGTGTTCCCGTCCCATCTCAAGAGGAGGCACTCTCAACAGCAAAGGCGAGAGGAACTCCATGGTCGTACCACCATTCCAAGAGTCCCCCAGATGTCTCAGTCCATTCCAGAGGAACCTCTTTGCCCTGCACTGGCTCATCTTTCACGCCGAGGATCGACTCACACCACGGTGGCACGTGGGACAGCCCTGTGGGAAAGCCTCGAGGGAAAGCCTCGAGGGAAAACCACAGATCCTTTGATCCACGCGACGGGAAGCGTGACATTGCTGCTACAGCCTGGAAGGAAAGTGCACGTGCATGCCCCGACTCGAGACGAGACCTGTCTCCCCTGGCGAGACTCCAGAAGTACCCAAAGATCCATATCAGCCCCTGAGAGGAATCCTCGGTTCGGGCCCTGACTCCACACAAGGTTTTTGGCCCCGGTATCGACGGGAGAGGAATCCCGAGAGGCCCCCTAGCAACTCGCATGGGGACTGGCCTCTCCTGAGGCCACCAGGGCGGGTCCCTGAGGTCCCCGTCGTAACTCGAGAACACCTGCCGCAACTCGAGATATTCCAGGAAGTTCCCCCTTCCAGGCGAGATGAGGCCTATTTCCGATGAGGCGTCTGGAGACTAATGACACCTAACCTCTGGAACTTCGAAAGGGTCTTTCACACCCTTGCTGCAACTCAAGAAGTTCACCGCCATACCCGTCTCCACTCGAGAGGAAGCACGATCGTCCCGCCCACATCCAGAGAAGCCCCCTTTCCCCCTCGTAGCTCGAGATGAGGGATCCTTTCCCTGCTTTCAACGGGAAAGAATTCCCGGCGTTCCCGTTGCATCTCAAGAGGAGGCACTCTCAACAGGAAAGGCGAGAGGAACTCCATGGTCGTACCACCATTCCAAGAGTCCCCCAGATGTCTCAGTCCATTCCAGAGGAAGCTCTTTGCCCTGCACTGGCTCATCTTTCACGCCGAGGATCGACTCACACCGCGGTGGCACGTGGGACAGCCCTGTGGGAAAGCCTCGAGGGAAAGCCTCGAGGGAAAACCACAGATCCTTTGATCCACGCGACGGGAAGCGTGACATTGCTGCTACAGCCTGGAAGGAAAGTGCACGTGCATGCCCCGACTCGAGACGAGGCCTGACTCCCCTGAGGAGACTCCAGAAGTACCCAAAGATCCATGTCAGCCCCTGAGAGGAATCCTCGGTTCCGGCCCTGACTCCACACAAGGTTTTTGGCCCCGGTATTGACGGGAGAGGAATCCCGAGAGGCCCCCTAGCAACTCGCATGGGGACTGGCCTCTCCTGAGGCCACCAGGGCGGGTCCCTGAGGTCCCCGTCGTAACTCGAGAACACCTGCCGCAACTCGAGAAAATCCAGGAAGTTCTCCCTTCCAGGCGAGATGAGGCCTATTTCCGATGAGGCGTCTGGAGACTAATGACACCTAACCTCTGGAACTTCGAAAGGGTCTTTCACACCCTTGTTGCAACTCAAGAAGTTCACCGCCATACCCGTCTCCACTCGAGAGGAAGCACGATCGTCCCGCCCACATCCAGAGGAGCCCCCTTTCCCCCTCGTAGCTCGAGATGAGGAATCCTTTCCCTGCTTTCAATGGGAAAGAATTCCCGGCGTTCCCGTCGCATTTCAAGCGGAGGCACTCTCAACAGGAAAGGCGAGAGGAACTCCATGGTCGTACCACCATTCCAAGAGTCCCCCAGATGTCTCAGTCCATTCCAGAGGAACCTCTTTGCCCTGCACTGGCTCATCTTTCACGCCGAGGATCGACTCACACCACGGTGACACGTGGGACAGCCCTGTGTGAAAGCCTCGAGGGAAAGCTTCGAGGGAAAACCACAGATCCTTTGATCCACGCCACGGGAAGCGTGACATTGCTGCTACAGCCTGGAAGGAAAGTGCACGTGCATGCCCCGACTCGAGACGAGGCCTGACTCCCCTGGGGAGACTCCAGAAGTACCCAAAGATCCATGTCAGCCCCTGAGAGGAATCCTCGGTTACGGCCCTGACTCCACACAAGGTTTTTGGCCCCGGTATCGACGGGAGAGGAATCCCGAGAGGCCCCCTAGCAACTCGCATGGGGACTGGCCTCTCCTGAGGCCACCAGGGCGGGTCCCTGAGGTCCCCGTCTTAACTCGAGAACACCTGCCGCAACTCGAGATATTCCAGGAAGTTCCCCCTTCCAGGCGAGATGAGGCCTATTTCCGATGAGGCGTCTGGAGACTAATGACACCTAACCTCTGGAACTTCGAAAGGGTCTTTCACACCCTTGCTGCAACTCAAGAAGTTCACCGCCATACCCGGCTCCACTCGAGAGGAAGAACGATCGTCCCGCCCACATCCAGAGGAGCCCACTTTCCCCCTCGTAGCTCGAGATGAGGAATCCTTTCCCTGCTTTCAATGGGAAAGAATTCCCGGCGTTCCCGTCGCATCTCAAGCGGAGGCACTCTCAACAGGAAAGGCGAGAGGAACTCCATGGTCGTACCACCATTCCAAGAGTCCCCCAGATGTCTCAGTCCATTCCAGAGGAAGCTCTTTGCCCTGCACTGGCTCATCTTTCACGCCGAGGATCGACTCACACCACAGTGGCACGTGGGACAGCCCTGTGGGAAAGCCTCGAGGGAAAGCCTCGAGGGAAAACCACAGATCCTTTGATCCACGCCACGGGAAGCGTGACATTGCTGCTACAGCCTGGAAGGAAAGTGCACGTGCATGCCCCGACTCGAGACGAGGCCTGACTCCCCTGGGGAGACTCCAGAAGTACCCAAAGATCCATGTCAGCCCCTGAGAGGAATCCTCGGTTCAGGCCCTGACTCCACACAAGGTTTTTGGCCCCGGTATCGGCGGGAGAGGAATCCCGAGAGGCCCCCTAGCAACTCGCATGGGGACTGGCCTCTCCTGAGGCCACCAGGGCGGGTCCCTGAGGTCCCCGTAGTAACTCGAGAACACCTGCCACAACTCGAGAAATTCCAGGAAGTTCCCCCTTCCAGGCGAGATGAGGCCTATTTCCGATGAGACGTCTGGAGACTAATGATACCTAACCTCTGGAACTTCGAAAGGGTCTTTCACACCCTTGCTGCAACTTAAGAAGTTCACCGCCATACCCGGCTCCACTCGAGAGGAAGCACGATCGTCCCGCCCACATCCAGAGGAGCCCCCTTTCCCCCTCGTAGCTCGAGATGAGGAATCCTTTCCCTGCTTTCAATGGGAAAGAATTCCCGGCGTTCCCGTCGCATCTCAAGCGGAGGCACTCTCAACAGGAAAGGCGAGAGGAACTCCATGGTCGTACCACCATTCCAAGAGTCCCCCAGATGTCTCATTCCATTCCAGAGGAAGCTCTTTGCCCTGCACTGGCTCATCTTTCACGCCGAGGATCGACTCACACCACGGTGGCACGTGGGACAGCCCTGTGGGAAAGCCTCGAGGGAAAGCCTCGAGGGAAAACCACAGATCCTTTGATCCACGCCACGGGAAGCGTGACATTGCTGCTACAGCCTGGAAGGAAAGCGCACGTGCATGCCCCCACTCGAGACGAGGCCTGACTCCCATGGGGAGACTCCAGAAGTACCCAAAGATTCATGTCAGCCCCTGAGAGGATTCCTCGGTTCCGGCCCTGACTCCACACAAGGTTTTTGGCCCCGGTATCGACGGGAGAGGAATCCCGAGAGGCCCCCTAGCAACTCGCATGGGGACTGGCCTCTCCTGAGGCCACCAGGGCGGGTCCCTGAGGTCCCCGTCGTAACTCGAGAACACCTGCCGCAACTCGAGATAATCCAGGAAGTTCTCCCTTCCAGGCGAGATGAGGCCTATTTCCGATGAGGCGTCTGGAGACTAATGACACCTAAACTCTGGAACTTCGAAAGGGTCTTTCACACCCTTGCTGCAACTCAAGAAGTTCACCGCCATACCCGTCTCCACTCTAGAGGAAGCACGATGGTCCCGCCCACATCCAGAGGAGCCCCGTTTCCCCCTCCTAGCTCGAGATGAGCGATCCTTTCCCTGCTTTCAACGGGAAAGAATTCCCGGCGTTCCCGTCGCATCTCAAGAGGAGGCACTCTCAACAGGAAAGGCGAGAGGAACTCCATGGTCGTACCACCATTCCAAGAGTCCCCCAGATGTCTCAGTCCATTCCAGAGGAACCTCTTTGCCCTGCACTGGCTCATCTTTCACTCCGAGGATCGACTCACACCATGGTGGCACGTGGGACAGCCCTGTGGGAAAGCCTCGAGGGAAAGCCTCGAGGGAAAACCACAGATCCTTTGATCCACGCGATGGGAAGCGTGACATTGCTGCTACAGCCTGGAAGGAAAGCGCACGTGCATGCCCCCACTCGAGACGAGGCCTGACTCCCATGGGGAGACTCCAGAAGGACCCAAAGATCCATGTCAGCCCCTGAGAGGAATCCTCGGTTCCGGCCCTGACTCCACACAAGGTTTTTGGCCCCGGTATCGACGGGAGAGGAATCCCGAGAGGCCCGCTAGCAACTCGCATGGGGACTGGCCTCTCCTGAGGCCACCAGGGCGGGTCCCTGAGGTCCCCGTCGTAACTCGAGAACACCTGCCGCAACTCGAGAAAATCCAGGAAGTTCTCCCTTCCAGGCGAGATGAGGCCTATTTCCGATGAGGCGTCTGGAGACTAATGACACCTAACATCTGGAACTTCGAAAGGGTCTTTCACACCCTTGCTGCAACTCAAGAAGTTCACCGCCATACCCGTCTCCACTCGAGAGGAAGCACGATAGTCCCGCCCACATCCAGAGGAGCCCCGTTTCCCCCTCGTAGCTCGAGATGAGGGATCCTTTCCCTGCTTTCAACGAGAAAGAATTCCCGGCGTTCCCGTCGCATCTCAAGAGGAGGCACTGTCAACAGGAAAGGCGAGAGGAACTCCATGGTCGTACCACCATTCCAAGAGTCCCCCAGATGTCTCAGTCCATTCCAGAGGAAGCTCTTTGCCCTACACTGGCTCATCTTTCACGCCGAGGATCGAATCACACCACGGTGGCACGTGGGACAGCCCTGTGGGAAAGCCTCGAGGGAAAGCCTCGAGGGAAAACCACAGATCGTTTGATTCACGCCACGGGAAGCGTGACATTGCTGCTACAGCCTTGAAGGAAAGCGCACGTGCATGCCCCCACTCGAGACGAGGCCTGACTCCCTTGGGGAGACTCCAGAAGTACCCAAAGATCCATGTCAGCCACTGAGAGGAATCCTCGGTTCCGGCCCTGACTCCAAACAAGGTTTTTGGCCCCGGTATCGACGGGAGAGGAATCCCGAGAGGCCCCCTAGCAACTCGCATGGGGAGTGGCCTCTCCTGAGGCCACCAGGGCGGGTCCCTGAGGTCCCCGTCGTAACTCGAGAACACCTGCCGCAACTCGAGAAGATCCAGGAAGTTCTCCCTTCCAGGCGAGATGAGGCCTATTTCCGATGAGGCGTCTGGAGACTAATGACACCTAACCTCTGGAACTTCGAAAGGGTCTTTCACACCCTTGCTGCAACTCAAGAAGTTCACCGCCATACCCGTCTCCACTCGAGAGGAAGCACGATCGTCCCGCCCACATCCAGAGGAGCCCCCTTTCCCCCTCGTAGCTCGAGATGAGGAATCCTTTCCCTGCTTTCAATGGGAAAGAATTCCCGGCGTTCCCGTCGCATCTGAAGCGGAGGCACTCTCAACAGGAAAGGAGAGAGGAACTCCATGGTCGTACCACCATTCCAAGAGTCCCCCAGATGTCTCAGTCCATTCCAGAGGAAGATCTTTGCCCTGCACTGGCTCATCTTTCACGCCGAGGATCGACTCACACCACGGTGGCACGTGGGACAGCCCTGTGGGAAAGCCTCGAGGGAAAGCCTCGAGGGAAAACCACAGATCCTTTGATCCACGCCACGGGAAGCGTGACATTGCTGCTACAGCCTGGAAGGAAAGTGCACGTGCATGCCCCGACTCGAGACGAGGCCTGACTCCCCTGGGGAGACTCCAGAAGAACCTAAAGATCCATGTCAGCCCCTGACAGGAATCCTCGTTTCCGGCCCTGACTCCACACAAGGTTTTTGGCCCCGGTATCGATGGGAGAGGAATCCCGAGAGGCCCCCTAGCAAGTCGCATGGGGACTGGCCTCTCCTGAGGCCATCAGGGCGGGTCCCTGAGGTCCCCGTCGTAACTCGAGAGCACCTGCCGCAACTCGAGAAAATCCAGGAATTTCTCCCTTCCAGGCGAGATGAGGCCTATTTCCGATGAGGCGTCTGGAGACTAATGACACCTAACCTCTGGAACTTCGAAAGGGTCTTTCACACCCTTGCTGCAACTCAAGAAGTTCACCGCCATACCCGTCTCCACTCGAGAGGAAGCACGATGGTCCCGCCCACATCCAGAGGAGCCCCGTTTCCCCCTCCTAGCTCGAGTTGAGGGATCCTTTCCCTTCTTACAACGGGAAAGAATTCCCGGCGTTCCCGTCGCATCTCAAGAGGAGGCACTCTCAACAGGAAAGGCGAGAGGAACTCCATGGTCGTACCACCATTTCAAGAGTCCGCCAGATGTCTCAGTCCATTCCAGGGGAACCTCTTTGCCCTGCACTGGCTCATCTATCACGCCGAGGATCGACTCACACCACGGTGGCACGTGGGACAGCCCTGTGGGAAAGCCTCGAGGGAAAGCCTAGAGGGAAAACCACAGATCCTTTGATCCACGCGACGGGAAGCGTGACATTGCTGCTACAGCCTGGAAGGAAAGTGCACGTGCATGCCCCCACTCGAGACGAGGCCTGTCTCCCCTGACGAGACTCCAGAAGTACCCAAAGATCCATATCAGCCCCTGAGAGGAATCCTCGGTTCCGGCTCTGAATCCACACAAGGTTTTTGGCCCCGGTATCGATGGGAGAGGAATCCCGAGAGGCCCCCTAGCAACTCGCATGGGGACTGGCCTCTCCTGAGGCCACCAGGGCGGGTCCATGAGGTCCCCGTCGTAACTCGAGAACACCTGCCGCAACTCGAGAAAATCCAGGAAGTTCTCCCTTCCAGGCGAGAAGAGGCCTATTTCCGATGAGGCGCCTGGAGACTAATGACACCTAACCTCTGGAACTTCGAAAGGGTCTTTCACACCCTTGCTGCAAATCAAGAAGTTCACCGCCATACCCGTCTCCACTCGAGAGGAAGCACGATGGTCCCGCCCACATCCAGAGGAGCCCCGTTTCCCCCTCGTAGCTCGAGATGAGGGATCCTTTCCCTGCTTTCAACGGGATAGAATTCCCGGCGTTCACGTCGCATCTCAAGAGGAGGCACTCTCAACAGGAAAGGCGAGAGGAACTCCATGGTCGTACCACCATTCCAAGAGTCCCCCAGGTGTCTCAGTCCATTCCAGAGGAACCTCTTTGCCCTGCACTGGCTCATCTTTCACGCCGAGGATCGACTCACACCACGGTGGTACGTGGGACAGCCCTGTGGGAAAGCCTCGAGGGAAAACCACAGATCCTTTGATCCACGCCTCGGGAAGCGTGACATTTCTGCTACAGCCTGGAAGGAAAGCGCACGTGCATGCCCCCACTCGAGATGAGGCCTGTCTCCCCTGGCGAGACTCCAGAAGTACCCAAAGATCCATATCAGCCCCTGAGAGGAATCCTCGGTTCCGGCCCTGACTCCACACAAGGTTTTTGGCCAAGGTATCGACGGGAGAGGAATCCCGAGAGGCCCCCTAGCAACTCGCATGGGGACTGGCCTCTCCTGAGGCCACCAGGGCGGGTCCCTGAGGTCCCCGTCGTAACTCGAGAACACCTGCCGCAACTCGAGAATATCCAGGAAGTTCCCCCTTCCAGGCAGGATGAGGCCTATTTCCGATGAGGCGTCTGGAAACTAATGACACCTAACCTCTGTAACTTCGAAAGGGTCTTTCACACCCTTGCTGCAACTCAAGAAGTTCACCGCCATACCCGTCTCCACTCGAGAGGAAGCACGATCCTCCCGCCCACATCCAGAGGAGCCCCCTTTCCCCCTCGTAGCTCGAGATGAGGAATCCTTTCCCTGCTTTCAATGGGAAAGAATTCCCGGCGTTCCCGTCGCATCTCAAGCGGAGGCACTCTCAACAGGAAAGGCGAGAGGAACTCCATGGTCGTACCACCATTCCAAGAGTCCCCCAGATGTCTCAGTCCATTCGAGAGGAAGCTCTTTGCCCTGCACTGGCTCATCTTTCACGCCGAGGATCGACTCACACCACGGTGGCACGTGGGACAGCACTGTGGGAAAGCCTGGAGGGAAAACCACAGATCCTTTGATCCACGCCACGGGAAGCGTGACATTGCTGCTACAGCCTGTAAGGAAAGCGCACGTGCATGCCCCCACTCGAGACGAGGCCTGACTCCCCTGGGGAGATTCCAGAAGTACCCAAAGATCCATGTCAGCCCCTGAGAGGAATCCTCGGATCCGGCCCTGACTCCACACAAGGTTTTTGGCCCCGGTATCGACAGAAGAGGAATCCCGAGAGGACCCCTAGCAACTCGCATGGGGAATGGCCTCTCCTGAGGCCACCAGGGCGGGTCCCTGAGGTCCCCGTCGTAACTCGAGAACACCTGCCGCAACTCGAGAAAATCCAGGAAATTCTCCCTTCCAGGCGAGATGAGGCCTATTTCCGATGAGGCGTCTGGAGACTAATGACACCTAACCTCTGGAACTTCGAAAGGGTCTTTCACACCCTTGCTGCAACTCAAGAAGTTCACCGCCATACCCGTCTCCACTCGAGAGGAAGCACGATGGTCCCGCCCACATCCAGAGGAGCCCCGTTTCCCCCTCGGAGTTCGAGATGAGGGATCCTTTCCTTGCTTTCAACGGGAAAGAATTCCCGGCGTTCCCGTCGCATCTCAAGAGGAGGCACTCTCAACAGGAAAGGCGAGAGGAACTCCATGGTCGTACCACCATTCCAAGAGTCCCCCAGATGTTTCAGTCCATTCCAGTGGAACCTCTTTGCCCTGCACTGGCTCATCTTTCACGCCGAGGATCGACTCACACCACGGTGGCACGTGGGACAGCCCTGTGGGAAAGCCTCGGGGGAAAACCACAGATCCTTTGATCCACGCCACGGGAAGCGTGACATTGCAGCTACAGCCTGGAAGGAAAGCGCACGTGCATGCCCCAACTCGAGACGAGGCCTGACTCCCCTGGGGAGACTCCAGAAGTACCCAAAGATCCATGTCACCCCTGAGAGGAATCCTCGGTTCCGGCCCTGACTCCACACAAGGTTTTTGGCCCCGGTATCGACAGGAGAGGAATCCCGAGAGGCCCCCTAGCAACTCGCATGGGCCTGGCCTCTCCTGAGGCCATCAGGGCGGGTCCCTGAGGTCCCCGTCGTAACTCGAGAACACCTGCCGCAACTCGAGAAAATCCAGGAAGTTCTCCCTTCCAGGCGAGATGAGGCCTATTTCCGATGAGGCGTCTGGAGACTAATGACACCTAACCTCTGGAACTTCGAAAGGGTCTTTCACACCCTTGCTGCAACTCAAGAAGTTCACCACCATACCCGTCTCCACTCGAGAGGAAGCACGACGGTCCCGCCCACATCCAGAGGAGCCCCGTTTCCCCCTCGTAGCTCGAGATGAGGGATCCTTTCCCTGCATTCGACGGGAAAGAATTCCCGGCGTTCCCGTCGCATCTCAAGAGGAGGCACTCTCAACAGGAAAGGCGAGAGGAACTCCATGGTCGTACCACCATTCCAAGAGTCCCCCAGATGTCTCAGTCCATTCCAGAGGAACCTCTTTGCCCTGCACTGGCTCATCTTTCACGCCTAGGATCGACTCACACCACGGTGGCACGTGGGACAGCCCTGTGGGAAAGCCTCGAGGGAAAGCCTCGAGGGAAAACCACAGATCCTTTGATCCACGCGACGGGAAGCGTGCCATTGCTGCTACAGCCTGGAAGGAAAGCGCACGTGCATGCCCCCACTCGAGACGAGGCCTGACTCCCCTGGGGAGACTCCAGAAGTACCCAAGATCCATGTCACCCGTGAGAGGAATCCTCGGTTCCGGCCCTGACTCCACACAAGGTTTTTGGCCCCGGTATCGGCGGGAGAGGAATACCGAGAGGCCCCCTAGCAACTCGCATGGGGACTGGCCTCTCCTGAGGCCACCAGGGCGGGTCCCTGAAGTCCCCGTCGTAACTCGAGAACACCTGCCGCAACTCGAGAATATCCAGGAAGTTCTCCCTTCCAGGCGAGATGAGGCCTATTTCCGATGAGGCATCTGGAGACTAATGACACCTAACCTCTGGAACTTCGAAAGGATCTTTCACACCCTTGCTGCAACTCAAGAAGTTCACCGCCATACCCATCTCCACTCGAGAGGAAGCACGATGGTCCCGCCCACATCCAGAGGAGCCCCGTTTCCCCCTCTTAGCTCGAGATGAGGGATCCTTTCCCTGCTTTCAACGGGAAAGAATTCCCAGCGTTCCCATCGCATCTCAAGTGGAGGCACTCTCAACAGGAAAGGCGAGAGGAACTCCATGGTCGTACCACCATGCCAAGAGTCCCCAAGATGTCTCAGTCCATTCCAGAGGAACCTCTTTGCCCTGCACTGGCCCATCTATCACGCCTAGGATCGACTCACAACACGGTGGCACGTGGGACAGCCCAGTGGGAAAGCGTCGAGGGAAAGCCTCGAGGGAAAACCACAGATCCTTTGATCCACGCGACGGGAAGCGTGACATTGCAGCTACAGCCTGGAAGGAAAGCGCACGTGCATGCCCCCACTCGAGACGAGGCCTGACTCCCCTGGGGAGACTCCAGAAGTACCCAAAGATCCATGTCACCCCTGAGAGGAATCCTCGGTTCCCGCCCTGACTCCACACAAGGTTTTTGGCCCCGGTATCGAAGGGAGAGGAATCCCGAGAGGCCCCCTAGCAACTCGCATGGGGACTGGCCTCTCCTGAGGCCACCAGGACGGGTCCCTGAGGTCCCCGTCTTAACTCGAGAACACCTCCCGCAACTCGAGAAAACCCAGGAAGTTCTCCCTTCCAGGCGAGATGAGGCCTATTTCCGATGAGGCGTCTGGAGACTAATGACACCTAACCTATGGAACTTCGAAAGGGTCTTTCACACCCTTGCTGCAACTCAAGAAGTTCACCGCCACACCCGTCTCCACTCCAGAGGAAGCACGATGGTCCCGCCCACATCCAGAGGAGCCCCGTTTCCCCCTCGTAGCTCGAGATGAGGGATCCTTTCCCTGCTTTCAACGGGAAAGAATTCCCGGCGTTCCCGTCGCATCTCAAGAGGAGGCAGTCTCAACAGGAAAGGCGAGAGGAACTCCATGGTCGTACCACAATTCCAAGAGTCCCCCAGATGTTTCAGTCCATTCCAGAGGAACCTCTTTGCCATGCACTGGCTCATCTTTCACGCCGAGGATCGACTCACACCACGGTGGCACGTGGGACAGCCCTGTGGGAAAGCCTCGGGGGAAAACCACAGATACTTTGATCCACGCGACGGGAAGCGTGACATTGCTGCTACAGCCTGGAAGGAAGGCGCACGTGCATGCCCCCACTCGAGACGAGGCCTGACTCCCCTGGGGAGACTCCAGAAGTACCCAAAGATCCATGTCACCCATGAGAGGAATCCTCGGTTCCGGCCCTGACTCCACACAAGGTTTTTGACCCCGGTATCGACGAGAGAGAAATCCCGAGAGGCCCCCTAGCAACTTGCATGGGGACTGGCCTCTCCTGAGGCCACCAGGGCGGGTCCCTGAGGTCCCCGTCGTAACTCGAGAACACCTGCCGCAACTCGAGAATATCCAGGAAGTTCTCCCTTCCAGGCGAGATGAGGCCTATTTCCGATGAGGCATCTGGAGACTAATGACACCTAACCTCTGCAACTTCGAAAGGGTCTTTCACACCCTTGCTGCAACTCAAGAAGTTCACCGCCATACCCGTCTCCACTCGAGAGGAAGCACGATGGTCCCGCCCACATCCAGAGGAGCCCCGTTTCCCCCTCGTAGGTCGAGATGAAGGATCCTTTCCCTGCTTTCAACGGGAAAGAATTCCCAGCGTTCCCATCGCATCTCAAGAGGAGGCACTCTCAACAGGAAAGGCGAGAGGAACTCCATGGTCGTACCACCATGCCAAGAGTCCCCCAGATGTCTCAGTCCATTCCAGAGGAACCTCTTTGCCCTGCACTGGCTCATCTTTCACGCCTAGGATCGACTCACACCACGGTGGCACGTGGGACAGCCCTGTGGGAAAGCCTCGAGGGAAAACCACAGATCCTTTGATCCACGCCACGGGAAGCGTGACATTGCTGCTACAGCCTGGAAGGAAAGCGCACGTGCTTGCCCCCACTCGAGACGAGGCCTGACTCCCCTGGGGAGACCTCAGAAGTACCCAAAGATCCATCTCAGCCCCTGAGAAGAATCCTCGGTTCCGGCCCTGACTCCACACAAGGTTTTTGGCCCCGGTATCGACGGGAGAGGAATCCCGAGAGGCCCCCTCTCACCTCGCATGGGGACTGGCCTCTCCTGAGGCCACCAGGGCGGGTCCCTGAGGTCCCCGTCGTAACTCGAGAACACCTGCCGCAACTCGAGAAAATCCAGGAAGTTCTCCCTTCCAGGCGAGATTAGGCCTATTTCCGATGAGGCGTCTGGAGACTAATGACACCTAACCTCTGGAACTTCGAAAGGGTCTTTCACACCCTTGCTGCAACTCAAGAAGTTCACCGCCATACCCGTCTCCACTCGAAGGGAAGCACGATGGTCCCGCCCAGATCCAGAGGAGCCCCGTGTCCCCCTCGTAGCTCGAGATGAGGGATCCTTTCCCTGCTTTCCACGGGAAAGAATTGCCGGCGTTCCCGTCGCATCTCAAGAGGAGGCACTCTCAACAGGAAAGGCGAGAGGAACTCCATGGTCGTACCACCATTCCAAGAGTCCCCCAGATGTCTCAGTCCATTCCAGAGGAACCTCTTTGCCCTGCACTGGCTCATCTTTCACGCCGAGGATCGACTCACACCACGGTGGCACGTGGGACAGCCCTGTGGGAAAGCCTCGAGGGAAAACCACAGATCCTTTGATCCACGCGACGGGAAGCGTGACATTGCTGCTACAGCCTGGAAGGAAAGCACACGTGCATGCCCCCACTCGAGACGAGGCCTGACTCCCCTGGGGAGACTCCAGAAGTACCCAAAGATCCATGTCAGCCCCTGAGAGGAATTCTCGGTTCCGGCCCTGACTCCACACAAGGTTTTTGGCCCCGGTATCGACGGGAGAGGAATCCCGAGAGGCCCCCTAGCAACTCGCATGGGGACTGGCCTCTCCTGAGGCAACCAGGGCGGGTCCCTGAGGTCCCCGTCGTAACTCGAGAACACCTGCCGCAACTCGAGAAAATCCAGGAAGTTCTCCTTTCCAGGCGAGATGAGGCCTATTTCCGATGAGGCGTCTGGAGATTAATGACACCTAACCTCTGGAACTTCGAAAGGGTCTTTCACACCCTTGCTGAAACTCAAGAAATTCACCGCCATACCCGTCTCCACTCGAGAGGAAGCACGATGGTCCCGCCCACATCCAGAGGAGCCCCGTTTCCCCCTCGTAGCTCGAGATGAGGGATCCTTTCCCTGCTTTCAACGGGAAAGAATTCCCGGCGTTCCCGTCGCATCTCAAGAGGAGGCACTCTCAACAGGAAAGGCGAGAGGAACTCCATGGTCGTACCACCATTCCAAGAGTCCCGCAGATGTGTCAGTCCATTCCAGAGGAACCTCTTTGCCCTGCACTGGCTCATCTTTCACGCCAGGATCGACTCACACCACGGTGGCACGTGGGACAGCCCTGTGGGAAAGCCTCGAGGGAAAGCCTCGAGGGAAAACCACAGATCCTTTGATCCACGGGAAGGGAAGCGTGACATTGCTGCTACAGCCTGGAAGGAAAGCGCACGTGCATGCCCCCACTCGAGACGAGGCCTGACTCCCCTGGGGAGACTCCAGAAGTACCCAAAGATCCATGTCAGCCTCTGAGAGGAATCCTCGGTTCCGGCCCTGACTCCACACAAGGTTTTTGGCCCCGGTATCGACGGGAGAGGAATCCCGAGAGGCCCCCTAGCAACTCGCATGGGGATTGGCCTCTCCTGAGGCCACCAGGGCGGGTCCCTGAGGTCCCCGTCGTAACTCGAGAACACCTGCCGCAACTCGAGAAAATCCAGGAAGTTCACCATTCCAGGCGAGATGAGGCCTATTTCCGATGAGGCATCTGGAGACTAATGACACCAAACCTCTGGAACTTCGGAAGGGTCTTTCACACCCTTGCTGCAACTCAAGAAGTTCACCGCCATACCCGTCTCCACTCGAGAGGAAACACGATGGTCCCGCCCACATCCAGAGGAGCCCCGTTTCCCCATCGTAGCTCGAGATGTGGGATCCTTTCCCTGCTTTCAACGGGAAAGAATTCCCGGCGTTCCCGTCGCATCTCAAGAGGAGGCACTCTCAACAGGAAAGGCGAGAGGAACTCCATGGTCGTACCACCATTCCAAGAGTCCCCCAGATGTCTCAGTCCATTCCAGAGGAACCTCTTTGCCCTGCACTGGCTCATCTTTCACGCCGAGGATCGATTCACACCACGGTGGCACGTGCGATAGCCCTGTGGGAAAGCCTCGAGGGAAAACCACAGATCCTTTGATCCACGCGACGGGAAGCGTGACATTGCTGCTACAGCCTGGAAGGAAAGCGCACGTGCATGCCCCGACTCGAGACGAGGCCTGACTCCCCTGGGGAGACTCCAGAAGTACCCAAAGATCCATGTCAGCACCTGAGAGGAATCCTCGTTTCCGGACCTGACTCCACACAAAGTTTTTGGCCCCGGTATCGAAGGGAGAGGAATCCCGAGAGGCCCCCTAGCATCTCGCATGGGGACTGGCCTCTCCTGAGGCCACCAGGGCGGGTCCCTGAGGTCCCCGTCGTAACTCGAGAGCACCTGCCGCAACTCGAGAAAATCCAGGAAGTTCTCCCTTCCAGGCGAGATGAGGCCTATTTCCGATGAGGCGTCTGGAGACTAATGACACCTAACCTCTGGAACTTCGAAAGGGTCTTTCACACCCTTGCTGCAACTCAAGAAGTTCACCGCCATACCCGTCTCCACTCGAGAGGAAGCACGATGGTCCCGCCCACATCCAGAGGAGCCCCGTTTCCCCCTCGTAGCTCGAGATGAGCGATCCTTTCCCTGCTTTCAAGGGGAAAGAATTCCCGGTGTTCCCGTCGCATCTCAAGAGGAGGCACTCTCAACAGGAAAGGCGAGAGGAACTCCATGGTCGTACCACCATTCCAAGAGTCCCCCAGATGTCTCAGTCCATTCCAGAGGAACCTCTTTGCCCTGCACTGGCTCATCTTTCACGCCGAGGATCGACTCACACCACGGTGGCACGTGGGAGAGCCCTGTGGGAAAGCCTCGAGGGAAAGCCTCGAGGGAACACCACAGATCCTTTAATCCACGCGACGGGAAGCGTGACATTGCTGCTACAGCCTGGAAGGAAAGCGCACGTGCATGCCCCCACTCGAGACGAGGCCTGACTCCCCTGGGGAGACTCCAGAAGTACCCAAAGATCCATGTCAGCCCCTGAGAGGAATCCTCGGTTCCGGCCCTGACTACACACAAGGTTTTTGGCCCCGGAATTGACGGGAGAGGAACCCCGAGAGGTCCCCTAGCACCTCGCATGGGGACTGGCCTCTCCTGAGGCCACCAGGGCGGGTCCCTGAGGTCACCATCGTAACTCGAGAACACCTGCCGCAACTCGAGAAAATCCAGGAAGTTCTCCCTTCCAGGCGAGATGAGGCCTATTTCCGATGAGGCGTCTGGAGACTAATGACACCTAACCTCTGGAACTTCGAAAGGGTCTTTCACACCCTTGCTGCAACTCAAGAAGTTCACCGCCATACCCGTCTCCACTCGAGAGGAAGCACGATGGTCCCGCCCACATCCAGAGGAGCCCCGTTTCCCCCTCGTAGATCAAGATGAGGGATCCTTTCCCTGCTTTCAACGGGAAAGAATTCCCGGCGTTCCCGTCGCATCTCAAGAGGAGGCACTCTCAACAGGAAAGGAGAGAGGAACTCCATGGTCGTCCCACCATTCCAAGAGTCCCCCAGATGTCTCAGTCCATTCCAGAGGAACCTCTTTGCCCTGCACTGGCTCATCTTTCACGCCGAGGATCGACTCACACCACAGTGGCACGTGCGACAGCCCTGTGGGAAAGCCTCGAGGGAAAACCACAGATCCTTTGATGCACGCGACGGGAATCGTGACATTGCTGCTACAGCCTGGAAGGAAAGCGCACGTGCATGCCCCCACTCGAGACGAGGCCTGATTCCCCTGGGGAGACTCCAGAAGTACCCAAAGATCCATGTCAGCCCCTGAGAGGAATCCTCGGTTCCGGCCATGACTCCACACAAGGTTTTTGGCCCCGGTATCGACGGGAGAGGAATCCCGAGAGGCCCCCTAGCAACTCGCATGGGGACTGGCCTCTCCTGAGGCCACCAGGGCGGGTCCCTGAGGTCCCCGTCGTAACTCGAGAACACCTGCCGCAACTCGAGAAAATCCAGGAAGTTCTCCCTTCCAGGCGAGATGAGGCCTATTTCCGATGAGGCGTCTGGAGACTAATGAGACCTAACCTCTGGAACTTCGAAAGGGTCTTTCACACCCTTGCTGCAACTCAAGAAGTTCACCGCCATACCCGTCTCCACTCGAGAGGAAGCACGATGGTCCCGCCCACATCCAGAGGAGCCCCGTTTCCCCATCGTAGCTCGAGATGTGGGATCCTTTCCCTGCTTTCAAAGGGAAAGAATTCTCGGCGTTCCCGTCGCATCTCAAGAGGAGGCACTCTCAACAGGAAAGGCGAGAGGAACTCCATGGTCGTACCACCATTCCAAGAGTCCCCCAGATGTCTCAGTCCATTCCAGAGGAACCTCTTTGCCCTGCACTGGCTCATCTTTCACGCCGAGGATCGATTCACACCACGGTGGCACGTGCGACAGCCCTGTGGGAAAGCCTCGAGGGAAAACCACAGATCCTTTGATCCACGCGACGGGAAGCGTGACATTGCTGCTACAGCCTGGAAGGAAAGCGCACGTGCATGCCCCGACTCGAGACGAGGCCTGACTCAGCTGGGGAGACTCCAGAAGTACCCAAAGATCCATGTAAGCCCCTGAGAGGAATCCTCGTTTCCGGACCTGACTCCACACAAAGTTTTTGGCCCCGGTATCGACGGGAGAGGAATCCCGAGAGGCCCCCTAGCATCTCGCATGGGGACTGGCCTCTCCTGAGGCCACCAGGGCGGGTCCCTGAGGTCCCCGTCGTAACTCGAGAACACCTGCCGCAACTCGAGAAAATCCAGGAAGTTCTCCCTTCCAGGCGAGATGAGGCCTATTTCCGATGAGGCGTCTGGAGACTAATGACACCTAACCTCTGGAACTTCGAAAGGGTCTTTCACACCCTTGCTGCAACTCAAGAAGTTCACCGCCATACCCGTCTCCACTCGAGAGGAAGCACGATGGTCCCGCCCACATCCAGAGGAGCCCCGTTTCCCCCTCGTAGCTCGAGATAAGGGATCCTTTCCCTGCTTTCAACGGGAAAGATTTCCCGGCGTTCCCGTCGCATCTCAAGAGGAGGCACTCTCAACAGGAAAGGCGAGAGGAACTCCATGGTCGTACCACCATTCCAAGAGTCCCCCAGATGTCTCAGTCAATTCCAGAGGAACCTCTTTGCCCTGCACTGGCTCATCTTTCACGCCGAGGATCGACTCACACCACGGTGGCACGTGGGACAGCCCTGTGGGAAAGCCTCGAGGGAAAACCTCGAGGGAAAACCGCAGATCCTTTGATCCACGCGACGTGATGCGTGACATTGCTGCTACAGCCTGGAAGGAAAGTGCACGTGCATGCCCCCACACGAGACGAGGCCTGTCTCCCCTGGCGAGACTCCAGAAGTACCCAAACATCCATATCAGTCCCTGAGAGGAATCCTCGTTTCCAGCCCTGTCTCCACACAAGGTTTTTGGCCCCGGTATCGACGGGAGAGGAATCCCGAGGGGCCCCCTAGCAACACACATAGGGACTGGCCTCTCCTGAGGCCAACAGGGCGGGTCCCTGAGGTCCCCGTCGTCACTCGAGAACACCTGCCGCAACTCGAGAAAATCAAGGAAGTTCTCCCTTCCAGGCGAGATGAGGCCTATTTCCGATGAGGCGTCTGGATACTAATGACACCTAACCTCTGAAACTTCGAAAGGGTCTTTCACACCCTTGCTGCAAATCAAGAAGTTCACCGCCATACCCGTCTCGACTCGAGAGGAAGCACAATGGTCCGCCCACATCCAGAGGAGCCCCGTTTCCCCCTCGTAGCTCGAGATGAGGGATCCTTTCCCTGCTTTCAACGGGAAAGAATTCCCGGCGTTCCGGTCGCATCTCAAGAGGAGGCACTCTCAACAGGAAAGGCGAGAGGAACTCCATGGTCGTACCACCATTCCAAGAGTCCCCCAGATGTCTCAGTCCATTCCAGAGGAACCTCTTTGCCCTGCACTGGCTCATCTTTCAAGCCGAGGATCAACTCACAACACGGTGGCACGTGGGACAGCCCTGTGGGAAAGCCTCGAGGGAAAGCCTCGAGGGAAAACCGCAGATCCTTTGATCCACGCGACGTGATGCGTGACATTGCTGCTACAGCCTGGAAGGAAAGTGCACGTGCATGCCCCCACACGAGACGAGGCCTGTCTCCCCTGGCGAGACTCCAGAAGTACCCAAACATCCATATCAGTCCCTGAGAGGAATCCTCGGTTCCAGCCCTGTCTCCACACAAGGTTTTTGGCCCCGGTATCGACGGGAGAGGAATCCCGAGGGGCCCCCTAGCAACACACATAGGGACTGGCCTCTCCTGAGGCCAACAGGGCGGGTCCCTGAGGTCCCCGTCGTAACTCGAGAACACCTGCCGCAACTCGAGAAAATCAAGGAAGTTCTCCCTTCCAGGCGAGATGAGGCCTATTTCCGATGAGGCGTCTGGAGACTAATGACACCTAACCTCTGGAACTTCGAAAGGGTCTTTCACACCCTTGCTGCAACTCAAGAAGTTCACCGCCATACCCGTCTCCACTCGAGAGAAAGCACGATGGTCCCGCCCACATCCAGAGGAGCCCCGTTTCCCCCTCGTAGCTCGAGATGAGGGATCCTTTCCCTGCTTTCAACGGGAAAATATTCCCGGCGTTCCCGTCGCATCTCAAGAGGAGGCACTCTCAACAGGATAGGCGAGAGGAACTCCATGGTCGTACCACCATTCCAAGAGTCCCCCAGATGTCTCAGTCCATTCCAGAGGAACCTCTTTGCCCTGCACTGGCTCATCTTTCACGCCGAGGATCGACTCACACCACGGTCGCACGTGGGACAGCCCTGTGGGAAAGCCTCGAGGGAAAACCACAGATCATTTGATCCACGCGACAGGTAGCGTGACATTGCTGCTACAGCCTGGAAGGAAAGTGCACGTGCATGCCCCCACTCGAGACGAGGCCTGACTCCCCTGGGGAGACTCCAGAAGTACCCAAAGATCCATGTCAGCCCCTGAGAGGAATCCTCGGTTCTGGCCCTGACTCCACACAAGGTTTTTGGCCCCGGTATCGACGGGAGAGGAATCCCGAGAGGCCCCCTAGCAACTCGCATAGGGACTGGCCTCTCCTGAGGCCACCAGGGCGGGTCCCTGAGGTCCCCGTCGTAACTCGAGAACACCTGCCGCAACTCGAGAAAATCCAGGAAGTTCTCCCTTCCAGGCGAGATGAGGCCTATTTCCGATGAGGCGTCTGGAGACTAATGACACCTTACCTCTGGAACTTCGAAAGGGTCTTTCACAGCCTTGCTGCAACTCAAGAAGTTCACCACCATACCCTGCCGGAAGCCAGTGTGAGGAATCCCGCCCGTGACAAGGTCATGAGGAAGGAAGCTGACATACGCAAGGCGTGCTCAGACTTCAGGGACCCCTCTGGATATTCCTAAGCATGTACCCCAGCAAAAATCTGCTGGCTTTTGTGCTCTGCTTTTCCACTTTTCTGATATTCTCTGGAAAAAAGTCAATTCAGGGTTTTAGTCTTCTGCATTTGAAAGGGATGTTTCAGTTAAACCCCTCTGATAGCTCTCTAGTCTGCCTAACAGGTTCCCCAGACCTCTTACAGCTTGTGAATTGCTTACAGCCCCCCAACCGCGAGAGGCACAAAGCTTACAGCTTGTGCATTGCTTACAGCCCCCCAACCGCGGGAGGCACAAAGCTTAAAAGCATCTTAAAGATACAGAGCCTTTTCTAAAGAGTTAAAAATTATATTGGTAGAGGGTTTTCACTGTTGACTCAAGGATTGCTGCCAGACCTCCTTATTCTTTATCTTTTAGGCACCTGGAAGGATGTTAATGTAAGCAGGATGTAGAAAAAGATACATAGTAGTTTTGATGTTAGCAACACTAGACTTTTGAGTTAATTGCTTCTCTTTTGCTATAAATCACTGCACTCCCTCTACTTGTTATAAGTTGCTGTATCCTTGCTGTCTAAGAATGTAACTTTCTTTAGTGCTTTCCGAGAGTGGCACCAGACCTTGGGAAGATCAACACAAATAAGTCTTGTGGTTGACAAACCCTTATCAGAAAAAAGGCTGTAAAATGTTAATTGGCCCTTTTGGTTGGAAGATGATGTAAATTACCTAAGACTTGTGTATACAATTAGGTATGCAGAGAGAAAAGCCTGGTTTTGATAAGAGTCTGGACTGCTAACGCTGCATAACTTTGTGTTACCCATTGATCTCCATGTTTTATCAAAAGTATAAAAGGCCTTCTGAACAATAAAGGACGGGACCAGATTCTCAGACCAGTTTCTCGGACTAGTCTCGGCCTGGTTTCTTGGGAATCTGGCTCCCCCCCTGTCTCTCTCTCTCTCTCTTTTTCTCTCCCTTTTCTTCCCTCTGCTCTTTACTTTAATTTCAGGCTGAATTTCCATCTGGGGCGCGGAGGCTCGCCAGGTCTACTTATTTGCCCTGGTTATTAAGATCCGCGAGAAAGGGAGCTTAAGGCGAGGCACCCTTAGATATTCAAGCGGGCACCGGTGGCCCAACGTAGATGGTGCAAATTCCTTGTCTGGAATTTTATTGGTCTTCCGCGTAAACCAAGCTATTCAGCCCTCTTTCTCCACTTAATCTTCCTACTGCACTACAGTTTCTTAATCTAATCTTATATTAATAAATAAACAAGTCTTTCCACGCCAACGCCGTCCACCCTTCGAATTCCCTGGATCCACCGGGGCTGGACCCCTGCAAGTGGCGCCCGGAACAGGCTATTCGAAGGTAGGTTCCTCGGAGCAAAAGCTCCCCCCGGAGCACTCTCTGTAGCTCCCCCCGGAGCACTCTCTGTTGCTCCCCCCGGAGCACTCTCTGTTGCTCCCCCCCGGAGTGACTTAATCACTCCCCCCGGAGTACTTTCGGGTACTCCCCCAGTGTTGAGTGTTCGGGACGGCTAGGACCCCACTCAGGGTGCCGCGGACCCCCCTGTAGGATAGACAGGGTGAGGAGGAGTGGGAAGTGTTCAAGGGTTTAAGAGAAACCTGGTGCTCTAGAGGTTGAAAAGAAACCTGCTATCTTAGGGTTGAAAACAAAACCCGCCTCGCCAAAGGTAAAACCTTTTTGTTGAGGTAGACTTTTCTATAAGACTTAATTTTCTGACATGGGTAACAGTGAATCAAAAGAAAGACAGCTTTTTACAGGAGTAATCTTGCAGTTACTAACTAAACGAGGAATTAAAGTTAAAAAATCCAATATTCATTCATTTTTTTCCTTTGTACAAGAACAGTGTCCCTGGTTTCCAGAAGAAGGCACTGTTAACTTAGACACCTGGGAGAGAGTAGGAAAACAACTAAAAACTTACCATGCTGAACATGGCTCACAAAAGGTGCCTACTGACGCCTTTTCCTTATGGAATATAATTAGGGACGCTCTAGACCCTGCCCCTGAATCTGAAAAGGTACATCTTAAAGAGGAAAGTGCAGAGAAAAAGGTATCTATCGAAGAGGAGAGTGATGAAAAGGAGGCTACACCTAACTATCGGCAGTTGAGTCAAATGATAGCTGCAATGACTGCCCAAGAAAAGGTAATAGATAGAGATGACAAAAAAGAGCAGCTTTCAGATGAGGAAGATTTGGAAGAGGAAGTAAGTCAAGATCATTCTGATGAGGACTGGTCTTTATTAAATAAAGATGCTCCAAGGAGTTTAAGAGAAACTTCTCCAATTAGATTATCTGCTCCAAAGAGCTTAATAAAAACTTCCCCAACCAGACCACCTGCTTCCACAAATTCAAGAGAAATTTCCTTAATTAAGCCTTCTGCTTCCAGAGGCTCAAGACAAATGTCCCCCATCAGATTATATGCACCTGAGAGTTTAAGGCCAGATTCCCCAGATAAAACATCCGTAAGACCTAAACACAGAACGGATAAAAAATTCCCAAAGTACGAAGAAAGTGACATAGGACACCCCTTGCCCCCCCCTCCCTATAAGGGTGAGGGGCCTCCACTAGAAGCTCCCCGAAGAAGAGTTTTCTCTAGCCCAGATGATGAACTTGATCCCCACCTTGAGGCTTGTTTCCCCATAATATTTGGTGGAAGTGGTGGGAGAACAGCCCCCCACTGGGAACCCATTCCAATGAAAATGATTAAAGAACTCAAACAGGCTTGTGCTTTGTATGGGCCTAAAGCCCCGTACACTGTATCATTGGTGGAAGCTTTAGCGGGCAGATGGATGACACCCCATGACTGGAAGACAGTCGCTAAAGCTTGTCTGTCTGGAGGTCAATATGTACTTTGGAGAACTGAATATGAAGATCTAGCCCAAAAACAGGCTGATGCTAACCAAAAATATGGCCCAAGATATATTATAAAAAATATGTTGGCAGGGACTAATGATTTTGGAACACTTAGAGATCAAATGGGATTAGATAAAACCACTTTAGATCAAGTAACCGCCTGTGCCCTTGGGGCTTGGCGTTTGTTGCCTGAAGGGAAAGAATCTACCTCTTCCTTCTCAAATGTTAAACAAAAACCAGAAGAGCCATATGAAGACTTTATATCAAGACTTGCAGAGGCAGTCAACAGAGTAATTTCCAACACTGAGGCAGCTAGTATATTGATAAAACAACTGGCATTTGAAAATGCTAATTCTACCTGCCAGGCCATTTTACGTCCTATTAAAAAAACTGGGGAAATAATAGATTATATCAGGCAATGTGCAGATGTAGGACCAGCGATGATGCAGGGCGTTGCCATAGCTGCAGCCATAAAGGGAAATTCTTACCAGCAGGCAGTACAGTCCTTTTTTACAAATAGAAATAACCCGTCAAAGAGTCATTCCAGTAGTCCAGGCCAGAATATTGGTTTATCCAAGGCCTGCTTCTCTTGCGGACGGGAAGGGCACCTTATGCGAGCTTGTCCCCAAAAAGCAGCCGGTTCTTCTCTGCCGAATTCTCCCTCCCCGGCTGTGCCTACTAATCTCCCTAGATCTCTCTGCCCTCGTTGTCAAAAAGGATATCACTGGGCAAAAGAATGTAGGTCACAATTCCATAGAAATGGAGCCTTTTTGGGCCCCGACCAGCAGTCGGGAAACGGATTGAGGGGCCAGCCTCAGGCCCCGACAACAATTGGGGCAGCCTCACTGAACCCATTCATTCCCTTCGTCCCATCGCAGAACTCATCAGAGCAACCCCAGGCAGCGCAGGACTGGACCTCAGTTCCACCACCTCAGCAATATTAACACCAGATAGCCCCACTGTAAAAATACCTACAGGAGTTAAAGGCCCATTACCAACAGGTTTAGTAGGAATTATACTAGGCAGAAGTTCCTTAGCTATGCAAGGTCTCACAATCATCCCTGGAGTAATTGACTCAGATTATACAGGAGAAATCCAGATAATGATTTCACCCCCAACTAAAACTTTCCAAATACATCAGGGACAAAGAATAGCCCAACTTTTGCTTTTGCCTTACCACACTGCAATTGGGCGCACAGCTACTCAAAATGAAAGGCAGGATAAAGGATTTGGGTCTAGTGATATGGTTTTTTGGATAACAGAAATTACTCAGAAACGTCCTATGAAGACTATCCTGATTAATGGCAAGTCTATTGTGGGGTTATTAGACACAGGAGCAGATGTTTCTTGCATTTCAGGAAAAGACTGGCCCAGCTCCTGGCCCACACATACTACTGAAAATAACTTGGTGGGGATAGGAAGAGCCCCCACAATAGCCAAAAGTGCAAAAATTTTAGATTGGCAATTTGAGGATACCCGTGGAACTTTCCAACCTTATGTCGTTCCTTCGCTCCCCCTTACCCTGTGGGGGAGGGACGTGCTATCTCAAATGGGAGTGTTACTTTTTAGCCCTGATGATAAAGTGACCTCTCAGATGTTGCAGATGGGCTATGATCCATCAAAAGGATTGGGTAAACAACAGACAGGAATAATTGAGCCAATTTGCCCAACTCCTCGCAAGCTACGTGCTGGATTGGGATATCCAAATTTATAATTGAGGCCATTGTTTTTGCTGCCGACCCCATCACATGGAAATCTCAAGATCCGGTGTGGGTAGAACAGTGGCCTCTGCATAAGGAAAAATTATTGGCAGCTAAAGCATTAATCTTTGAACAATTAGAATTGGGACATATTGAGCCCTCCAATAGCCCCTGGAACACTCCTATTTTTGTCATTAAGAAAAAATCTGGTAAATGGCGACTTTTACAGGATTTGAGAGCTATTAATGCCACCATGGAGGACATGGGGGCCTTACAGCCTGGGCTCCCTTCCCCAGTAGCCGTTCCAGAGGGATATAATATAATTGTTATTGATTTACAAGATTGTTTTTTCACTATTCCCTTAAATCCTGAGGATAAAAAGCGATTTGCCTTTAGTCTGCCATCAGAAAATCTTAAACAGCCTTATTTACGGTTTCAGTGGAAGGTTCTGCCTCAGGGAATGAAAAATAGCCCTACTTTATGCCAAAAATTTGTTAATGCCGCTCTAGAAGATACTAGGGCTAAATATGAACACGTGTATATGATTCACTATATGGATGATATTTTAATAGCTCATCCTGATAGAGTTCACCTGCAGACTGTGCTCCAGGACCTGACCCAGGCATTGACAGACAGAGGCCTAAAAATTGCCCCAGAAAAAATTCAAATCAATCCGCCCATAACTTACTTAGGAAGAGTCATAAATTCGGAAACGGTGACTCATACCCCGCTGCAATTGAGAAAAGACCATCTTATTACTTTAAATGATTATCAAAAACTCTTAGGTGATATTAATTGGATTAGACCATATTTAAAATTAACCACTGCCGAATTAAAACCTCTTTTTAACACTTTACGCGGGGATCCTGATCCAACCTCAAAAAGACAATTAACAGCTGAGGCTCAAGAAGCCCTAGGCAAAGTAGAAGCAGCCTTATCAAATAGCTATGTAAAAAGAATTGATTTGACGATGACGTGGCAGTTCCTTTGCCTAGCTACTCCAACGGCGCCTACGGGAGTTCTGTGGCAACGCGGCCCTTTAGAATGGATCCATCTTCCTACCCAAGCTAAAAAAGTCGTGGCTTCTTATCCTGGTTTAATTGCCACATTAATGCTAAAAGGAAGGAAGCGGAGCATTGAATTGTTTGGTAAAGAGCCATCAGAGATTGTAATTCCATATAATAAGGAGCAGCTTGATGCTCTTTTAATGTTTGATGAAGACTGGCAGATTGCCATAGGGAATTACTGTGGTCAAATTTTGCATCATTTACCCTCGCATGTTTTACTAAATTTTATGTCTAACCATCCAGTTATTTTTCCTGTCCGGTGTAAACAGTTCCCTATTTCAGATGCTCAGGTAGTCTTTACTGATGGATCGGCTAACGGTAGAGCCTCTATAGTCACAAGAGATCATCAAAAACTTTTGGAAACACAAGAAACTTCAGCTCAAAGGGCTGAAATCACAGCTGTTATTGAGGCCTTTGTTATGTTTGCGGAGAAAGAATTTAACCTTTATTCTGACTCTCAGTATGTGGTCAGGCTGTTTCCACACATTGAGACTGCAGTTTTGCCTGAAAACAAAACTGCTATCTTCCATTTGTTAACTAAACTGCAGCAGCAAATATGGAAAAGAAATCGGGCGTTCTTTATCGGCCACATTCGGGCTCATTCCGGCCTGCCTGGCCCTTTAAATGCTCTCAATGAATTGGCAGATTCGTTAACCAGGATTTCAGTGGCTTCTGTTTTTGAAGAAGCTCGAGCTTCTCACTCACTTCATCACCAAAATGCCACTGCCTTACGATACCAGTTTCAAATTCCTCGAGAATCTGCCCGAGAGATTGTTCGTTCTTGTTCACATTGTCCTACTACCGTGAATGCTTTGCCTCTGGGAGTTAACCCTCGCGGTCTCAAACCTAATGCACTCTGGCAAATGGATGTAACCCATGTCTCTTCATTTGGAAAACTGTCTTTTGTTCATGTAACTGTAGATACCTTCTCTCATGTTATTATTGCCACTGCTCGTACAGGGGAAGCAGTTAAAGATGTAATACAACATCTTTTTACATGCTTTTCCTATCTGGGCTTGCCAAAAGCTTTAAAAACTGATAATGCTCCTGCTTACACTTCTAAATCTTTTCAGCAATTCTGTACAAGATTTCAAATTAAACATAACACCGGCATCCCTTATAACCCACAAGGACAAGCCATTGTGGAAAGAGCACATCAAACACTGAAAATCCATATTCAAAAACTAAAAGAAGGGGAATTTAAATATAGTTCCCCCCATCAGATTTTGCAACATGCTCTTTTCGTAATAAATAACTTAAATGCTGATTCATCCGGAAACACTGCAATGCTTCGCCATTGGTGCCCAGAGCAATTGAATGCAAAACCATTAGTAAAATGGAGGGACCTTCTTTCCGGACAATGGAAAGGTCCTGACCCCTTATTAACCAATGGGCGAGGGTATGCTTGTGTTTTTCCACAGGACGCGGACGCTCCGATTTGGGTTCCAGACAGACTAATTCGCCATGTCTCAGCTCCCCGGATACCAGAATCCCCCGCCACCGCGATCTCTAAAAAGGAAGAAACTCCCTCTTCCCCCGCTCCCTCCGCCAGCACGGGAAACGCCGCTGACCCCAGGACAGCTGACATTGGAGATCCCGGATAGGCGCGGATCGGAGCCACCCACTGGACAGATGTCACGACTTCAGATACAGGATATTGCACCCCCTGATTTTTTGCCTCGCAGGAATCCATTAGGACGCCCAGCTCAGTCAACCCAACAAGCCTCCTTGCCCACCTGGGGACAGATTAAAGCTCTCTGTCGCCAGGCACAGGGGATAGCTACCCTACAGGGATCGTCAGTCTCTCCTGAAAAGGTGTTTATTGCCATGCTTGCCTTGCTCTCTTGCCAGGTAAGCGCTGCTCCCATTCCAACCAAATATTGGGCGTTTCTCCCGGATCCTCCAACTTTCCAAGTTGTTACTTGGAACAGTGACCCCATACGAGTTAGTACAGACCAGCCTCGCCTTTTGGGAGGATCTTATACTTCCTATACAAAAGACCAATACCCTATTAATTTCAATTATACCTTTAAAGGACTAGCAGATGATTTTCCTGTCTGCTTTAATTTTCCTCCTGGCCTTACAGGAGACTTCTTTACCAAGACAGGATGCATTGGAGCCTCCACAAAAGCAGTTATGACAGATTCCCCAACCTCTAAATTTGCATCTATAGGGGATCGGTCTGCTTGGATATTACGAACCCGTATGCCTGGGGTCCTTGGCCCCTATAAGTCTTTGTCTCTCAAAACTCCATCAGAATATCCAAATTGTGATGATGTTGCTCCCTCAGATGTTATTTGGAAAACTATAGATGATCATTCAGGATATCCGATTTGGAAATCTTGTATTTATAATTCGAGAGTAGATTACAATATGCCGGGAGGAAGAAATTGTGCGATTCAGGACTGGAGCAACCCAAATCCAGGTCAAGACCCTGAGTCTGACGATGACTTTATCAATAGATTGGATAATTGGAAAGAATATTCAATTTCTTGGCCGTTAGTTGCCACCAGACGGCATCATAACCAATTTGTTCCCCCTATGCTGTCTTATATAACTAGAGGTAAAACCTTTTGGCAGCCAGAAATTTGGAGAGCCCTTGCGGCTACCGCCCCTATTATTTTAATCCGACCAAAAAATACCTCTATTTACTCTATTTTAGCTTGTCTACCCTCTCCTTATGTTTTTCTTTTCACTAATGATTCTGAAAGACTTAACATACAATTGAATTATACAGGTGGACCCCATGTAGTGTCTTGTGAACAATGTATGCTTTCATCCTGTTTAACTCCTCAATATAAAGTTTGCTCTTTCATGGTTTTAAAACGTCCGCCCTATCTCATGGTACCTGTAACTGTAGCCACGTATTGGTATGATAACCATGGCCTAGCTGTACTGCAACAGCTACAAGATTTAATGCGAACACGACGGTTTGTGGGCTTACTTGTTTTGGGAATATCAGCTTTGATAACCGCAATTACTTCTGTTACTGTGGCGGCATTATCATTGTCTCAACAAGTGTATACTGCCCAATATGTTGACACCGTATCCAAAAATGTTTCTCTAACGCTGGCAACCCAGGAAATTATAGATAGGAAGCTAGAAATAAGGATTGATGCCTTAGAAGAAGCAGTAATGCATATTGGGAATGAATTACAGAGTCTGAAAATGAAATTGGCTCTTTCATGTCATGCCGATTACCGGTGGATATGTGTTACATCCCTGAAAGTAAATGAGACAGATTTTAAATGGGAGAGGGTCAAAAATCATATTTTAGGTGTCTGGAACAGCTCAGATATTAGTTTAGATTTAGGGAAACTTCATAATCAGATTCAGACCTTGGAACACTCCCGATTAGATTTTACCGCCGCAGGAGAAGCCAATGACTTTTTCCACACCTTCTCTGACTTCATTTCTGGAAAAACTCTTCTGACTACTGTCTCTAGCTATGCTGCTGTGGGTGCCATAATCCTGCTCCTTGTAATCGTGCTTCCTTGTGTTGTCAGGACTCTTCGGCAGAGCATTCGGAATCTCGCGACTGAACTGCACCTAATTTATTTAAAAAACTAATAAAGAAGGGGGAGTTGCCGGAAGCCAGTGTGAGGAATCCCGCCCGTGACAAGGTCATGAGGAAGGAAGCTGACATACGCAAGGCGTGCTCAGACTTCAGGGACCCCTCTGGATATTCCTAAGCATGTACCCCAGCAAAAATCTGCCGGCTTTTGTGCTCTGCTTTTCCACTTTTCTGATATTCTCTGGAAAAAAGTCAATTCAGGGTTTTAGTCTTCTGCATTTGAAAGGGATGTTTCAGTTAAACCCCTCTGATAGCTCTCTAGTCTGCCTAACAGGTTCCCCAGACCTCTTACAGCTTGTGAATTGCTTACAGCCCCCCAACCGCGAGAGGCACAAAGCTTACAGCTTGTGAATTGCTTACAGCCCCCCAACCGCGGGAGGCACAAAGCTTAAAAGCATCTTAAAGATACAGAGCCTTTTCTAAAGAGTTAAAAATTATATTGGTAGAGGGTTTTCACTGTTGACTCAAGGATTGCTGCCAGACCTCCTTATTCTTTATCTTTTAGGCACCTGGAAGGATGTTAATGTAAGCAGGATGTAGAAAAAGATACATAGTAGTTTTGATGTTAGCAACACTAGACTTTTGAGTTAATTGCTTCTCTTTTGCTATAAATCACTGCACTCCCTCTACTTGTTATAAGTTGCTGTATCCTTGCTGTCTAAGAATGTAACTTTCTTTAGTGCTTTCCGAGAGTGGCACCAGACCTTGGGAAGATCAACACAAATAAGTCTTGTGGTTGACAAACCCTTATCAGAAAAAAGGCTGTAAAATGTTAATTGGCCCTTTTGGTTGGAAGATGATGTAAATTACCTAAGACTTGTGTATACAATTAGGTATGCAGAGAGAAAAGCCTGGTTTTGATAAGAGTCTGGACTGCTAACGCTGCATAACTTTGTGTTACCCATTGATCTCCATGTTTTATCAAAAGTATAAAAGGCCTTCTGAACAATAAAGGACGGGACCAGATTCTCAGACCAGTTTCTCGGACTAGTCTCGGCCTGGTGTCTTGGGAATATGGCTCCCCCCGTGTCTCTCTCTCTCTCTCTTTTTCTCTCCCTTTTCTTCCCTCTGCTCTTTACTTTAATTTCAGGCTGAATTTCCATCTGGGGCGCGGAGGCTCGCCAGGTCTACTTATTTGCCCTGGTTATTAAGATCCGCGAGAAAGGGAGCTTAAGGCGAGGCACCCTTAGATATTCAAGCGGGCACCGGTGGCCCAACGTAGATGGTGCAAATTCCTTGTCTGGAATTTTATTGGTCTTCCGCGTAAACCAAGCTATTCAGCCCTCTTTCTCCACTTAATCTTCCTACTGCACTACAGTTTCTTAATCTAATCTTATATTAATAAAAAAAACAAGTCTTTCCACGCCAACGCCGTCCACCCTTCGAATTCCCTGGATCCACCGGGGCTGGACCCCGGCAATGCCCGTCTCCACTAGAGAGGAAGCACGATGGTCCCGCCCACATCCAGAGGAGCCCCGTTTCCCCCTCGTAGCTCGAGATGAGGGATCCTTTCCCTGCTTTCAACGGGAAAGAATTCCCGGCGTTCCCGTCGCATCTCAAGAGGAGGCACTCTCAACAGGAAAGGCGAGAGGAACTCCATGGTCGTACCACCATTCCAAGAGTCCCCCAGATGTCTCAGTCCATTCCAGAGGAACCTCTGTGCCCTGCACTGGCTCATCTTTCACGCCGAGGATCGACTCACACCACGGTGGAACGTGGGACAGCCCTGTGGGAAAGCCTCGAGGGAAAACCACAGATCCTTTGATCCACGCGACGGGAAGCGTGACATTGCTGCTACAGCCTGGAAAGAAAACGCACGTGCATGCCCCCACTCGAGACGAGGCCTGACTCCCCTGCGGAGACTCCAGAAGTACCCAAAGATCCATGTCAGCCCCTGAGAGGAATCCTCGTTTCCGGCCCTGACTCCACACAAGGTTTTTGGCCCCGGTATCGACGGGAGAGGAATCCCGCGAGGCCCCCTAGCAACTCGCATGTGGACTGGCCTCTCCTGAGGCCACCAGGGCGGGTCCCTGAGGTCCCCGTCGTAACTCGAGAACACCTGCCGCATCTCGAGAAAATCCAGGAAGTTCTCCCTTCCAGGCGAGATGAGGCCTATTTCCGATGAGGCGTCTGGAGACTAATGACACCTAACCTCTGGAACTTCGAAAGGGTCTTTCACACCCTTGCTGCAACTCAAGAAGTTCACTTCCATACCCGTCTCCACTCGAGAGGAAGCAGGATGGTCCCGCACACATCCAGAGGAGCCCCGTTTCCCCCTCGTAGCTCGAGATGAGGGATCCTTTGCCTGCTTTCAACGGGAAAGAATTCCCGGCGTTCCCGTCGCATCTCAAGAGGAGGCACTCTCAACATGAAAGGCGAGAGGAACTCCATGGTCGTACCACCATTCCAAGAGTCCCCCAGATGTCTCAGTCCATTGCAGAGGAAGCTCTTTGCCCTGCACTGGTTCATCTTTCACGCCGAGGATCGACTCACACCACGGTGGCACGTGGGACAGCCCTGTGGGAAAGCCTCGAGAGAAAGCCTCGAGGGAAAACCACAGATCCTTTGATCCACGCGACGGGAAGCGTGACATTGCTGCTACAGCCTGGAAGGAAAGTGCACGTGCATGCCCCCTCACGAGACGAGGCCTGTCTCCCCTGGCGAGACTCCAGAAGTACCCAAAGATCCATATCAGCCCCTGAGAGGAATCCTCGGTTCTGGCCCTGACTCCACACAAGGTTTTTGGCCCCGGTATCGACGGGAGAGGAATCCCGAGAGGCCCCCTAGCAACTCGCATGGTGACTGGCCACTCCTGAGGCCACCAGGGCGGGTCCCTGAGGTCCCCGTCGTAACTCGAGAACACCTGCTGCAACTCGAGAAAATCCAGGAAGTTCTCCCTTCCAGGCGAGATGAGGCCTATTTCCGATGAGGCGTCTGGAGACTAATGACACCTAACCTCTGGAACTTCGAAAGGGTCTTTCACACCCTTGCTGCAACTCAAGAAGTTCACCGCCATACCCGTCTCCACTCGAGAGGAAGCACGATGGTCCCGCCCACATCCAGAGGAGCCCCGTTTCCCCCTCGTAGCTCGAGATGAGGGATCCTTTGCCTGCTTTCAACGGTAAAGAATTCCCGGAGTTCCCGTCGCATCTCAAGAGGAGGCACTCTCAACAGGAAAGGCGAGAGGAACTCCATGGTCGTACCACCATTCCAAGAGTCCCCCAGATGTCTCAGTCCATTCCAGAGGAACCTCTTTGCCCTGCACTGGCTCATCTTTCACGCCGAGGATCGACTCACACCACGGTGGCACGTGGGACAGCCCTGTGGGAAAGCCTCGAGGGAAAACCACAGATCCTTTGATCCACGCGAAGGGAAGCGTGACATTGCTGCTACAGCCTGGAAAGAAAGCGCACGTGCATGCCCCCACTCGAGACGAGGCCTGACTCCCCTGCGGAGACTCCAGAAGTACCCAAAGATCCATGTCAGCCCCTGAGAGGAATCCTCGTTTCTGGCCCTGACTCCACACAAGGTTTTTGGCCCCGGTATCGACGGGAGAGGAATCCCGCGAGGCCCCCTAGCAACTCGCATGTGGACTGGCCTCTCCTGAGGCCACCAGGGCGGGTCCCTGAGGTCCCCGTCGTAACTCGAGAACACCTGCCGCATCTCGAGAAAATCCAGGAAGTTCTCCCTTCCAGGCGAGATGAGGCCTATTTCCGATGAGGCGTCTGGAGACTAATGACCCCTAACCTCTGGAACTTCGAAAGGGTCTTTCACACCCTTGCTGCAACTCAAGAAGTTCACTTCCATACCCGTCTCCACTCGAGAGGAAGCAGGATGGTCCCGCCCACATCCAGAGGAGCCCCGTTTCCCCCTCGTAGCTCGAGATGAGGGATCCTTTGCCTGCTTTCAACGGGAAAGAATTCCCGGCGTTCCCGTCGCATCTCAAGAGGAGGCACTCTCAACAGGAAAGGCGAGAGGAACTCCACGGTCGTACCACCATTCCAAGAGTCCCCCAGATGTCTCAGTCCATTCCAGAGGAAGCTCTTTGCCCTGCACTGGCTCATCTTTCACGCAGAGGATCGACTCACACCACGGAGGCACGTGGGACAGCCCTGTGGGAAAGCCTCGAGGGAAAGCCTCGAGGGAAAACCACAGATCCTTTGATCCACGCGACGGGAAGCGTGACATTGCTGCTACAGCCTGGAAGGAAAGCACACGTGCATGCCCCCACTCGAGACGAGGCCTGACTCCCCTGGGGAGACTCCAGAAGTACCCAAAGATCCATGTCAGCCCCTGAGAGGAATCCTCGGTTCCGGCCCTGACTCCACACAAGGTATTTGGCACCGGTATCGACGGGAGAGGAATCCCGAGAGGCCCCCTAGCAACTCGCATGGGGACTGGCCTTTCCTGAGGCCACCAGGGAGGGTCCCTGAGGTCCACGTCGTAACTCGAGAACACCTGCTGCAACTCGAGAAAATCCAGGAAGTTCTCCCTTCAAGGCGAGATGAGGCCTATTTCCGATGAGGCTTCTGGAGACTAATGACACCTAACCTCTGGAACTTCGAAAGGGTCTTTCACACCCTTGCTGCAACTCAAGAAGTTCACCGCCATACCCGTCTCCACTCGAGAGGAAGCACGATGGTCCCGCCCACATCCAGAGGAGCCCCGTTTCAACCTCGTAGCTCGAGATGAGGGATCCTTTCCCTGCTTTCAACGGGAAAGAATTCCAGGCGTTCCCGTCGCATCTCAAGAGGAGGCACTCTCAACAGGAAAGGCGAGAGGAACTCCATGATCGTACCACCATTCCAAGAGTCCCCCAGATGTATCAGTCCATTCCAGAGGAACCTCTTTGCCCTGCACTGGCTCATCTTTCACGCCGAAGATCGACTCAAACCACGGTGGCACGTGGGACAGCCCTATGGGAAAGCCTGGAGGGAAAACCACAGATCCTTTGATCCATGGGTCGAGAAGCGTGACATTGCTGCTACAGCTTGGAAGGATAGCGCACGTGCATGCCCCCACTAGAAACGAGGCCTGACTCCCCTGCGGAGACTCCAGAAGTACCCAAAGATCCATGTCAGCCCCTGAGAGGAATCCTCGTTTCCGGCCCTGACTCCACACAAGTTTTTTGGCCCCGGTATCGACGGGAGAGGAATTCCGAGAGGCCCCCTAGCAACTCGCATGTGGACTGGCCTCTCCTGAGGCCACCAGGGCGGGTCCCTGAGGTCCCCGTCGTAACTCGAGAACACCTGCCGCATCTCGAGAAAATCCAGGAAGTTCTCCCTTCCAGGCGAGAAGAATCCTATTTCCGATGAGGCGTCTGGAGACTAATGACACCTAACCTCTGGAATTTCGAAAGGGTCTTTCACACCCTTGCTGCAACTCAAGAAGTTCACTTCCATACCCGTCTCCACTCGAGAGGAAGCAGGATGGTCCCGCCCACATCCAGAGGAGCCCCGTTTCCCCCTCGTAGCTTGAGATGAGGGATCCTTTGCCTGCTTTCAACGGGAAAGAATTCCCGGCATTCCCATCGCATCTCAAGAGGAGGCACTCTCAACAGGAAAGGCGAGAGGAACTCCATGGTGGTACCACCATTCCAAGAGTCCCCCAGATGTCTCAGTCCATTCCAGAGGAACCTCTTTGCCCTGCACTGGCTCATCTTTCACGCCGAGGATCGACTCACACCACGGTGGCACGTGGGACAGCCCTGTGGGAAAGCCTCGAGGGAAAGCCTCGAGGGAAAACCACAGATCCTTTGATCCACGCGACGGGAAGCGTCACATTGTTGCTACAGCCTGGAAGGAAAGCGCACGTGCATGCCCCCACTCGAGACGAGGCCTGACTCCACTGGGGAGTCTCCAGACGTACCCAAAGAACCATGTCAGCCCATGAGAGGAATCCTCGGTTACGGCCCTGACTCCACACAAGGTTGTTGGCCCCGGTATCGACGGGAGAGGAATCCCGAGAGGCCCCCTAGCAACTCGCAAGGGACTGGCCTCTCCTGAGGCCACCAGGGCGGGTCCCTGAGGTCCCCGTCGTAACTCGAGAACACCTGCCGCAACTCGAGAAAATCCAGGAAGTTCTCCCTTCCAGGCGAGATGAGGCCTATTTCTGATGAGGCGTCTGGAGACTAATGACACCTAACCTCTGGAACTTCGAAAGGGTCTTTCACACCCTTGCTGCAACTCAAGAAGTTCACCGCCATACCCGTCTCCACTCGAGATGAAGCACGATGGTCCCGCCCACATCCAGAGGAGCCCCGTTTCCCCCTCGGAGCTCGAGATGAGGGATCCTTTCCCTGCTTTCAACGGGAAAGAATTCCCGGCGTTCCCGTCGCATCTCAAGTGGAGGCACTCTCAACAGGAAAGGCGAGAGGAACTCCATGGTCGTACCACCATTCCAAGAGTCCCCCAGATATCTCAGTCCATTCCAGAGGAACCTCTTTGCCCTGCACTGGCTCATTTTTCACGCCGAGGATCGACTCACACCACGGTGGCACGTGGGACAGCCCTGTGGGAAAGCCTCGAGGGAAAGCCTCGAGGGAAAACCACAGATCCTTTGATACACGCCACGGGAAGCGTGACATTGCTGCTACAGCCTGGAAGGAAAGCACACGTGCATGCCCCCACTCGAGACGAGGCCTGACTCCCCTGGGGAGACTCCAGAAGTACTCAAAGATCCATGTCAGCCCCTGAGAGGAATCCTCGGTTCGGGCCCTGACTCCCCACAAGGTTATTGGCCCCGGTATCGACGGGAGAGGAATCCCGAGAGGCCCCCTAGCAACTAGCATGGGGACTGGCCTCTCCTGAGGCCACCAGGTCGGGTCCCTGAGGTCCCCGTCGTAACTCGAGAACACCTGCCGCAACTCGAGAAAATCCAGGAAGTTCTCCCTTCCAGGTGAGATGAGGCCTATTTCCGATGAGGCGTCTGGAGACTAATGACACCTAACCTCTGGAATTTCGAAAGGGTCTTTCACACCCTTGCTGCAACTCAAGAAGTACACCGCCATACCCGTCTCCACTCGAGAGGAAGCACGATGGTCCCGCCCACATCCAGAGGAGCCCCGTTTCCCCCTCGTAGCTCGAGATGAGGGATCCTTTCCCTGCTTTCAACGGGAAAGAATTCCCAGCGTTCCCGTCGCATCTCAAGAGGAGGCACTCTCAACAGGAAAGGCGAGAGGAACTCCATGGTCGTACCACCATTCCAAGAGTCCCCCAGATGTCTCAGTCCATTCCAGAGGAACCTCTTTGCCCTGCACTGGCTCATCTTTCACGCCGAGGATCGACTCACACCACGGTGGCACGTGGGACAGCCTTGTGGGAAAGCCTCGAGGGAAAGCCTCGAGGGAAAACCACAGATCCTTTGATCCACGCGACGGGAAGCGTGACATTGCTGCTACAGCCTGGAAGGAAAGCATACGTGCATGCCCCCACTCGAGACGAGGCCTGACTCCCCTGGGGAGACTCCAGAAGTACCCAAAGATCCATGTCAGCCCATGAGAGGAATCCTCGGTTCGGGCCCTGACTCCACACAAGGTTCTTGGCCCCGGTATCGACGGGAGAGGAATCCCGAGAGGCCCCCTAGCAACTCGCATGGGGACTGGCCTCTCCTGAGGCCACCAGGGCGGGTCCCTGAGGTCCCCGTCGTAACTCGAGAACACCTGCCGTAACTCGAGAAAATCCAGGAAGTTCTCCCTTCCAGGCGAGATGAGGCCTATTTCCGATGAGGCGTCTGGAGACTAATGACACCTAACCTCTGGAATTTCGAAAGGGTCTTTCACACCCTTGCTGCAACTCAAGAAGTTCACCGCCATACCCGTCTCCACTCGAGAGGAAGCACGATGGTCCCGCCCACATCCAGAAGAGCCCCGTTTCCCCCTCGGAGCTCGAGATGAGGGATCCTTTCCCTGCTTTCAACGGGAAAGAATTCCCGGCGTTCCCGTCGCATCTCAAGAGGAGGCACTCTCAACAGGAAAGGCGAGAGGAACTCCATGGTCGTACCACCATTCCAAGAGTCCCCCAGATGTCTCAGTCCATTCCAGAGGAACCTCTTTGCCCTGCACTGGCTCATCTTTCACGCCGAGGATCGACTCACACCACGGTGGCACGTGGGACAGCCCTGTGGGAAAGCCTCGAGGGAAAGCCTCGAGGGAAAACCACAGATCCTTTGATCCACGCGACGGGAAGTGTGACATTGCTGCTACAGTCTGGAAGGAAAGCGCACGTGCATGCCCCCACTCGAGACGAGGCCTGACTCCCCTGGGGAGACTCTAGAAGTACTCAAAGATCCATGTCAGCCCCTGAGAGGAATCCTCGGTTCGGGCCCTGACTCCCCACAAGGTTATTGGCCCCGGTATCGACGGGAGAGGAATCCCGAGAGGCCCCCTAGCAACTAGCATGGGGACTGGCCTCTCCTGAGGCCACCAGGGCGGGTCCCTGAGGTCCCCGTCGTAACTCGAGAACACCTGCCGCAACTCGAGAAAATCCAGGAAGTTCTCCCTTCCAGGTGAGATGAGGCCTATTTCCGATGAGGCGTCTGGAGACTAATGACACCTAACCTCTGGAATTTCGAAAGGGTCTTTCACACCCTTGCTGCAACTCAAGAAGTTCACCGCCATACCCGTCTCCACTCGAGAGGAAGCACGATGGTCCCGCCCACATCCAGAGGAGCCCCGTTTCCCCCTCGGAGCTCGAGATGAGGGATCCTTTCCCTGCTTTCAACGGGAAAGAATTCCCGGCGTTCCCGTCGCATCTCAAGAGGAGGCACTCTCAACAGGAAAGGCGAGAGGAACTCCATGGTCGTACCACCATTCCAAGAGTCCCCCAGATGTCTCAGTCCATTCGAGAGGAACCTCTTTGCCCTGCACTGGCTCATCTTTCACGCCGAGGATCGACTCACACCACGGTGGCACGTGGGACAGCCCTGTGGGAAAGCCTCGAGGGAAAGCCTCGAGGGAAAACCACAGATCCTTTGATCCACGCGACGGGAAGTGTGACATTGCTGCTACAGTCTGGAAGGAAAGCGCACGTGCATGCCCCCACTCGAGACGAGGCCTGACTCCCCTGGGGAGACTCCAGAAGTACTCAAAGATCCATGTCAGCCCCTGAGAGGAATCCTCGGTTCGGGCCCTGACTCCACACAAGGTTATTGGCCCCGGTATCGACGGGAGAGGAATCCCGATAGGCCCCCTAGCAACTCGCATGGGGACTGGCCTCTCCTGAGGCCACCAGGGCGGGTCCCTGAGGTCCCCGTCGTAACTCGAGAACACCTGCCGCAACTCGAGAAAATCCAGGAAGTTCTCCCTTCCAGGTGAGATGAGGCCTATTTCCGATGAGGCGTCTGGAGACTAATGACACCTAACCTCTGGAATTTCGAAAGGGTCTTTCACACCCTTGCTGCAACTCAAGAAGTACACCGCCATACCCGTCTCCACTCGAGAGGAAGCACGATGGTCCCGCCCACATCCAGAGGAGCCCCGTTTCCCCCTCGTAGCTCGAGATGAGGGATCCTTTCCCTGCTTTCAACGGGAAAGAATTCCCAGCGTTCCCGTCGCATCTCAAGAGGAGGCACTCTCAACAGGAAAGGCGAGAGGAACTCCATGGTCGTACCACCATTCCAAGAGTCCCCCAGATGTCTCAGTCCATTCCAGAGGAACCTCTTTGCCCTGCACTGGCTCATCTTTCACGCCGAGGATCGACTCACACCACGGTGGCACGTGGGACAGCCTTGTGGGAAAGCCTCGAGGGAAAGCCTCGAGGGAAAACCACAGATCCTTTGATCCACTCGACGGGAAGCGTGACATTGCTGCTACAGCCTGGAAGGAAAGCGCACGTGCAGGCCCCCACTCGAGACAAGGCCTGACTCCCCTGGGGAGACTCCAGAAGTACCCAAAGATACATGTCACCCCTGAGAGGAATCCTTGGTTCCGGCCCTGACTCCACACAAGGTTTTTGGCCCCGGTATCGACGGAAGAGGAATCCCGAGAGGCCGCCTAGCAACTCGCACGGGGAGTGGCCTCTCCTGAGGCCAGAAGGGCGGGTCCCTGACGTCCCCGTCGTAACTCGAGAACACCTGCCGCAACTCGAGAAAATCCAGGAAGTTCTCCCTTCCAGGCGAGATGAGGCCTATTTCCGATGAGGCGTCTGGAGTCTAATGACACCAAACCTCTGGAACTTCGAAAGGGTCTTTCACACCCTTGCTGCAACTCAAGAAGTTCACCGCCATACCCGTCTCCACTCGAGAGGAAGCACGATGGTCCCGCCCACATCCAGAGGAGCCCCGTTTCCCCCTCGTAGCTCGAGATGAGGGATCCCTTCCCTGCTTTCAACGGGAAAGAATTCCCGGCGTTCCCGTCGCATCTCAAGAGGAGGCACTCTCAACAGGAAAGGCGAGAGGAACTCCATGGTCGTACCACCATTCCAAGAGTCCCCCAGATGTCTCAGTCCATTCCAGAGGAACCTCTTTGCCCTGCACTGGCTCATCTTTCACGCCGAGGATCGACTCACACCACGGTGGCACGTGGGCCAGCCCTGTGGGAAAGCCTCGAGGGAAAGCCTCGAGGGAAAACCACAGATCCTTTGATCCACGCGACGGGAAGCGTGACATTGCTGCTACAGCCTGGAAGGAAAGCGCAAGTTCATGCCACCACTCGAGACGAGGCCTGACTCCCCTGGGGAGACTCCAGAAGTACCCAAAGATCCATGTCAGCCCCTGAGAGGAATCCTCGGTTCCGGCCCTGACTCCACACAAGGTTTTTGGCCCCGGTATCGACGGAAGAGGAATCCCGAGAGGCCGCCTAGCAACTCGCACGGGGAGTGGCCTTTCCTGAGGCCACCAGGGAGGGTCCCTGAGGTCCACGTCGTAACTCGAGAACACCTGCTGCAACTCGAGAAAATCCAGGAAGTTCTCCCTTCAAGGCGAGATGAGGCCTATTTCCGATGAGGCTTCTGGAGACTAATGACACCTAACCTCTGGAACTTCGAAAGGGTCTTTCACACCCTTGCTGCAACTCAAGAAGTTCACCGCCATACCCGTCTCCACTCGAGAGGAAGCACGATGGTCCCGCCCACATCCAGAGGAGCCCCGTTACCACCTCGTAGCTCGAGATGAGGGATCCTTTCCCTGCTTTCAACGGGAAAGAATTCCAGGCGTTCCCGTCGCATCTCAAGAGGAGGCACTCTCAACAGGAAAGGCGAGAGGAACTCCATGATCGTACCACCATTCCAAGAGTCCCCCAGATGTATCAGTCCATTCCAGAGGAACCTCTTTGCCCTGCACTGGCTCATCTTTCACGCCGAAGATCGACTCAAACCACGGTGGCACGTGGGACAGCCCTATGGGAAAGCCTGGAGGGAAAACCACAGATCCTTTGATCCATGGGTCGAGAAGCGTGACATTGCTGCTACAGCTTGGAAGGATAGCGCACGTGCATGCCCCCACTCGAGACGAGGCCTGACTCCCCTGCGGAGACTCCAGAAGTACCCAAAGATCCATGTCAGCCCCTGAGAGGAATCCTCGTTTCCGGCCCTGACTCCACACAAGTTTTTTGGCCCCGGTATCGACGGGAGAGGAATTCCGAGAGGCCCCCTAGCAACTCGCATGTGGACTGGCCTCTCCTGAGGCCACCAGGGCGGGTCCCTGAGGTCCCCGTCGTAACTCGAGAACACCTGCCGCATCTCGAGAAAATCCAGGAAGTTCTCCCTTCCAGGCGAGAAGAATCCTATTTCCGATGAGGCGTCTGGAGACTAATGACACCTAACCTCTGGAATTTCGAAAGGGTCTTTCACACCCTTGCTGCAACTCAAGAAGTTCACTTCCATACCCGTCTCCACTCGAGAGGAAGCAGGATGGTCCCGCCCACATCCAGAGGAGCCCCGTTTCCCCCTCGTAGCTCGAGATGAGGGATCCTTTGCCTGCTTTCAACGGGAAAGAATTCCCGGCATTCCCATCGCATCTCAAGAGGAGGCACTCTCAACAGGAAAGGCGAGAGGAACTCCATGGTGGTACCACCATTCCAAGAGTCCCCCAGATGTCTCAGTCCATTCCAGAGGAACCTCTTGGCCCTGCACTGGCTCATCTTTCACGCCGAGGATCGACTCACACCACGGTGGCACGTGGGACAGCCCTGTGGGAAAGCCTCGAGGGAAAGCCTCGAGGGAAAACCACAGATCCTTTGATCCACGCGACGGGAAGCGTCACATTGTTGCTACAGCCTGGAAGGAAAGCGCACGTGCATGCCCCCACTCGAGACGAGGCCTGACTCCACTGGGGAGTCTCCAGACGTACCCAAAGATCCATGTCAGCCCATGAGAGGAATCCTCGGTTACGGCCCTGACTACACACAAGGTTGTTGGCCCCGGTATCGACGGGAGAGGAATCCCGAGAGGCCCCCTAGCAACTCGCAAGGGACTGGCCTCTCCTGAGGCCACCAGGGCGGGTCCCTGAGGTCCCCGTCGTAACTCGAGAACACCTGCCGCAACTCGAGAAAATCCAGGAAGTTCTCCCTTCCAGGCGAGATGAGGCCTATTTCTGATGAGGCGTCTGGAGACTAATGACACCTAACCTCTGGAACTTCGAAAGGGTCTTTCACACCCTTGCTGCAACTCAAGAAGTTCACCGCCATACCCGTCTCCACTCGAGATGAAGCACGATGGTCCCGCCCACATCCAGAGGAGCCCCGTTTTCCCCTCGTAGCTCGAGATGAGGGATCCTTTCCCTGGTTTCAAAGGGAAAAAGTTCCCGGCGTTCCCGTCGCATCTCAAGAGGAGGCACTCTCAACAGGAAAGGCGAGAGGAACTCCATGGTCGTACCACCATTCCAAGAGTCCCCCAGATATCTCAGTCCATTCCAGAGGAACCTCTTTGTCCTGCACTGGCTCATCTTTCACGGCGAGGATCGACTCACACCTCGGTGGCACGTGGGACAGCCCTGTGGGAAAGCCTCGAGGGAAAGCCTCGAGGGAAAACCACAGATCCTTTGATCTACGCGACAGAAAGCGTGACATTGCTGCTACAGCCTGGAAGGAAAGCGCACGTGCATGCCCCCACTCGAGACGAGGCCTGACTCCCCTGGGGAGACTCCAGAAGTACCCAAAGATCCATGTCAGCCCCTGAGAGGAATCCTCGGTTCCGGCCCTGACTCCACACAAGGTTTTTGGCCCCGGTATCGACGGGAGAGGAATCCCGAGAGGCCCCCTAGCACATCGCATGGGGACTGGCCTCTCCTGAGGCCACCAGGGCGGGTCCCTGAGGTCCCCGTCGTAACTCGAGAACACCTGCCGCAACTCGAGAAAATCCAGGAAGTTCTCCCTTCCAGGCGAGATGAGGCCTATTTCCGATGAGGCGTCTGGAGACTAATGACACCTAACCTCTGGAACTTCGAAAGGGTCTTTCACACCCTTGCTGCAACTCAAGAAGTTCACCGCCATACCCGTGTCCACTCGAGAGGAAGCACGATGGTCCCGCCCACATCCAGAGGAGCCCCGTTTCCCCCTCGTAGCTCGAGATGAGGGATCCTTTCCCTGCTTTCAACGGGAAAGAATTCCCGGCGTTCCCGTCGCATCTCAAGAGGAGGCACTCTCAACAGGAAAGGCGAGAGGAACTCCATGGTCGTACCACTATTCCAAGAGTCCCCCAGATGTCTCAGTCCATTCCAGAGGAACCTCTTTGCCCTGCACTGGCTCATCTTTCACGCCGAGGATCGACTCACACCACGGTGGCACGTGGGACAGCCCTGTGGGAAAGTCTCGAGGGAAAACCACAGATCCTTTGATACACGCCACGGGAAGCGTGACATTGCTGCTACAGCCTGGAAGGAAAGCGCACGTGCATGCCCCCACTCGAGTCGAGGCCTAACTCCGCTGGGGAGACTCCAGAAGTACCCAAAGATCCATGTCAGCCCCTGAGAGGAATCCTCGGTTCCGGCCCTGACTCCACACAAGCTTTTTGGCCCCGGTATCGACGGGAGAGGAATCCCGAGAGGCCCCCTAGCACCTCGCATGGGGACTGGCCTCTCCTGAGGCCACCAGGGCGTGTCCCTGAGGTCCCCGTCGTAACTCGAGAACACCTGCCGCAACTCGAGAAAATCCAGGAAGTTCTCCCTTCCAGGCGAGATGAGGCCTATTTCCGATGAGTCGTCTGGAGACTAATGACACCTAACCTCTGGAACTTCGAAAGGGTCTTTCACACCCTTGCTGCAACTCAAGAAGTTCACCGCCATACCCGTCTCCACTCGAGAGGAAGCACGATGGTCCCGCCCACATCCAGAGGAGCCCCGTTTCCCCCTCGTAGCTCGAGATGAGGGATCCTTTGCCTGCTTTCAACGGGAAAGAATTCCCGGCGTTCCCGTCGCATCTCAAAAGGAGGAACTCTCAACAGGAAAGGCTAGAGGAACTCCATGGTCGTACCACCATTCCAAGAGTCCCCCAGATGTCTCAGTCCATTCCAGAGGAACCTCTTTGCCCTGCACTGGCTCATCTTTCACGCCGAGGATCGACTCACACCACGGAGGCACGTGGGACAGCCCTGTGGGAAAGCCTCGAGGGAAAGCCTCGAGGGAAAACCACAGATCCTTTGATCCACGCCACGGGAAGCGTGACATTGCTGCTACAGCCTGGAAGGAAAGCGCACGTGCATGCCCCCACTCGAGACGAGGCCTGACTCCACTGGGGAGTCTCCAGACGTACCCAAAGATCCATGTCAGCCCATGAGAGGAATCCTCGGTTACGGCCCTGACTCCACACAATGTTGTTGGCCCCGGTATCGACGGGAGAGGAATCCCGAGAGGCCCCCTAGCAACTCGCATGGGGACTGGCCTCTCCTGAGGCCACCAGGGCGGGTCCCTGAGGTCCCCGTCGTAACTCGAGAACACCTGCCGCAACTCGAGAAAATCCAGGAAGTTCTCCCTTCCAGGCGAGATGAGGCCTATTTCTGATGAGGCGTCTGGAGACTAATGACACCTAACCTCTGGAACTTCGGAAGGGTCTTTCACACCCTTGCTGCAACTCAAGAAGTTCACCGCCATACCCGTCTCCACTCGAGATGAAGCACGATGGTCCCGCCCACATCCAGAGGAGCCCCGTTTTCCCCTCGTAGCTCGAGATGAGGGATCCTTTCCCTGGTTTCAAAGGGAAAAAGTTCCCGGCGTTCCCGTCGCATCTCAAGAGGAGGCACTCTCAACAGGAAAGGCGAGAGGAACTCCATGGTCGTACCACCATTCCAAGAGTCCCCCAGATATCTCAGTCCATTCCAGAGGAACCTCTTTGTCCTGCACTGGCTCATCTTTCACGCCGAGGATCGACTCACACCTCGGTGGCACGTGGGACAGCCCTGTGGGAAAGCCTCGAGGGAAAGCCTCGAGGGAAAACCGCAGATCCTTTGATCTACGCGACAGAAAGCGTGACATTGCTGCTACAGCCTGGAAGGAAAGCGCACGTGCATGCCCCCACTCGAGACGAGGCCTGACTCCCCTGGGGAGACTCCAGAAGTACCCAAAGATCCATGTCAGCCCCTGAGAGGAATCCTCGGTTCCGGCCCTGACTCCACACAAGGTTTTTGGCCCCGGTATCGACGGGAGAGGAATCCCGAGAGGCCCCCTAGCACATCGCATGGGGACTAGCCTCTCCTGAGGCCACCAGGGCGGGTCCCTGAGGTCCCCGTCGTAACTCGAGAACACCTGCCGCAACTCGAGAAAATCCAGGAAGTTCTCCCTTCCAGGCGAGATGAGGCCTATTTCCGATGAGGCGTCTGGAGACTAATGACACCTAACCTCTGGAACTTCGAAAGGGTCTTTCACACCCTTGCTGCAACTCAAGAAGTTCACCGCCATACCCGTGTCCACTCGAGAGGAAGCACGATGGTCCCGCCCACATCCAGAGGAGCCCCGTTTCCCCCTCGTAGCTCGAGATGAGGGATCCTTTCCCTGCTTTCAACGGGAAAGAATTCCCGGCGTTCCCGTCGCATCTCAAGAGGAGGCACTCTCAACAGGAAAGGCGAGAGGAACTCCATGGTCGTACCACTATTCCAAGAGTCCCCCAGATGTCTCAGTCCATTCCAGAGGAACCTCTTTGCCCTGCACTGGCTCATCTTTCACGCCGAGGATCGACTCACACCACGGTGGCACGTGGGACAGCCCTGTGGGAAAGTCTCGAGGGAAAACCACAGATCCTTTGATACACGCCACGGGAAGCGTGACATTGCTGCTACAGCCTGGAAGGAAAGCGCACGTGCATGCCCCCACTCGAGTCGAGGCCTAACTCCGCTGGGGAGACTCCAGAAGTACCCAAAGATCCATGTCAGCCCCTGAGAGGAATCCTCGGTTCCGGCCCTGACTCCACACAAGCTTTTTGGCCCCGGTATCGACGGGAGAGGAATCCCGAGAGGCCCCCTAGCACCTCGCATGGGGACTGGCCTCTCCTGAGGCCACCAGGGCGTGTCCCTGAGGTCCCCGTCGTAACTCGAGAACACCTGCCGCAACTCGAGAAAATCCAGGAAGTTCTCCCTTCCAGGCGAGATGAGGCCTATTTCCGATGAGTCGTCTGGAGACTAATGACACCTAACCTCTGGAACTTCGAAAGGGTCTTTCACACCCTTGCTGCAACTCAAGAAGTTCACCGCCATACCCGTCTCCACTCGAGAGGAAGCACGATGGTCCCGCCCACATCCAGAGGAGCCCCGTTTCCCCCTCGTAGCTCGAGATGAGGGATCCTTTGCCTGCTTTCAACGGGAAAGAATTCCCGGCGTTCCCGTCGCATCTCAAAAGGAGGAACTCTCAACAGGAAAGGCTAGAGGAACTCCATGGTCGTACCACCATTCCAAGAGTCCCCCAGATGTCTCAGTCCATTCCAGAGGAACCTCTTTGCCCTGCACTGGCTCATCTTTCACGCCGAGGATCGACTCACACCACGGAGGCACGTGGGACAGCCCTGTGGGAAAGCCTCGAGGGAAAGCCTCGAGGGAAAACCACAGATCCTTTGATCCACGCCACGGGAAGCGTGACATTGCTGCTACAGCCTGGAAGGAAAGCGCACGTGCATGCCCCCACTCGAGACGAGGCCTGACTCCACTGGGGAGTCTCCAGACGTACCCAAAGATCCATGTCAGCCCATGAGAGGAATCCTCGGTTACGGCCCTGACTCCACACAATGTTGTTGGCCCCGGTATCGACGGGAGAGGAATCCCGAGAGGCCCCCTAGCAACTCGCATGGGGACTGGCCTCTCCTGAGGCCACCAGGGCGGGTCCCTGAGGTCCCCGTCGTAACTCGAGAACACCTGCCGCAACTCGAGAAAATCCAGGAAGTTCTCCCTTCCAGGCGAGATGAGGCCTATTTCTGATGAGGCGTCTGGAGACTAATGACACCTAACCTCTGGAACTTCGGAAGGGTCTTTCACACCCTTGCTGCAACTCAAGAAGTTCACCGCCATACCCGTCTCCACTCGAGATGAAGCACGATGGTCCCGCCCACATCCAGAGGAGCCCCGTTTTCCCCTCGTAGCTCGAGATGAGGGATCCTTTCCCTGGTTTCAAAGGGAAAAAGTTCCCGGCGTTCCCGTCGCATCTCAAGAGGAGGCACTCTCAACAGGAAAGGCGAGAGGAACTCCATGGTCGTACCACCATTCCAAGAGTCCCCCAGATATCTCAGTCCATTCCAGAGGAACCTCTTTGTCCTGCACTGGCTCATCTTTCACGCCGAGGATCGACTCACACCTCGGTGGCACGTGGGACAGCCCTTTGGGAAAGCCTCGAGGGAAAGGCTCGAGGGAAAACCACAGATCCTTTGATCCACGCGACAGGAAGCGTGACATTGCTGCTACAGCCTGGAAGGAAAGCGCACGTGCATGCCCCCACTCGAGACGAGGCCTGACTCCCCTGGGGAGACTCCAGAAGTACCCAAAGATCCATGTCAGCCCCTGAGAGGAATCCTCGGTTCCGGCGCTGACTCCACACAAGGTTTTTGGCCCCGGTATCGACGGGAGAGGAATCCCGAGAGGCCCCCTAGCACATCGCATGGGGACTGGCCTCTCCTGAGGCCACCAGGGCGGGTCCCTGAGGTCCCCGTCGTAACTCGAGAACACCTGCCGCAACTCGAGAAAATCCAGGAAGTTCTCCCTTCCAGGCGAGATGAGGCCTATTTCCGATGAGGCGTCTGGAGACTAATGACACCTAACCTCTGGAACTTCGAAAGGGTCTTTCACACCCTTGCTGCAACTCAAGAAGTTCACCGCCATACCCGTGTCCACTCGAGAGGAAGCACGATGGTCCCGCCCACATCCAGAGGAGCCCCGTTTCCCCCTCGTAGCTCGAGATGAGGGATCCTTTCCCTGCTTTCAACGGGAAAGAATTCCCGGCGTTCCCGTCGCATCTCAAGAGGAGGCACTCTCAACAGGAAAGGCGAGAGGAACTCCATGGTCGTACCACCATTCCAAGAGTCCCCCAGATGTCTCAGTCCATTCCAGAGGAACCTCTTTGCCCTGCACTGGCTCATCTTTCACGCCGAGGATCGACTCACACCACGGTGGCACGTGGGACAGCCCTGTGGGAAAGTCTCGAGGGAAAACCACAGATCCTTTGATACACGCCACGGGAAGCGTGACATTGCTGCTACAGCCTGGAAGGAAAGCGCACGTGCATGCCCCCACTCGAGTCGAGGCCTAACTCCGCTGGGGAGACTCCAGAAGTACCCAAAGATCCATGTCAGCCCCTGAGAGGAATCCTCGGTTCCGGCCCTGACTCCACACAAGCTTTTTGGCCCCGGTATCGAAGGGAGAGGAATCCCGAGAGGCCCCCTAGCACCTCTCATGGGGACTGGCCTCTCCTGAGGCCACCAGGGCGGGTCCCTGAGGTCCCCGTCTTAACTCGAGAACACCTGCCGCAACTCGAGAAATTCCAGGAAGTTCTCCCTTCCAGGCGAGATAAGGCCTATTTCCGATGAGGCGTCTGGAGACTAATGACACCTAACCTTTGGAATTTCGAAAGGGTCTTTCACACCCTTGCTGCAACTCAAGAAGTTCACCGCCATACCCGTCTCCACTCGAGAGGAAGCACGATGGTCCCGCCCACATCCAGAGGAGCCCCGTTTCCCCCTCGGAGCTCGAGATGAGGGATCCTTTCCTGCTTTCAACGGGAAGGAATTCCCGGCGTTCCCGTCGCATCTCAAGAGGAGGCACTCTCAACAGGAAAGGCGAGAGGAACTCCATGGTCGTACCACCATTCCAAGAGTCCCCCAGATGTCTCAGTCCATTCCAGAGGAACCTCTTTGCCCTGCACTGGCTCATCTTTCACGCCGAGGATCGACTCACACCACGGAGGCACGTGGGACAGCCCTGTGGGAAAGCCTCGAGGGAAAGCCTCGAGGGAAAACCACAGATCCTTTGATGCACGCGACGGGAAGCGTGACATTGCTGCTACAGCCTGGAAGGAAAGCGCACGTGCATGCCCCCACTCGAGACGAGGCCTGTCTCCCCTGGCGAGACTCCAGAAGTACCCAAAGATCCATATAAGCCCCTGAGAGGAATCCTCGGTTCCGACCCTGACTCCACACAAGGTTTTTGGCCCCGGTATCGACGGGAGAGGAATCCCGAGAGGCCCCCTAGCACCTCGCATGGGGACTGGCCTCTCCTGAGGCCACCAGGGCGGGTCCCTGAGGTCCCCGTCGTAACTCGAGAACACCTGCCGCAACTCGAGAAAATCCAGGAAGTTCTCCCTTCCAGGCGAGATGAGGCCTATTTCCGATGAGTCGTCTGGAGACTAATGACACCTAACCTCTGGAACTTCGAAAGGGTCTTTCACACCCTTGCTGCAACTCAAGAAGTTCACCGCCATACCCGTCTCCACTCGAGAGGAAGCACGATGGTCCCGCCCACATCCAGAGGAGCCCCGTTTCCCCCTCGTAGCTCGAGATGAGGGATCCTTTCCCTGCTTTCATCGGGAAAGAATTCCCGGCGTTCCCGTCGCATCTCAAGAGGAGGCACTCTCAACAGGAAAGGCGAGAGGAACTCCATGGTCGTACCACCATTCCAAGAGTCCCCCAGATGTCTCAGTGCATTCCAGAGGAACCTCTTTGCCCTGCACTGGCTCATCTTTCACGCCGAGGATCGACTCACACCACGGTGGCACGTGGAACAGCCCTGTGGGAAAGTCTCGAGGGAAAACCACAGATCCTTTGATACACGCCACGGGAAGCGTGACATTGCTGCTACAGCCTGGAAGGAAAGCGCACGTGCATGCCCCCATTCGAGTCGAGGCCTTACTCCCCTGGGGAGACTCCAGAAGTACCCAAAGATCCATGTCAGCCCCTGAGAGGAATCCTCGGTTCCAGCCCTGACTCCACACAAGCTTTTTGGCCCCGGTATCGACGGGAGAGGAATCCCGAGAGGCCCCCTAGCACCTCGCATGGGGACTGGCCTCTCCTGAGGCCACCAGGGCGGGTCCCTGAGGTCCCCGTCTTAACTCGAGAACACCTGCCGCAACTCGAGAAAATCCAGGAAGTTCTCCCTTCCAGGCGAGATGAGGCCTATTTCCGATGAGGCGTCTGGAGACTAATGACACCTAAACTTTGGAATTTCGAAAGGGTCTTTCACACCCTTGCTGCAACTCAAGAAGTTCACCGCCATACCCGTCTCCACTCGAGAGGAAGCACGATGGTCCCGCCCACATCCAGAGGAGCCCCGTTTCCCTCTCGGAGCTCGAGATGAGGGATCCTTTCCTGCTTTCAACGGGAAGGAATTCCCGGCGTTCCCGTCGCATCTCAAGAGGAGGCACTCTCAACAGGAAAGGCGAGAGGAACTCCATGGTCGTACCACCATTCCTAGAGTCCCGCAGATGTCTCAGTCCATTCCAGAGGAACCTCTTTGCCCTGCACTGGCTCATCTTTCACGCCGAGGATCGACTCACACCACGGAGGCACGTGGGACAGCCCTGTGGGAAAGCCTCGAGGGAAAGCCTCGAGGGAAAACCACAGATCCTTTGATCCACGCCACGGGAAGCGTGACATTGCTGCTACAGCCTGGAAGGAAAGCGCACGTGCATGCCCCCACTCGAGACGAGGCCTGACTCCCGTGGGGAGACTCCAGAAGTACCCAATGATCCATATAAGCCCCTGAGAGGAATCCTCGGTTCCGGCCCTGACTGCACACAAGGTTTTTGGCCCCGGTATCGACGGGAGAGGAATCCCGAGAGGCCCCCTAGCACCTCGCATGGGGACTGGCCTCTCCTGAGGCCACCAGGGCGGGTCCCTGAGGTCCCCGTCGTAACTCGAGAACACCTGCCGCAACTCGAGAAAATCCAGGAAGTTCTCCCTTCCAGGCGAGATGAGGCCTATTTCCGATGAGGCGTCTGGAGACTAATGACACCTAACCTCTCGAACTTCGAAAGGGTCTTTCACACCCTTGCTGCAACTCAAGAAGTTCACCGCCATACCCGTCTCCACTCGAGAGGAAGCACGATGGTCCCGCCCACATCCAGAGGAGCCCCGTTTCCCCCTCGTAGCTCAAGATGAGGGATCCTTTCCCTGCTTTCAACGGGAAAGAATTCCCGGCGTTCCCGTCGCATCTCAAGAGGAGGCACTCTCAACAGGAAAGGCGAGAGGAACTCCATGGTCGTACCGCCATTCCAAGAGTCCCCCAGATGTCTCAGTCCATTCCAGAGGAACCTCTTTGCCCTGCACTGGCTCATCTTTCACGCCGAGGATCGACTCACACCACGGTGGCACGTGGGAGAGCCCTGTGGGAAGCCTCGAGGGAAAACCACAGATCCTTTGATCCACGCGACGGGAAGCGTGACATTGCTGCTACAGCCTGTAAGGAAAGAACACGTGCATGCCCCCACTCGAGACGAGGCCTGACTCCCCTGGGGAGACTCCAGAAGTACCCAAAGATCCATGTCAGCCCCTGAGAGGAATCCTCGGTTCCGGCCCTGACTCCACACAAGGTTTATGGCCCCGGTATCGACGGGAGAGGAATCCCGAGAGGCCCCCTAGCACCTCGCATGGGTACTGGCCTCTCCTGAGGCCACCAGGGCGGGTCCCTGAGGTCCCCGTCGTAACTCGAGAACACCTGCCGCAACTCGAGAAAATCCAGGAAGTTCTCCCTTCCAGGCGAGATGAGGCCTATTTCCGATGAGGCGTCTGGAGACTAATGACACCTAACCTCTGGAAATTCGAAAGGGTCTTTCACACCCTTGCTGCAACTCAAGAAGTTCACCGCCATACCCGTCTCCACTCGAGAGGAAGCACGATGGTCCCGCCCACATCCAGAGGAGCCCCGTTTCCCCCTCGGAGCTCGAGATGAGGGATCCTTTCCCTGCTTTCAACGGGAAAGAATTCCCGGCGTTCCCGTCGCATCTCAAGAGGAGGCACTCTCAACAGGAAAGGCGAGAGGAACTCCATGGTCGTACCACCATTCCAATAGTCCCCCAGATGTCTCAGTCCATTCCAGAGGAACCTCTTTGCCCTGCACTGGCTCATCTTTCACGCCGAGGATCGACTCACACCACGGTGGCACGTGGGACATCCTTGTGGGAAAGCCTCGACGGAAAGCCTCGAGGGAAAACCACAGATCCTTTGATCCACGCGACGGGAAGCGTGACATTGCTGCTACAGCCTGGAAGGAAAGCGCACGTGCATGCCCCCACTCGAGACGAGGCCTGACTCCCCTGGGGAGACTCCAGAAGTACCCAAAGATCCATGTCAGCCCCTGAGAGGAATCCTCGGTTCCGGCCCTGACTCCACACAAGGTTTTTGGCCCCGGTATCGACGGGAGAGGAATCCCGATAGGCCCCCTAGCACCTCGCATGGGGACTGGCCTCTCCTGAGGCCACCAGAGCGGGTCCCTGAGGTCCCCGTCGTAACTCGAGAACACCTGCCGCAACTCGAGAAAATCCAGGAAGTTCTCCCTTCCAGGCGAGATGAGGCCTAATTCCGATGAGGCGTCTGGAGACTAATGACACCTAACCTCTGGAACTTCGAAAGGGTCTTTCACAACCTTGCTGCAACTCAAGAAGTTCACCGCCATACCCGTGTCCACTCGAGAGGAAGCACGATGGTCCCGCCCACATCCAGAGGAGCCCCGTTTCCCCCTCGTAGCTCGAGATGAGGGATCCTTTCCCTGCTTTCAACGGGAAAGAATTCCCGGCGTTCCCGTCGCATCTCAAGAGGAGGCACTCTCAACAGGAAAGGCGAGAGGAACTCCATGGTCGTACCACCATTCCAAGAGTCCCCCAGATGTCTCAGTCCATTCCAGAGGAACCTCTTTGCCCTGCACTGGCTCATCTTTCACGCCGAGGATCGACTCACACCACGGTGGCACGTGGGACAGCCCTGTGGGAAAGCCTCGAGGGAAAACCACAGATCCTTTGATCCACGCCACGGGAAGCGTGACATTGCTGCTACAGCCTGGAAGGAAAGCGCACGTGCATGCCCCCACTCGAGACGAGGCCTGACTCCCCTGGGGAGACTCCAGAAGTACCCAAAGATCCATGTCAGCCCCTGAGAGGAATCCTCGGTTACGGCCCTGACTCCACACAAGGTTTTTGGCCCCGGTATCGACGGGAGAGGAATCCCGAGAGGCCCCGTAGCAAATCGCATGGGGACTGGCCTCTTGAGGCAAGCAGGGCGGGTCCCTGAGGTCCCCGTCGTAACTCGAGAACACCTACCGCAACTCGAGAAAATCAAGGAAGTTCTCCCTTGCAGGCGAGATGAGGCCTATTTCCGATGAGGCGTCTGGAGACTAATGACACCTAACCTCTGGAAATTCGAAAGGGTCTTTCACACACTTGCTGCAACTCAAGAAGTTCACCGCCATACCCGTCTCCACTCGAGAGGAAGCACGATGGTCCCGCCCACATCCAGAGGAGCCCCGTTTCACCCTCGTAGCTCGAGATGAGGGATCCTTTCCCTGCTTTCAATGGGAAAGTATTCCCGTCATTCCCGTCGCATCTCAAGAGGAGGCACTCTCAACAGGAAAGGCGAGAGGAACTCCATGGTCGTACCACCATTCCAAGAGTCCCCCAGATGTCTCAGTCCATTCCAGAGGAACCTCTTTGCCCTGCACTGGCTCATCTTTCACGCCGAGGATCGACTCACACCACGGTGGCACGTGGCACAGCTATGTGGGAAAGCCTCGAGGGAAAGCCTCGAGGGAAAACCACAGATCCTTTGATGCACGCGACGGGAAGCGTGACATTGCTGCTACAGCCTGGAAGGAAAGCGCACGTGCATGCCCCCACTCGAGACGAGGCCTGAATCCCCTGGGGAGACTCCAGAAGTACCCAATGATCCATGTCAGCCCCTGAGAGGAATCCTCGTTTCCGGCCCTGACTGCACACAAGGTTTTTGGCCCCGGTATCGACGGGAGAGGAATCCCGAGAGGCCCCCTAGCACCTCGCATGGGGACTGGCCTCTCCTGAGACCACCAGGGCGGGTCCCTGAGGTCCCCGTCGTAACTCGAGAACACCTGCCGCAACTCGAGAAAATCCAGGAAGTTCTCCCTTCCAGGCGAGATGAGGCCTATTTCCGATGAGGCGTCTGGAGACTAAAGACACCTAACCTCTGGAACTTCGAAAGGGTCTTTCACACCCTTGCTGCAACTCAAGAAGTTCACCGCCATACCCGTCTCCACTCGAGAGGAAGCACGATGGTCCCGCCCACATCCAGAGGAGCCCCGTTTCCCCCTCGTAGCTCGAGATGAGGGATCCTTTCCCTGCTTTCAACGGGAAAGAATTCCCGGCGTTCCCGTCGCATCTCAAGAGGAGGCACTCTCAACAGGAAAGGCGAGAGGAACTCCATGGTCGTACCACCATTCCAAGAGTCCCCCAGATGTCTCAGTCCATTCCAGAGGAACCTCTTTGCCCTGCACTGGCTCATCTTTGACGCCGAGAATCGACTCACACCACGGTGGCACGTGGGACAGCCCTGCGGGAAAGCCTCGAGGGAAAGCCTCGAGGGAAAACCACAGATCCTTTGATGCACGCGACGGGAAGCGTGACATTGCTGCTACAGCCTGGAAGGAAAGCGCACGTGCATGCCCCCACTCGAGACGAGGCCTGACTCCCCTGGGGAGACTCCAGAAGTACCCAAAGATCCATGTCACCCCTGTGAGGAATCCTCGGTTCCGGCCCTGACTCCACACAAGGTTTTTGGCCCTAGTATCGACGGGAGAGGAATCCCGAGAGGCCCCCTAGCAACTCGCATGGGGACTGGCCTCTCCTGAGGCCATCAGGGCGGGTCCCTGTGGTACCCGTCGTAACTCGAGAACACCTGCCGCAACTCGAGAAAATCCAGGAAGTTCTCCCTTCCAGGCGAGATGAGGTCTATTTCCGATGAGGCATCTGGAGACTGACACGTAACCTCTGGAACTTCGAAAGGGTCTTTCACACCCTTGCTGCAACTCAAGAAGTTCACCGCCATACCCGTCTCCACTCGAGAGGAAGCACGATGGTCCTACCCACATCCAGAGGAGCCCCGTTTCCCCCTCGTAGCTCGAGATGAGGGATCCTTTCCCTGCTTTCAACGGCAAAGAATTCCCGGTGTTCCCGTCGCATCTCAAGAGGAAGCACTCTCAACAGGAAAGGCGAGAGGAACTCCATGGTCGTACCACCATTCCAAGAGTCCCCCAGATGTCTCAGTCCATTCCAGAGGAACCTCTTTGCCCTGCACTGGCTCATCTTTCACGTCGAGGATCGACTCACACCACGGTGGAACGTGGGACAGCCCTGCGGGAAAGCCTCGAGGGAAAGCCTCGAGGGAAAACCACAGATCCTTTGATCCACGCCACGGGAAGCGTGACATTGCTGCTACAGCCTGGAAGTAAAGCGCACGTGCATGCCCCGACTCGAGACGAGGCCTGACTCCCCTGGGGAGACTCCAGAAGTACCCAAAGATCCATGTCAGCCCCTGAGAGGAATCCTCGGTTCCGGCCCTGACTCCACACAAGGTTTTTGACCCCGGTATCGACGGGAGAGGAATCCCGAGAGGCCCCCTAGCAACTCGCATGGGGACTGGCCTCTCCTGAGGCCACCAGGGCGGGTCCCTGAGGTCCCCGTTGTAACTCGAGAACACCTGCCGCAACTCGAGAAAATCCAGGAAGTTCTCCCTTCCAGGCGAGATGAGGCCTATTTCCGATGAGGCGTCTGGAGACTAATGACACCTAACCTCTGGAACTTCGAAAGGGTCTTTCACACCCTTGCTGCAACTCAAGAAGTTCACCGCCATACCCGTCTCCACTCGAGAGGAAGCACGATGGTCCCGCCCACATCTAGAGGAGCCGCGTTTCCCCCTCGTGGCTCGAAATGAGGGATCCTTTCCCTGCTTTCAACGGGAAAGAATTCCCGGCGTTCCCGTCGCATCTCAAGAGGTGGCACTCTCAACAGGAAAGGCGAGAGGAACTCCATGGTCGTACCACCATTCCACGAGTCCCCCAGATGTCTCAGTCCATTCCAGAGGAACCTCTTTGCCCTGCACTGGCTCATCTTTCACGCCGAGGATCGACTCACACCACGGTGGCACGTGGGACAGCCCTGTGGGAAAGCCTCGAGGGAAAACCACAGATCCTTTGATCCACGCGACGGTAAGCGTGACATTGCTGCTACAGCCTGGAAGGAAAGCGCACGTGCATGCCCCCACTCGAGACGAGGCCTGACTCCCCTGGGGAGACTCCAGAAGTACCCAAAGATCCATGTCAGCCCCTGAGAGGAATCCTCGGTTCCGGCCCTGACTCCACACAAGGTTTTTGGCCCCGGTATCGACGGGAGAGGAATCCCGATAGGCCCCCTAGCACCTCGCATGGGGCCTGGCCTCTCCTGAGGCCACCAGAGCGGGTCCCTGAGGTCCCCGTCGTAACTCGAGAACACCTGCCGCAACTCGAGAAAATCCAGGAAGTTCTCCCTTCCAGGCGAGATGAGGCCTATTTCCGATGAGGCGTCTGGAGACTAATGACACCTAACCTCTGGAACTTCGAAAGGGTCTTTCACAACCTTGCTTCAACTCAAGAAGTTCACCGCCATACCCGTGTCCACTCGAGAGGAAGCACGATGGTCCCGCCCACATCCAGAGGAGCCCCGTTTCCCCCTCGTAGCTCGAGATGAGGGATCCTTTCCCTGCTTTCAACGGGAAAGAATTCCCGGCGTTCCCGTCGCATCTCAAGAGGAGGCACTCTCAACAGGAAAGGCGAGAGGAACTCCATGGTCGTACCACCATTCCAAGAGTCCCCCAGATGTCTCAGTCCATTCCAGAGGAACCTCTTTGCCCTGCACTGGCTCATCTTTCACGCCGAGGATCGACTCACACCACGGTGGCACGTGGGACAGCCCTGTGGGAAAGCCTCGAGGGAAAACCACAGATCCTTTGATGCACGCGACGGGAAGCGTGACATTGCTGCTACAGCCTGGAAGGAAAGCGCACGTGCATGCCCCCACTCGAGACGAGGCCTGACTCCCCTGGGGAGACTCCAGAAGTACCCAAAGATCCATGTCAGCCCCTGAGAGGAATCCTCGGTTACGGCCCTGACTCCACACAAGGTTTTTGGCCCCGGTATCGACGGGAGAGGAATCCTGAGAGGCTTCGTAGCAAATCCCATGGGGACTGGCCTCTTGAGGCAACCAGGGCGGGTCCCTGAGGTCCCCGTCGTAACTCGAGAACACCTACCGCAACTCGAGAAAATCAAGGAAGTTCTCCCTTGCAGGCCAGATGAGGCCTATTTCCGATGAGGCGTCTGGAGACTAATGACACCTAACCTCTGGAAATTCGAAAGGGTCTTTCACACACTTGCTGCAACTCAAGAAGTTCACCGCCATACCCGTCTCCACTCGAGAGGAAGCACGATGGTCCCGCCCACATCCAGAGGAGCCACGTTTCCCCCTCGTAGCTCGAGATGAGGGATCCTTTCCCTGCTTTCAACGGGAAAGTATTCCCGTCATTCCCGTCGCATCTCAAGAGGAGGCACTCTCAACAGGAAAGGCGAGAGGAACTCCATGGTCGTACCACCATTCCAAGAGTCCCCCAGATGTCTCAGTCCATTCCAGAGGAACCTCTTTGCCCTGCACTGGCTCATCTTTCACGCCGAGGATCGACTCACACCACGGTGGCACGTGGCACAGCCATGTGGGAAAGCCTCGAGGGAAAGCCTCGAGGGAAAACCACAGATCCTTTGATCCACGCGACGGGAAGCGTGACATTGCTGCTACAGCCTGGAAGGAAAGCGCACGTGCATGCCCCCACTCGAGACGAGGCCTGACTCCCCTGGGGAGACTCCAGAAGTACCCAAAGATCCATGTCAGCCCCTGAGAGGAATCCTCGTTTCCGGCCCTGACTGCACACAAGGTTTTTGGCCCCGGTATCGACGGGAGAGGAATCCCGAGAGGCCCCCTAGTACCTCGCATGGGGACTGGCCTCTCCTGAGGCCACCAGGGCGGGTCCCTGAGGTCCCCGTCGTAACTCGAGAACACCTGCCGCAACTCGAGAAAATCCAGGAAGTTCTCCCTTCCAGGCGAGATGAGGCCTATTTCCTATGAGGCGTCTGGAGACTAATGACACCCAACCTCTGGAACTTCGAAAGGGTCTTTCACACCCTTGCTGCTACTCAAGAAGTTCACCTCCTTGCCCGTCTCCACTCGAGAGGAAGCACGATAGTCCCGCCCACATCCAGAGGAGCCCCGTTTCCCCCTCGTAGCTAGAGATGAGGGATCCTTTCCCTGCTTTCAACGGGAAAGAATTCCCGGCATTCCCGTCGCATCTCAAGAGGAGGCACTCTCAACAGGAAAGGCGAGAGGAACTCCATGGTCGTACCACCATTCCAAGAGTCCCCCAGATGTCTGAGTCCATTCCAGAGGAACCTCTTTGCCCTGCACTGGCTCATCTTTCACGCCGAGGATCGACTCACACCACGGTGGCACGTGGGACAGCCCTGTGGGAAAGCCTCGAGGGAAAGCCTCGAGGGAAAACCACAGATCCTTTGATCCACGCGACGGGAAGCGTGACATTGCTGCTACAGCCTGGAAGGAAAGCACACGTGCATGCCCCCACTCGAGACGAGGCCTGACTCCCCTGGGGAGACTCCAGAAGTACCCAAAGATCCATGTCAGCCCCTGAGAGGAATCCTCGGTTCCGGCCCTGACTCCACACAAGGTTTTTGGCCCCGGTATCGACGGGAGAGGAATCCCGAGAGGCCCCCTAGCAACGCCCATGGGGACTGGCTGTTCTTGAGGCCACCAGGGCGGGTCCCTGAGGTCCCCGTCGTAACTCGAGAACACCTGCCGCAACTCGAGAAAATCCAGGAAGTTCTCCCTTCCAGGCGAGATGAGGCCTATTTCCGATGAGGCGTCTGGAGACTAATGACACCTAACCTTTGGAAATTCGAAAGGGTCTTTCACACCCTTGCTGCAACTCAAGAAGTTCACCGCCATACCCGTCTCCACTCGAGAGGAAGCACGATGGTCCCGCCCACATCCAGAGGAGCCCCGTTTCCCCCTCGTAGCTCGAGATGAGGGATCCTTTCCCTGCTTTCAACGGGAAAGAATTCCCGGCGTTCCCGTCGCATCTCAAGAGGAGGCACTCTCAACAGGAAAGGCGAGAGGAACTCCATGGTCGTACCACCATTCCAATAGTCCCCCAGATGTCTCAGTCCATTCCAGAGGAACCTCTTTGCCCTGCACTGGCTCATCTTTCACGCCGAGGATCGACTCACACCACGGTGGCACGTGGGACAGCCCTGTGGGAAAGCCTCGAGGGAAAACCACAGATCCTTTGATCCACGCGATGGTAAGCGTGACATTGCTGCTACAGCCTGGAAGGAAAGCGCACGTGCATGCCCCCACTCGAGACGAGGCCTGACTCCCCTGGGGAGACTCCAGAAGTACCCAAAGATCCATGTCAGCCCCTGAGAGGAATCCTCGGTTCCGGCCCTGACTCCACACAAGGTTTTTGGCCCCGGTATCGACGGGAGAGGAATCCCGATAGGCCCCCTAGCACCTCGCATGGGGCCTGGCCTCTCCTGAGGCCACCAGAGCGGGTCCCTGAGGTCCCCGTCGTAACTCGAGAACACCTGCCGCAACTCGAGGAAATCCAGGAAGTTCTCCCTTCCAGGCGAGATGAGGCCTATTTCCGATGAGGCGTCTGGAGACTAATGACACCTAACCTCTGGAACTTCGAAAGGGTCTTTCACAACCTTGCTTCAACTCAAGAAGTTCACCGCCATACCCGTGTCCACTCGAGAGGAAGCACGATGGTCCCGCCCACATCCAGAGGAGCCCCGTTTCCCCCTCGTAGCTCGAGATGAGGGATCCTTTCCCTGCTTTCAACGGGAAAGAATTCCCGGCGTTCCCGTCGCATCTCAAGAGGAGGCACTCTCAACAGGAAAGGCGAGAGGAACTCCATGGTCGTACCACCATTCCAAGAGTCCCCCAGATGTCTCAGTCCATTCCAGAGGAACCTCTTTGCCCTGCACTGGCTCATCTTTCACGCCGAGGATCGACTCACACCACGGTGGCACGTGGGACAGCCCTGTGGGAAAGCCTCGAGGGAAAACCACAGATCCTTTGATCCACGCCACGGGAAGCGTGACATTGCTGCTACAGCCTGGAAGGAAAGCGCACGTGCATGCCCCCACTCGAGACGAGGCCTGATTCCCCTGGGGAGACTCCAGAAGTACCCAAAGATCCATGTCAGCCCCTGAGAGGAATCCTCGGTTACGGCCCTGACTCCACACAAGATTTTTGGCCCCGGTATCGACGGGAGAGGAATCCCGAGAGGCCCCGTAGCAAATCCCATGGGGACTGGCCTCTTGAGGCAACCAGGGTCGGGTCCCTGAGGTCCCCGTCGTAACTCGAGAACACCTACCGCAACTCGAGAAAATCAAGGAAGTTCTCCCTTGCAGACGAGATGAGGCCTATTTCCGATGAGGCGTCTGGAGACTAATGACACCTAACCTCTGGAAATTCGAAAGGGTCTTTCACACACTTGCTGCAACTCAAGAAGTTCACCGCCATACCCGTCTCCACTCGAGAGGAAGCACGATGGTCCCGCCCACATCCAGAGGAGCCACGTTTCCCCCTCGTAGCTCGAGATGAGGGATCCTTTCCCTGCTTTCAACGGGAAAGTATTCCCGTCATTCCCGTCGCATCTCAAGAGGAGGCACTCTCAACAGGAAAGGCGAGAGGAACTCCATGGTCGTACCACCATTCCAAGAGTCCCCCAGATGTCTCAGTCCATTCCAGAGGAACCTCTTTGCCCTGCACTGGCTCATCTTTCACGCCGAGGATCGACTCACACCACGGTGGCACGTGGCACAGCCATGTGGGAAAGCCTCGAGGGAAAGCCTCGAGGGAAAACCACAGATCCTTTGATCCACGCGACGGGAAGCGTGACATTGCTGCTACAGCCTGGAAGGAAAGCGCACGTGCATGCCCCCACTCGAGACGAGGCCTGAATCCCCTGGGGAGACTCCAGAAGTACCCAAAGATCCATGTCAGCCCCTGAGAGGAATCCTCGTTTCCGGCCCTGACTGCACACAAGGTTTTTGGCCCCGGTATCGACGGGAGAGGAATCCCGAGAGGCCCCCTAGTACCTCGCATGGGGACTGGCCTCTCCTGAGGCCACCAGGACGGGTCCCTGAGGTCCCCGTCGTAACTCGAGAACACCTGCCGCAACTCGAGAAAATCCAGGAAGTTCTCCCTTCCAGGCGAGATGAGGACTATTTCCTATGAGGCGTCTGGAGACTAATGACACCCAACCTCTGGAACTTCGAAAGGGTCTTTCACACCCTTGCTGCTACTCAAGAAGTTCACCTCCTTGCCCGTCTCCACTCGAGAGGAAGCACGATAGTCCCGCCCACATCCAGAGGAGCCCCGTTTCCACCTCGTAGCTAGAGATGAGGGATCCTTTCCCTGCTTTCAACGGGAAAGAATTCCCGGCATTCCCGTCGCATCTCAAGAGGAGGCACTCTCAACAGGAAAGGCGAGAGGAACTCCATGGTCGTACCACCATTCCAAGAGTCCCCCAGATGTCTGAGTCCATTCCAGAGGAACCTCTTTGCCCTGCACTGGCTCATCTTTCACGCCGAGGATCGACTCACACCACGGTGGCACGTGGGACAGCCCTGTGGGAAAGCCTCGAGGGAAAACCACAGATCCTTTGATCCACGCCACGGGAAGCGTGACATTGCTGCTACAGCCTGGAAGGAAAGCGCACGTGCATGCCCCCACTCGAGACGAGGCCTGACTCCCCTGGGGAGACTCCAGAAGTACCCAAAGATCCATGTCAGCCCCTGAGAGGAATCCTCGGTTCCGGCCCTGACTCCACACAAGGTTTTTGGCCCCGGTATCGACGGGAGAGGAATCCCGAGAGGCCCCGTAGCAAATCCCATGGGGACTGGCTGTTCTTGAGGCCACCAGGGCGGGTCCCTGAGGTCCCCGTCGTAACTCGAGAACACCTGCCGCAACTCGAGAAAATCCAGGAAGTTCTCCCTTCCAGGCGAGATGAGGCCTATTTCCGATGAGGCGTCTGGAGACTAATGACACCTAACCTCTGGAACTTCGAAAGGGTCTTTCACACCCTTGCTGCAACTCAAGAAGTTCACCGCCATACCCGTCTCCACTCGAGAGGAAGCACGATGGTCCCGCCCACATCCAGAGGAGCCCCGTTTCCCCCTCGTAGCTCGAGATGAGGGATCCTTTCCCTGCTTTCAACGGGAAAGAATTCCCGGCGTTCCCGTCGCATCTCAAGAGGAGGCACTCTCAACAGGAAAGGCGAGAGGAACTCCATGGTCGTACCACCATTCCAAGAGTCCCCCAGATGTCTCAGTCCATTCCAGAGGAACCTCTTTGCCCTGCACTGGCTCATCTTTGACGCCGAGGATCGACTCACACCACGGTGGCACGTGGGACAGCCCTGCGGGAAAGCCTCGAGGGAAAGCCTCGAGGGAAAACCACAGATCCTTTGATGCACGCGACGGGAAGCGTGACATTGCTGCTACAGCCTGGAAGGAAAGCGCACGTGCATGCCCCCACTCGAGATGAGGCCTGAATCCCCTGGTGAGACTCCAGAAGTACCCAAAGATCCATGTCAGCCCCTGAGAGGAATCCTCGTTTCCGGCCCTGACTGCACACAAGGTTTTTGGCCCCGGTATCGACGGGAGAGGAATCCCGAGAGGCCCCCTAGCACCTCGCATGGGGACTGGCCTCTCCTGAGGCCACCAGGGCGGGTCCCTGAGGTCCCCGTCGTAACTCGAGAACACCTGCCGCAACTCGAGAAAATCCAGGAAGTTCTCCCTTCCAGGCGAGATGAGGCCTATTTCCGATGAGGCGTCTGGAGACTAATGACACCCAACCTCTGGAACTTCGAAAGGGTCTTTCACACCCTTGCTGCTACTCAAGAAGTTCACCTCCTTGCCCGTCTCCACTCGAGAGGAAGCACGATGGTCCCGCCCACATCCAGAGGAGCCCCGTTTCCCCCTCGTAGCTAGAAATGAGGGATCCTTTCCCTGCTTTCAACGGGAAAGAATTCCCGGCATTCCCGTCGCATCTCAAGAGGAGGCACTCTCAACAGGAAAGGCGAGAGGAACTCCATGGTCGTACCACCATTCCAAGAGTCCCCCAGATGTCTGACTCCATTCCAGAGGAACCTCTTTGCCCTGCACTGGCTCATCTTTCATGCCGAGGATCGACTCACACCACGGTGGCACGTGGGACAGCCCTGTGGGAAAGCCTCGAGGGAAAGCCTCGAGGGAAAACCACAGATCCTTTGATCCACGCGACGGGAAGCGTGACATTGCTGCTACAGCCTGGAAGGAAAGCACACGTGCATGCCCCCACTCGAGACGAGGCCTGACTCCCCTGGGGAGACTCCAGAAGTACCCAAAGATCCATGTCAGCCCCTGAGAGGAATCCTCGGTTCCGGCCCTGACTCCACACAAGGTTTTTGGCCCCGGTATCGACGGGAGAGGAATCCCGAGAGGCCGCCTAGCAACTCGCACGGGGAGTGGCCTCTCCTGAGGCCACCAGGGCGGGTCCCTGACGTCCCCGTCGTAACTCGATAACACCTGCCGCAACTCGAGAAAATCCAGGAAGTTCTCCCTTCCAGGCGAGATGAGGCCTATTTCCGATGAGGCGTCTGGAGTCTAATGACACCTAACCTCTGGAACTTCGAAAGGGTCTTTCACAGCCTTGCTGCAACTCAAGAAGTTCACCGCCATACCCGTCTCCACTCGAGAGGAAGCACGATGGTCCCACCCACATCCAGAGGAGCCCCGTTTCCCCCTCGTAGCTCGAGATGAGGGATCCTTTCCCTGCTTTCAACGGGAAAGAATTCCCGGCGTTCCCGTCGCATCTCAAGAGGAGGCACTCTCAATAGGAAAGGCGAGAGGAACTCCATGGTCGTACCACCATTCCAAGACTCCCCCAGATGTCTCAGTCCATTCCAGAGGAAACTCTTTGCCCTGCACTGGCTCATCTTTCACGCCGAGGATCGACTCACAACACGGTGGCACGTGGGACAGCCCTGTGGGAAAGCCTCGAGGGAAAGCCTCGAGGGAAAGCCACAGATCCTTTGATAAATGCGACGGGAATCGTGACATTGCTGCTACAGCCTGGAAGGAAAGCGCACGTGCATGCCCCCACTCGAGACGAGGCCTGACTCCCCTGGGGAGACTCCAGAAGTACCCAAAGATCCATGTCAGCCCCTGAGAGGAATCCTCGGTTCCGGCCCTGACTCCACACAAGGTTTTTGGCCCCGGTATCGACGGGAGAGGAATCCCGAGAAGCCCCCTAGCAACTCGCATGGGGACTGGCCTCTCCTGAGGCCACCAGGGCGGGTCCCTGAGGTCCCCGTCGTAACTCGAGAACACCTGCCGCAACTCGAGAAAATCCAGGAAGTTCTCCCTTCCAGGCGAGATGAGGCCTATTTCCGATGAGGCGTCTGGAGTCTAATGACACCTAATCTCTGGAACTTCGAAAGGGTCTTTCACACCCTTGCTGCAACTCAAGAAGTTCACCGCCATACCCGTCTCCACTCGGGAGGAAGCACGATGGTCCCGCCCACATCCAGAGGAACCCCGTTTCCCCCTCGTAGCTCGAGATGAGGGATCGTTTCCCTGCTTTCAACGGGAAAAAATTCCCATCATTCCCGTCGCATCTCAAAAGGAGGCACTCTCAACAGGAAAGGCGAGAGGAACTCAATGGTCGTACCACCATTCCTAGAGTCCCCTAGATGTCTCAGTCCATTCCAGAGGAACCTCTTTGACCTGCACTGGCTCATTTTTCACGCCGAGGATCGACTCACTCCACGGTGGCACGTGGGACAGCCCTGTGGGAAAGCCTCGAGGGAAAGCCTCGAGGGAAAGCCACAGATCCTTTGATAAATGCGACGGGAAGCGTGACATTGCTGCTACAGCCTGGAAGGAAAGCGCACGTGCATGCCCCCACTCGAGACGAGGCCTGACTGCCCTAGGGAGACTCCATAAGTACCCAAAGATCCATGTCACCCTTGAGAGGAATCTTCGGTTCGGGCCCTGACTCCACACAAGGTTTTTGGCACCGGTATCGACAGGAGAGGAATCCCGAGAGGCCCCCTAGCAACTCGCATGGGGAATGGCCTCTCCTGAGGCAACCAGGGCGGGTCCCTGAGGTCCCCGTCGTAACTCGAGAACACCTGCCGCAACTCGAGAAAATCCAGGAAGTTCTCCCTTCCAGGCGAGATGAGGCCTATTTCCGATGAGGCGTCTGGAGACTAATGACACCTAACCTCTGGAACCTCGAAAGGGTCTTTCACACCCTAGCTGCAACTCAAGAAGTTCACCGCCATAGCCGTCTTAACTCCAGAGGAAGCACGATGGTCCCGCCCACATCCAGAGGAGCCCCGTTTCCCCCTCGTAGCTCGAGATGAGGGATCCTTTCCCTACTTTCAACGGGAAAGAGTTCCCGGCGTTCCCGTCGCATCTCAAGAGGAGGCACTCTCAACAGGAAAGGCGAGAGGAACTCCATGGTCGTACCACCATTCCAAGAGTCCCCCAGAGGTCTCAGTCCATTCCAGAGGAACCTCTTTGCCCTGCACTGGCTCATCTTTCACGCCGAGGATCGACTCACACCACGGTCGCACGTGGGACAGCCCTGTGGGAAAGCCTCGAGGGAAAGCCTCGAGGGAAAACCACATATCCTTTGATCCACGCGACGGGAAGCGTGACATTGCTGCTACAGCCTGGAAGGAAAGCGCAAGTGCATGCCACCACTCGAGACGAGGCCTGACTCCCCTGGGGAGACTCCAGAAGTACCCAAAGATCCATGTCAGCCCCTGAGAGGAATCCTCGGTTCCGGCCCTGACTCCACACAAGGTTTTTGGCCCCGGTATCAACGGGAGAGGAATCCCGAGAGGACGCCTAGCAACTCGCATGGGGAGTGGCCTCTCCTGAGGCCACCAGGGCGGGTCCCTAACGTCCCCGTCGTAACTCGAGAACACCTGCCGCAACTCGAGAAAATCCAGGAAGTTCTCCCTTCCAGGCGAGATGAGGCCTATTTCCGATGAGGCGTCTGGAGACTAATGACACCTAACCTCTGGAACTTCGAAAGGGTCTTTCACACAATTGCTGCAACTCAAGAATTTCACCGCCATACCCGTCTCCACTCGAGAGGAAGCACGATGGTCCCGCCCACATCCAGAGGATCCCCGTTTCCCCCTCGTAGCTCGAGATGAGGGATCCTTTCCCTGCTTTCAACGGGAAAGAATTCCCAGCGTTCCCGTCGCATCTCAAGAGGAGGCACTCTCAACAGGAAAGGCGAGAGGAACTCCATGGTCGTACCACCATTCCAAGAGTCCCCCAGATGTCTCAGTCCATTCCAGAGGAACCTCTTTGCCCTGCACTGGCTCATCTTTCACGCCGAGGATCGACTCACACCACGGTGGCACGTGGGACAGCCCTGTGGGAAAGCCTCATGGGAAAGCCTCGAGGAAAAACCACAGATTCTTTGATCCACGCGACGGAAAGCGTGACATTGCTGCTAGAGCCTGGAAGGAAAGCGCACGTGCATGCCCCCACTCGAGACGAGGCCTGACTCCCCTGGGGAGACTCCAGAAGTACCCAAAGATCCATGTCAGCCCCTGAGAGGAATCCTCGGTTCCGGCCCTGACTCCACACAAGGTTTTTGGCCCCGGTATCGACGGGAGAGGAATCCCGAGGGGCCCCCTAGCAACTAGCATGGGGACTGGCCTCTCCTGAGGCCACCAGCGCGGGTCCCTGAGGTCCCCGTCGTAACTCGAGAACACCTGCCGCAACTCGAGAAAATCCAGGAAGTTCTCCCTTGCAGGCGAGATGAGGCCTATTTCCGATGAGGCGTCTGGAGACTAATGACACCTAACCTCTGGAACTTCGAAAGGGTCTTTCACACCCTTGCTGCAACTCAAGAAGTTCACCGCCATACCCGTCTCCACTCGAGAGGAAGCACGATGGTCCCGCCCACATCCAGAGGAGCCCCGTTTCCCCCTCGTAGCTCGAGATGAGGGATCCCTTCCCTGCTTTCAACGGGAAAGAATTCCCGGCGTTCCCGTCGCATCTCAAGAGGAGGCACTCTCAACAGGAAAGGCGAGAGGAACTCCATGGTCGTACCACCATTCCAAGAGTCCCCCAGATGTCTCAGTCCATTCCAGAGGAACCTCTTTGCCCTGCACTGGCTCATCTTTCACGCCGAGGATCGACTCACACCACGGTGGCACGTGGGCCAGCCCTGTGGGAAAGCCTCGAGGGAAAGCCTCGAGGGAAAACCACAGATCCTTTGATCCACGCGACGGGAAGCGTGACATTGCTGCTACAGCCAGGAAGGAAAGCGCAAGTTCATGCCACCACTCGAGACGAGGCCTGACTCCCCTGGGGAGACTCCAGAAGTACCCAAAGATCCATGTCAGCCCCTGAGAGGAATCCTCGGTTCCCGCCCTGACTCCACACAAGGTTTTTGGCCCCGGAATCGACGGGAGAGGAATCCCGAGAGGCCGCCTAGCAACCCGCACGGGGAGTGGCCTCTCCTGAGGCCACCAGGGCGGGTCCCTGACGTCCCCGTCGTAACTCGAGAACACCTGCCGCAACTCGAGAAAATCCAGGAAGTTCTCCCTTCCAGGCGAGATGAGGCCTATTTCCGATGAGGCGTCTGTAGTCTAATGACACCTAACCTCTGGAACTTCGAAAGGGTCTTTCACACCCTTGATGCAACTCAAGAAGTTCACCGCCATACCCGTCTCCACTCGAGAGGAAGCACGATGGTCCCACCCACATCCAGAGGAGCCCCGTTTCCCCCTCGTAGCTCGAGATGAGGGATCCTTTCCCTGCTTTCAACGGGAAAGAATTCCCGGCGTTCCCGTCGCATCTCAAGAGGAGGCACTCTCAACAGGAAAGGCGAGAGGGACTCCATGGTCGTACCACCATTCCAAGACTCCCCCAGATGTCTCAGTCCATTCCAGAGGAAACTCTTTGCCCTGCACTGGCTCATCTTTCACGCCGAGGATCGACTCACAACACGGTGGCACGTGGGACAGCCCTGTGGGAAAGCCTCGAGGGAAAGCCTCGAGGGAAAGCCACAGATCCTTTGATAAATGCGACGGGAATCGTGACATTGCTGCTACAGCCTGGAAGGAAAGCGCACGTGCATGCCCCCACTCGAGACGAGGCCTGACTCCCGTGGGGAGACTCCAGAAGTACCCAAAGATCCATGTCAGCCCCTGAGAGGAATCCTCGGTCCCGGCCCTGACTCCACACAAGGTTTTTGGCCCCGGTATCGACGGGAGAGGAATCCCGAGAGGCCGCCTAGCAACTCGCATGGGGACTGGCCTCTCCTGAGGCCACCAGGGCGGGTCCCTGAGGTCCCCGTCGTAACTCGAGAACACCTGCCGCAACTCGAGAAAATCCAGGAAGTTCTCCCTTCCAGGCGAGATGAGGCCTATTTCCGATGAGGCGTCTGGAGACTAATGACACCTAACCTCTGGAACTTCGAAAGGGTCTTTCACACCCTTGCTGCAACTCAAGAAGTTCACCGCCATACCCGTCTCCACTCGAGAGGAAGCACGATGGTCCCGCCCACATCCAGAGGAGCCCCGTTTCCCCCTCGTAGCTCGAGATGAGGGATCCTTTCCCTGCTTTCAACGGGAAAGAATTCCCGGCGTTCCCGTCGCATCTCAAGAGGAGGCACTCTCAACAGGAAAGGCGAGAGGAACTCCTTGGTCGTACCACCATTCCAAGAGTCCCCCAGATGTCTCAGTCCATTCCAGAGGAACCTCTTTGACCTGCACTGGCTCATCTTTCACGCCGAGGATCGACTCACACCATGGTGGCACGTGGGACAGCCCTGTGGGAAAGCCTCGAGGGAAAGCCTCGAGGGAAAACCACAGATCCTTTGATCCACGCGACGGGAAGCGTGACATTGCTGCTACAGCCTGGAAGGAAAGCCCACGTGCATGCCCCCACTCGAGACGAGGCCTGACTCCCCTGGGGAGACTCCAGAAGTACCCAAAGATCCATGTCAGCCCCTGAGAGGAATCCTCGGTTCCGGCCCTGACTCCACACAAGGTTTTTGGCCCCGGTATTGACGGGAGAGGAATCCCGAGAAGCCCCCTAGCAACTCGCATGGGGACTGGCCTCTCCTGAGGCCACCAGGGCGGGTCCCTGAGGTCCCCGTCGTAACTCCAGAACACCTGCCGCAACTCGAGAAAATCCAGGAAGTTCTCCCTTCCAGGCGAGATGAGGCCTATTTCCGATGAGGCGTCTGGAGACGAATGACACCTAAACTCTGGAACTTCGAAAGGGTCTTTCACACCCTTGCTGCAACTCAAGAAGTTCACCGCCATACCCGTCTCCACTCGGGAGGAAGCACGATGGTCCCGCCCACATCCAGAGGAACCCCGTTTCCCCCTCGTAGCTCGAGATGAGGGATCGTTTCCCTGCTTTCAACGGGAAAAAATTCCCATCATTCCCGTCGCATCTCAAAAGGAGGCACTCTCAACAGGAAAGGCGAGAGGAACTCAATGGTCGTACCACCATTCCTAGAGTCCCCTAGATGTCTCAGTCCATTCCAGAGGAACCTCTTTGATCTGCACTGGCTCATTTTTCACGCCGAGGATCGACTCACTCCACGGTGGCACGTGGGACAGCCCTGTGGGAAAGCCTCGAGGGAAAGCCTCGAGGGAAAGCCACAGATCCTTTGATAAATGCGACGGGAAGCGTGACATTGCTGCTACAGCCTGGAAGGAAAGCGCAAGTGCATGCCACCACTCGAGACGAGGCCTGACTCCCCTGGGGAGACTCCAGAAGTACCCAAAGATCCATGTCAGCCCCTGAGAGGAATCCTCGGTTCCGGCCCTGACTCCACACAAGGTTTTTGGCCCCGGTATCAACGGGAGAGGAATCCCGAGAGGACGCCTAGCAACTCGCATGGGGAGTGGCCTCTCCTGAGGCCACCAGGGCGGGTCCCTGAGGTCCCCGTCGTAACTCGAGAACACCTGCCGCAACTCGAGAAAATCCAGGAAGTTCTCCCTTCCAGGCGAGATGAGGCCTATTTCCGATGAGGCGTCTGGAGACTAATGACACCTAACCTCTGGAACTTCGAAAGGGTCTTTCACACAATTGCTGCAACTCAAGAAGTTCACCGCCATACCCGTCTCCACTCGAGAGGAAGCACGATGGTCCCGCCCACATCCAGAGGAGCCCCGTTTCCCCCTCGTAGCTCGAGATGAGGGATCCTTTCCCTGCATTCAACGGGAAAGAATTCCTGGCGTTCCCGTAGCATGTCAAGAGGAGGCACTCTCAACAGGAAAGGCGAGAGGAATACCATGGTCGTACCACCATTCCAAGAGTCCCCCAGATGTCTCAGTCCATTCCAGAGGAACCTCTTTGCCCTGCACTGGCTCATCTTTCACGCCGAGGATCGACTCACACCACAGTGGCACGTGGGACAGCCCTGTGGGAAAGCCTCGAGGGAAAGCCTCGAGGGAAAACCACAGATCCTTTGATCCACGCCACGGAAAGCGTGACATTGCTGCTACAGCCTGGAAGGAAAGCGCACGTGCATGCCCCCACTCGAGACGAGGCCTGACTCCCCTGGGGAGACTCCAGAAGTACCCAAAGATCCATGTCAGCCCCTGAGAGGAATCCTCGGTTCCGGCCCTGACTCCACACAATGTTTTTGGCCCCAGTATTGATGGGAGAGGAATCCCGAGAGGCCCCCTAGCAAGTCGCATGGGGACTGGCCGTTCCTGAGGCCACCAGGGCGGGTCCCTGAGGTCCCCGTCGTAACTCGAGAACACCTTCCGCAACTCGAGAAAATCCAGGAAGTTCTCCCTTCCAGGCGAGATGAGGCCTATTTCCGATGAGGCGTCTGGAGACTAATGACACCTAACCTCTGGAACTTCGAAAGGGTCTTTCACACCCTTGCTGCAACTCAAGAAGTTCACCGCCATACCCGTCTCCACTCGAGAGGAAGCACGATGGTCCCGCCCACATCCAGAGGAGCCCCGTTTCCCCCTCGGAGCTCGAGATGAGGGATCGTTTCCCTGCTTTCAACAGGAAAAAATTCCCAGCATTCCCGTCGCATCTCAAGAAGAGGCACTCTCAACAGGAAAGGCGAGAGGAACTCAATGGTCGTACCACCATTCCTAGAGTCCCCTAGATGTCTCAGTCCATTCCAGAGGAACCTCTTTGACCTGCACTGGCTCATCTTTCACGCCGAGGATCGACTCACACCACGGTGGCACGTGGGACAGCCCTGTGGGAAAGCCTCGAGGGAAAGCCTCGAGGGAAAGCCACAGATCGTTTGATAAATGCGACGGGAAGAATGACATTGCTGCTACAGCCTGGAAGGAAAGCGCACGTGCATGCCCCCACTCGAAACGAGGCCTGACTCCCCTGGGGAGACTCCAGAAGTACCCAAAGATCCATGTCAGCCCCTGAGAGGAATCCTCGGTTCCGGCCCTGACTCCACACAAGATTTTTGGCCCCGGTATCGACGGGAGAGGAATCCCGAGGGGCCCCCTAGCAACTAGCATGGGGAGTGGCCTCTCCTGAGGCCACCAGGGCGGGTCCCTGAGGTCCCCGTCGTAACTCGAGAACACCTGCCGCAACTCGAGAAAATCCAGGAAGTTCTCCCTTCCAGGCGAGATGAGGCCTATTTCCGATGAGGCGTCTGGAGACTAATGACACCTAACCTCAGGAACTTCGAAAGGGTCATTCACACCCTTGCTGCAACTCAAGAAGTTCACCGAAATACTCGTCTCCACTCGGGAGGAAGCACGATGGTCCCGCCCACATCCAGAGGAGCCCCGTTTCCCCCTCGGAGCTTGAGATGAGGGATCCTTTCCCTGCTTTCAACGGGAAAGATTTCCCGGCGTTCCCGTCGCATCTCAAGAGGAGGCACTCTCAACAGGAAAGGCGAGAGGAACTCCATGGTCGTACCACCATTCCAAGCTTCCCCCAGATGTCTCAGTCAATTCCAGAGGAACCTCTTTGCCCTGCACTGTCTCATCTTTCACGCCGAGGATCGACTCACACCACGGTGGCACGTGGGACAGCCCTGTGGGAAAGCCTCGAGGGTAAGTCTCGAGGGAAAGCCACAGATCCTTTGATAAATGCGACGGGAAGAATGACATTGCTGCTACAGCCTGGAAGGAAAGCGCACGTGCATGCCCCCACTCGAGACGAGGCCTGACTCCCCTGGGGAGACTCCAGAAGTACCCAAAGATCCATGTCAGCCCCTGAGAGGAATCCTCGGTTCCGGCCCTGACTCCACACAAGGTTTTTGGCCCCGGTATCGAAGGGAGAGGAATCCCGAGGGGCCCCTTAGCAAATAGCATGGGGACTGGCCTCTCCTGAGGCCACCAGGGCGGGTCCCTGAGGTCCCCGTCGTAACTCGAGAACACCTGCCGCAACTCGAGCAAATCCAGGAAGTTCTCCCTTCCAGGCCAGATGAGGCCTATTTCCGATGAGGCGTCTGGAGACTAATGACACCTAACCTCTGGAACTTCGAAAGGGTCATTCACACCCTTGCTGCAACTCAAGAAGTTCACCGCCATACCCGTCTCCACTCGGGAGGAAGCACGATGGTCCCGCCCACATCCAGAGGAGCCCCGTTTCCCCCTCGTAGCTCGAGATGAGGGATCCTTTCCCTGCTTTCAACGGGAAAGAATTCCCGGCGTTCCCGTCGCATCTCAAGAGGAGGCACTCTCAACAGGAAAGGCGAGAGGAACTCCATGGTCGTACCACCATTCCAAGAGTCCCCCAGATGTCTCAGTCCATTCCAGAGGAACCTCTTTGCCCTGCACTGGCTCATCTTTCACGCCGAGGATCGACTCACACCACGGTGGCACGTGGGACAGCCCTGTGGGAAAGCCTCGAGGGAAAGCCTCGAGGGAAAACCACATATCCTTTGATCCACGCGACGGGAAGCGTGACATTGCTGCTACAGCCTGGAAGGAAAGCGCAAGTGCATGCCACCACTCGAGACGAGGCCTGACTCCCCTGGGGAGACTCCAGAAGTACCCAAAGATCCATGTCAGCCCCTGAGAGGAATCCTCGGTTCCGGCCCTGACTCCACACAAGGGTTTTGGCCCCGGTATCAACGGGAGAGGAATCCCGAGAGGCCGCCTAGCAACTCGCATGGGGAGTGGCCTCTCCTGAGGCCACCAGGGCGGGTCCCTAACGTCCCCGTCGTAACTCGAGAACACCTGCCGCAACTCGAGAAAATTCAGGAAGTTCTCCCTTCCAGGCGAGATGAGGCCTATTTCCGATGAGTCGTCTGGAGACTAATGACACCTAAACTCTGGAACTTCGAAAGGGTCTTTCACACAATTGCTGCAACTCAAGAAGTTCACCGCCATACCCGTCTCCACTCGAGAGGAAGCACGATGGTCCCGACCACATCCAGAGGAGCCCCGTTTCCCCCTCGTAGCTCGAGATGAGGGATCCTTTCCCTGCTTTCAACGGGAAAGAATTCCCAGCGTTCCCGTCGCATGTCAAGAGGAGGCACTCTCAACAGGAAAGGCGAGAGGAACTCCATGGTGGTACCACCATTCCAAGAGTCCCCCAGATGTCTCAGTCCATTCCAGAGGAACCTCTTTGCCCTGCACTGGCTCATCTTTCACGCCGAGGATCGACTCACACCACGGTGGCACGTGGGACAGCTTTGTGGGAAAGCCTCATGGGAAAGCCTCGAGGAAAAACCACAGATTCTTTGATCCACGCGACGGGAAGCGTAACATTGCTGCTAGAGCCTGGAAGGAAAGCGCACGTGCATGCCCCCACTCGAGACGAGGCCTGACTCCCCTGGGGAGACTCCAGAAGTACCCAAAGATCCATGTCAGCCCCTGAGAGGAATCCTCGGTTCCGGCCCTGACCCAACACAAGGTTTTTGGCCCCGGTATCGACGGGAGAGGAATCCCGAGGGGCCCCCTAGCAACTAGCATGGGGACTGGCCTCTCCTGAGGCCACCAGGGCGGGTCCCTGAGGTCCCCGTCGTAACTCGAGAACACCTGCCCCAACTCGAGAAAATCCAGGAAGTTCTCCCTTCCAGGCGAGATGAGGCCTATTTCCAATGAGACGTCTGGAGACTAATGACACCTAACCTCTGGAACTTCGAAAGGGTCTTTCACACCCTTGCTGCATCTCAAGAAGTTCACCGCCATACCCGTCTCCACTCGGGAGGAAGCACGATGGTCCCGCCCACATCCAGAGGAGCCCCGTTTCCCCCTCGGAGCTCGAGATGTGGGATCCTTTCCCTGCTTTCAACGGAAAAGAATTCCTGGCGTTCCCGTCGCATGTCAAGAGGAGGCACTCTCAACAGGAAAGGCGAGAGGAACACCATGGTCGTACCACCATTCCAAGAGTCCCCCAGATGTCTCAGTCCATTCCAGAGGAACCTCTTTGCCCTGCACTGGCTCATCTTTCACGCCGAGGATCGACTCACACCACAGTGGCACGTGGGACAGCCCTGTGGGAAAGCCTCGAGGGAAAGCCTCGAGGGAAAACCACAGATCCTTTGATCCACGCCACGGAAAGCGTGACATTGCTGCTACAGCCTGGAAGGAAAGCGCACGTGCATGCCCCCACTCGAGACGAGGCCTGACTCCCCTGGGGAGACTCCAGAAGTACCCAAAGATCCATGTCAGCCCCTGAGAGGAATCCTCGGTTCCGGCCCTGACTCCACACAATGTTTTTGGCCCCAGTATTGATGGGAGAGGAATCCCGAGAGGCCCCCTAGCAACTCGCATGGGGACTGGCCGTTCCTGAGGCCACCAGGGCGGGTCCCTGAGGTCCCCGTCGTAACTCGAGAACTCCTGCCCCAACTCGAGAAAATCCAGGAAGTTCTCCCTTCCAGGCGAGATGAGGCCTATTTCCGATGAGGCGTCTGGAGACTAATGACACCTAACCTCTGGAACTTCGAAAGGGTCTTTCACAACCTTGCTGCAACTCAAGAAGTTCACCGCCATACCGGTCTCCACTCGAGAGGAAGCACGATGGTCCCGCCCACATCCAGAGGAGCCCCGTTTCCCCCTCGGAGCTCGAGATGAGGGATCGTTTCCCTGCTTTCAACAGGAAAAAATTCCCAGCATTCCCGTCGCATCTCAAGAGGAGGCACTCTCAACAGGAAAGGCGAGAGGAACTCAATGGTCGTACCACCATTCCTAGAGTCCCCTAGTTGTCTCAGTCCATTCCAGAGGAACCTCTTTGACCTGCACTGGCTCATTTTTCACGCCGAGGATCGACTCACACCACGGTGGCACGTGGGACAGCCCTGTGGGAAAGCCTCGAGGGAAAGCCACAGATCCTTTGATAAATGCGACGGGAAGAATGACATTGCTGCTACAGCCTGGAAGGAAAGCGCACGTGCATGCCCCCACTCGAGACGAGGCCTAACTCCCCTGGGGAGACTCCAGAAGTACCCAAAGATCCATGTCAGCCCCTGAGAGGAATCCTCGGTTCCGGCCCTGACTCCACACAAGGTTTTTGGCCCCGGTATCGACGGGAGAGGAATCCCGAGAGGCCCCCTAGCAACTCGCATGGGGACTGGCCTTTGCTGAGGCCACCAGGACGGGTCCCTGAGGTCCCCGTCTTAACTCGAGAACACCTCCCGCAACTCGAGAAAATCCAGGAAGTTCTCCCTTCCAGGCAAGATGAGGCCTATTTCCGATGAGGCGTCTGGAGACTAATGACACCTAACCTCTGGAACTTCGAAAGGGTCTTTCACACCCTTGCTGCAACTCAAGAAGTTCACCGCCATAACCGTCTCCACTCGAGAGGAAGCACGATGGTCTCGCCCACATCCAGAGGAGCCCCGTTTCCCCCTCGGAGCTCGAGATGAGGGATCCTTTCCCTGCTTTCAACAGGAAAGAATTCCCGGCGTTCCCATCGCATCTCAAGAGGAGGCACTCTCAACAGGAAAGGCGAGAGGAACTCCATGGTCGTACCACCATTCCAAGAGTCCCCCAGATGTCTCAGTCCATTCCAGAGGAACCTCTTTGCCCTGCACTGGCTCATCTTTCACGCCGAGGATCGACTCACACCACGGTGGCACGTGGGACAGCCCTGTGGGAAAGCCTCGAGGGAATGCCTCGAGGGAAAACCACAGATCCTTTGATCCACGCGACGGGAAGCGTCACATTGCAGCTACAGCCTGGAAGGAAAGCGCACGTGCATGCCCCAGCTCGAGACGAGGCCTGACTCCCCTGGGGAGACTCCAGAAGTACCCAAAGATCCATGTCACCCCTGAGAGGAATCCTCGGTTCCGGCCCTGACTCCACACAAGATTTTTGGCCCCGGTATCGACAGGAGAGGAATCCCGAGAGGCCACCTAGCAACTCGCATGGACCTGGCCTCTGCTGAGGCCATCAGGGCGGGTCCCTGAGGTCCCCGTCGCAACTCGAGAACACCTGCCGCAACTCAAGAAAATCCAGGAAGTTCTCCCTTACAGGCCAGATGAGGCCTATTTCCGATGAGGCGTCTGGAGACTAATGACACCTAACCTCTGGAACTTCGAAAGGGTCTTTCACACCCTTGCTGCAACTCAAGAAGTTCACCGCCATACCCATCTCCACTCGAGAGGAAGCACGACGGTCCCGCCCACATCCAGAGGAGCCCCGTTTCCCCCTCGTAGCTCGAGATGAGGGATCCTTTCCCTGCATTCAACGGGAAAGAATTCCCGGCGTTCCCGTCACATCTCAAGAGGAGGCACTCTCAACAGGAAAGGCGAGAGGAACTCCATGGTCGTACCACCATTCCAAGAGTCCCCCAGATGTCTCAGTCCATTCCAGACGAACCTCTTTGCCCTGCACTGGCTCATCTTTCACGCCGAGGATTGACTCACACCACGGTGGCACGTGGGACAGCCCTGTGGGAAAGCCTCGAGGGAAAACCACAGATCCTTTGATCCACGCCACGGGAAGCGTGACATTGCTGCTACAGCCTGTAAGGAAAGCGCACGTGCATGCCCCCACTCGAGACGAGGCCTGACTCCCCTGGGGAGACTCCAGAAGTACCCAAAGATCCATGTCAGCCCCTGAGAGGAATCCTCGGATCCGGCCCTGACTCCAAACAAGGTTTTTGGCCCCGGTATCGACAGAAGAGGAATCCCGAGAGGCCCCCTAGCAACTCGCATGGGGAATGGCCTCTCCTGAGGCCACCAGGGCGGGTCCCTGAGGTCCCCATCGTAACTCGAGAACACCTGCCGCAACTCGAGAAAATCCAGGAAGTTCTCCCTTCCAGGCGAGATGAGGCCTATTTCCGATGAGGCGTCTGGAGACTAATGACACCTAACCTCTGGAACTTCGAAAGGGTCTTTCACACCCTTGCTGCAACTCAAGAAGTTCACCGCCATACCCATCTCCACTCGAGAGGAAGCACGACGGTCCCGCCCACATCCAGAGGAGCCCAGTTTCCCCCTCGTAGCTCGAGATGAGGGATCCTTTCCCTGCATTCAACGGGAAAGAATTCCCGGCGTTCTCGTCGCATCTCAAGAGGAGGCACTCTCAACAGGAAAGGCTTGAGGAACTCCATGGTCGTACCACCATGCCAAGAGTCCCCCAGATGTCTCAGTCCATTCCAGAGGAACCTCTTTGCCCTGCACTGGCTCATCTTTCACGCCTAGGATCGACTCACACCACGGTGGCACGTGGGACAGCCCTGTGGGAAAGCCTCGAGGGAAAGCCTCGAGGGAAAACCACAGATCCTTTGATCCACGCGTCGGGAAGCGTGACATTGCTGCTACAGCCTCGAAGGAAAGCGCACGTGCATGTCCCCACTCGAGATGAGGCCTGACTCAGCTGGGGAGACTCCAGAAGTACCCAAAGATCCATGTCAGCCCCTGAGAGGAATCCTCGGTTCCGGCCCTGACTCCACACAAGGTTCTTGGCCCCGGTATCGACGGGAGAGGAATCCCGAGAGGCCACCTAGCAACACGCATGGGGACTGTCCTCTATTGAGGCCACCAGGGCGGGTCCCCGAGGTCCCCGTCTTAACTCCAGAACACCTCCCGCAACTCGAGAAAATCCAGGAAGTTCTCCCTTCCAGGCGAGATGAGGCCTATTTCCGATGAGGCGTCTGGAGACTAATGACACCTAACCTCTGGAACTTCGAAAGGGTCTTTCACACCCTTGCTGCAACTCAAGAAGTTCACCGCCATACCCGTCTCCACTCGAGAGGAAGCACGATGGTCCCGCCCACATCCAGAGGAGCCCCGTTTCCCCCTCGGAGCTCGAGATGAGGGATCCTTTCCCTGCTTTCAACGGGAAAGAATTCCCGGCGTTCCCGTCGCATCTCAAGAGGAGGCACTCTCAACAGGAAAGGCGAGAGGAACTCCATGGTCGTACCACCATTCCAGGAGTCCCCCAGATGTCTCAGTCCATTCCAGAGGAACCTCTTTGCCCTGCACTGGCTCTTCTTTCACGCCGAGGATCGACTCACACCAAGGTGGCACGTGGGGCAGCCCTGTGGGAAAGCCTCGAGGGAAAACCACAGATCCTTTGATCCACGCGACGGGAAGCGTGACATTGCTGCTACAGTCTGGAAGGAAAGCGCACGTCCATGCCCCCACTCGAGACGAGGCCTGATTCCCCTGGGGAGACTCCAGAAGTACCCAAAGATCCATGTCAGCCCCTGAGAGGAATCCTCGGTTCCGGCCCTGACTCCACACAAGGTTTTTGGCCCCGGTATCGACGGGAGAGGAATCCCGAGAGGCCCCCTAGCAACTCGCATGGGGACTGGCCTCTCCTGAGGCCACCAGGGCGGGTCCCTGAGGTCCCCGTCGTAACTCGAGAACACCTGCCACAACTCGAGAAAATCCAGGAAGTTCTCCCTTCCAGGCGAGATGAGGACTATTTCCGATGAGGCGTCTGGAGACTAATGACACCTAACCTCTGGTACTTCGAAAGGGTCTTTCACACCCTTGCTGCAACTCAAGAAGTTCACCGCCATACCCGTCTCCACTCGAGAGGAAGCACGATGGTCCCGCCCACATCCAGAGGAGCTCCGTTTCCCCCTCGGAGCTCGAGATGAGGGATCCTTTCCCTGCTTTCAACGGGAAAGAATTCCCGGCGTTCCCGTCGCATCTCAAGAGGAGGCACTCTCAACAGGAAAGGCGAGAGGAACTCCATGGTCGTACCACCATTCCAAGAGTCCCCCAGATGTCTCAGTCCATTCCAGAGGAACCTCTTATCCCTGCACTGGCTCATCTTTCACGCCGAGGATCGACTCACACCATGGTGGCACGTGGGACAGCCCTGTGGGAAAGCCTCGAGGGAAAGCCTCGAGGGAAAACCACAGATCCTTTGATCCACGCGACGGGAAGCGTGACATTGCTGCTACAGCCTGGAAGGAAAGCGCACGTGCATGCCCCCACTCGAGACAAGGCCTGACTCCCCTGGGGAGACTCCAGAAGTACCCAAAGATCCATGTCACCCCTGAGAGGAATCCTCGGTTCCGGCCCTGACTCCACACAAGGTTTTTGGCCCCGGTATCGAATGGAGAGGAATCCCGAGAGGCCCCCTAGCACGTCGCATGGGGACTGGCCTCTCCTGAGGCCACCAGGGCAGGTCCCTGTGGTCCCAGTCGTAACTCGAGAACACCTGCCGAAACTCGAGAAAATCCAGGAAGTTCGCCCTTCCAGGCGAGATGAGGCCTATTTCCGATGAGGCGTCTGGAGACTAATGACACCTAACCTCTGGAACTTCGAAAGGGTCTTTCACACCCTTGCTGCGACTCAAGAAGTTCACCGCCATACCCGTCTCCAATCCAGAGGAAGCACGATGGTCCCGCCCACATCCAGAGGAGCCCCGTTTCCCCCTCGTAGCTCGAGATGAGGGATCCTTTCCCTGCTTTCAACAGGAAAGAATTCCCGGCGTTCCCGTCGCATCTCAAGAGGAGGCACTCTCAACAGGAAAGGCGAGAGGAACTCCATGGTCGTACCACCATTCCAAGAGTCCTCCAGATGTCTCAGTCCATTCCAGAGGAACCTCTTTGCCCTGCACTGGCTCATCTTTCACGCCGAGGATTGACTCACACCACGGTGGCACGTGGGACAGCCCTGTGGGAAAGCCTCGAGGGAAAGCCTCGAGGGAAAACCACAGATCCTTTGATCCACGCCACGGGAAGCGTGACATTGCTGCTACAGCCTGGAAGGAAAGTGCACGTGCATGCCCCCACTCGAGACGAGGCCTGTCTCCCCTGGGGAGAATCCAGAAGTACCCAAAGATCCATATCAGCCCCTGAGAGGAATCCTCGGTTCCGGCCCTGACTCCTCACAAGGTTTTTGGCCCCGGTATCGACGGGAGAGGAATCCCGAGAGGCCCACTAGCAACTGGCATGGGGACTGGCCTCTCCTGAGGCCACCAGGACGGGTCCCTGAGGTCCCCGTCGTAACTCGAGAGCACCTGCCGCAACTCGAGAAAACCCAGGAAGTTCTCCCTTCCAGGCGAGATGAGGCCTATTTCCGATGAGGGGTCTGGAGACTAATGACACCTAACCTCTGGAACTTCGAAAGGTTCTTTCACACCCTTGCTGCGACTCAAGAAGTTCACCGCCATACCCGTCTCCACTCGAGAGGAAGCACGATGGTCCCGCCCACATCCAGAGGATCCCCGTTTCCCCCTCGTAGCTCGAGATGAGGGATCCTTTCCCTGCTTTCAACGGGAAAGAATTCCCGGCGTTCCCGTCGCATCTCAAGAGGAGGCACTCTCAACAGGAAAGGCGAGAGGAACTCCATGGTCGTACCACCATTCCAAGAGTCCCCCAGATGTCTCAGTCCATTCCAGAGGAACCTCTTTGCCCTGCACTGGCTCATCTTTCACGCCGAGGATCGACTCACACCACGGTGGCACGTGGGACAGCCCTGTGGGAAAGCCTCGAGGGAAAGCCTCGAGGGAAAACCACACATCCTTTGATCCAAGCCACGGGAAGCGTGACATTGCTGCTACAGCCTGGAAGGAAAGCGCACGTGCATGCCCCCACTCGAGACGAGGCCTGACTCCCCTGGGGAGACTCCAGAAGTACCCAAAGATCCATGTCAGCCCCTGAGAGGAATCCTAGGTTCCAGCCCTGACTCCACAAAAGGTTTTTGGCCCCGGTATCTTCGGGAGAGGAATTCCGAGAGGCCCCCTAGCACCTCGCATGGGGACTGGCCTCTCCTGAGGCCACCAGAGCGGGTCCCTGAGGTCCCCGTCGTAACTCGAGAACACCTGCCGAAACTCGAGAAAATCCAGGAAGTTCTCCCTTCCAGGCGAGATGAGGCCTATTTCCCATGAGGCGTCTGGAGACTAATGACACCTAACCTCTGGAACTTCGAAAGGGTCTTTCACACCCTTGCTGCAAGTCAAGAAGTTCACCGCCATACCCGTCTCCACTCAAGAGGAAGCACGATGGTCCCGCCCACATCCAGAGGAGCCCCGTTTCCCCCTCGTAGCTCGAGATGAAGGATCCTTTCCCTGCTTTCAACGGGAAAGAATTCCCGGCGTTCCCGTCGCATCTCAAGAGGAGGCACTCTCAACAGGAAAGGCGAGAGGAACTCCATGGTCGTACCACCATTCCAAGTGTCCCCCAGATGTCTCAGTCCATTCCAGAGGAACCTCTTTGCCCTGCACTGGCTCATCTTTCACGCCGAGGATCGACTCACACCACGGTGGCACGTGGGACAGCCCTGTGGGAAAGCCTCGAGGGAAAGCCTCGAGGGAAAATCCCAGATCCTTTGATCCATGCCACGAGAAGCGTGTCATTGCTGCTACAGCCTGGAAGGAAAGCGCACTTGCATGCCCCCACTCGAGACAAGGCCTGACTCCCCTGGGGAGAATTCAGATGTACCCAAAGATCCATGTCAGCCCCTGAGAGGAATCCTCGGTTCCGTCCCTGACTCCACACAAGGTTTTTGGCCCCGGTATCGACGGGAGAGGAATCCCGAGAGGCCCCCTAGCAACTCGCATGGGGACTGGCTTCTCCTGAGGCCACCAGTGCGGGGCCCTGAGGTCCCCGTCGTAACTCGAGAACACCTGCCGCAACTCGAGAAAATCCAGGAAGTTCTCCCTTCAAGGCGAGATGAGGCCTATTTCCGATGAGGCGTCTGGAGACTAATGACACCTAACCTCTGGAACTTCGAAAGGGTCTTTCACACCCTTGCTGGGACTCAAGAAGTTCACGCCATACCCGTCTCCATTCGAGAGGAAGAACGATGGTCCCGCCCACATCCAGAGAATCCCCGTTTCCCCCTCGTAGCTCGAGATGAGGGATCCTTTCCCTGCTTTCAACGGGAAAGAATTCCCGGCGTTCCCGTCGCATCTCAAGAGGAGGCACTCTCAACAGGAAAGGCGAGAGGAACTCCATGGTCGTACCACCATTCCAAGAGTCCCCCAGATGTCTCAGTCCATTCCAGAGGAACCTCTTTGCCCTGCACTGGCTCATCTTTCACGCCAAGGATCGACTCACACCACGGTGGCACGTGGGACAGCCCTGTGGGAAAGCCTCGAGGGAAAGCCTCGAGGGAAAACCACAGATCCTTTGATCCAAGCCACGGGAAGCGTGACATTGCTGCTACAGCCTGGAAGGGAAGCGCACGTGCATGCCCCCACTCGAGACGAGGCCTGAGTCCCCTGGGGAGACCCCAGAAGTACCCATAGATCCATGTCAGCCCCTGAGAGGAATTCTAGGTTCCAGCCCTGACTCCACTCAAGGTTTTTGGCCCCGGTATCTTCGGGAGAGGAATCCCGAGAGGCCCCTAGCACCTCGCATGGGGACTGGCCTCTCCTGAGGCCACCAGAGCGGGTCCCTGAGGTCCCCGTCGTAACTCGAGAACACCTGCCGAAACTCGAGAAAATCCAGGAAGTTCTCCCTTCCAGGTGAGATGAGGCCTATTTCCGATGAGGCGTCTGGAGACTAATGACACCTAACCTCTTGAACTTCGAAAGGGTCTTTCACACCCTTGCTGCAAGTCAAGAAGTTCACCGCCATACCCGTCTCCACTCGAGAGGAAGCACGATGGTCCCGCCCACATCCAGAGGAGCCCCGTTTCCCCCTCGTAGCTCGAGATGAGGGATCCTTTCCCTGCTTTCAACGGGAAAGTATTCCCGGCGTTCCCGTCGCATCTCAAGAGGAGGCACTCTCAACAGGAAAGGCGAGAGGAACTCCATGGTCGTACCACTATTCCAAGAGTCCCCCAGATGTCTCAGTCCATTCCAGAGGAACCTCTTTGCCCTGCACTGGCTCATCTTTCACGCCGAGGATCGACTCACACCACGGTGGCACGTGGGACAGCCCTGTGGGAAAGCCTCGAGGGAAAGCCTCGAGAGAAAACCACAGATCCTTTGATCCATGCGACGGGAAGCGTGACAATGCTGCTACAGCCTGGAAGGAAAGCGCACGTGCATGCCCCCACTCGAGACGAGGCCTGTCTCCCCTGGGGAGACTCCAGAAGTACCCAAAGATCCATATCAGCCCCTGAGAGGAATCCTCGGTTCCGGCCCTGACTCCTCACAAGGTTTTTGGCAACGGTATCGACGGGAGAGGAATCCCGAGAGGCCCACTAGCAACTCGCATGGGGACTGGCCTCTCCTGAGGCCACCAGGACGGGTCCCTGAGGTCCCCGTCGTAACTCGAGAGCACCTGCCGCAACTCGAGAAAATCCAGGAAGTTCTCCCTTCCAGGCGAGATGATGCCTATTTCCAATGTGGCGTCTGGAGACTAATGACACCTAACCTCTGGAACTTCGAAAGGGTCTTTCACACCCTTGCTGCGACTCAAGAAGTTCACCGCCATACCCGTCTCCACTCGAGAGGAAGCACGATGGTCCCGCCCACATCCAGAGGATCCCCGTTTCCCCCTCGTAGCTCGAGATGAGGGATCCTTTCCCTGCTTTCAACGGGAAAGAATTCCCGGCGTTCCCGTCGCATCTCAAGAGGAGGCACTCTCAACAGGAAAGGCGAGAGGAACTCCATGGTCGTACCACCATTCCAAGAGTCCCCCAGATGTCTCAGTCCATTCCAGAGGAACCTCTTTGCCCTGCACTGGCTCATCTTTCACGCCGAGGATCGACTCACACCACGGTGGCACGTGGGACAGCCCTGTGGGAAAGCCTCGAGGGAAAGCCTCGAGGGAAAACCACAGATCCTTTGATCCACGCCACGGGAAGCGTGACATTGCTGTTACAGCCTGGAAGGAAAGCGCACGTGCATGCCCCCACTCGAGACGAGGCCTGACTCCCCTGGGGAGTCTCCAGAAGTACCCAAAGATCCATGTCAGCCCCTGAGAGGAATCCTCGGTTCCGGCCCTGACTCCACACAAGGTTTTTGGCCCCGGTATCGTCGGGAGAGGAATCCCGAGAGGCCCCCTAGCACCTCGCATGGGTACTGGCCTCTCCTGAGGCCACCAGGGCGGGACCCTGAGGTATCCGTCGTAACTCGAGAACACCTGCCTCAACTCGAGAAAATCCAGGAAGTTCTCCCTTCAAGGCGAGATGAGGCCTATTTCCGATGAGACGTCTGGAGACTAATGACACCTAACCTCTGGAACTTCGAAAGGGTCTTTCACACCCTTGCTGCAACTCAAGAAGTTCACCGCCATACCCGTCTCCACTCGAGAGGAAACACGATGGTCCCGCCCACATCCAGAGGAGCCCCGTTTCCCCCTCGGAGCTCGAGATGAGGGATCCTTTCCCTGCTTTCAACGGGAAATAATTCCCGGCGTTCCCGTCGCATCTCAAGTGGAGGCACTCTCAACAGGAAAGGCGAGAGAAACTACATGGCCGTATCACCATTCCAAGAGTCCCCGAGATGTCTCATTCCATTCCAGAGGAACCTCATTGCCCTGCACTGGCTCATCTTTCACGGCGAAGTCGAATCACACCACAGTTACACGTGGGACAGCCCTGTGGGAAAGCTTCGAGGGAAAACCACCGATCCTTTGATCCACGCCACGGGAAGCGTGACATTGCTGCAACAGCCTGGAAGGAAAGCACACGTGCATGCCCCCACTCGAGACGAGGCCTGACTCCCCTTTGGAGACTCCAGAAGTACCCAAAGATCCATGTCAGACCATGAGAGGAATCCTCGGTTCCGGCCCTGACTCCACACAAGGTTTTTGGCCCCGGTATCGACGGGAGAGGAATCCCGAGAGGCCCCCTAGCAACTCGCATGGGGACTGGCCTTTCCTGAGGACACCAGGACGGGTCCCTGAGGTCCCCGTCGTTACTCGAGAACACCTGCCGCGACTCGAGAAAATCCAGGAAGTTCTCTCTTCCAGGCGAGATGAGGACTATTTCCGATGAGGCGTCTGCAGACGAATGACACCTAACCTCTGGAACTTCGAAAGGGTCTTTCACACACTCGTTGCAACTCAAGAAGTTCACCGCCATACCCGTCTCCACTCGAGAGGAAGCACGATGGTCCCGCCCATATCCAGAGGAGCCCCGTTTCCCCCTCGTAGCTCGAGATGAGGGATCCTTTCCCTGCTTTCAACGGGAAAGAATTCCCGGTATTCCCGTCGCATCTCAAGAGGAGGCACTCTCAACAGGAAAGGCTAGAGGAACTCAATGGTCGTATCACCATTCCAAGAGTCCCCGAGATGTCTCAGTCCATTCCAGAGGAACCTCTTTGCCCTGTACTGGCTCATCTTTCACGCCGAGGATCGACTCACACCACGGTGGCACGTGGGACAGCCCTGTGGGTAAGCCTCGAGGGAAAGCCTCGAGGGAAAACCACAGATCCTTTGATCCAGGCGACGGGAAGCGTGACATTGCTTCTACAGACTGGAAGGAAAGCGCAAGTGCATGCCCCCACTCGAGACGAGGCCTGACTCCCCTGGGGAGACTCCAGAAGTACCCAAAGATCCATGTCAGCCCCTGAGAGGAATCCTCGGTTCCGCCCCTGACTCCACACAAGGTTTATGGCCCCGATATCGACGGGAGAGGAATCCCGAGAGGCCCCCTAGCAACTCGCATGGGGACTGGCCTCTCCTGAGGCCACCAGGGCGGGTCCCTGAGATCCCCGTCGTAACTCGAGAACACCTGTCGCAACTCGAGAAAATCCAGGAAATTCTCCCTTCCAGTCGAGATGAGGCCTATTTCCGATGAGGCGTCTGGATACTAATGACACGTAACCTCTGGAACTTCGAAAGGGTCTTTCACACCCTTGCTGCAACTCAAGAAGTTCACCGCCATACCCGTCTCCACTCGAGAGGAAGCACGATGGTCCCGCCCACATCCAGAGGAGCCCCGTTTCCCCCTCGTAGCTCGAGATGAGGGATCCTTTCCCTGCTTTCAACGGGAAAGAATTCCCGGCGTTCCCGTCGCATCTCAAGAGGAGGCACTCTCAACAGGAAAGGCGAGAGGAACTCCATGGTCGTACCACCATTCCAAGAGTCCCCCAGATGTCTCAGTCCATTCCAGAGGAACCTCTTTGCCCTGCACTGGCTCATCTTTCACGCCGAGGATCGACTCACACCACGGTGGCACGTGGGACAGCCCTGTGGGAAAGCCTCGAGGGAAAGCCTCGAGGGAAAACCACAGATCCTTTGATCCACGCGACGGGAAGCGTGACATTGCTGCTACAGCCTGGAAGGAAAGCGCACGTGCATGCCCCCACTCGAGACGAGGCCTGTCTCCCCTGGGGAGACTCCAGAAGTACCCAAAGATCCATATCAGCCCCTGAGAGGAATCCTCGGTTCCGGCCCTGACTCCTCACAAGGTTTTTGGCCCCGGTATCGACGGGAGCGGAATCCCGGGAGGCCCACTAGCAACTCACATGGGGACTGGCCTCTCCTGAGGCCACCAGGACGGGTCCCTGAGGTCCCCGTCGTAACTCGAGAGCACCTGCCGCAACTCGAGAAAATCCAGGAAGTTCTCCCTTCCAGGCGAGATGAGGCCTATTTCCGATGAGGCGTCTGGAGACGAATGACACCTAAACTCTGGAACTTCGAAAGGGTCTTTCACACCCTTGCTGCGACTCAAGAAGTTCACCGCCATACCCGTCTCCACTCGAGAGGAAGCACGATGGTCCCGCCCACATCCAGAGGATCCCCGTTTCCCCCTCGTAGCTCGAGATGAGGGATCCTTTCCCTGCTTTCAACGGGAAAGAATTCCCGGCGTTCCCGTCGCATCTCAAGAGGAGGCACTCTCAACAGGAAAGGCGAGAGGAACTCCATGGTCGTACCACCATTCCAAGAGTCCCCCAGATGTCTCAGTCCATTCCAGAGGAACCTCTTTGCCCTGCACTGGCTCATCTTTCACGCCGAGGATCGACTCACACCACGGTGGCACGTGGGACAGCCCTGTGGGAAAGCCTCGAGGGAAAGCCTCGAGGGAAAACCACAGATCCTTTGATCCACGCCACGGGAAGCGTGACATTGCTGTTACAGCCTGGAAGGAAAGCGCACGTGCATGCCCCGACTCGAGACGAGGCCTGACTCCCCTGGGGAGAATCCAGAAGTACCCAAAGATCCATGTCAGCCCCTGAGAGGAATCCTCGGTTCCGGCCCTGACTCCACACAAGGTTTTTGGCCCCGGTATCGTCGGGAGAGGAATCCCGAGAGGCCCCCTAGCACCTCGCATGGGTACTGGCCTCTCCTGAGGCCACCAGGGCGGGACCCTGAGGTATCCGTCGTAACTCGAGAACACCTGCCTCAACTCGAGAAAATCCAGGAAGTTCTCCCTTCAAGGCGAGATGAGGCCTATTTCCGATGAGACGTCTGGAGACTAATGACACCTAACCTCTGGAACTTCGAAAGGGTCTTTCACACCCTTGCTGCAACTCAAGAAGTTCACCGCCATACCCGTCTCCACTCGAGAGGAAACACGATGGTCCCGCCCACATCCAGAGGAGCCCCGTTTCCCCCTCGGAGCTCGAGATGAGGGATCCTTTCCCTGCTTTCAACGGGAAATAATTCCCGGCGTTCCCGTCGCATCTCAAGTGGAGGCACTCTCAACAGGAAAGGCGAGAGAAACTACATGGCCGTATCACCATTCCAAGAGTCCCCGAGATGTCTCATTCCATTCCAGAGGAACCTCATTGCCCTGCACTGGCTCATCTTTCACGGCGAAGTCGAATCACACCACAGTTACACGTGGGACAGCCCTGTGGGAAAGCTTCGAGGGAAAACCACCGATCCTTTGATCCACGCCACGGGAAGCGTGACATTGCTGCAACAGCCTGGAAGGAAAGCACACGTGCATGCCCCCACTCGAGACGAGGCCTGACTCCCCTGTGGAGACTCCAGAAGTACCCAAAGATCCATGTCAGACCATGAGAGGAATCCTCGGTTCCGGCCCTGACTCCACACAAGGTTTTTGGCCCCGGTATCGACGGGAGAGGAATCCCGAGAGGCCCCCTAGCACCTCGCTTGGGTACTGGCCTCTCCTGAGGCCACCAGGCCGGGTCCCTGAGGTCCCCGTCGTAACTCGAGAACACCTGCCGCAACTCGAGAAAATCCAGGAAATTCTCCCTTCCAGGCGAGATGAGGCCTATTTCCGATGAGTCGTCTGGAGACTAATGACACCTAACCTCTGGAAATTCGAAAGGGTCTTTCACACCCTTGCTGCAACTCAAGAAGTTCACCGCCATACCCGTCTCCACTCGAGAGGAAGCACGATGGTCCCGCCCACATCCAGAGGAGCCCCGTTTCCCCCTCTTAGCTCGAGATGAGGGATCCTTTCCCTGCTTTCAACGGGAAAGAATTCCCGGTGTTCCCGTCGTATCTCAAGAGGAGGCACTCTCAACAGGAAAGGCGAGAGGAACTCCATGGTCGTACCACCATTCCAAGAGTCCCCCAGATGTCTCAGTCCATTCCAGAGGAAGCTCTTTGCCCTGCACTGGCTCATCTTTCACGCCGAGGATCGACTCACACCACGGTGGCACGTGGGACAGCCCTGTGGGTAAGCCTCGAGGGAAAGCCTCGAGGGAAAACCACAGATCCTTTGATCCAGGCGACGGGAAGCGTGACATTGCTTCTACAGACTGGAAGGAAAGCGCAAGTGCATGCCCCCACTCGAGACGAGGCCTGACTCCCCTGGGGAGACTCCAGAAGTACCCAAAGATCCATGTCAGCCCCTGAGAGGAATCCTCGGTTCCGCCCCTGACTCCACACAAGGTTTATGGCCCCGATATCGACGGGAGAGGAATCCCGAGAGGCCCCCTAGCAACTCGCATGGGGACTGGCCTCTCCTGAGGCCACCAGGGCGGGTCCCTGAGATCCCCGTCGTAACTCGAGAACACCTGTCGCAACTCGAGAAAATCCAGGAAATTCTCCCTTCCAGTCGAGATGAGGCCTATTTCCGATGAGGCGTCTGGATACTAATGACACGTAACCTCTGGAACTTCGAAAGGGTCTTTCACACCCTTGCTGCAACTCAAGAAGTTCACCGCCATACCCGTCTCCACTCGAGAGGAAGCACGATGGTCCCGCCCACATCCAGAGGAGCCCCGTTTCCCCCTCGTAGCTCGAGATGAGGGATCCTTTCCCTGCTTTCAACGGGAAAGAATTCCCGGCGTTCCCGTCGCATCTCAAGAGGAGGCACTCTCAACAGGAAAGGCGAGAGGAACTCCATGGTCGTACCACCATTCCAAGAGTCCCCCAGATGTCTCAGTCCATTCCAGAGGAACCTCTTTGCCCTGCACTGGCTCATCTTTCACGCCGAGGATCGACTCACACCACGGTGGCACGTGGGACAGCCCTGTGGGAAAGCCTCGAGGGAAAGCCTCGAGGGAAACCCACAGATCCTTTGATCCACGCGACGGGAAGCGTGACATTGCTGCTACAGCCTGGAAGGAAAGCGCACGTGCATGCCCCCACTCGAGACGAGGCCTGTCTCCCCTGGGGAGACTCCAGAAGTACCCAAAGATCCATATCAGCCCCTGAGAGGAATCCTCGGTTCCGGCCCTGACTCCTCACAAGGTTTTTGGCCCCGGTATCGACGGGAGCGGAATCCCGGGAGGCCCACTAGCAACTCACATGGGGAGTGGCCTCTCCTGAGGCCACCAGGACGGGTCCCTGAGGTCCCCGTCGTAACTCGAGAGCACCTGCCGCAACTCGAGAAAATCCAGGAAGTTCTCCCTTCCAGGCGAGATGAGGCCTATTTCCGATGAGGCGTCTGGAGACGAATGACACCTAAACTCTGGAACTTCGAAAGGGTCTTTCACACCCTTGCAGCAACTCAAGAAGTTCTCCGCCATACCCGACTCCACTCGAGAGGAAGCCCGATGATCCCGTCCAAATCCAGAGGAGCCCCGTTTCCCCCTGGAAGCTCGAGATGAGGGATCCTTTCCCTGCTTTCAACGGGAAAGAATTCCCGGCGTTCCCGTCGCATCGGAAGAGGAGGCACTCTCAACAGGAAAGGCGAGAGGAACTCCATGGTCTTACCACCATTACAAGAGTCCCCAGATGTCTCAGTCCGTTCCAGAGGAAACTCTTTGCCCTGCACTGGCTCATCTTTCACGCCGAGGATCGACTCACACCACGGTGGCACGTGGGACAGCCCTGTGGGAAAGCCTCGAGGGAAAGCCTCGAGGGAAAACCACAGATCGTTTGATCCAGGCGACGGCAAGAGTGACATTGCTGCTACAGCCTGGAAGGAAAGCGCAAGTGCATGCCCCCACTCGAGACGAGGCCTGACTCCCCTGGGGAGACTCCAGAAGTACCCAAATATCCATGTCAGCCCCTGAGAGGAATCCTCGGTTCCGGCCCTGACTCCACACAAGGTTTTTGGCCCCGGTATCGACGGGAGAGGAATCCCGAGTGGCCCCCTAGCAACTCGCATGAGGACTGGCCTTTCCTGAGGCCACCAGGGCGGGTCCCTGAGGTCCCAATCGTAACTCGAGAACACCTGCCGCAACTCGAGAAAATCCAGGAAATTCTCCCTTCCAGGCGAGATGAGGCCTATTTCCGATGAGGCATCTGGAGAGTAATGACACGTAACCTCTGGAACTTCGAAAGGGTCTTTCACACCCTTGCTGCAACTTAAGAAGTTATCCGCCATACCCGTCTCCACTCGAGAGGAAGCACGATGGTCCCGCCCACATCCAGAGGAGACCCGTTTCCCCCTCGTAGCTCGAGATGAGGGATCCTTTCCCTGCTTTCAACGGGAAATAATTCCCGGCGTTCCCGTCGCATCTCAAGTGGAGGCACTCTCAACAGGAAAGGCGAGAGAAACTACATGGCCGTATCACCATTCCAAGAGTCCCCCAGATGTCTCATTCCATTCCAGAGGAACCTCATTGCCCTGCACTCTCTCATCTTTCACGGCGAGGTCGAATCACACCACAGTTACACGTGGGACAGCCCTGTGGGAAAGCTTCGAGGGAAAACCACCGATCCTTTGATCCACGCCACGGGAAGCGTGACATTGCTGCAACAGCCTGGAAGGAAAGCACACGTGCATGCCCCCACTCGAGACGAGGCCTGACTCCCCTGTGGAGACTCCAGAAGTACCCAAAGATCCATGTCAGACCATGAGAGGAATCCTCGGTTCCGGCCCTGACTCCAGACAAGGTTTTTGGCCCCGGTATCGACGGGAGAGGAATCCCGAGAGGCCCCCTAGCAACTCGCATGGGGACTGGCCTTTCCTGAGGACACCAGGACGGGTCCCTGAGGTCCCCGTCGTTACTCGAGAACACCTGCCGCGACTAGAGAAAATCCAGGAAGTTCTCTCTTCAAGGCGAGATGAGGACTATTTCCGATGAGGCGACTGCAGACGAATGACACCTAACCTCTGGAACTTCGAAAGGGTCTTTCACACACTCGTTGCAACTCAAGAAGTTCACCGCCATACCCGTCTCCACTCGAGAGGAAGCACGATGGTCCCGCCCATATCCAGAGGAGCCCCGTTTCCCCCTCGTAGCTCGAGATGAGGGATCCTTTCCCTGCTTTCAACGGGAAAGAATTCCCGGTATTCCCGTCGCATCTCAAGAGGAGGCACTCTCAACAGTAAAGGCTAGAGGAACTCCATGGTCGTATCACCATTCCAAGAGTCCCCGAGATGTTTCAGTCCATTCCAGAGGAATCTCTTTGCCCTGTACTGGCTCATCTTTCACGCCGAGGATCGACTCACACCACGGTGGCACGTGGGACAGCCCTGTGGGAAAGCCTCGAGGGAAAGCCTTCAGGGAAAACCACAGATCCTTTGATCCAGGCGACGGGAAGCGTGACATTGCTTCTACAGACTGGAAGGAAAGCGCAAGTGCATGCCCCCACTCGAGACGAGGCCTGACTCCCCTGGGGAGACTCCAGAAGTACCCAAAGATCCATGTCAGCCCCTGAGAGGAATCCTCGGTTCCGCCCCTGACTTCACACAAGGTTTATGGCCCCGATATCGACGGGAGAGGAATCCCGAGAGGCCCCCTAGCAACTCGCATGGGGACTGGCCTCTCCTGAGGCCACCAGGGCGGGTCCCTGAGATCCCCGTCGTAACTCGAGAACACCTGTCGCAACTCGAGAAAATCCAGGAAATTCTCCCTTCCAGGCGAGATGAGGCCTATTTCCGATGAGGCGTCTGGATACTAATGACACGTAACCTCTGGAACTTCGAAAGGGTCTTTCACACCCTTGCTGCAACTCAAGAAGTTCACCGCCATACCCGTCTCCACTCGAGAGGAAGCACGAAGGTCCCGCCCACATCCAGAGGAGCCCCGTTTCCCCCTCGTAGCTCGAGATGAGGGATCCTTTCCCTGCTTTCAACGGGAAAGAATTCCCGGCGTTCCCGTCGCATCTCAAGAGGAGGCACTCTCAACAGGAAAGGCGAGAGGAACTCCATGGTCGTACCACCATTCCAAGAGTCCCCCAGATGTCTCAGTCCATTCCAGGGGAACCTCTTTGCCCTGCACTGGCTCATCTTTCACGCCGAGGATCGACTCACACCACGGTGGCACGTGGGACAGCCCTGTGGGAAAGCCTCGAGGGAAAGCCTCGAGGGAAAACCACAGATCCTTTGATCCACGCGACGGGAAGCGTGACATTGCTGCTACAGCCTGGAAGGAAAGCGCACGTGCATGCCCCCACTCGAGACGAGGCCTGTCTCCCCTGGGGAGACTCCAGAAGTACCCAAAGATCCATATCAGCCCCTGAGAGGAATCCTCGGTTCCGGCCCTGACTCCTCACAAGGTTTTTGGCCCCGGTATCGACGGGAGCGGAATCCCGGGAGGCCCACTAGCAACTCACATGGGGAGTGGCCTCTCCTGAGGCCACCAGGACGGGTCCCTGAGGTCCCCGTCGTAACTCGAGAGCACCTGCCGCAACTCGAGAAAATCCAGGAAGTTCTCCCTTCCAGGCGAGATGAGGCCTATTTCCGATGAGGCGTCTGGAGACGAATGACACCTAAACTCTGGAACTTCGAAAGGGTCTTTCACACCCTTGCAGCAACTCAAGAAGTTCTCCGCCATACCCGACTCCACTCGAGAGGAAGCCCGATGATCCCGTCCAAATCCAGAGGAGCCCCGTTTCCCCCTGGAAGCTCGAGGTGAGGGATCCTTTCCCTGCTTTCAACGGGAAAGAATTCCCGGCGTTCCCGTCGCATCGCAAGAGGAGGCACTCTCAACAGGAAAGGCGAGAGGAACTCCATGGTCCTACCACCATTACAAGAGTCCCCAGATGTCTCAGTTCGTTCCAGAGGAAACTCTTTGCCCTGCACTGGCTCATCTTTCACGCCGAGGATCGACTCACACCACGGTGGCACGTGGGACAGCCCTGTGGGAAAGCCTCGAGGGAAAGCCTCGAGGGAAAACCACAGATCGTTTGATCCAGGCGACGGCAAGAGTGACATTGCTGCTACAGCCTGGAAGGAAAGCGCAAGTGCATGCCCCCACTCGAGACGAGGCCTGACTCCCCTGGGGAGACTCCAGAAGTACCCAAAGATCCATGTCAGCCCCTGAGAGGAATCCTCGGTTCCGGCCCTGACTCCACACAAGGTTTTTGGCCCCGGTATCGACGGGAGAGGAATCCCGAGTGGCCCCCTAGCAACTCGCATGGGGACTGACCTTTCCTGAGGCCACCAGGGCGGGTCCCTGAGGTCCCAATCGTAACTCGAGAACACCTGCCGCAACTCGAGAAAATCCAGGAAATTCTCCCTTCCAGGCGAGATGAGGCCTATTTCCGATGAGGCATCTGGAGAGTAATGACACGTAACCTCTGGAACTTCGAAAGGGTCTTTCACACCCTTGCTGCAACTTAAGAAGTTATCCGCCATACCCGTCTCCACTCGAGAGGAAGCACGATGGTCCCGCCCACATCCAGAGGAGACCCGTTTCCCCCTCGTAGCTCGAGATGAGGGATCCTATCCCTGCTTTCAACGGGAAATAATTCCCGGCGTTCCCGTCGCATCTCAAGTGGAGGCACTCTCAACAGGAAAGGCGAGAGAAACTACATGGCCGTATCACCATTCCAAGAGTCCCCCAGATGTCTCATTCCATTCCAGAGGAACCTCATTGCCCTGCACTGGCTCATCTTTCACGGCGAGGTCGAATCACACCACAGTTACACGTGGGACAGCCCTGTGGGAAAGCTTCGAGGGAAAACCACCGATCCTTTGATCCATGCCACGGGAAGCGTGACATTGCTGCAACAGCCTGGAAGGAAAGCACACGTGCATGCCCCCACTCGAGACGAGGCCTGACTCCCCTGTGGAGACTCCAGAAGTACCCAAAGATCCATGTCAGACCATGAGAGGAATCCTCGGTTCCGGCCCTGACTCCACACAAGGTTTTTGGCCCCGGTATCGACGGGAGAGGAATCCCGAGAGGCCCCCTAGCAACTCGCATGGGGACTGGCCTTTCCTGAGGACACCAGGACGGGTCCCTGAGGTCCCCGTCGTTACTCGAGAACACCTGCCGCGACTCGAGAAAATCCAGGAAGTTCTCTCTTCCAGGCGAGATGAGGACTCTTTCCGATGAGGCGTCTGCAGACGAATGACACCTAACCTCTGGAACTTCGAAAGGGTCTTTCACACACTCGTTGCAACTCAAGAAGTTCACCGCCATACCCGTCTCCACTCGAGAGGAAGCACGATGGTCCCGCCCATATCCAGAGGAGCCCCGTTTCCCCCTCGTAGCTCGAGATGAGGGATCCTTTCCCTGCTTTCAACGGGAAAGAATTCCCGGTATTCCCGTCGCATCTCAAGAGGAGGCACTCTCAACAGGAAAGGCTAGAGGAACTCCATGGTCGTATCACCATTCCAAGAGTCCCCGAGATGTCTCAGTCCATTCCAGAGGAACCTCTTTGCCCTGTACTGGCTCATCTTTCACGCCGAGGATCGACTCACACCACGGTGGCACGTGGGACAGCCCTGTGGGAAAGCCTCGAGGGAAAGCCTCGAGGGAAAACCACAGATCCTTTGATCCAGGCGACGGGAAGCGTGACATTGCTTCTACAGACTGGAAGGAAAGCGCAAGTGCATGCCCCCACTCGAGACGAGGCCTGACTCCCCTGGGGAGACTCCAGAAGTACCCAAAGATCCATGTCAGCCCCTGAGAGGAATCCTCGGTTCCGCCCCTGACTCCACACAAGGTTTATGGCCCCGATATCGACGGGAGAGGAATCCCGAGAGGCCCCCTAGCAACTCGCATGGGGACTGGCCTCTCCTGAGGCCACCAGGGCGGGTCCCTGAGATCCCCGTCGTTACTCGAGAACACCTGTCGCAACTCGAGAAAATCCAGGAAATTCTCCCTTCCAGGCGAGATGAGGCCTATTTTCGATGAGGCGTCTGGATACTAATGACACGTAACCTCTGGAACTTCGAAAGGGTCTTTCACACCCTTGCTGCAACTCAAGACGTTCTCCACAATACGCGTCTCCACTCGAGAGGAAGCATGATGGTCCCGCCCACATCCATACTAGCCCCGTTTCCCCCTCGTAGCTCGAGATGAGGGATCCTTTCCCTGCTTTCAACGGGCAAGTATTCCCGGCGTTCCCGTCACATCTCAAGAGGAGGCACTCTCAACAGGAAAGGCGAGAGGAACTCCATGGTCGTACCACCATTCCAAGAGTCCCCCAGATGTCTCAGTCCATTCCCGAGGAACCTCTTTGCCCTGCACTGGCTCATCTTTCACGCCGAGGATCGACTCACACCACGGTGGCACGTGGGACAGCCCTGTGGGAAAGCCTCGAGGGAAAGCCTCGAGGGAAAACCACAGATCGTTTGATCCAGGCGACGGGAAGCGTGACATTGCTGCTACAGCCTGGAAGGAAAGCGCAAGTGCATGCCCCCACTCGAGACGAGGCCTGACTCCCCTGGGGAGACTCCAGAAGTACCCAAAGATCCATGTCAGCCCCTGAGAGGAATCCTCGGTTCCGGCCCTGACTCCACACAAGGTTTTTGGCCCCGGTATCGACGGGAGAGGAATCCCGAGTGGCCCCCTAGCAACTCGCATGGGGACTGGCCTTTCCTGAGGACACCAGGGCGGGTCCCTGAGGTCCCCGTCGTAACTCGAGAACACCTGCCGCAACTCGAGAAAATCCAGGAAGTTCTCCCTTCCAGGCGAGATGAGGCCTATTTCCGATGAGGCGTCTGGAGAAGAATGACACCTAACCTCTGGAACTTCGAAAGGGTCTTTCACACCCTTGCAGCAACTCAAGAAGTTCTCCGCCATACCCGACTCCACTCGAGAGGAAGCACGATGATCCCGTCCAAATCCAGAGGAGCCCCGTTTCCCCCTGGAAGCTCGAGATGAGGGATCCTTTCCCTGCTTTCAACGGGAAAGAATTCCCGGCGTTCCCGTCGCATCGCAAGAGGAGGCACTCTCAACAGGAAAGGCGAGAGGAACTCCATGGTCCTACCACCATTACAAGAGTCCCCAGATGTCTCAGTCCATTCCAGAGGTACCTCTTTGCCCTGCACTGGCTCATCTTTCACGCCGAGGATCGACTCACACCACGGTGGCACGTGGGACAGCCCTGTGGGAAAGCCTCGTGGGAAAGCCTCGAGGGAAAACCACACATCCTTTGATCCACGCGACGGGAAGAGTGACATTGCTGCTACAGCCTGGAAGGAAAGCGCACGTGCATGCCCCCACTCGAGACGAGGCCTGACTCCCCTGGGGAGACTCCAGAAGTACCCAAAGATCCATGTCAGCCCCTGAGAGGAATCCTCGGTTCCGGCCCTGACTCCACACAAGGTTTTTGGCCCCAGTATCGACGGGAGAGGAATCCCGAGAGGCCCCCTAGCAACTCGCATGCGGACTGGCCTTTCCTGACGCCACCAGGGCGGGTCCCTGAGGTCCCCGTCGTAACTCGAGAACACCTGCCACAACTCGAGAAAATACAGGAAATTCTCCCATCCAGGCGAGATCAGGCCTATTTCCGATGAGGCGTCTGGAGACTAATGACAACTAATCTCTGGAACTTCGAAAGAGTTTTTCACACCCTTTCTGCAACTCAAGAAGTTCACCGCCATACCCGTCTCCACTCGAGAGGAAGCACGATGGTCCCGCCCACATCCAGAGGAGCCCCATTTCCCCCTCGTAGCTCGAGATGAGGGATCCATTCCCTGCTTTCAACGGGCAAGAATTCCCGGCGTTCCCGTCGCATCTCAAGAGGAGGCACTCTCAACAGGAAAGGCGAGAGGAACTCCATGGTCGTACCACCATTCCAAGAGTCCCCCAGATGTCTCAGTCCATTCCAGAGGAACCTCTTTGCCCTGCACTGGCTCATCTTTCACGCCGAGGATCGACTCACACCACGGTGGCACGTGGGACAGCCCTGTGGGAAAGCCTCGAGGGAAAGCCTCGAGGGAAAACCACAGATCCTTTGATCCACGCCACGGGAAGCGTGACATTGCTGCTACAGTCTGGAAGGAAAGCGCTCGTGCATGCCCCCACTCGAGACGAGGCTTGACTCCCCTAGGGAGACTCCAGAAGTACCCAAAGATCCATGTCAGCCCCTGAGAGGAATCCTCTGTTCCGGCCCTGACTCCACACAAGGTATTTGGCCCTGGTATCGACGGGAGAGGAATCCTGAGAGGCCCCCTAGCAACTCGCATGGGGACTGGCCTTTCCTGAGGCCACCAGGGCGGGTCCCTGAGGTCCCCGTCGTAACTCGAGAACACCTGCCGCAACTCGAGAAAATCCAGGATGTTCTCCCTTCCAGGCGAGAAGAGGCCTATTTCCGATGAGTCGTCTGGGGACTAATGACACGTAACCTCTGGAACTTCGTAAGGGTCTTTCAATCCCTTGCTGCAACTCAAGAAGTTCTCCGCCATCCACGTCTCCACTCGAGAGGAAGAACGATGGTCCCGCCCACATCCAGAGGAGCCCCGTTTCCCCCTCGTAGCTCGAGATGAGGGATCCTTTCCCTGCTTTCAACGGGAAAGAATTCCCGGCGTTCCCGTCGCATCTCAAGAGGAGGCACTCTCAACAGGAAAGGCGAGAGGAACTCCATGGTCGTACCACCATTCCAAGAGTCCCCCAGATGTCGCAGTCCATTCCAGAGGAACCTCTTTGCCCTGCACTGGCTCATCTTTCACGCCGAGGATCGACTCACACCACGGTGGCACGTGGGACAGCCCTGTGGGAAAGCCTCGAGGGAAAGCCTCGAGGGAAAACCACAGATCCTTTGATCCACGCCACGGGAAGCGTGACATTGCTGCTACAGTCTGGAAGGAAAGCGCTCGTGCATGCCCCCACTCGAGACGAGGCTTGACTCCCCTAGGGAGACTCCAGAAGTACCCAAAGATCCATGTCAGTCCCTGAGAGGAATCCTCTGTTCCGGCCCTGACTCCACACAAGGTTTTTCGCACTGGTATCGACGGGAGAGGAATCCTGAGAGGCCCCCTAGCAACTCGCATGGGGACTGGCCTTTCCTGAGGCCACCAGGGCGGGTCCCTGAGGTCCCCGTCGTAACTCGAGAACACCTGCCGCAACTCGAGAAAATCCAGGATGTTCTCCCTTCCAGGCGAGAAGAGGCCTATTTCCGATGAGTCGTCTGGGGACTAATGACACGTAACCTCTGGAACTTCGTAAGGGTCTTTCAATCCCTTGCTGCAACTCAAGAAGTTCTCCGCCATCCACGTCTCCACTCGAGAGGAAGAACGATGGTCCCGCCCACATCCAGAGGAGCCCCGTTTCCCCCTCGTAGCTCGAGATGAGGGATCCTTTCCCTGCTTTCAACGGGAAAGAATTCCCGGCGTTCCCGTCGCATCTCAAGAGGAGGCACTCTCAACAGGAAAGGCGATAGGAACTCCATGGTCGTACCACCATTCCAAGAGTCCCCCAGATGTCTCAGTCCATTCCAGAGGAACCTCTTTGCCCTGCACTGGCTCATCTTTCACGCCGAGGATCGACTCACACCACGGTGGCACGTGGGACAGCCCTGTGGGAAAGCCTCGAGGGAAAGCCTCGAGGGAAAACCACAGATCCTTTGATCCACGCCACGGGAAGCGTGATATTGCTGCTAAAGCCTGGAAGGAAAGCGCACGTGCATGCCCCCACTCGAGACGAGGCCTGACTCCCGTGGGGAGACTCCAGAAGTACCCAAAGATCCATGTCAGCCCCTGAGAGGAATCCTCGGTTCCGGCCCTGTCTCCACACAAGGTTTTTGGCCCCGGTATCGACGGGACAGGAATCCCGAGAGGACCCCTAGCAGCTCGCATGGGGACTGGCCGTTCCTGAGGCCACCAGGGCGGGTCCCTGAGGTCCCCGTCGTCACTCGAGAACACCTGCCGCAACTCGAGAAAATCCAGGAAGTTCTCCCTTCCAGGCGAGATGAGGCCTATTTCCGATGAGGCTTCTGGAGACTAATGACTCCTAACCTCTGGAACTTCGAAAGGGTCTTTCACAACCTTGCTGCAACTCAAGAAGTTCGCCGAGATACCCGTCTCCACTCGAGAGGAAACACGATGGTCCCGCCCACATCCAGAGGAGCCCCGTTTCCCCCTCGTAGCTCGAGTTGAGGGATCCTTTCCCTGCTTTCAACGGGAAAGAAATCCCGGCGTTCCCGTCGCATCTCAAGAGGAGGCACTCTCAACAGGAAAGGCGAGAGGAACTCCATGGTCGTACCACCATTCCAAGAGGCCCCCAGATGTCTCAGTCCATTCCAGAGGAACCTCTTTGCCCTGCACTGGCTCATCTTTCACGCCGAGGATCGACTCCCACCACGGTGGCACGTGGGACAGCCCTGTGGGAAAGCCTCGAGGGAAAGCATCGAGGGAAAACCACAGATCCTTTGATCCACGTCACGGGAAGCGTGACATTGCTGCTACAGCCTGGAAGGAAATCTCACGTGCATGCCCCCACTCGAGACGAGGCCTGACTCCCCTGGGGAGACTCCAGAAGTACCCAAAGATCCATGTCAGCCCCTGAGAGGAATCCTCGGTTGCGGCCCTGACTCCACACAAGGTTTTTGGCCCCGGTATCGACGGGAGAGGAATCCCGAGAGGCCCCCTAGCAACTCGCATGGGGACTGGCCTCTCCTGAGGCCACCAGGGCGGGTCCCTGAGGTCCCTGTCGTAACTCGAGAACACCTGCCGCAACTCGCGAAAATCCAGGAAGTTCTCCCTTCCAGGCGAGATGAGGCCTATTTCCGATGAGGCGTCTGGAGACTAATGACACCTAACCTCTGGAACTTCGAAAGGGTCTTTCACACCCTTGATGCAACTCAAGAAGTTCACCGCCATACCCGTCTCCACTCGAGAGGAAGCACGATGGTCCCGCCCACATCCAGAGGAGCGCCGCTTCCCCCTCATAGCTCGAGATGACGGATCCTTTCCCTGCTTTCAACGGGAAAGAATTCCCGGCGTTCCTGTCGCATCTCAAGAGGAGGCACTCTCAACAGGAAAGGCGAGAGGAACTCAATGGTCGTACCACCATTCCAAGAGTCCCCGAGATGTCTCAGTCCATTCCAGAGGAACCTCTTTGCCCTGCACTGGCTCATCTTTCACGCCGAGGATCGACTCACACCACGGTGGCACGTGGGACAGCCCTGTGGAAAAGCCTCGAGGGAAAGCCTCGAGGGAAAACCACAGATCCTTTGATCCACGCCACGGGAAGCGTGATATTGCTGCTACAGCCTGGAAGGAAAGCGCACGTGCATGCCCCCACTCGAGACGAGGCCTGACTCCCCTGGGGAGACTCCAGAAGTACCCAAAGATCCATGTCAGCCCCTGAGAGGAATCCTCGGTTCCGGCCCTGACTCCACACAAGGTTTTTGGCCCCGGTATCGACGGGAGAGGAATCCCGAGAGGCCCCCTAGCACCTCGCATGGGGACTGGCCTCTCCTGAGGCCACCAGGGCGGGTCCCTGAGGTCCCTGTCGTAACTCGAGAACACCTGCCGCAACTCGAGAAAATCCAGGAAGTTCTCCTTTCCAGGCGAGATGAGGCCTATTTCCGATGAGGCGTCTGGAGACTAATGACACCTAACCTCTGGAACTTCGAAAGGGTCTTTCACACCCTTGCTGCAAGTCAAGAAGTTCACCGCCATACCCGTCTCCACTCGAGAGGAAGCACGATGGTCCCGCCCACATCCAGAGGAGCCCCGTTTCCCCCTCGTAGCTCGAGATGAGGGATCCTTTCCCTGCTTTCAACGGGAAAGTATTCCCGGCGTTCCTGTCGCATCTCAAGAGGAGGCACTCTCAACAGGAAAGGCGAGAGGAACTCCATGGTCGTACCACCATTCCAAGAGTCTCCCAGATGTCTCTGTCCATTCCAGAGGAACCTCTTTGCCCTGCACTGGCTCATCTTTCACGCCGAGGATCGACTCACACCACGGTGGCACGTGGGACAGCCCTGTGGGAAAGCCTCGAGGGAAAGCCTCGAGGGAAAACCACAGATCCTTTGATCCACGTGACGAGAAGCGTGACATTTCTGCTACAGCCTGGAAGGAAAGCGCACGTGCATGCCCCCACTCGAGACGAGGCCTGTCTCCCCTGGGGAGACTCCAGAAGTACCCAAAGATCCATATCAGCCCCTGAGAGGAATCCTCGGTTCCGGCCCTGAGTTCTCACAAGGTTTTTGGCCCCGGTATCGACGGGAGAGGAATCCCGAGAGGCCCCCTAGCACCTCGCATGGGGACTGGCCTCTCCTGAGGCCACCAGAGCGGGTCCCTGAGGTCCCCGTCGTAACTCGAGAGCACCTGCCGCAACTCGAGAAAATCCAGGAAGTTCTCCCTTCCAGGCGAGATGAGGCCTATTTCCGATGAGGCGTCTGGAGACTAATGACACCTAACCTCTGGAACTTCGAAAGGGTCTTTCACACCCTTGCTGGGACTCAAGAAGTTCACCGCCATACCCGTCTCCACTCGAGAGGAAGAACGATGGTCCCGCCCACATCCAGAGAATCCCCGTTTCCCCCTCGCAGCTCGAGATGAGGGATCCTTTCCCTGCTTTCAACGGGAAAGAATTCCCGGCGTTCCCGTCGCATCTCAAGAGGAGGCACTCTCAACAGGAAAGGCGAGAGGAACTCCATGGTCGTACCACCATTCCAAGAGTCCCCCAGATGTCTCAGTCCATTCCAGAGGAACTTCTTTGCCCTGCACTGGCTCATCTTTCACGCCAAGGATCGACTCACACCACGGTGGCACGTGGGAGAGCCCTGTGGGAAAGCCTCGAGGGAAAGCCTCGAGGGAAAACCACAGATCCTTTGATCCAAGCCACGGGAAGCGTGACATTGCTGCTACAGCCTGGAAGGAAAGCGCACGTGCATGCCCCCACTCGAGACGAGGCCTGAGTCCCCTGGGGAGACCCCAGAAGTACCCAAAGATCCATGTCAGCCCCTGAGAGGAATTCTAGGTTCCAGCCCTGACTCCACTCAAGGTTTTTGGCCCCGGTATCTTCGGGAGAGGAATCCCAGAGGCCCCTAGCACCTCGCATGGGGACTGGCCTCTCCTGAGGCCACCAGGGCCGGTCCCTGAGTTCCCCGTCGTAACTCGAGAACACCTGCCGCAACTCGAGAAAATCCAGGAAGTTCTCCCTTCCAGGCGAGATGAGGCTTATTTCCGATGAGGCGTATGGAGACTAATGACACCTAACCTCTGGAACTTCGAAAGGGTCTTTCACACCCTTGCTGCAACTCAAGAAGTTCACTGCCATACCCGTCTCCACTCAAGAGGAAGCACGATGGTCCCGCCCACATCCAGAGGAGCCCCGTTTCCCCCTCGGAGCTCGAGATGAGGGATCCTTTCCCTGCTTTCAACGGGAAAGAATTCCCGGCGTTCCCGTCGCATCTCAAGAGGAGGCACTCTCAACAGGAAAGGCGAGAGGAACTCCATGGTCGTACCACCATTCCAAGAGTCCCCCAGATGTCTCAGTCCATTCCAGAGGAACCTCTTTGCCCTGCACTGGCTCATCTTTCACGCCGAGGATCGACTCACACCACGTTGGCACGTGGGACAGCCCTGTGGGAAAGCCTCGAGGGAAAGCCTCGAGGGAAAACCACAGATCCTTTGATCCACGCCACGGGAAGCGTGATATTGCTGCTAAAGCCTGGAAGGAAAGCGCACGTGCATGCCCCCACTCGAGACGAGGCCTGACTCCCGTGGGGAGACTCCAGAAGTACCCAAAGATCCATGTCAGCCCCTGAGAGGAATCCTCGGTTCCGGCCCTGTCTCCACACAAGGTTTTTGGCCCCGGTATCGACGGGACAGGAATCCCGAGAGGACCCCTAGCAGCTCGCATGGGGACTGGCCGTTCCTGAGGCCACCAGGGCGGGTCCCTGAGGTCCCCGTCGTCACTCGAGAACACCTGCCGCAACTCGAGAAAATCCAGGAAGTTCTCCCTTCCAGGCGAGATGAGGCCTATTTCCGATGAGGCTTCTGGAGACTAATGACTCCTAACCTCTGGAACTTCGAAAGGGTCTTTCACAACCTTGCTGCAACTCAAGAAGTTCGCCGAGATACCCGTCTCCACTCGAGAGGAAACACGATGGTCCCGCCCACATCCAGAGGAGCCCCGTTTCCCCCTCGTAGCTCGAGATGAGGGATCCTTTCCCTGCTTTCAACGGGAAAGAAATCCCGGCGTTCCCGTCGCATCTCAAGAGGAGGCACTCTCAACAGGAAAGGCGAGAGGAACTCCATGGTCGTACCACCATTCCAAGAGGCCCCCAGATGTCTCAGTCCATTCCAGAGGAACCTCTTTGCCCTGCACTGGCTCATCTTTCACGCCGAAGATCGACTCCCACCACGGTGGCACGTGGGACAGCCCTGTGGGAAAGCCTCGAGGGAAAGCATCGAGGGAAAACCACAGATCCTTTGATCCACGTCACGGGAAGCGTGACATTGCTGCTACAGCCTGGAAGGAAATCTCACGTGCATGCCCCCACTCGAGACGAGGCCTGACTCCCCTGGGGAGACTCCAGAAGTACCCAAAGATCCATGTCAGCCCCTGAGAGGAATCCTCGGTTGCGGCCCTGACTCCACACAAGGTTTTTGGCCCCGGTATCGACGGGAGAGGAATCCCGAGAGGCCCCCTAGCAACTCGCATGGGGACTGGCCTCTCCTGAGGCCACCAGGGCGGGTCCCTGAGGTCCCTGTCGTAACTCGAGAACACCTGCCGCAACTCGCGAAAATCCAGGAAGTTCTCCCTTCCAGGCGAGATGAGGCCTATTTCCGATGAGGCGTCTGGAGACTAATGACACCTAACCTCTGGAACTTCGAAAGGGTCTTTCACACCCTTGATGCAACTCAAGAAGTTCACCGCCATACCCGTCTCCACTCGAGAGGAAGCACGATGGTCCCGCCCACATCCAGAGGAGCGCCGCTTCCCCCTCATAGCTCGAGATGACGGATCCTTTCCCTGCTTTCAACGGGAAAGAATTCCCGGCGTTCCCGTCGCATCTCAAGAGGAGGCACTCTCAACAGGAAAGGCGAGAGGAACTCAATGGTCGTACCACCATTCCAAGAGTCCCCGAGATGTCTCAGTCCATTCCAGAGGAACCTCTTTGCCCTGCACTGGCTCATCTTTCACGCCGAGGATCGACTCACACCACGGTGGCACGTGGGACAGCCCTGTGGAAAAGCCTCGAGGGAAAGCCTCGAGGGAAAACCACAGATCCTTTGATCCACGCCACGGGAAGCGTGATATTGCTGCTACAGCCTGGAAGGAAAGCGCACGTGCATGCCCCCACTCGAGACGAGGCCTGACTCCCCTGGGGAGACTCCAGAAGTACCCAAAGATCCATGTCAGCCCCTGAGAGGAATCCTCGGTTCCGGCCCTGACTCCACACAAGGTTTTTGGCCCCGGTATCGACGGGAGAGGAATCCCGAGAGGCCCCCTAGCACCTCGCATGGGGACTGGCCTCTCCTGAGGCCACCAGGGCGGGTCCCTGAGGTCCCTGTCGTAACTCGAGAACACCTGCCGCAACTCGAGAAAATCCAGGAAGTTCTCCTTTCCAGGCGAGATGAGGCCTATTTCCGATGAGGCGTCTGGAGACTAATGACACCTAACCTCTGGAACTTCGAAAGGGTCTTTCACACCCTTGCTGCAAGTCAAGAAGTTCACCGCCATACCCGTCTCCACTGGAGAGGAAGCACGATGGTCCCGCCCACATCCAGAGGAGCCCCGTTTCCCCCTCGTAGCTCGAGATGAGGGATCCTTTCCCTGCTTTCAACGGGAAAGTATTCCCGGCGTTCCTGTCGCATCTCAAGAGGAGGCACTCTCAACAGGAAAGGCGAGAGGAACTCCATGGTCGTACCACCATTCCAAGAGTCTCCCAGATGTCTCTGTCCATTCCAGAGGAACCTCTTTGCCCTGCACTGGCTCATCTTTCACGCCGAGGATCGACTCACACCACGGTGGCACGTGGGACAGCCCTGTGGGAAAGCCTCGAGGGAAAGCCTCGAGGGAAAACCACAGATCCTTTGATCCACGTGACGAGAAGCGTGACATTGCTGCTACAGCCTGGAAGGAAAGCGCACGTGCATGCCCCCACTCGAGACGAGGCCTGTCTCCCCTGGGGAGACTCCAGAAGTACCCAAAGATCCATATCAGCCCCTGAGAGGAATCCTCGGTTCCGGCCCTGACTTCTCACAAGGTTTTTGGCCCCGGTATCGACGGGAGAGGAATCCCGAGAGGCCCCCTAGCACCTCGCATGGGGACTGGCCTCTCCTGAGGCCACCAGAGCGGGTCCCTGAGGTCCCCGTCGTAACTCGAGAGCACCTGCCGCAACTCGAGAAAATCCAGGAAGTTCTCCCTTCCAGGCGAGATGAGGCCTATTTCCGATGAGGCGTCTGGAGACTAATGACACCTAACCTCTGGAACTTCGAAAGGGTCTTTCACACCCTTGCTGGGACTCAAGAAGTTCACCGCCATACCCGTCTCCACTCGAGAGGAAGAACGATGGTCCCGCCCACATCCAGAGAATCCCCGTTTCCCCCTCGCAGCTCGAGATGAGGGATCCTTTCCCTGCTTTCAACGGGAAAGAATTCCCGGCGTTCCCGTCGCATCTCAAGAGGAGGCACTCTCAACAGGAAAGGCGAGAGGAACTCCATGGTCGTACCACCATTCCAAGAGTCCCCCAGATGTCTCAGTCCATTCCAGAGGAACTTCTTTGCCCTGCACTGGCTCATCTTTCACGCCAAGGATCGACTCACACCACGGTGGCACGTGGGAGAGCCCTGTGGGAAAGCCTCGAGGGAAAGCCTCGAGGGAAAACCACAGATCCTTTGATCCAAGCCACGGGAAGCGTGACATTGCTGCTACAGCCTGGAAGGAAAGCGCACGTGCATGCCCCCACTCGAGACGAGGCCTGAGTCCCCTGGGGAGACCCCAGAAGTACCCAAAGATCCATGTCAGCCCCTGAGAGGAATTCTAGGTTCCAGCCCTGACTCCACTCAAGGTTTTTGGCCCCGGTATCTTCGGGAGAGGAATCCCAGAGGCCCCTAGCACCTCGCATGGGGACTGGCCTCTCCTGAGGCCACCAGGGCCGGTCCCTGAGTTCCCCGTCGTAACTCGAGAACACCTGCCGCAACTCGAGAAAATCCAGGAAGTTCTCCCTTCCAGGCGAGATGAGGCTTATTTCCGATGAGGCGTATGGAGACTAATGACACCTAACCTCTGGAACTTCGAAAGGTTCTTTCACACCCTTGCTGCAACTCAAGAAGTTCACTGCCATACCCGTCTCCACTCAAGAGGAAGCACGATGGTCCCGCCCACATCCAGAGGAGCCCCGTTTCCCCCTCGGAGCTCGAGATGAGGGATCCTTTCCCTGCTTTCAACGGGAAAGAATTCCCGGCGTTCCCGTCGCATCTCAAGAGGAGGCACTCTCAACAGGAAAGGCGATAGGAACTCCATGGTCGTACCACCATTCCAAGAGTCCCCCAGATGTCTCAGTCCATTCCAGAGGAACCTCTTTGCCCTGCACTGGCTCATCTTTCACGCCGAGGATCGACTCACACCACGGTGGCACGTGGGACAGCCCTGTGGGAAAGCCTCGAGGGAAAGCCTCGAGGGAAAACCACAGATCCTTTGATCCACGCCACGGGAAGCGTGATATTGCTGCTAAAGCCTGGAAGGAAAGCGCACGTGCATGCCCCCACTCGAGACGAGGCCTGACTCCCGTGGGGAGACTCCAGAAGTACCCAAAGATCCATGTCAGCCCCTGAGAGGAATCCTCGGTTCCGGCCCTGTCTCCACACAAGGTTTTTGGCCCCGGTATCGACGGGACAGGAATCCCGAGAGGACCCCTAGCAGCTCGCATGGGGACTGGCCGTTCCTGAGGCCACCAGGGCGGGTCCCTGAGGTCCCCGTCGTCACTCGAGAACACCTGCCGCAACTCGAGAAAATCCAGGAAGTTCTCCCTTCCAGGCGAGATGAGGCCTATTTCCGATGAGGCTTCTGGAGACTAATGACTCCTAACCTCTGGAACTTCGAAAGGGTCTTTCACAACCTTGCTGCAACTCAAGAAGTTCGCCGAGATACCCGTCTCCACTCGAGAGGAAACACGATGGTCCCGCCCACATCCAGAGGAGCCCCGTTTCCCCCTCGTAGCTCGAGATGAGGGATCCTTTCCCTGCTTTCAACGGGAAAGAAATCCCGGCGTTCCCGTCGCATCTCAAGAGGAGGCACTCTCAACAGGAAAGGCGAGAGGAACTCCATGGTCGTACCACCATTCCAAGAGGCCCCCAGATGTCTCAGTCCATTCCAGAGGAACCTCTTTGCCCTGCACTGGCTCATCTTTCACGCCGAGGATCGACTCCCACCACGGTGGCACGTGGGACAGCCCTGTGGGAAAGCCTCGAGGGAAAGCATCGAGGGAAAACCACAGATCCTTTGATCCACGTCACGGGAAGCGTGACATTGCTGCTACAGCCTGGAAGGAAATCTCACGTGCATGCCCCCACTCGAGACGAGGCCTGACTCCCCTGGGGAGACTCCAGAAGTACCCAAAGATCCATGTCAGCCCCTGAGAGGAATCCTCGGTTGCGGCCCTGACTCCACACAAGGTTTTTGGCCCCGGTATCGACGGGAGAGGAATCCCGAGAGGCCCCCTAGCAACTCGCATGGGGACTGGCCTCTCCTGAGGCCACCAGGGCGGGTCCCTGAGGTCCCTGTCGTAACTCGAGAACACCTGCCGCAACTCGCGAAAATCCAGGAAGTTCTCCCTTCCAGGCGAGATGAGGCCTATTTCCGATGAGGCGTCTGGAGACTAATGACACCTAACCTCTGGAACTTCGAAAGGGTCTTTCACACCCTTGATGCAACTCAAGAAGTTCACCGCCATACCCGTCTCCACTCGAGAGGAAGCACGATGGTCCCGCCCACATCCAGAGGAGCGCCGCTTCCCCCTCATAGCTCGAGATGACGGATCCTTTCCCTGCTTTCAACGGGAAAGAATTCCCGGCGTTCCCGTCGCATCTCAAGAGGAGGCACTCTCAACAGGAAAGGCGAGAGGAACTCAATGGTCGTACCACCATTCCAAGAGTCCCCGAGATGTCTCAGTCCATTCCAGAGGAACCTCTTTGCCCTGCACTGGCTCATCTTTCACGCCGAGGATCGACTCACACCACGGTGGCACGTGGGACAGCCCTGTGGAAAAGCCTCGAGGGAAAGCCTCGAGGGAAAACCACAGATCCTTTGATCCACGCCACGGGAAGCGTGATATTGCTGCTACAGCCTGGAAGGAAAGCGCACGTGCATGCCCCCACTCGAGACGAGGCCTGACTCCCCTGGGGAGACTCCAGAAGTACCCAAAGATCCATGTCAGCCCCTGAGAGGAATCCTCGGTTCCGGCCCTGACTCCACACAAGGTTTTTGGCCCCGGTATCGACGGGAGAGGAATCCCGAGAGGCCCCCTAGCACCTCGCATGGGGACTGGCCTCTCCTGAGGCCACCAGGGCGGGTCCCTGAGGTCCCTGTCGTAACTCGAGAACACCTGCCGCAACTCGAGAAAATCCAGGAAGTTCTCCTTTCCAGGCGAGATGAGGCCTATTTCCGATGAGGCGTCTGGAGACTAATGACACCTAACCTCTGGAACTTCGAAAGGGTCTTTCACACCCTTGCTGCAAGTCAAGAAGTTCACCGCCATACCCGTCTCCACTGGAGAGGAAGCACGATGGTCCCGCCCACATCCAGAGGAGCCCCGTTTCCCCCTCGTAGCTCGAGATGAGGGATCCTTTCCCTGCTTTCAACGGGAAAGTATTCCCGGCGTTCCTGTCGCATCTCAAGAGGAGGCACTCTCAACAGGAAAGGCGAGAGGAACTCCATGGTCGTACCACCATTCCAAGAGTCTCCCAGATGTCTCTGTCCATTCCAGAGGAACCTCTTTGCCCTGCACTGGCTCATCTTTCACGCCGAGGATCGACTCACACCACGGTGGCACGTGGGACAGCCCTGTGGGAAAGCCTCGAGGGAAAGCCTCGAGGGAAAACCACAGATCCTTTGATCCACGTGACGAGAAGCGTGACATTGCTGCTACAGCCTGGAAGGAAAGCGCACGTGCATGCCCCCACTCGAGACGAGGCCTGTCTCCCCTGGGGAGACTCCAGAAGTACCCAAAGATCCATATCAGCCCCTGAGAGGAATCCTCGGTTCCGGCCCTGACTTCTCACAAGGTTTTTGGCCCCGGTATCGACGGGAGAGGAATCCCGAGAGGCCCCCTAGCACCTCGCATGGGGACTGGCCTCTCCTGAGGCCACCAGAGCGGGTCCCTGAGGTCCCCGTCGTAACTCGAGAGCACCTGCCGCAACTCGAGAAAATCCAGGAAGTTCTCCCTTCCAGGCGAGATGAGGCCTATTTCCGATGAGGCGTCTGGAGACTAATGACACCTAACCTCTGGAACTTCGAAAGGGTCTTTCACACCCTTGCTGCAAGTCAAGAAGTTCACCGCCATACCCGTCTCCACTGGAGAGGAAGCACGATGGTCCCGCCCACATCCAGAGGAGCCCCGTTTCCCCCTCGTAGCTCGAGATGAGGGATCCTTTCCCTGCTTTCAACGGGAAAGTATTCCCGGCGTTCCTGTCGCATCTCAAGAGGAGGCACTCTCAACAGGAAAGGCGAGAGGAACTCCATGGTCGTACCACCATTCCAAGAGTCTCCCAGATGTCTCTGTCCATTCCAGAGGAACCTCTTTGCCCTGCACTGGCTCATCTTTCACGCCGAGGATCGACTCACACCACGGTGGCACGTGGGACAGCCCTGTGGGAAAGCCTCGAGGGAAAGCCTCGAGGGAAAACCACAGATCCTTTGATCCAAGCCACGGGAAGCGTGACATTGCTGCTACAGCCTGGAAGGAAAGCGCACGTGCATGCCCCCACTCGAGACGAGGCCTGAGTCCCCTGGGGAGACCCCAGAAGTACCCAAAGATCCATGTCAGCCCCTGAGAGGAATTCTAGGTTCCAGCCCTGACTCCACTCAAGGTTTTTGGCCCCGGTATCTTCGGGAGAGGAATCCCAGAGGCCCCTAGCACCTCGCATGGGGACTGGCCTCTCCTGAGGCCACCAGGGCCGGTCCCTGAGTTCCCCGTCGTAACTCGAGAACACCTGCCGCAACTCGAGAAAATCCAGGAAGTTCTCCCTTCCAGGCGAGATGAGGCTTATTTCCGATGAGGCGTATGGAGACTAATGACACCTAACCTCTGGAACTTCGAAAGGGTCTTTCACACCCTTGCTGCAACTCAAGAAGTTCACTGCCATACCCGTCTCCACTCAAGAGGAAGCACGATGGTCCCGCCCACATCCAGAGGAGCCCCGTTTCCCCCTCGGAGCTCGAGATGAGGGATCCTTTCCCTGCTTTCAACGGGAAAGAATTCCCGGCGTTCCCGTCGCATCTCAAGAGGAGGCACTCTCAACAGGAAAGGCGATAGGAACTCCATGGTCGTACCACCATTCCAAGAGTCCCCCAGATGTCTCAGTCCATTCCAGAGGAACCTCTTTGCCCTGCACTGGCTCATCTTTCACGCCGAGGATCGACTCACACCACGGTGGCACGTGGGACAGCCCTGTGGGAAAGCCTCGAGGGAAAGCCTCGAGGGAAAACCACAGATCCTTTGATCCACGCCACGGGAAGCGTGATATTGCTGCTAAAGCCTGGAAGGAAAGCGCACGTGCATGCCCCCACTCGAGACGAGGCCTGACTCCCGTGGGGAGACTCCAGAAGTACCCAAAGATCCATGTCAGCCCCTGAGAGGAATCCTCGGTTGCGGCCCTGACTCCACACAAGGTTTTTGGCCCCGGTATCGACGGGAGAGGAATCCCGAGAGGCCCCCTAGCAACTCGCATGGGGACTGGCCTCTCCTGAGGCCACCAGGGCGGGTCCCTGAGGTCCCTGTCGTAACTCGAGAACACCTGCCGCAACTCGCGAAAATCCAGGAAGTTCTCCCTTCCAGGCGAGATGAGGCCTATTTCCGATGAGGCGTCTGGAGACTAATGACACCTAACCTCTGGAACTTCGAAAGGGTCTTTCACACCCTTGATGCAACTCAAGAAGTTCACCGCCATACCCGTCTCCACTCGAGAGGAAGCACGATGGTCCCGCCCACATCCAGAGGAGCGCCGCTTCCCCCTCATAGCTCGAGATGACGGATCCTTTCCCTGCTTTCAACGGGAAAGAATTCCCGGCGTTCCCGTCGCATCTGAAGAGGAGGCACTCTCAACAGGAAAGGCGAGAGGAACTCAATGGTCGTACCACCATTCCAAGAGTCCCCGAGATGTCTCAGTCCATTCCAGAGGAACCTCTTTGCCCTGCACTGGCTCATCTTTCACGCCGAGGATCGACTCACACCACGGTGGCACGTGGGACAGCCCTGTGGAAAAGCCTCGAGGGAAAGCCTCGAGGGAAAACCACAGATCCTTTGATCCACGCCACGGGAAGCGTGATATTGCTGCTACAGCCTGGAAGGAAAGCGCACGTGCATGCCCCCACTCGAGACGAGGCCTGACTCCCCTAGGGAGACTCCAGAAGTACCCAAAGATCCATGTCAGCCCCTGAGAGGAATCCTCGGTTCCGGCCCTGACTCCACACAAGGTTTTTGGCCCCGGTATCGACGGGAGAGGAATCCCGAGAGGCCCCCTAGCACCTCGCATGGGGACTGGCCTCTCCTGAAGCCACCAGGGCGGGTCCCTGAGGTCCCTGTCGTAACTCGAGAACACCTGCCGCAACTCGAGAAAATCCAGGAAGTTCTCCTTTCCAGGCGAGATGAGGCCTATTTCCGATGAGGCGTCTGGAGACTAATGACACCTAACCTCTGGAACTTCGAAAGGGTCTTTCACACCCTTGCTGCAAGTCAAGAAGTTCACCGCCATACCCGTCTCCACTGGAGAGGAAGCACGATGGTCCCGCCCACATCCAGAGGAGCCCCGTTTCCCCCTCGTAGCTCGAGATGAGGGATCCTTTCCCTGCTTTCAACGGGAAAGTATTCCCGGCGTTCCTGTCGCATCTCAAGAGGAGGCACTCTCAACAGGAAAGGCGAGAGGAACTCCATGGTCGTACCACCATTCCAAGAGTCTCCCAGATGTCTCTGTCCATTCCAGAGGAACCTCTTTGCCCTGCACTGGCTCATCTTTCACGCCGAGGATCGACTCACACCACGGTGGCACGTGGGACAGCCCTGTGGGAAAGCCTCGAGGGAAAGCCTCGAGGGAAAACCACAGATCCTTTGATCCACGTGACGAGAAGCGTGACATTGCTGCTACAGCCTGGAAGGAAAGCGCACGTGCATGCCCCCACTCGAGACGAGGCCTGTCTCCCCTGGGGAGACTCCAGAAGTACCCAAAGATCCATATCAGCCCCTGAGAGGAATCCTCGGTTCCGGCCCTGACTTCTCACAAGGTTTTTGGCCCCGGTATCGACGGGAGAGGAATCCCGAGAGGCCCCCTAGCACCTCGCATGGGGACTGGCCTCTCCTGAGGCCACCAGAGCGGGTCCCTGAGGTCCCCGTCGTAACTCGAGAGCACCTGCCGCAACTCGAGAAAATCCAGGAAGTTCTCCCTTCCAGGCGAGATGAGGCCTATTTCCGATGAGGCGTCTGGAGACTAATGACACCTAACCTCTGGAACTTCGAAAGGGTCTTTCACACCCTTGCTGGGACTCAAGAAGTTCACCGCCATACCCGTCTCCACTCGAGAGGAAGAACGATGGTCCCGCCCACATCCAGAGAATCCCCGTTTCCCCCTCGCAGCTCGAGATGAGGGATCCTTTCCCTGCTTTCAACGGGAAAGAATTCCCGGCGTTCCCGTCGCATCTCAAGAGGAGGCACTCTCAACAGGAAAGGCGAGAGGAACTCCATGGTCGTACCACCATTCCAAGAGTCCCCCAGATGTCTCAGTCCATTCCAGAGGAACTTCTTTGCCCTGCACTGGCTCATCTTTCACGCCAAGGATCGACTCACACCACGGTGGCACGTGGGAGAGCCCTGTGGGAAAGCCTCGAGGGAAAGCCTCGAGGGAAAACCACAGATCCTTTGATCCAAGCCACGGGAAGCGTGACATTGCTGCTACAGCCTGGAAGGAAAGCGCACGTGCATGCCCCCACTCGAGACGAGGCCTGAGTCCCCTGGGGAGACCCCAGAAGTACCCAAAGATCCATGTCAGCCCCTGAGAGGAATTCTAGGTTCCAGCCCTGACTCCACTCAAGGTTTTTGGCCCCGGTATCTTCGGGAGAGGAATCCCAGAGGCCCCTAGCACCTCGCATGGGGACTGGCCTCTCCTGAGGCCACCAGGGCCGGTCCCTGAGTTCCCTGTCGTAACTCGAGAACACCTGCCGCAACTCGAGAAAATCCAGGAAGTTCTCCCTTCCAGGCGAGATGAGGCTTATTTCCGATGAGGCGTATGGAGACTAATGACACCTAACCTCTGGAACTTCGAAAGGGTCTTTCACACCCTTGCTGCAACTCAAGAAGTTCACTGCCATACCCGTCTCCACTCAAGAGGAAGCACGATGGTCCCGCCCACATCCAGAGGAGCCCCGTTTCCCCCTCGTAGCTCGAGATGAGGGATCCTTTCCCTGCTTTCAACGGGAAAGACTTCCCGGCGTTCCCGTCGCATCTCAAGAGGAGGCACTCTCAACAGGAAAGGCGAGAGGAACTCCATGGTCGTACCACCATTCCAAGAGTCCCCCAGATGTCTCAGTCCATTCCAGAGGAACCTCTTTGCCCTGCACTGGCTCATCTTTCACGCAGGATCGACTCACACCACGGTGGCACGTGGGACAGCCCTGTGGGAAAGCCTCGAGGGAAAGCCTCGAGGGAAAATCACAGATCCTTTGATCCACGCGAAGGGAAGCGTGACATTGCTGCTACAGCCTGGAAGGAAATCTCACGTGCATGCCCCCACTCGAGACGAGGCCTGTCTCCCCTGGGGAGACTCCAAAAGTACCCAAAGATCCATATCAGCCCCTGAGAGGAATCCTCGGTTCCGGCCCTGACTCCACACAAGGTTTTTGGCCCCGGTATCGACGGGAGAGGAATCCCGAGAGGCCCCCTAGCAACTCGCATGGGGACTGGCCTCTCCTGAGGCCACCAGGGCGGGTCCCTGAGGTCCCCGTCGTAACTCGAGAGCACCTGGCGCAACTCGAGAAAATCCAGGAAATTCTCCCTTCCAGGCGAGATGATGCCTATTTCCGATGAGGCGTCTGGAGACTAATGACACCTAACATGTGGAACTTCGAAAGGGTTTTTCACACCCTTGCTGCGACTCAAAAAGTTCACCGCCATACCCGTCTCCACTCGAGAGGAAGCACGATGGTCCCGCCCACATCCAGAGGAGCCCCATTTCCCCCTCGTAGCTCGAGATGAGGGATCCTTTCCCTGCTTTCAACGGGAAAGAATTCCCGGCGTTCCCGTCGCATCTCAAGAAGAGGCACTCTCAACAGGAAAGGTGAGAGGAACTCCATGGTCGTACCACCATTCCAAGAGTCCCCCAGATGTCTCAGTCCATTCCAGAGGAACCTCTTTGCCCTGCACTGGCTCATCTTTCACGCCGAGGATCGACTCACACCACGGTGGCACGTGGGACAGCCCTGTGGGAAACCCTCGAGGGAAAGCCTCGAGGGAAAACCGCAGATCCTTTGATCCACGCGACGGGAAGCGTGACATTGCTGCTACAGCCTGGAAGGAAAGTGCACGTGCATGCCCCGACACGAGACGAGGCCTGACTCCCCTGGGGAGACTCCACAAGTACCCAAAGATCCATGTCAGCCCCTGAGAGGAATCCTCGGTTCTGGCCCTAACTCCGCACAAGGTTTTTGGCCCCGGTATCGACGGGACAGGAATCCCGTGAGGCCCCATTGCACCTCGCATGGGGACTGGCCTCTCCTGAGTCCACCAGGGCGGGTCCCTGAGGTCCGCGTCGTAACTCGAGAACACCTGCCGCAACTCGAGAAAATCCAGGAAGTTCTCCCTTCCAGGCGAGATGAGGCCTATTTCCGATGAGGCGTCTGGAGACTAATGACACCTAACCTCTGGAACTTCGAAAGGGTCTTTCACACCCTTGCTGCAACTCCTGAAGTTCACCGCCATACCCGTCTCCACTCGAGAGGAAGCACGATGGTCCCGCCCACATCCAGAGGAGCCCCGTTTCCCCCTCGTAGCTCGAGATGAGGGATCCTTTCCCTGCTTTCAACGGGAACGAATTCCCGGCGTTCCCGTCGCATCTCAAGAGGAGGCACTCTCAACAGGAAAGGCGAGAGGAACTCCATGGTCGTACCACCATTCCAAGAGTCCCCCAGATGTCTCAGTCCATTCCAGAGGAACCTCTTTGCCCTGCACTGGCTCATCTTTCACGCCGAGGATCGACTCACACCACGGTGGCACGTGGGACAGCCCTGTGGGAAAGCCTCGAGGGAAAGCCTCGAGGGAAAACCACAGATCCTTTGATCCACGCGACGGGAAGCGTGACATTGCTGCTACAGCCTGGAAGGAAAGCGCACATGCATGCCCCCACTCGAGACGAGGCCTGACTCCCCTGGGGAGACTCCACAAGTACACAAAGATCCATGTCAGCCCCTGAGAGGAATCCTCGGTTCTGGCCCTAACTCCGCACAAGGTTTTTGGCCCCGGTATCGACGGGAGAGGAATCCAGAGAGGCCCCCTAGCAACTCGCATGGGGACTGGCCTCTCCTGAGGCCACCAGGGCGGGTCCCTGAGGTACCCGTCGTAACTCGAGAACACCTGCCGCAACTCGAGAAAATCCAGGAAGTTCTCCCTTGCAGGCGAGATGAGGCCTATTTCCGATGAGGCCTCTGGAGACTAATGACACCTAACCTCTGGAACTTCGAAAGGGTCTTTCACACCCTTGCTGCAACTCAAGAAGTTCACCGCCATACCCGTCTCCACTCGAGAGGAAGCACGATGGTCCCGCCCACATCCAGAGGAGCCCCGTTTCCCCCTCGTAGCTCGAGATGAGGGATCCTTTCCCTGCTTTCAACGGGAACGAATTCCCGGCGTTCCCGTCGCATCTCAAGAGGAGGCACTCTCAACAGGAAAGGCGAGAGGAACTCCATGGTCGTACCACCATTCCAAGAGTCCCCCAGATGTCTCAGTCCATTCCAGAGGAACCTCTTTGCCCTGCACTGGCTCATCTTTCACGCCGAGGATCGACTCACACCACGGTGGCACGTGGGACAGCCCTGTGGGAAAGCCTCGAGGGAAAGCCTCGAGGGAAAACCACAGATCCTTTGATCCACGCGACGGGAAGCGTGACATTGCTGCTACAGCCTGGAAGGAAAGCGCACATGCATGCCCCCACTCGAGACGAGGCCTGACTCCCCTGGGGAGACTCCACAAGTACACAAAGATCCATGTCAGCCCCTGAGAGGAATCCTCGGTTCTGGCCCTAACTCCGCACAAGGTTTTTGGCCCCGGTATCGACGGGAGAGGAATCCAGAGAGGCCCCCTAGCAACTCGCATGGGGACTGGCCTCTCCTGAGGCCACCAGGGCGGGTCCCTGAGGTACCCGTCGTAACTCGAGAACACCTGCCGCAACTCGAGAAAATCCAGGAAGTTCTCCCTTGCAGGCGAGATGAGGCCTATTTCCGATGAGGCCTCTGGAGACTAATGACACCTAACCTCTGGAACTTCGGAAGGGTCTTTCACACCCTTGCTGCAACTCAAGAAGTTCACCGCCATACCCGTCTCCACTCGAGAGGAAGCACGATGGTCCCGCCCACATCCAGAGGAGCCCCGTTTCCCCCTCGTAGCTCGAGATGAGGGATCCTTTCCCTGCTTTCAACGGGAAAGAATTCCCGGCGTTCACGTCGCATCTCAAGAGGAGGCACTCTCAACAGGAAAGGCGAGAGGAACTCCATGGTCGTACCACCATTCCAAGAGTCCCCCAGATGTCTCAGTCCATTCCAGAGGAAGCTCTTTGCCCTGCACTGGCTCATCTTTCACGCCGAGGATCGACTCACACCACGGTGGCACGAGGGACAGCCCTGTGGGAAAGCCTCGAGGGAAAGCCTCGAGGGAAAACCACAGATCCTTTGATCCATGCGACGGGAAGCGTGACATTGCTGCTACAGCCTGGAAGGAAAGCGCACATGCATGCCCCCACTCGAGACGAGGCCTGACTCCCCTGGGGAGACTCCACAAGTACACAAAGATCCATGTCAGCCCCTGAGAGGAATCCTCGGTTCTGGCCCTGACTCCGCACAAGGTTTTTGGCCCCGGTATCGACGGGAGAGGAATCCAGAGAGGCCCCCTAGCAACTCGCATGGGGACTGGCCTCTCCTGAGGCCACCAGGGCGGGTCCCTGAGATACCCGTCGTAACTCGAGAACACCTGCCGCAACTCGAGAAAATCCAGGAAGTTCTCCCTTGCAGGCGAGATGAGGCCTATTTCCGATGAGGCCTCTGGAGACTAATGACACCTAACCTCTGGAACTTCGAAAGGGTCTTTCACACCCTTGCTGCAACTCAAGAAGTTCACCGCCATACCCGTCTCCACTCGAGAGGAAGCACGATGGTCCCTCCCACATCCAGAGGAGCCCCGTTTCCCCCTCGTAGCTCGAGATGAGGGATCCTTGCCCTGCTTTCAACGGGAACGAATTCCCGGTGTTCCCGTCGCATCTCAAGAGGAGGCACTCTCAACAGGAAAGGCGAGAAGAACTCCATGGTCGTACCACCATTCCAAGAGTCCCCCAGAAGTCTCAGTCCATTCCAGAGGAACCTCTTTGCCCTGCACTGGCTCATCTTTCACGCCGATGATCGACTCCCACCACCGTGGCATGTGGGACAGCTCTGTGGGAAAGCCTCGAGGGAAAGCCTCGAGGGAAAACCACAGATCCTTTGATCCACGCGACGGGAAGCGTGACATTGCTGCTACAGCCTGGAAGGAAAGCGCACGTGCATGTCCCCCCTCGAGACCAGGCTTGACTCCCCTGGGGAGACTCCAGACAGACCCAGAGATCCATGTCAACACCTGAGAGGAATCCTCGGTTCCGGCCCTGACTCCACAGAAGGATTTTAGCCCCGGTATCGATGGGAGAGGAATCCGGAGAGGCCCCCTAGCAACTCTCCAGGGGATTGGCCTTTCCTGAGGCCACCAGGGCGGGTCCCTGAGGTCCCTGTCGTAACTCGAGAACACCTGCCGCAACTCGAGAAAATCCAGGAAGTTCTCCCTTCCAGGCGAGATGAGGCCTATTTCGGATGAGGCCTCTGGAGACTAATGACACCTAACCTCTGGAACTTCGAAAGGGTCTTTCACACCCTTGCTGCAACTAAGGAAGTTCACCGCCATACCCGTCTCCACTCGAGAGGAAGCACGATGGTCCCGCCCACATCCAGAGGAGCTCCGTATCCACCTCGTAGCTCGAGAGGAGGGATCCTTTCCCTGCTTTCAACGGGAAAGAATTCCCGGCGTTCCCGTCGCATCTCAAGCGGAGGCACTCTCAGCAGGAAAGGCGAGAGGAACTCCATGGTCGTACCACCATTCCAAGAGTCCCCCAGATGTCTCAGTCCATTACAGAGGAACCTCTTTGCCCTGCAGTGGCTCATCTTTCACGCCGAGGATCGACTCACACCACGGTGGCACGTGGGACAGCCCTGGGGGAAGGCCTCGAGGGCAAGGCTCGAGGAAAACCACAGATCCTTTGATCCACGCCACGGGAAGCGTGACATTGCTGCTAAAGCCTGGAAGGAAAGTGCACGTGCATGCCCCCTCACGAAACGAGGCCTGTCTCCCCTGTCGAGACTCCAGAAGTATCCAAAGATCCATATCAGCCCCTGAGAGGAATCCTCGGTTCCGGCCCTGACTCCACACAAGGTTTTTGGCCCCGGTATCGACGGTAGAGGAATCCCGAGAGGCCCCCTAGCAACTCGCATGGGGACTGGCCTCTCCTGAGGCCACCATGGCCGGTCCCTGAGGTCCCCGTCGTAACTCGAGAACACCTGCCGCACCTCGAGAAAATCCAGGAAGTTCTCCCTTCCAGGCGAAATGAGGCCAATTTCCGATGAGGCGTCTGGAGACTAATGACACCTAACCTCTGGAACTTCGAAAGGGTCTTTCACACCCTTGCTGCGACTCAAGAAGTTCACCACCATACCCGAATCCACTCGAGAGGAAGCACGATGGACCCGACCACATCCAAAGGAGCCCCGTTTCCCCCTCGTAGCTCGAGATGAGGGATCCTTTCCCTGCTTTCAACGGGAAAGAATTCCCTGCGTTCCCGTCGCATCTCAAGAGGAGGCACTCTCAACAGGAAAGGCGAGAGGAACTCCATGGTCGTACCACCATTCCAAGAGTCCCCCAGATGTCTCAGTCCATTCCAGAGGAACCTCTTTGCCCTGCACTGGCTCATCTTTCACGCCGAGGATCGACTCACACCACGGTGGCACGTGGGACAGCCCTGTGGGAAAGCCTCGAGGGAAAGCCTCGAGGGAAAGCCTCGAGGGAAAACCACAGATCCTTTGATCCACGCGACGGGAAGCGTGACATTGCTGCTACAGCCTGGAAGGAAAGCGCACGTGCATGCCCCCACTCGAGACGAGGCCTGACTCCCCTGGGGAGACTCCAGAAGTACCCAAAGATCCATGTCAGCCCCTGAGAGGAATCCTCGGTTCCGGCCCTAACTTCACACAAGGTTTTTGGCCCCGGTATCGACGGGAGAGGAATCCCGAGAGGCCCCCTAGCAACTCGCATGGGGACTGGCCTCTCCTGAGGCCACCAGGGCGGGTCGCTGAGGTCCTCGTCGTAACTCGAGAGCACCTGCCGCAACTCGAGAAAATCCAGGAAGTTCTCCCTTCCAGGCGAGATGAGGCCTATTTCCGATGAGGCGTCTGGAGACTAATGACACCTAACCTCTGGAACTTCGAAAGGGTCTTTCACACCCTTGCTGCGACTCAAGAAGTTCACCGCCATACCCGTCTCCACTCGAGAGGAAGCACGATGGTCCCGCCCACATCCATAGGATCCCCGTTTCCCCCTCGTAGCTCGAGATGAGGGATCCTTTCCCTGCTTTCAACGGGAAAGAATTCCCGGCGTTCCCGTCGCATCTCAAGAGGAGGCACTCTCAACCGGAAAGGCGAGAGGAACTCCATGGTCGTACCACCATTCCAAGAGTCCCCCAGATGTCTCAGTCCATTCCAGAGGAACCTCTTTGCCCTTCACTTGCTCATCTTTCACGCCGAGGATCGACTCACACCACGGTGGCACGTGGGACAGCCCTGTGGGAAAGCCTCGAGGGAAAGCCTCGAGGGAAAACCACAGATCCTTTGATCCACGCCACGGGAAGCGTGACATTGCTGCTAAAGCCTGGAAGGAAAGTGCACTTGCATGCCCCCTCATGAAACGAGGCCTGTCTCCCCTGGCGAGACTCCAGAAGTATCCAAAGATACATATCAGCCCCTGAGAGGAATCCTCGGTTCCGGCCCTGACTCCACACAAGGTTTTTGGCCCCGCTATCGACGGAAGAGGAATCCCGAGAGGCCCCCTAGCAACTCGCATGGGGACTGGCCTCTCCTGAGGCCACCAGGGCCGGTCCCTGAGGTCCCCGTCGTAACTCGAGAACACCTGCCGCAACTCGAGAAAATCCAGGAAGTTCTCCCTTCCAGGCGAGATGAGGCCTATTTCCGATGAGGCGTCTGGAGACTAATGACACCTAACCTCTGGAACTTCGAAAGGGTCTTTCACACCCTTGCTGCAACTCAAGAATTTCACCACCATACCCGTCTCCACTCGAGAGGAAGCACGATGGTCCCGACCACATCCAGAGGAGCCCCGTTTCCCCCTCGTAGCTCGAGATGAGGGATCCTTTCCCTGCTTTCAACGGGAAAGAATTCCCTGCGTTCCCGTCGCATCTCAAGAGGAGGCATTCTCAACAGGAAAGGCGAGAGGAACTCCATGGTCGTACCACCATTCCAAGAGTCCCCCAGATGTCTCAGTCCATTCCAGAGGAACCTCTTTGCCCTGCACTGGCTCATCTTTCACGCCGAGGATCGACTCACACCACGGTGGCACGTGGGACAGCCCTGTGGGAAAGCCTCGAGGGAAAGCCTCGAGGGAAAACCACAGATCCTTTGATCCACGCGACGGGAAGCGTGACATTGCTGCTACAGCCTGGAAGGAAAGCGCACGTGCATGCCCCCACTCGAGACGAGGCCTGACTCCCCTGGGGAGACTCCAGAAGTACCCAAAGATCCATGTCAGCCCCTGAGAGGAATCCTCGGTTCCGGCCCTGACTCCACACAAGGTTTTTGGCCCCGGTATCGACGGGAGAGGAATCCCGAGAGGCACCCTAGCAACTCGCATGGGGACTGGCCTCTCCTGAGGCCACCAGGGCCGGTCCCTGAGTTCCCCGTCGTAACTCGAGAATACCTGCCGCAACTCGAGAAAATCCAGGAAGTTCTCCCTTCCAGGCGAGATGAGGCCTATTTCCGATGAGGCGTCTGGAGACTAATGACACCTAACCTCTGGAACTTCGAAAGGGTCTTTCACACCCTTGATGCAACTCAAGAAGTTCACCGCCATACCCGTCTCCACTCGAGAGGAAGCACGATGGTCCCGCCCACATCCAGAGGAGCGCCGCTTCCCCCTCATAGCTCGAGATGACGGATCCTTTCCCTGCTTTCAACGGGAAAGAATTCCCGGCGTTCCCGTCGCATCTCAAGAGGAGGCACTCTCAACAGGAAAGGCGAGAGGAACTCCATGGTCGTACCACCATTCCACGAGTCCCCCAGATGTCTCAGTCCATTCCAGAGGAACCTCTTTGCCATGCACTGGCTCATCTTTCACGCCGAGGATCGACTCACACCACGGTGGCACGTGGGACAGCCCTGTGGGAAAGCCTCGAGGGAAAACCACAGATCCTTTGATCCACGCGAAGGGAAGCGTGATATTGCTGCTACAGCCTGGAAGGAAAGCGCACGTGCATGCCCCCACTCGAGACAAGGCCTGACTCCCCTGGGGAGACTCCAGAAGTACCCAAAGATCCATGTCACCCCTGAGAGGAATCCTCGGTTCCGGCCCTGACTCCACACAAGGTTTTTGGCCCCAGTATCGACGGGAGAGGAATCCCGAGAGGCCCCCTAGCAACTCGCATGGGGACTGGCCTCTCCTGAGGCCACCAGGGCAGGTCCCTGAGGTCCCCGTCGTAACTCGAGAACACCTGCCGCAACTCGAGAAAATCCAGGAAGTTCTCCCTTCCAGGCGAGATGAGGCCTATTTCCGATGAGGCGTCTGGAAACTAATGATACCTAACCTCTGGAACTTCGAAAGGGTCTTTCACACCCTTGCTGCAACTCAAGAAGTTCACCGCCATACCCGTCTCCACTCGAGAGGAAGCACGATGGTCCCGCCCACATCCAGAGGAGCCCCGTTTCCCCCTCGTAGCTCGAGATGAGGGATCCTTTCCCTGCTTTCAACGGGAAAGTATTCCCGGCGTTCCCGTCGCATCTCAAGAGGAGGCACTCTCAACAGGAAAGGCGAGAGGAACTCCATGGTCGTACCACCATTCCAAGAGTCCCCCAGATGTCTCAGTCCATTCCAGAGGAACCTCTTTGCCCTGCACTGGCTCATCTTTCACGCCGAGGATCGACTCACACCACGGTGGCACGTGGGACAGCCCTGTGGGAAAGCCTCGAGGGAAAACCACAGATCCTTTGATCCACGCGAAGGGAAGCGTGATATTGCTGCTACAGCCTGGAAGGAAAGCACACGTGCATGCCCCCACTCGAGACAAGGCCTGACTCCCCTGGGGAGACTCCAGAAGTACCCAAAGATCCATGTCACCCCTGAGAGGAATCCTCGGTTCCGGCCCTGACTCCACACAAGGTTTTTGGCCCCAGTATCGACGGGAGAGGAATCCCGAGAGGCCCCCTAGCAACTCGCATGGGGACTGGCCTCTCCTGAGGCCACCAGGGCAGGTCCCTGAGGTCCCCGTCGTAACTCGAGAACACCTGCCGCAACTCGAGAAAATTCAGGAAGTTCTCCCTTCCAGGCGAGATGAGGCCTATTTCCGATGAGGCGTCTGGAAACTAATGACACCTAACCTCTGGAACTTCGAAAGGGTCTTTCACACCCTTGCTGCAAGTCAAGAAGTTCACCGCCATACCCGTCTCCACTCGAGAGGAAGCACGATGGTCCCGCCCACATCCAGAGGAGCCCCGTTTCCCCCTCGTAGCTCGAGATGAGGGATCCTTTCCCTGCTTTCAACGGGAAAGAATTCCCGGCGTTCCCGTCGCATCTCAAGAGGAGGCACTCTCAACAGGAAAGGCGAGAGGAACTCCATGGTCGTACCACCATTCCAAGAGTCCCCCAGATGTCTCAGTCCATTCCAGAGGAACCTCTTTGCCCTGCACTGGCTCATCTTTCACGCCGAGGATCGACTCACACCACGGTGGCACGTGGGACAGCCCTGTGGGAAAGCCTCGAGGGAAAGCCTCGAGGGAAAACCACAGATCCTTTGATCCACGCGACGGGAAGCGTGACATTGCTGCTACAGCCTGGAAGGAAAGCGCACGTGCATGCCCCCACTCGAGACGAGGCCTGTCTCCCCTGGGGAGATTCCAGAAGTACCCAAAGATCCATATCAGCCCCTGAGAGGAATCCTCGGTTCCGGCCCTGACTCCTCACAAGGTTTTTGGCCCCGGTATCGACGGGAGCGGAATCCCGGGAGGCCCACTAGCAACTCGCATGGGGACTGGCCTCTCCTGAGGCCACCAGGACGGGTCCCTGAGGTCCCCGTCGTAACTCTAGAGCACCTGCCGCAACTCGAGAAAATCCAGGAAGTTCTCCCTTCCAGGCGAGATGAGGCCTATTTCCGATGAGGCGTCTGGAGACGAATGACACCTAACCTCTGGAACTTCGAAAGGGTCTTTCACACCCTTGCAGCAACTCAAGAAGTTATCCGCCATACCCGACTCCACTCGAGAGGAAGCCCGATGATCCCGTCCAAATCCAGAGGAGCCCCGTTTCCCCCTGGAAGCTCGAGATGAGGGATCCTTTCCCTGCTTTCAACGGGAAAGAATTCCCGGCGTTCCCGTCGCATCGCAAGAGGAGGCACTCTCAACAGGAAAGGCGAGAGGAACTCCATGGTCCTACCACCATTACAAGAGTCCCCAGATGTCTCAGTCCATTCCAGAGGAACCTCTTTGCCCTGCACTGGCTCATCTTTCACGCCGAGGATCGACTCACACCACGGTGGCACGTGGGACAGCCCTGTGGGAAAGCCTCGAGGGAAAGCCTCGAGGGAAAACCACAGATCCTTTGATCCACGCGACGGGAAGCGTGACATTGCTGCTACAGCCTGGAAGGAAAGCGCACGTGCATGCCCCCACTCGAGACGAGGCCTGACTCCCCTGGGGAGACTCCAGAAGTACCCAAAGATCCATGTCAGCCCCTGAGAGGAATCCTCGGTTCCGGCCCTGACTCCACACAAGGTTTTTGGCCCCGGTATCGACGGGAGAGGAATCCCGAGAGGCACCCTAGCAACTCGCATGGGGACTGGCCTCTCCTGAGGCCACCAGGGCCGGTCCCTGAGTTCCCCGTCGTAACTCGAGAATACCTGCCGCAACTCGAGAAAATCCAGGAAGTTCTCCCTTCCAGGCGAGATGAGGCCTATTTCCGATGAGGCGTCTGGAGACTAATGACACGTAACCTCTGGAACTTCGAAAGGGTCTTTCACACCCTTGCTGCAACTTAAGAAGTTATCCGCCATACCCGTCTCCACTCGAGAGGAAGCACGATGGTCCCGCCCACATCCAGAGGAGACCCGTTTCCCCCTCGTAGCTCGAGATGAGGGATCCTTTCCCTGCTTTCAACGGGAAATAATTCCCAGCGTTCCCGTCGCATCTCAAGTGGAGGCACTCTCAACAGGAAAGGCGAGAGAAACTACATGGCCGTATCACCATTCCAAGAGTCCCCCAGATGTCTCATTCCATTCCAGAGGAACCTCATTGCCCTGCACTGGCTCATCTTTCACGGCGAGGTCGAATCACACCACAGTTACACGTGGGACAGCCCTGTGGGAAAGCTTCGAGGGAAAACCACAGATCCTTTGATCCACGCCACGGGAAGCGTGACATTGCTGCAACAGCCTGGAAGGAAAGCACACGTGCATGCCCCCACTCGAGACGAGGCCTGACTCCCCTGTGGACACTCCAGAAGTACCCAAAGATCCATGTCAGACCATGAGAGGAATCCTCGGTTCTGGCCCTGACTCCACACAAGTTTTTTGGCCCCGGTATCGACGGGAGAGGAATCCCGAGAGGCCCCCTAGCAACTCGCATGGGGACTGGCCTCTCCTGCGGCCACCAGGGCGGGTCCCTGAGGTCCCCGTCGTAACTCGATAATACCTGCCGCAACTCGAGAAAATCCAGGAAGTTCTCCCTTCCAGGCGAGAAGAGGCCTATTTCCGAGGAGTCGTCTGGGGACTAATGAAACGTAACCTCTGGAACTTCGAAAGGGTCTTTCACACCCTTGCTGCAACTCAAGAAGTTCTCCGCCATACCAGTCTGCACTCGAGAGGAAGCACGATGGTCCCGTCCACATCCAGAGGAGCCCCGTTTCCCCCTCGTAGCTCGAGATGTGGGATCCTTTCCCTGCTTTCAACGGGAAAGAATTCCCGGCGTTCCCGTCGCATCTCAAGAGGAGGCACTCTCAACAGGAAAGGCGATAGGAACTCCATGGTCCTACCACCATTCCAAGAGTCCCCAGATGTCTCAGTCCATTCCAGAGGAACCTCTTTGCCCTGCACTGGCTCATGTTTCACGCCGAGGATCGACTCACACCACGGTGGCACGTGGGACAGCCCTGTGGGACAGCCTCGAGGGAAAGCCTCGAGGGAAAATCACAGATCCGTTTATCCACGCGACGGGAAGCGTGACATTGCTGCTACAGCCTGGAAGGAAAGCGCACGTGCATGCCCCCACTCGAGACGAGGCCTGACTTCCCTGGGGAAACTCCAGAAGTACCGAAAGATCCATGTCAGCCCCTGAGAGGAATCGTCGTTTCCGGCCCTGACTCTAGACAAGGTTTTTGGCCCCGGTATCGACGGGAGAGGAATCCCGAGAGGCCCCCTAGCAACTCGCATGGGGACTGGCCTTTCCTGAGGACACCAGGACGGGTCCCTGAGGTCCCCGTCGTTACTCTAGAACACCTGCCGCGACTCGAGAAAATCCAGGAAGTTCTCCCTTCCAGGCGAGATGAGGCCAATTTCCGATGAGGTGTCTGGAGACTAATGACACCTAACCTCTGGAACTTCGAAAGGGTCTTTCACACCCTTGCTGCAAGTCAAGAAGTTCACCGCCATACCCGTCTCCACTCGAGAGGAAGCACGATGGTCCCGCCCACATCCAGAGGAGCCCCGTTTCCCCCTCGTAGCTCGAGATGAGGAATCCTTTCCCTGCTTTCAACGGGAAAGAATTCCCGGCGTTCCCGTCGCATCTCAAGAGGAGGCACTCTCAACAGGAAAAGCGAGAGGAACTCCATGGTCGTACCACCATTCCAAGAGTCCCCCAGATGTCTCAGTCCATTCCAGAGGAACCTCCTTGCCCTGCACTGGCTCATCTTTCACGCCGAGGATCGACTCACACCACGGTGGCACGTGGGACAGCCCTGTGGGAAAGCCTCGAGGGAAAGCCTCGAGAGAAAACCACAGATCCTTTGATCCACGCGACGGGAAGCGTGACATTGCTGCTACAGCCTGGAAGGAAAGCGCACGTGCATGCCCCCACTCGAGACGAGGCCTGTCTCCCCTGGGGAGACTCCAGAAGTACCCAAAGATCCATATCAGCCCCTGAGAGGAATCCTCGGTTCCGGCCCTGACTCCTCACAAGGTTTTTGGCAACGGTATCGACGGGAGAGGAATCCCGAGAGGCCCACTAGCAACTCGCATGGGGACTGGCCTCTCCTGAGGCCACCAGGACGGGTCCCTGAGGTCCCCGTCGTAACTCGAGAGCACCTGCCGCAACTCGAGAAAATCCAGGAAGTTCTCCCTTCAAGGCGAGATGAGGCCTATTTCCGATGAGGCGTCTGGAGACTAATGACACCTAACCTCTGGAACTTCGAAAGGGTCTTTCACACCCTTGCTGCAACTCAAGAAATTCACCGCCATACCCGTCTCCACTCGAGAGGAAACACGATGGTCCCGCCCACATCCAGAGGAGCCCCGTTTCCCCCTCGGAGCTCGAGATGAGGGATCCTTTCCCTGCTTTCAACGGGAAAGAATTCCCGGCGTTCCCATCGCATCTCAAGAGGAGGCACTCTCAACAGGAAAGGCGAGAGGAACTCCATGGTCGTACCACCATTCCAAGAGTCCCCCAGATGTCTCAGTCCATTCCAGAGAAACCTCTTTGCCATGCACTGGCTCATCTTTCACGCCGAGGATCGACTCACACCACGGTGGCACGTGGGACAGCCCTGTGGGAAAGCCTCGAGGGAAAACCACAGATCCTTTGATCCACGCGAAGGGAAGCGTGATATTGCTGCTACAGCCTGGAAGGAAAGCGCACGTGCATGCCCCCACTCGAGACAAGGCCTGACTCCCCTGGGAAGACTCCAGAAGTACCCAAAGATCCATGTCACCCCTGAGAGGAATCCTCGGTTCCGGCCCTGACTCCACACAAGGTTTTTGGCCCCAGTATCGACGGGAGAGGAATCCCGAGAGGCCCCCTAGCAACTCGCATGGGGACTGGCCTCTCCTGAGGCCACCAGGGCAGGTCCCTGAGGTCCCCGTCGTAACTCGAGAACACCTGCCGCAACTCGAGAAAATCCAGGAAGTTCTCCCTTCCAGGCGAGATGAGGCCTATTTCCGATGAGGCGTCTGGAAACTAATGATACCTAACCTCTGGAACTTCGAAAGGGTCTTTCACACCCTTGCTGCAACTCAAGAAGTTCACCGCCATACCCGTCTCCACTCGAGAGGAAGCACGATGGTCCCGCCCACATCCAGAGGAGCCCCGTTTCCCCCTCGGAGCTCGAGATGAGGGATCCTTTCCCTGCTTTCAACGGGAAAGAATTCCCGGCGTTCCCGTCGCATCTCAAGAGGAGGCACTCTCAACAGGAAAGGCGAGAGGAACTCCATGGTCGTACCACCATTCCACGAGTCCCCCAGATGTCTCAGTCCATTCCAGAGGAACCTCTTTGCCATGCACTGGCTCATCTTTCACGCCGAGGATCGACTCACACCACGGTGGCACGTGGGACAGCCCTGTGGGAAAGCCTCGAGGGAAAACCACAGATCCTTTGATCCACGCGAAGGGAAGCGTGATATTGCTGCTACAGCCTGGAAGGAAAGCGCACGTGCATGCCCCCACTCGAGACAAGGCCTGACTCCCCTGGGGAGACTCCAGAAGTACCCAAAGATCCATGTCACCCCTGAGAGGAATCCTCGGTTCCGGCCCTGACTCCACACAAGGTTTTTGGCCCCAGTATCGACGGGAGAGGAATCCCGAGAGGCCCCCTAGCAACTCGCATGGGGACTGGCCTCTCCTGAGGCCACCAGGGCAGGTCCCTGAGGTCCCCGTCGTAACTCGAGAACACCTGCCGCAACTCGAGAAAATCCAGGAAGTTCTCCCTTCCAGGCGAGATGAGGCCTATTTCCGATGAGGCGTCTGGAAACTAATGATACCTAACCTCTGGAACTTCGAAAGGGTCTTTCACACCCTTGCTGCAACTCAAGAAGTTCACCGCCATACCCGTCTCCACTCGAGAGGAAGCACGATGGTCCCGCCCACATCCAGAGGAGCCCCGTTTCCCCCTCGTAGCTCGAGATGAGGGATCCTTTCCCTGCTTTCAACGGGAAAGTATTCCCGGCGTTCCCGTCGCATCTCAAGAGGAGGCACTCTCAACAGGAAAGGCGAGAGGAACTCCATGGTCGTACCACCATTCCAAGAGTCCCCCAGATGTCTCAGTCCATTCCAGAGGAACCTCCTTGCCCTGCACTGGCTCATCTTTCACGCCGAGGATCGACTCACACCACGGTGGCACGTGGGACAGCCCTGTGGGAAAGCCTCGAGGGAAAGCCTCGAGAGAAAACCACAGATCCTTTGATCCACGCGACGGGAAGCGTGACATTGCTGCTACAGCCTGGAAGGAAAGCGCACGTGCATGCCCCCACTCGAGACGAGGCCTGTCTCCCCTGGGGAGACTCCAGAAGTACCCAAAGATCCATATCAGCCCCTGAGAGGAATCCTCGGTTCCGGCCCTGACTCCTCACAAGGTTTTTGGCAACGGTATCGACGGGAGAGGAATCCCGAGAGGCCCACTAGCAACTCGCATGGGGACTGGCCTCTCCTGAGGCCACCAGGACGGGTCCCTGAGGTCCCCGTCGTAACTCGAGAGCACCTGCCGCAACTCGAGAAAATCCAGGAAGTTCTCCCTTCAAGGCGAGATGAGGCCTATTTCCGATGAGGCGTCTGGAGACTAATGACACCTAACCTCTGGAACTTCGAAAGGGTCTTTCACACCCTTGCTGCAACTCAAGAAATTCACCGCCATACCCGTCTCCACTCGAGAGGAAACACGATGGTCCCGCCCACATCCAGAGGAGCCCCGTTTCCCCCTCGGAGCTCGAGATGAGGGATCCTTTCCCTGCTTTCAACGGGAAAGAATTCCCGGCGTTCCCATCGCATCTCAAGAGGAGGCACTCTCAACAGGAAAGGCGAGAGGAACTCCATGGTCGTACCACCATTCCAAGAGTCCCCCAGATGTCTCAGTCCATTCCAGAGAAACCTCTTTGCCATGCACTGGCTCATCTTTCACGCCGAGGATCGACTCACACCACGGTGGCACGTGGGACAGCCCTGTGGGAAAGCCTCGAGGGAAAACCACAGATCCTTTGATCCACGCGAAGGGAAGCGTGATATTGCTGCTACAGCCTGGAAGGAAAGCGCACGTGCATGCCCCCACTCGAGACAAGGCCTGACTCCCCTGGGAAGACTCCAGAAGTACCCAAAGATCCATGTCACCCCTGAGAGGAATCCTCGGTTCCGGCCCTGACTCCACACAAGGTTTTTGGCCCCAGTATCGACGGGAGAGGAATCCCGAGAGGCCCCCTAGCAACTCGCATGGGGACTGGCCTCTCCTGAGGCCACCAGGGCAGGTCCCTGAGGTCCCCGTCGTAACTCGAGAACACCTGCCGCAACTCGAGAAAATCCAGGAAGTTCTCCCTTCCAGGCGAGATGAGGCCTATTTCCGATGAGGCGTCTGGAAACTAATGATACCTAACCTCTGGAACTTCGAAAGGGTCTTTCACACCCTTGCTGCAACTCAAGAAGTTCACCGCCATACCCGTCTCCACTCGAGAGGAAGCACGATGGTCCCGCCCACATCCAGAGGAGCCCCGTTTCCCCCTCGGAGCTCGAGATGAGGGATCCTTTCCCTGCTTTCAACGGGAAAGAATTCCCGGCGTTCCCGTCGCATCTCAAGAGGAGGCACTCTCAACAGGAAAGGCGAGAGGAACTCCATGGTCGTACCACCATTCCACGAGTCCCCCAGATGTCTCAGTCCATTCCAGAGGAACCTCTTTGCCATGCACTGGCTCATCTTTCACGCCGAGGATCGACTCACACCACGGTGGCACGTGGGACAGCCCTGTGGGAAAGCCTCGAGGGAAAACCACAGATCCTTTGATCCACGCGAAGGGAAGCGTGATATTGCTGCTACAGCCTGGAAGGAAAGCGCACGTGCATGCCCCCACTCGAGACAAGGCCTGACTCCCCTGGGGAGACTCCAGAAGTACCCAAAGATCCATGTCACCCCTGAGAGGAATCCTCGGTTCCGGCCCTGACTCCACACAAGGTTTTTGGCCCCAGTATCGACGGGAGAGGAATCCCGAGAGGCCCCCTAGCAACTCGCATGGGGACTGGCCTCTCCTGAGGCCACCAGGGCAGGTCCCTGAGGTCCCCGTCGTAACTCGAGAACACCTGCCGCAACTCGAGAAAATCCAGGAAGTTCTCCCTTCCAGGCGAGATGAGGCCTATTTCCGATGAGGCGTCTGGAAACTAATGATACCTAACCTCTGGAACTTCGAAAGGGTCTTTCACACCCTTGCTGCAACTCAAGAAGTTCACCGCCATACCCGTCTCCACTCGAGAGGAAGCACGATGGTCCCGCCCACATCCAGAGGAGCCCCGTTTCCCCCTCGTAGCTCGAGATGAGGGATCCTTTCCCTGCTTTCAACGGGAAAGTATTCCCGGCGTTCCCGTCGCATCTCAAGAGGAGGCACTCTCAACAGGAAAGGCGAGAGGAACTCCATGGTCGTACCACCATTCCAAGAGTCCCCCAGATGTCTCAGTCCATTCCAGAGGAACCTCTTTGCCCTGCACTGGCTCATCTTTCACGCCGAGGATCGACTCACACCACGGTGGCACGTGGGACAGCCCTGTGGGAAAGCCTCGAGGGAAAACCACAGATCCTTTGATCCACGCGAAGGGAAGCGTGATATTGCTGCTACAGCCTGGAAGGAAAGCACACGTGCATGCCCCCACTCGAGACAAGGCCTGACTCCCCTGGGGAGACTCCAGAAGTACCCAAAGATCCATGTCACCCCTGAGAGGAATCCTCGGTTCCGGCCCTGACTCCACACAAGGTTTTTGGCCCCAGTATCGACGGGAGAGGAATCCCGAGAGGCCCCCTAGCAACTCGCATGGGGACTGGCCTCTCCTGAGGCCACCAGGGCAGGTCCCTGAGGTCCCCGTCGTAACTCGAGAACACCTGCCGCAACTCGAGAAAATTCAGGAAGTTCTCCCTTCCAGGCGAGATGAGGCCTATTTCCGATGAGGCGTCTGGAAACTAATGACACCTAACCTCTGGAACTTCGAAAGGGTCTTTCACACCCTTGCTGCAAGTCAAGAAGTTCACCGCCATACCCGTCTCCACTCGAGAGGAAGCACGATGGTCCCGCCCACATCCAGAGGAGCCCCGTTTCCCCCTCGTAGCTCGAGATGAGGGATCCTTTCCCTGCTTTCAACGGGAAAGAATTCCCGGCGTTCCCGTCGCATCTCAAGAGGAGGCACTCTCAACAGGAAAGGCGAGAGGAACTCCATGGTCGTACCACCATTCCAAGAGTCCCCCAGATGTCTCAGTCCATTCCAGAGGAACCTCTTTGCCCTGCACTGGCTCATCTTTCACGCCGAGGATCGACTCACACCACGGTGGCACGTGGGACAGCCCTGTGGGAAAGCCTCGAGGGAAAGCCTCGAGGGAAAACCACAGATCCTTTGATCCACGCGACGGGAAGCGTGACATTGCTGCTACAGCCTGGAAGGAAAGCGCACGTGCATGCCCCCACTCGAGACGAGGCCTGTCTCCCCTGGGGAGACTCCAGAAGTACCCAAAGATCCATATCAGCCCCTGAGAGGAATCCTCGGTTCCGGCCCTGACTCCTCACAAGGTTTTTGGCCCCGGTATCGACGGGAGCGGAATCCCGGGAGGCCCACTAGCAACTCGCATGGGGACTGGCCTCTCCTGAGGCCACCAGGACGGGTCCCTGAGGTCCCCGTCGTAACTCTAGAGCACCTGCCGCAACTCGAGAAAATCCAGGAAGTTCTCCCTTCCAGGCGAGATGAGGCCTATTTCCGATGAGGCGTCTGGAGACGAATGACACCTAACCTCTGGAACTTCGAAAGGGTCTTTCACACCCTTGCAGCAACTCAAGAAGTTATCCGCCATACCCGACTCCACTCGAGAGGAAGCCCGATGATCCCGTCCAAATCCAGAGGAGCCCCGTTTCCCCCTGGAAGCTAGAGATGAGGGATCCTTTCCCTGCTTTCAACGGGAAAGAATTCCCGGCGTTCCCGTCGCATCGCAAGAGGAGGCACTCTCAACAGGAAAGGCGAGAGGAACTCCATGGTCCTACCACCATTACAAGAGTCCCCAGATGTCTCAGTCCATTCCAGAGGAACCTCTTTGCCCTGCACTGGCTCATCTTTCACGCCGAGGATCGACTCACACCACGGTGGCACGTGGGACAGCCCTGTGGGAAAGCCTCGAGGGAAAGCCTCGAGGGAAAACCACAGATCGTTTGATCCAGGCGACGGCAAGAGTGACATTGCTGCTACAGCCTGGAAGGAAAGCGCAAGTGCATGCCCCCACTCGAGACGAGGCCTGACTCCCCTGGGGAGACTCCAGAAGTACCCAAAGATCCATGTCAGCCCCTGAGAGGAATCCTCGGTTCCGGCCCTGACTCCACACAAGGTTTTTGGCCCCGGTATCGACGGGAGAGGAATCCCGAGAGGCCCCCTAGCAACTCGCATGGGGACTGGCCTTTCCTGAGGCCACCAGGGCGGGTCCCTGAGGTCCCAATCGTAACTCGAGAACACCTGCCGCAACTCGAGAAAATCCAGGAAATTCTCCCTTCCAGGCGAGATGAGGCCTATTTCCGATGAGGCATCTGGAGAGTAATGACACGTAACCTCTGGAACTTCGAAAGGGTCTTTCACACCCTTGCTGCAACTTAAGAAGTTATCCGCCATACCCGTCTCCACTCGAGAGGAAGCACGATGGTCCCGCCCACATCCAGAGGAGACCCGTTTCCCCCTCGTAGCTCGAGATGAGGGATCCTTTCCCTGCTTTCAACGGGAAATAATTCCCAGCGTTCCCGTCGCATCTCAAGTGGAGGCACTCTCAACAGGAAAGGCGAGAGAAACTACATGGCCGTATCACCATTCAAAGAGTCCCCCAGATGTCTCATTCCATTCCAGAGGAACCTCATTGCCCTGCACTGGCTCATCTTTCACGGCGAGGTCGAATCACACCACAGTTACACGTGGGACAGCCCTGTGGGAAAGCTTCGAGGGAAAACCACAGATCCTTTGATCCACGCCACGGGAAGCGTGACATTGCTGCAACAGCCTGGAAGGAAAGCACACGTGCATGCCCCCACTCGAGACGAGGCCTGACTCCCCTGTGGACACTCCAGAAGTACCCAAAGATCCATGTCAGACCATGAGAGGAATCCTCGGTTCTGGCCCTGACTCCACACAAGGTTTTTGGCCCCGGTATCGACGGGAGAGGAATCCCGAGAGGCCCCTTAGCAACTCGCATGGGGACTGGCCTCTCCTGCGGCCACCAGGGCGGGTCCCTGAGGTCCCCGTCGTAACTCGATAATACCTGCCGCAACTCGAGAAAATCCAGGAAGTTCTCCCTTCCAGGCGAGAAGAGGCCTATTTCCGAGGAGTCGTCTGGGGACTAATGAAACGTAACCTCTGGAACTTCGAAAGGGTCTTTCACACCCTTGCTGCAACTCAAGAAGTTCTCCGCCATACCAGTCTGCACTCGAGAGGAAGCACGATGGTCCCGTCCACATCCAGAGGAGCCCCGTTTCCCCCTCGTAGCTCGAGATGTGGGATCCTTTCCCTGCTTTCAACGGGAAAGAATTCCCGGCGTTCCCGTCGCATCTCAAGAGGAGGCACTCTCAACAGGAAAGGCGATAGGAACTCCATGGTCCTACCACCATTCCAAGAGTCCCCAGATGTCTCAGTCCATTCCAGAGGAACCTCTTTGCCCTGCACTGGCTCATGTTTCACGCCGAGGATCGACTCACACCACGGTGGCACGTGGGACAGCCCTGTGGGACAGCCTCGAGGGAAAGCCTCGAGGGAAAACCACAGATCCGTTTATCCACGCGACGGGAAGCGTGACATTGCTGCTACAGCCTGGAAGGAAAGCGCACGTGCATGCCCCCACTCGAGACGAGGCCTGACTTCCCTGGGGAAACTCCAGAAGTACCGAAAGATCCATGTCAGCCCCTGAGAGGAATCCTCGTTTCCGGCCCTGACTCTAGACAAGGTTTTTGGCCCCGGTATCGACGGGAGAGGAATCCCGAGAGGCCCCCTAGCAACTCGCATCGGGACTGGCCTTTCCTGAGGACACCAGGACGGGTCCCTGAGGTCCCCGTCGTTACTCTAGAACACCTGCCGCGACTCGAGAAAATCCAGGAAGTTCTCCCTTCCAGGCGAGATGAGGCCAATTTCCGATGAGGTGTCTGGAGACTAATGACACCTAACCTCTGGAACTTCGAAAGGGTCTTTCACACCCTTGCTGCAAGTCAAGAAGTTCACCGCCATACCCGTCTCCACTCGAGAGGAAGCACGATGGTCCCGCCCACATCCAGAGGAGCCCCGTTTCCCCCTCGTAGCTCGAGATGAGGAATCCTTTCCCTGCTTTCAACGGGAAAGAATTCCCGGCGTTCCCGTCGCATCTCAAGAGGAGGCACTCTCAACAGGAAAAGCGAGAGGAACTCCATGGTCGTACCACCATTCCAAGAGTCCCCCAGATGTCTCAGTCCATTCCAGAGGAACCTCCTTGCCCTGCACTGGCTCATCTTTCACGCCGAGGATCGACTCACACCACGGTGGCACGTGGGACAGCCCTGTGGGAAAGCCTCGAGGGAAAGCCTCGAGAGAAAACCACAGATCCTTTGATCCACGCGACGGGAAGCGTGACATTGCTGCTACAGCCTGGAAGGAAAGCGCACGTGCATGCCCCCACTCGAGACGAGGCCTGTCTCCCCTGGGGAGACTCCAGAAGTACCCAAAGATCCATATCAGCCCCTGAGAGGAATCCTCGGTTCCGGCCCTGACTCCTCACAAGGTTTTTGGCAACGGTATCGACGGGAGAGGAATCCCGAGAGGCCCACTAGCAACTCGCATGGGGACTGGCCTCTCCTGAGGCCACCAGGACGGGTCCCTGAGGTCCCCGTCGTAACTCGAGAGCACCTGCCGCAACTCGAGAAAATCCAGGAAGTTCTCCCTTCAAGGCGAGATGAGGCCTATTTCCGATGAGGCGTCTGGAGACTAATGACACCTAACCTCTGGAACTTCGAAAGGGTCTTTCACACCCTTGCTGCAACTCAAGAAATTCACCGCCATACCCGTCTCCACTCGAGAGGAAACACGATGGTCCCGCCCACATCCAGAGGAGCCCCGTTTCCCCCTCGGAGCTCGAGATGAGGGATCCTTTCCCTGCTTTCAACGGGAAAGAATTCCCGGCGTTCCCATCGCATCTCAAGAGGAGGCACTCTCAACAGGAAAGGCGAGAGGAACTCCATGGTCGTACCACCATTCCAAGAGTCCCCCAGATGTCTCAGTCCATTCCAGAGAAACCTCTTTGCCCTGCACTGGCTCATCTTTCACGCCGAGGATCGACTCACACCACGGTGGCACGTGGGACAGCCCTGTGGGAAAGCCTCGAGGGAAAACCACAGATCCTTTGATCCACGCGAAGGGAAGCGTGATATTGCTGCTACAGCCTGGAAGGAAAGCGCACGTGCATGCCCCCACTCGAGACGAGGCCTGACTCCCCTGGGGAGACTCCAGAAGTACCCAAAGATCCATGTCACCCCTGAGAGGAATCCTCGGTTCCGGCCCTGACTCCACACAAGGTTTTTGGCCCCAGTATCGACGGGAGAGGAATCCCGAGAGGCCCCCTAGCAACTCGCATGGGGACTGGCCTCTCCTGAGGCCACCAGGGCAGGTCCCTGAGGTCCCCGTCGTAACTCGAGAACACCTGCCGCAACTCGAGAAAATCCAGGAAGTTCTCCCTTCCAGGCGAGATGAGGCCTATTTCCGATGAGGCGTCTGGAAACTAATGATACCTAACCTCTGGAACTTCGAAAGGGTCTTTCACACCCTTGCTGCAACTCAAGAAGTTCACCGCCATACCCGTCTCCACTCGAGAGGAAGCACGATGGTTCCGCCCACATCCAGAGGAGCCCCGTTTCCCCCTCGTAGCTCGAGATGAGGGATCCTTTCCCTGCTTTCAACGGGAAAGAATTCCCGGCGTTCCCGTCGCATCTCAAGAGGAGGCACTCTCAACAGGAAAGGCGAGAGGAACTCCATGGTCGTACCACCATTCCAAGAGTCCCCCAGATGTCTCAGTCCATTCCAGAGGAACCTCTTTGCCCTGCACTGGCTCATCTTTCACGCCGAGGATCGACTCACACCACGGTGGCACGTGGGACAGCCCTGTGGGAAAGCCTCGAGGGAAAACCACAGATCCTTTGATCCTCGCGAAGGGAAGCGTGATATTGCTGCTACAGCCTGGAAGGAAAGCGCACGTGCATGCCCCCACTCGAGACATGGCCTGACTCCCCTGGGGAGACTCCAGAAGTACCCAAAGATCCATGTCACCCCTGAGAGGAATCCTCGGTTCCGGCCCTGACTCCACACAAGGTTTTTGGCCCCAGTATCGACGGGAGAGGAATCCCGAGAGGCCCCCTAGCAACTCGCATGGGGACTGGCCTCTCCTGAGGCCACCAGGGCAGGTCCCTGAGGTCCCCGTCGTAACTCGAGAACACCTGCCGCAACTCGAGAAAATCCAGGAAGTTCTCCCTTCCAGGCGAGATGAGGCCTATTTCCGATGAGGCGTCTGGAAACTAATGACACCTAACCTCTGGAACTTCGAAAGGGTCTTTCACACCCTTGCTGCAACTCAAGAAGTTCACCGCCATACCCGTCTCCACTCGAGAGGAAGCACGATGGTCCCGCCCACATCCAGAGGAGCCCCGTTTCCCCCTCGTAGCTCGAGATGAGGGATCCTTTCCCTGCTTTCAACGGGAAAGAATTCCCGGCGTTCCCGTCGCATCTCAAGAGGAGGCACTCTCAACAGGAAAGGCGAGAGGAACTCCATGGTCGTACCACCATTCCAAGAGTCCCCCAGATGTCTCAGTCCATTCCAGAGGAACCTCTTTGCCCTGCACTGGCTCATCTTTCACGCCGAGGATCGACTCACACCACGGTGGTACGTGGGACAGCCCTGTGGGAAAGCCTCGAGGGAAAGCCTCGAGGGAAAACCACAGATCCTTTGATCCACGCGACGGGAAGCGTGACATTGCTGCTACAGCCTGGAAGGAAAGCGCACGTGCATGCCCCCACTCGAGACGAGGCCTGTCTCCCCTGGGGAGACTCCAGAAGTACCCAAAGATCCATATCAGCCCCTGAGAGGAATCCTCGGTTCCGGCCCTGACTCCTCACAAGGTTTTTGGCCCCGGTATCGACGGGAGCGGAATCCCGGGAGGCCCACTAGCAACTCGCATGGGGACTGGCCTCTCCTGAGGCCACCAGGAAGGGTCCCTGAGGTCCCCGTCGTAACTCGAGAGCACCTGCCGCAACTCGAGAAAATCCAGGAAGTTCTCCCTTCCAGGCGAGATGAGGCCTATTTCCGATGAGGCGTCTGGAGACGAATGACACCTAACCTCTGGAACTTCGAAAGGGTCTTTCACACCCTTGCAGCAACTCAAGAAGTTATCCGCCATACCCGACTCCACTCGAGAGGAAGCCCGATGATCCCGTCCAAATCCAGAGGAGCCCCGTTTCCCCCTGGAAGCTCGAGATGAGGGATCCTTTCCCTGCTTTCAACGGGAAAGAATTCCCGGCGTTCCCGTCGCATCGCAAGAGGAGGCACTCTCAACAGGAAAGGCGAGAGGAACTCCATGGTCCTACCACCATTACAAGAGTCCCCAGATGTCTCAGTCCATTCCAGAGGAACCTCTTTGCCCTGCACTGGCTCATCTTTCACGCCGAGGATCGACTCACACCACGGTGGCACGTGGGACAGCCCTGTGGGAAAGCCTCGAGGGAAAGCCTCGAGGGAAAACCACAGATCGTTTGATCCAGGCGACGGCAAGAGTGACATTGCTGCTACAGCCTGGAAGGAAAGCGCAAGTGCATGCCCCCACTCGAGACGAGGCCTGACTCCCCTGGGGAGACTCCAGAAGTACCCAAAGATCCATGTCAGCCCCTGAGAGGAATCCTCGGTTCCGGCCCTGACTCCACACAAGGTTTTTGGCCCCGGTATCGACGGGAGAGGAATCCCGAGTGGCCCCCTAGCAACTCGCATGGGGACTGGCCTTTCCTGAAGCCACCAGGGCGGGTCCCTGAGGTCCCAATCGTAACTCGAGAACACCTGCCGCAACTCGAGAAAATCCAGGAAATTCTCCCTTCCAGGCGAGATGAGGCCTATTTCCGATGAGGCATCTGGAGAGTAATGACACGTAACCTCTGGAACTTCGAAAGGGTCTTTCACACCCTTGCTGCAACTTAAGAAGTTATCCGCCATACCCGTCTCCACTCGAGAGGAAGCACGATGGTCCCGCCCACATCCAGAGGAGACCGGTTTCCCCCTCGTAGCTCGAGATGAGGGATCCTTTCCCTGCTTTCAACGGGAAATAATTCCCAGCGTTCCCGTCGCATCTCAAGTGGAGGCACTCTCAACAGGAAAGGCGAGAGAAACTACATGGCCGTATCACCATTCCAAGAGTCCCCCAGATGTCTGAGTCCATTCCAGAGGAACCTCATTGCCCTGCACTGGCTCATCTTTCACGGCGAGGTCGAATCACACCACAGTTACACGTGGGACCGCCCTGTGGGAAAGCTTCGAGGGAAAACCACAGATCCTTTGATCCACGCCACGGGAAGCGTGACATTGCTGCAACAGCCTGGAAGGAAAGCACACGTGCATGCCCCCACTCGAGACGAGGCCTGACTCCCCTGTGGACACTCCAGAAGTACCCAAAGATCCATGTCAGACCATGAGAGGAATCCTCGGTTCCGGCCCTGACTCCACACAAGGTTTTTGGCCCCGGTATCGACGGGAGAGGAATCCCGAGAGGCCCCCTAGCAACTCGCATGGGGACTGGCCTGTCCTGAGGCCACCAGGGCGGGTCCCTGAAGTCCCCGTCGTAACTCGAGAATACCTGCCGCAACTCGAGAAAATCCAGGAAGTTCTCCCTTCCAGGCGAGAAGAGGCCTATTTCCGAGGAGTCGTCTGGGGACTAATGAAACGTAACCTCTGGAACTTCGAAAGGGTCTTTCACACCCTTGCTGCAACTCAAGAAGTTCTCCGCCATACCAGTCTGCACTCGAGAGGAAGCACGATGGTCCCGTCCACATCCAGAGGAGCCCCGTTTCCCCCTCGTAGCTCGAGATGTGGGATCCTTTCCCTGCTTTCAATGGGAAAGAATTCCCGGCGTTCCCGTCGCATCTCAAGAGGAGGCACTCTCAACAGGAAAGGCGATAGGAACTCCATGGTCCTACCACCATTCCAAGAGTCCCCAGATGTCTCAGTACATTCCAGAGGAACCTCTTTGCCCTGCACTGGCTCATGTTTCACGCCGAGGATCGAATCACACCACGGTGGCACGTGGGACAGCCCTGTGGGACAGCCTCGAGGGAAAGCCTCGAGGGAAAACCACAGATCCGTTTATCCACGCGACGGGAAGCGTGACATTGCTGCTACAGCCTGGAAGGAAAGCGCACGTGCATGCCCGCACTCGAGACGAGGCCGGACTCCCCTGTGGAGACTCCAGAAGTACCCAAAGATCCATGTCAGCCCCTGAGAGGAATCCTAGTTTCCAGCCCTGACTCCACACAAGGTTTTTGGCCCCGGTATTGACGGGAGAGGAATCCCGAGAGGCCCCCTAGGAACTCGCATGGGGACTGGCCTCTATTGAGGCCACCAGAGCGGGTCCCTGAGGTCCCCGTCGTAACTCGAGAACACCTGCCGCAACTCGAGAAAATCCAGGAAGTTCTCCTTTCCAGGCGAGATGAGGCCTATTTCCGATGAGGCGTCTGGAGACTAATGACACCTAACCTCTGGAACTTCGAAAGGGTCTTTCACACCCTTGCTGCAAGTCAAGAAGTTCACCGCCATACCCGTCTCCACTCGAGAGGAAGCACGATGGTCCCGCCCACATCCAGAGGAGCCCCGTTTCCCCCTCATAGCTCGAGATGAGGGATCCTTTCCCTGCTTTCAACGGGAAAGTATTCCCGGCGTTCCCGTCGCATCTCAAGAGGAGGCACTCTCAACAGGAAAGGCGAGAGGAACTCCATGGTCGTACCACCATTCCAAGAGTCTCCCAGATGTCTCAGTCCATTCCAGAGGAACCTCTTTGCCCTGCACTGGCTCATCTTTCACGCCGAGGATCGACTCACACCACGGTGGCCCGTGGGACAGCCCTGTGGGAAAGCCTCGAGGGAAAGCCTCGAGGGAAAACCACAGATCCTTTGATCCACGCGACGGGAAGTGTGACATTGCTGCAACAGCCTGGAAGGAAAGCGCACGTGCATGCCCCCACTCGAGACGAGGCCTGTCTCCCCTGGGGAGACTCCAGAAGTACCCAAAGATCCATATCAGCCCCTGAGAGGAATCCTCGGTTCCGGCCCTGACTCCTCACAAGGTTTTTGGCCCCGGTATCGACGGGAGAGGAATCCCGAGAGGCCCCCTAGCACGTCGCATGGGGACTGGCCTCTCCTGAGGCCACCAGAGCAGGTCCCTGAGGTCCCCGTCGTAACTCGAGAGCACCTGTCGCAACTCGAGAAAATCCAGGAAGTTCTCCCTTCCAGGCGAGATGAGGCCTATTTCCGATGAGGCGTCTGGAGACTAATGACACCTAACCTCTGGAACTTCGAAAGGGTCTTTCACACCCTTGCTGGGACTCAAGAAGTTCACGCCATACCCGTCTCCACTCGAGAGGAAGAACGATGGTCCCGCCCACATCCAGAGGATCCCCGTTTCCCCCTCGTAGCTCGAGATGAGGGATCCTTTCCCTGCTTTCAACGGGAAAGAATTCCCGGCGTTCCCGTCGCATCTCAAGAGGAGGCACTCTCAACAGGAAAGGCGAGAGAAACTCCATGGTCGTACCACCATTCCAAGAGTCCCCCAGATGTCTCAGTCCATTCCAGAGGAACCTCTTTGCCCTGCACTGGCTCATCTTTCACGCCAAGGATCGACTCACACCACGGTGGCACGTGGGACAGCCCTGTGGGAAAGCCTCGAGGGATAGCCTCGAGGGAAAACCACAGATCCTTTGATCCAAGCCACGGGAAGCGTGACATTGCTGCTACAGCCTGGAAGGAAAGCGCACGTGCATGCCCCCACTCGAGACGAGGCCTGAGTCCCCTGGGGAGACCCCAGAAGTACCCATAGATCCATGTCAGCCCCTGAGAGGAATTCTAGGTTCCAGCCCTGACTCCACTCAAGGTTTTTGGCCCCGGTATCTTCGGGAGAGGAATCCCGAGAGCCCCCTAGCACCTCGCATGGGGACTGGCCTCTCCTGAGGCCACCAGAGCGGGTCCCTGAGGTCCCCGTCGTAACTCGAGAACACCTGCCGAAACTCGAGAAAATCCAGGAAGTTCTCCCATCCAGGCGAGATGAGGCCTATTTCCGATGAGGCGTCTGGAGACTAATGACACCTAACCTCTTGAACTTCGAAAGGGTCTTTCACACCCTTGCTGCAAGTCAAGAAGTTCACCGCCATACCCGTCTCCACTCGAGAGGAAACACGATGGTCCCGCCCACATCCAGAGGAGCCCCGTTTCCCCCTCGTAGCTCGAGATGAGGGATCCTTTCCCTGCTTTCAACGGGAAAGAATTCCCGGCGTTCCCGTCGCATCTCAAGAGGAGGCACTCTCAACAGGAAAGGCGAGAGGAACTCCATGGTCGTACCACCATTCCAAGAGTCCCCCAGATGTCTCAGTCCATTCCAGAGGAACCTCTTTGCCCTGCACTGGCTCATCTTTCACGCCGAAGATCGACTCACACCACGGTGGCACGTGGGACAGCCCTGTGCGAAAGCCTCGAGGGAAAGCCTCGAGGGAAAACCACACATCCTTTGATCCATGCCACGGGAAGCGTGACATTGCTGTTACAGCCTGGAAGGAAAGCGCACGTGCATGCCCCCACTCGAGATGAGGCCTGACTCCCCTGGGGAGACTCCAGAAGTACCCAAAGATCCATGTCAGCCCCTGAGAGGAATCCTCGGTTCCGGCCCTGACTCCACACAAGGTTTTTGGCCCCGGTATCGTCGGGAGAGGAATCCCGAGAGGCCCCCTAGCAACTCGCATGGGGACTGGCTTCTCCTGAGGCCACCAGGGCAGGTCCCTGAGGTCCCCGTGGTAACTCGAGAACACCTGCCGCAACTCGAGAAAATCCAGGAAGTTCTCCCTTCCAGGCGAGATGAGGCCTATTTCCGATGAGGCGTCTGGAGACTAATGACACCTAACCTCTGGAAGTTCGAAAGAGCCTTTCACACCCTTTCTGCAACTCAAGAAGTTCACCGCCATACCCGTCTCCACTCGAGAGGAAGCACGATGGTCCCGCCCACATCCAGAGGAGCCCCATTTCCCCCTCGTAGCTCGAGATGAGGGATCCTTTCCCTGCTTTCAACGGGCAAGAATTCCCGGCGTTCCCGTCGCATCTCAAGAGGAGGCACTCTCAACAGGAAAGGCGAGAGGAACTCCATGGTCGTACCACCATTCCAAGAGTCCCCCAGATGTCTCAGTCCATTCCAGAGGAACCTCTTTGCCCTGCACTGGCTCATCTTTCACGCCGAGGATCGACTCACACCACGGTGGCACGTGGGACAGCCCTGTGGGAAAGCCTCGAGGGAAAGCCTCGAGGGAAAACCACAGATCCTTTGATCCACGCCACGGGAAGCGTGACATTGCTGCTACAGTCTGGAAGGAAAACGCTCGTGCATGCCCCCACTCGAGACGAGGCTTGACTCCCCTAGGGAGACTCCAGAAGTACCCAAAGATCCATGTCAGCCCCTGAGAGGAATCCTCTGTTCCGGCCCTGACTCCACACAAGGTATTTCGCCCTGGTATCGACGGGAGAGGAATCCTGAGAGGCCCCCTAGCAACTCGCATGGGGACTGGCCTTTCCTGAGGCCACCAGGGCGGGTCCCTGAGGTCCCCGTCGTAACTCGAGAACACCTGCCGCAACTCGAGAAAATCCAGGAAGTTCTCCCTTCCAGGCGAGATGAGGCCTATTTCCGATGAGGCGTCTGGAGACTAATGACACCTAACCTCTGGAACTTCGAAAGGGTCTTTCACACCCTTGCAGCAACTCAAGAAGTTCACCGCCATACCCGTCTCCACTCGAGAGGAAGCACGATAGTCCCGCCCACATCCAGAGGAGCCCCGTTTCCCCCTCGTAGCTCGAGATGAGGTATCCTTTCCCTGCTTTCAACGGGAAAGAATTCCCGTCGTTCCCGTCGCATCTCAAGAGGAGGCACTCTCAACAGGAAAGGCGAGAGGAACTCCATGGTCGTACCACCATTCCAAGAGTCCCCCAGATGTCTCAGTCCATTCCAGAGGAACTTCTTTGCCCTGCACTGCCTCATCTTTCACGCCGAGGATCGACTCACACCACGGTGGCACGTGGGACAGCCCTGTGGGAAAGCCTCGAGGGAAAGCCTCGAGGGAAAACCACAGATCCTTTGATCCAAGCAACGGGAAGCGTGACATTGCTTCTACAGCCTGGAAGGAAAGCGCACGTGCATGCCCCCACTCGAGACGAGGCCTGACTCCCCTGGGGAGACTCCAGAAGTACCCAAAGATCCATGTCAGCCCCTGAGAGGAATCCTCGGTTACGGCCCTGACTCCACACAAGGTTTTTGGCCCCGGTATCGACGGGAGAGGAATCCCGAGTGGCCCCCTAACACCTCTCATGGGGACTGGCCTGTCCTGAGGCCACCAGGGCGGGTCCCTGAGGTCCCCGTCGTAACTCGAGAACACCTGCCGCAACTCGAGAAAATCCAGGAAGTTCTCCCTTCCAGGCGAGATGAGGCCTATTTCCGATGAGGTGTCTGGAGACTAATGACACCTAACCTCTGGAACTTCGAAAGGGTCTTTCACACCCTTGCTGCAACTCTAGAAGTTCACCGCCATACCCGTCTCCACTCGAGAGGAAGCACGATGGTCCCGCCCACATCCAGAGGAGCCCCGTTTCCGCCTCGGAGCTCGAGATGAGGGATCCTTTCTCTGCTTTAAACGGAAAGAATTCCCGGCATTCCCATCACATCTCAAGAGGAGGCACTCTCAACAGGAAATGCGAGAGGAACTCCATGGTGTACCACCATTCCAAGAGTCCCCCAGATGTCTCAGTCCATTCCAGAGGAACCTCTTTGCCCTGCACTGGCTCATCTTTCACGCTGAGGATCGACTCACACCACGGTGGCACGTGGGACAGCCCTGTGGGAAAGCCTCGAGGGAAAGCCTCGAGGGAAAACCACAGATCCTTTGATCCACGCGACGGGAAGCGTGACATTGCTGCTACAGCCTGGAAGGAAAGTGCACGTGCATGCCCCCACTCGAGACGAGGCCTGACTCCCCTGGGGAGACTCCAGATGTACCCAAAGATCCATGTCAGCCCCTGAGAGGAATCCTCGGTTCCGGCCCTGACTCCACACAATGTTTTTGGCCCCGGTATCGACGGGAGAGGAATCCCGAGAGGCCCCCTAGCAACTCGCATGGGGACTGGCCTCTCCTGAGGCCACCCGGGCGCGTCCCTGAGGTCCCCGTCGTAACTCGAGAACACCTTCCACAACTCGAGAAAATCCAGGAAGTTCTCCCTTCCAGGCGAGATGAGGACTATTTCCGATGAGGCGTCTGGAGACTAATGACACCTAACCTCTGGTACTTCGAAAGGGTCTTTCACACCCTTGCTGCAACTCAAGAAGTTCACCGCCATACCCGTCTCCACTCGAGAGGAAGCACGATGGTCCCGCCCACATCCAGAGGAGCCCCGTTTCCCCCTCGTAGCTCGAGATGAGGGATCCTTTCCCTGCTTTCAACGGGAAAGAATTCCCGGCGTTACAGTCGCATCTCAAGAGGAGGCACTCTCAACAGGAAAGGCGAGAGGAACTCCATGGTCGTACCACCATTCCAAGAGTCCCCCAGATGTCTCAGTCCATTCCAGAGGAACCTCTTTGCCCTGCACTGGCTCATCTTTCACGCCGAGGATCGACTCACACCACGGTGGCACGTGGGACAGCCCTGTGGGAAAGCCTCGAGGGAAAGCCTCGAGGGAAAACCACAGATCCTTTGATCCACGCCACGGGAAGCGTGACATTGCTGCTACAGTCTGGAAGGAAAGCGCTCGTGCATGCCCCCACTCGAGACGAGGCTTGACTCCCCTAGGGAGACTCCAGAAGTACCCAAAGATCCATGTCAGCCCCTGAGAGGAATCCTCTATTCCGGCCCTGACTCCACACAAGGTATTTCGCCCTGGTATCGACGGGAGAGGAATCCTGAGAGGCCCCCTAGCAACTCGCATGGGGACTGGCCTTTCCTGAGGCCACCAGGGCGGGTCCCTGAGGTCCCCGTCGTAACTCGAGAACACCTGCCACAACTCGAGAAAATACAGGAAATTCTCCCTTCCAGGCGAGATGAGGCCTATTTCCGATGAGGCGTCTGGAGACTAATGACAACTAATCTCTGGAACTTCGAAAGAGTCTTTCACACCCTTTCTGCAACTCAAGAAGTTCACCGCCATACCCGTCTCCACTCGAGAGGAAGCACGATGGTCCCGCCCACATCCAGAGGAGCCCCATTTCCCCCTCGTAGCTCGAGATGAGGGATCCTTTCCCTGCTTTCAACGGGCAAGAATTCCCGGCGTTCCCGTCGCATCTCAAGAGGAGGCACTCTCAACAGGAAAGGCGAGAGGAACTCCATGGTCGTACCACCATTCCAAGAGTCCCCCAGATGTCTCAGTCCATTCCAGAGGAACCTCTTTGCCCTGCACTGGCTCATCTTTCACGCCGAGGATCGACTCACACCACGGTGGCACGTGGGACAGCCCTGTGGGAAAGCCTCGAGGGAAAGCATCGAGGGAAAACCACAGATCCTTTGATCCACGCCACGGGAAGCGTGACATTGCTGCTACAGTCTGGAAGGAAAACGCTCGTGCATGCCCCCACTCGAGACGAGGCTTGACTCCCCTAGGGAGACTCCAGAAGTACACAAAGATCCATGTCAGCCCCTGAGAGGAATCCTCTGTTCCGGCCCTGACTCCACACAAGGTTTTTGGCCCCGGTATTGTCGGGAGAGGAATCCCGAGAGGCCCCCTAGCACCTCGCATGGGGACTGGCCTCTCCTGAGGCCACCAGGGCGGGTCCCTGAGGTCCCTTTCGTAACTCGAGAACACCTGCCGCAACTCGAGAAAATCCAGGAAGTTCTCCCTTCCAGGCGAGATGAGGCCTATTTCCGATGAGGCGTCTGGAGACTAATGACACCTAACCTCTGGAACTTCGAAAGGGTCTTTCACACCCTTGCTGCAACTCAAGAAGTTCACCGCCATACCCGTCTCCACTCGAGAGGAAGCACGATAGTCCCGCCCACATCCAGAGGAGCCCCGTTTCCCCCTCGTAGCTCGAGATGAGGTATCCTTTCCCTGCTTTCAACGGGAAAGAATTCCCGTCGTTCCCGTCGCATCTCAAGAGGAGGCACTCTCAACAGGAAAAGCGAGAGGAACTCCATGGTCGTACCACCATTCCAAGAGTCCCCCAGATGTCTCAGTCCATTCCAGAGGAACCTCTTTGCCCTGCACTGGCTCATCTTTCACGCCGAGGATCGACTCACACCACGGTGGCACGTGGGACAGCCCTGTGGGAAAGCCTCGAGGGAAAGCCTCGAGGGAAAACCACAGATCCTTTGATCCACGCAACGGGAAGCGTGACATTGCTGCTACAGCCTGGAAGGAAAGCGCACGTGCATGCCCCCACTCGAGACGAGGCCTGACTCCCCTGGGGAGACTCCAGAAGTACCCAAAGATCCATGTCAGCCCCTGAGAGGAATCCTCGGTTCCGGCCCTGTCTCCACACAAGGTTTTTGGCCCCGGTATCGACGGGACAGGAATCCCGAGAGGACCCCTAGCAGCTCGCATGGGGACTGGCCGTTCCTGAGGCCACCAGGGCGGGTCCCTGAGGTCCCCGTCGTCACTCGAGAACACCTGCCGCAACTCGAGAAAATCCAGGAAGTTCTCCCTTCCAGGCGAGATGAGGCCTATTTCCGATGAGGCTTCTGGAGACTAATGACTCCTAACCTCTGGAACTTCGAAAGGGTCTTTCACACCCTTGATGCAACTCAAGAAGTTCACCGCCATACCCGTCTCCACTCGCGAGGAAGCACGATGGTCCCGCCCACATCTAGAGGAGCGCCGCTTCCCCCTCATAGCTCGAGATGACGGATCCTTTCCCTGCTTTCAACGGAAAGAATTCCCAGCATTCCCATCACATCTCAAGAGGAGGCACTCTCAACAGGAAATGCGAGAGGAACTCCATGGTGTACCACCATTCCAAGAGTCCCCCAGATGTCTCAGTCCATTCCAGAGGAACCTCTTTGCCCTGCACTGGCTCATCTTTCACGCCGAGGATCGACTCACACCACGGTGGCACGTGGGACAGCCCTGTGGGAAAGCATCGAGGGAAAGCCTCGAGGGAAAACCTCAGATCCTTTGATCCACGCGACGGGAAGCGTGACATTGCTGCTACAGCCTGGAAGGAAAGTGCACGTGCATGCCCCCACTCGAGACGAGGCCTGACTCCCCTGGGGAGACTCCAGAAGTACCCAAAGATCCATGTCATCCCCTGAGAGGAATCCTCGGTTCCGGCCCTGACTCCACACAAGGTTTTTGGCCCCGGTATCGACGGGAGAGGAATCCCGAGAGGCCCCCTAGCAACTCGCATGGGGACTGGCCTCTCCTGAGGCCACCCGGGCGTGTCCCTGAGGTCCCCGTCGTAACTCGAGAACACCTGCCGCAACTCAAGAAAATCCAGGAAGTTCTCCCTTCCAGGCGAGATGAGGCCAATTTCCGATGAGGTGTCTGGAGACTAATGACACCTAACCTCTGGAACTTCAAAAGGGTCTTTCACACCCTTGATGCAACTCAAGAAGTTCACCGCCATACCCGTCTCCACTCGAGAGGAAGCACGATGGTCCCGCCCACATCCAGAGGAGCGCCGCTTCCCCCTCGTAGCTCGAGATGACGGATCCTTTCCCTGCTTTCAACGGGAAAGAATTCCCGGCGTTCCCGTCGCATCTCAAGAGGAGGCACTCTCAACAGGAAAGGCGAGAGGAACTCCATGGTCGTACCACCATTCCAAGAGTCCCCGAGATGTCTCAGTCCATTCCAGAGGAACCTCTTTGCCCTGCACTGGCTCATCTTTCACGCCGAGGATCGACTCACACCACGGTGGCACGTGGGACAGCCCTGTGGAAAAGCCTCGAGGGAAAGCCTCGAGGGAAAACCACAGATCCTTTGAACCAAGCCACGGGAAGCGTGACATTGCTGCTACAGCCTGGAAGGAAACCACACGTGCATGCCCCCACTCGAGACGAGGCCTGACTCCCCTGGGGAGACTCCAGAAGTACCCAAAGATCCATGTCAGCCCCTGAGAGGAATCCTCGGTTCCATCCCTGACTCCACACAAGGTTTTTGGCCCCAGTATCGTCGGGAGAGGAATCCCGAGAGGCCCCCTAGCACCTCGCATGGGGATTGGCCTCTCCTGAGGCCACCAGGGCGGGTTCCTGAGGTCCCCTTCGTAACTCGAGAACACCTGCCGCAACTCGAGAAAATCCAGGAAGTTCTCCCTTCCAGGCGAGATGAGGCCTATTTCCGATGAGGCGTCTGGAGACTAATGACACCTAACCTCTGGAACTTCGAAAGGGTCTTTCACACCCTTGCTGCAACTCAAGAAGTTCACCGCCATACCTGTCTCCACTCGAGAGGAAGCACGATGGTCCCGCCCACATCCAGAGGAGCCCCGTTTCCCCCTCGTAGCTCGAGATGAGGGATCCTTTCCCTGCTTTCAACGGGCAAGAATTCCCGGCGTTCCCGTCGCATCTCAAGAGGAGGCACTCTCAACAGGAAAGGCGAGAGGAACTCCATGGTCGTACCACCATTCCAAGAGTCCCCCAGATGTCTCAGTCCATTCCTGAGGAACCTCTTTGCCCTGCACTGGCTCATCTTTCACGCCGAGGATCGACTCACACCACGGTGGCACGTGGGACAGCCCTGTGGGAAAGCCTCGAGGGAAAGCCTCGAGGGAAAACCACAGATCCTTTGATCCACGCCACGGGAAGCGTGACATTGCTGCTACAGTCTGGAAGGAAAGCGCTCGTGCATGCCCCCACTCGAGACGAGGCTTGACTCCCCTAGGGAGACTCCAGAAGTACCCAAAGATCCATGTCAGCCCCTGAGAGGAATCCTCTGTTCCGGCCCTGACTCCACACAAGGTTTTTCGCCCTGGTATCGACGGGAGAGGAATGCTGAGAGGCCCCCTAGCAACTCGCATGGGGACTGGCCTTTCCTGAGGCCACCAGGGCGGGTCCCTGAGGTACCCGTCGTAACTCGAGAACACCTGCCGCAACTCGAGAAAATCCAGGATGTTCTCCCTTCCAGGCGAGAAGAGGCCTATTTCCGATGAGTCGTCTGGGGACTAATGACACGTAACCTCTGGAACTTCGTAAGGGTCTTTCAATCCCTTGCTGCAACTCAAGAAGTTCTCCGCCATACACGTCTCCACTCGAGAGGAAGAACGATGGTCCCGCCCACATCCAGAGGAGCCCCGTTTCCCCCTCGTAGCTCGAGATGAGGGATCCTTTCCCTGCTTTCAACGGGAAAGAATTCCCGGCGTTACAGTCGCATCTCAAGAGGAGGCACTCTCAACAGGAAAGGCGAGAGGAACTCCATGGTCGTACCACCATTCCAAGAGTCCCCCAGATGTCTCAGTCCATTCCAGAGGAACCTCTTTGCCCTGCACTGGCTCATCTTTCACGCCGAGGATCGACTCACACCACGGTGGCACGTGGGACAGCCCTGTGGGAAAGCCTCGAGGGAAAGCCTCGAGGGAAAACCACAGATCCTTTGATCCACGCCACGGGAAGCGTGACATTGCTGCTACAGTCTGGAAGGAAAGCGCTCGTGCATGCCCCCACTCGAGACGAGGCTTGACTCCCCTAGGGAGACTCCAGAAGTACCCAAAGATCCATGTCAGCCCCTGAGAGGAATCCTCTATTCCGGCCCTGACTCCACACAAGGTATTTCGCCCTGGTATCGACGGGAGAGGAATCCTGAGAGGCCCCCTAGCAACTCGCATGGGGACTGGCCTTTCCTGAGGCCACCAGGGCGGGTCCCTGAGGTCCCCGTCGTAACTCGAGAACACCTGCCACAACTCGAGAAAATACAGGAAATTCTCCCTTCCAGGCGAGATGAGGCCTATTTCCGATGAGGCGTCTGGAGACTAATGACAACTAATCTCTGGAACTTCGAAAGAGTCTTTCACACCCTTTCTGCAACTCAAGAAGTTCACCGCCATACCCGTCTCCACTCGAGAGGAAGCACGATGGTCCCGCCCACATCCAGAGGAGCCCCATTTCCCCCTCGTAGCTCGAGATGAGGGATCCTTTCCCTGCTTTCAACGGGCAAGAATTCCCGGCGTTCCCGTCGCATCTCAAGAGGAGGCACTCTCAACAGGAAAGGCGAGAGGAACTCCATGGTCGTACCACCATTCCAAGAGTCCCCCAGATGTCTCAGTCCATTCCAGAGGAACCTCTTTGCCCTGCACTGGCTCATCTTTCACGCCGAGGATCGACTCACACCACGGTGGCACGTGGGACAGCCCTGTGGGAAAGCCTCGAGGGAAAGCCTCGAGGGAAAACCACAGATCCTTTGATCCACGCCACGGGAAGCGTGACATTGCTGCTACAGTCTGGAAGGAAAACGCTCGTGCATGCCCCCACTCGAGACGAGGCTTGACTCCCCTAGGGAGACTCCAGAAGTACACAAAGATCCATGTCAGCCCCTGAGAGGAATCCTCTGTTCCGGCCCTGACTCCACACAAGTTTTTGGCCCCGGTATTGTCGGGAGAGGAATCCCGAGAGGCCCCCTAGCACCTCGCATGGGGACTGGCCTCTCCTGAGGCCACCAGGGCGGGTCCCTGAGGTCCCTTTCGTAACTCGAGAACACCTGCCGCAACTCGAGAAAATCCAGGAAGTTCTCCCTTCCAGGCGAGATGAGGCCTATTTCCGATGAGGCGTCTGGAGACTAATGACACCTAACCTCTGGAACTTCGAAAGGGTCTTTCACACCCTTGCTGCAACTCAAGAAGTTCACCGCCATACCCGTCTCCACTCGAGAGGAAGCACGATAGTCCCGCCCACATCCAGAGGAGCCCCGTTTCCCCCTCGTAGCTCGAGATGAGGTATCCTTTCCCTGCTTTCAACGGGAAAGAATTCCCGTCGTTCCCGTCGCATCTCAAGAGGAGGCACTCTCAACAGGAAAAGCGAGAGGAACTCCATGGTCGTACCACCATTCCAAGAGTCCCCCAGATGTCTCAGTCCATTCCAGAGGAACCTCTTTGCCCTGCACTGGCTCATCTTTCACGCCGAGGATCGACTCACACCACGGTGCCACGTGGGACAGCCCTGTGGGAAAGCCTCGAGGGAAAGCCTCGAGGGAAAACCACAGATCCTTTGATCCACGCAACGGGAAGCGTGACATTGCTGCTACAGCCTGGAAGGAAAGCGCACGTGCATGCCCCCACTCGAGACGAGGCCTGACTCCCCTGGGGAGACTCCAGAAGTACCCAAAGATCCATGTCAGCCCCTGAGAGGAATCCTCGGTTCCGGTCCTGTCTCCACACAAGGTTTTTGGCCCCGGTATCGACGGGACAGGAATCCCGAGAGGACCCCTAGCAGCTCGCATGGGGACTGGCCGTTCCTGAGGCCACCAGGGCGGGTCCCTGAGGTCCCCGTCGTCACTCGAGAACACCTGCCGCAACTCGAGAAAATCCAGGAAGTTCTCCCTTCCAGGCGAGATGAGGCCTATTTCCGATGAGGCTTCTGGAGACTAATGACTCCTAACCTCTGGAACTTCGAAAAGGTCTTTCACACCCTTGATGCAACTCAAGAAGTTCACCGCCATACCCGTCTCCACTCGCGAGGAAGCACGATGGTCCCGCCCACATCTAGAGGAGCGCCGCTTCCCCCTCATAGCTCGAGATGACGGATCCTTTCCCTGCTTTCAACGGAAAGAATTCCCAGCATTCCCATCACATCTCAAGAGGAGGCACTCTCAACAGGAAATGCGAGAGGAACTCCATGGTGTACCACCATTCCAAGAGTCCCCCAGATGTCTCAGTCCATTCCAGAGGAACCTCTTTGCCCTGCACTGGCTCATCTTTCACGCCGAGGATCGACTCACACCACGGTGGCACGTGGGACAGCCCTGTGGGAAAGCATCGAGGGAAAGCCTCGAGGGAAAACCTCAGATCCTTTGATCCACGCGACGGGAAGCGTGACATTGCTGCTACAGCCTGGAAGGAAAGTGCACGTGCATGCCCCCACTCGAGACGAGGCCTGACTCCCCTGGGGAGACTCCAGAAGTACCCAAAGATCCATGTCATCCCCTGAGAGGAATCCTCGGTTCCGGCCCTGACTCCACACAAGGTTTTTGGCCCCGGTATCGACGGGAGAGGAATCCCGAGAGGCCCCCTAGCAACTCGCATGGGGACTGGCCTCTCCTGAGGCCACCCGGGCGTGTCCCTGAGGTCCCCGTCGTAACTCGAGAACACCTGCCGCAACTCAAGAAAATCCAGGAAGTTCTCCCTTCCAGGCGAGATGAGGCCAATTTCCGATGAGGTGTCTGGAGACTAATGACACCTAACCTCTGGAACTTCAAAAGGGTCTTTCACACCCTTGATGCAACTCAAGAAGTTCACCGCCATACCCGTCTCCACTCGAGAGGAAGCACGATGGTCCCGCCCACATCCAGAGGAGCGCCGCTTCCCCCTCGTAGCTCGAGATGACGGATCCTTTCCCTGCTTTCAACGGGAAAGAATTCCCGGCGTTCCCGTCGCATCTCAAGAGGAGGCACTCTCAACAGGAAAGGCGAGAGGAACTCCATGGTCGTACCACCATTCCAAGAGTCCCCGAGATGTCTCAGTCCATTCCAGAGGAACCTCTTTGCCCTGCACTGGCTCATCTTTCACGCCGAGGATCGACTCACACCACGGTGGCACGTGGGACAGCCCTGTGGAAAAGCCTCGAGGGAAAGCCTCGAGGGAAAACCACAGATCCTTTGATCCACGCCACGGGAAGCGTGATATTGCTGCTACAGCCTGGAAGGAAACGCACGTGCATGCCCCCACTCGAGACGAGGCCTGACTCCCCTGGGGAGACTCCAGAAGTCCCCAAAGATCCATGTCAGCCCCTGAGAGGAATCCTCGGTTCCGGCCCTGACTCCACACGAGGTTTTTGGCCCCGGTATCGACGGTAGAGGAATCCCGAGAGGCCCCCTAGCAACTCGCATGGGGACTGGCCTTTCCTGAGGCCACCAGGGCGGGTCCCTGAGGTCCCCGTCGTAACTCGAGAACACCTGCCGCAACTCGAGAAAATCCAGGAAGTTCTCCCTTCCAGGCGAGATGAGGCCTATTTCCGATGAGGTGTCTGGAGACTAATGACACCTAACCTCTGGAACTTCGAAAGGGTCTTTCACACCCTTGCTGCAACTCCAGAAGTTCACCTCCATACCCGTCTCCACTCGAGAGGAAGCACGATGGTCCCGCCCACATCCAGAGGAGCCCCGTTTCCCCCTCGGAGCTCGAGATGAGGGATCCTTTCCCTGCTTTCAACGGGAAAGAATTCCCGGCGTTCCCGTCGCATCTCAAGAGGAGGCACTCTCAACAGGAAAGGCGAGAGGAACTCCATGGTCGTACCATCATTCCAAGAGTCCCCCAGATGACTCAGTCCATTCCAGAGGAACCTCTTTGCCCTGCACTGCCTCATCTTTCACGCCGAGGATCGACTCACACCACGGTGGCACGTGGGACAGCCCTGTGGGAAAGCCTCGAGGGAAAGCCTCGACGGAAAACCACAGATCCTTTGATCCACGCCACTGGAAACGTGACATTGCTGCAACAGCCTGGAAGGAAAGCGTACGTGCATGCCCCCACTCGAGACGAGGCCTGACTCCCCTGGGGAGACTCCAGAAGTACCCAAAGATCCATGTCAGCCCCTGAGAGGAATCCTCGGTTCCGGCCCTGACTCCACACAATTTTTTTGGCCCCGGTATCGACGGGAGAGTAATCCCGAGAGGCCCCCTAGCACCTCGCATGGGGACTGGCCTCTCCTGAGGCCACCAGGGCGTGTCCCTGAGGTCCCCGTCGTAACTCGAGAACACCTGCCGCAACTCAAGAAAATCCAGGAAGTTCTCCCTTCCAGGCGAGATGAGGCCAATTTCCGATGAGGTGTCTGGAGACTAATGACACCTAACCTCTTTAACTTCGAAAGGGTCTTTCACACCCTTGCTGCAACTCAAGAAGTTCACCGCCATACCCGTCTCCACTCGAGAGGAAGCACGATGGTCCCGCCCACATCCAGAGGAGCCCCGTTTCCCCCTCGGAGCTCGAGATGAGGGATCCTTTCCCTGCTTTCAACGGAAAGAATTCCCGGCGTTCCCATCGCATCTCAAGAGGAGGCACTCTCAACAGGAAAGGCGAGAGGAACTCCATGGTCGTACCACCATTCCAAGAGTCCCCCAGATGTCTCAGTCCATTCCAGAGGAACCTCTTTGCCCTGCACTGGCTCATCTTTCACGCCGAGGATCGACTCACACCACGGTGGCACGTGGGACAGCCCTGTGGGAAAGCCTCGAGGGAAAGCCTCGAGGGAAAACCACAGATCCTTTGATCCAAGCAACGGGAAGCGTGACATTGCTTCTACAGCCTGGAAGGAAAGCGCACGTGCATGCCCCCACTCGAGACGAGGCCTGACTCCCCTGGGGAGACTCCAGAAGTACCCAAAGATCCATGTCAGCCCCTGAGAGGAATCCTCGGTTCCGGCCCTGACTCCACACAAGGTTTTTGGCCCCGGTATCGACGGGAGAGGAATCCCGAGAGGCCCCCTAACACCTCGCATGGGGACTGGCCTGTCCTGAGGCCACCAGGGCGGGTCCCTGAGGTCCCCGTCGTAACTCGAGAACACCTGCCGCAACTCGAGAAAATCCAGGAAGTTCTCCCTTCCAGGCGAGATGAGGCCTATTTCCGATGAGGTGTCTGGAGACTAATGACACCTAACCTCTGGAACTTCGAAAGGGTCTTTCACACCCTTGCTGCAACTCAAGAAGTTCACCGCCATACCCGTCTCCACTCGAGAGGAAGCACTATGGTCCCGCCCACATCCAGAGGAGCCCCGTTTCCGCCTCGGAGCTCGAGATGAGGGATCCTTTCCCTGCTTTCAACGGAAAGAATTCCCGGCATTCCCATCACATCTCAAGAGGAGGCACTCTCAACAGGAAAGGCGAGAGGAACTCCATGGTGTACCACCATTCCAAGAGTCCCCCAGATGTCTCAGTCCATTACAGAGGAACCTCTTTGCCCTGCACTGGCTCATCTTTCACGCCGAGGATCGACTCACACCACGGTGGCCCGTGGGACAGCCCTGTGGGAAAGCCTCGAGGGAAAGCCTCCAGGGAAAGCCTCGAGGGAAAACCTCAGATCCTTTGATCCACTCGACGGGAAGCGTGACATTGCTGCTACAGCCTGGAAGGAAAGTGCACGTGCATGCCCCCACTCGAGACGAGGCCTGACTCCCCTGGGGAGACTCCAGAAGTACCCAAAGATCCATGTCAGCCCCTGAGAGGAATCCTCGGTTCCGGCCCTGACTCCACACAAGGTTTTTGGCCCCGGTATCGACGGGAGAGGAATCCCGAGAGGCCCCCTAGCAACTCGCATGGGGACTGGCCTCTCCTGAGGCCACCCGGGCGGGTCCCTGAGGTCCCCGTCGTAACTCGAGAACACCCGCCACAACTCGAGAAAATCCAGGAAGTTCTCCCTTCCAGGCGAGATGAGGACTATTTCCGATGAGGCGTCTGGAGACTAATGACACCTAACCTCTGGTACTTCGAAAGGGTCTTTCACACCCTTGCTGCAACTCAAGAAGTTCACCGCCATACCCGTCTCCACTCGAGAGGAAGCACGATGGTCCCGCCCACATCCAGAGGAGCCCCGTTTCCCCCTCGGAGCTCGAGATGAGGGATCCTTTCCCTGCTTTCAACGGGAAAGAATTCCCGGCGTTCCTGTCGCATCTCAAGAGGAGGCACTCTCAACAGGAAAGGCGAGAGGAACTCCATGGTCGTACCACCATTCCAAGAGTCCCCCAGATGTCTCAGTCCATTCCAGAGGAACCTCTTTGCCCTGCACTGGCTCATCTTTCACGCCGAGGATCGACTCACACCACGGTGGCACGTGGGACAGCCCTGTGGGAAAGCCTCGAGGGAAAGCCTCGAGGGAAAACCACAGATCCTTTGAACCAAGCCACGGGAAGCGTGACATTGCTGCTACAGCCTGGAAGGAAACCACACGTGCATGCCCCCACTCGAGACGAGGCCTGACTCCCCTGGGGAGACTCCAGAAGTACCCAAAGATCCATGTCAGCCCCTGAGAGGAATCCTCTGTTCCAGCCCTGACTCCACACAAGGTTTTTGGCCCCGGTATCGTCGCGAGAGGAATCCCGAGAGGCCCCCTAGCACCTCGCATGGGGACTGGCCTCTCCTGAGGACACCAGGGCGGGTCCCTGAGGTCCCCTTCGTAACTCGAGAACACCTGCCGCAATTCGAGAAAATCCAGGAAGTTCTCCCTTCCAGGCGAGATGAGGCCTATTTCCCATGAGGCGTCTGGAGACTAATGACACCTAACCTCTGGAACTTCGAAAGGGTCTTTCACACCCTTGCTGCAACTCAAGAAGTTCACCGCCATACCCGTCTCCACTCGAGAGGAAGCACGATAGTCCCGCCCACATCCAGAGGAGCCCCGTTTCCCCCTCGTAGCTCGAGATGAGGTATCCTTTCCCTGCTTTCAACGGGAAAGAATTCCCGGCGTTCCCGTCGCATCTTAAGAGGAGGCACTCTCAACAGGAAAGGCGAGAGGAACTCCATGGTCGTACCACCATTCCAAGAGTCCCCCAGATGTCTCAGTCCATTCCAGAGGAACCTCTTTGCCCTGCACTGCCTCATCTTTCACGCCGAGGATCGACTCACACCACGGTGGCACGTGGGACAGCCCTGTGGGAAAGCCTCGAGGGAAAGCCTCGAGGGAAAACCACAGATCCTTTGATCCACGCCACGGGAAGCGTGACATTGCTGCTACAGCCTGGAAGGAAAGCGCACGTGCATGCCCCCACTCGAGACGAGGCCTGACTCCCCTGGGGAGACTCCAGATGTACCCAAAGATCCATGTCAGCCCCTGAGAGGAATCCTCGGTTCCGGCCCTGACTCCACACAAGGTTTTTGGCCCCGGTATCGACGGGAGAGGAATCCCGAGAGGCCCCCTAGCACCTCGCATGGGGACTGGCCTTTCCTGAGGCCACCAGGGCGGGTCCCTGAGGTCCCCGTCGTAACTCGAGAACACCTGCCGCAACTCGAGAAAATCCAAGAAGTTCTCCCTTCCAGGCGAGATGAGGCCTATTTCCGATGAGGCGTCTGGAGACTAATGACACCTAACCTCTGGAACTTCGAAAGGGTCGTTCACACCCTTGCTGCAACTCAAGAAGTTCACCGCCATACCCGTCTCCACTCGAGAGGAAGCACGATGGTCCCGCCCACATCCAGAGGAGCCCCGTTTCCCACTCGTAGCTCGAGATGAGGGATCCTTTCCCTGCTTTCAACGGAAAAGAATTCCCGGCGTTCCCGTCGCATCTCAAGAGGAGGCACTCTCAACAGGAAAGGCGAGAGGAACTCCATGGTCGTACCACCATTCCAAGAGTCCCCCAGATGTCTCAGTCCATTCCAGAGGAAGCTCTTTGCCCTGCACTGGCTCATCTTTCACGCCGAGGATCGACTCACACCACGGTGGCACGTGGGACAGCCCTGTGGGAAAGCCTCGAGGGAAAACCACAGATCCTTTGATCCTCGCGACGGGAAGCGTGACATTGCTGCAACAGCCTGGAAGGAAAGCGCACGTGCATGCCCCCACTCGAGACGAGGCCTGACTCCCCTGGGGAGACTCCAGAAGTACCCAAAGATCCATGTCAGCCCCTGAGAGGAATCCTCGGTTCCGGCCCTGACTCCACACAAGGTTTTTGGCCCCGGTATCGACGGGAGAGGAATCCCGAGAGGCCCCCTAGCACCTCGCATGGGGACTGGCCTCTCCTGAGGCCACCAGGGCGTGTCCCTGAGGTCCCCGTCGTAACTCGAGAACACCTGCCGCAACTCAAGAAAATCCAGGAAGTTCTCCCTTCCAGGCGAGATGAGGCCAATTTCCGATGAGGTGTCTGGAGACTAATGACACCTAACCTCTGGAACTTCGAAAGGGTCTTTCACACCCTTGCTGCAACTCAAGAAGTTCACCGCCATACCCGTCTCCACTCGAGAGGAAGCACGATGGTCCCGCCCACATCCAGAGGAGCCCCGTTTCCCCCTCGGAGCTCGAGATGAGGGATCCTTTCCCTGCTTTCAACGGAAAGAATTCCCGGCATTCCCATCGCATCTCAAGAGGAGGCACTCTCAACAGGAAAGGCGAGAGGAACTCCATGGTCGTACCACCATTCCAAGAGTCCCCCAGATGTCTCAGTCCATTCCAGAGGAACCTCTTTGCCCTGCACTGGCTCATCTTTCACGCCGAGGATCGACTCACACCACGGTGGCACGTGGGACAGCCCTGTGGGAAAGCCTCGAGGGAAAGCCTCGAGGGAAAACCACAGATCCTTTGATCCAAGCAACGGGAAGCGTGACATTGCTTCTACAGCCTGGAAGGAAAGCGCACGTGCATGCCACCACTCGAGACGAGGCCTGACTCCCCTGGGGAGACTCCAGAGGTACCCAAAGATCCATGTCAGCCCCTGAGAGGAATCCTCAGTTCCGGCCCTGACTCCACACAAGGTTTTTGGCCCCGGTATCGACGGGAGAGGAATCCCGAGAGGCCCCCTAACACCTCGCATGGGGACTGGCCTGTCCTGAGGCCACCAGGGCGGGTCCCTGAGGTCCCCGTCGTAACTCGAGAACACCTGCTGCAACTCGAGAAAATCCAGGAAGTTCTCCCTTCCAGGCGAGATGAGGCCTATTTCCGATGAGGTGTCTGGAGACTAATGACACCTAACCTCTGGAACTTCGAAAGGGTCTTTCACACCCTTGCTGCAACTCAAGAAGTTCACCGCCATACCCGTCTCCACTCGAGAGGAAGCACGATGGTCCCGCCCACATCCAGAGGAGCCCCGTTTCCCCCTCGGAGCTCGAGATGAGGGATCCTTTCCCTGCTTTCAACGGAAAGAATTCCCGGCATTCCCATCACATCTCAAGAGGAGGCACTCTCAACAGGAAATGCGAGAGGAACTCCATGGTGTACCACCATTCCAAGAGTCCCCCAGATGTCTCAGTCCATTCCAGAGGAACCTCTTTTCCCTGCACTGGCTCATCTTTCACGCCGAGGATCGACTCACACCACGGTGGCACGTGGGACAGCCCTGTGGGAAAGCCTCGAGGGAAAGCCTCGAGGGAAAACCTCAGATCCTTTGATCCACGCGACGGGAAGCGTGACATTGCTGCTACAGCCTGGAAGGAAAGTGCACGTGCATGCCCCCACTCGAGACGAGGCCTGACTCCCCTGGGGAGACTCCAGAAGTACCCAAAGATCCATGTCAGCCCCTGAGAGGAATCCTCGGTTCCGGCCCTGACTCCACACAAGGTTTTTGGCCCCGGTATCGATGGGAGAGGAATCCCGAGAGGCCCCCTAGCAACTCGCATGGGGACTGGCCTCTAATGAGGCCACCCGGGCGGGTCCCTGAGGTCCCCGTCGTAACTCGAGAACACCTGCCACAACTCGAGAAAATCCAGGAAGTTCTCCCTTCCAGGCGAGATGAGGACAATTTCCGATGAGGCGTCTGGAGACTAATGACACCTAACCTCTGGTACTTCGAAAGGGTCTTTCACACCCTTGCTGCAACTCAAGAAGTTCACCGCCATACCCGTCTCCACTCGAGAGGAAGCACGATGGTCCCGCCCACATCCAGAGGAGCCCCGTTTCCCCCTCGGAGCTCGAGATGAGGGATCCTTTCCCTGCTTTCAACGGGAAAGAATTCCCGGCGTTCCCGTCGCATCTCAAGAGGAGGCACTCTCAACAGGAAAGGCGAAAGGAACTCCATGGTCGTACCACCATTCCAAGAGTCCCCCAGATGTCTCAGTCCATTCCAGAGGAACCTCTTTGCCCTGCACTGGCTCATCTTTCACGCCGAGGATCGACTCACACCACGGTGGCACGTGGGACAGCCCTGTGGGAAAGCCTCGAGGGAAAGCCTCGAGGGAAAACCACAGATCCTTTGAACCAAGCCACGGGAAGCGTGACATTGCTGCTACAGCCTGGAAGGAAACCACACGTGCATGCCCCCACTCGAGACGAGGCCTGACTCCCCTCGGGAGACTCCAGAAGTACCCAAAGATCCATGTCAGCCCCTGAGAAGAATCCTCGGTTCCAGCCCTGACTCCACACAAGGTTTTTGGCCCCGGTATCGTCGGGAGAGGAATCCCGAGAGGCCCCCTAGCACCTCGCATGGGGACTGGCCTCTCCTGAGGCCACCAGGGCGGGTCCCTGAGGTCCCCTTCGTAACTCGAGAACACCTGCCGCAACTCGAGAAAATCCAGGAAGTTCTCCCTTCCAGGCGAGATGAGGACTATTTCCGATGAGGCGTCTGGAGACTAATGACACCTAACCTCTGGTACTTCGAAAGGGTCTTTCACACCCTTGCTGCAACTCAAGAAGTTCACCGCCATACCCGTCTCCACTCGAGAGGAAGCACGATGGTCCCGCCCACATCCAGAGGAGCCCCGTTTCCCCCTCGGAGCTCGAGATGAGGGATCCTTTCCCTGCTTTCAACGGGAAAGAATTCCCGGCGTTCCCGTCGCATCTCAAGAGGAGGCACTCTCAACAGGAAAGTCGAGAGGAACTCCATGGTCATACCACCATTCCAAGAGTCCCCCAGATGTCTCAGTCCATTCCAGAGGAACCTCTTTGCCCTGCACTGGCTCATCTTTCACGCCGAGGATCGACTCACACCACGGTGGCACGTGGGACAGCCCTGTGGGAAAGCCTCGAGGGAAAGCCTCGAGGGAAAACCACAGATCCTTTGAACCAAGCCACGGGAAGCGTGACATTGCTGCTACAGCCTGCAAGGAAACCACACGTGCATGCCCCCACTCGAGACGAGGCCTGACTCCCCTGGGGAGACTCCAGAAGTACCCAAAGATCCATGTCAGCCCCTGAGAGGAATCCTCGGTTCCAGCCCTGACTCCACACAATGTTTTTGGCCCCGGTATCGTCGGGAGAGGAATCCCGAGAGGCCCCCTAGCACCTCGCATGGGGACTGGCCTCTCCTGAGGCCACCAGGGCGGGTCCCTGAGGTCCCCTTCGTAACTCGAGAACACCTGCCGCAACTCGAGAAAATCCAGGAAGTTCTCCCTTCCAGGCGAGATGAGGCCTATTTCCGATGAGGCGTCTGGAGACTAATGACACCTAACCTCTGGAACTTCGAAAGGGTCTTTCACACCCTTGCTGCAACTCAAGAAGTTCACCGCCATACCCGTCTCCACTCGAGAGGAAGCACGATGGGCCCGCCCACATCCAGAGGAGCCCCGTTTTCGCCTCGGAGCTCGAGATGTGGGATCCTTTCCCTGCTTTCAACGGAAAGAATTCCCGGCATTCCCATCACATCTCAAGAGGAGGCACTCTCAACAGGAAATGCGAGAGGAACTCCATGGTGTACCACCATTCCAAGAGTCCCCCAGATGTCTCAGTCCATTCCAGAGGAACATCTTTGCCCTGCACTGGCTCATCTTTCACGCCGAGGATCGACTCACACCACGGTGGCACGTGGGACAGCCCTGTGGGAAAGCCTCGAGGGAAAGCCTCGAGGGAAAACCTCAGATCCTTTGATCCACGCGACGGGAAGCGTGACATTGCTGCTACAGCCTGGAAGGAAAGTGCACGTGCATGCCCCCACTCGAGACGAGGCCTGACTCCCCTGGGGAGACTCCAGAATTACCCAAAGATCCATGTCAGCCCCTGAGAGGAATCCTCGGTTCCGGCCCTGACTCCACACAAGGTTTTTGGCCCCGGTATCGACGGGAGAGGAATCCCGAGAGGCCCCCTAGCAACTCGCATGGGGACTGGCCTCTCCTGAGGCCACCCGGGCGGGTCCCTGAGGTCCCCGTCGTAACTCGAGAACACCTGCCACAACTCGAGAAAATCCAGGAAGTTCTCCCTTCCAGGCGAGATGAGGACTATTTCCGATGAGGCGTCTGGAGACTAATGACACCTAACCTCTGGTACTTCGAAAGGGTCTTTCACACCCTTGCTGCAACTCAAGAAGTTCACCGCCATACCCGTCTCCACTCGAGAGGAAGCACGATGGTCCCGCCCACATCCAGAGGAGTCCCGTTTCCCCCTCGGAGCTCGAGATGAGGGATCCTATCCCTGCTTTCAACGGGAAAGAATTCCCGGCGTTCCCGTCGCATCTCAAGAGGAGGCACTCTCAACAGGAAAGGCGAGAGGAACTCCATGGTCGTACCACCATTCCAAGAGTCCCCCAGATGTCTCAGTCCATTCCAGAGGAACCTCTTTGCCCTGCACTGGCTCATCTTTCACGCCGAGGATCGACTCACACCACGGTGGCACGTGGGACAGCCCTGTGGGAAAGCCTCGAGGGAAAGCCTCGAGGGAAAACCTCAGATCCCTTGATTCACGGGACGGGAAGCGTGACATTGCTGCTACAGCCTGGAAGGAAAGTGCACGTGCATGCCCCCACTCGAGACGAGGCCTGACTCCCCTGGGGAGACTCCAGAAGTACCCAAAGATCCATGTCAGCCCCTGAGAGGAATCCTCGGTTCCAGCCCTGACTCCACACAAGGTTTTTGGCCCCGGTATCGTCGGGAGAGGAATCCCGAGAGGCCCCCTAGCACCTCGCATGGGGACTGGCCTCTCCTGAGGCCACCAGGGCGGGTCCCTGAGGTCCCCTTCGTAACTCGAGAACACCTGCCGCAACTCGAGAAAATCCAGGAAGTTCTCCCTTCCAGGCGAGATGAGGCCTATTTCCGATGAGGCGTCTGGAGACTAATGACACCTAACCTCTGGAACTTCGAAAGGGTCTTTCACACCCTTGCTGCAACTCAAGAAGTTCACCGCCATACCCGTCTCCACTCGAGAGGAAGCACGATGGTCCCGCCCACATCCAGAGGAGCCCCGTTTTCGCCTCGGAGCTCGAGATGTGGGATTCTTTCCCTGCTTTCAACGGAAAGAATTCCCGGCATTCCCATCACATCTCAAGAGGAGGCACTCTCAACAGGAAATGCGAGAGGAACTCCATGGTGTACCACCATTCCAAGAGTCCCCCAGATGTCTCAGTCCATTCCAGAGGAACATCTTTGCCCTGCACTGGCTCATCTTTCACGCCGAGGATCGACTCACACCACGGTGGCACGTGGGACAGCCCTGTGGGAAAGCCTCGAGGGAAAGCCTCGAGGGAAAACCTCAGATCCTTTGATCCACGCGACGGGAAGCGTGACATTGCTGCTACAGCCTGGAAGGAAAGTGCACGTGCATGCCCCCACTCGAGACGAGGCCTGACTCCCCTGGGGAGACTCCAGAATTACCCAAAGATCCATGTCAGCCCCTGAGAGGAATCCTCGGTTCCGGCCCTGACTCCACACAAGGTTTTTGGCCCCGGTATCGACGGGAGAGGAATCCCGAGAGGCCCCCTAGCAACTCGCATGGGGACTGGCCTCTCCTGAGGCCACCCGGGCAGGTCCCTGAGGTCCCCGTCGTAACTCGAGAACACCTGCCACAACTCGAGAAAATCCAGGAAGTTCTCCCTTCCAGGCGAGATGAGGACTATTTCCGATGAGGCGTCTGGAGACTAATGACACCTAACCTCTGGTACTTCGAAAGGGTCTTTCACACCCTTGCTGCAACTCAAGAAGTTCACCGCCATACCCGTCTCCACTCGAGAGGAAGCACGATGGTCCCGCCCACATCCAGAGGAGTCCCGTTTCCCCCTCGGAGCTCGAGATGAGGGATCCTTTCCCTGCTTTCAACGGGAAAGAATTCCCGGCGTTCCCGTCGCATCTCAAGAGGAGGCACTCTCAACAGGAAAGGCGAGAGGAACTCCATGGTCGTACCACCATTCCAAGAGTCCCCCAGATGTCTCAGTCCATTCCAGAGGAACCTCTTTGCCCTGCACTGGCTCATCTTTCACGCCGAGGATCGACTCACACCACGGTGGCACGTGGGACAGCCCTGTGGGAAAGCCTCGTGGGAAAGCCTCGAGGGAAAACCTCAGATCCCTTGATTCTCGGGACGGGAAGCGTGACATTGCTGCTACAGCCTGGAAGGAAAGTGCACGTGCATGCCCCCACTCGAGACGAGGCCTGACTCCCCTGGGGAGACTCCAGAAGTACCCAAAGATCCATGTCAGCCCCTGAGAGGAATCCTCGGTTCCGGCCCTGACTCCACACAAGGTTTTTGGCCCCAGTATCGACGGGAGAGGAATCCCGAGAGGCCCCCTAGCAACTCGCATGGGGACTGGCCTCTCCTGAGGCCACCCGGGCGGGTCCCTGAGGTCCCCGTCGTAACTCGAGAACACCTGCCACAACTCGAGAAAATCCAGGAAGTTCTCCCTTCCAGGCGAGATGAGGACTATTTCCGATGAGGCGTCTGGAGACTAATGACACCTAACCTCTGGTACTTCGAAAGGGTCTTTCACACCCTTGCTGCAACTCAAGAAGTTCACCGCCATACCCGTCTCCACTCGAGAGGAAGCACGATGGTCCCGCCCACATCCAGAGGAGCCCCGTTTCCCCCTCGGAGCTCGAGATGAGGGATCCTTTCCCTGCTTTCAACGGGAAAGAATTCCCGGCGTTCCCGTCGCATCTCAAGAGGAGGCACTCTCAACAGGAAAGGCGAGAGGAACTCCATGGTCGTACCACCATTCCAAGAGTCCCCCAGATGTCTCAGTCCATTCCAGAGGAACCTCTTTGCCCTGCACTGGCTCATCTTTCACGCCGAGGATCGACTCACACCACGGTGGCACGTGGGACAGCCCTGTGGGAAAGCCTCGAGGGAAAGCCTCGAGGGAAAACCACAGATCCTTTGAACCAAGCCACGGGAAGCGTGACATTGCTGCTACAGCCTGGAAGGAAACCACACGTGCATGCCCCCACTCGAGACGAGGCCTGACTCCCCTGGGGAGACTCCAGAAGTACCCAAAGATCCATGTCAGCCCCTGAGAAGAATCCTCGGTTCCGGCCCTGACTCCACACAAGGTTTTTGGCCCCGGTATCGACGGGAGAGGAATCCCGAGAGGCCCCCTAACACCTCGCATGGGGACTGGCCTGTCCTGAGGCCACCAGGGCGGGTCCCTGAGGTCCCCGTCGTAACTCGAGAACACCTGCCGCAACTCGAGAAAATCCAGGAAGTTCTCCCTTCCAGGCGAGATGAGGCCTATTTCCGATGAGGTGTCTGGAGACTAATGACACCTAAACTCTGGAACTTCGAAAGGGTCTTTCACACCCTTGCTGCAACTCAAGAAGTTCACCGCCATACCCGTCTCCACTCGAGAGGAAGCACGATGGTCCCGCCCACATCCAGAGGAGCCCCGTTTTCGCCTCGGAGCTCGAGATGAGGGATCCTTTCCCTGCTTTCAACGGAAAGAATTCCCGGCATTCCCATCACATCTCAAGAGGAGGCACTCTCAACAGGAAATGCGAGAGGAACTCCATGGTGTACCACCATTCCAAGAGTCCCCCAGATGTCTCAGTCCATTCCAGAGGAACATCTTTGCCCTGCACTGGCTCATCTTTCACGCCGAGGATCGACTCACACCACGGTGGCACGTGGGACAGCCCTGTGGGAAAGCCTCGAGGGAAAGCCTCGAGGGAAAACCTCAGATCCTTTGATCCACGCGACGGGAAGCGTGACATTGCTGCTACAGCCTGGAAGGAAAGTGCACGTGCATGCCCCCACTCGAGACGAGGCCTGACTCCCCTGGGGAGACTCCAGAAGTACCCAAAGATCCATGTCAGCCCCTGAGAGGAATCCTCGGTTCCAGCCCTGATTCCACACAAGGTTTATGGCCCCGGTATCGACGGGAGAGGAATCCCGAGAGGCCCCCTAGCAACTCGCATGGGGACTGGCCTCTCCTGAGGCCACCCGGGCGGGTCCCTGAGGTCCCCATCGTAACTCGAGAACACCTGCCACAACTCGAGAAAATCCAGGAAGTTCTCCCTTCCAGGCGAGATGAGGACTATTTCCGATGAGGCGTCTGGAGACTAATGACACCTAACCTCTGGTACTTCGAAAGGGTCTTTCACACCCTTGCTGCAACTCAAGAAGTTCACCGCCATACCCGTCTCCACTCGAGAGGAAGCACGATGGTCCCGCCCACATCCAGAGGAGCCCCGTTTCCCCCTCGGAGCTCGAGATGAGGGATCCTTTCCCTGCTTTCAACGGGAAAGAATTCCCGGCGTTCCCGTCGCATCTCAAGAGGAGGCACTCTCAACAGGAAAGGCGAGAGGAACTCCATGGTCGTACCACCATTCCAAGAGTCCCCCAGATGTCTCAGTCCATTCCAGAGGAACCTCTTTGCCCTGCACTGGCTCATCTTTCATGCCGAGGATCGACTCACACCACGGTGGCACGTGGGACAGCCCTGTGGGAAAGCCTCGAGGGAAAGCCTCGAGGGAAAACCACAGATCCTTTGAACCAAGGCACGGGAAGCGTGACATTGCTGCTACAGCCTGGAAGGAAACCACACGTGCATGCCCCCACTCGAGACGAGGCCTGACTCCCCTGGGGAGACTCCAGAAGTACCCAAAGATCCATGTCAGCCCCTGAGAGGAATCCTCGGTTCCAGCCCTGACTCCACACAAGGTTTTTGGCCCCGGTATCGTCGGGAGAGGAATCCCGAGAGGCCCCCTAGCACCTCGCATGGGGACTGGCCTCTCCTGAGGCCACCAGGGCGGGTCCCTGAGGTCCCCTTCATAACTCGAGAACACCTGCCGCAACTCGAGAAAATCCAGGAAGTTCTCCCTTCCAGGCGAGATGAGGCCTATTTCCGATGAGGCGTCTGGAGACTAATGACACCTAACCTCTGGAACTTCGAAAGGGTCTTTCACACCCTTGCTGCAACTCAAGAAGTTCACCGCCATACCCGTCTCCACTCGAGAGGAAGCACGATAGTCCCGCCCACATCCAGAGGAGCCCCGTTTCCCCCTCGTAGCTCGAGATGAGGTATCCTTTCCCTGCTTTCAACGGGAAAGAATTCCCGTCGTTCCCGTCGCATCTCAAGAGGAGGCACTCTCAACAGGAAAAGCGAGAGGAACTCCATGGTCGTACCACCATTCCAAGAGTCCCCCAGATGTCTCAGTCCATTCCAGAGGAACCTCTTTGCCCTGCACTGGCTCATCTTTCACGCCAAGGATCGACTCACACCACGGTGGCACGTGGGACAGCCCTGAGGGAAAGCCTCGAGGGAAAGCCTCGAGGGAAAACCACAGATCCTTTGATCCACGCCACGGGAAGCGTGACATTGCTGCTACAGCCTGGAAGGAAAGCGCACGTGCATGCCCCCACTCGAGACGAGGCCTGACTCCCCTGGGGAGACTCCAGAAGTACCCAAAGATCCATGTCAGCCCCTGAGAGGAATCCTCGGTTCCGGCCCTGACTCCACACAAGGTTTTTGGCCCCGGTATCGACGGGAGAGTAATCCCGAGAGGCCCCCTAGCACCTCGCATGGGGACTGGCCTCTCCTGAGGCCACCAGGGCGTGTCCCTGATGTCCCCGTCGTAACTCGAGAACACCTGCCGCAACTCAAGAAAATCCAGGAAGTTCTCCCTTCCAGGCGAGATGAGGCCAATTTCCGATGAGGTGTCTGGAGACTAATGACACCTAACCTCTGGAACTTCGAAAGGGTCTTTCACACCCTTGCTGCAACTCAAGAAGTTCACCGCCATACCCGTCTCCACTCGAGAGGAAGCACGATGGTCCCGCCCACATCCAGAGGAGCCCCGTTTCCCCCTCGGAGCTCGAGATGAGGGATCCTTTCCCTGCTTTCAACGGAAAGAATTCCCGGCATTCCCATCGCATCACAAGAGGAGGCACTCTCAACAGGAAAGGCGAGAGGAACTCCATGGTCGTACCACCATTCCAAGAGTCCCCCAGATGTCTCAGTCCATTCCAGAGGAACCTCTTTGCCCTGCACTGGCTCATCTTTCACGCCGAGGATCGACTCACACCACGGTGGCACGTGGGACAGCCCTGTGGGAAAGCCTCGAGGGAAAGCCTCGAGGGAAAACCACAGATCCTTTGAACCAAGCCACGGGAAGCGTGACATTGCTGCTACAGCCTGGAAGGAAACCACACGTGCATGCCCCCACTCGAGACGAGGCCTGACTCCCCTGGGGAGACTCCAGAAGTACCCAAAGATCCATGTCAGCCCCTGAGAGGAATCCTCGGTTCCAGCCCTGACTCCACACAAGGTTTTTGGCCCCGGTATCGTCGGGAGAGGAATCCCGAGAGGCCCCCTAGCACCTCGCATGGGGACTGGCCTCTCATGAGGCCACCAGGGCGGGTCCCTGAGGTCCCCTTCGTAAATCGAGAACACCTGCCTCAACTCGAGAAAATCCAGGAAGTTCTCCCTTCCAGGCGAGATGAGTCCTATTTCCGATGAGGCGTCTGGAGACTAATGACACCTAACCTCTGGAACTTCGAAAGGGTCTTTCACACCCTTGCTGCAACTCAAGAAGTTCACCTCCATACCCGTCTCCACTCGAGACGAAGCACGATAGTCCCGCCCACATCCAGAGGAGCCCCGTTTCCCCCTCGTAGCTCGAGATGAGGGATCCTTACCCTGCTTTCAACGGGAAAGAATTCCCGTCGTTCCCGTCGCATCTCAAGAGGAGGCACTCTCAACAGGAAAAGCGAGAGGAACTCCATGGTCGTACCACCATTCCAAGAGTCCCCCAGATGTCTCAGTCCATTCCAGAGGAACCTCTTTGCCCTGCACTGCCTCATCTTTCACGCCGAGGATCGACTCACACCACGGTGGCACGTGGGACAGCCCTGTGGGAAAGCCTCGAGGGAAAGCCTCGAGGGAAAACCACAGATCCTTTGATCCACGCCACGGGAAGCGTGACATTGCTGCTACAGCCTGGAAGGAAAGCGCACGTGCATGCCCCCACTCGAGACGAGGCCTGACTCCCCTGGGGAGACTCCAGAAGTACCCAAAGATCCATGTCAGCCCCTGAGAGGAATCCTCGGTTCCGGCCCTGACTCCACACAAGGTTTTTGGCCCCGGTATCGACGGGAGAGGAATCCCGAGAGGCCCCCTAGCACCTCGCATGGGGACTGGCCTCTCCTGAGGCCACCAGGGCGTGTCCCTGAGGTCCCCGTCGTAACTCGAGAACACCTGCGGCAACTCAAGAAAATCCAGGAAGTTCTCCCTTCCAGGCGAGATGAGGCCAATTTCCGATGAGTGTCTGGAGACTAATGACACCTAACCTCTGGAACTTCGAAAGGGTCTTTCACACCCTTGCTGCAAGTCAAGAAGTTCACCGCCATACCCGTCTCCACTCGAGAGGAAGCACGATGGTCCCGCCCACATCCAGAGGAGCTCCGTTTCCCCCTCGGAGCTCGAGATGAGGGATCCTTTCCCTGCTTTCAACGGGAAAGAATTCCCGGCGTTCCCGTCGCATCTCAAGAGGAGGCACTCTCAACAGGAAAGGCGAGAGGAACTCCATGGTCATACCACCATTCCAAGAGTCCCCCAGATGTCTCAGTCCATTCCAGAGGAAACTCTTTGCCCTGCACTGGCTCATCTTTCACGCCGAGGATCGACTCACACCACGGTGGCACGTGGGACAGCCCTGTGGGAAAGACTCGAGGGAAAGCCTCGAGGGAAAACCACAGATCCTTTGATCCAAGCCATGGGAAGCGTGACATTGCTGCTACAGCCTGGAAGGAAAGCACACGTGCATGCCCCCACTGGAGACGAGGCCTGACTCCCCTGGGGAGACTCCAGAAGTACCTAAAGATCCATGTCAGCCCCTGAGAGGTATCCTCGGTTCCAGCCCTGACTCCACACAAGGTTTTTGGCCCCGGTATCGTCGGGCGAGGAATCCCGAGAGGCCCCCTAGCACCTCGCCTGGGGACTGGCCTCTCCTGACGCCACCAGGGCGGGTCCCTGAGGTCCCCGTCGTAACTCGAGAACACCTGCCGCAACTCGAGAAAATCCAGGAAGTTCTCCCTTCAAGGCGAGATGAGGCCTATTTCCGATGAGGCGTCTGGAGACTAATTACACCTATCCTCTGGAACTTCGAAAGGGTCTTTCACATCCTTGCTGCAACTCAAGAAGTTCAACCCCATACCCGTCTCCACTCGAGAGGAAGCACGATGGTCCCGCCCACATCCAGAGGAGCCCCGTTTTCGCCTCGGAGCTCGAGATGAGGGATCCTTTCCCTGCTTTCAACGGAAAGAATTCCCGGCATTCCCATCACATCTCAAGAGGAGGCACTCTCAACAGGAAATGCGAGAGGAACTCCATGGTGTACCACCATTCCAAGAGTCCCCCAGATGTCTCAGTCCATTCCAGAGGAACATCTTTGCCCTGCACTGGCTCATCTTTCACGCCGAGGATCGACTCACACCACGGTGGCACGTGGGACAGCCCTGTGGGAAAGCCTCGAGGGAAAGCCTCGAGGGAAAACCTCAGATCCTTTGATCCACGCGACGGGAAGCGTGACATTGCTGCTACAGCCTGGAAGGAAAGTGCACGTGCATGCCCCCACTCGAGACGAGGCCTGACTCCCCTGGGGAGACTCCAGAAGTACCCAAAGATCCATGTCAGCCCCTGAGAGGAATCCTCGGTTCCAGCCCTGATTCCACACAAGGTTTATGGCCCCGGTATCGACGGGAGAGGAATCCCGAGAGGCCCCCTAGCAACTCGCATGGGGACTGGCCTCTCCTGAGGCCACCAGGGCGGGTCCCTGAGGTCCCCGTCGTAACTCGAGAACACCTGCCACAACTCGAGAAAATCCAGGAAGTTCTCCCTTCCAGGCGAGATGAGGACTATTTCCGATGAGGCGTCTGGAGACTAATGACACCTAACCTCTGGTACTTCGAAAGGGTCTTTAACACCCTTGCTGCAACTCAAGAAGTTCACCGCCATACCCGTCTCCACTCGAGAGGAAGCACGATGGTCCCGCCCACATCCAGAGGAGCCCCGTTTCCCCCTCGGAGCTCGAGATGAGGGATCCTTTCCCTGCTTTCAACGGGAAAGAATTCCCGGCGTTCCCGTCGCATCTCAAGAGGAGGCACTCTCAACAGGAAAGGCGAGAGGAACTCCATGGTCGTACCACCATTCCAAGAGTCCCCCAGATGTCTCAGTCCATTCCAGAGGAACCTCTTTGCCCTGCACTGGCTCATCTTTCACGCCGAGGATCGACTCACACCACGGTGGCACGTGGGACAGCCCTGTGGGAAAGCCTCGAGGGAAAGCCTCGAGGGAAAACCACTGATCCTTTGATCCAAGCCACGGGAAGCGTGACATTGCTGCTACAGCCTGGAAGGAAAGCGCACGTGCATGCCCCCACTCGAGACGAGGCCTGAGTCCCCTGGGGAGACCCCAGAAGTACCCATAGATCCATGTCAGCCCCTGAGAGGAATTCTAGGTTCCAGCCCTGACTCCACTCAAGGTTTTTGGCCCCGGTATCTTCGGGAGAGGAATCCCGAGAGCCCCCTAGCACCTCGCATGGGGACTGGCCTCTCCTGAGGCCACCAGAGCGGGTCCCTGAGGTCCCCGTCGTAACTCGAGAACACCTGCCGAAACTCGAGAAAATCCAGGAAGTTCTCCCATCCAGGCGAGATGAGGCCTATTTCCGATGAGGCGTCTGGAGACTAATGACACCTAACCTCTTGAACTTCGAAAGGGTCTTTAACACCCTTGCTGCAACTCAAGAAGTTCACCGCCATACCCGTCTCCACTCGAGAGGAAGCACGATGGTCCCGCCCACATCCAGAGGAGCCCCGTTTCCCCCTCGGAGCTCGAGATGAGGGATCCTTTCCCTGCTTTCAACGGGCAAGAATTCCCGGCGTTCCCGTCGCATCTCAAGAGGAGGCACTCTCAACAGGAAAGGCGAGAGGAACTCCATGGTCGTACCACCATTCCAAGAGTCCCCCAGATGTCTCAGTCCATTCCAGAGGAATCTCTTTGCCCTGCACTGGCTCTTCTTTCATGCCGAGGATCGACTCACACCACGGTGGCACGTGGGACAGCCCTGTGGGAAAGCCTCGAGGGAAAGCCTCGAGGGAAAACCACAGATCCTTTGATCCAAGCCACGGGAAGCGTGACATTGCTGCTACAGACTGGAAGGAAAGCGCACGTGCATGCCCCCACTCGAGACGAGGCCTGAGTCCCCTGGGGAGACCCCAGAAGTACCCATAGATCCATGTCAGCCCCTGAGAGGAATTCTAGGTTCCAACCCTGACTCCACTCAAGGTTTTTGGCCCCGGTATCTTCGGGAGAGGAATCCCGAGAGCCCCCTAGCACCTCGCATGGGGACTGGCCTCTCCTGAGGCCACCAGAGCGGGTCCCTGAGGTCCCCGTCGTAACTCGAGAACACCTGCCGAAACTCGAGAAAATCCAGGAAGTTCTCCCATCCAGGCGAGATGAGGCCTATTTCCGATGAGGCGTCTGGAGACTAATGACACCTAACCTCTTGAACTTCGAAAGGGTCTTTCACACCCTTGCTGCAAGTCAAGAAGTTCACCGCCATACCCGTCTCCACTCGAGAGGAAACACGATGGTCCCGCCCACATCCAGAGGAGCCCCGTTTCCCCCTCGTAGCTCGAGATGAGGGATCCTTTCCCTGCTTTCAACGGGAAAGAATTCCCGGCGTTCCCGTCGCATCTCAAGAGGAGGCACTCTCAACAGGAAAGGCGAGAGGAACTCCATGGTCGTACCACCATTCCAAGAGTCCCCCAGATGTCTCAGTCCATTCCAGAGGAACCTCTTTGCCCTGCACTGCCTCATCTTTCACGCCGAGGATCGACTCACACCACGGTGGCACGTGGGACAGCCCTGTGCGAAAGCCTCGAGGGAAAGCCTCGAGGGAAAACCACAGATCCTTTGATCCACGCCACGGGAAGCGTGACATTGCTGCTACAGTCTGGAAGGAAAACGCTCGTGCATGCCCCCACTCGAGACGAGGCTTGACTCCCCTAGGGAGACTCCAGAAGTACCCAAAGATCCATGTCAGCCCCTGAGAGGAATCCTCTGTTCCGGCCCTGACTCCACACAAGGTATTTCGCCCTGGTATCGACGGGAGAGGAATCCTGAGAGGCCCCCTAGCAACTCGCATGGGGACTGGCCTTTCCTGAGGCCACCAGGGCGGGTCCCTGAGGTCCCCGTCGTAACTCGAGAACACCTGCCGCAACTCGAGAAAATCCAGGAAGTTCTCCCTTCCAGGCGAGATGAGGCCTATTTCCGATGAGGCGTCTGGAGACTAATGACACCTAACCTCTGGAACTTCGAAAGGGTCTTTCACACCCTTGCAGCAACTCAAGAAGTTCACCGCCATACCCGTCTCCACTCGAGAGGAAGCACGATGGTCCCGCCCACATCCAGAGGAGCCCCATTTCCCCCTCGTAGCTCGAGATGAGGGATCCTTTCCCTGCTTTCAACGGGCAAGAATTCCCGGCGTTCCCGTCGCATCTCAAGAGGAGGCACTCTCAACAGGAAAGGCGAGAGGAACTCCATGGTCGTACCACCATTCCAAGAGTCCCCCAGATGTCTCAGTCCATTCCAGAGGAACCTCTTTGCCCTGCACTGGCTCATCTTTCACGCCGAGGATCGACTCACACCACGGTGGCACGTGGGACAGCCCTGTGGGAAAGCCTCGAGGGAAAGCCTCGAGGGAAAACCTCAGATCCTTTGATCCACGCGACGGGAAGCGTGACATTGCTGCTACAGCCTGGAAGGAAAGTGCACGTGCATGCCCCCACTCGAGACGAGGCCTGACTCCCCTGGGGAGACTCCAGAAGTACCCAAAGATCCATGTCAGCCCCTGAGAGGAATCCTCGGTTCCAGCCCTGATTCCACACAAGGTTTATGGCCCCGGTATCGACGGGAGAGGAATCCCGAGAGGCCCCCTAGCAACTCGCATGGGGACTGGCCTCTCCTGAGGCCACCCGGGCGGGTCCCTGAGGTCCCCGTCGTAACTCGAGAACACCTGCCACAACTCGAGAAAATCCAGGAAGTTCTCCCTTCCAGGCGAGATGAGGACTATTTCCGATGAGGCGTCTGGAGACTAATGACACCTAACCTCTGGTACTTCGAAAGGGTCTTTCACACCCTTGCTGCAACTCAAGAAGTTCACCGCCATACCCGTCTCCACTCGAGAGGAAGCACGATGGTCCCGCCCACATCCAGAGGAGCCCCGTTTCCCCCTCGGAGCTCGAGATGAGGGATCCTTTCCCTGCTTTCAACGGGAAAGAATTCCCGGCGTTCCCGTCGCATCTCAAGAGGAGGCACTCTCAACAGGAAAGGCGAGAGGAACTCCATGGTCGTACCACCATTCCAAGAGTCCCCCAGATGTCTCAGTCCATTCCAGAGGAACCTCTTTGCCCTGCACTGGCTCATCTTTCATGCCGAGGATCGACTCACACCACGGTGGCACGTGGGACAGCCCTGTGGGAAAGCCTCGAGGGAAAGCCTCGAGGGAAAACCACAGATCCTTTGAACCAAGGCACGGGAAGCGTGACATTGCTGCTACAGCCTGGAAGGAAACCACACGTGCATGCCCCCACTCGAGACGAGGCCTGACTCCCCTGGGGAGACTCCAGAAGTACCCAAAGATCCATGTCAGCCCCTGAGAGGAATCCTCGGTTCCAGCCCTGACTCCACACAAGGTTTTTGGCCCCGGTATCGTCGGGAGAGGAATCCCGAGAGGCCCCCTAGCACCTCGCATGGGGACTGGCCTCTCCTGAGGCCACCAGGGCGGGTCCCTGAAGTCCCCTTCATAACTCGAGAACACCTGCCACAACTCGAGAAAATCCAGGAAGTTCTCCCTTCCAGGCGAGATGAGGCCTATTTCCGATGAGGCGTCTGGAGACTAATGACACCTAACCTCTGGAACTTCGAAAGGGTCTTTCACACCCTTGCTGCAACTCAAGAAGTTCACCGCCATACCCGTCTCCACTCGAGAGGAAGCACGATAGTCCCGCCCACATCCAGAGGAGCCCCGTTTCCCCCTCGTAGCTCGAGATGAGGTATCCTTTCCCTGCTTTCAACGGGAAAGAATTCCCGTCGTTCCCGTCGCATCTCAAGAGGAGGCACTCTCAACAGGAAAAGCGAGAGGAACTCCATGGTCGTACCACCATTCCAAGAGTCCCCCAGATGTCTCAGTCCATTCCAGAGGAACCTCTTTGCCCTGCACTGGCTCATCTTTCACGCCAAGGATCGACTCACACCACGGTGGCACGTGGGACAGCCCTGAGGGAAAGCCTCGAGGGAAAGCCTCGAGGGAAAACCACAGATCCTTTGATCCACGCCACGGGAAGCGTGACATTGCTGCTACAGCCTGGAAGGAAAGCGCACGTGCATGCCCCCACTCGAGACGAGGCCTGACTCCCCTGGGGAGACTCCAGAAGTACCCAAAGATCCATGTCAGCCCCTGAGAGGAATCCTCGGTTCCGGCCCTGACTCCACACAAGGTTTTTGGCCCCGGTATCGACGGGAGAGTAATCCCGAGAGGCCCCCTAGCACCTCGCATGGGGACTGGCCTCTCCTGAGGCCACCAGGGCGTGTCCCTGATGTCCCCGTCGTAACTCGAGAACACCTGCCGCAACTCAAGAAAATCCAGGAAGTTCTCCCTTCCAGGCGAGATGAGGCCAATTTCCGATGAGGTGTCTGGAGACTAATGACACCTAACCTCTGGAACTTCGAAAGGGTCTTTCACACCCTTGCTGCAACTCAAGAAGTTCACCGCCATACCCGTCTCCACTCGAGAGGAAGCACGATGGTCCCGCCCACATCCAGAGGAGCCCCGTTTCCCCCTCGGAGCTCGAGATGAGGGATCCTTTCCCTGCTTTCAACGGAAAGAATTCCCGGCATTCCCATCGCATCACAAGAGGAGGCACTCTCAACAGGAAAGGCGAGAGGAACTCCATGGTCGTACCACCATTCCAAGAGTCCCCCAGATGTCTCAGTCCATTCCAGAGGAACCTCTTTGCCCTGCACTGGCTCATCTTTCACGCCGAGGATCGACTCACACCACGGTGGCACGTGGGACAGCCCTGTGGGAAAGCCTCGAGGGAAAGCCTCGAGGGAAAACCACAGATCCTTTGAACCAAGCCACGGGAAGCGTGACATTGCTGCTACAGCCTGGAAGGAAACCACACGTGCATGCCCCCACTCGAGACGAGGCCTGACTCCCCTGGGGAGACTCCAGAAGTACCCAAAGATCCATGTCAGCCCCTGAGAGGAATCCTCGGTTCCAGCCCTGACTCCACACAAGGTTTTTGGCCCCGGTATCGTCGGGAGAGGAATCCCGAGAGGCCCCCTAGCACCTCGCATGGGGACTGGCCTCTCATGAGGCCACCAGGGCGGGTCCCTGAGGTCCCCTTCGTAAATCGAGAACACCTGCCTCAACTCGAGAAAATCCAGGAAGTTCTCCCTTCCAGGCGAGATGAGTCCTATTTCCGATGAGGCGTCTGGAGACTAATGACACCTAACCTCTGGAACTTCGAAAGGGTCTTTCACACCCTTGCTGCAACTCAAGAAGTTCACCTCCATACCCGTCTCCACTCGAGACGAAGCACGATAGTCCCGCCCACATCCAGAGGAGCCCCGTTTCCCCCTCGTAGCTCGAGATGAGGGATCCTTACCCTGCTTTCAACGGGAAAGAATTCCCGTCGTTCCCGTCGCATCTCAAGAGGAGGCACTCTCAACAGGAAAAGCGAGAGGAACTCCATGGTCGTACCACCATTCCAAGAGTCCCCCAGATGTCTCAGTCCATTCCAGAGGAACCTCTTTGCCCTGCACTGCCTCATCTTTCACGCCGAGGATCGACTCACACCACGGTGGCACGTGGGACAGCCCTGTGGGAAAGCCTCGAGGGAAAGCCTCGAGGGAAAACCACAGATCCTTTGATCCACGCCACGGGAAGCGTGACATTGCTGCTACAGCCTGGAAGGAAAGCGCACGTGCATGCCCCCACTCGAGACGAGGCCTGACTCCCCTGGGGAGACTCCAGAAGTACCCAAAGATCCATGTCAGCCCCTGAGAGGAATCCTCGGTTCCGGCCCTGACTCCACACAAGGTTTTTGGCCCCGGTATCGACGGGAGAGGAATCCCGAGAGGCCCCCTAGCACCTCGCATGGGGACTGGCCTCTCCTGAGGCCACCAGGGCGTGTCCCTGAGGTCCCCGTCGTAACTCGAGAACACCTGCCGCAACTCAAGAAAATCCAGGAAGTTCTCCCTTCCAGGCGAGATGAGGCCAATTTCCGATGAGTGTCTGGAGACTAATGACACCTAACCTCTGGAACTTCGAAAGGGTCTTTCACACCCTTGCTGCAAGTCAAGAAGTTCACCGCCATACCCGTCTCCACTCGAGAGGAAGCACGATGGTCCCGCCCACATCCAGAGGAGCTCCGTTTCCCCCTCGGAGCTCGAGATGAGGGATCCTTTCCCTGCTTTCAACGGGAAAGAATTCCCGGCGTTCCCGTCGCATCTCAAGAGGAGGCACTCTCAACAGGAAAGGCGAGAGGAACTCCATGGTCATACCACCATTCCAAGAGTCCCCCAGATGTCTCAGTCCATTCCAGAGGAAACTCTTTGCCCTGCACTGGCTCATCTTTCACGCCGAGGATCGACTCACACCACGGTGGCACGTGGGACAGCCCTGTGGGAAAGACTCGAGGGAAAGCCTCGAGGGAAAACCACAGATCCTTTGATCCAAGCCATGGGAAGCGTGACATTGCTGCTACAGCCTGGAAGGAAAGCACACGTGCATGCCCCCACTGGAGACGAGGCCTGACTCCCCTGGGGAGACTCCAGAAGTACCTAAAGATCCATGTCAGCCCCTGAGAGGTATCCTCGGTTCCAGCCCTGACTCCACACAAGGTTTTTGGCCCCGGTATCGTCGGGCGAGGAATCCCGAGAGGCCCCCTAGCACCTCGCCTGGGGACTGGCCTCTCCTGACGCCACCAGGGCGGGTCCCTGAGGTCCCCGTCGTAACTCGAGAACACCTGCCGCAACTCGAGAAAATCCAGGAAGTTCTCCCTTCCAGGCGAGATGAGGCCTATTTCCGATGAGGCGTCTGGAGACTAATTACACCTATCCTCTGGAACTTCGAAAGGGTCTTTCACATCCTTGCTGCAACTCAAGAAGTTCAACCCCATACCCGTCTCCACTCGAGAGGAAGCACGATGGTCCCGCCCACATCCAGAGGAGCCCCGTTTTCGCCTCGGAGCTCGAGATGAGGGATCCTTTCCCTGCTTTCAACGGAAAGAATTCCCGGCATTCCCATCACATCTCAAGAGGAGGCACTCTCAACAGGAAATGCGAGAGGAACTCCATGGTGTACCACCATTCCAAGAGTCCCCCAGATGTCTCAGTCCATTCCAGAGGAACATCTTTGCCCTGCACTGGCTCATCTTTCACGCCGAGGATCGACTCACACCACGGTGGCACGTGGGACAGCCCTGTGGGAAAGCCTCGAGGGAAAGCCTCGAGGGAAAACCTCAGATCCTTTGATCCACGCGACGGGAAGCGTGACATTGCTGCTACAGCCTGGAAGGAAAGTGCACGTGCATGCCCCCACTCGAGACGAGGCCTGACTCCCCTGGGGAGACTCCAGAAGTACCCAAAGATCCATGTCAGCCCCTGAGAGGAATCCTCGGTTCCAGCCCTGATTCCACACAAGGTTTATGGCCCCGGAATCGACGGGAGAGGAATCCCGAGAGGCCCCCTAGCAACTCGCATGGGGACTGGCCTCTCCTGAGGCCACCCGGGCGGGTCCCTGAGGTCCCCGTCGTAACTCGAGAACACCTGCCACAACTCGAGAAAATCCAGGAAGTTCTCCCTTCCAGGCGAGATGAGGACTATTTCCGATGAGGCGTCTGGAGACTAATGACACCTAACCTCTGGTACTTCGAAAGGGTCTTTAACACCCTTGCTGCAACTCAAGAAGTTCACCGCCATACCCGTCTCCACTCGAGAGGAAGCACGATGGTCCCGCCCACATCCAGAGGAGCCCCGTTTCCCCCTCGGAGCTCGAGATGAGGGATCCTTTCCCTGCTTTCAACGGGAAAGAATTCCCGGCGTTCCCGTCGCATCTCAAGAGGAGGCACTCTCAACAGGAAAGGCGAGAGGAACTCCATGGTCGTACCACCATTCCAAGAGTCCCCCAGATGTCTCAGTCCATTCCAGAGGAACCTCTTTGCCCTGCACTGGCTCATCTTTCATGCCGAGGATCGACTCACACCACGGTGGCACGTGGGACAGCCCTGTGGGAAAGCCTCGAGGGAAAGCCTCGAGGGAAAACCACAGATCCTTTGAACCAAGGCACGGGAAGCGTGACATTGCTGCTACAGCCTGGAAGGAAACCACACGTGCATGCCCCCACTCGAGACGAGGCCTGACTCCCCTGGGGAGACTCCAGAAGTACCCAAAGATCCATGTCAGCCCCTGAGAGGAATCCTCGGTTCCAGCCCTGACTCCACACAAGGTTTTTGGCCCCGGTATCGTCGGGAGAGTAATCCCGAGAGGCCCCCTAGCACCTCGCATGGGGACTGGCCTCTCCTGAGGCCACCAGGGCGGGTCCCTGAGGTCCCCTTCATAACTCGAGAACACCTGCCGCAACTCGAGAAAATCCAGGAAGTTCTCCCTTCCAGGCGAGATGAGGCCTATTTCCGATGAGGCGTCTGGAGACTAATGACACCTAACCTCTGGAACTTCGAAAGGGTCTTTCACACCCTTGCTGCAACTCAAGAAGTTCACCGCCATACCCGTCTCCACTCGAGAGGAAGCACGATAGTCCCGCCCACATCCAGAGGAGCCCCGTTTCCCCCTCGTAGCTCGAGATGAGGTATCCTTTCCCTGCTTTCAACGGGAAAGAATTCCCGGCGTTCCCGTCGCATCTCAAGAGGAGGCACTCTCAACAGGAAAAGCGAGAGGAACTCCATGGTCGTACCACCATTCCAAGAGTCCCCCAGATGTCTCAGTCCATTCCAGAGGAACCTCTTTGCCCTGCACTGGCTCATCTTTCACGCCAAGGATCGACTCACACCACGGTGGCACGTGGGACAGCCCTGAGGGAAAGCCTCGAGGGAAAGCCTCGAGGGAAAACCACAGATCCTTTGATCCACGCCACGGGAAGCGTGACATTGCTGTTACAGCCTGGAAGGAAAGCGCACGTGCATGCCCCCACTCGAGACGAGGCCTGACTCCCCTGGGGAGACTCCAGAAGTACCCAAAGATCCATGTCAGCCCCTGAGAGGAATCCTCGGTTCCGGCCCTGACTCCACACAAGGTTTTTGGCCCCGGTATCGACGGGAGAGTAATCCCGAGAGGCCCCCTAGCACCTCGCATGGGGACTGGCCTCTCCTGAGGCCACCAGGGCGTGTCCCTGATGTCCCCGTCGTAACTCGAGAACACCTGCCGCAACTCAAGAAAATCCAGGAAGTTCTCCCTTCCAGGCGAGATGAGGCCAATTTCCGATGAGGTGTCTGGAGACTAATGACACCTAACCTCTGGAACTTCGAAAGGGTCTTTCACACCCTTGCTGCAACTCAAGAAGTTCACCGCCATACCCGTCTCCACTCGAGAGGAAGCACGATGGTCCCGCCCACATCCAGAGGAGCCCCGTTTCCCCCTCGGAGCTCGAGATGAGGGATCCTTTCCCTGCTTTCAACGGAAAGAATTCCCGGCATTCCCATCGCATCACAAGAGGAGGCACTCTCAACAGGAAAGGCGAGAGGAACTCCATGGTCGTACCACCATTCCAAGAGTCCCCCAGATGTCTCAGTCCATTCCAGAGGAACCTCTTTGCCCTGCACTGGCTCATCTTTCACGCCGAGGATCGACTCACACCACGGTGGCACGTGGGACAGCCCTGTGGGAAAGCCTCGAGGGAAAGCCTCGAGGGAAAACCACAGATCCTTTGAACCAAGCCACGGGAAGCGTGACATTGCTGCTACAGCCTGGAAGGAAACCACACGTGCATGCCCCCACTCGAGACGAGGCCTGACTCCCCTGGGGAGACTCCAGAAGTACCCAAAGATCCATGTCAGCCCCTGAGAGGAATCCTCGGTTCCAGCCCTGACTCCACACAAGGTTTTTGGCCCCGGTATCGTCGGGAGAGGAATCCCGAGAGGCCCCCTAGCACCTCGCATGGGGACTGGCCTCTCATGAGGCCACCAGGGCGGGTCCCTGAGGTCCCCTTCGTAAATCGAGAACACCTGCCTCAACTCGAGAAAATCCAGGAAGTTCTCCCTTCCAGGCGAGATGAGTCCTATTTCCGATGAGGCGTCTGGAGACTAATGACACCTAACCTCTGGAACTTCGAAAGGGTCTTTCACACCCTTGCTGCAACTCAAGAAGTTCAACCCCATACCCGTCTCCACTCGAGAGGAAGCACGATGGTCCCGCCCACATCCAGAGGAGCCGCGTTTCCCCCTCGGAGCTCGAGATGAGGGATCCTTTCCCTGCTTTCAACGGAAAGAATTCCCGGCGTTCCCATCGCATCTCAAGAGGAGGCACTCTCAACAGGAAAGGCGAGAGGAACTCCATGGTCGTACCACCATTCCAAGAGTCCCCCAGATGTCTCAGTCCATTCCAGAGGAACCTCTTTGCCCTGCACTGCCTCATCTTTCACGCCGAGGATCGACTCACACCACGGTGGCACGTGGGACAGCCCTGTGGGAAAGCCTCGAGGGAAAGCCTCGAGGGAAACCACAGATGCTTTGATCCAAGCCACGGGAAGCGTGACATTGCTGCTACAGCCTGGAAGGAAAGCGCACGTGCATGCCCCCACTCGAGACGAGGCCTGACTCCCCTGGGGAGACTCCAGAAGTACCCAAAGATCCATGTCAGCCCCTGAGAGGAATCCTAGGTTCCGGCCCTGACTCCACACAAGGTTTTTGGCCCCGGTATCTTCGGGAGAGGAATCCTGAGAGGCCCCCTAGCACCTCGCATGGGGACTGGCCTCTCCTGAGGCCACCAGAGCGGGTCCCGGAGGTCCCCGTCGTAACTCGAGAACACCTGCCGAAACTCGAGAAAATCCAGGAAGTTCTCCCTTCCAGGCGAGATGAGGCCTATTTCCGATGAGGCGTCTGGAGACTAATGACACCTAACCTCTGGAACTTCGAAAGGGTCTTTCACACCCTTGCTGCAAGTCAAGAAGTTCACCGCCATTCCCGTCTCCACTCGAGAGGAAGCACGATGGTCCCGCCCACATCCAGAGGAGCCCCGTTTCCCCCTCGTAGCTCGAGATGAGGGATCCTTTCCCTGCTTTCAACGGGAAAGTATTCCCGGCGTTCCCGTCGCATCTCAAGAGGAGGCACTCTCAACAGGAAAGGCGAGAGGAACTCCATGGTCGTACCACCATTCCAAGAGTCCCCCAGATGTCTCAGTCCATTCCAGAGGAACCTCTTTGCCCTGCACTGGCTCATCTTTCACGCCGAGGATCGACTCACACCACGGTGGCACGTGGGACAGCCCTGTGGGAAAGCCTCGAGGGAAAACCGCAGATCCTTTGATCCACGCGAAGGGAAGCGTGACATTGCTGCTACAGCCTGGAAGGAAAGCGCACGTGCATGCCCCCACTCGAGACAAGGCCTGACTTCCCTGGGGAGACTCCAGAAGTACCCAAAGATCCATGTCACCCCTGAGAGGAATCCTCGGTTCCGGCCCTGACTCCACACAAGGTTTTTGGCCCCAGTATCGACGGGAGAGGAATCCCGAGAGGCCCCCTAGCAACTCGCATGGGGACTGGCCTCTCCTGAGGCCACCAGGGCAGGTCCCTGAGGTCCCCGTCGTAACTCGAGAACACCTGCCGCAACTCGAGAAAATCCAGGAAGTTCTCCCTTCCAGGCGAGATGAGGCCTATTTCCGATGAGGCGTCTGGAAACTAATGACACCTAACCTCTGTAACTTCGAAAGGGTCTTTCACACCCTTGCTGCAACTCAAGAAGTTCACCGCCATACCCGTCTCCACTCGAGAGGAAGCACGATGGTCCCGCCCACATCCAGAGGAGCCCCGTTTCCCTCTCGAAGCTCGAGATGAGGGATCCTTTCCCTGCTTTCAACGGGAAAGAATTCCCGGCGTTCCCGTCGCATCTCAAGAGGAAGCACTCTCAACAGGAAAGGCGAGAGGAGCTCCATGGTCGTACCACCATTCCAAGAGTCCCCCAGATGTCTCAGTCCATTTCAGAGGAACCTCTTTGCCCTGCACTGGCTCATCTTTCACGCGGAGGATCGACTTACACCACGGTGGCACGTGGGACAGCCCTGTGGGAAAGCCTCGAGGGAAAGCCTCGAGGGAAAACCACAGATCCTTTGATCCACGCGACGGGAAGCATGACATTGCTGCTACAGCCTGGAAGGAAAGTGCACGTGGATGCCCCCACTCGAGACGAGGCCTGACTCCCCTGGGTAGACTCCAGAAGTACCCAAAGATCCATGTCAGCCCCTGAGAGGAATCCCCGGTTCCGGCCCTGACTCCACACAAGGTTTTTGTCCCCGGTATCGACGGGAGAGGAATCCCGAGAGGCCCCCTAGCAACTAGCATGGGGACTGGCCGTTTCTGAGGCCATCAGGGCGGGTCCCTGAGGTCCCCGTCGTAACTCGAGAACACCTGCCGCAACTCGAGAAAATCCAGGAAGTCCTCCTTTCCAGGCGAAATGAGGCCTATTTCCGATGAGGCGTCTGGAGACTAATGACACCTAACCTCTGGAACTTCGTAAGGGTCTTTCACACCCTTGCTGCAACTGAAAAAGTTCACCGCCATACCCGTCTCCCCTCGAGAGGAAGCACGATGGTCCCGCCCACATCCCGAGGAGCCCCGTTTCCCCCTCGTAGTTCCAGATGAGGGATCCTTTCCCTGCTTTCAACGGGAAAGAATTCCCGGCGATCCCGTCGCATCTCAAGAGGAGGCACTCTCAACAGGAAAGGCGAGAGGAATTCCATGGTCGTACCACCATTCCAAGAGTCCCCCAGATGTCTCAGTCCATTCCAGAGGAACCTCTTTGCCCTGCACTGGCTCATCTTTCACGCCGAGGATCGACTCACACCACGGTGGCACGTGGGACAGCCCTGTGGGAAAGCCTCGAGGGAAAGCCTCGAGGGAAAACCACAGATCCTTTGATCCACGCGACGGGAAGCTTGACATTGCTGCTACAGCCGTGAAGGAAAGCGCACGTGCATGCCCCCATTCGAGACGAGGCCTGACTCCCCTGGGGAGACTCCAGAAGTACCCAAAGATCCATGTCAGCCCCTGAGAGTAATCCTCGGTTCCGGCCCTGACTCCACACAAGGTTTTTGGCCCCGGTATCGACAGGAAAGGAATCCCGAGCGGCCCCCGAGCAACTCGCATGGGGACTGGCCTTTCCTGAGTCCCCAGGGCGGGTCCCTGAGGTCCCCGTCGTAACTCGAGAACACATGCCGCATCTCGAGAAACTTCAGGAAGTTCTCCCTTCCAGGCGAGTTGAGGGCTATTTCCGATGAGGCGTCTGGAGACTTATGACACCTAACCTCTGGAACTTCGAAAGGGTCTTTCGCACCCTTGCTGCAACTCAAGAAGTTCACCGCCATACCCGTCTCCACTCGAGAGGAAGCACGATGGTCCCGCCCACATCCAGAGGAGCCCCGTTTCCCCCTCGAAGCTCGAGATGAGGGATCCTTTCCCTGCTTTCAACGGGAAAGAATTCCCGGCGTTCCCGTCGCATCTGAAGAGGAAGCACTCTCAACAGGAAAGGCGAGAGGAACTCCATGGTCGTACCACAATTCCAAGAGTCACCCAGATGTCTCAGGCTATTCGAGAGGAACCTCTTTGCCCTGCACTGGCTCATCTTTCACGCCGAGGATCGACTCACACCACGGTGGCACGTGGCACAGCCCTGTGGGATAGCCTCGAGGGAAAGCCTAGAGGGAAAAGCACAGATTCTTTGATCCACATGACGGGAATCGTGACATTGCTGCTTCAGCCTGGAAGGAAAGCGCACGTGCATGCCCCCACTCGAGACGAGGCCTGACTCTCCTGGGGAGACTCCAGAAAGACCCAAAGATCCATGTCAGCCCCTTAGAGGAATCCTCGGTTCCGGCCCTGACTCCAAAAAATTCTTTTGGCCCCGATATCGACAGGAGAGGAATCCCGAGAGGCCCCCTAGCAACTCGCATGGGGACTGGCCTCTCCTGAGGCCACCAGGGCGGGTCCCTGAGGTCCCCGTCGTAACTCGGGAACACCTGCCGCAACTCGAGAAAATCCAGGAAGTTCTCCCTTCCAGGCGAGATGAGGCCTATTTCCGATGAGGCGTCTGGAGACTAATGACACCTAACCTCTGGAACTTCGAAAGGGTCTTTCACACCCTTGCTGCGACTCAAGAAGTTCACCGCCATACCCGTCTCCACTCGAGAGGAAGCACGATGGTCCCGCCCACATCCAGAGGATCCCCGTTTCCCCCTCGTAGCTCGAGATGAGGGAACCTTTCCCTGCTTTCAACGGGAAAGAATTCCCGGCGTTCCCGTCGCATCTCAAGAGGAGGCACTCTCAACAGGAAAGGCGAGAGGAACTCCATGGTCGTACCACCATTCCAAGAGTCCCCCAGATGTCTCAGTCCATTCCAGAGGATCCTCTTTGCCCTGCACTGGCTCATCTTTCACGCCGAGGATCGACTCACACCACGGTGGCACGTGGGACAGCCCTGTGGGAAAGCCTCGAGAGAAAGCCTCGAGGTAAAACCACAGATCCTTTGATCCACCCGACGGGAAGCATGACATTGCTGCTACAGCCTGGAAGGAAAGCGCACGTGCATGCCCCCACTCGAGACGAGGCCTGACTCCCCTGGGGAGACTCCAGAAGTACCCAAAGATCCATGTCAGCCCCTGAGAGGAATCCTTGGTTCCAGCCCTGACTCCACACAAGGTTTTTGGCCCCGGTATCTTCGGGAGAGGAATCCCGAGAGGCCCCCTAGCACCTCGCATGGGGACTGGCCTCTCCAGAGGCCACCAGAGCGGGTCCCTGAGGTCCCCGTCGTAACTCGAGAACACCTGCCGCGACTCGAGAAAATCCAGGAAGTTCTCCCTTCCAGGCGAGATGAGGCCTATTTCCGATGAGATTTCTGGAGACTAATGACACCTAACCTCTGGAACTTTGAAAGGGTCTTTCACACCCTTGCTGCAAGTCAAGAAGTTCACCGCCATACCCGTCTCCACTCGAGAGGAAGCACGATGGTCCCGCCCACATCCAGAGGAGCCCCGTTTCCCCCTCGTAGCTCGAGATGAGGGATCCTTTCCCTGCTTTCAACGGGAAAGTATTCCCGGCGTTCCCGTCGCATCTCAAGAGGAGGCACTCTCAACAGGAAAGGCGAGAGGAACTCCATGGTCGTACCACCATTCCAAGAGTCCCCCAGATGTCTCAGTCCATTCCAGAGGAACCTCTTTGCCCTGCACTGGCTCATCTTTCACGCCGAGGATCGACTCACACCACGGTGGCACGTGGGACAGCCCTGTGGGAAAGCCTCGAGGGAAAACCGCAGATCCTTTGATCCACGCGAAGGGAAGCGTGACATTGCTGCTACAGCCTGGAAGGAAAGGGCACGTGCATGCCCCCACTCGAGACAAGGTCTGACTTCCCTGGGGAGACTCCAGAAGTACCCAAAGATCCATGTCACCCCTGAGAGGAATCCTCGGTTCCGGCCCTGACTCCACACAAGGTTTTTGGCCCCAGTATCGACGGGAGAGGAATCCCGAGAGGCCCCCTAGCAACTCGCATGGGGACTGGCCTCTCCTGAGGCCACCAGGGCAGGTCCCTGAGGTCCCCGTCGTAACTCGAGAACACCTGCCGCAACTCGAGAAAATCCAGGAAGTTCTCCCTTCCAGGCGAGATGAGGCCTATTTCCGATGAGGCGTCTGGAAACTAATGACACCTAACCTCTGTAACTTCGAAAGGGTCTTTCACACCCTTGCTGCAACTCAAGAAGTTCACCGCCATACCCGTCTCCACTCGAGAGGAAGCACGATGGTCCCGCCCACATCCAGAGGAGCCCCGTTTCCCTCTCGAAGCTCGAGATGAGGGATCCTTTCCCTGCTTTCAACGGGAAAGAATTCCCGGCGTTCCCGTCGCATCTCAAGAGGAAGCACTCTCAACAGGAAAGGCGAGAGGAGCTCCATGGTCGTACCACCATTCCAAGAGTCCCCCAGATGTCTCAGTCCATTTCAGAGGAACCTCTTTGCCCTGCACTGGCTCATCTTTCACGCGGAGGATCGACTTACACCACGGTGGCACGTGGGACAGCCCTGTGGGAAAGCCTCGAGGGAAAGCCTCGAGGGAAAACCACAGATCCTTTGATCCACGCGACGGGAAGCATGACATTGCTGCTACAGCCTGGAAGGAAAGTGCACGTGGATGCCCCCACTCGAGACGAGGCCTGACTCCCCTGGGTAGACTCCAGAAGTACCCAAAGATCCATGTCAGCCCCTGAGAGGAATCCCCGGTTCCGGCCCTGACTCCACACAAGGTTTTTGTCCCCGGTATCGACGGGAGAGGAATCCCGAGAGGCCCCCTAGCAACTAGCATGGGGACTGGCCGTTTCTGAGGCCATCAGGGCGGGTCCCTGAGGTCCCCGTCGTAACTCGAGAACACCTGCCGCAACTCGAGAAAATCCAGGAAGTCCTCCTTTCCAGGCGAAATGAGGCCTATTTCCGATGAGGCGTCTGGAGACTAATGACACCTAACCTCTGGAACTTCGTAAGGGTCTTTCACACCCTTGCTGCAACTGAAAAAGTTCACCGCCATACCCGTCTCCCCTCGAGAGGAAGCACGATGGTCCCGCCCACATCCCGAGGAGCCCCGTTTCCCCCTCGTAGTTCCAGATGAGGGATCCTTTCCCTGCTTTCAACGGGAAAGAATTCCCGGCGATCCCGTCGCATCTCAAGAGGAGGCACTCTCAACAGGAAAGGCGAGAGGAATTCCATGGTCGTACCACCATTCCAAGAGTCCCCCAGATGTCTCAGTCCATTCCAGAGGAACCTCTTTGCCCTGCACTGGCTCATCTTTCACGCCGAGGATCGACTCACACCACGGTGGCACGTGGGACAGCCCTGTGGGAAAGCCTCGAGGGAAAGCCTCGAGGGAAAACCACAGATCCTTTGATCCACGCGACGGGAAGCTTGACATTGCTGCTTCAGCCGTGAAGGAAAGCGCACGTGCATGCCCCCATTCGAGACGAGGCCTGACTCCCCTGGGGAGACTCCAGAAGTACCCAAAGATCCATGTCAGCCCCTGAGAGTAATCCTCGGTTCCGGCCCTGACTCCACACAAGGTTTTTGGCCCCGGTATCGACAGGAAAGGAATCCCGAGCGGCCCCCGAGCAACTCGCATGGGGACTGGCCTTTCCTGAGTCCCCAGGGCGGGTCCCTGAGGTCCCCGTCGTAACTCGAGAACACATGCCGCAACTCGAGAAACTTCAGGAAGTTCTCCCTTCCAGGCGAGTTGAGGCCTATTTCCGATGAGGCGTCTGGAGACTTATGACACCTAACCTCTGGAACTTCGAAAGGGTCTTTCGCACCCTTGCTGCAACTCAAGAAGTTCACCGCCATACCCGTCTCCACTCGAGAGGAAGCACGATGGTCCCGCCCACATCCAGAGGAGCCCCGTTTCCCCCTCGAAGCTCGAGATGAGGGATCCTTTCCCTGCTTTCAACGGGAAAGAATTCCCGGCGTTCCCGTCGCATCTCAAGAGGAAGCACTCTCAACAGGAAAGGCGAGAGGAACTCCATGGTCGTACCACAATTCCAAGAGTCACCCAGATGTCTCAGGCTATTCGAGAGGAACCTCTTTGCCCTGCACTGGCTCATCTTTCACGCCGAGGATCGACTCACACCACGGTGGCACGTGGCACAGCCCTGTGGGATAGCCTCGAGGGAAAGCCTAGAGGGAAAAGCACAGATTCTTTGATCCACATGACAGGAATCGTGACATTGCTGCTTCAGCCTGGAAGGAAAGCGCACGTGCATGCCCCCACTCGAGACGAGGCCTGACTCTCCTGGGGAGACTCCAGAAAGACCCAAAGATCCATGTCAGCCCCTTAGAGGAATCCTCGGTTCCGGCCCTGACTCCAAAAAATTCTTTTGGCCCCGATATCGACGGGAGAGGAATCCCGAGAGGCCCCCTAGCAACTCGCATGGGGACTGGCCTCTCCTGAGGCCACCAGGGCGGGTCCCTGAGGTCCCCGTCGTAACTCGGGAACACCTGCCGCAACTCGAGAAAATCCAGGAAGTTCTCCCTTCCAGGCGAGATGAGGCCTATTTCCGATGAGGCGTCTGGAGACTAATGACACCTAACCTCTGGAACTTCGAAAGGGTCTTTCACACCCTTGCTGCAACTCAAGAAGTTCACCGCCATACCCGTCTCCACTCGCGAGGAAGCACGATGGTCCCGCCCACATCCAGAGGAACCCCGTTTCCCCCTCGGAGCTCGAGATGAGGGATCCTTTCCCTGCTTTCAACGGGAAAGAATTCCCGGCGATCCCGTCGCATCTCAAGAGGAGGCACTCTCCACAGGAAAGCCGAGAGGAACTCCATGGTCGTACCACCATTCCAAGAGTCCCCCAGATGTCTCAGTCCATTCCAGAGGAACCTCTTTGCCCTGCAGTGGCTCATCTTTCACGCCGAGGATCGACTCACACCACGGTGGCACGTGGGAAAGCCTCGAGGGAAAGCCTCGAGGGAAAACCACAGATCCTTTGATCCACGCGACGGGAAGCGTGACATTGCTGCTACAGCCTGGAAGGAAAGCGCACGTGCATGCCCCCACTCGAGACGAGGCCTGACTCCCCTGGGGAGACTCCAGAAGTACCCAAAGATCCATGTCAGCCCCTGAGAGGAATCCTCCGTTCCGGCCCTGACTCCACACAATGTTTTTGGCCCCGGTATCGACGGGAGAGGAATCCCGAGAGGCCCCCTAGCAACGCGCATGGGGACTGGCCTCTCCTGAGGCCACCAGGGCGGGTCCCTGAGGTCCCCGTCGTAACTCGGGATCACCTGCCGCAACTCGAGAAAATCCAGGAAGTTCTCCCTTCCAGGCGAGATGAGGCCTATTTCCGATGAGGCGTCTGGAGACTAATGACACCTAAGCTCTGGAACTTCGAAAGGGTCTTTCACACCCTTGCTGCAACTCAAGAAGTTCACCGCCATACCCGTCTCCACTCGAGAGGAAGCACGATGGTCCCGCCCACATCCAGAGGAGCCACGTTTCCCCCTCGGAGCTCGAGATGAGGGATCCTTTCCCTGCTTTCAACGGGAAAGAATTCCCGGCGTTCCCGTCGCATCTCAAGAGGAGGCACTCTCAACAGGAAAGTTGAGAGGAACTCCATGGTCGTACCACCATTCTAAGAGTCCCCCAGATGTCTCAGTCCATTCCAGAGGAACCTCTTTGCCCTGCACTGGCTCATCTATCACGCCGAGGATCGACTCACACCACGGTGGCACGTGGGACAGCCCTGTGGGAAAGCCTCGAGGGAAAGCCTCGAGGGAAAACCACAGATCCTTTGATCCACGCCACGGGAAGCGTGACATTGCTGCTACAGCCTGGAAGGAAAGCGCACGTGCATGCCCCCACTCGAGACGAGGCCTGACTCCCCTGGGGCGACTCCAGAAGTACCCAAAGATCCATGTCAGCCCCTGAGAGGAATGCTCGGTTCCGGCCCTGACTCCACACAAGGTTTTTGGCCCCTGTATCGACGGGAGAGGAATCCCGAGAAGCCCCCTAGCAAATCGCATGGGGACTGGCCTCTCCTGAGGCCACCAGGGCGGGTCCTTGAGGTCCCCATCTTAACTCGAGATCACCTGCCGCAACTCGAGAAAATCCAGGAAGTTCTCCCTTCCAGGCGAGATGAGGCCTATTTCCGATGAGGCGTCTGGAGACTAATGACACCTAACCTCTGGAACTTCGAAAGGGTCTTTCACACCCTTGCTGCAACTCAAGAAGTTCACCGCCATACCGGTCTCCCCTCGAGAGGAAGCACGATGGTCCCGCCCACATCCAGAGGAGCCCCGTTTCCCTCTCGGAGCTCGAGATGTGGGATCCTTTCCCTGCTTTCAACGGGAAAGAATTCCCGGCGTTCCCGTCGCATCTCAAGAGGAGGCACTCTCAACAGGAAAGGCGAGAGGAACTCCATGGTCGTACCACCATTCCGAGAGTCCCCCAGATGTCTCAGTCCATTCCAGAGGAACCTCTTTGCCCTGCACTGGCTCATCTTTCAGGCCAAGGATCGACTCACACCACGGTGGCACGTGGGACAGCCCTGTGGGAAAGCCTCGAGGGAAAGCCTCGAGGGAAAACCACAGATCCTTTGATCCACGCCAAGGGAAGCGTGACATTGCTGCTACAGCCTGGAAGGAAAGGGCACGTGCATGCCCCCACTCGAGACGAGGCCTGACTCCCCTGGGGAGACTCCAGAAGTACCCAAAGATCCATGTCAACCCCTGAGAGGAATCCTCGGTTCCGGCCCTGACTCCAAAAAATTCTTTTGGCCCCGATATCGACGGGAGAGGAATCCCGAGAGGCCCCCTAGCAACTCGCATGGGGACTGGCCTCTCCTGAGGCCACCAGGGCGGGTCCCTGAGGTCCCCGTCGTAACTCGGGAACACCTGCCGCAACTCGAGAAAATCCAGGAAGTTCTCCCTTCCAGGCGAGATGAGGCCTATTTCCGATGAGGCGTCTGGAGACTAATGACACCTAACCTCTGGAACTTCGAAAGGGTCTTTCACACCCTTGCTGCAACTCAAGAAGTTCACCGCCATACCCGTCTCCACTCGCGAGGAAGCACGATGGTCCCGCCCACATCCAGAGGAACCCCGTTTCCCCCTCGGAGCTCGAGATGAGGGATCCTTTCCCTGCTTTCAACGGGAAAGAATTCCCGGCGATCCCGTCGCATCTCAAGAGGAGGCACTCTCCACAGGAAAGCCGAGAGGAACTCCATGGTCGTACCACCATTCCAAGAGTCCCCCAGATGTCTCAGTCCATTCCAGAGGAACCTCTTTGCCCTGCAGTGGCTCATCTTTCACGCCGAGGATCGACTCACACCACGGTGGCACGTGGGAAAGCCTCGAGGGAAAGCCTCGAGGGAAAACCACAGATCCTTTGATCCACGCCACGGGAAGCGTGACATTGCTGCTACAGCCTGGAAGGAAAGCGCACGTGCATGCCCCCACTCGAGACGAGGCCTGACTCCCCTGGGGAGACTCCAGAAGTACCCAAAGATCCATGTCAGCCCCTGAGAGGAATCCTCCGTTCCGGCCCTGACTCCACACAAGGTTTTTGGCCCCGGTATCGACGGGAGAGGAATCCCGAGAGGCCCCCTAGCAACGCGCATGGGGACTGGCCTCTCCTGAGGCCACCAGGGCGGGTCCCTGAGGTCCCCGTCGTAACTCGGGAACACCTGCCGCAACTCGAGAAAATCCAGGAAGTTCTCCCTTCCAGGCGAGATGAGGCCTATTTCCGATGAGGCGTCTGGAGACTAATGACACCTAACCTCTGGCACTTCGAAAGGGTCTTTCACACCCTTACTGCAACTCAAGAAGTTCACCGCCATACCCGTCTCCAATCGAGAGGAAGCACGATGGTTCCGCCCACATCCAGAGGAGCCCCGTTTCCTCCTCGTAGCTCGAGATGAGGGATCCTTTCCCTGCTTTCAACGGGAAAGAATTCCCGGCGTTTCCGTCGCATCTCAAGAGGAGGCACTCTCAATAGGAAAGGCGAGAGGAGCTCCATGGTCGTACCACCATTCCAAGAGTCCCCCAGATGTCTCAGTCCATTCCAGAGGAACCTCTTTGCCCTGCACTGGCTCATCTTTCACGCCGAGGATCGACTCACACCACGGTGGCACGTGAGACAGCCCTGTGGGAAAGCCTCGAGGGAAAGCCTCGAGGGAAAACCACAGATCCTATGATCCACGCGACAGGAAGCATGACATTGCTGCTACAGCCTGGAAGGAAAGCGCACGTGGATGCCCCCACTCGAGACGAGGCCTGACTCCCCTGGGGAGACTCCAGAAGTACCCAAAGATCCATGTCAGCCCCTGAGAGGAATCCTCAGTTCCGGCCCTGACTCCACACAAGGTTTTTGGCCCCGGTATCGACGGGATAGGAATCCCGAGAGGCCCCCTTGCAACTCGCATGGGGTCTGGCCTCTCCTGAGGCCACCAGGGCGGGTCCCTGAAGTCCCCGTCGTAACTCGAGAACACCTGCCACAACTCGAGAAAATCCAGGAAGTTCTCCCTTCCAGGCGAGATGAGGCCTATTTCCGATGAGGCGTCTGGAGACTAATGACACCTAACCTCCGGAACTTAGAAAGGGTCTTTCACACCCTTGCTGCAACTCAAGAAGTTCACCGCCATACCCGTCTCCACTCGAGAGGAAGCACGATGGTCCCGCCCACATCCAGAGGAACCCCGTTTCCCCCTCGGAGCTCGAGATGAGGGTTCCTTTCCCTGCTTTCAACGGAAAAGAATTCCCGGCGATCCCGTCGCATCTCAAGAGGAGGCACTCTCAACAGGAAAGGCGAGAGGAACTCCATGGTCGTACCACCATTCCAAGAGTCCCCCAGATGTCTCAGTCCATTCCAGAGGAATCTCTTTGCCCTGCAGTGGCTCCTCTTTCACGCCGAGGATCGACTCACACCACGGTGGCACTTGGGACAGCCCTGTGGGAAAGCCTCGAGGGAAAGCCTCGAGGGAAAACCACAGATCCCTTGATCCACGCAACGGGAAGCGTGACATTGCTGCTACAGCCTAGAAGGGAAGCGCACGTGCATGCCCCCACTCGAGACGAGGCCTGACTCCCCTGGGGAAACTCCAGAAGTACCCAAAGATCCATGTCAGCCCCTGAGACGAATGCTCGGTTCCGGCCCTGACTCCACACAAGGTTTTTGGCCCCGGTATCGACGGGAGAGGAATCCCGAGAGGCCCCCTAGCAACTCGCATGGGGACTGGCCTCTCCTGAGGCCACAAGGGCGGGTCCCTGAGGTCCCCGTCGTAACTCGGGATCACCTGCCGCAACTCGAGAAAATCCAGGAAGTTCTCCCTTCCAGGCGAGATGAGGCCTATTTCCGATGAGGCGTCTGGAGACTAATGACACCTAAGCTCTGGAACTTCGAAAGGGTCTTTCACACCCTTGCTGCAACTCAAGAAGTTCACCGCCATACCCGTCTCCACTCGAGAGGAAGCACGATGGTCCCGCCCACATCCAGAGGAGCCACGTTTCCCCCTCGGAGCTCGAGATGAGGGATCCTTTCCCTGCTTTCAACGGGAAAGAATTCCCGGCGTTCCCGTCGCATCTCAAGAGGAGGCACTCTCAACAGGAAAGTTGAGAGGAACTCCATGGTCGTACCACCATTCCAAGAGTCCCCCAGATGTCTCAGTCCATTCCAGAGGAACCTCTTTGCCCTGCACTGGCTCATCTATCACGCCGAGGATCGACTCACACCACGGTGGCACGTGGGACAGCCCTGTGGGAAAGCCTCGAGGGAAAGCCTCGAGGGAAAACCACAGATCCTTTGATCCACGCCACGGAAAGCGTGACATTGCTGCTACAGCCTAGAAGGGAAGCGCACGTGCATGCCCCCACTCGAGACGAGGCCTGACTCCCCTGGGGCGACTCCAGAAGTACCCAAAGATCCATGTCAGCCCCTGAGAGGAATGCTCGGTTCCGGCCCTGACTCCACACAAGGTTTTTGGCCCCTGTATCGACGGGAGAGGAATCCCGAGAGGCCCCCTAGCAAATCGCATGGGGACTGGCCTCTCCTGAGGCCACCAGGGCGGGTCCTTGAGGTCCCCATCTTAACTCGAGATCACCTGCCGCAACTAGAGAAAATCCAGGAAGTTCTCCCTTCCAGGCGAGATGAGGCCTATTTCCGATGAGGCGTCTGGAGACTAATGACACCTAACCTCTGGAACTTCGAAAGGGTCTTTCACACCCTTGCTGCAACTCAAGAAGTTCACCGCCATACCCGTCTCCCCTCGAGAGGAAGCACGATGGTCCCGCCCACATCCAGAGGAGCCCCGTTTCCCCCTCGGAGCTCGAGATGTGGGATCCTTTCCCTGCTTTCAACGGGAAAGAATTCCCGGCGTTCCCGTCGCATCTCAAGAGGAGGCACTCTCAACAGGAAAGGCGAGAGGAACTCCATGGTCGTACCACCATTCCGAGAGTCCCCCAGATGTCTCAGTCCATTCCAGAGGAACCTCTTTGCCCTGCACTGGCTCATCTTTCACGCCAAGGATCGACTCACACCACGGTGGCACGTGGGACAGCCCTGTGGGAAAGCCTCGAGGGAAAGCCTCGAGGGAAAACCACAGATCCTTTGATCCACGCGACGGGAACCGTGACATTGCTGCTACAGCCTGTAAGGAAAGCGCACGTGCATGCCCCCACTCGAGACGAGGCCTGACTCCCCTGGGGAGACTCCAGAAGTACCCAAAGACCCATGTCAGCCCCTGAGAGGAATCCTCGGTTCCGGCCCTGACTCCACACAAGTATTTTGGCCCCGGTATCGACGGGAGAGGAATCCCGAGAGGCCCCCTAGGAACTCGCAAGGGGACTGACCTTTCCTGAGGCCACCAGGGCGGGTCCCTGAGGTCCCCGTCGTAACTCGAGAACACCTGCCGCAACTCGAGAAAATCCAGGAAGTTCTCCCTTCCAGGCGAGATGAGGCCTATTTCCGACGAGGCGTCTGGAGACTAATGACTCGGAACCTCTGGAAGTTCGAAAGGGTCTTTCTCACCCTTGCTGCAACTCAAGTAGTTCACCGCCATACCCGTGTCGACTCGAGAGGAAGAATGATGGTCCCGCCCACATCCAGAGGAGCCCCGTTTCTCCCTCGTAGCTCGAGATGAGGGATCCTTTCCCTGCTTTCAATGGGAAAGAATTCCCGGCGTTCCCGTCGCATCTCAAGAGGAGGCACTCTCAACAGGAAATGCGAGAGGAACTCCATGGTCGTACCACAATTCCAAGAGTCCCCCAGATGTCTCAGTCCATTCCAGAGGAACCTCTTTGCCCTGCACTGGCTCATCTTTCACGCCGAGGATCGACTCACACCACGGTGGCACGTGGGACAGCCCTCTGGGAAAGCCTCGAGGGAAAGCCTCGAGGGAAAACCACAGATCCTTTGATCCACGCGACGGGAACCGTGACATTGCTGCTACAGCCTGTAAGGAAAGCGCACGTGCATGCCCCCACTCGAGACGAGGCCTGATTCCCCTGGGGAGACTCCAGAAGTACCCAAAGATCCATGTCAGCCCCTGAGAGGAATCCTCGGTTCCGGCCCTGACTCCACACAATGTTTTTGGCCCCGGTATCGACGGGAGAGGAATCCCGAGAGGCCCCCTAGCAACTCGCATGGGGACTGGCCTCTCCTGAGGCCACCCGGGCGCGTCCCTGAGGTCCCCGTCGTAACTCGAGAACACCTGCCACAACTCGAGAAAATCCAGGAAGTTCTCCCTTCCAGGCGAGATGAGGCCTATTTCCGATGAGGCGTCTGGAGACTAATGACACCTAACCTCTGGAACTTCGAAAGGGTCTTTCACACCCTTGCTGCAACTCAAGTAGTTCACCGCCATACCCGTGTCGACTCGAGAGGAAGAATGATGGTCCCGCCCACATCCAGAGGAGCCCCGTTTCCCCATCGTAGCTCGAGATGAGGGATCCTTTCCCTGCTTTCAACGGGAAAGAATTCCCGGCGTTCCCATCGCATCTCAAGAGGAGGCACTCTCAACAGGAAAGGCGAGAGGAACTGCATGGTCGTACCACCATTTCAAGAGTCCCCCAGATGTCTCAGTCCATTCCAGAGCAAACTCTTTGCCTTGCACTGGCTCATCTTTCATGCCGAGGATCGAATCACACCACGTTGGCACGTGGGACAGCCCTGTGGGAAAGCCTCAAGGGAAAGCCTGGAGGGAAATCCACAGATCCTTTGATCCACGCGACGGGAAGAGTGTCTTTGCTGCTTCAGCCTGGAAGGAAAGCTCACGTGCATGCCACCACTCGAGACGAGGCCTGACTCCCCTCGGGAGACTCCAGAAAGACCCAAAGATACATGTCAGCCCCTGAGAGTAATCCTCGGTTCCGGCCCTCACTCCACACAAGGTTTTTGGTCCAGGTATCGACGGGAGAGGAATACCGAGAGGCACCCTAGCAACTCGCATGAGGACTGGCCTTTCCTGAGGCCACCATGGCGGGTCCCTGAGGTGCCCGTCGTAACTCGAGAACACCTGCTGCAACTCGAGAAAATCCAGGAAGTTCTCCCTTCCAGGCGAGATGAGACCTATTTCCGATGAGGCGTCTGGACACTAATGACACCTAACCTCTGGAACTTCGAAAGGGTCTTTCACACCCTTGCTGCAACTCAAGAAGTTCAAGGCCATACCCGTCTCCACTCGAGAGGAAGCACGATCGTCCCACCCACAACCAGAGGAGCCCCGTTTCCCCCTCGTAGCTCGAGATGAGGGATCCTTTCCCTGCTTTCAATGGGAAAGAATTCCCGGTGTTCCCGTCGCATCTCAAGAGGAGGCACTCTCAACAGGAAAGGCGAGAGGAACTCTATGGTCGTACCACCATTCCAAGAGTCCCCCAGATGTCTCAGTCCATTCCAGAGCAACCTCTTTGCCCTGCACAGGCTCATCTTTCACGCCGAGGATCGACTCACACCACGGTGGCACGTGGGACAGCCCTGTGGGAAAGCCTAGAGGGAAAACCACAGATCCTTTGATCCACACGACGGGAAGCGTGACATTGCTGCTACAGCCTGGAAGGAAAGCGCACGTGCATGCCCCCACTCGAGACGAGGCCTGACTCCCCTGGGGAGACTCCAGAAGTACCCAAAGATCCATGTCATCCCCTGAGAGGAATCCTCGGTTCCGCCCCTGACTCCACACAAAGTTTTTGGCCCCGGTATCGACGGGAGAGGAATCCCGAGAGGCCCCCTAGCAAATCGCATGGGGACTGGCCTCTCCTGAGGCCACCATGGCGGGTCCCTGAGGTCCCCGTCGTAACTCGGGATCACCTGCCGCAACTCGAGAAAATCCAGGAAGTTCTCCCTTCCAGGCGAGATGAGGCCTATTTCCGATGAGGCGTCTGGAGACTAATGACACCTAAGCTCTGGAACTTCGAAAGGGTCTTTCACACCCTTGCTGCAACTCAAGAAGTTCACCGCCATACCCGTCTCCACTCGAGAGGAAGCACGATGGTCCCGCCCACATCCAGAGGAGCCACGTTTCCCCCTCGGAGCTCGAGATGAGGGATCCTTTCCCTGCTTTCAACGGGAAAGAATTCCCGGCGTTCCCGTCGCATCTCAAGAGGAGGCACTCTCAACAGGAAAGGCGAGAGGAACTCCATGGTCGTACCACCATTCCGAGAGTCCCCCAGATGTCTCAGTCCATTCCAGAGGAACCTCTTTGCCCTGCACTGGCTCATCTTTCACGCCAAGGATCGACTCACACCACGGTGGCACGTGGGACAGCCCTGTGGGAAAGCCTCGAGGGAAAGCCTCGAGGGAAAACCACAGATCCTTTGATCCACGCCAAGGGAAGCGTGACATTGCTGCTACAGCCTGGAAGGAAAGGGCACGTGCATGCCCCCACTCGAGACGAGGCCTGACTCCCCTGGGGCGACTCCAGAAGTACCCAAAGATCCATGTCAGCCCCTGAGAGGAATGCTCGGTTCCGGCCCTGACTCCACACAAGGTTTTTGGCCCCTGTATCGACGGGAGAGGAATCCCGAGAGGCCCCCTAGCAAATCGCATGGGGACTGGCCTCTCCTGAGGCCACCAGGGCGGGTCCTTGAGGTCCCCATCTTAACTCGAGATCACCTGCCGCAACTCGAGAAAATCCAGGAAGTTCTCCCTTCCAGGCGAGATGAGGCCTATTTCCGATGAGGCGTCTGGAGACTAATGACACCTAACCTCTGGAACTTCGAAAGGGTCTTTCACACCCTTGCTGCAACTCAAGAAGTTCACCGCCATACCCGTCTCCCCTCGAGAGGAAGCACGATGGTCCCGCCCACATCCAGAGGAGCCCCGTTTCCCCCTCGGAGCTCGAGATGTGGGATCCTTTCCCTGCTTTCAACGGGAAAGAATTCCCGGCGTTCCCGTCGCATCTCAAGAGGAGGCACTCTCAACAGGAAAGGCGAGAGGAACTCCATGGTCGTACCACCATTCCGAGAGTCCCCCAGATGTCTCAGTCCATTCCAGAGGAACCTCTTTGCCCTGCACTGGCTCATCTTTCACGCCAAGGATCGACTCACACCACGGTGGCACGTGGGACAGCCCTGTGGGAAAGCCTCGAGGGAAAGCCTCGAGGGAAAACCACAGATCCTTTGATCCACGCCAAGGGAAGCGTGACATTGCTGCTACAGCCTGGAAGGAAAGGGCACGTGCATGCCCCCACTCGAGACGAGGCCTGACTCCCCTGGGGAGACTCCAGAAGTACCCAAAGATCCATGTCAACCCCTGAGAGGAATCCTCGGTTCCGGCCCTGACTCCAAAAAATTCTTTTGGCCCCGATATCGACGGGAGAGGAATCCCGAGAGGCCCCCTAGCAACTCGCATGGGGACTGGCCTCTCCTGAGGCCACCAGGGCGGGTCCCTGAGGTCCCCGTCGTAACTCGGGAACACCTGCCGCAACTCGATAAAATCCAGGAAGTTCTCCCTTCCAGGCGAGATGAGGCCTATTTCCGATGAGGCGTCTGGAGACTAATGACACCTAACCTCTGGAACTTCGAAAGGGTCTTTCACACCCTTGCTGCAACTCAAGAAGTTCACCGCCATACCCGTCTCCACTCGCGAGGAAGCACGATGGTCCCGCCCACATCCAGAGGAACCCCGTTTCCCCCTCGGAGCTCGAGATGAGGGATCCTTTCCCTGCTTTCAACGGGAAAGAATTCCCGGCGATCCCGTCGCATCTCAAGAGGAGGCACTCTCCACAGGAAAGCCGAGAGGAACTCCATTGTCGTACCACCATTCCAAGAGTCCCCCAGATGTCTCAGTCCATTCCAGAGGAACCTCTTTGCCCTGCAGTGGCTCATCTTTCACGCCGAGGATCGACTCACACCACGGTGGCACGTGGGAAAGCCTCGAGGGAAAGCCTCGAGGGAAAACCACAGATCCTTTGATCCACGCGACGGGATGCGTGACATTGCTGCTACAGCCTGGAAGGAAAGCGCACGTGCATGCCCCCACTCGAGACGAGGCCTGACTCCCCTGGGGAGACTCCAGAAGTACCCAAAGATCCATGTCAGCCCCTGAGAGGAATCCTCCGTTCCGGCCCTGAATCCACACAAGGTTTTTGGCCCCGGTATCGACGGGAGAGGAATCCCGAGAGGCCCCCTAGCAACGCGCATGGGGACTGGCCTCTCCTGAGGCCACCAGGGCGGGTCCCTGAGGTCCCCGTCGTAACTCGGGAACACCTGCCGCAACTCGAGAAAATCCAGGAAGTTCTCCCTTCCAGGCGAGATGAGGCCTATTTCCGATGAGGCGTCTGGAGACTAATGACACCTAACCTCTGGCACTTCGAAAGGGTCTTTCACACCCTTGCTGCAACTCAAGAAGTTCACCGACATACCCGTCTCCACTCGAGAGGAAGCACGATGGTCCCGCCCACATGCAGAGGAGCCCCGTTTCCCCCTCGGAGCTCGAGATGAGGGATCCTTGACCTGCTTTCAACGGGAAAGAATTCCCGGTGTTCCCGTCGCATCTCAAGAGGAGGCACTCTCAACAGAAAAGGCGAGAGGAACTCCATGGTCGTACCACCATTCCAAGAGTCCCCCAGATGTCTCAGTCCATTCCAGAGGAACCTCTTTGCCCTGCACTGGCTCATCTTTCACGCCGAGGATCGACTCACACCACGGTGGCACGTGGGACAGCCCTGTGGGAAAGCCTCGAGGGAAAGCCTCGAGGGAAAACCACAGATCCTTTGATCCACGCGACGGGAAGCGTGACATTGCTTCTACAGCCTGGAAGGAAAGCCCACGTGCATGCCCCCACTCGAGACGAGGCCTGACTCCCCTGGGGAGACTCCAGAAGTACCCAAAGATCCATGTCAGCCCCTGAGAGGAACCCTCGGTTCCGGCCCTGACTCCGAAAAATTCTTTTGTCCCCGGTATCGACGGGAGAGGTATCCCGAGAGGCCCCCTAGCAACTCGCATGGGGAATGGCCTCTCCTGAGGCCACCAGGGCGGGTCCCTGAGGTCCCCGTCGTAACTCGAGAACACCTGCCGCAACTCGAGAAAATCAAGGAAGTTCTCCCTTCCAGGCGAGATGAGGCCTATTTCCGATGAGGCGTCTGGAGACTAATGACACCTAACCTCTGGAACTTCGAAAGGGTCTTTCACACCCTTGCTGCAACTCAAGAAGTTCACCGCCATACCCGTCTCCACTCGAGAGGAAGCACGATGGTCCCGCCCACATCCAGAGGAGCCCCGTTTGAGCCCTCGTAGCTCGAGATGAGGAATCCTTTCCCTGCTTTCAATGGGAAAGAATTCCCGGCCTTCCCGTCGAATCTCAAGAGGAGGCACTTTCAACAGGAAAGGCGAGAGGAACTCCATGGTCGTACCACCATTCCAAGAGTCCCCCAGATGTCTCAGTCCATTCTAGAGGAACCTCTTTGCCCTGCACTGGCTCATCTTTCACGCCGAGGATCGACTCACACCACGGTGGCACGTGGGACAGCCCTGTGGGAAAGCCTCGAGGGAAAGCCTCGAGGGAAATCCACAGATCCTTTGATCCACGCAACGGGAAGCGTGACATTGCTGCTATAGCCTGGAAGGAAAGCGCACGTGCATGCCCCCACGCGAGACTAGGCCTGACTCCCCTGGGGAGACTCCAGAAGTACCCCAAGATCCATGTCATCCCCTGAGAGGAATCCTCGGTTCCGGCCTTGACTGCACTCAAGGTTTTTGGCCCCGGTATCGACGGGAGAGAAATCCCGAGAGGCCCCCTAGCAACTCGCATGGGGACTGGCCTTTCCTGAGGCCACCAGAGCGGTTCCCTGAGGTCCCCGTCGTAACTCGAGAACACCTGCCGCAACTCGAGAAAATCCAGGAAGTTCTCCCTTTCAGGCGAGATGAGGCCTATTTTCGATGAGGCGTCTGGAGACTAATGACACCTAACCTGTGGAACTTCGAAAGGGTCTTTCACACCCTTGCTGCAACTCAAGAAGTTCACTGCCATACCCGTTTCCACTCGAGAGGAAGCACGATGGTCCCGCCCACATAGAGAGGAGCCCCGTTTCCCCCTCGTAGCTCGAGATGAGGGATCCTTTCCCTGCTTTCAACGGGAAAGAATTTCCGGCGTTCCCGACGCATCTCAAGAGGAGGCACTCTCAACAGGAAAGGCGAGAGGAACTCCATGGTCGTACCACCATTCCAAGAGTCCCCAGATGCCTCAGTCCATTCCAGAGGAACCTCTTTGCCCTGCACTGGCTCTTCTTTCACGCCGAGGATCGACTCACACCACGGTGGCACGTGGGACAGCCCTGTGGGAAAGCCTCGAGGGAAAGCCTCGAGGGAAAACCACAGATCCTTTGATCCACGGGACGGAAAGCGTGACATTGATGCTACAGCCTGGAGGGAAAGCGCACGTGCATGCCCCCACTCGAGACGAGGCCTGACTCCCCTGGGGAGACTCCAGAAGTACCCAAAGATCCATATCAGCACCTGAGAGGAATCCTCGGTTCCGGCCCTGACTCCACACAAGATTTTTGGCCCCGGTATCGACGGGAGAGGAATCCCGAGAGGCCCCCTAGCACCTCGCATGGGGACTGGCCTTTCCTGAGGCCACCAGGGCGGTTCCCTGAGGTCCCCGTCGTAACTCGAGAACACCTGCCGCAACTCGAGAAAATCCAGGAAGTTCTCCCTTTCAGGCGAGATGAGGCCTATTTTCGATGAGGCGTCTGGAGACTAATGACACCTAACCTCTGGAACTTCGAAAGGATTTTTCACACCCTTGCTGCAACTCAAGAAGTTCACCGCCATACCCGTCTCCACTCGAGAGGAAGCACGATGGTCCCGCCCAGATCCAGAGGAGCCCCGTTTCCCCCTCGGAGCTCGAGATGAGGGATCCTTGACCTGCTTTCAACGGGAAAGAATTCCCGGTGTTCCCGTCGCATCTCAAGAGGAGGCACTCTCAACAGGAAAGGCGAGAGGAACTCCATGGTCGTACCACCATTCCAAGAGTCCCCCAGATGTCTCAGTCCATTCCAGAGGAACCTCTTTGCCCTGCACTGGCTCATCTTTCACGCCGAGGATCGACTCACACCACGGTGGCACGTGGGACAGCCCTGTGGGAAAGCCTCAAGCGAAAACCGCAGATCCTTTGATCCACAAGAGGGGAAGCGTGACATTGCTGCTACAGCCTGGAAGGAAAGCGCACGTGGATGCCCCCACTCGAGACGTGGCCTGACTCCCCTGGGGAGCCTCCAGAAGTACCCAAAGAACCATGTCAGCCCCTGAGAGGAATCCTCGGTTCCGGCCCTGACTCCACACAAGTTTTTGGCCCCAGTATTGACGGGAGAGGAATCCCCAGAGGCGCCCTGGCAATTTGCATGGAGACTGGCCTTTCCTGAGGCCACCAGGGCGGGTCCCTGAGGTCCCCGTCGTAACTCGAGAACACCTGCCGCAACTCGAGAAAATCCAGGAAGTTCTCCCTTCCAGGCGAGATGAGGCCTATTTCCGATGAGGCGTCTGGAGACTAATGACACCTAACCTCTGGAACTTCGAAAGGGTCTTTCACACCCTTGCTGCAACTCAAGAAGTTCACCGCCATACCCGTCTCCACTCGCGAGGAAGCACGATGGTCCCGCCCACATCCAGAGGAACCCCGTTTCCCCCTCGGAGCTCGAGATGAGGGATCCTTTCCCTGCTTTCAACGGGAAAGAATTCCCGGCGATCCCGTCGCATCTCAAGAGGAGGCACTCTCCACAGGAAAGCCGAGAGGATCTCCATGGTCGTACCACCATTCCAAGAGTCCCCCAGATGTCTCAGTCCATTCCAGAGGAACCTCTTTGCCCTGCACTGGCTCATCTTTCACGCCGAGGATCGACCCACACCACGGTGGCACGTGGGACAGCCCTGTGGGAAAGCCTCGAGGGAAAGCCTCGAGGGAAAACCACAGATCCTTTGATCCACGCGACGGGAAGCGTGACATTGCTGCTACAGCCTGGAAGGAAAGCGCACGTGCATGCCCCCACTCGAGACGAGGCCTGACTCCCCTGGGGAGACTCCAGAAGTACCCAAAGATCCATGTCAGCCCCTGAGAGGAATCCTCCGTTCCGGCCCTGACTCCACACAAGGTTTTTGGACCCGGTATCGACGGGAGAGGAATCCCGAGAGGCCCCCTAGCAACGCGCATGGGGACTGGCCTCTCCTGAGGCCACCAGGGCGGGTCCCTGAGGTCCCCGTCGTAACTCGAGAACACCTGCCGCAACTCGAGAAAATCCAGGAAGTTCTCCCTTCCAGGCGAGATGAGGCCTATTTCCAATGAGGCGTCTGGAGACTAATGACACCTAACCTCTGGCACTTCGAAAGGGTCTTTCACACCCTTGCTGCAACTCAAGAAGTTCACCGACATACCCGTCTCCACTCGAGAGGAAGCACGATGGTCCCGCCCACATCCAGAGGAGCCCCGTTTCCCCCTCGGAGCTCGAGATGAGGGATCCTTGACCTGCTTTCAACGGGAAAGAATTCCCGGTGTTCCCGTCGCATCTCAAGAGGAGGCACTCTCAACAGAAAAGGCGAGAGGAACTCCATGGTCGTACCACCATTCCAAGAGTCCCCCAGATGTCTCAGTCCATTCCAGAGGAACCTCTTTGCCCTGCACTGGCTCATCTTTCACGCCGAGGATCGACTCACACCACGGTGGCACGTGGGACAGCCCTGTGGGAAAGCCTCGAGGGAAAGCCTCGAGGGAAAACCACAGATCCTTTGATCCACGCGACGGGAAGCGTGACATTGCTGCTACAGCCTGGAAGGAAAGCGCACGTGCATGCCCCCACTCGAGACGAGGCCTGACTCCCCTGGGGAGACTCCAGAAGTACCCAAAGATCCATGTCAGCCCCTGAGAGGAATCCTCGGTTCCGGCCCTGACTCCGAAAAATTCTTTTGGCCCCGGTATCGACGGGAGAGGTATCCCGAGAGGCCCCCTAGCAACTCGCATGGGGAATGTCCTCTCCTGAGGCCACCAGGGCGGGTCCCTGAGGTCCCCGTCGTAACTCGAGAACACCTGCCGCAACTCGAGAAAATCCAGGAAGTTCTCCCTTCCAGGCGAGATGAGGCCTATTTCCGATGAGGCGTCTGGAGACTAATGACACCTAACCTCTGGAACTTCGAAAGGGTCTTTCACACCCTTGCTGCAACTCAAGAAGTTCACCGCCATACCCGTCTCCACTCGAGAGGAAGCACGATGGTCCCGCCCACATCCAGAGGAGCCCCGTTTCCCCCTCGGAGCTCTAGATGAGGGATCTATTCCCTGCTTTCAACGGGAAAGAATTCCCGGTGATCCCGTCGCATCTCAAGAGGAGGCACTCTCAACAGGAAACGCAAGAGGAACTCCATGGTCGTACCATTCCAAGAGTCCCCCAGATTTCTCAGTCCATTCCAGAGCAACCTCTTTGCCCTGCACTGGCTCATCTTTCACGCCGAGGATCGACTCACACCACGGTGGCACGTGGGACAGCCCTGTGGGAAAGCCTCGAGGGAAAACCACAGATCCTTTGATCCACGCGACGGGAAGAGTGACATTGCTGCTACAGACTGTAAGAAAAGCGGACGTGCATGCCCCCACTCGAGAAGAGGCCTGACTCACCTGGGGAGACTCCAGAAGTACCCAAAGACCCATGTCAGCCCCTGAGAGGAATCCTCGTTTCCGGTCCTGACTCCACACAAGGATTTTGGCCCCGGTATCAACGGGAGAGGAATCCCGAGAGGCCCCCTAGGAACTCGCATGGGGACTGGCCTTTCCTGAGGCCACCAGGGCGGGGCCCTGAGGTCCCCATCGTAATTCGAGAACACCTGCCGCAACTCGAGAAAATCCAGGAAGTTCTCCCTTCCAGGCGAGATGAGGCCTATTTTCGATGAGGCGTCTGGAGACTAATGACACCTAACCTGTGGAACTTCGAAAGGGTCTTTCACACCCTTGCTGCAACTCAAGAAGTTCACCGCCATACCCGTCTCCACTCGAGAGGAAGCACGATGGTCCCGCCCACATAGAGAGGAGCCCCGTTTCCCCCTCGTAGCTCGAGATGAGGGATCCTTTCCCTGCTTTCAACGGGAAAGAATTTCCGGCGTTCCCGACGCATCTCAAGAGGAGGCACTCTCAACAGGAAAGGCGAGAGGAACTCCATGGTCGTACCACCATTCCAAGAGTCCCCAGATGCCTCAGTCCATTCCAGAGGAACCTCTTTGCCCTGCACTGGCTCTTCTTTCACGCCGAGGATCGACTCACACCACGGTGGCACGTGGGACAGCCCTGTGGGAAAGCCTCGAGGGAAAGCCTCGAGGGAAAACCACAGATCCTTTGATCCACGGGACGGAAAGCGTGACATTGATGCTACAGCCTGGAGGGAAAGCGCACGTGCATGCCCCCACTCGAGACGAGGCCTGACTCCCCTGGGGAGACTCCAGAAGTACCCAAAGATCCATATCAGCACCTGAGAGGAATCCTCGGTTCCGGCCCTGACTCCACACAAGATTTTTGGCCCCGGTATCGACGGGAGAGGAATCCCGAGAGGCCCCCTAGCAACTCGCATGGGGACTGGCCTTTCCTGAGGCCACCAGGGCGGTTCCCTGAGGTCCCCGTCGTAACTCGAGAACACCTGTCGCAACTCGAGAAAATCCAGGAAGTTCTCCCTTTCAGGCGAGATGAGGCCTATTTTCGATGAGGCGTCTGGAGACTAATGACACCTAACCTCTGGAACTTCGAAAGGATTTTTCACACCCTTGCTGCAACTCAAGAAGTTCACCGCCATACCCGTCTCCACTCGAGAGGAAGCACGATGGTCCCGCCCACATCCAGAGGAGCCCCGTTTCCCCCTCGGAGCTCGAGATGAGGGATCCTTGACCTGCTTTCAACGGGAAAGAATTCCCGGTGTTCCCGTCGCATCTCAAGAGGAGGCACTCTCAACAGGAAAGGCGAGAGGAACTCCATGGTCGTACCACCATTCCAAGAGTCCCCCAGATGTCTCAGTCCATTCCAGAGGAACCTCTTTGCCCTGCACTGGCTCATCTTTCACGCCGAGGATCGACTCACACCACGGTGGCACGTGGGACAGCCCTGTGGGAAAGCCTCGAGGGAAAGCCTCGAGGGAAAACCACAGATCCTTTGATCCACGCCAAGGGAAGCGTGACATTGCTGCTACAGCCTGGAAGGAAAGGGCACGTTCATGCCCCCACTCGAGACGAGGCCTGACTCCCCTGGGGAGACTCCAGAAGTACCCAAAGATCCATGTCAACCCCTGAGAGGAATCCTCGGTTCCGGCCCTGACTCCAAAAAATTCTTTTGGCCCCGATATCGACGGGAGAGGAATCCCGAGAGGCCCCCTAGCAACTCGCATGGGGACTGGCCTCTCCTGAGGCCACCAGGGCGGGTCCCTGAGGTCCCCGTCGTAACTCGGGAACACCTGCCGCAACTCGAGAAAATCCAGGAAGTTCTCCCTTCCAGGCGAGATGAGGCCTATTTCCGATGAGGCGTCTGGAGACTAATGACACCTAACCTCTGGAACTTCGAAAGGGTCTTTCACACCCTTGCTGCAACTCAAGAAGTTCACCGCCATACCCGTCTCCACTCGCGAGGAAGCACGATGGTCCCGCCCACATCCAGAGGAACCCCGTTTCCCCCTCGGAGCTCGAGATGAGGGATCCTTTCCCTGCTTTCAACGGGAAAGAATTCCCGGCGATCCCGTCGCATCTCAAGAGGAGGCACTCTCCACAGGAAAGCCGAGAGGAACTCCATGGTCGTACCACCATTCCAAGAGTCCCCCAGATGTCTCAGTCCATTCCAGAGGAACCTCTTTGCCCTGCAGTGGCTCATCTTTCACGCCGAGGATCGACTCACACCACGGTGGCACGTGGGAAAGCCTCGAGGGAAAGCCTCGAGGGAAAACCACAGATCCTTTGATCCACGCGACGGGAAGCGTGACATTGCTGCTACAGCCTGGAAGGAAAGCGCACGTGCATGCCCCCACTCGAGACGAGGCCTGACTCCCCTGGGGAGACTCCAGAAGTACCCAAAGATCCATGTCAGCCCCTGAGAGGAATCCTCCGTTCCGGCCCTGACTCCACACAAGGTTTTTGGCCCCGGTATCGACGGGAGAGGAATCCCGAGAGGCCCCCTAGCAACGCGCATGGGGACTGGCCTCTCCTGAGGCCACCAGGGCGGGTCCCTGAGGTCCCCGTCGTAACTCGGGAACACCTGCCGCAACTCGAGAAAATCCAGGAAGTTCTCCCTTCCAGGCGAGATGAGGCCTATTTCCGATGAGGCGTCTGGAGACTAATGACACCTAACCTCTGGAACTTCGAAAGGGTCTTTCACACCCTTACTGCAACTCAAGAAGTTCACCACCATACCCGTCTCCAATCGAGAGGAAGCACGATGGTTCCGCCCACATCCAGAGGAGCCCCGTTTCCTCCTCGTAGCTCGAGATGAGGGATCCTTTCCCTGCTTTCAACGGGAAAGAATTCCCGGCGTTTCCGTCGCATCTCAAGAGGAGGCACTCTCAACAGGAAAGGCGAGAGGAGCTCCATGGTCGTACCACCATTCCAAGAGTCCCCCAGATGTCTCAGTCCATTCCAGAGGAACCTCTTTGCCCTGCACTGGCTCATCTTTCACGCCGAGGATCGACTCACACCACGGTGGCACGTGAGACAGCCCTGTGGGAAAGCCTCGAGGGAAAGCCTCGAGGGAAAACCACAGATCCTATGATCCACGCGACAGGAAGCATGACATTGCTGCTACAGCCTGGAAGGAAAGCGCACGTGGATGCCCCCACTCGAGACGAGGCCTGACTCCCCTGGGGAGACTCCAGAAGTACCCAAAGATCCATGTCAGCCCGTGAGAGGAATCCTCGGTTCCGGCCCTGACTCCACACAAGGTTTTTGGCCCCGGTATCGACGGGATAGGAATCCCGAGAGGCCCCCTTGCAACTCGCATGGGGTCTGGCCTCTCCTGAGGCCACCAGGGCGGGTCCCTGAAGTCCCCGTCGTAACTCGAGAACACCTGCCACAACTCGAGAAAATCCAGGAAGTTCTCCCTTCCAGGCGAGATGAGGCCTATTTCCGATGAGGCGTCTGGAGACTAATGACACCTAACCTCCGGAACTTAGAAAGGGTCTTTCACACCCTTGCTGCAACTCAAGAAGTTCACCGCCATACCCGTCTCCACTCGAGAGGAAGCACGATGGTCCCGCCCACATCCAGAGGAACCCCGTTTCCCCCTCGGAGCTCGAGATGAGGGATCCTTTCCCTGCTTTCAACGGAAAAGAATTCCCGGCGATCCCGTCGCATCTCAAGAGGAGGCACTCTCAACAGGAAAGGCGAGAGGAACTCCATGGTCGTACCACCATTCCAAGAGTCCCCCAGATGTCTCAGTCCATTCCAGAGGAATCTCTTTGCCCTGCAGTGGCTCCTCTTTCACGCCGAGGATCGACTCACACCACGGTGGCACTTGGGACAGCCCTGTGGGAAAGCCTCGAGGGAAAGCCTCGAGGGAAAACCACAGATCCCTTGATCCACGCAACGGGAAGCGTGACATTTCTGCTACAGCCTAGAAGGGAAGCGCACGTGCATGCCCCCACTCGAGACGAGGCCTGACTCCCCTGGGGAAACTCCAGAAGTACCCAAAGATCCATGTCAGCCCCTGAGACGAATGCTCGGTTCCGGCCCTGACTCCACACAAGGTTTTTGGCCCCGGTATCGACGGGAGAGGAATCCCGAGAGGCCCCCTAGCAACTCGCATGGGGACTGGCCTCTCCTGAGGCCACCAGGGCGGGTCCCTGAGGTCCCCGTCGTAACTCGGGATCACCTGCCGCAACTCGAGAAAATCCAGGAAGTTCTCCCTTCCAGGCGAGATGAGGCCTATTTCCGATGAGGCGTCTGGAGACTAATGACACCTAAGCTCTGGAACTTCGAAAGGGTCTTTCACACCCTTGCTGCAACTCAAGAAGTTCACCGCCATACCCGTCTCCACTCGAGAGGAAGCACGATGGTCCCGCCCACATCCAGAGGAGCCACGTTTCCCCCTCGGAGCTCGAGATGAGGGATCCTTTCCCTGCTTTCAACGGGAAAGAATTCCCGGCGTTCCCGTCGCATCTCAAGAGGAGGCACTCTCAACAGGAAAGTTGAGAGGAACTCCATGGTCGTACCACCATTCTAAGAGTCCCCCAGATGTCTCAGTCCATTCCAGAGGAACCTCTTTGCCCTGCACTGGCTCATCTATCACGCCGAGGATCGACTCACACCACGGTGGCACGTGGGACAGCCCTGTGGGAAAGCCTCGAGGGAAAGCCACAGATCCTTTGATCCACACGACGGGAAGCGTGACATTGCTGCTACAGCCTGGAAGGAAAGCGCACGTGCATGCCCCCACTCGAGACGAGGCCTGACTCCCCTGGGGAGACTCCAGAAGTACCCAAAGATCCATGTCAGCCCCTGAGAGGAATCCTCCGTTCCGGCCCTGACTCCACACAAGGTTTTTGGCCCCGGTATCGACGGGAGAGGAATCCCGAGAGGCCCCCTAGCAACGCGCATGGGGACTGGCCTCTCCTGAGGCCACCAGGGCGGGTCCCTGAGGTCCCCGTCGTAACTCGGGAACACCTGCCGCAACTCGAGAAAATCCAGGAAGTTCTCCCTTCCAGGCGAGATGAGGCCTATTTCCGATGAGGCGTCTGGAGACTAATGACACCTAACCTCTGGAACTTCGAAAGGGTCTTTCACACCCTTACTGCAACTCAAGAAGTTCACCACCATACCCGTCTCCAATCGAGAGGAAGCACGATGGTTCCGCCCACATCCAGAGGAGCCCCGTTTCCTCCTCGTAGCTCGAGATGAGGGATCCTTTCCCTGCTTTCAACGGGAAAGAATTCCCGGCGTTTCCGTCGCATCTCAAGAGGAGGCACTCTCAACAGGAAAGGCGAGAGGAGCTCCATGGTCGTACCACCATTCCAAGAGTCCCCCAGATGTCTCAGTCCATTCCAGAGGAACCTCTTTGCCCTGCACTGGCTCATCTTTCACGCCGAGGATCGACTCACACCACGGTGGCACGTGAGACAGCCCTGTGGGAAAGCCTCGAGGGAAAGCCTCGAGGGAAAACCACAGATCCTATGATCCACGCGACAGGAAGCATGACATTGCTGCTACAGCCTGGAAGGAAAGCGCACGTGGATGCCCCCACTCGAGACGAGGCCTGACTCCCCTGGGGAGACTCCAGAAGTACCCAAAGATCCATGTCAGCCCGTGAGAGGAATCCTCGGTTCCGGCCCTGACTCCACACAAGGTTTTTGGCCCCGGTATCGACGGGATAGGAATCCCGAGAGGCCCCCTTGCAACTCGCATGGGGTCTGGCCTCTCCTGAGGCCACCAGGGCGGGTCCCTGAAGTCCCCGTCGTAACTCGAGAACACCTGCCACAACTCGAGAAAATCCAGGAAGTTCTCCCTTCCAGGCGAGATGAGGCCTATTTCCGATGAGGCGTCTGGAGACTAATGACACCTAACCTCCGGAACTTAGAAAGGGTCTTTCACACCCTTGCTGCAACTCAAGAAGTTCACCGCCATACCCGTCTCCACTCGAGAGGAAGCACGATGGTCCCGCCCACATCCAGAGGAACCCCGTTTCCCCCTCGGAGCTCGAGATGAGGGATCCTTTCCCTGCTTTCAACGGAAAAGAATTCCCGGCGATCCCGTCGCATCTCAAGAGGAGGCACTCTCAACAGGAAAGGCGAGAGGAACTCCATGGTCGTACCACCATTCCAAGAGTCCCCCAGATGTCTCAGTCCATTCCAGAGGAATCTCTTTGCCCTGCAGTGGCTCCTCTTTCACGCCGAGGATCGACTCACACCACGGTGGCACTTGGGACAGCCCTGTGGGAAAGCCTCGAGGGAAAGCCTCGAGGGAAAACCACAGATCCCTTGATCCACGCAACGGGAAGCGTGACATTTCTGCTACAGCCTAGAAGGGAAGCGCACGTGCATGCCCCCACTCGAGACGAGGCCTGACTCCCCTGGGGAAACTCCAGAAGTACCCAAAGATCCATGTCAGCCCCTGAGACGAATGCTCGGTTCCGGCCCTGACTCCACACAAGGTTTTTGGCCCCGGTATCGACGGGAGAGGAATCCCGAGAGGCCCCCTAGCAACTCGCATGGGGACTGGCCTCTCCTGAGGCCACCAGGGCGGGTCCCTGAGGTCCCCGTCGTAACTCGGGATCACCTGCCGCAACTCGAGAAAATCCAGGAAGTTCTCCCTTCCAGGCGAGATGAGGCCTATTTCCGATGAGGCGTCTGGAGACTAATGACACCTAAGCTCTGGAACTTCGAAAGGGTCTTTCACACCCTTGCTGCAACTCAAGAAGTTCACCGCCATATCCGTCTCCACTCGAGAGGAAGCACGATGGTCCCGCCCACATCCAGAGGAGCCACGTTTCCCCCTCGGAGCTCGAGATGAGGGATCCTTTCCCTGCTTTCAACGGGAAAGAATTCCCGGCGTTCCCGTCGCATCTCAAGAGGAGGCACTCTCAACAGGAAAGTTGAGAGGAACTCCATGGTCGTACCACCATTCTAAGAGTCCCCCAGATGTCTCAGTCCATTCCAGAGGAACCTCTTTGCCCTGCACTGGCTCATCTATCACGCCGAGGATCGACTCACACCACGGTGGCACGTGGGACAGCCCTGTGGGAAAGCCTCGAGGGAAAGCCTCGAGGGAAAACCACAGATCCTTTGATCCACACGACGGGAAGCGTGACATTGCTGCTACAGCCTGGAAGGAAAGCGCACGTGCATGCCCCCACTCGAGACGAGGCCTGACTCCCCTGGGGCGACTCCAGAAGTACCCAAAGATCCATGTCAGCCCCTGAGAGGAATGCTCGGTTCCGGCCCTGACTCCACACAAGGTTTTTGGCCCCTGTATCGACGGGAGAGGAATCCCGAGAGGCCCCCTAGCAAATCGCATGGGGACTGGCCTCTCCTGAGGCCACCAGGGCGGGTCCTTGAGGTCCCCATCTTAACTCGAGATCACCTGCCGCAACTCGATAAAATCCAGGAAGTTCTCCCTTCCAGGCGAGATGAGGCCTATTTCCGATGAGGCGTCTGGAGACTAATGACACCTAACCTCTGGAACTTCGAAAGGGTCTTTCACACCCTTGCTGCAACTCAAGAAGTTCACCGCCATACCCGTCTCCCCTCGAGAGGAAGCACGATGGTCCCGCCCACATCCAGAGGAGCCCCGTTTCCCCCTCGGAGCTCGAGATGTGGGATCCTTTCCCTGCTTTCAACGGGAAAGAATTCCCGGCGTTCCCGTCGCATCTCAAGAGGAGGCACTCTCAACAGGAAAGGCGAGAGGAACTCCATGGTCGTACCACCATTCCGAGAGTCCCCCAGATGTCTCAGTCCATTCCAGAGGAACCTCTTTGCCCTGCACTGGCTCATCTTTCACGCCAAGGATCGACTCACACCACGGTGGCACGTGGGACAGCCCTGTGGGAAAGCCTCGAGGGAAAGCCTCGAGGGAAAACCACAGATCCTTTGATCCACGCCAAGGGAAGCGTGACATTGCTGCGACAGCCTGGAAGGAAAGGGCACGTGCATGCCCCCACTCGAGACGAGGCCTGACTCCCCTGGGGAGACTCCAGAAGTACCCAAAGATCCATGTCAACCCCTGAGAGGAATCCTCGGTTCCGGCCCTGACTCCAAAAAATTCTTTTGGCCCCGATATCGACGGGAGAGGAATCCCGAGAGGCCCCCTAGCAACTCGCATGGGGACTGGCCTCTCCTGAGGCCACCAGGGCGGGTCCCTGAGGTCCCCGTCGTAACTCGGGAACACCTGCCGCAACTCGAGAAAATCCAGGAAGTTCTCCCTTCCAGGCGAGATGAGGCCTATTTCCGATGAGGCGTCTGGAGACTAATGACACCTAACCTCTGGAACTTCGAAAGGGTCTTTCACACCCTTGCTGCAACTCAAGAAGTTCACCGCCATACCCGTCTCCACTCGCGAGGAAGAACGATGGTCCCGCCCACATCCAGAGGAACCCCGTTTCCCCCTCGGAGCTCGAGATGAGGGATCCTTTCCCTGCTTTCAACGGGAAAGAATTCCCGGCGATCCCGTCGCATCTCAAGAGGAGGCACTCTCCACAGGAAAGCCGAGAGGAACTCCATGGTCGTACCACCATTCCAAGAGTCCCCCAGATGTCTCAGTCCATTCCAGAGGAACCTCTTTGCCCTGCAGTGGCTCATCTTTCACGCCGAGGATCGACCCACACCACGGTGGCACGTGGGACAGCCCTGTGGGAAAGCCTCGAGGGAAAGCCTCGAGGGAAAACCACAGATCCTTTGATCCACGCGACGGGAAGCGTGACATTGCTGCTACAGCCTGGAAGGAAAGCGCACGTGCATGCCCCCACTCGAGACGAGGCCTGACTCCCCTGGGGAGACTCCAGAAGTACCCAAAGATCCATGTCAGCCCCTGAGAGGAATCCTCGGTTCCGGCCCTGACTCCGATAAATTCTTTTGGCCCCGGTATCGACGGGAGAGGTATCCCGAGAGGCCCCCTAGCAACTCGCATGGGGAATGGCCTCTCCTGAGGCCACCAGGGCGGGTCCCTGAGGTCCCCGTCGTAACTCGAGAACACCTGCCGCAACTCGAGAAAATCCAGGAAGTTCTCCCTTCCAGGCGAGATGAGGCCTATTTCCGATGAGGCGTCTGGAGACTAATGACACCTAACCTCTGGCACTTCGAAAGGGTCTTTCACACCCTTGCTGCAACTCAAGAAGTTCACCGACATACCCGTCTCCACTCGAGAGGAAGCACGATGGTCCCGCCCACATCCAGAGGAGCCCCGTTTCCCCCTCGGAGCTCGAGATGAGGGATCCTTGACCTGCTTTCAACGGGAAAGAATTCCCGGTGTTCCCGTCGCATCTCAAGAGGAGGCACTCTCAACAGAAAAGGCGAGAGGAACTCCATGGTCGTACCACCATTCCAAGAGTCCCCAGATGCCTCAGTCCATTCCAGAGGAACCTCTTTGCCCTGCACTGGCTCTTCTTTCACGCCGAGGATCGACTCACACCACGGTGGCACGTGGGACAGCCCTGTGTGAAAGCCTCGAGGGAAAGCCTCGAGGGAAAACCACAGATCCTTTGATCCACGGGACGGAAAGCGTGACATTGATGCTACAGCCTGGAGGGAAAGCGCACGTGCATGCCCCCACTCGAGACGAGGCCTGACTCCCCTGGGGAGACTCCAGAAGTACCCAAAGATCCATATCAGCACCTGAGAGGAATCCTCGGTTCCGGCCCTGACTCCACACAAGATTTTTGGCCCCGGTATCGACGGGAGAGGAATCCCGAGAGGCCCCCTAGCACCTCGCATGGGGACTGGCCTTTCCTGAGGCCACCAGGGCGGTTCCCTGAGGTCCCCGTCGTAACTCGAGAACACCTGCCGCAACTCGAGAAAATCCAGGAAGTTCTCCCTTTCAGGCGAGATGAGGCCTATTTTCGATGAGGCGTCTGGAGACTAATGACACCTAACCTCTGGAACTTCGAAAGGATTTTTCACACCCTTGCTGCAACTCAAGAAGTTCACCGCCATACCCGTCTCCACTCGAGAGGAAGCACGATGGTCCCGCCCAGATCCAGAGGAGCCCCGTTTCCCCCTCGGAGCTCGAGATGAGGGATCCTTGACCTGCTTTCAACGGGAAAGAATTCCCGGTGTTCCCGTCGCATCTCAAGAGGAGGCACTCTCAACAGGAAAGGCGAGAGGAACTCCATGGTCGTACCACCATTCCAAGAGTCCCCCAGATGTCTCAGTCCATTCCAGAGGAACCTCTTTGCCCTGCACTGGCTCATCTTTCACGCCGAGGATCGACTCACACCACGGTGGCACGTGGGACAGCCCTGTGGGAAAGCCTCGAGGGAAAGCCTCGAGGGATAACCACAGATCCTTTGATCCACGCGACGGGAAGCGTGACATTGCTGCTACAGCCTGGAAGGAAAGCGCACGTGCATGCCCCCACTCGAGACGAGGCCTGACTCCCCTGGGGAGACTCCAGAAGTACCCAAAGATCCATGTCAGCCCCTGAGAGGAATCCTCCGTTCCGGCCCTGACTCCACACAAGGTTTTTGGCCCCGGTATCGACGGGAGAGGAATCCCGAGAGGCCCCCTAGCAACGCGCATGGGGACTGGCCTCTCCTGAGGCCACCAGGGCGGGTCCCTGAGGTCCCCGTCGTAACTCGGGAACACCTGCCGCAACTCGAGAAAATCCAGGAAGTTCTCCCTTCCAGGCGAGATGAGGCCTATTTCCGATGAGGCGTCTGGAGACTAATGACACCTAACCTCTGGCACTTCGCAAGGGTCTTTCACACCCTTGCTGCAACTCAAGAAGTTCACCGACATACCCGTCTCCACTCGAGAGGAAGCACGATGGTCCCGCCCACATCCAGAGGAGCCCCGTTTCCCCCTCGGAGCTCGAGATGAGGGATCCTTGACCTGCTTTCAACGGGAAAGAATTCCCGGTGTTCCCGTCGCATCTCAAGAGGAGGCACTCTCAACAGAAAAGGCGAGAGGAACTCCATGGTCGTACCACCATTCCAAGAGTCCCCCAGATGTCTCAGTCCATTCCAGAGGAACCTCTTTGCCCTGCACTGGCTCATCTTTCACGCCGAGGATCGACTCACACCACGGTGGCACGTGGGACAGCCCTGTGGGAAAGCCTCGAGGGAAAGCCTCGAGGGAAAACCACAGATCCTTTGATCCATGCGACGGGAAGCGTGACATTGCTGCTACAGCCTGGAAGGAAAGCGCACGTGCATGCCCCCACTCGAGACGAGGCCTGACTCCCCTGGGGAGACTCCAGAAGTACCCAAAGATCCATGTCAGCCCCTGAGAGGAATCCTCGGTTCCGGCCCTGACTCCGAAAAATTCTTTTGGCCCCGGTATCGACGGGAGAGGTATCCCGAGAGGCCCCCTAGCAACTCGCATGGGGAATGTCCTCTCCTGAGGCCACCAGGGCGGGTCCCTGAGGTCCCCGTCGTAACTCCAGAACACCTGCCGCAACTCGAGAAAATCCAGGAAGTTCTCCCTTCCAGGCGAGATGAGGCCTATTTCCAATGAGGCGTCCGGAGACTAATGACACCTAACCTCTGGAACTTCGAAAGGGTCTTTCACACCCTTGCTGCAACTCAAGAAGTTCACCGCCATACCCGTCTCCACTCGAGAGAAAGCACAATGGTCCCGCCCACATACAGAGGAGACCCGTTTCCCCCTCGTAGCTCGAGATGCGGGATCCTTTCCCTGCTTTCAACGGGAAAGAATTCCCGGCGTTCCCGTCGCATCTCAAGAGGAGGCACTCTCAACAGGAAACGCAAGAGGAACTCCATGGTCGTACTACCATTCCAAGAGTCCCCCAGATGTCTCAGTCCATTCCAGAGGAACCTCTTTTCCCTGCACTGGCTCATCTTTGAGGCCAAGGATCGACTCACACCACGGTGGCACGTGGGACAGTCCTGTGGGAAAGCCTCGAGGGAAAGCCTCGAGGGAAAACCACAGATCCTTTAATCCACGTGACGGGAAGAGTGACATTGCTGCTACAGCCTGGAAGGTAAGCGCATGTGCATGCCCCCACTCGAGACGAGGCCTGACTCCCCTGGGGAGACTCCAGAAGTTCCCAAAAATCCACGTCAGACCCTGAGTGGAATCCTCGGTTCCGGCCCTGACTCCACACAAGGTTTTTGGCCCCGGTATCGACGGGAGAGGAATCCCGAGAAGCACCCTAGCAACTCGCATGGGGACTGGCCTCTCCTGAGGCCACCAGGGCGGGTCCCTGAGGTCGCCGTCGTAACTCGAGAACACCTGCCTCAACTCGAGAAAATCCAGGAAGTTCTCCCTTCCAGGCGAGATGAGGCCTATTTCCGATGAGGCGTCTGGAGACTAATGACACCTAACCTCTGGAACTTCGAAAGGGTCTTTCACACCCTTGCTGCAACTCAAGAAGTTCACCGCCATACCTGTCTCCACTCGAGAGGAAGCACGATGGTCCCGCCCACATCCATAGGAGCCCCGTTTCCCCCTAGTAGCTCGAGATGAGGGATCCTTTCCCTGCTTTCAACGGGAAAGAATTCCCGGCGTTCCCGTCGCATCTCAAGAGGAGGCACTCTCAACAGGAAAGGCGAGAGGAACTCCATGGTCGTACCACCATTCCAAGAGTCCCCCAGATGTCTCAGTCCATTCCAGAGGAAACTCTTTGCCCTGCACTGGCTCATCTTTCACGCCGAGGACCGACTCACACCACGGTGGCACGTGGGACAGCCCTGTGGGAAAGCCTCGAGGGAAAGCCTCGAGGGAAAAAAACAGACCCTTTGATCCACGTGACGGGAAGCGTGACATTGCTGCTACAGCCTGGAAGGAAAGCGCACGTGCATGCCCCCACTCGACACGAGGCCTGTCTCCCCTGGCGAGACTCCAGAAGTACCCAAAGATCCATATCAGCCCCTGAAAGGAATCCTCGGTTCCGGCCCTGACTCCACAAAAGGTATTTGGCCCCGGTATCGACGGGAGAGGAATCCCGAGAGGCCCCCTAGCAACTCGCATGGGGACTGGCCTCTCCTGAGGCCACCAGGGCGGGTCCATGAGGTCCCCGTCGTAACTCGGGATAACCTGCCGCAACTCGAGAAAATCCAGGAAGTTCTCCCTTCCAGGCGAGATGAGACCTATTTCCGATGAGGCGTCTGGAGAATAATGACACCTAACCTCTGGAACTTCGAAAGGGTCTTTCACACCCTTGCTGCAACTCAAGAAGTTCACCGTCATACCCGTCTCCACTCGAGAGGAAGCACGATAGTCTCGCGCACATCCAGAGGAGCCCCGTTTCCCCCTCGAAGCTCGAGATGAGGGATCCTTTCTGTGCTTTCAATGGGAAAGAATTCCCGGTGTTCCCGTCGCATCTCAAGAGGAGGCACTCTCAACAGGAAACGCAAGAGGAACTCCATGGTCTTACCATTCCAAGAGTCCCCCAGATGTCTCAGTCCATTCCAGAGCAACCTCTTTGCCCTGCACTGGCTCATCTTTCACGCCGAGGATCGACTCACACCACGGTGGCACGTGGGACAGCCCTGTGGGAAAGCCTCGAGGGAAAACCACAGATCCTTTGATCCACGCGACGGGAAGTGTGACATTGCTGCTACAGCCTGTAAGAAAAGCGGACGTGCATGCCCCCGCTCGAGAAGAGGCCTGACTCACCTGGGGAGACTCCAGAAGTACCCAAAGACCCATGTCAGCCCCGGAGAGGAATCCTCGGTTCCGGCCCTGACTCCACACAAGGATTTTGGCCCCGGTATCAACGGGAGAGGAATCCCGAGAGGCCCCCTAGGAACTCGCATGGGGACTGGCCTTTCCTGAGGCCACCAGGGCGGGGCCCTGAGGTCCCCATCGTAATTCGAGAACACCTGCCGCAACTCGAGAAAATCCAGGAAGTTCTCCCTTCCAGGCGAGATGAGGCCTATTTCCGATGAGGCGTCTGGAGACTAATGACACCTAACCTCTGGAACTTCGAAAGGGTCTTTCACACCCTTGCTGCAACTCAAGAAGTTCACCGCCATACCCGTCTCCACTCGAGAGGAAGCACGATGGTCCCGCCCACATCCAGAGGAGCCCCGTTTGCCCCTCGTAGCTCGAGATGTGGAATCCTTTCCCTGCTTTCAATGGGAAAGAATTCCCGGCCTTCCCGTCGAATCTCAAGAGGAGGCACTCTCAACAGGAAAGGCGAGAGGAACTCCATGGTCGTACCACCATTCCAAGAGTCCCCCAGATGTCTCAGTCCATTCCAGAGGGACCTCTTTGCCCTGCACTGGCTCATCTTTCACGCCGAGGATCGACTCACACCACGGTGGCACGTGGGACAGCCCTGTGGGAAAGCCTCGAGGGAAAGCCTCGAGGGAAAACCACAGATCCTTTGATCCACGGGACGGAAAGCGTGACATTGATGCTACAGCCTGGAGGGAAAGCGCACGTGCATGCCCCCACTCGAGACGAGGCCTGACTCCCCTGGGGAGACTCCAGAAGAACCCAAATATCCATGTCAGCCCCTGAGAGGAATCCTCGGTTCCGGCCCTGACTCCACACAAGATTTTTGGCCCCGATATCGACGGGAGAGGAATCCCGAGAGGCCCCCTAGCAACTCGCATGGGGACTGGCCTTTCCTGAGGGCACCAGGGCGGTTCCCTGAGGTCCCCGTCGTAACTCGAGAACACCTGCCGCAACTCGAGAAAATCCAGGAAGTTCTCCCTTTCAGGCGAGATGAGGCCTATTTTCGATGAGGCGTCTGGAGACTAATGACACCTAACCTCTGGAACTTCGAAAGGGTCGTTCACACCCTTGCTGCAACTCAAGAAGTTCACCGCCATACCCGTCTCCACTCGAGAGGAAGCACGATGGTCCCGCCCACATCCAGAGGAGCCCCGTTTCCCCCTCGGAGCTCGAAATGAGGGATCCTTGACCTGCTTTCAACGGGAAAGAATTCCCGGCGTCCCCGTCCCATCTCAAGAGGAGGCACTCTCCACAGGAAAGGCGAGAGGAACTCCATGGTCGTACCACCATTCCAAGAGTCCCCCAGATGTCTCAGTCCATTCCAGAGGAACCTCTTTGCCCTGCACTGGCTCATCTTTCACGCCGAGGATCGACTCACACCACGGTGGCACGTGGGACAGCCCTGTGGGAAAGCCTCAAGCGAAAACAGCAGATCCTTTGATCCACAAGACGGGAAGCGTGACATTGCTGCTACAGCCTGGAAGGAAAGCGCACGTGGATGCCCCCACTCGAGACGTGGCCTGACTCCCCTGGGGAACCTCCAGAAGTACCCAACGATCCATGTCAGCCCCTGAGAGGAATCCTCGGTTCCGGCCCTGACTCCACACAAGGTTTTTGGCCCCAGTATTGACGGGAGAGGAATCCCCAGAGGCGCCCTGGCAATTTGCATGGAGACTGGCCTTTCCTGAGGCCACCAGGGCGGGTCCCTGAGGTCCCCGTCGTAACTCGAGAACACCTGCCGCAACTCGAGAAAATCCAGGAAGTTCTCCCTTCCAGGCGAGATGAGGCCTATTTCCAATGAGGCGTCCGGAGACTAATGACACCTAACCTCTGGAACTTCGAAAGGGTCTTTCACACCCTTGCTGCAACTCAAGAAGTTCACCGCCATACCCGTCTCCACTCGAGAGAAAGCACAATGGTCCCGCCCACATACAGAGGAGACCCGTTTCCCCCTCGTAGCTCGAGATGCGGGATCCTTTCCCTGCTTTCAACGGGAAAGAATTCCCGGCGTTCCCGTCGCATCTCAAGAGGAGGCACTCTCAACAGGAAACGCAAGAGGAACTCCATGGTCGTACTACCATTCCAAGAGTCCCCCAGATGTCTCAGTCCATTCCAGAGGAACCTCTTTGCCCTGCACTGGCTCATCTTTCAGGCCAAGGATCGACTCACACCACGGTGGCACGTGGGACAGTCCTGTGGGAAAGCCTCGAGGGAAAGCCTCGAGGGAAAACCACAGATCCTTTGATCCACGCGACGGGAAGAGTGACATTGCTGCTACAGCCTGGAAGGAAAGCGCATGTGCATTCCCCCACTCGAGACGAGGCCTGACTCCCCTGGGGAGACTCCAGAAGTTCCCAAAAATCCACGTCAGCCCCTGAGTGGAATCCTCGGTTCCGGCCCTGACTCCACACAAGGTTTTTGGCCCCGGTATCGACGGGAGAGGAATCCCGAGAAGCACCCTAGCAACTCGCATGGGGACTGGCCTCTCCTGAGGCCACCAGGGCGGGTCCCTGAGGTCCCCGTCGTAACTCGGGAACACCTGCCGCAACTCGAGAAATTCCAGGAAGTTCTCCCTTCCGGGCGAGATGAGGCCTATTTCCAATGAGGCGTCTGGAGACTAATGACACCTAACCTCTGGAACTTCGAAAGGGTCTTTCACACCCTTGCTGCAACTCAAGAAGTTCACCGCCATACCTGTCTCCACTCGAGAGGAAGCATGATGGTCCCGCCCAAATCCAGAGGAGCCCCGTTTCCCCCTCGTAGCTCGAGATGAGGGATCCTTTCCCTGCTTTCAACGGGAAAGAATTCCCGGCGTTCCCGTCGCATCTCAAGAGGAGGCACTCTCAACAGGAAAGGCGAGAGGAACTCCATGGTCGTACCACCATTCCAAGAGTCCCCCAGATGTCTCAGTCCATTCCAGAGGAAACTCTTTGCCCTGCACTGGCTCATCTTTCACGCCGAGGATCGACTCACACCACGGTGGCACGTGGGACAGCCCTGTGGGAAAGCCTCGAGGGAAAGCCTCGAGGGAAAAAAACAGACCCTTTGATCCACGCGACGGGAAGCGTGACATTGCTGCTACAGCCTGGAAGGAAAGCGCACGTGCATGCCCCCACACTTGACGAGGCCTGTCTCCCCTGGCGAGACTCCAGAAGTACCCAAAGATCCATATCAGCCCCTGAGAGGAATCCTCGGTTCCGGCCCTGAATCCACACAAGGTTTATGGCCGCGGTATCGACGGGAGAGGAATCCCGAGAGGCCCCCTAGCAACTCGCATGGGGACTGGCCTCTCCTGAGGCCACCAGGGCGGGTCACTGAGGTCCCCGTCGTAACTCGGGATAACCTGCCGCAACTCGAGAAAATCCAGGAAGTTCTCCCTTCCAGGCGAGATGAGGCCTATTTCCGATGAGGCGTCTGGAGAATAATGACACCTAACCTCTGGAACTTCGAAAGGGTCTTTCACACCCTTGCTGCAACTCTAGAAGTTCACCGTCATACCCGTCTCCACTCGAGAGGAAGCACGATAGTCTCGCGCACATCCAGAGGAGCCCCGTTTCCCCCTCGAAGCTCGAGATGAGGGATCCTTTCTGTGCTTTCAATGGGAAAGAATTCCCGGTGTTCCCGTAGCATCTCAAGAGGAGGCACTCTCAACAGGAAACGCAAGAGGAACTCCATGGTCGTTCCATTCCAAGAGTCCCCCAGATTTCTCAGTCCATTCCAGAGCAACCTCTTTGCCCTGCACTGGCTCATCTTTCACGCCGAGGATCGACTCACACCACGGTGGCACGTGGGACAGCCCTGTGGGAAAGCCTCGAGGGAAAACCACAGATCCTTTGATCCACGCGACGGGAAGAGTGACATTGCTGCTACAGCCTGTAAGAAAAGCGGACGTGCATGCCCCCACTCGAGAAGAGGCCTGACTCACCTGGGGAGACTCCAGAAGTACCCAAAGACCCATGTCAGCCCCTGAGAGGAATCCTCGTTTCCGGCCCTGACTCCACACAAGGATTTTGGCCCCGGTATCAACGGGAAAGGAATCCCGAGAGGCCCCCTAGGAACTCGCATGGGGACTGGCCTTTCCTGAGGCCACCAGGGCTGGGCCCTGAGGTCCCCATCGTAACTCGAGAACACCTGCCGCAACTCGAGAAAATCCAGGAAGTTCTCCCTTCCAGGCGAGATGAGGCCTATTTCCGATGAGGCGTCTGGAGACTAATGACACCTAACCTCTGAAACTTCGAAAGGGTCTTTCACACCCTTGCTGCAACTCAAGAAGTTCACCGCCATACCCGTCTCCACTCGAGAGGAAGCACGATGGTCCCGCCCACATCCAGAGGAGCCCCGTTTGCCCCTCGTAGCTCGAGATGAGGAATCCTTTCCCTGCTTTCAATGGGAAAGAATTTCCGGCCTTCCCGTCGAATCTCAAGAGGAGGCACTCTCAACAGGAAAGGCGAGAGGAACTCCATGGTCGTACCACCATTCCAAGAGTCCCCCAGATGTCTCAGTCCATTCCAGAGGGACTTCTTTGCCCTGCACTGGCTCATCTTTCACGCCGAGGATCGAATCACACCATGGTGGCACGTGGGACAGCCCTGTGGGAAAGCCTCGAGGGAAAGCCTCGAGGGAAAACCACAGATCCTTTGATCCTCGGGACGGAAAGCGTGACATTGATGCTACAGCCTGGAGGGAAAGCGCACGTGCATGCCCCCACTCGAGACGAGGCCTGACTCCCCTGGGGAGACTCCAGAAGTACCCAAAGATCCATGTCAGCCCCTGAGAGGAATCCTCGGTTCCGGCCCTGACTCCACACAAGATTTTTGGCCCCGGTATCGACGGGAGAGGAATCCCGAGAGGCCCCCTAGCAACTCGCATGTGACTGGCCTTTCCTGAGGCCACCAGGGCGGTTCCCTGAGGTCCCCGTCGTAACTCGAGAACACCTGCCGCAACTCGAGAAAATCCAGTAAGTTCTCCCTTTCAGGCGAGATGAGGCCTATTTTCGATGAGGCGTCTGGAGACTAATGACACCTAACCTCTGGAACTTCGAAAGGGTCTTTCACACCCTTGCTGCAACTCAAGAAGTTCACCGCCATACCCGTCTCCACTCGAGAGGAAGCACGATGGTCCCGCCCACATCCAGAGGAGCCCCGTTTCCCCCTCGGAGCTCGAGATGAGGGATCCTTGACCTGCTTTCAACGGGAAAGAATTCCCGGCGTCCCCGTCGCATCTCAAGAGGAGGCACTCTCAACAGGAAAGGCGAGAGGAACTCCATGGTCGTACCACCATTCCAAGAGTCCCCCAGATGTCTCAGTCCATTCCAGAGGAACCTATTTGCCCTGCACTGGCTCATCTTTCACGCCGAGGATCGACTCACACCACGGTGGCACGTGGGACAGCCCTGTGGGAAAGCCTAAAGCGAAAACCGCAGATCCTTTGATCCACAAGACGGGAAGCGTGACATTGCTGCTACAGCCTGGAAGGAAAGCGCACGTGCATGCCCCCACTCGAGACGTGGCCTGACTCCCCTGGGGAGCCTCCAGAAGTACCCAAAGATCCATGTCAGCCCCTGAGAGCAATCCTCGGTTCCGGCCCTGACTCCACACAAGGTTTTTGGCCCCAGTATTGACGGGAGAGGAATCCCCAGAGGCGCCCTGGCAATTCGCATGGAGACTGGCCTTTCCTGAGGCCACCAGGGCGGGTCCCTGAGGTCCCCGTCGTAACTCGAGAACACCTGCCGCAACTCGAGAAAATCCAGGAAGTTCTCCCTTCCAGGCGAGATGAGGCCTATTTCCAATGAGGCGTCCGGAGACTAATGACACCTAACCTCTGGAACTTCGAAAGGGTCTTTCACACCCTTGCTGCAACTCAAGAAGTTCACCGCCATACCCGTCTCCACTCGAGAGAAAGCACAATGGTCCCGCCCACATACAGAGGAGACCCGTTTCCCCCTCGTAGCTCGAGATGCGGGATCCTTTCCCTGCTTTCAACGGGAAAGAATTCCCGGCGTTCCCGTCGCATCTCAAGAGGAGGCACTCTCAACAGGAAACGCAAGAGGAACTCCATGGTCGTACTACCATTCCAAGAGTCCCCCAGATGTCTCAGTCCATTCCAGAGGAACCTCTTTTCCCTGCACTGGCTCATTTTTCAGGCCAAGGATCGACTCACACCACGGTGGCACGTGGGACAGTCCTGTGGGAAAGCCTCGAGGGAAAGCCTCGATGGAAAACCACAGATCCTTTGATCCACGCGACGGGAAGAGTGACATTGCTGCTACAGCCTGGAAGGAAAGCGCATGTGCATTCCCCCACTCGAGACGAGGCCTGACTCCCCTGGGGAGACTCCAGAAGTTCCCACAAATCCACGTCAGCCCCTGAGTGGAATCCTCGGTTCCGGCCCTGACTCCACTCAAGGTTGTTGGCCCCGGTATCGACGGGAGAGGAATCCCGAGAAGCACCCTAGCAACTCGCATGGGGACTGGCATTTCCTGAGGCCACCAGGGCGGGTCCCTGAGGTCCCCTTCGTAACTCGAGAACACCTGCCGAAACTCGAGAAAATCCAGGAAGTTCTACCTTCCAGGCGAGATGAGGCCTATTTCCGATGAGGCGTCTGGAGAATAATGACACCTAACCTCTGGAACTTCGAAAGGGTCTTTCACACCCTTGCTGCAACTCAAGAAGTTCACCGCCATACCCGTCTCCACTCGAGAAGAAGCACGATTGTCCCACCCACAACCAGAGGAGACCCGTTTCCCCCTCGGAGCTCGAGATGAGGGATCCTTTCCGTGCTTTCAATGGGAAAGAATTCCCGGTGTTCCCGTCGCATTTCAAGAGGAGGCACTCTCAACAGGAAACGCAAGAGGACTCCATGGTCGTACCACCATTCCAAGAGTCCCCCAGATGTCTAAGTCCATTCCAAAGCAACCTCTTTGCCCTGCACTGGCTCATCTTTCACGCCGAGGATCCACTCACACCACGGTGGCACGTGGGACAGCCCTGGGGGAAAGCCTCGAGGGAAAGCCTCGAGGGAAAACCACAGATCCTTTGATCCACGTGACGGGAAGCGTGACATTGCTACTACAGCCTGGAAGGAAAGCGCACGTGCATGCCCCCACTGGAGACGAGGCCTGTCTCCCCTGGCGAGACTCCAGAAGTACCCAAAGATCCATATCAGCCCCTGAGACGAATCCTCGGTTCCGGCCCTGACTCCACACAAGGTTTTTGGCCCCGGTATCGACGGGAGAGGAATCCCGAGAGGCCCCCTAGCAACTCGCATGGGGACTGGCCTCTCCTGAGGTCACCAGGGCGGGTCCCTGAGGTCCCCGTCGTAACTCGGGAACACCTGCCGCACCTCGAGAAAATCCAGGAAGTTCTCCCTTCCAGGCGAGATGAGGCCTATTTCCGATGAGGCGTCTGGAGACTAATGACACCTAACCTCTGGAACTTCGAAAGGGTCTTTCACAGCCTTGCTGCAACTCAAGAAGTTCACCGCCATACCCGTCTCCACTCGAGAGGAAGCACGATGGTCGCGCCCACATCCAGAGGAGCCCCGTTTCCTTCTCGTAGCTCGAGATGAGGAATCCTTTCCCTGCTTTCAACGGGAAAGAATTCACGGCGTTCCCGTCGCATCTCAAGAGGAGGCACTCTCAACAGGAAAGGCGAGAGGAACTCCATGGTCGTACCACCATTCCAAGAGTCCCCCAGATGTCTCAGTCCATTCCAGAGGAACCTCGTTGCCCTGCACTGGCTCATCTTTCACGCCGAGGATCGACTCACACCACGGTGGCACGTGTGACAGCTCTGTGGGAAAGCCTCGAGGGAAAGCCTCGAGGGAAAACCACAGATCCTTTGATCCACGCGACGGGAAGAGTGACATTGCTGCTACAGCCTGGAAGGAAAGCGCACGTGCGTGGCCCGACTCGAGACGAGGCCTGACTCCCCTGGGGAGACTCCAGAAGTACCCAAAGATCATGTCAGCCACTGAGAGGAATCCTCGGTTCCGGCCCTGACTCCAAAAAATTCTTTTGGCCCCGGTATCGACGGGAGAGGAATCCCGAGAGGCCCCCTAGCAACTCGCATGGGGACTGGCCTCTCCTGAGGCCACCAGGGCGGGTCCCTGAGGTCCCCGTCGTAACTCGAGAACACCTGCCGCAACTCGAGAAAATCCAGGAAGTTCTCCCTTCCAGGCGAGATGAGGCCTATTTCCGATGAGGCGTCTGGAGACTAATGACACCTAACCTCTGGAACTTCGAAAGGGTCTTTCACACCCTTGCTGCAACTCAAGAAGTTCACTGCCATACCCGTCTCCACTCCAGTGTAAGCACGATGGTCCCGCCTACAAAGAGAGGAGCCCCGTTTCCCCTCGTAGCTCGAGATGAGGGATCATTTCCCTGCTTTCCACAGGAAAGAATTCCCGGCGTTCCCGTCGCATCTCAAGAAGAGGCACTCTCAACAGGAACGGCTAGAGGAACTCCATGGTCGTACCACCATTCCAAGAGTACCCCAGATGTCTCAGTCCATTCCAGAGGAAACTTTTTGCCCTTTACTGGCTCATTTTTCACGCCGAGGATCGACTCACACCACGGTGGCACGTGGGACAGCCGTGTGGGAAAGCCTGGAGGGAGGTCCTCGATTGAAAACCACAGATCCTTTGATCCACACGACGGGAAGCGTGACATTGCTGCTACAGCCTGGAAGGAAAGCGCACGTGCATGCCCCCACTCGAGACGAGGCCTGACTCCCCTGGGGAGACTCCAGAAGTTCGCACAAATCCACGTCAGCCCCTGAGTGGAATCCTCGGTTCCGGCCCTGACTCCACACAAGGTTTTTGGCCCCGGTATCGACGGGAGAGGAATCCCGAGAAGCACCCTAGCAACTCGCATGGGGACTGGCCTTTCCTGAGGCCACCAGGGCGGGTCCCTGAGGTCCCCTTCTTAACTCGAGAACACCTGCCGCAACTCGAGAAAATCCAGGAAGTTCTCCCTTCCAGGCGAGATGAGGCCTATTTCCGATGAGGCGTCTAGAGAATAATGACACCTAACCTCTGGAACTTCGAAAGGGTCTTTCACACCCTTGCTGCAACTCAAGAAGTTCACCGCCATACCCGTCTCCACTCGAGAAGAAGCACGATCGTCCCACCCACAACCAGAGGAGCCCCGTTTCCCCCTCGTAGCTCGAGATGAGGGATCCTTTCCGTGCTTTCAATGGGAAAGAATTCCCGGTGTTCCCGTCGCATTGCAAGAGGAGGCACTCTCAACAGGAAAGGCAAGAGGAACTCCATGGTCGTACCACCATTCCAAGAGTCCCCCAGATGTCTCAGTCCATTCCAGAGCAACCTCTTTGCCCTGCACTGGCTCATCTTTCACGCCGAGGATCCACTCACACCACGGTGGCACGTGGGACAGCCCTGGGGGAAAGCCTCGAGGGAAAGCCTCGAGGGAAAACCACAGATCCTTTGATCCACGCGACGGGAAGCGTGACATTGCTGCTACAGCCTGGAAGGAATGCGCACGTGCATGCCCCCACTCGAGACGAGGCCTGACGCCCCTGGGGAGACTCCAGAAGTACCCAAAGATCCTTATCAGCCCCTGAGAGGAATCCTCGGTTCCGGCCCTGACTCCACACAACGGTTTTGGCCCCGGTATCGTCGGGAGAGGAATACAGAGAGGCCCCCTAGCAACTCGCATTGGGACTGACCTTTCCTGAGGCCACCAGGGCGGGTCCCTGAGGTCCCCGTCGTAATTCGGGAACACCTGCCGCACCTCGAGAAAATCCAGGAAGTTCTCCCTTCCAGGCGAGATGAGGCCTATTTCCGATGAGGCGTCTGGAGACTAATGACACCTAACCTCTGGAACTTCGAAAGGGTCTTTCACACCCTTGCTGCAACTCAAGAAGTTCACCGCCATACCCGTCTCCACTCGAGAGGAAGCACGATGGTCGCGCCCACATCCAGAGGAGCCCCGTTTCCTTCTCGTAGCTCGAGATGAGGAATCCTTACCCTGCTTTCAACGGGAAAGAATTCCCGGCGTTCCCGTCGCATCTCAAGAGGAGGCACTCTCAACAGGAAAGGCGAGAGGAACTCCATGGTCGTACCACGATGCCAAGAGTCCCCCAGATGTCTCAGTCCATTCCAGAGGAACCTCTTTGCCCTGCACTGGCTCATCTTTCACGCCGAGGATCGACTCACATCACGGTGGCACTTGGGACAGCCATGTGGGAAAGCCTCGAGGAAAAGCCTCGAGGGAAAACCACAGATCCTTTGATCCACGCGACGGGAAGCGTGACATTGCTGCTACAGCCTGGAAGGAAAGCGCACGTGCATGCCCCCACACGAGACGAAGCCTGACTCCCCTGGGGAGACTCCAGAAGTACCCAAAGATCCATGTCAGCCCCTGAGAGGAATCCTCGGTTCCGGCCATGACTCCACACAGGGTTTTTGGCCCCAGTATCGACGGGAGAGGAATCCCGAGAGGCCCCCTAGCAACTCGCATGGGGACTGGCCTCTCCTGAGGCCACCAGGGCGGGTCCCTGAGGTCCCCGTCGTAACTCGAGAACACCTGCCGCAACTCGAGAAAATCCAGGAAGTTCTCCCTTCCAGGCGAGATGAGGCCTATTTCAGATGAGGCGTCTGGAGACTAATGACACCTAACCTCTGGAACTTCGAAAGGGTCTTTCACACCCTTGCTGCAACTCAAGAAGTTCACTGCCATACCCGTCTCCACTCCAGTGTAAGCACGATGGTCCCGCCTACAAAGAGAGGAGCCCCGTTTCCCCCTCGTAGCTCCAGATGAGGGATCATTTCCCTGCTTTCCACAGGAAAGAATTCCCGGCGTTCCCGTCGCATCTCAAGTAGAGGCACTCACAACAGGAACGGCTAGAGGAGCTCCATGGTCGTACCACCATTCCAAGAGTCCCCCAGATGTCTCAGTCCATTCCAGAGGAACCTTTTTGCCCTGTACTGGCTCATCTTTCACGCCGAGGATCGACTCACACCACGGTGGCACGTGGGACAGCCGTGTGGGAAAGCCTGGAGGGAGGGCCTCGAGGGAAAACCACAGATCCTTTGATCCACACGACGGGAAGCGTGACATTGCTGCTACAGCCTGGAAGGAAAGCGCACGTGCATGCCCCCACTCGAGACGAGGCCTGACTCCCCTGGGGAGACTCCAGAAGTACCCAAAGATCCATGTCAGCCCCTGAGAGGAATCCTCGGTTCCGGCCCTGACTCCACACAAGGTTTTTGGCCCCGGTTTCGACGGGAGAGGAATACCGAGAGGCCCCCTAGCAATTCGCATGGGGACTGGCGTCTCCTGAGGCCACCAGGGCGGGTCCCTGAGGTCCCCGTCGTAACGCGAGAACAGCTGCCGCAACTCGAGAAAATTTAGGAAGTTCTCCCTTCCACGCGAATTGAGGCCTATTTCCGATGAGGCTTCTGGAGACTAATGACAACTAAACTCTGGAACTTCAAAGGGTCTATCACACCCTTGCTACAACTCAAGAAGTTCACCGCCATTCCCGTCTCCACTCGAGAGGAAGCACGATCGTCCCGCCCTCATCCAGAGGAGCCCCGTTTCCCCCTCGTAGCTCGAGATGAGGGATCCTTTCCCTGCTTTCAACGGGAAAGAATTCCCGGCATTCCCGTCGCACCTCAAGGGGAGGCACTCTCAACAGGAAAGGCGAGAGGATCTCCATGGTCGTACCACCATTCCAAGAGTCCCCCAGATGTCTCAGTCCATTCCAGAGGAACCTGTTTGCCCTGCACTGGCTCATCTTTCACGCCGAGGAACGACTCACACCACGGTGGCACTAGGGACAGCCCTGTGGGAAAGCCTCGAGGGAGAACCACAGGTCCTTTGATCCACGCGACGGGAAGAGTGACATTGCTGCTACAGCGTTGAAGGAAAGCGCACGTGCATGACCCCACTCGAGACGAGGCCTGACTCCCCTGGGGAGACTCCAGAAGTACCCAAAGATCCATGTCAGCCCCTGAGAGGAATCCTCGGTTCCGGCCCTGACTCCAAAAAATTCTTTTGGCCCCGGTATCGACGGGCGAGGAATCCCGAGAGGCCCCCTAGCAACTCGCATGGGGACTGGCCTCTCCTGAGGCCACCAGGGCGGGTCCCTGAGGTCCCCGTCGTAACTCGAGAACACCTGCCGCAACTCGAGAAAATCCAGGAAGTTCTCCCTTCCAGGCGAGATGAGGCCTATTTCCGATGAGGCGTCTGGAGACTAATGACACCTAACCTCTGGAACTTCGAAAGGGTCTTTCACACCCTTGCTGCAACTCAAGAATTTCACCGCCATACCCGTCTCCACTCGAGAGGAAGCACGATGGTCGCGCCCACATCCAGAGGAGCCCCGTTTCCCCCTCGTAGCTCGAGATGAGGGATCCTTTCCCTGCTTTCAACGGGAAAGAATTCCCGGCGTTCCCGTCGCATCTCAAGAGGAGGCACTCTCAACAGGAAAGGCGAGAGGAACTCCATGGTCGTACCACCATTCCAAGAGTCCCCCAGATGTCTCAGTCCATTCCAGAGGAACCTCTTTGCCCTGCACTGGCTCATCTTTCACGCCGAGAATCGACTCACACCATGGTGGCACGTGGGACAGCCCTGTGGGAAAGCCTCGAGGGAAAGCCTCGAGGGAAAACCACAGATCCTTTGATCCACGTGACGGGAAGCGTGACATTGCTGCTACAGCCTGGAAGGAAAGTGCACGTGCATGCCCCCACACGAGACGAGGCCTATCTCCCCTGGCGAGACTCCAGAAGTACCCAAAGATCCATATCAGCCCCTGAGAGGAATCCTCGGTTCCGGCCCTGATTCCACACAAGGTTTTTGGCCCCGGTATCGACGGGAGAGGAATCCCGAGAGGCCCCCTAGCAACTCGCATGGGGACTGGCCTCTCCTGAAGCCACCAGGGCGGGTCCCTGAGGTCCCGGTCGTAACTCGAGAACACCTGTCGCAACTCGAGAAAATCCAGGAAGTTCTCCCTTCCAGGAGAGATGAGGCCTATTTTCGATGAGGCGTCAGGAGACTAATGACACCTAACCTCTGGAACTTCGAAAGGGTCTTTCACACCCTTGCTGCAACTCAAGAAGTTCATCGCCATACCCGTCTCCACTCGAGAGGAAGCACGATGGTCCCGCCCACATCCAGAGGAGCCCCGTTTCCCCCTCGTAGCTCGAGATGAGGGATCCTTTCCCTGCTTTCAACGGGAAAGAATTCCCGGCGTTCCCGTCGCATCTCAAGAGGAGGCACTCTCAACAGGAAAGGCGAGAGGAACTCCATGGTCGTACCACCATTCCAAGAGTCCCCCAGATGTCTCAGTCCATTCCAGAGGAACCTCTTTGCCCTGCACTGGCTCATCTTTCACGCCGAGGATCGACTCACACCACGGAGGCACGTGGGACAGCCCTGTGGGAAAGCCTCGAGGGAAAACCTCGAGGGAAAACCACAGATCCTTTGATCCACGCGACGGGAAGCGTGACATTGATGCTACAGCCTGGAAGGAAAGCGCACGTGCATGCCCCGACTCGTGACGAGGCCTGACTCCCCTGGGGAGACTCCAGAAGTACCCAAAGATCATGTCAGCCCCTGAGAGGAATCCTCGGTTCCGGCCCTGACTCCAAAAAATTCTTTTGGCCCCGGTATCGACGGGAGAGGAATCCCGAGAGGCCCCCTAGCAACTCGCATGGGGACTGGCCTCTCCTGAGGCCACCAGGGCGGGTCCCTGAGGTCCCCGTCGTAACTCGAGAACACCTGCCGCAACTCGAGAAAATCCAGGAAGTTCTCCCTTCCAGGCGAGATGAGGCCTATTTCCGATGAGGCGTCTGGAGACTAATGACACCTAACCTCTGGAACTTCGAAAGGGTCTTTCACACCCTTGCTGCAACTCAAGAAGTTCATCGCCATACCCGTCTCCACTCGAGAGGAAGCCCGATGGTCCCGCCCACATCCAGAGGAGCCCCGTTTCCCCCTCGTAGCTCGAGATGAGGGATCCTTTCCCTGCTTTCAACGGGAAAGAATTCCCGGCGTTCCCGTCGGATCTCAAGAGGAGGCACTCTCAACAGGAAAGGCGAGCGGAACTCCATGGTCGTACCACCATTCCAAGAGTCCCCCAGATGTCTCAGTCCATTCCAGAGGAACCTCTTTGCCCTGCACTGGCTCATCTTTCACGCCGAGGATCGACTCACACCACGGTGGCACGTGGGACAGCCCTGTGGGAAAGCCTCGAGGGAAAGCTTCGAGGGAAAACCACAGATCCTTTGATCCAAGCGACGGGAAGCGTGACATTGCTGCTACAGCCTGGAAGGAAAGTGTACGTGCATGCCCCCACTCGAGACGAGGCCTGACTCCCCTGGGGAGACTCCAGAAGTACCCAAAGATCCATGTCAGCCCCTGAGAGGAATCCTCGGTTCCGGCCCTGACTCCACACAAGGTTTTTGGCCCCGGTATCGACGGGAGAGGAATCCCGAGAGGCCCCCTAGCAACTCGCATGGGGACTGGCCTCTCCTGAGGCCATCAGGGCGGGTCCCTGAGGTCCCCGTCTAACTCGAGAACACCTGCCGCAACTCGAGAAAATCCAGGAAGTTCTCCCTTCCAGGCGAGATGAGGCCTATTTCCGATGAGGCGTCTGGAGACTAATGACACCTAACCTCTGGAACTTCGAAAGGGTCTTTCACACCCTTGCTGCAACTCAAGAAGTTCACCGCCATACCCGTCTCCACTCGAGAGGAAGCACGAAGGTCCCGCCCACATCCAGAGGAGCCCCGTTTCCCCCTCGGAGCTCGAGATGAGGGATCCTTTCCCTGCTTTCAACGGGAAAGAATTCCCGGCATTCCCGTCGCATATCAAGAGGAGGCACTCTCAACAGGAAAGGCGAGAGGAACTCCATGGTCGTACCACCATTCCAAGAGTCCCCCAGATGTCTCAGTCCATTCCAGAGGAACCTCTTTGCCCTGCACTGGCTCATCTTTCACGCCGAGGATCGACTCACACCACGGTGGCACGTGGGACAGCCCTGTGGGAAAGTCTCAAGCGAAAACAGCAGATCCTTTGATCCACAAGACGGGAAGCGTGACATTGCTGCTACAGCCTGGAAGGAAAGCGCACGTGGATGCCCCCACTCGAGACGTGGCCTGACTCCCCTGGGGAACCTCCAGAAGTACCCAACGATCCATGTCAGCCCCTGAGAGGAATCCTCGGTTCCGGCCCTGACTCCACACAAGGTTTTTGGCCCCAGTATTGACGGGAGAGGAATCCCCAGAGGCGCCCTGGCAATTTGCATGGAGACTGGCCTTTCCTGAGGCCACCAGGGCGGGTCCCTGAGGTCCCCGTCGTAACTCGAGAACACCTGCCGCAACTCGAGAAAATCCAGGAAGTTCTCCCTTCCAGGCGAGATGAGGCCTATTTCCAATGAGGCGTCCGGAGACTAATGACACCTAACCTCTGGAACTTCGAAAGGGTCTTTCACACCCTTGCTGCAACTCAAGAAGTTCACCGCCATACCCGTCTCCACTCGAGAGAAAGCACAATGGTCCCGCCCACATACAGAGGAGACCCGTTTCCCCCTCGTAGCTCGAGATGCGGGATCCTTTCCCTGCTTTCAACGGGAAAGAATTCCCGGCGTTCCCGTCGCATCTCAAGAGGAGGCACTCTCAACAGGAAACGCAAGAGGAACTCCATGGTCGTACTACCATTCCAAGAGTCCCCCAGATGTCTCAGTCCATTCCAGAGGAACCTCTTTGCCCTGCACTGGCTCATCTTTCAGGCCAAGGATCGACTCACACCACGGTGGCACGTGGGACAGTCCTGTGGGAAAGCCTCGAGGGAAAGCCTCGAGGGAAAACCACAGATCCTTTGATCCACGCGACGGGAAGAGTGACATTGCTGCTACAGCCTGGAAGGAAAGCGCATGTGCATTCCCCCACTCGAGACGAGGCCTGACTCCCCTGGGGAGACTCCAGAAGTTCCCAAAAATCCACGTCAGCCCCTGAGTGGAATCCTCGGTTCCGGCCCTGACTCCCCACAAGGTTTTTGGCCCCGGTATCGACGGGAGAGGAATCCCGAGAAGCACCCTAGCAACTCGCATGGGGACTGGCCTCTCCTGAGGCCACCAGGGCGGGTCCCTGAGGTCCCCGTCGTAACTCGGGAACACCTGCCGCAACTCGAGAAATTCCAGGAAGTTCTCCCTTCCGGGCGAGATGAGGCCTATTTCCAATGAGGCGTCTGGAGACTAATGACACCTAACCTCTGGAACTTCGAAAGGGTCTTTCACACCCTTGCTGCAACTCAAGAAGTTCACCGCCATACCTGTCTCCACTCGAGAGGAAGCATGATGGTCCCGCCCAAATCCAGAGGAGCCCCGTTTCCCCCTCGTAGCTCGAGATGAGGGATCCTTTCCCTGCTTTCAACGGGAAAGAATTCCCGGCGTTCCCGTCGCATCTCAAGAGGAGGCACTCTCAACAGGAAAGGCGAGAGGAACTCCATGGTCGTACCACCATTCCAAGAGTCCCCCAGATGTCTCAGTCCATTCCAGAGGAAACTCTTTGCCCTGCACTGGCTCATCTTTCACGCCGAGGATCGACTCACACCACGGTGGCACGTGGGACAGCCCTGTGGGAAAGCCTCGAGGGAAAGCCTCGAGGGAAAAAAACAGACCCTTTGATCCACGCGACGGGAAGCGTGACATTGCTGCTACAGCCTGGAAGGAAAGCGCACGTGCATGCCCCCACACGTGACGAGGCCTGTCTCCCCTGGCGAGACTCCAGAAGTACCCAAAGATCCATATCAGCCCCTGAGAGGAATCCTCGGTTCCGGCCCTGAATCCACACAAGGTTTATGGCCGCGGTATCGACGGGAGAGGAATCCCGAGAGGCCCCCTAGCAACTCGCATGGGGACTGGCCTCTCCTGAGGCCACCAGGGCGGGTCACTGAGGTCCCCGTCGTAACTCGGGATAACCTGCCGCAACTCGAGAAAATCCAGGAAGTTCTCCCTTCCAGGCGAGATGAGGCCTGTTTCCGATGAGGCGTCTGGAGAATAATGACACCTAACCTCTGGAACTTCGAAAGGGTCTTTCACACCCTTGCTGCAACTCTAGAAGTTCACCGTCATACCCGTCTCCACTCGAGAGGAAGCACGATAGTCTCGCGCACATCCAGAGGAGCCCCGTTTCCCCCTCGAAGCTCGAGATGAGGGATCCTTTCTGTGCTTTCAATGGGAAAGAATTCCCGGTGTTCCCGTAGCATCTCAAGAGGGGGCACTCTCAACAGGAAACGCAAGAGGAACTCCATGGTCGTTCCATTCCAAGAGTCCCCCAGATTTCTCAGTCCATTCCAGAGCAACCTCTTTGCCCTGCACTGGCTCATCTTTCACGCCGAGGATCGACTCACACCACGGTGGCACGTGGGACAGCCCTGTGGGAAAGCCTCGAGGGAAAACCACAGATCCTTTGATCCACGCGACGGGAAGAGTGACATTGCTGCTACAGCCTGTAAGAAAAGCGGACGTGCATGCCCCCACTCGAGAAGAGGCCTGACTCACCTGGGGAGACTCCAGAAGTACCCAAAGACCCATGTCAGCCCCTGAGAGGAATCCTCGTTTCCGGCCCTGACTCCACACAAGGATTTTGGCCCCGGTATCAACGGGAAAGGAATCCCGAGATGCCCCCTAGGAACTCGCATGGGGACTGGCCTTTCCTGAGGCCACCAGGGCTGGGCCCTGAGGTCCCCATCGTAACTCGAGAACACCTGCCGCAACTCGAGAAAATCCAGGAAGTTCTCCCTTCCAGGCGAGATGAGGCCTATTTCCGATGAGGCGTCTGGAGACTAATGACACCTAACCTCTGAAACTTCGAAAGGGTCTTTCACACCCTTGCTGCAACTCAAGAAGTTCACCGCCATACCCGTCTCCACTCGAGAGGAAGCACGATGGTCCCGCCCACATCCAGAGGAGCCCCGTTTGCCCCTCGTAGCTCGAGATGAGGAATCCTTTCCCTGCTTTCAATGGGAAAGAATTTCCGGCCTTCCCGTCGAATCTCAAGAGGAGGCACTCTCAACAGGAAAGGCGAGAGGAACTCCATGGTCGTACCACCATTCCAAGAGTCCCCCAGATGTCTCAGTCCATTCCAGAGGGACCTCTTTGCCCTGCACTGGCTCATCTTTCACGCCGAGGATCGAATCACACCATGGTGGCACGTGGGACAGCCCTGTGGGAAAGCCTCGAGGGAAAGCCTCGAGGGAAAACCACAGATCCTTTGATCCTCGGGACGGAAAGCGTGACATTGATGCTACAGCCTGGAGGGAAAGCGCACGTGCATGCCCCCACTCGAGACGAGGCCTGACTCCCCTGGGGAGACTCCAGAAGTACCCAAAGATCCATGTCAGCCCCTGAGAGGAATCCTCGGTTCCGGCCCTGACTCCACACAAGATTTTTGGCCCCGGTATCGACGGGAGAGGAATCCCGAGAGGCCCCCTAGCAACTCGCATGTGACTGGCCTTTCCTGAGGCCACCAGGGCGGTTCCCTGAGGTCCCCGTCGTAACTCGAGAACACCTGCCGCAACTCGAGAAAATCCAGTAAGTTCTCCCTTTCAGGCGAGATGAGGCCTATTTTCGATGAGGCGTCTGGAGACTAATGACACCTAACCTCTGGAACTTCGAAAGGGTCTTTCACACCCTTGCTGCAACTCAAGAAGTTCACCGCCATACCCGTCTCCACTCGAGAGGAAGCACGATGGTCCCGCCCACATCCAGAGGAGCCCCGTTTCCCCCTCGGAGCTCGAGATGAGGGATCCTTGACCTGCTTTCAACGGGAAAGAATTCCCGGCGTCCCCGTCGCATCTCAAGAGGAGGCACTCTCAACAGGAAAGGCGAGAGGAACTCCATGGTCGTACCACCATTCCAAGAGTCCCCCAGATGTCTCAGTCCATTCCAGAGGAACCTATTTGCCCTGCACTGGCTCATCTTTCACGCCGAGGATCGACTCACACCACGGTGGCACGTGGGACAGCCCTGTGGGAAAGCCTAAAGCGAAAACCGCAGATCCTTTGATCCACAAGACGGGAAGCGTGACATTGCTGCTACAGCCTGGAAGGAAAGCGCACGTGCATGCCCCCACTCGAGACGTGGCCTGACTCCCCTGGGGAGCCTCCAGAAGTACCCAAAGATCCATGTCAGCCCCTGAGAGCAATCCTCGGTTCCGGCCCTGACTCCACACAAGGTTTTTGGCCCCAGTATTGACGGGAGAGGAATCCCCAGAGGCGCCCTGGCAATTCGCATGGAGACTGGCCTTTCCTGAGGCCACCAGGGCGGGTCCCTGAGGTCCCCGTCGTAACTCGAGAACACCTGCCGCAACTCGAGAAAATCCAGGAAGTTCTCCCTTCCAGGCGAGATGAGGCCTATTTCCAATGAGGCGTCCGGAGACTAATGACACCTAACCTCTGGAACTTCGAAAGGGTCTTTCACACCCTTGCTGCAACTCAAGAAGTTCACCGCCATACCCGTCTCCACTCGAGAGAAAGCACAATGGTCCCGCCCACATACAGAGGAGACCCGTTTCCCCCTCGTAGCTCGAGATGCGGGATCCTTTCCCTGCTTTCAACGGGAAAGAATTCCCGGCGTTCCCGTCGCATCTCAAGAGGAGGCACTCTCAACAGGAAACGCAAGAGGAACTCCATGGTCGTACTACCATTCCAAGAGTCCCCCAGATGTCTCAGTCCATTCCAGAGGAACCTCTTTTCCCTGCACTGGCTCATTTTTCAGGCCAAGGATCGACTCACACCACGGTGGCACGTGGGACAGTCCTGTGGGAAAGCCTCGAGGGAAAGCCTCGATGGAAAACCACAGATCCTTTGATCCACGCGACGGGAAGAGTGACATTGCTGCTACAGCCTGGAAGGAAAGCGCATGTGCATTCCCCCACTCGAGACGAGGCCTGACTCCCCTGGGGAGACTCCAGAAGTTCCCACAAATCCACGTCAGCCCCTGAGTGGAATCCTCGGTTCCGGCCCTGACTCCACTCAAGGTTGTTGGCCCCGGTATCGACGGGAGAGGAATCCCGAGAAGCACCCTAGCAACTCGCATGGGGACTGGCATTTCCTGAGGCCACCAGGGCGGGTCCCTGAGGTCCCCTTCGTAACTCGAGAACACCTGCCGAAACTCGAGAAAATCCAGGAAGTTCTACCTTCCAGGCGAGATGAGGCCTATTTCCGATGAGGCGTCTGGAGAATAATGACACCTAACCTCTGGAACTTCGAAAGGGTCTTTCACACCCTTGCTGCAACTCAAGAAGTTCACCGCCATACCCGTCTCCACTCGAGAAGAAGCACGATTGTCCCACCCACAACCAGAGGAGACCCGTTTCCCCCTCGGAGCTCGAGATGAGGGATCCTTTCCGTGCTTTCAATGGGAAAGAATTCCCGGTGTTCCCGTCGCATTTCAAGAGGAGGCACTCTCAACAGGAAACGCAAGAGGACTCCATGGTCGTACCACCATTCCAAGAGTCCCCCAGATGTCTAAGTCCATTCCAAAGCAACCTCTTTGCCCTGCACTGGCTCATCTTTCACGCCGAGGATCCACTCACACCACGGTGGCACGTGGGACAGCCCTGGGGGAAAGCCTCGAGGGAAAGCCTCGAGGGAAAACCACAGATCCTTTGATCCACGTGACGGGAAGCGTGACATTGCTACTACAGCCTGGAAGGAAAGCGCACGTGCATGCCCCCACTGGAGACGAGGCCTGTCTCCCCTGGCGAGACTCCAGAAGTACCCAAAGATCCATATCAGCCCCTGAGACGAATCCTCGGTTCCGGCCCTGACTCCACACAAGGTTTTTGGCCCCGGTATCGACGGGAGAGGAATCCCGAGAGGCCCCCTAGCAACTCGCATGGGGACTGGCCTCTCCTGAGGTCACCAGGGCGGGTCCCTGAGGTCCCCGTCGTAACTCGGGAACACCTGCCGCACCTCGAGAAAATCCAGGAAGTTCTCCCTTCCAGGCGAGATGAGGCCTATTTCCGATGAGGCGTCTGGAGACTAATGACACCTAACCTCTGGAACTTCGAAAGGGTCTTTCACAGCCTTGCTGCAACTCAAGAAGTTCACCGCCATACCCGTCTCCACTCGAGAGGAAGCACGATGGTCGCGCCCACATCCAGAGGAGCCCCGTTTCCTTCTCGTAGCTCGAGATGAGGAATCCTTTCCCTGCTTTCAACGGGAAAGAATTCACGGCGTTCCCGTCGCATCTCAAGAGGAGGCACTCTCAACAGGAAAGGCGAGAGGAACTCCATGGTCGTACCACCATTCCAAGAGTCCCCCAGATGTCTCAGTCCATTCCAGAGGAACCTCGTTGCCCTGCACTGGCTCATCTTTCACGCCGAGGATCGACTCACACCACGGTGGCACGTGTGACAGCTCTGTGGGAAAGCCTCGAGGGAAAGCCTCGAGGGAAAACCACAGATCCTTTGATCCACGCGACGGGAAGAGTGACATTGCTGCTACAGCCTGGAAGGAAAGCGCACGTGCGTGGCCCGACTCGAGACGAGGCCTGACTCCCCTGGGGAGACTCCAGAAGTACCCAAAGATCATGTCAGCCACTGAGAGGAATCCTCGGTTCCGGCCCTGACTCCAAAAAATTCTTTTGGCCCCGGTATCGACGGGAGAGGAATCCCGAGAGGCCCCCTAGCAACTCGCATGGGGACTGGCCTCTCCTGAGGCCACCAGGGCGGGTCCCTGAGGTCCCCGTCGTAACTCGAGAACACCTGCCGCAACTCGAGAAAATCCAGGAAGTTCTCCCTTCCAGGCGAGATGAGGCCTATTTCCGATGAGGCGTCTGGAGACTAATGACACCTAACCTCTGGAACTTCGAAAGGGTCTTTCACACCCTTGCTGCAACTCAAGAAGTTCACTGCCATACCCGTCTCCACTCCAGTGTAAGCACGATGGTCCCGCCTACAAAGAGAGGAGCCCCGTTTCCCCTCGTAGCTCGAGATGAGGGATCATTTCCCTGCTTTCCACAGGAAAGAATTCCCGGCGTTCCCGTCGCATCTCAAGAAGAGGCACTCTCAACAGGAACGGCTAGAGGAACTCCATGGTCGTACCACCATTCCAAGAGTCCCCCAGATGTCTCAGTCCATTCCAGAGGAACCTTTTTGCCCTTTACTGGCTCATTTTTCACGCCGAGGATCGACTAACACCACGGTGGCACGTGGGACAGCCGTGTGGGAAAGCCTGGAGGGAGGTCCTCGATTGAAAACCACAGATCCTTTGATCCACACGACGGGAAGCGTGACATTGCTGCTACAGCCTGGAAGGAAAGCGCACGTGCATGCCCCCACTCGAGACGAGGCCTGACTCCCCTGGGGAGACTCCAGAAGTTCGCACAAATCCACGTCAGCCCCTGAGTGGAATCCTCGGTTCCGGCCCTGACTCCACACAAGGTTTTTGGCCCCGGTATCGACGGGAGAGGAATCCCGAGAAGCACCCTAGCAACTCGCATGGGGACTGGCCTTTCCTGAGGCCACCAGGGCGGGTCCCTGAGGTCCCCTTCTTAACTCGAGAACACCTGCCGCAACTCGAGAAAATCCAGGAAGTTCTCCCTTCCAGGCGAGATGAGGCCTATTTCCGATGAGGCGTCTAGAGAATAATGACACCTAACCTCTGGAACTTCGAAAGGGTCTTTCACACCCTTGCTGCAACTCAAGAAGTTCACCGCCATACCCGTCTCCACTCGAGAAGAAGCACGATCGTCCCACCCACAACCAGAGGAGCCCCGTTTCCCCCTCGTAGCTCGAGATGAGGGATACTTTCCGTGCTTTCAATGGGAAAGAATTCCCGGTGTTCCCGTCGCATTGCAAGAGGAGGCACTCTCAACAGGAAAGGCAAGAGGAACTCCATGGTCGTACCACCATTCCAAGAGTCCCCCAGATGTCTCAGTCCATTCCAGAGCAACCTCTTTGCCCTGCACTGGCTCATCTTTCACGCCGAGGATCCACTCACACCACGGTGGCACGTGGGACAGCCCTGGGGGAAAGCCTCGAGGGAAAGCCTCGAGGGAAAACCACAGATCCTTTGATCCACGCGACGGGAAGCGTGACATTGCTGCTACAGCCTGGAAGGAATGCGCACGTGCATGCCCCCACTCGAGACGAGGCCTGACGCCCCTGGGGAGACTCCAGAAGTACCCAAAGATCCTTATCAGCCCCTGAGAGGAATCCTCGGTTCCGGCCCTGACTCCACACAACGGTTTTGGCCCCGGTATCGTCGGGAGAGGAATACAGAGAGGCCCCCTAGCAACTCGCATTGGGACTGACCTTTCCTGAGGCCACCAGGGCGGGTCCCTGAGGTCCCCGTCGTAATTCGGGAACACCTGCCGCACCTCGAGAAAATCCAGGAAGTTCTCCCTTCCAGGCGAGATGAGGCCTATTTCCGATGAGGCGTCTGGAGACTAATGACACCTAACCTCTGGAACTTCGAAAGGGTCTTTCACACCCTTGCTGCAACTCAAGAAGTTCACCGCCATACCCGTCTCCACTCGAGAGGAAGCACGATGGTCGCGCCCACATCCAGAGGAGCCCCGTTTCCTTCTCGTAGCTCGAGATGAGGAATCCTTTCCCTGCTTTCAACGGGAAAGAATTCCCTGCGTTCCCGTCGCATCTCAAGAGGAGGCACTCTCAACAGGAAAGGCGAGAGGAACTCCATGGTCGTACCACGATGCCAAGAGTCCCCCAGATGTCTCAGTCCATTCCAGAGGAACCTCTTTGCCCTGCACTGGCTCATCTTTCACGCCGAGGATCGACTCACATCACGGTGGCACTTGGGACAGCCATGTGGGAAAGCCTCGAGGAAAAGCCTCGAGGGAAAACCACAGATCCTTTGATCCACGCGACGGGAAGCGTGACATTGCTGCTACAGCCTGGAAGGAAAGCGCACGTGCATGCCCCCACACGAGACGAAGCCTGACTCCCCTGGGGAGACTCCAGAAGTACCCAAAGATCCATGTCAGCCCCTGAGAGGAATCCTCGGTTCCGGCCATGACTCCACACAGGGTTTTTGGCCCCAGTATCGACGGGAGAGGAATCCCGAGAGGCCCCCTAGCAACTCGCATGGGGACTGGCCTCTCCTGAGGCCACCAGGGCGGGTCCCTGAGGTCCCCGTCGTAACTCGAGAACACCTGCCGCAACTCGAGAAAATCCAGGAAGTTCTCCCTTCCAGGCGAGATGAGGCCTATTTCAGATGAGGCGTCTGGAGACTAATGACACCTAACCTCTGGAACTTCGAAAGGGTCTTTCACACCCTTGCTGCAACTCAAGAAGTTCACTGCCATACCCGTCTCCACTCCAGTGTAAGCACGATGGTCCCGCCTACAAAGAGAGGAGCCCCGTTTCCCCCTCGTAGCTCCAGATGAGGGATCATTTCCCTGCTTTCCACAGGAAAGAATTCCCGGCGTTCCCGTCGCATCTCAAGTAGAGGCACTCACAACAGGAACGGCTAGAGGAGCTCCATGGTCGTACCACCATTCCAAGAGTCCCCCAGATGTCTCAGTCCATTCCAGAGGAACCTTTTTGCCCTGTACTGGCTCATCTTTCACGCCGAGGATCGACTCACACCACGGTGGCACGTGGGACAGCCGTGTGGGAAAGCCTGGAGGGAGGGCCTCGAGGGAAAACCACAGATCCTTTGATCCACACGACGGGAAGCGTGACATTGCTGCTACAGCCTGGAAGGAAAGCGCACGTGCATGCCCCCACTCGAGACGAGGCCTGACTCCCCTGGGGAGACTCCAGAAGTACCCAAAGATCCATGTCAGCCCCTGAGAGGAATCCTCGGTTCCGGCCCTGACTCCACACAAGGTTTTTGGCCCCGGTTTCGACGGGAGAGTAATACCGAGAGGCCCCCTAGCAATTCGCATGGGGACTGGCGTCTCCTGAGGCCACCAGGGCGGGTCCCTGAGGTCCCCGTCGTAACGCGAGAACAGCTGCCGCAACTCGAGAAAATTTAGGAAGTTCTCCCTTCCAGGCGAATTGAGGCCTATTTCCGATGAGGCTTCTGGAGACTAATGACAACTAAACTCTGGAACTTCAAAGGGTCTATCACACCCTTGCTACAACTCAAGAAGTTCACCGCCATTCCCGTCTCCACTCGAGAGGAAGCACGATCGTCCCGCCCTCATCCAGAGGAGCCCCGTTTCCCCCTCGTAGCTCGAGATGAGGGATCCTTTCCCTGCTTTCAACGGGAAAGAATTCCCGGCATTCCCGTCGCACCTCAAGGGGAGGCACTCTCAACAGGAAAGGCGAGAGGATCTCCATGGTCGTACCACCATTCCAAGAGTCCCCCAGATGTCTCAGTCCATTCCAGAGGAACCTGTTTGCCCTGCACTGGCTCATCTTTCACGCCGAGGAACGACTCACACCACGGTGGCACTAGGGACAGCCCTGTGGGAAAGCCTCGAGGGAGAACCACAGGTCCTTTGATCCACGCGACGGGAAGAGTGACATTGCTGCTACAGCGTTGAAGGAAAGCGCACGTGCATGACCCCACTCGAGACGAGGCCTGACTCCCCTGGGGAGACTCCAGAAGTACCCAAAGATCCATGTCAGCCCCTGAGAGGAATCCTCGGTTCCGGCCCTGACTCCAAAAAATTCTTTTGGCCCCGGTATCGACGGGAGAGGAATCCCGAGAGGCCCCCTAGCAACTCGCATGGGGACTGGCCTCTCCTGAGGCCACCAGGGCGGGTCCCTGAGGTCCCCGTCGTAACTCGAGAACACCTGCCGCAACTCGAGAAAATCCAGGAAGTTCTCCCTTCCAGGCGAGATGAGGCCTATTTCCGATGAGGCGTCTGGAGACTAATGACACCTAACCTCTGGAACTTCGAAAGGGTCTTTCACACCCTTGCTGCAACTCAAGAATTTCACCGCCATACCCGTCTCCACTCGAGAGGAAGCACGATGGTCGCGCCCACATCCAGAGGAGCCCCGTTTCCCCCTCGGAGCTCGAGATGAGGGATCCTTTCCCTGCTTTCAACGGGAAAGAATTCCCGGCGTTCCCGTCGCATCTCAAGAGGAGGCACTCTCAACAGGAAAGGCGAGAGGAACTCCATGGTCGTACCACCATTCCAAGAGTCCCCCAGATGTCTCAGTCCATTCCAGAGGAACCTCTTTGCCCTGCACTGGCTCATCTTTCACGCCGAGAATCGACTCACACCATGGTGGCACGTGGGACAGCCCTGTGGGAAAGCCTCGAGGGAAAGCCTCGAGGGAAAACCACAGATCCTTTGATCCACGTGACGGGAAGCGTGACATTGCTGCTACAGCCTGGAAGGAAAGTGCACGTGCATGCCCCCACACGAGACGAGGCCTATCTCCCCTGGCGAGACTCCAGAAGTACCCAAAGATCCATATCAGCCCCTGAGAGGAATCCTCGGTTCCGGCCCTGATTCCACACAAGGTTTTTGGCCCCGGTATCGACGGGAGAGGAATCCCGAGAGGCCCCCTAGCAACTCGCATGGGGACTGGCCTCTCCTGAAGCCACCAGGGCGGGTCCCTGAGGTCCCGGTCGTAACTCGAGAACACCTGTCGCAACTCGAGAAAATCCAGGAAGTTCTCCCTTCCAGGAGAGATGAGGCCTATTTTCGATGAGGCGTCAGGAGACTAATGACACCTAACCTCTGGAACTTCGAAAGGGTCTTTCACACCCTTGCTGCAACTCAAGAAGTTCATCGCCATACCCGTCTCCACTCGAGAGGAAGCACGATGGTCCCGCCCACATCCAGAGGAGCCCCGTTTCCCCCTCGTAGCTCGAGATGAGGGATCCTTTCCCTGCTTTCAACGGGAAAGAATTCCCGGCGTTCCCGTCGCATCTCAAGAGGAGGCACTCTCAACAGGAAAGGCGAGAGGAACTCCATGGTCGTACCACCATTCCAAGAGTCCCCCAGATGTCTCAGTCCATTCCAGAGGAACCTCTTTGCCCTGCACTGGCTCATCTTTCACGCCGAGGATCGACTCACACCACGGTGGCACGTGGGACAGCCCTGTGGGAAAGCCTCGAGGGAAAACCTCGAGGGAAAACCACAGATCCTTTGATCCACGCGACGGGAAGCGTGACATTGATGCTACAGCCTGGAAGGAAAGCGCACGTGCATGCCCCGACTCGTGACGAGGCCTGACTCCCCTGGGGAGACTCCAGAAGTACCCAAAGATCATGTCAGCCCCTGAGAGGAATCCTCGGTTCCGGCCCTGACTCCAAAAAATTCTTTTGGCCCCGGTATCGACGGGAGAGGAATCCCGAGAGGCCCCCTAGCAACTCGCATGGGGACTGGCCTCTCCTGAGGCCACCAGGGCGGGTCCCTGAGGTCCCCGTCGTAACTCGAGAACACCTGCCGCAACTCGAGAAAATCCAGGAAGTTCTCCCTTCCAGGCGAGATGAGGCCTATTTCCGATGAGGCGTCTGGAGACTAATGACACCTAACCTCTGGAACTTCGAAAGGGTCTTTCACACCCTTGCTGCAACTCAAGAAGTTCATCGCCATACCCGTCTCCACTCGAGAGGAAGCCCGATGGTCCCGCCCACATCCAGAGGAGCCCCGTTTCCCCCTCGTAGCTCGAAATGAGGGATCCTTTCCCTGCTTTCAACGGGAAAGAATTCCCGGCGTTCCCGTCGGATCTCAAGAGGAGGCACTCTCAACAGGAAAGGCGAGCGGAACTCCATGGTCGTACCACCATTCCAAGAGTCCCCCAGATGTCTCAGTCCATTCCAGAGGAACCTCTTTGCCCTGCACTGGCTCATCTTTCACGCCGAGGATCGACTCACACCACGGTGGCACGTGGGACAGCCCTGTGGGAAAGCCTCGAGGGAAAGCTTCGAGGGAAAACCACAGATCCTTTGATCCAAGCGACGGGAAGCGTGACATTGCTGCTACAGCCTGGAAGGAAAGTGTACGTGCATGCCCCCACTCGAGACGAGGCCTGACTCCCCTGGGGAGACTCCAGAAGTACCCAAAGATCCATGTCAGCCCCTGAGAGGAATCCTCGGTTCCGGCCCTGACTCCACACAAGGTTTTTGGCCCCGGTATCGACGGGAGAGGAATCCCGAGAGGCCCCCTAGCAACTCGCATGGGGACTGGCCTCTCCTGAGGCCATCAGGGCGGGTCCCTGAGGTCCCCGTCTAACTCGAGAACACCTGCCGCAACTCGAGAAAATCCAGGAAGTTCTCCCTTCCAGGCGAGATGAGGCCTATTTCCGATGAGGCGTCTGGAGACTAATGACACCTAACCTCTGGAACTTCGAAAGGGTCTTTCACACCCTTGCTGCAACTCAAGAAGTTCACCGCCATACCCGTCTCCACTCGAGAGGAAGCACGATGGTCGCGCCCACATCCAGAGGAGCCCCGTTTCCCCCTCGTTGCTCGAGATGAGGGATCCTTTCCCTGCTTTCAACGGGAAAGAATTCCCGGCGTTCCCGTCGCATCTCAAGAGGAGGCACTCTCAACAGGAAAGGCGAGAGGAACTCCATGGTCGTACCACCATTTCAAGAGTCCCCCAGATGTCTCAGTCCATTCCAGAGGAACCTCTTTGCCCTGCACTGGCTCATCTTTCACGCCGAGGATCGACTCACACCACGGTGGCACGTGGGACAGCCCTGTGGGAAAGCCTCGAGGGAAAGCCTCGAGGGAAAACCACAGATCCTTTGATCCACGCGACGGGAAGCGTGACATTGCTGCTACAGCCTGGAAGGAAAGCGCACGTGCATGCCCCCACTCGAGACGAGGCCTGACTCCCCTGGGGAGACTCCAGAAGTACCCAAAGATCATGTCAGCCCCTGAGAGGAATCCTCGGTTCCGGCCCTGACTCCAAAAAATTCTTTTGGCCCCGGTATCGACGGGAGAGGAATCCCGAGAGGCCCCCTAGCAACTCGCATGGGGACTGGCCTCTCCTGAGGCCACCAGGGCGGGTCCCTGAGGTCCCCGTCGTAACTCGAGAACACCTGCCGCAACTCGAGAAAATCCAGGAAGTTCTCCCTTCCAGGCGAGATGAGGCCTATTTCCGATGAGGCGTCTGGAGACTAATGACACCTAACCTCTGGAACTTCGAAAGGGTCTTTCACACCCTTGCTGCAACTCAAGAAGTTCACCGCCATACCCGTCTCCACTCGAGAGGAAGCACGAAGGTCCCGCCCACATCCAGAGGAGCCCCGTTTCCCCCTCGGAGCTCGAGATGAGGGATCCTTTCCCTGCTTTCAACGGGAAAGAATTCCCGGCATTCCCGTCGCATATCAAGAGGAGGCACTCTCAACAGGAAAGGCGAGAGGAACTCCATGGTCGTACCACCATTCCAAGAGTCCCCCAGATGTCTCAGTCCATTCCAGAGGAACCTCTTTGCCCTGCACTGGCTCATCTTTCACGCCGAGAATCGACTCACACCATGGTGGCACGTGGGACAGCCCTGTGGGAAAGCCTCGAGGGAAAGCCTCGAGGGAAAACCACAGATCCTTTGATCCACGTGACGGGAAGCGTGACATTGCTGCTACAGCCTGGAAGGAAAGTGCAGGTGCATGCCCCCACACGAGACGAGGCCTGTCTCCCCTGGCGAGACTCCAGAAGTACCCAAAGATCCATATCAGCCCCTGAGAGGAATCCTCGGTTCCGGCCCTGACTCCACACAAGGTTTTTGGCCCCGGTATCGACGGGAGAGGAATCCCGAGAGGCCCCCTAGCAACTCGCATGGGGACTGGCCTCTGCTGAGGCCACCAGGGCGGGTCCCTGAGGTCCCCGTCGTAACTCGAGAACACCTGCCGCAACTCGAGAAAATCCAGGAAGTTCTCCCTTCCAGGCGAGATGAGGCCTATTTCCGATGAGGCGTCTGGAGACTAATGACACCTAACCTCTGGCACTTCGAAAGGGTCTTTCACACCCTTGCTGCAACTCAAGAAGTTCATCGCCATACCCGTCTCCACTCGAGAGGAAGCACGATGGTCCCGCCCACATCCAGAGGAGCCCCGTTTCCCCCTCGTAGCTCGAGATGAGGGATCCTTTCCCTGCTTTCAACGGGAAAGAATTCCCGGCGTTCCCGTCGGATCTCAAGAGGAGGCACTCTCAACAGGAAAGGTGAGCGGAACTCCATGGTCGTACCACCATTCCAAGAGTCCCCCAGATGTCTCAGTCCATTCCAGAGGAACATCTTTGCCCTGCACTGGCTCATCTTTCACGCCGAGGATCGACTCACACCACGGTGGCACGTGGGACAGCCCTGTGGGAAAGCCTCGAGGGAAAGCTTCGAGGGAAAACCACAGATCCTTTGATCCAAGCGACGGGAAGCGTGACATTGCTGCTACAGCCTGGAAGGAAAGTGCACGTGCATGCCCCCACTCGAGACGAGGCCTGACTCCCCTGGGGAGACTCCAGAAGTACCCAAAGATCCATGTCAGCCCCTGAGAGGAATCCTCGGTTCTGGCCCTGACTCCACACAAGGTTTTTGGCCCCGGTATCGACGGGAGAGGAATCCCGAGAGGCCCCCTAGCAACTCGCATGGGGACTGGCCTCTCCTGAGGCCATCAGGGCGGGTCCCTGAGGTCCCCGTCTAACTCGAGAACACCTGCCGCAACTCGAGAAAATCCAGGAAGTTCTCCCTTCCAGGCGAGATGAGGCCTATTTCCGATGAGGCGTCTGGAGACTAATGACACCTAACCTCTGGAACTTCGAAAGGGTCTTTCACACCCTTGCTGCAACTCAAGAAGTTCACCGCCATACCCGTCTCCACTCGAGAGGAAGCACGATGGTCGCGCCCACATCCAGAGGAGCCCCGTTTCCCCCTCGTAGCTCGAGATGAGGGATCCTTTCCCTGCTTTCAACGGGAAAGAATTCCCGGCGTTCCCGTCGCATCTCAAGAGGAGGCACTCTCAACAGGAAAGGCGAGAGGAACTCCATGGTCGTACCACCATTCCAAGAGTCCCCCAGATGTCTCAGTCCATTCCAGAGGAACCTCTTTGCCCTGCACTGGCTCATCTTTCACGCCGAGGATCGACTCACACCACGGTGGCACGTGGGACAGCCCTGTGGGAAAGCCTCGAGGGAAAGCCTCGAGGGAAAACCACAGATCCTTTGATCCACGCGACGGGAAGCGTGACATTGGTGATAGAGCCTGGAAGGAAAGCGCACGTGCATGCCCCCACTCGAGACGAGGCCTGACTCCCCTGGGGAGACTACGGAAGTACCCAAAGATCCATGTCAGCCCCTGAGAGGAATCCTCGGTTCCGGCCCTGACTCCACACAAGGTTTTTGGCCCCGGTATCGACGGGAGAGGAATACCGAGAGGCCCCCTAGCAACTCGCATGGGGACTGGCCTCTCCTGAGGCCACCAGGGCGGGTCCCTGAGGTCCCCGTCGTAACTCGAGAACACCTGCCGCAACTCGAGAAAATCCAGGAAGTTCTCCCTTCCAGGCGAGATGAGGCCTATTTCCGATGAGGCTTCTGGAGACTAATGACACCTAACCTCTGGAACTTCGAAAGGGTCTTTCACACCCTTGCTGCAACTCAAGAAGTTCACCGCCATACCCGTCTCCACTCGAGAGGAAGCACGATGGTCCCGCCCACATCCAGAGGAGCCCCGTTTCCCCCTCGTAACTCGAGATGAGGGATCCTTTCCCTGCTTTCAACGGGAAGGAATTCCCGGCGTTCCCATCGCATCTCAAGAGGAGGCACTCTCAACAGGAAAGGCGAGACGAACTCCATGGTCGTACCACCATTCCAAGAGTCCCCCAGATGTCTCAGTCCATTCCAGAGGAACCTCTTTGCCCTGCACTGGCTCATCTTTCACGCCGAGGATCGACTCACACCACGGTGGCACGTTGTACAGCCCTGTGGGAAAGCCTCGAGGGAAAGCCTCGAGGGAAAACCACAGATTCTTTGATCCACGCCACGGGAAGCGTGACATTGCTGCTACAGCCTGGAAGGAAAGCGCACGTGCATGCCCCCACTCGTGTCGAGGCCTGTCTCCCCTGGCGAGACTCCAGAAGTACCCAAAGATCCATGTCAGCCCCTGAGAGGATTCCTCGGTTCCGGCCCTGACTCCACACAAGGTTTTTGGCCCCGGTATGGACGGGAGAGGAATCCCGAGAGGCCCCCTAGCAACGCGCATGGGGACTGGCCTCTCCTGAGGCCACAAGGGCGGGTCCCTGAGGTCCCCGTCGTAACTCGAGAACACCTGCCGCAACTCGAGAAAATCCAGGAAGTTCTCCCTTCCAGGCGAGATGAGGCCTATTTCCGATGAGGCGTCTGGAGACTAATGACACCTAACCTCTGGAACTTCGAAAGGGTCTTTCACACCCTTGCTGCAACTCAAGAAGTTCACCGCCATACCCGTCTCCACTCGAGAGGAAGCACGATGGTCCCGCCCACATCCAAAGGAGCCCCGTTTCCCCCTCGGAGCTCGAGATGAGGGATCCTTTCCCTGCTTTCAACGGGAAAGAATTCCCGGCGTTCCCGTCGCATCTCAAGAGGAGGCACTCTCAACAGGAAAGGCGAGAGGAACTCCATGGTCGTACCACCATTCCAAGAGTCCCCCAGATGTCTCATTCCATTCCAGAGGAACCTGTTTGCCCTGCATTGGCTCATCTTTCACGCCGAGGAACGACTCACACCACGGTGGCACTAGGGACAGCCCTGTGGGAAAGCCTCGAGGGAGAACCACAGATCCTTTGATCCTCGCGACAGGAAGCGTGACATTGCTTCTACAGTGTGGAAGGAAAGCGCACGTGCATGACCCCACACGAGACGAGGCCTGACTCCCCTGGGGAGACTCCAGAAGTACCCAAAGATCCATATCAGCCCCTGAGAGGAATCCTCGGTTCCGGCCCTGACTCCACACAAGGTTTTTGGCCCCAGTATCGACGGGAGAGGAATCCCGAGAGGCCACATAGCAACTCGCATTGGGACTGACCTTTCCTGAGGCCACCAGTGCGGGTCCCTGAGGTCCCCGTTGTAACTCGAGAACACCTGCCGCAACTCGAGAAAATCCAGGAAGTTCTTCCTTCCAGGCGAGATGAGGCCTCTTTCCGATGAGGCGTCTGGAGACTAATGACACCTAACCTCTGGAACGTCGAAAGGGTCTTTCACAGCCTTGCTGCAACTCAAGAAGTTCACCGCCATACGCGTCTCCACTCGAGAGGAAGCACGATGGTCCCGCCCACATCCAGAGGAGCCCCGATTCCCCCTCGTAGCTCGTGATGAGGGATCCTTTCCCTGCTTTCAACGGGAAAGAATTCCCGGCGTTCCCGTCGCATCTCAAGTGGAGGCACTCTCAACAGGAAAGGGGAGAGGAACTCCATGGTCGTACCACGATGCCAAGAGTCCCCCAGATGTCTCAGTCCATTCCCGAGGAACCTCTTTGCCCTGCACTGGCTCATCTTTCACGCCGAGGATCGACTCACACCACGGTGGCACGTGGGAAAGCCTCGAGGGAAAGCCTCGAGGGAAAACCACAGATCCTTTGATCCACGCGACGGGAAGCGTGACATTGCTGCTACAGCCTGGAAGGCAAGCACACGTGCATGCCCCCACTCGAGACGAGGCCTGACGCCCCTGGCGAGACTCCAGGAGTACCCAAAGATCCATGTCAGCCCCTGAGAGGAATCCTCGGTTCCGGACCTGACTCCACACAAGGTTTTTGTCCCTGGTATCGACGGGAGAGGAATCCCGAGAGGACCCCTAGCAACTCGCTTGGGGACTGGCCTCTCCTGAGGCCAGCAGGGCGGGTCCCTGAGGTCCCCGTCGTAACTCGAGAACACCTGCCGCAACTCGAGAAAATCCAGGAAGTTCTCCCTTCCAGGCGAGATGAGGCCTATTTCCGATGAGGCGTCTGGAGACTAATGACACCTAACCTCTGGAACTTCGAAAGGGTCTTTCACACCCTTGCTGCAAATCAAGAAGTTCACCGCCATACCCGTCTCCACTCGAGAGTAAGCACGATGGTCCCGCCCACATCCAGAGGAGCCCCGTTTCCCCCTCGTAGCTCGAGATGAGGGATCCTTTCCCTGCTTTCAACGGGAAAGATTTCCCGGCGTTCCCGTCGCATCTCAAGAGGAGGCACTCTCAACAGGAAAGGCGAGAGGAACTCCATGGTCTTACCACCATGCCAAGAGTCCCCAAGATGTCTCAGTCCTATCCAGAGGAACCTCTTTGCCCTGCACTGGCTCATCTTTCACGCCGAGGATCGACTCACACCACGGTGGCACGTGGGACAGCCCTGTGGGAAAGCCTCGAGGGAAAGCCTCGAGGGAAAACCACAGATCCTTTGATCCACACGACGGGAAGAGTGACATTGCTGCTACAGCCTGGAAGGAAAGCGCACGTGCATGCCCCCACTCGAGACGAGGCCTGACTCCCCTGGGGAGACTCCAGAAGTACCCAAAGATCCATGTCAGCCCCTGAGAGGAATCCTCGGTTCCGGCCCTGACTCCACACAATGTTTTTGGCCCCGGTATCGATGGGAGAGTAATCCCGAGAGGCCCCCTAGCAACTCGCATGGGGACTGGCCTCTCCTGAGGCCACCAGGGCGGGTCCCTGAGGTCCCCGTCGTAACTCGAGAACACCTGCCGCAACTCGAGAAAATCCAGGAAGTTCTCCCTTCCAGGCGAGATGAGGCCTATTTCCGATGAAGCGTCTGGAGACTAATGACACCTAACCTCTGGAACTTCGAAAGGGTCTTTCACACCCTTGCTGCAACTCAAGAAGTTCACCGCCATACCCGTCTCCACTCGAGAGGAAGCATGATGGTCCCGCCTACATCCAGAGGAGCCCCGTTTCCCCCTCGTAGCTCGAGATGAAGGATCCTTTCCCTGCTTTCAACAGGAAAGAATTCCCGGCGTTCCCGTCGCACCTCAAGAGGAGGCACTCCTAACAGGAAAGTCTAGAGGAACTCCATGGTCGTACCACCATTCCAAGAGTCCCCCATATGTCTCAGTCCATTCCAGAGGAACCTTTTTGCCCTGTACTGGCTCATCTTTCACGCCGAGGATCGACTCACACCACGGTGGCACGTGGGACAGCCGTGTGGGAAAGCCTCGAGGGAGGGCCACGAGGGAAAACCACAGATCCTTTGATCCACACGACGGGAAGCGTGACATTGCTGCTACAGCCTGGAAGGAAAGCGCACGTGCATGCCCCCACTCGAGACGAGGCCTGACTCCCCTGGGGAGACTCCAGAAGTACCCAAAGATCCATGTCAGCCCCTGAGAGGAATCCTCGGTTCCGGCCCTGACTCCACACAAGTTTTATGGCCCAGGTTTCGACGGGAGAGGAATCCCGAGAGGCCCCCTAGCAACTCGCATGGGGACTGGCCTCTCCTGAGGCCACCAGGGCGGGTCCCTGATGTCCCCGTCGTAACTCGAGAACACCTGCCGCAACTCGAAAAAATTTAGGAAGTTCTCCGTTCCAGGCGAGATGAGGCCTATTTCCGATGAGGCTTCTGGAGACTAATGACAACTAACCTCTGGAAATTCAAAAGGGTCTATCACACCCTTCCTACAACTCAAGAAGTTCACCGCCATTCCCGTCTCCACTCGAGAGGAAGCACGATCGTCCCGCCCTCATCCAGAGGAGCCCCGTTTCCCCCTCGTAGCTCGAGATGAGGGATCCTTTCCCTGCTTTCAACGGGAAAGAATTCCCGGCGTTCCCGTCGCTTCTCAAGAGGAGGCACTCTCAACAGGAAAGGCGAGAGGAACTCCATGGTCGTACCACCATGCCAAGAGTACCCCAGATGTCTCAATCCATTCCAGAGGAACCTCTTTGCCCTGCACTGGCTCATCTTTCACGCCGAGGATCGACTCACACCACGGTGGCGCGTGACACAGCCCTGTGCCAAAGCCTCGAGGGAAAGCCTCGAGGGAAAACCACAGATCCTTTGATCCACGCGACGGGAAGCGTGACATTGCTGCTACAGCCTGGAAGGAAAGCGCACGTGCATGCCCCCACTCGAGACGAGGCCTGACTCCCCTGGGGAGACTCCAGAAGTACCCAAAGATCCATGTCAGCCCCTGAGAGGAATCCTCGGTTCCGGCCCTGACTCCACACAAGGTTTTTGGCCCCGGTATCGACGGGAGAGGAATCCCGAGAGGCCCCCTAGCAACTCGCATGGGGACTGGCCTCTCCTGAGGCCACCAGGGCGGGTCCCTGAGGTCCCCTTCGTAACTCGAGAACACCTGCCGCAACTCGAAAAAATCCAGGAAGTTCTCCCTTCCAGGCGAGATGAGGCCTATTTCCGATGAGGCGTCTGGAGACTAATGACACCTAACCTCTGGAACTTCGAAAGGGTCTTTCACACCCTTGCTGCAACTCAAGAAGTTCACTGCCATACCCGTCTCCACTCGAGAGGAAGCACGATGGTCCCGCCCACATCCAGAGGAGCCCCGTTTCCCCCTCGGAGCTCGAGATGAGGGATCCTTTCCCTGCTTTCAACGGGAAAGAATTCCCGGCGTTCCCATCGCATCTCAAGAGGAGGCACTCTCCACAGGAAAGCCGAGAGGAACTCCATGGTCGTACCACCATTCCAAGAGTCCCTCAGATGTCTCAGTCCATTCCAGAGGAACCTCTTTGCCCTGCACTAGCTCATCTTTCACGCCGAGGATCGACTCACACCACGGTGGCACGTGGGACAGCCCTGTGGGAAAGCCTCGAGGGAAAGCCTCCAGGGAAAACCACAGATCCCTTGATCCACGCGACGGGAAGCGTGACATTGCTGCTACAGCCTGGAAGGAAAGCGCACGTGCATGCCCCCACTCGAGACGAGGCCTGACTCCCCTGGGAAGACTCCAGACGTACCCAAAGATACATGTCAGCCCCTGAGAGGAATCCTCGGTTCCGGCCCTGACTCCACACAAGGTTTTTGGCCCCGGTATCGACGGGAGAGGAATCCCGAGAGGCCCCCTAGCAACTCGCATGGGGACTGGCCTCTCCTGAGGCCACCAGGGCGGGTCCCTGAGGTCCCCTTCGTAACTCGAGAACACCTGCCGCAACTCGAAAAAATCCAGGAAGTTCTCCCTTCCAGGCGAGATGAGGCCTATTTCCGATGAGGCGTCTGGAGACTAATGACACCTAACCTCTGGAACTTCGAAAGGGTCTTTCACACCCTTGCTGCAACTGAAGAAGTTCACTGCCATACCCGTCTCCACTCGAGAGGAAGCACGATGGTCCCGCCCACATCCAGAGGAGCCCCGTTTCCCCCTCGGAGCTCGAGATGAGGGATCCTTTCCCTGCTTTCAACGGGAAAGAATTCCCGGCGTTCCCATCGAATCTCAAGAGGAGGCACTCTCCACAGGAAAGCCGAGAGGAACTCCATGGTCGTACCACCATTCCAAGAGTCCCTCAGATGTCTCAGTCCATTCCAGAGGAACCTCTTTGCCCTGCACTAGCTCATCTTTCACGCCGAGGATCGACTCACACCACGGTGGCACGTGGGACAGCCCTGTGGGAAAGCCTCGAGGGAAAGCCTCCAGGGAAAACCACAGATCCCTTGATCCACGCGACGGGAAGCGTGACATTGCTGCTACAGCCTGGAAGGAAAGCGCACGTGCATGCCCCCACTCGAGACGAGGCCTGACTCCCCTGGGAAGACTCCAGACGTACCCAAAGATACATGTCAGCCCCTGAGAGGAATCCTCGGTTCCGGCCCTGACTCCACACAAGGTTTTTGGCCCCGGTATCGACGGGAGAGGAATCCCGAGAGGCCCCCTAGCAACTCGCATGGGGACTGGCCTCTCCTGAGGCCATCAGGGCGGGTCCCTGAGGTCCCCGTCGTAACTCGAGAACACCTGCCGCAACTCGAGAAAATCCAGGAAGTTCTCCCTTCCAGGCTAGATGAGGCCTATTTCCGATGAGGCGTCTGGAGACTAATGACACCTAACCTCTGGAACTTCGAAAGGGTCTTTCACACCCTTGCTGCAACTCAAGAAGTTCACCGCCATACCCGTCTCCACTCGAGAGGAAGCACGATGGTCCCGCCCACATCCAGAGGAGCCCCGTTTCCCCCTCGTAGCTCGAGATGAGGGATCCTTTCCTTGCTTTCAACGGGAAAGAATTCCCGGCGTTCCCGTCGCATCTCAAGAGGAGGCACTCTCAACAGGAAAGGCGAGAGGAACTCCATGGTCGTATCACCATTCCAAGAGTCCCCCAGATGTCTCAGTCCATTCCAGAGGAACCTCTTTGCCCTGCACTGGCTCATCTTTCACGCCGAGGATCGACTCACACCACGGTGGCACGTGGGACAGCCCTGTGGGAAAGCCTCGAGGGAAAGCCTAGAGGGAAAACCACAGATCCTTTGATCCACGCGACGGGAAGCGTGACATTGCTGCTACAGCCTGGAAGGAAAGCGCACGTGCATGCCCCCACTCGAGACGAGGCCTGACTCCCCTGGGGAGACTCCAGAAGTACCCAAAGATACATGTCAGCCCCTGAGAGGAATCCTCGGTTCCGGCCCTGACTCCACACAAGGTTTTTGGCCCCGGTATCGACGGGAGAGGAATCCCGAGAGGCCCCCTAGCAACTCGCATGGGGACTGGCCTCTCCTGAGGCCACCAGGGCGGGTCCCTGAGGTCCCCGTCGTAACTCGAGAACACCTGCCGCAACTCGAAAAAATCCAGGAAGTTCTCCCTTGCAGGCGAGATGAGGCCTATTTCCGATGAGGCGTCAGGAGACTAATGACACCTAACCTCTGGAACTTCGAAAGGGTCTTTCACACCCTTGCTGCAACTGAAGAAGTTCACTGCCATACCCGTCTCCACTCGAGAGGAAGCACGATGGTCCCGCCCACATCCAGAGGAGCCCCGTTTCCCCCTCGGAGCTCGAGATGAGGGATCCTTTCCCTGCTTTCAACGGGAAAGAATTCCCGGCGTTCCCATCGCATCTCAAGAGGAGGCACTCTCCACAGGAAAGCCGAGAGGAACTCCATGGTCGTACCACCATTCCAAGAGTCCCTCAGATGTCTTAGTCCATTCCAGAGGAACCTCTTTGCCCTGCACTAGCTCATCTTTCATGCCGAGGATCGACTCACACCACGGTGGCACGTGGGACAGCCCTGTGGGAAAGCCTCGAGGGAAAGCCTCCAGGGAAAACCACAGATCCCTTGATCCACGCGACGGGAAGCGTGACATTGCTGCTACAGCCTGGAAGGAAAGCGCACGTGCATGCCCCCACTCGAGACGAGGCCTGACTCCCCTGGGGAGACTCCAGAAGTACCCAAAGATCCATGTCAGCCCCTGAGAGGAATCCTCGGTTCCGGCCCTGACTCCACACAAGGTTTTTGGCCCCGGTATCGACGGGAGAGGAATCCCGAGAGGCCCCCTAGCAACTCGCATGGGGACTGGCCTCTCCTGAGGCCACCAGGGCGGGTCCCTGAGGTCCCCGTCGTAACTCGAGAACACCTGCCGCAACTCGAGAAAATCCAGGAAGTTCTCCCTTCCAGGCGAGATGAGGCCTATTTCCGATGAGGCGTCTGGAGACTAATGACACCTAACCTCTGGAACTTCGAAAGGGTCTTTCACACCCTTGCTGCAACTCAAGAAGTTCACCGCCATACCCGTCTCCACTCGAGAGGAAGCACGATGGTCCCGCCCACATCCAGAGGAGCCCCGTATCCCCCTCGGAGCTCGAGATGAGGGATCCTTTCCCTGCTTTCAACGGGAAAGAATTCCCGGCGTTCCCGACGCATCTCAAGAGGAGGCACTCTCAACAGGAAAGGCGAGAGGAACTCCATGGTTCTACCAGCAATTCAAGAGTCCCCCAGATGTCTCAGTCCATTCCAGAGGAACCTCTTTTCCCTGCACTGGCTCATCTTTCACGCCGAGGATCGACTCACACCACGGTGGCACGTGGGACAGCCCTGTGGGAAAGCCTCGAGGGAAAGCCTCGAGGGAAAACCACAGATCCTTTGATCCACGCGACGGGAAGCGTGACATTGCTGCTACAGCCTGGAAGGAAAGTGCACGTGCATGCACCCACTCGAGACGAGGCCTTACTCCCCTGGGGAGACTCCACAAGTACCCAAAGATCCATGTCAGCCCCTGAGAGGAATCCTCGGTTCCGGCCCTGACTCCACACAAGGTTTTCGGCCCCGGTATCGACGGGAGAGGAATCCCGAGAGGCCCCCTAGCAACTCGCATGGGGACTGGCCTCTCCTGAGGCCACCAGGGCGGGTCCCTGAGGTCCCCGTCGTAACTCGAGAACACCTGCCGCAACTCGAGAAAATCCAGGAAGTTCTCCCTTCCAGGCGAGATGAGGCCTATTTCCGATGAGGCGTCTGGAGACTAATGACACCTAACCTCTGGAACTTCGAAAAGGTCTTTCACATCCTTGCTGCAACTCAAGAAGTTCACCGCCATACCCGTCTCCACTCGAGAGGAAGCACGATTGTCCCGCCCACATCCAGAGGAGCCTCGTTTCCCCCTCGAAGCTCGAGATGAGGGATCCTTTCCCTGCTTTCAACGGGAAAGAATTCCCGGCGTTCCCGTCGCATCTCAAGAGGAGGCACTCTCAACAGGAAAGGCGAGAGGAACTCCATGGTCGTACCACCATTCCAAGAGTCCCCCAGATGTCTCAGTCCATTCCAGAGGAACCTCTTTGCCCTGCACTGACTCATCTTTCACGCCGAGGATCGACTCACACCACGGTGGCACGTGGGACAGCCCTGTGGGAAAGCCTCGAGCGAAAGACTAGAGGGAAAACCACAGATCCTTTGATCCACGCGACGGGAAGCGTGACATTGCTGCTACAGCCGGGAAGGAAAGCGCACGTGCATGCCCCCACTCGAGACGAGGCCTGACTCCCCTGGGGAGACTCCACAAGTACCCAAAGATCCATGTCAGCCCCTGAGAGGAATCCTCGGTTCCGGCCCTGACTCCTCACAAGGTTTTTGGCCCTGGTATCGACGGGAGAGGAATCCCGAGAGGCCCCCTAGCAACTCGCATGGGGACTGGCCTCTCCTGAGGCCACCAGGGCGGGTCCCTGAGGTCCCCGTCGTAACTCGAGAACACCTGCCGCAACTCGAGAAAATCGAGGAAGTTCTCCCTTCCAGGCGAGATGAGGCCTATTTCCGATGAGGCGTCTGGAGACTAATGACACCTAAACTCTGGAACTTCGAAAGGGTCTTTCACACCCTTGCTGCAACTCAAGAAGTTCACCGCCATACCCGTCTCCACTCGAGAGGAAGCACGATGGTCCCGCCCACATCCAGAGGAGACCCGTTTCCCCCTTGGAGCTCGAGATGAGGGATCCATTCCCTGCTTTCAACGGGAAAGAATTCCCGGCGTTCCCGTCGCATCTCAAGAGGAGGCACTCTCAACAGGAAAGGCGAGAGGAACTCCATGGTCGTACCACCATTCCAAGAGTCCCCCAGATGTCTCAGTCCATTCCAGAGGAGCCTCTTTGCCCTGCACTGGCTCATCTTTCACGCTGATGATCGACTCACACCACGGTGGCACGTGGGACAGCCCTGTGGGAAAGCCTCGAGGGAAAGCCTCGAGGGAAAACCACAGATCCTTTGATCCACGCGACGGGAAGCGTGACATTGCTGATACAGCCTGGAAGGAAAGCGCACGTGCATGCCCCCACTCGAGACGAGTCCTGACTCCCCTGGGGAGACTCCAGAAGTACCCAAAGATCCATGTCAGCCCCTGAGAGGAATCCTCGGTTCCGCCCCTGACTCCACACAAGGTTTTTGGCCCCGGTATCGACGGGAGAGGAATCCCGAGAGGCCCCCTAGCAACTCGCATGGGGACTGGCCTCTCCTGAGGCCAACAGGGCGGGTCCCTGAGGTCCCCGTCGTAACTCGAGAACACCTGCCGCAACTCGAGAAAATCCAGGAAGTTCTCCCTTCCAGGCGAGATGAGGCCTATTTCCGATGAGGCCTCTGGAGACAAATGACACCTAACCTCTGGAACTTCGAAAGGGTCTTTCACACCCTTGCTGCAACTCAAGAAGTTCACCGCCGTACCCGTCTCCACTCGAGAGGAAGCACGATGGTCCCGCCCACATCCAGAGGAGCCCCGTATCCCCCTCGTAGCTCGAGATGAGGGATCCTTTCCCTGCTTTCAACGGGAAAGAATTCCCGGCGTTCCCGTCGCATCTCAAGAGGAGGCACTCTCAACAGGAAAGGCGAGAGGAACTCCATGGTCGTACCACCATTCCAAGAGTCCCCCAGATGTCTCAGTCCATTCCAGAGGAGCCTCTTTGCCCTGCACTGGCTCATCTTTCACGCCGAGGATTGACTCACACCACGGTGGCACGTGGGACAGCCCTGTGGGAAAGCCTCGAGGGAAAGCCTCGAGGGAAAACCACAGATCCTTTGATCCACGCGACGGGAAGCGTGACATTGCTGCTACAGCCTGGAAGGAAAGCGCACGTGCATGCCCCCACTCGAGACGAGGCCTGACTCCCCTGGGGAGACTCCACAAGTACCCAAAGATCCATGTCAGCCCCTGAGAGGAATCCTCGGTTCCGGCCCTGACTCCACACAAGGTTTTTGGCCCCGGTATCGACGGGAGAGGAATCCCGAGAGGCCCCCTAGCAACTCGCATGGGGACTGGCCTCTCCTGAGGCCACCAGGGCGGGTCCCTGAGGTCCCCGTCGTAACTCGAGAACACCTGCCGCAACTCGAGAAAATCCAGGAAGTTCTCCCTTCCAGGCGAGATGAGGCCTATTTCCGATGAGGCGTCTGGAGACTAATGACACCTAAACTCTGGAACTTCGAAAGGGTCTTTCACACCCTTGCTGCAACTCAAGAAGTTCACCGCCATACCCGTCTCCACTCGAGAGGAAGCACGATGGTCCCGCCCACATCCAGAGGAGACCCGTTTCCCCCTTGGAGCTCGAGATGAGGGATCCATTCCCTGCTTTCAACGGGAAAGAATTCCCGGCGTTCCCGTCGCATCTCAAGAGGAGGCACTCTCAACAGGAAAGGCGAGAGGAACTCCATGGTCGTACCACCATTCCAAGAGTACCCGAGATGTCTCAGTCCATTCCAGAGGAGCCTCTTTGCCCTGCACTGGCTCATCTTTCACGCCGAGGATCGACTCACACCACGGTGGCACGTGGGACAGCCCTGTGGGAAAGCCTCGAGGGAAAGCCTCGAGGGAAAACCACAGATCCTATGATCCACGCGACGGGAAGCGTGACATTGCTGCTACAGCCTGGAAGGAAAGCGCACGTGCATGCCCCCACTCGAGACGAGGCCTGACTCCCCTGGGGAGACTCCACAAGTACCCAAAGATCCATGTCAGCCCCTGAGAGGAATCCTCGGTTCCGGCCCTGACTCCACACAAGGTTTTTGGCCCCGGTATCGACGGGAGAGGAATCCCGAGAGGCCCCCTAGCAACTCGCATGGGGACTGGCCTCTCCTGAGGCCACCAGGGCGGGTCCCTGAGGTCCCCGTCGTAACTCGAGAACACCTGCCGCAACTCGAGAAAATCCAGGAAGTTCTCCCTTCCAGGCGAGATGAGGCCTATTTCCGATGAGGCGTCTGGAGACTAATGACACCTAAACTCTGGAACTTCGAAAGGGTCTTTCACACCCTTGCTGCAACTCAAGAAGTTCACCGACATACCCGTCTCCACTCCAGAGGAAGCACGATGGTCCCGCCCACATCCAGAGGAGACCCGTTTCCCCCTCGGAGCTCGAGATGAGGGATCCATTCCCTGCTTTCAACGGGAAAGAATTCCCGGCGTTCCCGTCGCATCTCAAGAGGAGGCACTCTCAACAGGAAAGGCGAGAGGAACTCCATGGTCGTACCACCATTCCAAGAGTCCCCCAGATGTCTCAGTCCATTCCAGAGGAGCCTCTTTGCCCTGCACTGGCTCATCTTTCACGCCGAGGATCGACTCACACCACGGTGGCACGTGGGACAGCCCTGTGGGAAAGCCTCGAGGGAAAGCCTCGAGGGAAAACCACAGATCCTTTGATCCACGCGACGGGAAGCGTGACATTGCTGCTACAGCCTGGAAGGAAAGCGCACGTGCATGCCCCCACTCGAGACGAGGCCTGACTCCACTGGGGAGACTCCAGAAGTACCCAAAGATCCATGTCAGCCCCTGAGAGGAATCCTCGGTTCCGGCCCTGACTCCACACAAGGTTTTTGGCCCCGGTATCGACGGGAGAGGAATCCCGAGAGGCCCCCTAGCAACTCGCATGGGGACTGGCCTCTCCTGAGGCCAACAGGGCGGGTCCATGAGGTTCCCGTCGTAACTCGAGAACACCTGCCGCAACTCGAGAAAATCCAGGAAGTTCTCCCTTCCAGGCGATATGAGGCCTATTTCCGATGAGGCGTCTGGAGACTAATGACACCTAAACTCTGGAACTTCGAAAGGGTCTTTCACACCCTTGCTGCAACTCAAGAAGTTCACCGCCATACCCGTCTCCACTCGAGAGGAAGCACGATGGTCCCGCCCACATCCAGAGGAGACCCGTTTCCCCCTCGGAGCTCGAGATGAGGGATCCATTCCCTGCTTTCAACGGTAAAGAATTCCCGGCGTTCCCGTCGCATCTCAAGAGGAGGCACTCTCAACAGGAAAGGCGAGAGGAACTCCATGGTCGTACCACCATTCCAAGAGTCCCCCAGATGTCTCAGTCCATTCCAGAGGAGCCTCTTTGCCCTGCACTGGCTCATCTTTCACGCCGAGGATCGACTCACACCACGGTGGCACGTGGGACAGCCCTGTGGGAAAGCCTCGAGGGAAAGCCTCGAGGGAAAACCACAGATCCTTTGATCCACGCGACGGGAAGCGTGACATTGCTGCTACAGCCTGGAAGGAAAGCGCACGTGCATGCCCCCACTCGAGACGAGGCCTGACTCCCCTGGGGAGACTCCAGAAGTACCCAAAGATCCATGTCAGCCCCTGAGAGGAATCCTCGGTTCCGGCCCTGACTCCACACAAGGTTTTTGGCCCCGGTATCGACGGGAGAGGAATCCCGAGAGGCCCCCTAGCAACTCGCATGGGGACTGGCCTCTCCTGAGGCCAACAGGGCGGGTCCATGAGGTTCCCGTCGTAACTCGAGAACACCTGCCGCAACTCGAGAAAATCCAGGAAGTTCTCCCTTCCAGGCGAGATGAGGCCTATTTCCGATGAGGCGTCTGGAGTCTAATGACACCTAAACTCTGGAACTTCGAAAGGGTCTTTCACACCCTTGCTGCAACTCAAGAAGTTCACCGCCATACCCGTCTCCACTCGAGAGGAAGCACGATGGTCCCGCCCACATCCAGAGGAGACCCGTTTCCCCCTTGGAGCTCGAGATGAGGGATCCATTCCCTGCTTTCAACGGGAAAGAATTCCCGGCGTTCCCGTCGCATCTCAAGAGGAGGCACTCTCAACAGGAAAGGCGAGAGGAACTCCATGGTCGTACCACCATTCCAAGAGTCCCCCAGATGTCTCAGTCCATTCCAGAGGAGCCTCTTTGCCCTGCACTGGCTCATCTTTCACGCCGAGGATCGACTCACACCACGGTGGCACGTGGGACAGCCCTGTGGGAAAGCCTCGAGGGAAAGCCTCGAGGGAAAACCACAGATCCTTTGATCCACGCGACGGGAAGCGTGACATTGCTGCTACAGCCTGGAAGGAAAGCGCACATGCATGCCCCCACTCGAGACGAGGCCTGACTCCCCTGGGGAGACTCCACAAGTACCCAAAGATCCATGTCAGCCCCTGAGAGGAATCCTCGGTTCCGGCCCTGACTCCACACAAGGTTTTTGGCGCCGGTATCGACGGGAGAGGAATCCCGAGAGGCCCCCTAGCAACTCGCATGGGGACTGGCCTCTCCTGAGGCCACCAGGGCGGGTCCCTGAGGTCCCCGTCGTAACTCGAGAACACCTGCCGCAACTCGAGAAAATCCAGGAAGTTCTCCCTTCCAGGCGAGATGAGGCCTATTTCCGATGAGGCGTCTGGAGACTAATGACACCTAAACTCTGGAACTTCGAAAGGGTCTTTCACACCCTTGCTGCAACTCAAGAAGTTCACCGCCATACCCGTCTCCACTCGAGAGGAAGCACGATGGTCCCGCCCACTTCCAGAGGAGACCCGTTTCCCCCTCGGAGCTCGAGATGAGGGATCCATTCCCTGCTTTCACCGGGAAAGAATTCCCGGCGTTCCCGTTGCATCTCAAGAGGAGGCACTCTCAACAGGAAAGGCGAGAGGAACTCCATGGTCGTACCACCATTCCAAGAGTCCCCCAGATGTCTCAGTCCATTCCAGAGGAGCCTCTTTGCCCTGCACTGGCTCATCTTTCACGCCGAGGATCGACTCACACCACGGTGGCACGTGGGACAGCCCTGTGGGAAAGCCTCGAGGGAAAGCCTCGAGGGAAAACCACAGATCCTTTGATCCACGCGACGGGAAGCGTGACATTGCTGCTACAGCCTGGAAGGAAAGCGCACGTGCATGCCCCCACTCGAGACGAGGCCTGACTCCCCTGGGGAGACTCCACAAGTACCCAAAGATCCATGTCAGCCCCTGAGAGGAATCCTCGGTTCCGGCCCTGACTCCACACAAGGTTTTTGGCCCTGGTATCGACGGGAGAGGAATCCCGAGAGGCCCCCTAGCAACTCGCATGGGGACTGGCCTCTCCTGAGGCCACCAGGGCGGGTCCCTGAGGTCCCCGTCGTAACTCGAGAACACCTGCCGCAACTCGAGAAAATCCAGGAAGTTCTCCCTTCCAGGCGAGATGAGGCCTATTTCCGATGAGGCGTCTGGAGACTAATGACACCTAAACTCTGGAACTTCGAAAGGGTCTTTCACACCCTTGCTGCAACTCAAGAAGTTCACCGCCATACCCGTCTCCACTCGAGAGGAAGCACGATGGTCCCGCCCACATCCAGAGGAGACCCGTTTCCCCCTTGGAGCTCGAGATGAGGGATCCATTCCCTGCTTTCAACGGGAAAGAATTCCCGGCGTTCCCGTCGCATCTCAAGAGGAGGCACTCTCAACAGGAAAGGCGAGAGGAACTCCATGGTCGTACCACCATTCCAAGAGTACCCGAGATGTCTCAGTCCATTCCAGAGGAGCCTCTTTGCCCTGCACTGGCTCATCTTTCACGCCGAGGATCGACTCACACCACGGTGGCACGTGGGACAGCCCTGTGGGAAAGCCTCGTGGGAAAGCCTCGAGGGAAAACCACAGATCCTTTGATCCACGCGACGGGAAGCGTGACATTGCTGCTACAGCCTGGAAGGAAAGCGCACGTGCATGCCCCCACTCGAGACGAGGCCTGACTCCCCTGGGGAGACTCCAGAAGTACCCAAAGATCCATGTCAGCCCCTGAGAGGAATCCTCGGTTCCGGCCCTGACTCCACACAAGGTTTTTGGCCCCGGTATCGACGGGAGAGGAATCCCGAGAGGCCCCCTAGCAACTCGCATGGGGACTGGCCTCTCCTGAGGCCAACAGGGCGGGTCCCTGAGGTCCCCGTCGTAACTCGAGAACACGTGCCGCAACTCGAGAAAATCCAGGAAGTTCTCCCTTCCAGGCGAGATGAGGCCTATTTCCGATGAGGCCTCTGGAGAGAAATGACACCTAACCTCTGGAACTTCGAAAGGGTCTTTCACACCCTTGCTGCAACTCAAGAAGTTCACCGCCGTACCCGTCTCCACTCGAGAGGAAGCACGATGGTCCCGCCCACATCCAGAGGAGCCCCGTTTCCCCCTCGTAGCTCGAGATGAGGGATCCTTTCCCTGCTTTCAACGGGAAAGAATTCCCGGCGTTCCCGTCCCATCTCAAGAGGAGGCACTCTCAACAGGAAAGGCGAGAGGAACTCCATGGTCGTACCACCATTCCAAGAGTCCCCCGGATGTCTCAGTCCATTCCAGAGGAACCTCTTTGCCCTGCACTGGCTCATCTTTCACGCCGAGGATCGACTCACAACACGGTGGCACGTGGGACAGCCCTGTGGGAAAGCCTCGAGGGAAAGCCTCGAGGGAAAACCACAGATCCTTTGATCCACGCGACGGGAAGCGTGACATTGCTGCTACAGCCTGGAAGGAAAGCGCACGTGCATGCCCCCACTCGAGACGAGGCCTGACTCCCCTGGGGAGACTCCACAAGTACCCAAAGATCCATGTCAGCCCCTGAGAGGAATCCTCGGTTCTGGCCCTGACTCCACACAAGGTTTTTGGCCCCGGTATCGACGGGAGAGGAATCCCGAGAGGCCCCCTAGCAACTCGCATGGGGACTGGCCTCTCCTGAGGCCACCAGGGCGGGTCCCTGAGGTCCCCTTCGTAACTCGAGAACACCTGCCGCAACTCGAGAAAATCCAGGAAGTTCTCCCTTCCAGGCGAGATGAGGCCTATTTCCGATGAGACGTCTGGAGACTAATGACACCTAAACGCTGGAACTTCGAAAGGGTCTTTCACACCCTTGCTGCAACTCAAGAAGTTCACCGCCATACCCGTCTCCACTCGAGAGGAAGCACGATGGTCCCGCCCACATCCAGAGGAGACCCGTTTCCCCCTTGGAGCTCGAGATGAGGGATCCATTCCCTGCTTTCAACGGGAAAGAATTCCCGGCGTTCCCGTCGCATCTCAAGAGGAGGCACTCTCAACAGGAAAGGCGAGAGGAACTCCATGGTCGTACCACCATTCCAAGAGTCCCCCAGATGTCTCAGTCCATTCCAGAGGAGCCTCTTTGCCCTGCACTGGCTCATCTTTCACGCCGATGATCGACTCACACCACGGTGGCACGTGGGACAGCCCTGTGGGAAAGCCTCGAGGGAAAGCCTCGAGGGAAAACCACAGATCCTTTGATCCCCGCGACGGGAAGCGTGACATTGCTGCTACAGCCTGGAAGGAAAGCGCACGTGCATGCCCCCACTCGAGACGAGGCCTGACTCCCCTGGGGAGACTCCAGAAGTCCCCAAAGACCCATGTCAGCCCCTGAGAGGAATCCTCGGTTCCGGCCCTGACTCCACACAAGTATTTTGGCCCCGGTATCGACGGGAGAGGAATCCCGAGAGGCCCCCTAGGAACTCGCAAGGGGACTGACCTTTCCTGAGGCCACCAGGGCGGGTCCCTGAGGTCCCCGTCGTAACTCGAGAACACCTGCCGCAACTCGAGAAAATCCAGGAAGTTCTCCCTTCCAGGCGAGATGAGGCCTATTTCCGATGAGGCGTCTGGAGACTAATGACACGGAACCTCTGGAAGTTCGAAAGGGTCTTTCACACCCTTGCTGCAACTCAAGAAGTTCACCGCCATAACCGTCTCCACTCGAGAGGAAACATGATGGTCCCGCCCACATCCAGAGGAGCCCCGTTTGCCCCTCGTAGCTCGAGATGAGGGATCCTTTCCCTGCTATCAACGGGAAAGTATTTTCGGCGTTCCCGTCGCATCTCAAGAGGAGGCACTCTCAACAGGAAAGACGAGAGGAACTCCATGGTCGTACCACCATTCCAAGAGTCCCCGAGATTTCTCAGTCCATTCCAGAGGAACCTCTATGCCCTGCACTGGCTCATCTTTCACGCCGAGGATCGACTCACACCACGGTGGCACGTGGGACAGCCCTGTGCGAAAGCCTCGAGGGAAAACCACAGATCCTTTGATCCACGCGACGGGAAGCATGACATTGCTGCTACAGCCTGGAAGGAAAGCGCACGTGCATGCCACCACTCGAGACGAGGCCTGACTCCCCTCGGGAGACTCCAGAAAGACCCAAAGATCCATGTCAGCCCCTGAGAGTAATCCTCGGTTCCGGCCCTCACTCCACACAAGGTTTTTGGTCCAGGTATCCACAGGAGAGGAATACCGAGAGGCACCCTAGCAACTCGCATGAGGACTGGCCTTTCCTGAGGCCACCATCCGGGTCCCTGAGGTCCCCGTCGTAACTCGAGAACACCTGCTGCAACTCGAGAAAATCCAGGAAGTTCTCCCTTCCAGGCGAGATGAGGCCTATTTCCGATGAGGCGTCTGGACACTAATGACACCTAACCTCTGGAACTTCGAAAGGGTCTTTCACACCCTTGCTGCAACTCAAGAAGTTCACCGCCATACCCGTCTCCACTCGAGAGGAAGCACGATCGTCCCACCCACAACCAGAGGAGACCCGTTTCCCCCTCGTAGCTCGAGAGGAGGGATCCTTTCCCTGCTTTCAATGGGAAAGAATTCCCGGTGTTCCCGTCGCATCTCAAGAGGAGGCACTCTCAACAGGAAAGGCAAGAGGAACTCCATGGTCGTACCACCATACCAAGAGTCCCCCAGATGTCTCAGTCCATTCCAGAGCAACCTCTTTGCCCTGCACTGGCTCATTTTTCACGCCGAGGATCGACTCACACCACGGTGGCTCGTGGGACAGCCCTGTGGGAAAGCCTCGAGGGTAAACCACAGATCCTTTGATCCACGCGACGGGAAGCGTGACATTGCTGCTACAGCCTGGAAGGAAAGCGCACGTGCATGCCCCTACTCGAGACGAGGCCTGACTCCCCTGGGGAGACTCCAGAAGTACCCCAAGATCCATGTCAGCCCCTGAGAGGAATCCTCGGTTCCGGCCCTGACTCCACACAAGGTTTTTGGCCCCGGTATCGACGGGAGAGGAATCCCGAGAGGCCCCCTAGCACTTCGCATGGGGACTGGCCTTTCCATAGGTCACCAGGCCGGTCCCTGAGGTCCCCGTCGTAACTGGAGAACACCTGCCGCAACTCGAGAAAATCCAGGAAGTTCTCCCTTCCAGGCGAGATGAGGCCTATTTCCGATGAGGCGTCTGGACACTAATGACACCTTACCTCTGGAACTTCGAAAGGGTCTTTCACACCCTTGCTGCAACACAAGAAGTTCACCGCCATACCCGTGTCGACTCGAGAGGAAGCATGATGGTCCCGCCCACATCCAGAGGAGCCCCGTTTCCCCCTCGTAGCTCGAGATGAGGGATCCTTTCCCTGCTTTCAACGGGAAAGAATTCCCGGCGTTCCCGTCACATCTCAAGAGGAGGCACTCTCAACAGGAAAGGCAAGAGGAACTCCATGGTCGTACCACCATTCCAAGAGTCCCCCAGATGTCTCAGTCCACTCCAGAGGAACCTCTTTGCCCTGCACTGGCTCATCTTTCACGACGAGGATCGACTCACACCACGGTGTCACGTGGGACAGCCCTGTGGGAAAGCCTCAAGGGAAAGCCTCGATTGAAAACCACAGATCCTTTGATCCACGCGACGGGAAGCGTGACATTGCTGCTACAGCCTGGATGGAAAGCGCACGTGCATGCCCCCACTCGAGACGAGGCCTGACTCCCATCGGGAGACTCCAGAAAGACCCAAAGATCCATGTCAGCCCCTGAGAGGAATCCTCGGTTCCGGCCCTGACTCCACCAAAGGTTTTTGGCCCCGGTATCGACGGGAAAGGAATCCCGAGAGGCCCCCTAGCAACTCGCTAGGGGTCTGGCCTCTCCTGAGGCCACCAGGGCGGGTCGCTGAGGTCCCCGTGGTAACTCGAGAACACCTGCCACAACTCGAGAAAATCCAGGAAGTTCTCCCTTCCAGGCGAGATGAGGCCTATTTCCGATGAGGCGTCTGGAGACTAATGACAGCTAACCTCTGGAACTTCGAAAGGGTCTTTCACACCCTTGCTGCAACTAAAGAAGTTCACCCCCATACCCGTCTCCACTCGAGAGGAAGCACGATGGTCCCGCCCACATCCAGAGGAGCCCCGTTTCCACCTCGTAGCTCGAGATGAGGGATCCTTTCCCTGCTTTCAACGGGAAAGAATTCCCGGTGATCCCGTCGCATCTCAAGAGGAGGCACTCTCAACAGGAAAGGCGAGAGGAACTCCATGGTCGTACCACCATTCCAAGAGTCCCCCAGATGTCTCAGTCCATTCCAGAGGAACCTCTTTGCCCTGCACTGGCTCATCTTTCACGCCGAGGATCGACTCACACCACGGTGGCACGTGGGACATTCCTGTGGGAAAGCCTCGAGGGAAAGCCTCGAGGGAAAACCACAGATCCTTTGATCCACGCCACGGGAAGCGTGACATTGCTGCTACAGCCTAGAAGGAAAGCGCACGTGCATGCCCCCACTCGAGACGAGGCCTGACTCCCCTGGGGAGACTCCAGAAGTACCCAAAGATCCATGTCAGCCCCTGAGAGGAATGCTCGGTTCCGGCCCTGACTCCACACAAGGTTTTTGGCCCCAGTATCGACGGGAGAGGAATCCCGAGAGGCCCCTAGCAAATCGCATGGGGACTGGCCTCTCCTGAGGCCACCAGGGCGGGTCCCTGAGGTCCCCGTTTTAACTCAAGAACACCTGCCGCAACTCGAGAAAATCCAGGAAGTACTCCCTTCCAGGCGAGATGAGGCCTATTTCCGATGAGGCGTCTGGAGACTAATGACACCTAACCTCTGGAACTTCGAAAGGGTCTTTCACACCCTTGCTGCAACTCAAGAAGTTCACCGCCATACCCGTCTCCACTCGAGAGGAAGCAGGATGGTCCCGCCCACATCCAGAGGAGCCCCGTTTCCCCCTCGTAGCTCCAGATGAGGGATCCTTTCCCTGCTTTCAACGGGAAAGAATTCCCGGCGTTCCCGTCGCATCTCAAGAGGAGGCACTCTCAACAGGAAAGGCGAGAGGAACTCCATGGTCGTACCACCATTCCAAGAGTCCCCCAGATGTCTCAGTCCATTCCAGAGGAACCTCTTTGCCCTGCACTGGCTCATCTTTCACGCCGAGGATCGACTCACACCACGGTGGCACGTGGGACAGCCCTGTGGGAAAGCCTCGAGGAAAATCCTCGAGGGAAAACCACAGATCCTTTGATCCACGCGACGGGAAGCGTGACATTGCTGCTACAGCCTGGAAGGAAAGCGCACGTGCATGCCCCCACTCGAGACGAGGCCTGACTCCCCTGGGGAGACTCCAGAAGTACCCAAAGATCCATGTCAGCCCCTGAGAGGAATCCTCGGTTCCGGCCCTGAATCCACACAAAGATTTTGGCCCCGGTATCGACAGGAGAGGAATCCCAAGAGGCCCGATAGCAACTCGCATGGGGACTGGCCTTTCCTGAGGCCACCAGGGCGGGTCCCTGATGTCCCCGTCGTAACTCGAGAACACCTGCCGCAACTCGAGAAAATCCACGAAGTTGACCCTTCCAGGAGAGATGAAGCCTATTTCCGATGAGGGGTCTGGAGACTAATGACACCTAAACTCTGGAACTTCGAAAGGGTCTTTCACACCCTTGCTGCAACTCAAGAAGTTCACCGCCATATCCGTCTCCACTCGAGAGGAAGCACGATGGTCCCGCCCACATCCAGAGGAGCCCCGTTTCCCCCTCGTAGCTCGAGATATGGGATCCTTTCCCTGCTTTCAACGGGAAAGAATTCCCGGCGTTCCCATCGCATCTCAAGAGGAGGCAATCTCAACAGGAAAGGCGAGAGGAACTCCATTGTCGTACCACCATTCCAAGAGTCCCCCAGATGTCTCATTCCATTCCAGAGGAACCTGTTTGCCCTGCATTGGCTGATCTTTCACGCCGAGGAACGACTCACACCACGGTGGCACTAGGGACAGCCCTGTGGGAAAGCCTCGAGGGAGAACCACAGATCCTTTGATCCTCGCGACGGGAAGCGTGACATTGTTTCTACAGTGTGGAAGGAAAGCGCACGTGCATGACCCCACACGAGACGAGGCCTGACTCCCCTGGGGAGACTCCAGAAGTACCCAAAGATCCATATCAGCCCCTGAGAGGAATCCTCGGTTCCGGCCCTGACTCCACACAAGGGTTTTGGCCCCAGTATCGACGGGAGAGGAATCCCGAGAGGCCACATAGCAACTCACATTGGGACTGACCTTTCCTGAGGCCACCAGAGCGGGTCCCTGTGGTCTCCGTTGTAACTCGAGAACACCTGCCGCAACTCGAGAAAATCCAGGAAGTTCTCCCTTCCAGGCGAGATGAGGCCTCTTTCCGATGAGGCGTCTGGAGACTAATGACACCTAACCTCTGGAACTTCGAATGGGTCTTTCACACCCTTGCTGCAACTCAAGAAGTTCACCGCCATACCGGTCTCCACTCGAGAGGAAGCACGATGGTCCCGCCCACATCCAGAGGAGCCCCGTTTCCCCCTCGTAGCTCGAGATTAGGGATCCTTTCCCTGCTTTCAACGGGAAAGTATTCCCAGCGTTCCCGTCGCATCTCAAGAGGAGGCACTCTCAATAGGAAAGGGGAGAGGAACTCCATGGTCGAACCACCATTCCAAGAGTCAACCAGATGTCTCAGTCCATTCCAGAGGAACCTTTTTGCCCTGTACTGGCTCATCTTTCACGCCGAGGATCGACTCACACCACGGTGGCACGTGGGACTGCCGTGTGGGAAAGCCTCGAGGGAGGGCCTCGAGGGAAAACCACAGATCCTTTGTTCCACACGACGGGAAGCGTAACATTGCTGCTACAGCCTGGAAGGAAAGCGCACGTGCATGCCCGCACTCGAGACGAGGCCTGACTCCCCTGGGGAGACTCCAGAAGTACCCAAAGATCCATGTCAGCCCCTGAGAGGAATCCTCGGTTCCGGCACTGACTCCACACAAGGTTTTTGGCCCCGGTATCGACGGGAGAGTAATCCCGAGAGTCCCCCTAGCAACTCGCATGGGGACTGGCCTCTCCTGAGGACACCAGGGCGGGTCCCTGAGGTCCCCGTCGTAACTCGAGAACACCTGCCGCAACTCGAGAAAATCCAGGAAGTTCTCCCTTCCAGGCGAGATGAGTCCTATTTCCGATGATGCATCTGGAGAGTAATGACACCTAACCTCTGGAACTTCGAAAGGGTCTTTCAAACCCTTGCTGCAACTCAAGAAGTTCACCTCCATTCCCGTCTCCACTCGAGAGGAAGCACGATCGTCCCGCCCTCATCCAGAGGAGCCCCGTTTCCCCCTCGTAGCTCGAGATGAGGGATCCTTTCCCTGCTTTCAACGGGAAAGAATTCCCGGCGTTCCCGTCGCTTCTCAAGAGGAGGCACTCTCAACAGGAAAGGCTAGAGGAACTCCATGGTCGTACCACCATGCCAAGAGTACCCCAGATGTCTCAGTCCATTCCAGAGGAACCTCTTTGCCCTGCACTGGCTCATCTTTCACGCCGAGGATCGACTCACACCACGGTGGCGCGTGACACAGCCCTGTGGCAAAGCCTCGAGGGAAAGCCTCGAGGGAAAACCACAGATCCTTTGATCCACGCGACGGGAAGCGTGACATTGCTGCTACAGCCTGGAAGGAAAGCGCACGTGCATGCCCGCACTCGAGACGAGGCCTGACTCCCCTGGGGAGACTCCAGAAGTACCCAAAGATCCATGTCAGCCCCTGAGAAGAATCCTCGGTTCCGGCCCTGACTCCACACAAGGTTTTTGGCCCCGGTATCGATGGGAGAGGAATCCCGAGAGGCCCCCTAGCAACTCGCATGGGGACTGGCCTCTCCTGAGGCCACCAGGGCGGGTCCCTGAGGTCCCCGTCGTAACTCGAGAACACCTGCCGCAACTCGAGAAAATCCAGGAAGTTCTCCCTTCCAGGCGAGATGAGGCCTATTTCCGATGAGGCGTCTGGAGACTAATGACACCTAACCTCTGGAACTTCGAAGGGGTCTTTCACACCCTTGCTGCAACTCAAGAAGTTCACCGCCATACCCGTCTCCACTCGAGAGGAAGCACGATGGTCCCGCCCACATCCAGAGGAGCCCCGTTTCCCCCTCGGAGCTCGAGATGAGGGATCCTTTACCTGCTTTCAACGGGAAAGAATTCCCGGTGATCCCGTCGCATCTCAAGAGGAGGCACTCTCCACAGAAAAGCCGAGAGGAACTCCATGGTCGTACCACCATTCCAAGAGTCCCCCAGATGTCTCAGTCCATTCCAGATGAACCTCTTTGCCCTGCACTGGCTCATCTTTCACGCCGAGGATCGACTCACACCACGGTGGCACGTGGGACAGCCGTGTGGGAAAGCCTCGAGGGAAAGCCTCGAGGGAAAACCTCAGATCCTTTGATCCACGCGACGGGAAGCGTGACATTGCTGCGACAGCCTGGAAGGAAAGCGCACGTGCATGCCCCCACTGGAGACGAGGCCTGTCTCCCCAGGCGAGACTCCAGAAGTACCCAAAGATCCATATCAGCCCCTGAGAGGAATCCTCGGTCCCGGCCCTGAACCAACACAAGGTTTTTGGCCCCGGTATCGACGGGAGAGGAATCCCGAGAGGCCCCCTAGCAACTCGCATGGGGACTGGCCTCTCCTGAGGCCACCAGGGCGGGTCCCTGAGGTCCCCGTCGTAACTCGGGAACACCTGCCGCAACTCGAGAAAATCCAGGAAGTTCTCCCTTCCAGGCGAGATGAGGCCTATTTCCGATGAGGCGTCTGGAGACTAATGACACCTAACCTCTGGAACTTCGAAAGGGTCTTTCACACCCTTGCTGCAACTCAAGAAGTTCACCGCCATACCCGTCTCCACTCGAGAGGAAGCACGATGGTCCCGCCCACATCCAGAGGAGCCCCGTTTCCCCCTCGTAGCTCGAGATGAGGGATCCTTTCCCTGCTTTCAACGGGAAAGAATTCCCGGCGTTCCCGTCGCATCTCAAGAGGAGGCACTCTCAACAGGAAAGGCGAGAGGAACTCCATGGTCGTACCACCATTCCAAGAGTCCCCCAGATGTCTCAGTCCATTCCAGAGGAAACTCTTTGCCCTTCACTGGCTCATCTTTCACGCCGAGGATCGACTCACACCACGGTGGCACGTGGGAGAGCCCTGTGGGAAAGCCTCGAGGGAAAGCCTCGAGGGAAAACCACAGATCCTTTGATCCACGCCACGGGAAGCGTGACATTGCTGCTACAGCCTGGAAGGAAAGCGCACGTGCATGCCCCGACTCGAGACGAGGCCTGACTCCCTTGGGGAGACTCCAGAAGTACCCAAAGATCCATGTCAGCCCCTGAGAGGAATCCTCGGTTCCGGCCCTGACTCCAAAAAATTCTTTTGGCCCCGGTATCGACGGGAGAGGAATCCCGAGAGGCCCCCTAGCAACTCGCATGGGGACTGGCCTCTCCTGAGGCCACCAGGGCGGGTCCCTGAGGTCCCCGTCGTAACTCGAGAACACCTGCCGCAACTCGAGAAAATCCAGGAAGTTCTCCCTTCCAGGCGAGATGAGGCCTATTTCCGATGAGGCGTCTGGAGATAAATGACACCTAACTTCTGGAAATTCGAAAGGGTCTTTCACACCCTTGCTGCAACTCAAGAAGTTGACCGCCATACCCGTCTCCACTCGGGAGGAACCACGATGGTCCCGCCCACATCCAGAGGAGTCCCGTTTCCCCCTCGTAGCTCGAGATGAGGGATCCTTTCCCTGCTTTCAACGGGAAAGAAATCCCGGCGTTCCCGTCGCATCTCAAGAGGAGGCACTCTCAACAGGAAAGGCGAGAGGAACTCCATGGTCGTACCACCATTCCAAGAGTCCCCCAGATGTCTCAGTCCATTCCAGAGGAACCTCTTTGCCCTGCACTGGCTCATCTTTCACGCCGAGGATCGACTCACACCACGGTGGCACGTGGGACAGCCCTGTGGGAAAGCCTCGAGGGAAAGCCTCGAGGGAAAACCACAGATCCTTTGATCCACGCCACGGGAAGCGTGACATTGCTGCTACAGCCTGGAAGGAAACCGCAAGTGCATGCCCCCACACGAGACGAGGCCTGACTCCCCAGGGGAGACTCCAGAAGTACCCAAAGATCCATGTCAGCCCCTGAGAGGAATCCTCGGTTCCGGCCCTGACTCCACACAAGGTTTTTGGCCCCGGTATCGACGGGAGAGGAATCCCGAGAGGCCCCCTAGCAACTCGCATGGGGACTGGCCTCTCCTGAGGCCACCAGGGCGGGTGCCTGAGGTCCCCGTAGTAACTCGAGAACACCTGCCGCAACTCGAGAAAATCCAGGAAGTTCTCCCTTCCAGGTGAGATGAGGCCTATTTCCGATGAGGCGTCTGGAGACTAATGACACCTAAACTCTGGAACTTCGAAAGGGTCTTTCACACCCTTGCTGCAACTCAAGAAGTTCACCGCCATACCCGTCTCCACTCGAGAGGAAGCACGATGGTCCCGCCCACATCCAGAGGAGACCCGTTTCCCCCTCGGAGCTCGAGATGAGGGATCCTTTCCCTGCTTTCAACGGGAAAGAATTCCCGGCGATCCCGTCGCATCTCAAGAGGAGTCACTCTCCACAGGAAAGCTGAGAGGAACTCCATGGTCGTACCACCATTCCAAGAGTCCCCCAGATGTCTCAGTCCATTCCAGAGGAACCTCTTTGCCCTGCACTGGCTCATCTTTCACGCCGAGGATCGACTCACACCACGGTGGCACGTGGGACAGCCCTCTGGGAAAGCCAAGAGGGAAAGCCTCGAGGGAAAACCACAGATCGTTTGATCCACGCGACGGGAAGCGTGACATTGCTGCTACAGCCTGGAAGGCAAGTGCACGTGCATGCCCCCACTCGAGACGAGGCCTGACTCCCCTGGGGAGACTCCACAAGTACCCAAAGATGCATGTCAGCCCCTGAGAGGAATCCTCGGTTCCGGCCCTGACTTCACACAAGGTTTTTGGCGCCGGTATCGACGGGAGAGGAATCCCGAGAGGCCCCCTAGCACCTCGCATGGGGACTGGCCTCTCCTGAGGCCACCAGGGCGGGTCCCTGAGGTCCCCGTCGTAACTCGAGAACACCTGCCGCAACTCGAGAAAATGCAGGAAGTTCTCCCTTCCAGGCGAGATGAGGCCTATTTCCGATAAGGCGTCTGGAGACTAATGACACCTAACCTCTGGAACTTCGAAAGGGTCTTTCACACCCTTGCTGCAACTCAAGAAGTTCACCGCCATACCCGTCTCCACTCGAGAGGAAGCACGATGCACCTGCCAACATTCAGAGGAGCCCCGTTTCCCCCTCGGATCTCGAGATGAGGGATCCTTTCCCTGCTTTCAACGGGAAAGAATTCCCGGCGTTCCCGTCGCATCTCAAGAGGAGGCACTCTCAACAGGAAAGGCGAGAGGAACTCCATGGTCGTACCACCATTCCAAGAGTCCCCCAGATGTCTCAGTCCATTCCAGAGGAACCTCTTTGCCCTGCACTGGCTCATCTTTCACGCCGAGGATCGACTCACACCACAGTGGCACGTGGGACAGCCCTGTGGGAAAGCCTCGAGGGAAAACCACAGATCCTTTGATCCACGCGACGGGAAGCGTGACATTGCTGCTACAGCCTGGAAGGAAAGCGCACGTGCATGCCCCCACTCGAGACGAGGCCTGAATCCCCTGGGGAGACTCCAGAAGTACCCAAAGATCCATTTCAGCCCCTGAGAGGAATCCTCGGTTCCGGCCCTGACTCCACACAAGGTTTTTGGCCCCGGTATCGACGGGAGAGGAATCCCGAGAGGCCCCCTAGCAACTCGCATGGGGACTGGCCTCTCCTGAGGCCACCAGGGCGGGTCCCTGAGGTCCCCGTCGTAACTCGGGAACACCTGCCGCAACTCGAGAAAATCCAGGAAGTTCTCCCTTCCAGGCGAGATGAGGCCTATTTCCGATGAGGCCTCTGGAGACTAATGACACCTAACCTCTGGAACTTCGAAAGGGTCTTTCACAGCCTGGCTGCAACTCAAGAAGTTCACCGCCATACCCGTCTCCACTCGAGAGGAAGCACGATGGTCCCGCCCACATCCAGAGGAGCCCCGTTTCCCCCTCGGAGCTCGAGATGAGGGATCCTTTCCCTGCTTTCAACGGGAAAGAATTTCCGGCGATCCCGTCGCATCTCAAGAGGAGGCACTCTCCACAGGAAAGCCGAGAGGAACTCCATGGTCGTACCACCATTCCAAGAGTCCCCCAGATGTCTCAGTCCATTCCAGAGGAACCTCTTTGCCCTGCACTGGCTCATCTTTCACGCCGAGGATCGACTCACACCACGGTGGCACGTGGGACAGCCCTGTGGGAAAGCCTCGAGGGAAAGCCTCGAGGGAAAACCACAGACCCTTTGATCCACGCGACGGGAAGCGTGACATTGCTGCTACAGCCTGGAAGGAAAGCGCACGTGCATGCCCCCACTCGAGACGAGGCCTGACTCCCCTGGGGAGACTCCAGAAGTACCCAAAGATCCATGTCAGCCCCTGAGAGGAATCCTCGGTTCCGGCCCTGACTCCAAAAAATTCTTTTGGCCCCGGTATCGACGGGAGAGGAATCCCGAGAGGCCCCCTAGCAACTCGCATGGGGACTGGCCTCTCCTGAGGCCACCAGGGCGGGTCCCTGAGGTCCCCGTCGTAACTCGAGAACACCTGCCGCAACTCGATAAAATCCAGGAAGTTCTCCCTTCCAGGCGAGATGAGGCCTATTTCCGATGAAGCGTCTGGAGACTAATGACACCTAACCTCTGGAACTTCGAAAGGGTCTTTCACACCCTTGCTGCAACTCAAGAAGTTCACCGCCATACCCGTCTCCACTCGAGAGGAAGCACGATGGTCCCGCCCACATTCAGAGGAGCCCCGTTTCCCCCTCGGAGCTCGAGATGAGGGATCCTTTCCCTGCTTTCAACGGGAAAGAATTCCCGGCGTTCCCGTCGCATCTCAATAGGAGGCACTCTCAACAGGAAAGGCGAGAGGAACTCCATGGTCGTACCACCATTCCAAGAGTCCCCCAGATGTCTCAGTCCATTCCAGAGGAACCTCTTTGCCCTGCACTGGCTCATCTTTCACGCCGAGGATCGACTCACACCACGGTGGCACGTGGGACAGCCCTCTGGGAAAGCCAAGAGGGAAAGCCTCGAGGGAAAACCACAGATCGTTTGATCCACGCGACGGGAAGCGTGACATTGCTGCTACAGCCTGGAAGGCAAGTGCACGTGCATGCCCCCACTCGAGACGAGGCCTGACTCCCCTGGGGAGACTCCACAAGTACCCAAAGATGCATGTCAGCCCCTGAGAGGAATCCTCGGTTCCGGCCCTGACTTCACACAAGGTTTTTGGCGCCGGTATCGACGGGAGAGGAATCCCGAGAGGCCCCCTAGCACCTCGCATGGGGACTGGCCTCTCCTGAGGCCACCAGGGCGGGTCCCTGAGGTCCCCGTCGTAACTCGAGAACACCTGCCGCAACTCGAGAAAATGCAGGAAGTTCTCCCTTCCAGGCGAGATGAGGCCTATTTCCGATAAGGCGTCTGGAGACTAATGACACCTAACCTCTGGAACTTCGAAAGGGTCTTTCACACCCTTGCTGCAACTCAAGAAGTTCACCGCCATACCCGTCTCCACTCGAGAGGAAGCACGATGCACCTGCCAACATTCAGAGGAGCCCCGTTTCCCCCTCGGATCTCGAGATGAGGGATCCTTTCCCTGCTTTCAACGGGAAAGAATTCCCGGCGTTCCCGTCGCATCTCAAGAGGAGGCACTCTCAACAGGAAAGGCGAGAGGAACTCCATGGTCGTACCACCATTCCAAGAGTCCCCCAGATGTCTCAGTCCATTCCAGAGGAACCTCTTTGCCCTGCACTGGCTCATCTTTCACGCCGAGGATCGACTCACACCACAGTGGCACGTGGGACAGCCCTGTGGGAAAGCCTCGAGGGAAAACCACAGATCCTTTGATCCACGCGACGGGAAGCGTGACATTGCTGCTACAGCCTGGAAGGAAAGCGCACGTGCATGCCCCCACTCGAGACGAGGCCTGAATCCCCTGGGGAGACTCCAGAAGTACCCAAAGATCCATTTCAGCCCCTGAGAGGAATCCTCGGTTCCGGCCCTGACTCCACACAAGGTTTTTGGCCCCGGTATCGACGGGAGAGGAATCCCGAGAGGCCCCCTAGCAACTCGCATGGGGACTGGCCTCTCCTGAGGCCACCAGGGCGGGTCCCTGAGGTCCCCGTCGTAACTCGGGAACACCTGCCGCAACTCGAGAAAATCCAGGAAGTTCTCCCTTCCAGGCGAGATGAGGCCTATTTCCGATGAGGCCTCTGGAGACTAATGACACCTAACCTCTGGAACTTCGAAAGGGTCTTTCACAGCCTGGCTGCAACTCAAGAAGTTCACCCCCATACCTGTCTCCACTCGAGAGGAAGCACGATGGTCCCGCCCACATCCAGAGGAGCCCCGTTTCCCCCTCGTAGCTCGAGATGAGGGATCCTTTCCCTGCTTTCAACGGGAAAGAATTCCCGGCGTTCCCGTCGCATCTCAAGAGGAGGCACTCTCAACAGGAAAGGCGAGAGGAACTCCATGGTCGTACCACCATTCCAAGAGTCCCCCAGATGTCTCAGTCCATTCCAGAGGAAACTCTTTGCCCTTCACTGGCTCATCTTTCACGCCGAGGATCGACTCACACCACGGTGGCACGTGGGAGAGCCCTGTGGGAAAGCCTCGAGGGAAAGCCTCGAGGGAAAACCACAGATCCTTTGATCCACGCCACGGGAAGCGTGACATTGCTGCTACAGCCTGGAAGGAAAGCGCACGTGCATGCCCCGACTCGAGACGAGGCCTGACTCCCTTGGGGAGACTCCAGAAGTACCCAAAGATCCATGTCAGCCCCTGAGAGGAATCCTCGGTTCCGGCCCTGACTCCAAAAAATTCTTTTGGCCCCGGTATCGACGGGAGAGGAATCCCGAGAGGCCCCCTAGCAACTCGCATGGGGACTGGCCTCTCCTGAGGCCACCAGGGCGGGTCCCTGAGGTCCCCGTCGTAACTCGAGAACACCTGCCGCAACTCGAGAAAATCCAGGAAGTTCTCCCTTCCAGGCGAGATGAGGCCTATTTCCGATGAGGCGTCTGGAGATAAATGACACCTAACTTCTGGAAATTCGAAAGGGTCTTTCACACCCTTGCTGCAACTCAAGAAGTTGACCGCCATACCCGTCTCCACTCGGGAGGAACCACGATGGTCCCGCCCACATCCAGAGGAGTCCCGTTTCCCCCTCGTAGCTCGAGATGAGGGATCCTTTCCCTGCTTTCAACGGGAAAGAAATCCCGGCGTTCCCGTCGCATCTCAAGAGGAGGCACTCTCAACAGGAAAGGCGAGAGGAACTCCATGGTCGTACCACCATTCCAAGAGTCCCCCAGATGTCTCAGTCCATTCCAGAGGAACCTCTTTGCCCTGCACTGGCTCATCTTTCACGCCGAGGATCGACTCACACCACGGTGGCACGTGGGACAGCCCTGTGGGAAAGCCTCGAGGGAAAGCCTCGAGGGAAAACCACAGATCCTTTGATCCACGCCACGGGAAGCGTGACATTGCTGCTACAGCCTGGAAGGAAACCGCAAGTGCATGCCCCCACACGAGACGAGGCCTGACTCCCCAGGGGAGACTCCAGAAGTACCCAAAGATCCATGTCAGCCCCTGAGAGGAATCCTCGGTTCCGGCCCTGACTCCACACAAGGTTTTTGGCCCCGGTATCGACGGGAGAGGAATCCCGAGAGGCCCCCTCGCAACTCGCATGGGGACTGGCCTCTCCTGAGGCCACCAGGGCGGGTGCCTGAGGTCCCCGTAGTAACTCGAGAACACCTGCCGCAACTCGAGAAAATCCAGGAAGTTCTCCCTTCCAGGCGAGATGAGGCCTATTTCCGATGAGGCGTCTGGAGACTAATGACACCTAAACTCTGGAACTTCGAAAGGGTCTTTCACACCCTTGCTGCAACTCAAGAAGTTCACCGCCATACCCGTCTCCACTCGAGAGGAAGCACGATGGTCCCGCCCACATCCAGAGGAGACCCGTTTCCCCCTCGGAGCTCGAGATGAGGGATCCTTTCCCTGCTTTCAACGGGAAAGAATTCCCGGCGATCCCGTCGCATCTCAAGAGGAGTCACTCTCCACAGGAAAGCTGAGAGGAACTCCATGGTCGTACCACCATTCCAAGAGTCCCCCAGATGTCTCAGTCCATTCCAGAGGAACCTCTTTGCCCTGCACTGGCTCATCTTTCACGCCGAGGATCGACTCACACCACGGTGGCACGTGGGACAGCCCTCTGGGAAAGCCAAGAGGGAAAGCCTCGAGGGAAAACCACAGATCGTTTGATCCACGCGACGGGAAGCGTGACATTGCTGCTACAGCCTGGAAGGCAAGTGCACGTGCATGCCCCCACTCGAGACGAGGCCTGACTCCCCTGGGGAGACTCCACAAGTACCCAAAGATGCATGTCAGCCCCTGAGAGGAATCCTCGGTTCCGGCCCTGACTTCACACAAGGTTTTTGGCGCCGGTATCGACGGGAGAGGAATCCCGAGAGGCCCCCTAGCACCTCGCATGGGGACTGGCCTCTCCTGAGGCCACCAGGGCGGGTCCCTGAGGTCCCCGTCGTAACTCGAGAACACCTGCCGCAACTCGAGAAAATGCAGGAAGTTCTCCCTTCCAGGCGAGATGAGGCCTATTTCCGATAAGGCGTCTGGAGACTAATGACACCTAACCTCTGGAACTTCGAAAGGGTCTTTCACACCCTTGCTGCAACTCAAGAAGTTCACCGCCATACCCGTCTCCACTCGAGAGGAAGCACGATGCACCTGCCAACATTCAGAGGAGCCCCGTTTCCCCCTCGGATCTCGAGATGAGGGATCCTTTCCCTGCTTTCAACGGGAAAGAATTCCCGGCGTTCCCGTCGCATCTCAAGAGGAGGCACTCTCAACAGGAAAGGCGAGAGGAACTCCATGGTCGTACCACCATTCCAAGAGTCCCCCAGATGTCTCAGTCCATTCCAGAGGAACCTCTTTGCCCTGCACTGGCTCATCTTTCACGCCGAGGATCGACTCACACCACAGTGGCACGTGGGACAGCCCTGTGGGAAAGCCTCGAGGGAAAACCACAGATCCTTTGATCCACGCGACGGGAAGCGTGACATTGCTGCTACAGCCTGGAAGGAAAGCGCACGTGCATGCCCCCACTCGAGACGAGGCCTGAATCCCCTGGGGAGACTCCAGAAGTACCCAAAGATCCATTTCAGCCCCTGAGAGGAATCCTCGGTTCCGGCCCTGACTCCACACAAGGTTTTTGGCCCCGGTATCGACGGGAGAGGAATCCCGAGAGGCCCCCTAGCAACTCGCATGGGGACTGGCCTCTCCTGAGGCCACCAGGGCGGGTTCCTGAGGTCCCCGTCGTAACTCGGGAACACCTGCCGCAACTCGAGAAAATCCAGGAAGTTCTCCCTTCCAGGCGAGATGAGGCCTATTTCCGATGAGGCCTCTGGAGACTAATGACACCTAACCTCTGGAACTTCGAAAGGGTCTTTCACAGCCTGGCTGCAACTCAAGAAGTTCACCGCCATACCCGTCTCCACTCGAGAGGAAGCACGATGGTCCCGCCCACATCCAGAGGAGCCCCGTTTCCCCCTCGTAGCTCGAGATGAGGGATCCTTTCCCTGCTTTCAACGGGAAAGAATTCCCGGCGTTCCCGTCGCATCTCAAGAGGAGGCACTCTCAACAGGAAAGGCGAGAGGAACTCCATGGTAGTACCACCATTCCAAGAGTCCCCCAGATGTCTCAGTCCATTCCAGAGGAAACTCTTTGCCCTGCACTGGCTCATCTTTCACGCCGAGGATCGACTCACACCACGGTGGCTCGTGGGAGAGCCCTGTGGGAAAGCCTCGAGGGAAAGCCTCGAGGGAAAACCACAGATCCTTTGATTCACGCCACGGGAAGCGTGACATTGCTGCTACAGCCTGGAAGGAAAGCGCACGTGCATGCCCCGACTCGAGACGAGGCCTGACTCCCTTGGGGACACTCCAGAAGTACCCAAAGATCCATGTCAGCCCCTGAGAGGAATCCTCGGTTCCGGCCCTGACTCCAAAAAATTCTTTTGGCCCCGGTATCGACGGGAGAGGTATCCCGAGTGGCCCCCTAGCAACTCGCATGGGGACTGGCCTCTCCTGAGGCCACCAGGGCGGGTCCCTGAGGTCCCCGTCGTAACTCGAAAACACCTGCCGCAACTCGAGAAAATCCAGGAAGTTCTCCCTTCCAGGCGAGATGAGGCCTATTTCCGATGAGGCGTCTGGAGACTAATGACACCTAACCTCTGGAACTTCGAAAGGGTCTTTCACACCCTTGCTGCAACTCAAGAAGTTGACCGCCATACCCGTCTCCAATCGAGAGGAAGCACGATGGTCCCGCCCACATCCAGAGGAGCCCCGTTTCCCCCTCGGATCTCGAGATGAGGGATCCTTTCCCTGCTTTCAACGGGAAAGAATTCCCGGCGATCCCGTCGCATCTCAAGAGGAGGCACTCTCCACAGGAAAGCCGAGAGGAACTCCATGGTCGTACCACCATTCCAAGAGTCCCCCAGATGTCTCAGTCCATTCCAGAGGAACCTCTTTGCCCTGCACTGGCTCATCTTTCACGCCGAAGATCGACTCACACCACGGTGGCACGTGGGACAGCCCTGTGGGAAAGCCTCGAGGGAAAGCCTCGAGGGAAAACCACAGATCCTTTGATCCACGCGACGGGAAGCGTGACATTACTGCTACAGCCTGGAAGGAAAGCGCACGTGCATGCCCCCACTCGAGACGAGGCCTGAATCCCCTGGGGAGACTACAGAAGTACCCAAAGATCCATTTCAGCCCCTGAGAGGAATCCTCGGTTCCGGCCCTGACTCCACACAAGGTTTTTGGCCCCGGTATCGACGGAAGAGGAATCCCGAGAGGCCCCCTAGCAACTCGCATGGGGACTGGCCTCTCCTGAGGCCACCAGGGCGGGTCCCTGAGGTCCCCGTCGTAACTCGGGAACACCTGCAGCAACTCGAGAAAATCCAGGAAGTTCTCCCTTCCAGGCGAGATGAGGCCTATTTCCGATGAGGCGTCTGGAGACTAATGACACCTAACCTCTGGAACTTCGAAAGGGTCTTTCACACCCTTGCTGCAACTCAAGAAGTTCACCGCCATACCTGTCTCCACTCGAGAGGAAGCACGATGGTCCCGCCCACATCCAGAGGAGCCCCGTTTCCCCCTCGTAGCTCGAGATGAGGGATCCTTTCCCTGCTTTCAACGGGAAAGAATTCCCGGCGTTCCCGTCGCATCTCAAGAGGAGGCACTCTCAACAGGAAAGGCGAGAGGAACTCCATGGTCGTACCACCATTCCAAGAGTCCCCCAGATGTCTCAGTCCATTCCAGAGGAAACTCTTTGCCCTTCACTGGCTCATCTTTCACGCCGAGGATCGACTCACACCACGGTGGCACGTGGGAGAGCCCTGTGGGAAAGCCTCGAGGGAAAGCCTCGAGGGAAAACCACAGATCCTTTGATCCACGCCACGGGAAGCGTGACATTGCTGCTACAGCCTGGAAGGAAAGCGCACGTGCATGCCCCGACTCGAGACGAGGCCTGACTCCCTTGGGGAGACTCCAGAAGTACCCAAAGATCCATGTCAGCCCCTGAGAGGAATCCTCGGTTCCGGCCCTGACTCCAAAAAATTCTTTTGGCCCCGGTATCGACGGGAGAGGAATCCCGAGAGGCCCCCTAGCAACTCGCATGGGGACTGGCCTCTCCTGAGGCCACCAGGGCGGGTCCCTGAGGTCCCCGTCGTAACTCGAGAACACCTGCCGCAACTCGAGAAAATCCAGGAAGTTCTCCCTTCCAGGCGAGATGAGGCCTATTTCCGATGAGGCGTCTGGAGATAAATGACACCTAACTTCTGGAAATTCGAAAGGGTCTTTCACACCCTTGCTGCAACTCAAGAAGTTGACCGCCATACCCGTCTCCACTCGGGAGGAACCACGATGGTCCCGCCCACATCCAGAGGAGTCCCGTTTCCCCCTCGTAGCTCGAGATGAGGGATCCTTTCCCTGCTTTCAACGGGAAAGAAATCCCGGCGTTCCCGTTGCATCTCAAGAGGAGGCACTCTCAACAGGAAAGGCGAGAGGAACTCCATGGTCGTACCACCATTCCAAGAGTCCCCCAGATGTCTCAGTCCATTCCAGAGGAACCTCTTTGCCCTGCACTGGCTCATCTTTCACGCCGAGGATCGACTCACACCACGGTGGCACGTGGGACAGCCCTGTGGGAAAGCCTCGAGGGAAAGCCTCGAGGGAAAACCACAGATCCTTTGATCCACGCCACGGGAAGCGTGACATTGCTGCTACAGCCTGGAAGGAAACCGCAAGTGCATGCCCCCACACGAGACGAGGCCTGACTCCCCAGGGGAGACTCCAGAAGTACCCAAAGATCCATGTCAGCCCCTGAGAGGAATCCTCGGTTCCGGCCCTGACTCCACACAAGGTTTTTGGCCCCGGTATCGACGGGAGAGGAATCCCGAGAGGCCCCCTAGCAACTCGCATGGGGACTGGCCTCTCCTGAGGCCACCAGGGCGGGTGCCTGAGGTCCCCGTAGTAACTCGAGAACACCTGCCGCAACTCGAGAAAATCCAGGAAGTTCTCCCTTCCAGGCGAGATGAGGCCTATTTCCGATGAGGCGTCTGGAGACTAATGACACCTAAACTCTGGAACTTCGAAAGGGTCTTTCACACCCTTGCTGCAACTCAAGAAGTTCACCGCCATACCCGTCTCCACTCGAGAGGAAGCACGATGGTCCCGCCCACATCCAGAGGAGACCCGTTTCCCCCTCGGAGCTCGAGATGAGGGATCCTTTCCCTGCTTTCAACGGGAAAGAATTCCCGGCGATCCCGTCGCATCTCAAGAGGAGTCACTCTCCACAGGAAAGCTGAGAGGAACTCCATGGTCGTACCACCATTCCAAGAGTCCCCCAGATGTCTCAGTCCATTCCAGAGGAACCTCTTTGCCCTGCACTGGCTCATCTTTCACGCCGAGGATCGACTCACACCACGGTGGCACGTGGGACAGCCCTGTGGGAAAGCCCCGAGGGAAAGCCTCGAGGGAAAACCACAGATCCTTTGATCCACGCGAAGGGAACCATGACATTGCTGCTACAGCCTGGAAGGAAAGCGCACGTGCATGCTCCCACTCGAGACGAGGCCTGAATCCCCTGGGGAGACTCCAGAAGTACCCAAAGATCCATTTCAGCCCCTGAGAGGAATCCTCGGTTCCGGCCCTGACTCCACACAAGGTTTTTGGCCCCGGTATCGACGGGAGAGGAATCCCGAGAGGCCCCCTAGCAACTAGCATGGGGACTGGCCTCTCCTGAGGCCACCAGGGCGGGTCTCTGAGGTCCCCGTCGTAACTCGAAAACACCTGCCGCAACTCGAGAAAATCCAGGAAGTTCTCCCTTCCAGGCGAGATGAGGCCTATTTCCGATGAGGCGTCTGGAGACTAATGACACCTAACCTCTGGAACTTCGAAAGGGTCTTTCACACCCTTGCTGCAACTCAAGAAGTTCACCGCCATACCCGTCTCCAATCGAGAGGAAGCACGATGGTCCCGCCCACATCCAGAGGAGCCCCGTTTCCCCCACGGAGCTCGAGATGAGGGATCCTTTCCCTGCTTTCAACGGGAAAGAATTCCCGGCGATCCCGTCGCATCTCAAGAGGAGGCACTCTCCACAGGAAAGCCGAGAGGAACTCCATGGTCGTACCACCATTCCAAGAGTCCCCCAGATGTCTCAGTGCATTCCGGAGGAACCTCTTTGCCCTGCACTGGCTCATCTTTCACGCCGAGGATCGACTCACACCACGGTGGCACGTGGGACAGCCCTGTGGGAAAGCCTCGAGGGAAAGCCTCGAGGGAAAACCACAGATCCTTTGATCCACGCGACGGGAATCGTGACATTGCTGCTACAGCCTGGAAGGAAAGCGCACGTGCATGCCCCCAATCGAGACGAGACCTGAATCCCCTGGGGAGACTCCAGAAGTACCCAAAGATCCATTTCAGCCCCTGAGAGGAATCCTCGGTTCCGGCCCTGACTCCACACAAGGTTTTTGGCCCCGGTATCGACGGGAGAGGAATCCCGAGAGGCCCCCTAGCAACTCGCATGGGGACTGGCCTCTCCTGAGGCCACCAGGGCGGGTCCCTGAGGTCCCCGTCGTAAGTCGAGAACCCCTGCCGCAACTCGAGAAAATCCAGGAAGTTCTCCCTTCCAGGCGAGATGAGGCCTATTTCCGATGAGGCGTCTGGAGACTAATGACACCTAACCTCTGGAACTTCGAAAGGGTCTTTCACACCCTTGCTGCAACTCAAGAAGTTCACCGCCATACCTGTCTCCACTCGAGAGGAAGCACGATGGTCCCGCCCACATCCAGAGGAGCCCCGTTTCCCCCTCGTAGCTCGAGATGAGGGATCCTTTCCCTGCTTTCAACGGGAAAGAATTCCCGGCGTTCCCGTCGCATCTCAAGAGGAGGCACTCTCAACAGGAAAGGCGAGAGGAACTCCATGGTCGTACCACCATTCCAAGAGTCCCCCAGATGTCTCAGTCCATTCCAGAGGAAACTCTTTGCCCTGCACTGGCTCATCTTTCACGCCGAGGATCGACTCACACCACGGTGGCACGTGGGACAGCCCTGTGGGAAAGCCTCGAGGGAAAGCCTCGAGGGAAAACCACAGACCCTTTGATCCACGCGACGGGAAGCGTGACATTGCTGCTACAGCCTGGAAGGAAAGCGCACATGCATGCCCCCACTCGAGACGAGGCCTGTCTCCCCTGGCGAGACTCCAGAAGTACCCAAAGATCCAAATCAGCCCCTGAGAGGAATCCTCGGTTCCGGCCCTGACTTCACACAAGTTTTTGGCCCCGGTATCGACGGGAGAGGAATCCCGAGAGGCCCCCTAGCAACTCGCATGGGGACTGGCCTCTCCTGAGGCCACCAGGGCGGGTCCCTGAGGTCCCCGTCGTAACTCGGGATAACCTGCCGCAACTCGAGAAAATCCAGGAAGTTCTCCCTTCCAGGCGAGATGAGGCCTATTTCCGATGAGGCGTCTGGAGACTAATGACACCTAACCTCTGGAACTTCGAAAGGGTCTTTCACACCCTTTCTGCAACTCAAGAAGTTCACCGCCATACCCGTCTCCACTCGAGAGGAAGCACGATGGTCCCGCCCACATCCAGAGGAGCCCCGTTTCCCCCTCGGAGCTCGAGATGAGGGATCCTTTCCCTGCTTTCAACGGGAAAGAATTCCCGGCGTTCCCGTCGCATCTCAAGAGGAGGCACTCTCAACAGGAAAGGCGAGAGGAACTCCATGGTCGTACCACCATTCCAAGAGTCCCCCAGATGTCTCAGTCCATTCCAGAGGAACCTCTTTGCCCTGCACTGGCTCATCTTTCATGCCGAGGATCGACTCACACCACGGTGGCACGTGGGACAGCCCTGTGGGAAAGCCTCGAGGGAAAGCCTCGAGGGAAAACCACAGATCCTTTGATCCACGCGACGGGAAGCGTGACATTGCTGCTACAGCCTGGAAGGAATGCGCACGTGCATGCCCCCACTCGAGACGAGGCCTGACTCCCCTGGGGAGACTCCAGATGTACCCAAAGATACATGTCAGCCCCTGAGAGGAATCCTCGGTTCCGGCCCAGACTCCACACAAGGTTTTTGGCCCCGGTATCGACGGGAGAGGAATCCCGAGAGGCCCCCTAGCAACTCGCATGGGGACTGGCCTCTCCTGAGGCCACCAGGGCGGGTCCTTGAGGTCCCCGTCGTAACTCGAGAACACCTGCCGCAACTCGAGAAAATCCAGGAAGTTCTCCCTTCCAGGCGAGATGAGGCCTATTTCCGATGAGGCGTCTGGAGACTAATGACACCTAACCTCTGGAACTTCGAAAGGGTCTTTCACACCCTTTCTGCAACTCAAGAAGTTCACCGCCATGCCCGTCTCCACTCGAGAGGAAGCACGATGGTCCCGCACACATCCAGAGGAGCCCCGTTTCCCCCTCGGAGCTCGAGATGAGGGATCCTTTCCCTGCTTTCAACGGGAAAGAATTCCCGGCGTTCCCGTCGCATCTCAAGAGGAGGCACTCTCAACAGGAAAGGCGAGAGGAACTCCATGGTCGTACCACCATTCCAAGAGTCCCCCAGATGTCTCAGTCCATTCCAGAGGAACCTCTTTGCCCTGCACTGGCTCATCATTCACGCCGAGGATCGACTCACACCACGGTGGCACGTGGGACAGCCCTGTGGGAAAGCCTCTAGGGAAAGCTTCGAGGGAAAACCACAGATCCTTTGATCCACGCGACGGGAAGCGTGACATTGCTGCTACAGCCTGGAAGGAAAGCGCACGTGCATGCCCCCACTCGAGACGAGGCCTGACTCCCCTGGGGAGACTCCAGAAGTACCCAAAGATCCATGTAAGCCCCTGAGAGGAATCCTCGGTTCCGGCCCTGACTCCAAAAAATTCTTTTGGCCCCGGTATCGACGGGAGAGGAATCCCGAGAGGCCCCCTAGCAACTCGCATGGGGACTGGCCTCTCCTGAGGCCACCAGGGCGGGTCCCTGAGGTCCCCGTCGTAAGTCGAGAACCCCTGCCGCAACTCGAGAAAATCCAGGAAGTTCTCCCTTCCAGGCGAGATGAGGCCTATTTCCGATGAGGCGTCTGGAGACTAATGACACCTAACCTCTGGAACTTCGAAAGGGTCTTTCACACCCTTGCTGCAACTCAAGAAGTTCACCGCCATACCTGTCTCCACTCGAGAGGAAGCACGATGGTCCCGCCCACATCCAGAGGAGCCCCGTTTCCCCCTCGTAGCTCGAGATGAGGGATCCTTTCCCTGCTTTCAACGGGAAAGAATTCCCGGCGTTCCCGTCGCATCTTAAGAGGAGGCACTCTCAACAGGAAAGGCGAGAGGAACTCCATGGTCGTACCACCATTCCAAGAGTCCCCCAGATGTCTCAGTCCATTCCAGAGGAAACTCTTTGCCCTGCACTGGCTCATCTTTTACGCCGAGGATCGACTCACACCACGGTGGCACGTGGGACAGCCCTGTGGGAAAGCCTCGAGGGAAAGCCTCGAGGGAAAACCACAGACCCTTTGATCCACGCGACGGGAAGCGTGACATTGCTGCTACAGCCTGGAAGGAAAGCGCACGTGCATGCCCCCACTCGAGACGAGGCCTGTCTCCCCTGGCGAGACTCCAGAAGTACTCAAAGATCCATATCAGCCCCTGAGAGGAATCCTCGGTTCCGGCCCTGACTTCACACAAGTTTTTGGCCCCGGTATCGACGGGAGAGGAATCCCGAGAGGCCCCCTAGCAACTCGCATGGGGACTGGCCTCTCCTGAGGCCACCAGGGCGGGTCCCTGAGGTCCCCGTCGTAACTCGAGAACACCTGCCGCAACTCGAGAAAATCCAGGAAGTTCTCCCTTCCAGGCGAGATGAGGCCTATTTCCGATGAGGCGTCTGGAGACTAATGACACCTAACCTCTGGAACTTCGAAAGGGTCTTTCACACCCTTTCTGCAACTCAAGAAGTTCACCGCCATGCCCGTCTCCACTCGAGAGGAAGCACGATGGTCCCGCCCACATCCAGAGGAGCCCCGTTTCCCCCTCGGAGCTCGAGATGAGGGATCCTTTCCCTGCTTTCAACGGGAAAGAATTCCCGGCGTTCCCGTCGCATCTCAAGAGGAGGCACTCTCAACAGGAAAGGCGAGAGGAACTCCATGGTCGTACCACCATTCCAAGAGTCCCCCAGATGTCTCAGTCCATTCCAGAGGAACCTCTTTGCCCTGCACTGGCTCACCTTTCACGCCGAGGATCGACTCACACCACGGTGGCACGTGGGACAGCCCTGTGGGAAAGCCTCTAGGGAAAGCTTCGAGGGAAAACCACAGATCCTTTGATCCACGCGACGGGAAGCGTGACATTGCTGCTACAGCCTGGAAGGAAAGCGCACGTGCATGCCCCCACTCGAGACGAGGCCTGACTCCCCTGGGGAGACTCCAGAAGTACCCAAAGATCCATGTAAGCCCCTGAGAGGAATCCTCGGTTCCGGCCATGACTCCAAAAAATTCTTTTGGCCCCGGTATCGACGGGAGAGGAATCCCGAGAGGCCCCCTAGCAACTCGCATGGGGACTGGCCTCTCCTGAGGCCACCAGGGCGGGTCCCTGAGGTCCCCGTCGTAACTCGGGATAACCTGCCGCAACTCGAGAAAATCCAGGAAGTTCTCCCTTCCAGGCGAGATGAGGCCTATTTCCGATGAGGCGTCTGGAGACTAATGACACCTAAACTATGAAACTTCGAAAGGGTCTTTCACACCCTTGCTGCAACTCAAGAAGTTCACCGCCATACCTGTCTCCACTCGAGAGGAAGCACGATGGTCCCGCCCACATCCAGAGGAGCCCCGTTTCCCCCTCGGAGCTCGAGATGAGGGATCCTTTCCCTGCTTTCAAGGGGAAAGAATTAGCGGCGTTCCAGTCGCATCTCAATAGGAGGCACTCTCAACAGGAAAGGCGAGAGGAACTCCATGGTCCTACCACCATTCCAAGAGTCCCCCAGATGTCTCAGTCCATTTCAGAGGAACCTCTTTGCCCTGCACTGGCTCATCTTTCACGCCGAGGATCGACTCACACCACGGTGGCACGTGGGACAGCCCTGTGGGAAAGCCTCGAGGGAAAGCCTCGAGGGAAAACCACAGATCCTTTGATCCACGCGACGGGAAGCGTGACATTGCTGCTACAGCCTGGAAGGAATGCGCACGTGCATGCCCCCACTCGAGACGAGGCCTGACTCCCCTGGGGAGACTCCAGATGTACCCAAAGATACATGTCAGCCCCTGAGAGGAATCCTCGGTTCCGGCCCTGACTCCACACAAGGTTTTTGGCCCCGGTATCGACGGGAGAGGAATCCCGAGAGGCCCCCTAGCAACTCGCATGGGGACTGGCCTCTCCTGAGGCCACCAGGGCGGGTCTTTGAGGTCCCCGTCGTAACTCGAGAACCCCTGCCGCAACTCGAGAAAATCCAGGAAGTTCTCCCTTCCAGGCGAGATGAGGCCTATTTCCGATGAGGCGTCTGGAGACTAATGACACCTAACCTCTGGAACTTCGAAAGGGTCTTTCACACCCTTTCTGCAACTCAAGAAGTTCACCGCCATGCCCGTCTCCACTCGAGAGGAAGCACGATGGTCCCGCCCACATCCAGAGGAGCCCCGTTTCCCCCTCGGAGCTCGAGATGAGGGATCCTTTCCCTGCTTTCAACGGGAAAGAATTCCCGGCGTTCCCGTCGCATCTCAAGAGGAGGCACTCTCAACAGGAAAGGCGAGAGGAACTCCATGGTCGTACCACCATTCCAAGAGTCCCCCAGATGTCTCAGTCCATTCCAGAGGAAACTCTTTGCCCTGCACTGGCTCATCTTTTACGCCGAGGATCGACTCACACCACGGTGGCACGTAGGACAGCCCTGTGGGAAAGCCTCGAGGGAAAGCCTCGAGGGAAAACCACAGACCCTTTGATCCACGCGACGGGAAGAGTGACATTGCTGCTACAGCCTGGAAGGAAAGCGCACGTGCATGCCCCCACTCGAGACGAGGCCTGTCTCCCCTGGCGAGACTCCAGAAGTACCCAAAGATCCATATCAGCCCCTGAGAGGAATCCTCGGTTCCGGCCCTGACTTCACACAAGTTTTTGGCCCCGGTATCGACGGGAGAGGAATCCCGAGAGGCCCCCTAGCAACTCGCATGGGGACTGGCCTCTCCTGAGGCCACCAGGGCGGGTCCCTGAGGTCCCCGTCGTAACTCGAGAACACCTGCCGCAACTCGAGAAAATCCAGGAAGTTCTCCCTTCCAGGCGAGATGAGGCCTATTTCCGATGAGGCGTCTGGAGACTAATGACACCTAACCTCTGGAACTTCGAAAGGGTCTTTCACACCCTTTCTGCAACTCAAGAAGTTCACCGCCATGCCCGTCTCCACTCGAGAGGAAGCACGATGGTCCCGCCCACATCCAGAGGAGCCCCGTTTCCCCCTCGGAGCTCGAGATGAGGGATCCTTTCCCTGCTTTCAACGGGAAAGAATTCCCGGCGTTCCCGTCGCATCTCAAGAGGAGGCACTCTCAACAGGAAAGGCGAGAGGAACTCCATGGTCGTACCACCATTCCAAGAGTCCCCCAGATGTCTCAGTGCATTCCAAAGGAACATCTTTGCCCTGCACTGGCTCATCTTTCACGCCGAGGATCGACTCACACCACGGTGGCACGTGGGACAGCCCTGTGGGAAAGCCTCTAGGGAAAGCTTCGAGGGAAAACCACAGATCCTTTGATCCACGCGACGGGAAGCGTGACATTGCTGCTACAGCCTGGAAGGAAAGCGCACGTGCATGCCCCCACTCGAGACGAGGCCTGACTCCCTTGGGGAGACTCCAGAAGTACCCAAAGATCCATGTAAGCCCCTGAGAGGAATCCTCGGTTCCGGCCCTGACTCCCAAAAATTCTTTTGGCCCCGGTATCGACGGGAGAGGAATCCCGAGAGGCCCCCTAGCAACTCGCATGGGGACTGGCCTCTCCTGAGGCCACCAGGGCGGGTCCCTGAGGTCCTCGTCGTAAGTCGAGAACCCCTGCCGCAACTCGAGAAAATCCAGGAAGTTCTCCCTTCCAGGCGAGATGAGGCCTATTTCCGATGAGGCGTCTGGAGACTAATGACACCTAACCTCTGGAACTTCGAAAGGGTCTTTCACACCCTTACTGCAACTCAAGAAGTTCACCGCCATGCCTGTCTCCACTCGAAAGGAAGCACGATGGTCCCGCCCACATCCAGAGGAGCCCCGTTTCCCCCTCGTAGCTCGAGATGAGGGATCCTTTCCCTGCTTTCAACGGGAAAGAATTCCCGGCGTTCCCGTCGCATCTCAAGAGGAGGCACTCTCAACAGGAAAGGCGAGAGGAACTCCATGGTCGTACCACCATTCCAAGAGTCCCCCAGATGTCTCAGTCCATTCCAGAGGAAACTCTTTGCCCTGCACTGGCTCATCTTTCACGCCGAGGATCGACTCACACCACGGTGGCACGTGGGACAGCCCTGTGGGAAAGCCTCGAGGGAAAGCCTCGAGGGAAAACCACAGATCCTTTGATCCACGCGACGGGAAGCGTGACATTGCTGCTACAGCCTGGAAGGAAAGCGCACGTGCATGCCCCCACTCGAGACGAGGCCTGTCTCCCCTGGCGAGACTCCAGAAGTACCCAAAGATCCATATCAGCCCCTGAGACGAATCCTCGGTTCCGGCCCTGACTCCACACAAGTTTTTGGCCCCGGTATCGACGGGAGAGGAATCCCGAGAGGCCCCCTAGCAACTCGCATGGGGACTGGCCTCTCCTGAGGCCACCAGGGCGGGTCCCTGAGGTCCCCGTCGTAACTCGGGATAACCTGCCGCAACTCGAGAAAATCCAGGAAGTTCTCCCTTCCAGGCGAGATGAGGCCTATTTCCGATGAGGCGTCTGGAGACTAATGACACCTAAACTCTGAAACTTCGAAAGGGTCTTTCACACCCTTGCTGCAACTCAAGAAGTTCACCGCCATACCTGTCTCCACTCGAGAGGAAGCACGATGGTCCCGCCCACATCCAGAGGAGCCCCGTTTCCCCCTCGTAGCTTGAGATGAGGGATCCTTTCCCTGCTTTCAACAGGAAAGAATTCCCGGCGTTCCCGTCGCATCTCAAGAGGAGGCACTCTCAACAGGAAAGGCGAGAGGAACTCCATGGTCGTACCACCATTCCAAGAGTCCCCCAGATGTCTCAGTCCATTCCAGAGGAAACTCTTTGCCCTGCACTGGCTCATCTTTCACGCCGAGGATCGACTCACACCACGGTGGCACGTGGGACAGCCCTGTGGGAAAGCCTCGAGGGAAAGCCTCGAGGGAAAACCACAGATCCTTTGATCCACGCGGCGGGAAGCGTGACATTGCTGCTACAGCCTGGAAGGAAAGTGCACGTGCATGCCCCCACTCGAGACGAGGCCTGACTCCCCTGGGGAGACTCCAGAAGTACCCAAAGATCCATGTCAGCCCCTGAGAGGAATCCTCGGTTCCGGCCCTGACTCCACACAAGGTTTTTGGCCCCGGTATCGACGGGAGAGGAATCCCGAGAGGCCCCCTAGCAACTCGCATGGGGACTGGCCTCTCCTGAGGCCACCAGGGCGGGTCTCTGAGGTCCCCGTCGTAACTCGAGAACACCTGCCGCAACTCGAGAAAATCCAGGAAGTTCTCCCTTCCAGGCGAGATGAGGCCTATTTCCGATGAGGCGTCTGGAGACTAATGACACCTAACCTCTGGAACTTCGAAAGGGTCTTTCACACCCTTGCTGCAACTCAAGAAGTTCACCGCCATACCCGTGTCCACTCGAGAGGAAGCACGATGGTCCCGCCCACATCCATAGGAGCCCCGTTTCCCCCTCGTAGCTCGAGATGAGGGATCCTTTCCCTGCTTTCAACGGGAAAGAATTCCCGGCGTTCCCGTCGCATCTCAAGAGGAGGCACTCTCAACAGGAAAGGCGAGAGGAACTCCATGGTCGTACCACCATTCCAAGAGTCCCCCAGATGTCTCAGTCCATTCCAGAGGAACCTCTTTGCCCTGCACTGGCTCATCTTTCACGCCGAGGATCGACTCACACCACGGTGGCACGTGGGACAGCCCTGTGGGAAAGTCTCGAGGGAAAACCACAGATCCTTTGATACACGCCACGGGAAGCGTGACATTGCTGCTACAGCCTGGAAGGAAAGCGCACGTGCATGCCCCCACTCGAGTCGAGGCCTAACTCCGCTGGGGAGACTCCAGAAGTACCCAAAGATCCATGTCAGCCCCTGAGAGGAATCCTCGGTTCCGGCCCTGACTCCACACAAGCTTTTTGGCCCCGGTATCGAAGGGAGAGGAATCCCGAGAGGCCCCCTAGCACCTCTCATGGGGACTGGCCTCTCCTGAGGCCACCAGGGCGGGTCCCTGAGGTCCCCGTCTTAACTCGAGAACACCTGCCGCAACTCGAGAAATTCCAGGAAGTTCTCCCTTCCAGGCGAGATAAGGCCTATTTCCGATGAGGCGTCTGGAGACTAATGACACCTAACCTTTGGAATTTCGAAAGGGTCTTTCACACCCTTGCTGCAACTCAAGAAGTTCACCGCCATACCCGTCTCCACTCGAGAGGAAGCACGATGGTCCCGCCCACATCCAGAGGAGCCCCGTTTCCCTCTCGGAGCTCGAGATGAGGGATCCTTTCCTGCTTTCAACGGGAAGGAATTCCCGGCGTTCCCGTCGCATCTCAAGAGGAGGCACTCTCAACAGGAAAGGCGAGAGGAACTCCATGGTCGTACCACCATTCCAAGAGTCCCCCAGATGTCTCAGTCCATTCCAGAGGAACCTCTTTGCCCTGCACTGGCTCATCTTTCACGCCGAGCATCGACTCACACCACGGTGGCACGTGGGGCAGCCCTGTGGGAAAGCCTCGAGGAAAGCCTCGAGGGAGAACCACAGATCCTTTGATCTACGCGACGGGAAGCGTGACATTTCTGCCACAGCCTGGAAGGAAAGCGCACGTGCATGCCCCCACTGGAGACGAGGCCTGACTCCCCTGGGGAGACTCCAGAAGTACCCAAAGATCCATGTCAGCCCCTGAGAGGAATCCTCGGTTCCGGCCCTGACTCCACACAAGGTTTTTGGCCCCGGTATCGACGGGAGAGGAATCCCGAGAGGCCCCCTAGCAACTCGCATGGGGACTGGCCTCTCCTGAGGCCACCAGGGCGGGTCCCTGAGGTCCCCGTCGTAACTGGAGAACACCTGCTGCAACTCGAGAAAATCCAGGAAGTTCTCCCTTCCAGGCGAGATGAGGCCTATTTCCGATGAGGCGTCTGGAGACTAATGACACCTAAACTCTGGAACTTCGAAAGGGTCTTTCACACCCTTGCTGCAACTCAAGAAGTTCACCGCCATACCCGTCTCCACTCGAGAGGAAGCACGATGGTCCCGCCCACATCCAGAGGAGCCCCGTTTCCCCCTCGTAGCTCGAGATAAGGGATCTTTTCCCTGCTTTCAACGGGAAAGAATTCCCGGCGTTCCCGTCGCATCTCAAGAGGAGGCACTCTCAACAGGAAAGGCGAGAGGAACTCCATGGTCGTACCACCATTCCAAGAGTCCGCCAGATGTCTCAATCCATTCCAGAGGAACCTCTTTGCCCTGCACTGGCTCATCTTTCACGCCGAGGATCGACTCACACCACGGTGGCACGTGGGACAGCCCTGTGGGAAAGCCTCGAGGAAAGCCTCGAGGGAAAACCACAGATCCTTTGATCCACGCCACGGGAAGCGTGACATTGCTGCTACAGCCTGGAAGGAAATCGCACGTGCATGCCCCCACTCGAGACGAGGCCTGACTCCCCTGGGGAGACTCCAGAAGTACCCAAAGATCCATGTCAGCCCCTGAGAGGAATCCTCGGTTCCGGCCCTGACTCCACACAAGGTTTTTGGCCCCGGTATCGACGGGAGAGGAATCCCGAGAGGCCCCCTAGCAACTCGCATGGGGACTGGCCTCTCCTGAGGCCACCAGGGCGGGTCCCTGTGGTCCCCGTCGTAACTCGAGAACACCTGCTGCAACTCGAGAAAATCCAGGAAGTTCTCCCGTCCAGGCGAGATGAGGCCTATTTCCGATGAGGCGTCTGGAGACTAATGACACCTAACCTCTGGAAATTCGAAAGGGTCTTTCACACACTTGCTGCAACTCAAGAAGTTCACCGCCATACCCGTCTCCACTCGAGAGGAAGCACGATGGTCCCGCCCACATCCAGAGGAGCCCCGTTTCCCCCTCGTAGCTCGAGATGAGGGATCCTTTCCCTGCTTTCAACGGGAAAGAATTCCCGGCGTTCCCGTCGCATCTCAAGAGGAGGCACTCTCAACAGGAAAGGCGAGAGGAACTCCATGGTCGTACCACCATTCCAAGAGTCCCCCAGATGTCTCAGTCCATTCCAGAGGAACCTCTTTGCCCTGCACTGGTTCATCTTTCACGCCAGGATCGACTCACACCACGGTGGCACGTGGGACAGCCCTGTGCGAAAGCCTCGAGGGAAAGCCTCGAGGGAAAACCACAGATCCTTTGATCCACGTGAAGGGAAGCGTGACATTGCTGCTACAGCCTGGAAGGAAAGCGCACGTGCATGCCCCCACTCGAGACGAGGCCTGACTCCCCTGGGAAGACTCCAGAAGTACCCAAAGATCCATGTCAGCCTCTGAGAGGAATCCTCGGTTCCGGCCCTGACTCCACACAAGGTTTTTGTCCCCGGGATCGACGGGAGAGGAATCCCGAGAGGCCCCCTAGCAACTCGCATGGGGACTAGCCTCTCCTGAGGCCACCAGGGCGGGTCCCTGAGGTCCCCGTCGTAACTCGAGAACACCTGCCGCAACTCGAGAAAATCCAGGAAGTTCACCCTTCCAGGCGAGATGAGGCCTATTTCCGATGAGGCATCTGGAGACTAATGACACCAAACCTCTGGAACTTCGAAAGGGTCTTTCACACCCTTGCTGCAACTCAAGAATTCACCGCCATACCCGTCACCACTCGAGAGGAAACACGATGGTCCCGCCCACATCCAGAGGAGCCCCGTTTCCCCATCGTAGCTCGAGATGTGGGATCCTTTCCCTGCTTTCAACGGGAAAGAATTCCCGGCGTTCCCGTCGCATCTCAAGAGGAGGCACTCTCAACAGGAAAGGCGAGAGGAACTCCATGGTCGTACCACCATTCCAAGAGTCCCCCAGATGTCTCAGTCCATTCCAGAGGAACCTCTTTGCCCTGCACTGGCTCATCTTTCACGCCGAGGATCGACTCACACCACGGTGGCACGTGGGGCAGCCCTGTGGGAAAGCCTCGAGGAAAGCCTCGAGGGAGAACCACAGATCCTTTGATCTACGCGACGGGAAGCGTGACATTTCTGCCACAGCCTGGAAGGAAAGCGCACGTGCATGCCCCCACTGGAGACGAGGCCTGACTCCCCTGGGGAGACTCCAGAAGTACCCAAAGATCCATGTCAGCCCCTGAGAGGAATCCTCGGTTCCGGCCCTGACTCCACACAAGGTTTTTGGCCCCGGTATCGACGGGAGAGGAATCCCGAGAGGCCCCCTAGCAACTCGCATGGGGACTGGCCTCTCCTGAGGCCACCAGGGCGGGTCCCTGAGGTCCCCGTCGTAACTCGAGAACACCTGCCGCAACTCGAGAAAATCCCGGAAGTTCTCCCTTACAGGCGAGATGAGGCCTATTTCTGATGAGGCGTCTGGAGACTAATGACACCTAACCTCTGGAACTTCGAAAGGGTCTTTCACACCCTTGCTGCAACTCAAGAAGTTCACCGCCATACCCGTCTCCACTCGAGAGGAAGCAGGATGGTCCCGCCCACATCCAGAGGAGCCCCGTTTCCCCCTCGTAGCTCGAGATGAGGGATCCTTTCCCTGCTTTCAACGGGAAAGAATTCCCGGCGTTCCCGTCGCATCTCAAAAGGAGGCACTCTCAACAGGAAAGGCGAGAGGAACTCCATGGTCGTACCACCATTCAAAGAGTCCCCCAGATGTCTCAGTCCATTCCAGCGGAAACTCTTTGCCCTGCACTGGCTCATCTTTCACGCCAGGATCGACTCACACCACGGTGGCACGTGGGACAGCCCTGTGGGAAAGCCTCGAGGGAAAGCCTCGAGGGAAAACCACAGATCCTTTGATCCACGCCACGGGAAGCGTGACATTGCTGCTACAGCCTGGAAGGAAAGCGCACGTGCATGCCCCCACTCGAGACGAGGCCTGACTCCCTTGTGGAGACTCCAGAAGTACCCAAAGATCCATGTCAGCCCCTGAGAGGAATCCTCGGTTCCGGCCCTGACTCCACACAAGGTTTTTGGCCCCGGTATCGACGGGAGAGGAATCCCGAGAGGCCCCCTAGCAACTCGCATGGGGACTGGCCTCTCCTGAGGCCACCAGGGCGGGTCCCTGAGGTCCCCGTCGTAACTCCAGAACAGCTGCCGCAACTCGAGAAAATCCAGGAAGTTCTCCCTTCCAGGCGAGATTAGGCCTATTTCCGATGAGGCGTCTGGAGACTAATGACACCTAACCTCTGGAACTTCGAAAGGGTCTTTCACACCCTTGCTGCAACTCAAGAAGTTCACCGCCATACCCGTCTCCACTCGAGAGGAAGCACGATGGTCCCGCCCACATCCAGAGGAGCCCCGTTTCCCCCTCGTAGCTCGAGATGAGGGATCCTTTCCCTGCTTTCAACGGGAAAGAATTCCCGGCGTTCCCGTCGCATCTCAAGAGGAGGCACTCTCAACAGGAAAGGCGAGAGGAACTCCATGGTCGTACCACCATTCCAAGAGTCCCGCAGATGTCTCAGTCCATTCCAGAGGAACCTCTTTGCCCTGCACTGGCTCATCTTTCACGCCAGGATCGACTCACACCACGGTGGCACGTGGGACCGCCCTGTGGGAAAGCCTCGAGGGAAAGCCTCGATTGAAAACCACAGATCCTTTGATCCACGCGAAGGGAAGCGTGACATTGCTGCTACAGCCTGGAAGGAAAGCGCATGTGCATGCCCCCACTCGAGACGAGGCCTGACTCCCCTGGGGAGACTCCAGAAGTACCCAAAGATCCATGTCAGCCTCTGAGAGGAATCCTCGGTTCCGGCCCTGACTCCACACAAGGTTTTTGGCCCCGGTATCGACGGGAGAGGAATCCCGAGAGGCCCCCTAGCAACTCGCATGGGGACTGGCCTCTCCTGAGGCCACCACGGCGGGTCCCTGAGGTCCCCGTCGTAACTCGAGAACACCTGCCGCAACTCGAGAAAATCCAGGAAGTTCACCATTCCAGGCGAGATGAGGCCTATTTCCGATGAGGCATCTGGAGACTAATGACACCAAACCTCTGGAACTTCGGAAGGGTCTTTCACACCCTTGCTGCAACTCAAGAAGTTCACCGCCATACCCGTCTCCACTCGAGAGGAAACACGATGGTCCCGCCCACATCCAGAGGAGCCCCGTTTCCCCATCGTAGCTCGAGATGTGGGATCCTTTCCCTGCTTTCAACGGGAAAGAATTCCCGGCGTTCCCGTCGCATCTCAACAGGAGGCACTCTCAACAGGAAAGGCGAGAGGAACTCCATGGTCGTACCACCATTCCAAGAGTCCCCCAGATGTCTCAGTCCATTCCAGAGGAACCTCTTTGCCCTGCACTGGCTCATCTTTCACGCCGAGGATCGACTCACACCACGGTGGCACGTGGGACAGCCCTGTGGGAAAGCCTCGAGGGAAAACCACAGATCCTTTGATCCACGCGACGGGAAGCGTGACATTGCTGCTACAGCCTGGAAGGAAAGCGCACGTGCATGCCCCCACTCGAGACGAGGCCTGACTCCCCTGGGGAGACTCCAGAAGTACCCAAAGATCCATGTCAGCCTCTGAGAGGAATCCTCGGTTCCGGCCCTGACTCCACACAAGGTTTTTGGCCCCGGTATCGACGGGAGAGGAATCCCGAGAGGCCCCCTAGCAACTCGCATGGGGACTGGCCTCTCCTGAGTCCACCAGGGCGGGTCCCTGAGGTCCCCGTCGTAACTCGAGAACACCTGCCGCAACTCGAGAAAATCCAGGAAGTTCACCATTCCAGGCGAGATGAGGCCTATTTCCGATGAGGCATCTGGAGACTAATGACACCAAACCTCTGGAACTTCGGAAGGGTCTTTCACACCCTTGCTGCAACTCAAGAAGTTCACCGCCATACCCGTCTCCACTCGAGAGGAAACACGATGGTCCCGCCCACATCCAGAGGAGCCCCGTTTCCCCATCGTAGCTCGAGATGTGGGATCCTTTCCCTGCTTTCAACGGGAAAGAATTCCCGGCGTTCCCGTCGCATCTCAAGAGGAGGCACTCTCAACAGGTAAGGCGAGAGGAACTCCATGGTCGTACCACCATTCCAAGAGTCCCCCAGATGTCTCAGTCCATTCCAGAGGAACCTCTTTGCCTTGCACTGGCTCATCTTTCACGCCGAGGATCGACTCACACCACGGTGGCACGTGGGACAGCCCTGTGCGAAAGCCTCGAGGGAAAACCACAGATCCTTTGATCCACGCGACGGGAAGCGTGACATTGCTGCTACAGCCTGGAAGGAAAGCGCACGTGCATGCCCCCACTCGAGACGAGGCCTGACTCCCCTGGGGAGACTCCACAAGTACCCAAAGATCCATGTCAGCCCCTGAGAGGAATCCTCGGTTCCGGCCCTGACTCCACACAAGGTTTTTGGCCCCGGTATCGACGGGAGAGGAATCCCGAGAGGCCCCCTAGCAACTCGCATGGGGACTGGCCTCTCCTGAGGCCACCAGGGCGGGTCCCTGAGGTCCCCGTTGTAAATCGAGAACACCTGCCGCAACTCGAGAAATCCAGGAAGTTCACCCTTCCAGGCGAGATGAGGCCTATTTCCGATGAGGCATCTGGAGACTAATGACACCAAACCTCTGAAACTTCGGAAGGGTCTTTCACACCCTTGCTGCAACTCAAGAAGTTCACCGCCATACCCGTCTCCACTCGAGAGGAAACACGATGGTCCCGCCCACATCCAGAGGAGCCCCTTTTCCCCATCGTAGCTCCAGATGTGGGATCCTTTCCCTGCTTTCAACGGGAAAGAATTCCCGGCGTTCCCGTCGCATCTCAAGAGGAGGCACTCTCAACAGGAAAGGCGAGAGGAAATCCATGGTCATACCACCATTCCAAGAGTCCCCCAGATGTCTCAGTCCATTCCAGCGGAACCTCTGTGCCCTGCACTGGCTCATCTTTCACGCCAGGATCGACTCACACCACGGTGGCACGTGGGACAGCCCTGTGGGAAAGCCTCGAGGGAAAGCCTCGAGGGAAAACCACATATCCTTTGATCCACGCGAAGGGAAGCGTGACATTGCTGCTACAGCCTGGAAGGAAAGCGCACGTGCATGCCCCCACTCGAGACGAGGCCTGACTCCCCTGGGGAGACTCCAGAAGTACCCAAAGATCCATGTCAGCCCCTGAGAGGAATCCTCGGTTCCGGCCCTGACTCCACACAAGGTTTTTGGCCCCGGTATCGACGGGAGAGGAATCCCGAGAGGCCCCCTAGCAACTCGCATAGGGACTGGCCTCTCCTGAGGCCACCAGGGCGGGTCCCTGAGGTCCCCGTCGTAACTCGAGAACACCTGCCGCAACTCGAGAAAATCCAGGAAGTTCTCCCTTCCAGGCGAGATGAGGCCTATTTCCGATGAGGCGTCTGGAGACTAATGACACCTTACCTCTGGAACTTCGAAAGGGTCTTTCACAGCCTTGCTGCAACTCAAGAAGTTCACCACCATACCCTGCCGGAAGCCAGTGTGAGGAATCCCGCCCGTGACAAGGTCATGAGGAAGGAAGCTGACATACGCAAGGCGTGCTCAGACTTCAGGGACCCCTCTGGATATTCCTAAGCATGTACCCCAGCAAAAATCTGCTGGCTTTTGTGCTCTGCTTTTCCACTTTTCTGATATTCTCTGGAAAAAAGTCAATTCAGGGTTTTAGTCTTCTGCATTTGAAAGGGATGTTTCAGTTAAACCCCTCTGATAGCTCTCTAGTCTGCCTAACAGGTTCCCCAGACCTCTTACAGCTTGTGAATTGCTTACAGCCCCCCAACCGCGAGAGGCACAAAGCTTACAGCTTGTGAATTGCTTACAGCCCCCCAACCGCGGGAGGCACAAAGCTTAAAAGCATCTTAAAGATACAGAGCCTTTTCTAAAGAGTTAAAAATTATATTGGTAGAGGGTTTTCACTGTTGACTCAAGGATTGCTGCCAGACCTCCTTATTCTTTATCTTTTAGGCACCTGGAAGGATGTTAATGTAAGCAGGATGTAGAAAAAGATACATAGTAGTTTTGATGTTAGCAACACTAGACTTTTGAGTTAATTGCTTCTCTTTTGCTATAAATCACTGCACTCCCTCTACTTGTTATAAGTTGCTGTATCCTTGCTGTCTAAGAATGTAACTTTCTTTAGTGCTTTCCGAGAGTGGCACCAGACCTTGGGAAGATCAACACAAATAAGTCTTGTGGTTGACAAACCCTTATCAGAAAAAAGGCTGTAAAATGTTAATTGGCCCTTTTGGTTGGAAGATGATGTAAATTACCTAAGACTTGTGTATACAATTAGGTATGCAGAGAGAAAAGCCTGGTTTTGATAAGAGTCTGGACTGCTAACGCTGCATAACTTTGTGTTACCCATTGATCTCCATGTTTTATCAAAAGTATAAAAGGCCTTCTGAACAATAAAGGACGGGACCAGATTCTCAGACCAGTTTCTTGGACTAGTCTCGGCCTGGTTTCTTGGGAATCTGGCTCCCCCCCTGTCTCTCTCTCTCTCTCTTTTTCTCTCCCTTTTCTTCCCTCTGCTCTTTACTTTAATTTCAGGCTGAATTTCCATCTGGGGCGCGGAGGCTCGCCAGGTCTACTTATTTGCCCTGGTTATTAAGATCCGCGAGAAAGGGAGCTTAAGGCGAGGCACCCTTAGATATTCAAGCGGGCACCGGTGGCCCAACGTAGATGGTGCAAATTCCTTGTCTGGAATTTTATTGGTCTTCCGCGTAAACCAAGCTATTCAGCCCTCTTTCTCCACTTAATCTTCCTACTGCACTACAGTTTCTTAATCTAATCTTATATTAATAAATAAACAAGTCTTTCCACGCCAACGCCGTCCACCCTTCGAATTCCCTGGATCCACCGGGGCTGGACCCCGGCAAGTGGCGCCCGGAACAGGCTATTCGAAGGTAGGTTCCTCGGAGCAAAAGCTCCCCCCGGAGCACTCTCTGTAGCTCCCCCCGGAGCACTCTCTGTTGCTCCCCCCGGAGCACTCTCTGTTGCTCCCCCCCGGAGTGACTTAATCACTCCCCCCGGAGTACTTTCGGGTACTCCCCCAGTGTTGAGTGTTCGGGACGGCTAGGACCCCACTCAGGGTGCCGCGGACCCCCCTGTAGGATAGACAGGGTGAGGAGGAGTGGGAAGTGTTCAAGGGTTTAAGAGAAACCTGGTGCTCTAGAGGTTGAAAAGAAACCTGCTATCTTAGGGTTGAAAACAAAACCCCCCTCGCCAAAGGTAAAACCTTTTTGTTGAGGTAGACTTTTCTATAAGACTTAATTTTCTGACATGGGTAACAGTGAATCAAAAGAAAGACAGCTTTTTACAGGAGTAATCTTGCAGTTACTAACTAAACGAGGAATTAAAGTTAAAAAATCCAATATTCATTCATTTTTTTCCTTTGTACAAGAACAGTGTCCCTGGTTTCCAGAAGAAGGCACTGTTAACTTAGACACCTGGGAGAGAGTAGGAAAACAACTAAAAACTTACCATGCTGAACATGGCTCACAAAAGGTGCCTACTGACGCCTTTTCCTTATGGAATATAATTAGGGACGCTCTAGACCCTGCCCCTGAATCTGAAAAGGTACATCTTAAAGAGGAAAGTGCAGAGAAAAAGGTATCTATCGAAGAGGAGAGTGATGAAAAGGAGGCTACACCTAACTATCGGCAGTTGAGTCAAATGATAGCTGCAATGACTGCCCAAGAAAAGGTAATAGATAGAGATGACAAAAAAGAGCAGCTTTCAGATGAGGAAGATTTGGAAGAGGAAGTAAGTCAAGATCATTCTGATGAGGACTGGTCTTTATTAAATAAAGATGCTCCAAGGAGTTTAAGAGAAACTTCTCCAATTAGATTATCTGCTCCAAAGAGCTTAATAAAAACTTCCCCAACCAGACCACCTGCTTCCACAAATTCAAGAGAAATTTCCTTAATTAAGCCTTCTGCTTCCAGAGGCTCAAGACAAATGTCCCCCATCAGATTATATGCACCTGAGAGTTTAAGGCCAGATTCCCCAGATAAAACATCCGTAAGACCTAAACACAGAACGGATAAAAAATTCCCAAAGTACGAAGAAAGTGACATAGGACACCCCTTGCCCCCCCCTCCCTATAAGGGTGAGGGGCCTCCACTAGAAGCTCCCCGAAGAAGAGTTTTCTCTAGCCCAGATGATGAACTTGATCCCCACCTTGAGGCTTGTTTCCCCATAATATTTGGTGGAAGTGGTGGGAGAACAGCCCCCCACTGGGAACCCATTCCAATGAAAATGATTAAAGAACTCAAACAGGCTTGTGCTTTGTATGGGCCTAAAGCCCCGTACACTGTATCATTGGTGGAAGCTTTAGCGGGCAGATGGATGACACCCCATGACTGGAAGACAGTCGCTAAAGCTTGTCTGTCTGGAGGTCAATATGTACTTTGGAGAACTGAATATGAAGATCTAGCCCAAAAACAGGCTGATGCTAACCAAAAATATGGCCCAAGATATATTATAAAAAATATGTTGGCAGGGACTAATGATTTTGGAACACTTAGAGATCAAATGGGATTAGATAAAACCACTTTAGATCAAGTAACCGCCTGCGCCCTTGGGGCTTGGCGTTTGTTGCCTGAAGGGAAAGAATCTACCTCTTCCTTCTCAAATGTTAAACAAAAACCAGAAGAGCCATGTGAAGACTTTATATCAAGACTTGCAGAGGCAGTCAACAGAGTAATTTCCAACACTGAGGCAGCTAGTATATTGATAAAACAACTGGCATTTGAAAATGCTAATTCTACCTGCCAGACCATTTTACGTCCTATTAAAAAAACTGGGGAAATAATAGATTATATCAGGCAATGTGCAGATGTAGGACCAGCGATGATGCAGGGCGTTGCCATAGCTGCAGCCATAAAGGGAAATTCTTACCAGCAGGCAGTACAGTCCTTTTTTACAAATAGAAATAACCCGTCAAAGAGTCATTCCAGTAGTCCAGGCCAGAATATTGGTTTATCCAAGGCCTGCTTCTCTTGCGGACGGGAAGGGCACCTTATGCGAGCTTGTCCCCAAAAAGCAGCCGGTTCTTCTCTGCCGAATTCTCCCTCCCCGGCTGTGCCTACTAATCTCCCTAGATCTCTCTGCCCTCGTTGTCAAAAAGGATATCACTGGGCAAAAGAATGTAGGTCACAATTCCATAGAAATGGAGCCTTTTTGGGCCCCGACCAGCAGTCGGGAAACGGATTGAGGGGCCAGCCTCAGGCCCCGACAACAATTGGGGCAGCCTCACTGAACCCATTCATTCCCTTCGTCCCATCGCAGAACTCATCAGAGCAACCCCAGGCAGCGCAGGACTGGACCTCAGTTCCACCACCTCAGCAATATTAACACCAGATAGCCCCACTGTAAAAATACCTACAGGAGTTAAAGGCCCATTACCAACAGGTTTAGTAGGAATTATACTAGGCAGAAGTTCCTTAGCTATGCAAGGTCTCACAATCATCCCTGGAGTAATTGACTCAGATTATACAGGAGAAATCCAGATAATGATTTCACCCCCAACTAAAACTTTCCAAATACATCAGGGACAAAGAATAGCCCAACTTTTGCTTTTGCCTTACCACACTGCAATTGGGCGCACAGCTACTCAAAATGAAAGGCAGGATAAAGGATTTGGGTCTAGTGATATGGTTTTTTGGATAACAGAAATTACTCAGAAACGTCCTATGAAGACTATCCTGATTAATGGCAAGTCTATTGTGGGGTTATTAGACACAGGAGCAGATGTTTCTTGCATTTCAGGAAAAGACTGGCCCAGCTCCTGGCCCACACATACTACTGAAAATAACTTGGTGGGGATAGGAAGAGCCCCCACAATAGCCAAAAGTGCAAAAATTTTAGATTGGCAATTTGAGGATACCCGTGGAACTTTCCAACCTTATGTCGTTCCTTCGCTCCCCCTTACCCTGTGGGGGAGGGACGTGCTATCTCAAATGGGAGTGTTACTTTTTAGCCCTGATGATAAAGTGACCTCTCAGATGTTGCAGATGGGCTATGATCCATCAAAAGGATTGGGTAAACAACAGACAGGAATAATTGAGCCAATTTGCCCAACTCCTCGCAAGCTACGTGCTGGATTGGGATATCCAAATTTATAATTGAGGCCATTGTTTTTGCTGCCGACCCCATCACATGGAAATCTCAAGATCCGGTGTGGGTAGAACAGTGGCCTCTGCATAAGGAAAAATTATTGGCAGCTAAAGCATTAATCTTTGAACAATTAGAATTGGGACATATTGAGCCCTCCAATAGCCCCTGGAACACTCCTATTTTTGTCATTAAGAAAAAATCTGGTAAATGGCGACTTTTACAGGATTTGAGAGCTATTAATGCCACCATGGAGGACATGGGGGCCTTACAGCCTGGGCTCCCTTCCCCAGTAGCCGTTCCAGAGGGATATAATATAATTGTTATTGATTTACAAGATTGTTTTTTCACTATTCCCTTAAATCCTGAGGATAAAAAGCGATTTGCCTTTAGTCTGCCATCAGAAAATCTTAAACAGCCTTATTTACGGTTTCAGTGGAAGGTTCTGCCTCAGGGAATGAAAAATAGCCCTACTTTATGCCAAAAATTTGTTAATGCCGCTCTAGAAGATACTAGGGCTAAATATGAACACGTGTATATGATTCACTATATGGATGATATTTTAATAGCTCATCCTGATAGAGTTCACCTGCAGACTGTGCTCCAGGACCTGACCCAGGCATTGACAGACAGAGGCCTAAAAATTGCCCCAGAAAAAATTCAAATCAATCCGCCCATAACTTACTTAGGAAGAGTCATAAATTCGGAAACGGTGACTCATACCCCGCTGCAATTGAGAAAAGACCATCTTATTACTTTAAATGATTATCAAAAACTCTTAGGTGATATTAATTGGATTAGACCATATTTAAAATTAACCACTGCCGAATTAAAACCTCTTTTTAACACTTTACGCGGGGATCCTGATCCAACCTCAAAAAGACAATTAACAGCTGAGGCTCAAGAAGCCCTAGGCAAAGTAGAAGCAGCCTTATCAAATAGCTATGTAAAAAGAATTGATTTGACGATGACGTGGCAGTTCCTTTGCCTAGCTACTCCAACGGCGCCTACGGGAGTTCTGTGGCAACGCGGCCCTTTAGAATGGATCCATCTTCCTACCCAAGCTAAAAAAGTCGTGGCTTCTTATCCTGGTTTAATTGCCACATTAATGCTAAAAGGAAGGAAGCGGAGCATTGAATTGTTTGGTAAAGAGCCATCAGAGATTGTAATTCCATATAATAAGGAGCAGCTTGATGCTCTTTTAATGTTTGATGAAGACTGGCAGATTGCCATAGGGAATTACTGTGGTCAAATTTTGCATCATTTACCCTCGCATGTTTTACTAAATTTTATGTCTAACCATCCAGTTATTTTTCCTGTCCGGTGTAAACAGTTCCCTATTTCAGATGCTCAGGTAGTCTTTACTGATGGATCGGCTAACGGTAGAGCCTCTATAGTCACAAGAGATCATCAAAAACTTTTGGAAACACAAGAAACTTCAGCTCAAAGGGCTGAAATCACAGCTGTTATTGAGGCCTTTGTTATGTTTGCGGAGAAAGAATTTAACCTTTATTCTGACTCTCAGTATGTGGTCAGGCTGTTTCCACACATTGAGACTGCAGTTTTGCCTGAAAACAAAACTGCTATCTTCCATTTGTTAACTAAACTGCAGCAGCAAATATGGAAAAGAAACCGGGCGTTCTTTATCGGCCACATTCGGGCTCATTCCGGCCTGCCTGGCCCTTTAAATGCTCTCAATGAATTGGCAGATTCGTTAACCAGGATTTCAGTGGCTTCTGTTTTTGAAGAAGCTCGAGCTTCTCACTCACTTCATCACCAAAATGCCACTGCCTTACGATACCAGTTTCAAATTCCTCGAGAATCTGCCCGAGAGATTGTTCGTTCTTGTTCACATTGTCCTACTACCGTGAATGCTTTGCCTCTGGGAGTTAACCCTCGCGGTCTCAAACCTAATGCACTCTGGCAAATGGATGTAACCCATGTCTCTTCATTTGGAAAACTGTCTTTTGTTCATGTAACTGTAGATACCTTCTCTCATGTTATTATTGCCACTGCTCGTACAGGGGAAGCAGTTAAAGATGTAATACAACATCTTTTTACATGCTTTTCCTATCTGGGCTTGCCAAAAGCTTTAAAAACTGATAATGCTCCTGCTTACACTTCTAAATCTTTTCAGCAATTCTGTACAAGATTTCAAATTAAACATAACACCGGCATCCCTTATAACCCACAAGGACAAGCCATTGTGGAAAGAGCACATCAAACACTGAAAATCCATATTCAAAAACTGAAAGAAGGGGAATTTAAATATAGTTCCCCCCATCAGATTTTGCAACATGCTCTTTTCGTAATAAATAACTTAAATGCTGATTCATCCGGAAACACTGCAATGCTTCGCCATTGGTGCCCAGAGCAATTGAATGCAAAACCATTAGTAAAATGGAGGGACCTTCTTTCCGGACAATGGAAAGGTCCTGACCCCTTATTAACCAATGGGCGAGGGTATGCTTGTGTTTTTCCACAGGACGCGGACGCTCCGATTTGGGTTCCAGACAGACTAATTCGCCATGTCTCAGCTCCCCGGATACCAGAATCCCCCGCCACCGCGATCTCTAAAAAGGAAGAAACTCCCTCTTCCCCCGCTCCCTCCGCCAGCACGGGAAACGCCGCTGACCCCAGGACAGCTGACATTGGAGATCCCGGATAGGCGCGGATCGGAGCCACCCACTGGACAGATGTCACGACTTCAGATACAGGATATTGCACCCCCTGATTTTTTGCCTCGCAGGAATCCATTAGGACGCCCAGCTCAGTCAACCCAACAAGCCTCCTTGCCCACCTGGGGACAGATTAAAGCTCTCTGTCGCCAGGCACAGGGGATAGCTACCCTACAGGGATCGTCAGTCTCTCCTGAAAAGGTGTTTATTGCCATGCTTGCCTTGCTCTCTTGCCAGGTAAGCGCTGCTCCCATTCCAACCAAATATTGGGCGTTTCTCCCGGATCCTCCAACTTTCCAAGTTGTTACTTGGAACAGTGACCCCATACGAGTTAGTACAGACCAGCCTCGCCTTTTGGGAGGATCTTATACTTCCTATACAAAAGACCAATACCCTATTAATTTCAATTATACCTTTAAAGGACTAGCAGATGATTTTCCTGTCTGCTTTAATTTTCCTCCTGGCCTTACAGGAGACTTCTTTACCAAGACAGGATGCATTGGAGCCTCCACAAAAGCAGTTATGACAGATTCCCCAACCTCTAAATTTGCATCTATAGGGGATCGGTCTGCTTGGATATTACGAACCCGTATGCCTGGGGTCCTTGGCCCCTATAAGTCTTTGTCTCTCAAAACTCCATCAGAATATCCAAATTGTGATGATGTTGCTCCCTCAGATGTTATTTGGAAAACTATAGATGATCATTCAGGATATTCGATTTGGAAATCTTGTATTTATAATTCGAGAGTAGATTACAATATGCCGGGAGGAAGAAATTGTGCGATTCAGGACTGGAGCAACCCAAATCCAGGTCAAGACCCTGAGTCTGACGATGACTTTATCAATAGATTGGATAATTGGAAAGAATATTCAATTTCTTGGCCGTTAGTTGCCACCAGACGGCATCATAACCAATTTGTTCCCCCTATGCTGTCTTATATAACTAGAGGTAAAACCTTTTGGCAGCCAGAAATTTGGAGAGCCCTTGCGGCTACCGCCCCTATTATTTTAATCCGACCAAAAAATACCTCTATTTACTCTATTTTAGCTTGTCTACCCTCTCCTTATGTTTTTCTTTTCACTAATGATTCTGAAAGACTTAACATACAATTGAATTATACAGGTGGACCCCATGTAGTGTCTTGTGAACAATGTATGCTTTCATCCTGTTTAACTCCTCAATATAAAGTTTGCTCTTTCATGGTTTTAAAACGTCCGCCCTATCTCATGGTACCTGTAACTGTAGCCACGTATTGGTATGATAACCATGGCCTAGCTGTACTGCAACAGCTACAAGATTTAATGCGAACACGACGGTTTGTGGGCTTACTTGTTTTGGGAATATCAGCTTTGATAACCGCAATTACTTCTGTTACTGTGGCGGCATTATCATTGTCTCAACAAGTGTATACTGCCCAATATGTTGACACCGTATCCAAAAATGTTTCTCTAACGCTGGCAACCCAGGAAATTATAGATAGGAAGCTAGAAATAAGGATTGATGCCTTAGAAGAAGCAGTAATGCATATTGGGAATGAATTACAGAGTCTGAAAATGAAATTGGCTCTTTCATGTCATGCCGATTACCGGTGGATATGTGTTACATCCCTGAAAGTAAATGAGACAGATTTTAAATGGGAGAGGGTCAAAAATCATATTTTAGGTGTCTGGAACAGCTCAGATATTAGTTTAGATTTAGGGAAACTTCATAATCAGATTCAGACCTTGGAACACTCCCGATTAGATTTTACCGCCGCAGGAGAAGCCAATGACTTTTTCCACACCTTCTCTGACTTCATTTCTGGAAAAACTCTTCTGACTACTGTCTCTAGCTATGCTGCTGTGGGTGCCATAATCCTGCTCCTTGTAATCGTGCTTCCTTGTGTTGTCAGGACTCTTCGGCAGAGCATTCGGAATCTCGCGACTGAACTGCACCTAATTTTTTTAAAAAACTAATAAAGAAGGGGGAGTTGCTGGAAGCCAGTGTGAGGAATCCCGCCCGTGACAAGGTCATGAGGAAGGAAGCTGACATACGCAAGGCGTGCTCAGACTTCAGGGACCCCTCTGGATATTCCTAAGCATGTACCCCAGCAAAAATCTGCCGGCTTTTGTGCTCTGCTTTTCCACTTTTCTGATATTCTCTGGAAAAAAGTCAATTCAGGGTTTTAGTCTTCTGCATTTGAAAGGGATGTTTCAGTTAAACCCCTCTGATAGCTCTCTAGTCTGCCTAACAGGTTCCCCAGACCTCTTACAGCTTGTGAATTGCTTACAGCCCCCCAACCGCGAGAGGCACAAAGCTTACAGCTTGTGAATTGCTTACAGCCCCCCAACCGCGGGAGGCACAAAGCTTAAAAGCATCTTAAAGATACAGAGCCTTTTCTAAAGAGTTAAAAATTATATTGGTAGAGGGTTTTCACTGTTGACTCAAGGATTGCTGCCAGACCTCCTTATTCTTTATCTTTTAGGCACCTGGAAGGATGTTAATGTAAGCAGGATGTAGAAAAAGATACATAGTAGTTTTGATGTTAGCAACACTAGACTTTTGAGTTAATTGCTTCTCTTTTGCTATAAATCACTGCACTCCCTCTACTTGTTATAAGTTGCTGTATCCTTGCTGTCTAAGAATGTAACTTTCTCTAGTGCTTTCCGAGAGTGGCACCAGACCTTGGGAAGATCAACACAAATAAGTCTTGTGGTTGACAAACCCTTATCAGAAAAAAGGCTGTAAAATGTTAATTGGCCCTTTTGGTTGGAAGATGATGTAAATTACCTAAGACTTGTGTATACAATTAGGTATGCAGAGAGAAAAGCCTGGTTTTGATAAGAGTCTGGACTGCTAACGCTGCATAACTTTGTGTTACCCATTGATCTCCATGTTTTATCAAAAGTATAAAAGGCCTTCTGAACAATAAAGGACGGGACCAGATTCTCAGACCAGTTTCTCGAACTAGTCTCGGCCTGGTGTCTTGGGAATATGGCTCCCCCCGTGTCTCTCTCTCTCTCTCTTTTTCTCTCCCTTTTCTTCCCTCTGCTCTTTACTTTAATTTCAGGCTGAATTTCCATCTGGGGCGCGGAGGCTCGCCAGGTCTACTTATTTGCCCTGGTTATTAAGATCCGCGAGAAAGGGAGCTTAAGGCGAGGCACCCTTAGATATTCAAGCGGGCACCGGTGGCCCAACGTAGATGGTGCAAATTCCTTGTCTGGAATTTTATTGGTCTTCCGCGTAAACCAAGCTATTCACCCTCTTTCTCCACTTAATCTTCCTACTGCACTACAGTTTCTTAATCTAATCTTATATTAATAAATAAACAAGTCTTTCCACGCCAACGCCGTCCACCCTTCGAATTCCCTGGATCCACCGGGGCTGGACCCCGGCAATACCCGTCTCCACTAGAGAGGAAGCACGATGGTCCCGCCCACATCCAGAGGAGCCCCGTTTCCCCCTCGTAGCTCGAGATGAGGGATCCTTTCCCTGCTTTCAACGGGAAAGAATTCCCGGCGTTCCCGTCGCATCTCAAGAGGAGGCACTCTCAACAGGAAAGGCGAGAGGAACTCCATGGTCGTACCACCATTCCAAGAGTCCCCCAGATGTCTCAGTCCATTCCAGAGGAACCTCTGTGCCCTGCACTGGCTCATCTTTCACGCCGAGGATCGACTCACACCACGGTGGAACGTGGGACAGCCCTGTGGGAAAGCCTCGAGGGAAAACCACAGATCCTTTGATCCACGCGATGGGAAGCGTGACATTGCTGCTACAGCCTGGAAAGAAAACGCACGTGCATGCCCCCACTCGAGACGAGGCCTGACTCCCCTGCGGAGACTCCAGAAGTACCCAAAGATCCATGTCAGCCCCTGAGAGGAATCCTCGGTTCCGGCCCTGACTCCACACAAGGTTTTTGGCCCCGGTATCGACGGGAGAGGAATCCCGAGAGGCCCCCTAGCAACTCGCATAGGGACTGGCCTCTCCTGAGGCCACCAGGGCGGGTCCCAGAGGTCCCCGTCGTAACTCGAGAACACCTGCCGCAACTCGAGAAAATCCAGGAAGTTCTCCCTTCCAGGCGAGATGAGGCCTATTTCTGATGAGGCGTCTGGAGACTAATGACACCTAACCTCTGGAACTTCGAAAGGGTCTTTCACACCCTTGCTGCAACTCAAGAAGTTCACCGCCATACCCGTCTCCACTCGAGAGGAAGCACGATGGTCCCGCCCACATCCAGAGGAGCCCCGTTTCCCCCTCGTAGCTCGAGATGAGGGATCCTTTTCCTGCTTTCAACGGGAAAAAATTCCCGGCGTTCCCGTCGCATCTCAAGAGGAGGCACTCTCAACAGGAAAGGCGAGAGGAACTCCATGGTCGTACCACCATTCCAAGAGTCCCCCAGATGTCTCAGTCCATTCCAGAGGAAACTCTTTGCCCTGCACTGGCTCATCTTTCACGCCGAGGATCGACTCACACCACGGTGGCACGTGGGACAGCCCTGTGGGAAAGCCTCGAGGGAAAGCCTCGAGGGAAAACCACAGATCCTTTGATCCACGCGACGGGAAGCGTGACATTGCTGCTACAGCCTGGAAGGAAAGTGCACGTGCATGCCCCCTCACGAGACGAGGCCTGTCTCCCCTGGCGAGACTCCAGAAGTACCCAAAGATCCATATCAGCCCCTGAGAGGAATCCTCGGTTCTGGTCCTGACTCCACACAAGGTTTTTGGCCCCGGTATCGACGGGAGAGGAATCCCGAGAGGCCCCCTAGCAACTCGCATGGTGACTGGCCACTCCTGAGGCCACCAGGGCGGGTCCCTGAGGTCCCCGTCGTAACTCGAGAACACCTGCCGCAACTCGAGAAAATCCAGGAAGTTCTCCCTTCCAGGCGAGATGAGGCCTATTTCCGATGAGGCGTCTGGAGACTAATGACACCTAACCTCTGGAACTTCGAAAGGGTCTTTCACACCCTTGCTGCAACTCAAGAAGTTCACTTCCATACCCGTCTCCACTCGAGAGGAAGCACGATGGTCCCGCCCACATCCAGAGGAGCCCCGTTTCCCCCTCGTAGCTCGAGATGAGGGATCCTTTGCCTGCTTTCAACGGGAAAGAATTCCCGGCGTTCCCGTCGCATCTCAAGAGGAGGCACTCTCAACAGGAAAGGCGAGAGGAACTCCATGGTCGTACCACCATTCCAAGAGTCCCCCAGATGTCTCAGTCCATTCCAGAGGAAGCTCTTTGCCCTGCACTGGCTCATCTTTCACGCCGAGGATCGACTCACACCACGGTGGCACGTGGGACAGCCCTGTGGGAAAGCCTCGAGGGAAAGCCTCGAGGGAAAACCACAGATCCTTTGATCCACGCGACGGGAAGCGTGACATTGCTGCTAAAGCCTGGAAGGAAAGTGCACGTGCATGCCCCGTCACGAGACGAGGCCTTTCTCCCCTGGCGAGACTCCAGAAGTACCCAAAGATCCATATCAGCCCCTGAGAGGAATCCTCGGTTCTGGCCCTGACTCCACACAAGGTTTTTGGCCCCGGTATCGACGGGAGAGGAATCCCGAGAGGCCCCCTAGCAACTCGCATGGTGACTGGCCACTCCTGAGGCCACCAGGGCGGGTCCCTGAGGTCCCCGTCGTAACTCGAGAACACCTGCCGCAACTCGAGAAAATCCAGGAAGTTTTCCCTTCCAGGCGAGATGAGGCCTATTTCCGATGTGGCGTCTGGAGACTAATGACACCTAACCTCTGGAACTTCGAAAGGGTCTTTCACACCCTTGCTGCAACTCAAGAAGTTCACTTCCATACCCGTCTCCACTCGAGAGGAAGCACGATGGTCCCGCCCACATCCAGAGGAGCCCCGTTTCCCCCTCGTAGCTCGAGATGAGGGATCCTTTGCCTGCTTTCAACGGGAAAGAATTCCCGGCGTTCCCGTCGCAACTCAAGAGGAGGCACTCTCAACAGAAAAGGCGAGAGGAACTCCATGGTCGTACCACCATTCCTAGAGTCCCCCAGATGTCTCAGTCCATTCCAGAGGAACCTCTTTGCCCTGCACTGGCTCATCTTTCACGCCGAGGATCGACTCACACCACGGTGGCACGTGGGACAGCCCTGTGGGAAAGCCTCGAGGGAAAGCCTCGAGGGAAAACCACAGATCCTATGATCCACACGACGGGAAGCGTGACATTGCTGCTACAGCCTGGAAGGAAAGCGCACGTGCATGCCCCCACTCGAGACGAGGCCTGACTCCCCTGGGGAGACTCCAGAAGTACCCAAAAATCCATGTCAGCCCCTGAGAGGAATCCTCGGTTCCGGCCCTGACTCCACACAAGGTTTTTGGCCCCGGTATCGACGGGAGAGGAATCCCGAGAGGCCCCCTAGCAAATCGCATAGGGACTGGCCTCTCCTGAGGCCACCAGGGCGGGTCCCTGAGGTCCCCGTCGTAACTCGAGAACACCTGCCGCAACTCGAGAAAATCCAGGAAGTTCTCCCTTCCAGGCGAGATGAGGCCTATTTCCGATGAGGCGTCTGGAGACTAATGACACCTAACCTCTGGAACTTCGAAAGGGTCTTTCACACCCTTGCTGCAACTCAAGAAGTTCACCGCCATACCCGTCTCCACTCGAGAGGAAGCACGATGGTCCCGCCCACATCCAGAGGAGCCCCGTTTCCCCCTCGTAGCTCGAGATGAGGGATCCTTTGCCTGCTTTCAACGGGAAAGAATTCCCGGAGTTCCCGTCGCATCTCAAGAGGAGGCACTCTCAACAGGAAAGGCGAGAGGAACTCCATGGTCGTACCACCATTCCAAGAGTCCCCCAGATGTCTCAGTCCATTCCAGAGGAACCTCTTTGCCCTGCACTGGCTCATCTTTCACGCCGAGGATCGACTCACACCACGGTGGCACGTGGGACAGCCCTGTGGGAAAGCCTCGAGGGAAAACCACAGATCCTTTGATCCACGCGAAGGGAAGCGTGACATTGCTGCTACAGCCTGGAAAGAAAACGCACGTGCATGCCCCCACTCGAGACGAGGCCTGACTCCCCTGCGGAGACTCCAGAAGTACCCAAAGATCCATGTCAGCCCCTGAGAGGAATCCTCGTTTCCGGCCCTGACTCCACACAAGGTTTTTGGCCCCTGGTATCGACGGGAGAGGAATCCCGAGAGGCCCCCTAGCAACTCGCATGTGGACTGGCCTCTCCTGAGGCCACCAGGGCGGGTCCCTGAGGTCCCCGTCGTAACTCGAGAACACCTGCCGCATCTCGAGAAAATCCAGGAAGTTCTCCCTTCCAGGCGAGATGAGGCCTATTTCCGATGAGGCGTCTGGAGACTAATGACACCTAACCTCTGGAACTTCGAAAGGGTCTTTCACACCCTTGCTGCAACTCAAGAAGTTCACTTCCATACCCGTCTCCACTCGAGAGGAAGCAGGATGGTCCCGCCCACATCCAGAGGAGCCCCGTTTCCCCCTCGTAGCTCGAGATGAGGGATCCTTTGCCTGCTTTCAACGGGAAAGAATTCCCAGCGTTCCCGTCGCATCTCAAGAGGAGGCACTCTCAACAGGAAAGGCGAGAGGAACTCCATGGTCGTACCACCATTCCAAGAGTCCCCCAGATGTCTCAGTCCATTCCAGAGGAACCTCTTTGCCCTGCACTGGCTCATCTTTCACGCCGAGGATCGACTCACACCACGGTGTCACGTGGGACAGCCCTGTGGGAAAGCCTCGAGGGAAAGCCTCGAGGGAAAACCACAGATCCTTTGATCCACGCGATGGGAAGCGTGACATTGCTGCTACAGCCTGGAAGGAAAGCGCACGTGCATGCCCCCACTCGAGACGAGGCCTGACTCCACTGGGGAGTCTCCAGACGTACCCAAAGATCCATGTCAGCCCATGAGAGGAATCCTCGGTTACGGCCCTGACTCCACACAAGGTTGTTGGCCCCGGTATCGACGGGAGAGGAATCCCGAGAGGCCCCCTAGCAACCCGCATAGGGACTGGCCTCTCCTGAGGCCACCAGGGCGGGTCCCTGAGGTCCCCGTCGTAACTCGAGAACACCTGCCGCAACTCGAGAAAATCCAGGAAGTTCTCCCTTCCAGGCGAGATGAGGCCTATTTCTGATGAGGCGTCTGGAGACTAATGACACCTAACCTCTGGAACTTCGAAAGGGTCTTTCACACCCTTGCTGCAACTCAAGAAGTTCACCGCCATACCCGTCTCCACTCGAGATGAAGCACGATGGTCCCGCCCACATCCAGAGGAGCCCCGTTTTCCCCTCGTAGCTCGAGATGAGGGATCCTTTCCCTGGTTTCAAAGGGAAAGAGTTCCCGGCGTTCCCGTCGCATCTCAAGAGGAGGCACTCTCAACAGGAAAGGCGAGAGGAACTCCATGGTCGTACCACCATTCCAAGAGTCCCCCAGATATCTCAGTCCATTCCAGAGGAACCTCTTTGTCCTGCACTGGCTCATCTTTCACGCCGAGGATCAACTCACACCACGGTGGCACGTGGGACAGCCCTGTGGGAAAGCCTCGAGGGAAAACCACAGATCCTTTGATCCACGCGACGGGAAGCGTGACATTGCTGCTACAGCCTGGAAGGAAAGTGCACGTGCATGCCCCCACTCGAGACGAGGCCTGACTCCCCTGGGGAGACTCCAGAAGTACCCAAAGATCCATGTCAGCCCCTGAGAGGAATCCTCGGTTCCGGCCCTGACTCCATACAAGGTTTTTGGCCCCGGTATCGACGGGAGAGGAATCCCGAGAGGCCCCCTAGCAACTCGCATAGGGACTGGCCTCTCCTGAGGCCACCAGGGCGGGTTCCTGAGGTCCCCGTCATAACTCGAGAACACCTGCCGCAACTCGAGAAAATCCAGGAAGTTCTCCCTTCCAGGCGAGATGAGGCCTATTTCCTATGAGGCGTCTGGAGACTAATGACACCTAACCTCTGGAACTTCAAAAGGGTCTTTCACACCCTTGCTGCAATTCAAGAAGTTCACCACCATACCTGTCTCCACTAGAGAGGAAGCACGATGGTCCCGCCCACATCCAGAGGAGCCCCGTTTCCCCCTCGTAGCTCGAGATGAGGGATCCTTTTCCTGCTTTCAACGGGAAAGAATTCCCGGCGTTCCCGTCGCATCTCAAGAGGAGGCACTCTCAACAGGAAAGGCGAGAGGAACTCCATGGTCGTACCACCATTCCAAGAGTCCCCCAGATGTCTCAGTCCATTCCAGAGGAACCTCTTTGCCCTGCACTGGCTCATCTTTCACGCCGAGGATCGACTCACACCACGGTGGCACGTGGCACAGCCCTGTGGGAAAGCCTCGAGGGAAAGCCTCGAGGGAAAACCACAGATCCTTTGATCCACGCGACGGGAAGCGTGACATTGCTGCTACAGCCTGGAAGGAAAGCGCACGTGCATGCCCCCACTCGAGACGAGGCCTGACTCCCCTGGGGGGACTCCAGAAGAACCCAAAGATCCATGTCAGCCCCTGAGAGGAATCCTCGGTTCCGGCCCTGACTCCATACAAAGTTTTTGGCCCCGGTATCGACGGGAGAGGAATCCCGAGAGGCCCCCTAGCAACTCGCATGGGGACTGGCCTCTCCTGAGGCCACCAGGGCGGGTCCCTGAGGTCCCCGTCGTAACTCGAGAACACCTGCCCCAACTCGAGAAAATCCAGGAAGTTTTCCCTTCCAGGCGAGATGAGGCCTATTTCCGATGAGGCGTCTGGAGACTAATGACACCTAACCTCTGGAACTTCGAAAGGGTCTTTCACACCCTTGCTGCAACTCAAGAAGTTCACCGCCATACCCGTCTCCACTCGAGAGGAAGCATGATGGTCCCGCCCACATCCAAAGGAGCCCCGTTTCCCCCTCGGAGCTCGAGATGATGGATCCTTTCCCTGCTTTCAACGGGGAAGAATTCCCGGCGTTCCCGTCGCATCTCAAGAGGAGGCACTCTCAACAGGAAAGGCGAGAGGAACTCCATGGTCGTACCACCATTCCAAGAGTCCCCCAGATGTCTCAGTCCATTCCAGAGGAACCTCTTTGCCCTGCACTGGCTCATCTTTCACGCCGAGGATCGACTCACACCACGGAGGCACGTGGGACAGCCCTGTGGGAAAGCCTCGAGGGAAAGCCTCGAGGGAAAACCACAGATCCTTTGATCCACGCGACGGGAAGCGTGACATTGCTGATACAGCATGGAAGGAAAGCACACGTGCATGCCCCCACTCGAGACGAGGCCTGTCTCCCCTGGCGAGACTCCAGAAGTACCCAAAGATCCATGTCAGCCCCTGAGAGGAATCCTCAGTTCCGGCCCTGACTCCACACAAGGTTTTTGGCCCCGGTATCGACGGGAGAGGAATCCCGAGAGGCCCCCTAGCAACTCGCATGGGGACTGGCCTCTCCTGAGGCCACCAGGGCGAGTCCCTGAGGTCCCCGTCGTAACTCGAGAACACCTGCCGCAACTCGAGAAAATCCAGGAAGTTCTCCCTTCCAGGCGAGATGAGGCCTATTTCCGATGAGGCGTCTGGAGACTAATGACACCTAACCTCTGGAACTTCGAAAGGGTCTTTCACACCCTTGCTGCAACTCAAGAAGTTCACCGCCATACCCGTCTCCACTCGAGAGGAAGCACAATGGTCCCGCCCACATCCAGAGGAGCCCCGTTTCCCCCTCGTAGCTCGAGATGAGGGATCCTTTGCCTGCTTTCAACGGGAAAGAATTCCCGGAGTTCCCGTCGCATCTCAAGAGGAGGCACTCTCAACAGGAAAGGCGAGAGGAACTCCATGGTCGTACCACCATTCCAAGAGTCCCCCAGATGTCTCAGTCCATTCCAGAGGAACCTCTTTGCCCTGCACTGGCTCATCTTTCACGCCGAGGATCGACTCACACCACGGTGGCACGTGGGACAGCCCTGTGGGAAAGCCTCGAGGGAAAGCCTCGAGGGAAAACCACAGATCCTTTGATCCACGCGATGGGAAGCGTGACATTGCTGCTACAGCCTGGAAGGAAAGCGCACGTGAATGCCCCCACTCGAGACGAGGCCTGACTCCACTGGGGAGTCTCCAGACGTACCCAAATATCCATGTCAGCCCATGAGAGGAATCCTCGGTTACGGCCCTGACTCCACACAAGGTTGTTGGCCCCGGTATCGACGGGAGAGGAATCCCGAGAGGCCCCCTAGCAACTCGCATAGGGACTGGCCTCTCCTGAGGCCACCAGGGCGGGTCCCTGAGGTCCCCGTCGTAACTCGAGAACACCTGCCGCAACTCGAGAAAATCCAGGAAGTTCTCCCTTCCAGGCGAGATGAGGCCTATTTCTGATGAGGCGTCTGGCGACAAATGACACCTAACCTCTGGAACTTCGAAAGGGTCTTTCACACCCTTGCTGCAACTCAAGAAGTTCACCGCCATACCCGTCTCCACTCGAGAGGAAGCACGATGGTCCCGCCCACATCCAGAGGAGCCCCGTTTTCCCCTCGTAGCTCGAGATGAGGGATCCTTTCCCTGGTTTCAAAGGGAAAGAGTTCCCGGCGTTCCCGTCGCATCTCAAGAGGAGGCACTCTCAACAGGAAAGGCGAGAGGAACTCCATGGTCGTACCACCATTCCAAGAGTCCCCCAGATATCTCAGTCCATTCCAGAGGAACCTCTTTGTCCTGCACTGGCTCATCTTTCACGCCGAGGATCAACTCACACCACGGTGGCACGTGGGACAGCCCTGTGGGAAAGCCTCGAGGGAAAACCACAGATCCTTTGATCCACGCGACGGGAAGCGTGACATTGCTGCTACAGCCTGGAAGGAAAGTGCACGTGCATGCCCCCACTCGAGACGAGGCCTGACTCCCCTGGGGAGACTCCAGAAGTACCCAAAGATCCATGTCAGCCCCTGAGAGGAATCCTCGGTTCCGGCCCTGACTCCATACAAGGTTTTTGGCCCCGGTATCGACGGGAGAGGAATCCCGAGAGGCCCCCTAGCAACTCGCATAGGGACTGGCCTCTCCTGAGGCCACCAGGGCGGGTTCCTGAGGTCCCCGTCATTACTCGAGAACACCTGCCGCAACTCGAGAAAATCCAGGAAGTTCTCCCTTCCAGGCGAGATGAGGCCTATTTCCTATGAGGCGTCTGGAGACTAATGACACCTAACCTCTGGAACTTCGAAAGGGTCTTTCACACCCTTGCTGCAACTCAAGAAGTTCACCACCATACCTGTCTCCACTAGAGAGGAAGCACGATGGTCCCGCCCACATCCAGAGGAGCCCCGTTTCCCCCTCGTAGCTCGAGATGAGGGATCCTTTTCCTGCTTTCAACGGGAAAGAATTCCCGGCGTTCCCGTCGCATCTCAAGAGGAGGCACTCTCAACAGGAAAGGCGAGAGGAACTCCATGGTCGTACCACCATTCCAAGAGTCCCCCAGATGTCTCAGTCCATTCCAGAGGAACCTCTTTGCCCTGCACTGGCTCATCTTTCACGCCGAGGATCGACTCACACCACGGTGGCACGTGGGACAGCCCTGTGGGAAAGCCTCGAGGGAAAGCCTCGAGGGAAAACCACAGATCCTTTGATCCACGCGACGGGAAGCGTGACATTGCTGCTACAGCCTGGAAGGAAAGCGCACGTGCATGCCCCCACTCGAGACGAGGCCTGACTCCCCTGGGGGGACTCCAGAAGAACCCAAAGATCCATGTCAGCCCCTGAGAGGAATCCTCGGTTCCGGCCCTGACTCCATACAAAGTTTTTGGCCCCGGTATCGACGGGAGAGGAATCCCGAGAGGCCCCCTAGCAACTCGCATGGGGACTGGCCTCTCCTGAGGCCACCAGGGCGGGTCCCTGAGGTCCCCGTCGTAACTCGAGAACACCTGCCGCAACTCGAGAAAATCCAGGAAGTTCTCCCTTCCAGGCGAGATGAGGCCTATTTCCGATGAGGCGTCTGGAGACTAATGACACCTAACCTCTGGAACTTCGAAAGGGTCTTTCACACCCTTGCTGCAACTCAAGAAGTTCACCGCCATACCCGTCTCCACTCGAGAGGAAGCATGATAGTCCCGCCCACATCCAAAGGAGCCCCGTTTCCCCCTCGGAGCTCGAGATGATGGATCCTTTCCCTGCTTTCAACGGGGAAGAATTCCCGGCGTTCCCGTCACATCTCAAGAGGAGGCACTCTCAACAGGAAAGGCGAGAGGAACTCCATGGTCGTACCACCATTCCAAGAGTCCCCCAGATGTCTCAGTCCATTCCAGAGGAACCTCTTTGCCCTGCACTGGCTCATCTTTCACGCCGAGGATCGACTCACACCACGGAGGCACGTGGGACAGCCCTGTGGGAAAGCCTCGAGGGAAAGCCTCGAGGGAAAACCACAGATCCTTTGATCCACGCGACGGGAAGCGTGACATTGCTGCTACAGCCTGGAAGGAAAGCGCACGTGCATGCCCCCACTCGAGACGAGGCCTGTCTCCCCTGGCGAGACTCCAGAAGTACCCAAAGATCCATGTCAGCCCCTGAGAGGAATCCTCGGTTCCGGCCCTGACTCCACACAAGGTTTTTGGCCCCGGTATCGACGGGAGAGGAATCCCGAGAGGCCCCCTAGCAACTCGCATGGGGACTGGCCTCTCCTGAGGCCACCAGGGCGGGTCCCTGAGGTCCCCGTCGTAACTCGAGAACACCTGCCGCAACTCGAGAAAATCCAGGAAGTTCTCCCTTCCAGGCGAGATGAGGCCTATTTCCGATGAGGCGTCTGGAGACTAATGACACCTAACCTCTGGAACTTCGAAAGGGTCTTTCACACCCTTGCTGCAACTCAAGAAGTTCACCGCCATACCCGTCTCCACTCGAGAGGAAGCACAATGGTCCCGCCCACATCCAGAGGAGCCCCGTTTCCCCCTCGTAGCTCGAGATGAGGGATCCTTTGCCTGCTTTCAACGGGAAAGAATTCCCGGAGTTCCCGTCGCATCTCAAGAGGAGGCACTCTCAACAGGAAAGGCGAGAGGAACTCCATGGTCGTACCACCATTCCAAGAGTCCCCCAGATGTCTCAGTCCATTCCAGAGGAACCTCTTTGCCCTGCACTGGCTCATCTTTCACGCCGAGGATCGACTCACACCACGGTGGCACGTGGGACAGCCCTGTGGGAAAGCCTCGAGGGAAAGCCTCGAGAGAAAACCACAGATCCTTTGATCCACGCGATGGGAAGCGTGACATTGCTGCTACAGCCTGGAAGGAAAGCGCACGTGAATGCCCCCACTCGAGACGAGGCCTGACTCCACTGGGGAGTCTCCAGACGTACCCAAATATCCATGTCAGCCCATGAGAGGAATCCTCGGTTACGGCCCTGACTCCACACAAGGTTGTTGGCCCCGGTATCGACGGGAGAGGAATCCCGAGAGGCCCCCTAGCAACTCGCATAGGGACTGGCCTGTCCTGAGGCCACCAGGGCGGGTCCCTGAGGTCCCCGTCGTAACTCGAGAACACCTGCCGCAACTCGAGAAAATCCAGGAAGTTCTCCCTTCCAGGCGAGATGAGGCCTATTTCTGATGAGGCGTCTGGCGACAAATGACACCTAACCTCTGGAACTTCGAAAGGGTCTTTCACACCCTTGCTGCAACTCAAGAAGTTCACCGCCATACCCGTCTCCACTCGAGAGGAAGCACGATGGTCCCGCCCACATCCAGAGGAGCCCCGTTTTCCCCTCGTAGCTCGAGATGAGGGATCCTTTCCCTGGTTTCAAAGGGAAAGAGTTCCCGGCGTTCCCGTCGCATCTCAAGAGGAGGCACTCTCAACAGGAAAGGCGAGAGGAACTCCATGGTCGTACCACCATTCCAAGAGTCCCCCAGATATCTCAGTCCATTCCAGAGGAACCTCTTTGTCCTGCACTGGCTCATCTTTCACGCCGAGGATCAACTCACACCACGGTGGCACGTGGGACAGCCCTGTGGGAAAGCCTCGAGGGAAAACCACAGATCCTTTGATCCACGCGACGGGAAGCGTGACATTGCTGCTACAGCCTGGAAGGAAAGTGCACGTGCATGCCCCCACTCGAGACGAGGCCTGACTCCCCTGGGGAGACTCCAGAAGTACCCAAAGATCCATGTCAGCCCCTGAGAGGAATCCTCGGTTCCGGCCCTGACTCCATACAAGGTTTTTGGCCCCGGTATCGACGGGAGAGGAATCCCGAGAGGCCCCCTAGCAACTCGCATAGGGACTGGCCTCTCCTGAGGCCACCAGGGCGGGTTCCTGAGGTCCCCGTCATTACTCGAGAACACCTGCCGCAACTCGAGAAAATCCAGGAAGTTCTCCCTTCCAGGCGAGATGAGGCCTATTTCCTATGAGGCGTCTGGAGACTAATGACACCTAACCTCTGGAACTTCGAAAGGGTCTTTCACACCCTTGCTGCAACTCAAGAAGTTCACCACCATACCTGTCTCCACTAGAGAGGAAGCACGATGGTCCCGCCCACATCCAGAGGAGCCCCGTTTCCCCCTCGTAGCTCGAGATGAGGGATCCTTTTCCTGCTTTCAACGGGAAAGAATTCCCGGCGTTCCCGTCGCATCTCAAGAGGAGGCACTCTCAACAGGAAAGGCGAGAGGAACTCCATGGTCGTACCACCATTCCAAGAGTCCCCCAGATGTCTCAGTCCATTCCAGAGGAAACTCTTTGCCCTGCACTGGCTCATCTTTCACGCCGAGGATCGACTCACACCACGGTGGCACGTGGGACAGCCCTGTGGGAAAGCCTCGAGGGAAAGCCTCGAGGGAAAACCACAGATCCTTTGATCCACGCGACGGGAAGCGTGACATTGCTGCTACAGCCTGGAAGGAAAGCGCACGTGCATGCCCCCACTCGAGACGAGGCCTGACTCCCCTGGGGGGACTCCAGAAGAACCCAAAGATCCATGTCAGCCCCTGAGAGGAATCCTCGGTTCCGGCCCTGACTCCATACAAAGTTTTTGGCCCCGGTATCGACGGGAGAGGAATCCCGAGAGGCCCCCTAGCAACTCGCATGGGGACTGGCCTCTCCTGAGGCCACCAGGGCGGGTCCCTGAGGTCCCCGTCGTAACTCGAGAACACCTGCCGCAACTCGAGAAAATCCAGGAAGTTCTCCCTTCCAGGCGAGATGAGGCCTATTTCCGATGAGGCGTCTGGAGACTAATGACACCTAACCTCTGGAACTTCGAAAGGGTCTTTCACACCCTTGCTGCAACTCAAGAAGTTCACCGCCATACCCGTCTCCACTCGAGAGGAAGCATGATAGTCCCGCCCACATCCAAAGGAGCCCCGTTTCCCCCTCGGAGCTCGAGATGATGGATCCTTTCCCTGCTTTCAACGGGGAAGAATTCCCGGCGTTCCCGTCACATCTCAAGAGGAGGCACTCTCAATAGGAAAGGCGAGAGGAACTCCATGGTCGTACCACCATTCCAAGAGTCCCCCAGATGTCTCAGTCCATTCCAGAGGAACCTCTTTGCCCTGCACTGGCTCATCTTTCACGCCGAGGATCGACTCACACCACGGAGGCACGTGGGACAGCCCTGTGGGAAAGCCTCGAGGGAAAGCCTCGAGGGAAAACCACAGATCCTTTGATCCACGCGACGGGAAGCGTGACATTGCTGCTACAGCCTGGAAGGAAAGCGCACGTGCATGCCCCCACTCGAGACGAGGCCTGTCTCCCCTGGCGAGACTCCAGAAGTACCCAAAGATCCATGTCAGCCCCTGAGAGGAATCCTCGGTTCCGGCCCTGACTCCACACAAGGTTTTTGGCCCCGGTATCGACGGGAGAGGAATCCCGAGAGGCCCCCTAGCAACTCGCATGGGGACTGGCCTCTCCTGAGGCCACCAGGGCGGGTCCCTGAGGTCCCCGTCGTAACTCGAGAACACCTGCCGCAACTCGAGAAAATCCAGGAAGTTCTCCCTTCCAGGCGAGATGAGGCCTATTTCCGATGAGGCGTCTGGAGACTAATGACACCTAACCTCTGGAACTTCGAAAGAGTCTTTCACACCCTTGCTGCAACTCAAGAAGTTCACCGCCATACCCGTCTCCACTCGAGAGGAAGCACGATGGTCCCGCCCACATCCAGAGGAGCCCCGTTTCCCCCTCGTAGCTCGAGATGAGGGATCCTTTGCCTGCTTTCAACGGGAAAGAATTCCCGGCGTTCCCGTCGCATCTCAAGAGGAGGCACTCTCAACAGGAAAGGCGAGAGGAACTCCATGGTCGTACCACCATTCCAAGAGTCCCCCAGATGTCTCAGTCCATTCCAGAGGAACCTCTTTGCCCTGCACAGGCTCATCTTTCACGCCGAGGATCGACTCACACCACGTTGGCACGTGGGACAGCCCTGTGGGAAAGCCTCGAGGGAAAGCCTCGAGGGAAAACCACAGATCCTTTGATCCACGCGACGGGAAGCGTGACATTGCTGCTACAGCCTGGAAGGAAAGTGCACGTGCATGCCCCCACTCGAGACGAGGCCTGACTCCCCTGGGGAGACTCCAGAAGTACCCAAAGATCCATGTCAGCCCCTGAGAGGAATCCTCGGTTCCGGCCCTGACTCCATACAAGGTTTTTGGCCCCGGTATCGACGGGAGAGGAATCCCGAGAGGCCCCCTAGCAACTCGCATAGGGACTGGCCTCTCCTGAGGCCACCAGGGCGGGTTCCTGAGGTCCCCGTCATAACTCGAGAACACCTGCCGCAACTCGAGAAAATCCAGGAAGTTCTCCCTTCCAGGCGAGATGAGGCCTATTTCCTATGAGGCGTCTGGAGACTAATGACACCTAACCTCTGGAACTTCGAAAGGGTCTTTCACACCCTTGCTGCAACTCAAGAAGTTCACCACCATACCTGTCTCCACTAGAGAGGAAGCACGATGGTCCCGCCCACATCCAGAGGAGCCCCGTTTCCCCCTCGTAGCTCGAGATGAGGGATCCTTTTCCTGCTTTCAACGGGAAAGAATTCCCGGCGTTCCCGTCGCATCTCAAGAGGAGGCACTCTCAACAGGAAAGGCGAGAGGAACTCCATGGTCGTACCACCATTCCAAGAGTCCCCCAGATGTCTCAGTCCATTCCAGAGGAACCTCTTTGCCCTGCACTGGCTCATCTTTCACGCCGAGGATCGACTCACACCACGGTGGCACGTGGCACAGCCCTGTGGGAAAGCCTCGAGGGAAAGCCTCGAGGGAAAACCACAGATCCTTTGATCCACGCGACGGGAAGCGTGACATTGCTGCTACAGCCTGGAAGGAAAGCGCACGTGCATGCCCCCACTCGAGACGAGGCCTGACTCCCCTGGGGGGACTCCAGAAGAACCCAAAGATCCATGTCAGCCCCTGAGAGGAATCCTCGGTTCCGGCCCTGACTCCATACAAAGTTTTTGGCCCCGGTATCGACGGGAGAGGAATCCCGAGAGGCCCCCTAGCAACTCGCATGGGGACTGGCCTCTCCTGAGGCCACCAGGGCGGGTCCCTGAGGTCCCCGTCGTAACTCGAGAACACCTGCCCCAACTCGAGAAAATCCAGGAAGTTTTCCCTTCCAGGCGAGATGAGGCCTATTTCCGATGAGGCGTCTGGAGACTAATGACACCTAACCTCTGGAACTTCGAAAGGGTCTTTCACACCCTTGCTGCAACTCAAGAAGTTCACCGCCATACCCGTCTCCACTCGAGAGGAAGCATGATGGTCCCGCCCACATCCAAAGGAGCCCCGTTTCCCCCTCGGAGCTCGAGATGATGGATCCTTTCCCTGCTTTCAACGGGGAAGAATTCCCGGCGTTCCCGTCGCATCTCAAGAGGAGGCACTCTCAACAGGAAAGGCGAGAGGAACTCCATGTTCGTACCACCATTCCAAGAGTCCCCCAGATGTCTCAGTCCATTCCAGAGGAACCTCTTTGCCCTGCACTGGCTCATCTTTCACGCCGAGGATCGACTCACACCACGGAGGCACGTGGGACAGCCCTGTGGGAAAGCCTCGAGGGAAAGCCTCGAGGGAAAACCACAGATCCTTTGATCCACGCGACGGGAAGCGTGACATTGCTGATACAGCATGGAAGGAAAGCACACGTGCATGCCCCCACTCGAGACGAGGCCTGTCTCCCCTGGCGAGACTCCAGAAGTACCCAAAGATCCATGTCAGCCCCTGAGAGGAATCCTCAGTTCCGGCCCTGACTCCACACAAGGTTTTTGGCCCCGGTATCGACGGGAGAGGAATCCCGAGAGGCCCCCTAGCAACTCGCATGGGGACTGGCCTCTCCTGAGGCCACCAGGGCGGGTCCCTGAGGTCCCCGTCGTAACTCGAGAACACCTGCCGCAACTCGAGAAAATCCAGGAAGTTCTCCCTTCCAGGCGAGATGAGGCCTATTTCCGATGAGGCGTCTGGAGACTAATGACACCTAACCTCTGGAACTTCGAAAGAGTCTTTCACACCCTTGCTGCAACTCAAGAAGTTCACCGCCATACCCGTCTCCACTCGAGAGGAAGCACGATGGTCCCGCCCACATCCAGAGGAGCCCCGTTTCCCCCTCGTAGCTCGAGATGAGGGATCCTTTGCCTGCTTTCAACGGGAAAGAATTCCCGGCGTTCCCGTCGCATCTCAAGAGGAGGAACTCTCAACAGGAAAGGCGAGAGGAACTCCATGGTCGTACCACCATTCCAAGAGTCCCCCAGATGTCTCAGTCCATTCCAGAGGAACCTCTTTGCCCTGCACTGGCTCATCTTTCACGCCGAGGATCGACTCACACCACGGTGGCACGTGGGACAGCCCTGTGGGAAATCCTCGAGGGAAAGCCTCGAGGGAAAACCACAGATCCTTTGATCCACGCGACGGGAAGCGTGACATTGCTGCTACAGCCTGGAAGGAAAGCGCACGTGCATGCCCCCACTCGAGACGAGGCCTGACTCCACTGGGGAGTCTCCAGACGTACCCAAAGATCCATGTCAGCCCATGAGAGGAATCCTCGGTTACGGCCCTGACTCCACACAAGGTTGTTGGCCCCGGTATCGACGGGAGAGGAATCCCGAGAGGCCCCCTAGCAACTCGCATAGGGACTGGCCTCTCCTGAGGCCACCAGGGCGGGTCCCTGAGGTCCCCGACGTAACTCCAGAACACCTGCCGCAACTCGAGAAAATCCAGGAAGTTCTCCCTTCCAGGCGAGATGAGGCCTATTTCTGATGAGGCGTCTGGAGACTAATGACACCTAACCTCTGGAACTTCGAAAGGGTCTTTCACACCCTTGCTGCAACTCAAGAAGTTCACCGCCATACCCGTCTCCACTCGAGATGAAGCACGATGGTCCCGCCCACATCCAGAGGAGCCCCGTTTTCCCCTCGTAGCTCGAGATGAGGGATCCTTTCCCTGGTTTCAAAGGGAAAGAGTTCCCGGCGTTCCCGTCGCATCTCAAGAGGAGGCACTCTCAACAGGAAAGGCGAGAGGAACTCCATGGTCGTACCACCATTCCAAGAGTCCCCCAGATATCTCAGTCCATTCCAGAGGAACCTCTTTGTCCTGCACTGGCTCATCTTTCACGCCAAGGATCGACTCACACCACGGTGGCACGTGGGACAGCCCTGTGGGAAAGCCTCGAGGGAAAACCACAGATCCTTTGATCCACGCGACGAGAAGCCTGACATTGCTGCTACAGCCTGGAAGGAAAGTGCACGTGCATGCCCCCACTCGAGACGAGGCCTGACTCCCCTGGGGAGACTCCAGAAGTACCCAAAGATCCATGTCAGCCCCTGAGAGGAATCCTCGGTTCCGGCCCTGACTCCATACAAGGTTTTTGGCCCCGGTATCGACGGGAGAGGAATCCCGAGAGGCCCCCTAGCAACTCGCATAGGGACTGGCCTCTCCTGAGGCCACCAGGGCGGGTTCCTGAGGTCCCCGTCGTAACTCGAGAACACCTGCCGCAACTCGAAAAAATCCAGGAAGTTCTCCCTTCCTGGCGAGATGAGGCCTATTTCCAATGTGGCGTCTGGAGTCTAATGACACCTAACCTCTGGAACTTCGAAAGGGTCTTTCACACCCTTGCTGCAACTCAAGAAGTTCACCACCATACCCGTCTCCACTAGAGAGGAAGCACGATGGTCCCGCCCACATCCAGAGGAGCCCCGTTTCCCCCTCGTAGCTCGAGATAAGGGATCCTTTTCCTGCTTTCAACGGGAAAGAATTCCCGGCGTTCCCGTCGCATCTCAAGAGGAGGCACTCTCAACAGGAAAGGCGAGAGGAACTCCATGGTCGTACCACCATTCCAAGAGTCCCCCAGATGTCTCAGTCCATTCCAGAGGAACCTCTTTGCCCTGCACTGGCTCATCTTTCACGCCGAGGATCGACTCACACCACGGAGGCACGTGGGACAGCCCTGTGGGAAAGCCTCGAGGGAAAGCCTCGAGGGAAAACCACAGATCCTTTGATCCACGCGACGGGAAGCGTGACATTGCTGATACAGCATGGAAGGAAAGCACACGTGCATGCCCCCACTCGAGACGAGGCCTGTCTCCCCTGGCGAGACTCCAGAAGTACCCAAAGATCCATGTCAGCCCCTGAGAGGAATCCTCAGTTCCGGCCCTGACTCCACACAAGGTTTTTGGCCCCGGTATCGACGGGAGAGGAATCCCGAGAGGCCCCCTAGCAACTCGCATGGGGACTGGCCTCTCCTGAGGCCACCAGGGCGGGTCCCTGAGGTCCCCGTCGTAACTCGAGAACACCTGCCGCAACTCGAGAAAATCCAGGAAGTTCTCCCTTCCAGGCGAGATGAGGCCTATTTCCGATGAGGCGTCTGGAGACTAATGACACCTAACCTCTGGAACTTCGAAAGAGTCTTTCACACCCTTGCTGCAACTCAAGAAGTTCACCGCCATACCCGTCTCCACTCGAGAGGAAGCACGATGGTCCCGCCCACATCCAGAGGAGCCCCGTTTCCCCCTCGTAGCTCGAGATGAGGGATCCTTTGCCTGCTTTCAACGGGAAAGAATTCCCGGCGTTCCCGTCGCATCTCAAGAGGAGGAACTCTCAACAGGAAAGGCGAGAGGAACTCCATGGTCGTACCACCATTCCAAGAGTCCCCCAGATGTCTCAGTCCATTCCAGAGGAACCTCTTTGCCCTGCACTGGCTCATCTTTCACGCCGAGGATCGACTCACACCACGGTGGCACGTGGGACAGCCCTGTGGGAAATCCTCGAGGGAAAGCCTCGAGGGAAAACCACAGATCCTTTGATCCACGCGACGGGAAGCGTGACATTGCTGCTACAGCCTGGAAGGAAAGCGCACGTGCATGCCCCCACTCGAGACGAGGCCTGACTCCACTGGGGAGTCTCCAGACGTACCCAAAGATCCATGTCAGCCCATGAGAGGAATCCTCGGTTACGGCCCTGACTCCACACAAGGTTGTTGGCCCCAGTATCGACGGGAGAGGAATCCCGAGAGGCCCCCTAGCAACTCGCATAGGGACTGGCCTCTCCTGAGGCCACCAGGGCGGGTCCCTGAGGTCCCCGACGTAACTCCAGAACACCTGCCGCAACTCGAGAAAATCCAGGAAGTTCTCCCTTCCAGGCGAGATGAGGCCTATTTCTGATGAGGCGTCTGGAGACTAATGACACCTAACCTCTGGAACTTCGAAAGGGTCTTTCACACCCTTGCTGCAACTCAAGAAGTTCACCGCCATACCCGTCTCCACTCGAGATGAAGCACGATGGTCCCGCCCACATCCAGAGGAGCCCCGTTTTCCCCTCGTAGCTCGAGATGAGGGATCCTTTCCCTGGTTTCAAAGGGAAAGAGTTCCCGGCGTTCCCGTCGCATCTCAAGAGGAGGCACTCTCAACAGGAAAGGCGAGAGGAACTCCATGGTCGTACCACCATTCCAAGAGTCCCCCAGATATCTCAGTCCATTCCAGAGGAACCTCTTTGTCCTGCACTGGCTCATCTTTCACGCCAAGGATCGACTCACACCACGGTGGCACGTGGGACAGCCCTGTGGGAAAGCCTCGAGGGAAAACCAAAGATCCTTTGATCCACGCGACGAGAAGCCTGACATTGCTGCTACAGCCTGGAAGGAAAGTGCACGTGCATGCCCCCACTCGAGACGAGGCCTGACTCCCCTGGGGAGACTCCAGAAGTACCCAAAGATCCATGTCAGCCCCTGAGAGGAATCCTCGGTTCCGGCCCTGACTCCATACAAGGTTTTTGGCCCCGGTATCGACGGGAGAGGAATCCCGAGAGGCCCCCTAGCAACTCGCATAGGGACTGGCCTCTCCTGAGGCCACCAGGGCGGGTTCCTGAGGTCCCCGTCGTAACTCGAGAACACCTGCCGCAACTCGAAAAAATCCAGGAAGTTCTCCCTTCCTGGCGAGATGAGGCCTATTTCCAATGTGGCGTCTGGAGTCTAATGACACCTAACCTCTGGAACTTCGAAAGGGTCTTTCACACCCTTGCTGCAACTCAAGAAGTTCACCACCATACCCGTCTCCACTAGAGAGGAAGCACGATGGTCCCGCCCACATCCAGAGGAGCCCCGTTTCCCCCTCGTAGCTCGAGATAAGGGATCCTTTTCCTGCTTTCAACGGGAAAGAATTCCCGGCGTTCCCGTCGCATCTCAAGAGGAGGCACTCTCAACAGGAAAGGCGAGAGGAACTCCATGGTCGTACCACCATTCCAAGAGTCCCCCAGATGTCTCAGTCCATTCCAGAGGAACCTCTTTGCCCTGCACTGGCTCATCTTTCACGCCGAGGATCGACTCACACCACGGTGGCAAGTGGGACAGCCCTGTGGGAAAGCCTCGAGGGAAAGCCTCGAGGGAAAACCACAGATCCTTTGATCCACGCGACTGGAAGCGTGACATTGCTGCTACAGCCTGGAAGGAAAGCGCACGTGCATGCCCCCACTCGAGACGAGGCCTGACTCCCCTGGGGGGACTCCAGAAGAACCCAAAGATCCATGTCAGCCCCTGAGAGGAATCCTCGGTTCCGGCCCAGACTCCATACAAAGTTTTTGGCCCCGGTATCGACGGGAGAGGAATCCCGAGAGGCCCCCTAGCACCTCGCATGGGGACTGGCCTCTCCTGAGGCCACCAGGGCGGGTCCCTGAGGTCCCCGTCGTAACTCGAGAACACCTGCCGCAACTCGAGAAAATCCAGGAAGTTCTCCCTTGCAGGCGAGATGAGGCCTATTTCCGATGAGTCGTCTGGAGACTAATGACACCTAACCTCTGGAAATTCGAAAGGGTCTTTCACACCCTTGCTGCAACTCAAGAAGTTCACCGCCATACCCGTCTCCACTCGAGAGGAAGCACGATGGTCCCGCCCACATCCAGAGGAGCCCCGTTTCCCCCTCGTAGCTCGAGATGAGGGATCCTTTCCCTGCTTTCAACGGGAAAGAATTTCCGGCGTTCCCGTCGCATCTCAAGAGGAGGCACTCTCAACAGGAAAGGCGAGAGGAACTCCATGGTCGTACCACCATTCCTAGAGTCCCCCAGATGTCTCAGTCCATTCCAGAGGAACCTCTTTGCCCTGCACTGGCTCATCTTTCACGCCGAGGATCGACTCACACCACGGAGGCACGTGGGACAGCCCTGTGGGAAAGCCTCGAGGGAAAGCCTCGAGGGAAAACCACAGATCCTTTGATCCACGCGACGGGAAGCGTGACATTGCTGCTACAGCCTGGAAGGAAAGCGCACGTGCATGCCCCCACTCGAGACGAGGCCTGTCTCCCCTGGCGAGACTCCAGAAGTACCCAAAGATCCATGTCAGCCCCTGAGAGGAATCCTCGGTTCCGGCCCTGACTCCATACAAGGTTGTTGGCCCCGGTATTGACGGGAGAGGAATCCCGAGAGGCCCCCTAGCAACTCGCATAGGGACTGGCCTCTCCTGAGGCCACCAGGGCGGGTCCCTGAGGTCCCCGTCGTAACTCGAGAACACCTGCCGCATCTCGAGAAAATCCAGGAAGTTCTCCCTTCCAGGCGAGATGAGGCCTATTTCTGATGAGGCGTCTGGAGACTAATGACACCTAACCTCTGGAACTTCGAAAGGGTCTTTCCCACCCTTGCTGCAACTCAAGAAGTTCACCGCCATACCCGTCTCCACTCGAGATGAAGCACGATGGTCCCGCCCACATCCAGAGGAGCCCCGTTTTCCCCTCGTAGCTCGAGATGAGGGATCCTTTCCCTGGTTTCAAAGGGAAAGAGTTCCCGGCGTTCCCGTCGCATCTCAAGAGGAGGCACTCTCAACAGGAAAGGCGAGAGGAACTCCATGGTCGTACCACCATTCCAAGAGTCCCCCAGATATCTCATTCCATTCCAGAGGAACCTCTTTGTCCTGCACTGGCTCATCTTTCACGCCGAGGATCGACTCACACCACGGTGGCACGTGGGACAGCCCTGTGGGAAAGCCTCGAGGGAAAACCACAGATCCTTTGATCCACGCGACGGGAAGCCTGACATTGCTGCTACAGCCTGGAAGGAAAGTGCACGTGCATGCCCCCACTCGAGACGAGGCCTGACTCCCCTGGGGAGACTCCAGAAGTACCCAAAGATCCATGTCAGCCCCTGAGAGGAATCCTCGGTTCCGGCCCTGACTCCATACAAGGTTTTTGGCCCCGGTATCGACGGGAGATGAATCCCGAGAGGCCCCCTAGCAACTCGCATAGGGACTGGCCTCTCCTGAGGCCACCAGGGCGGGTTCCTGAGGTCCCCGTCGTAACTCGAGAACACCTGCCGCAACTCGAAAAAATCCAGGAAGTTCTCCCTTCCTGGCGAGATGAGGCCTATTTCCTATGTGGCGTCTGGAGACTAATGACACCTAACCTCTGGAACTTCGAAAGGGTCTTTCACACCCTTGCTGCAACTCAAGAAGTTCACCACCATACCCGTCTCCACTAGAGAGGAAGCACGATGGTCCCGCCCACATCCAGAGGAGCCCCGTTTCCCCCTCGTAGCTCGAGATGAGGGATCCTTTCCCTGCTTTCAACGGGAAAGAATTCCCGGCGTTCCCGTCGCATCTCAAGAGGAGGCACTCTCAACAGGAAAGGCGAGAGGAACTCCATGGTCGTACCACCATTCCAAGAGTCCCCCAGATGTCTCAGTCCATTCCAGAGGAACCTCTTTGCCCTGCACTGGCTCATCTTTCACGCCGAGGATCGACTCACACCACGGTGGCACGTGGGACAGCCCTGTGGGAAAGCCTCGAGGGAAAGCCTCGAGGGAAAACCACAGATCCTTTGATCCACGCGACAGGAAGCGTGACATTGCTGCTACAGCCTGGAAGGAAAGCGCACGTGCATGCCCCCACTCGAGACGAAGCCTGACTCCCCTGGGGAGACTCCAGAAGTACCCAAAGATCCATGTCAGCCCCTGAGAGGAATCCTCGGTTCTGGCCCTGACTCCACACAAGGTTTTTGGCCCCGGTATCGACGGGAGAGGAATCCCGAGAGGCCCCCTAACAACTCGCATGGGGACTGGCCTCTCCTGAGGCCACCAGGGCGGGTCCCTGAGGTCCCCGTCGTAACTCGAGAACACCTGCCGCAACTCGAGAAAATCCAGGAAGTTCTCCCTTCCAGGCGAGATGAGGCCTATTTCCGATGAGGCGTCTGGAGACTAATGACACCTAACCTCTGGAACTTCGAAAGGGTCTTTCACACCCTTGCTGCAACTCAAGAAGTTCACCGCCATACCCGTGTCCACTCGAGAGGAAGCACGATGGTCCCGCCCACATCCAGAGGAGCCCCGTTTCCCCCTCATAGCTCGAGATGAGGGATCCTTTCCCTGCTTTCAACGGGAAAGAATTCCCGGCGTTCCCGTCGCATCTCAAGAGGAGGCACTCTCAACAGGAAAGGCGAGAGGAACTCCATGGTCGTACCACCATTCCAAGAGTCCCCCAGATGTCTCAGTCCATTCCAGAGGAACCTCTTTGCCCTGCACTGGCTCATCTTTCACGCCGAGGATCGACTCACACCACGGTGGCACGTGGGACAGCCCTGTGGGAAAGTCTCGAGGGAAAACCACAGATCCTTTGATACACGCCACGGGAAGCGTGACATTGCTGCTACAGCCTGGAAGGAAAGCGCACGTGCATGCCCCCACTCGAGTCGAGGCCTTACTCCCCTGGGGAGACTCCAGAAGTACCCAAAGATCCATGTCAGCCCCTGAGAGGAATCCTCGGTTCCGGCCCTGACTCCACACAAGCTTTTTGGCCCCGGTATCGACGGGAGAGGAATCCCGAGAGGCCCCCTAGCACCTCGCATGGGGACTGGCCTCTCCTGAGGCCACCAGGGCGGGTCCCTGAGGTCCCCGTCTTAACTCGAGAACACCTGCCGCAACTCGAGAAAATCCATGAAGTTCTCCCTTCCAGGCGAGATGAGGCCTATTTCCGATGAGGCGTCTGGAGACTAATGACACCTCACCTTTGGAATTTCGAAAGGGTCTTTCACACCCTTGCTGCAACTCAAGAAGTTCACCGCCATACCCGTCTCCACTCGAGAGGAAGCACGATGGTCCCGCCCACATCCAGAGGAGCCCCGTTTCCCTCTCGGAGCTCGAGATGAGGGATCCTTTCCTGCTTTCAACGGGAAGGAATTCCCGGCGTTCCCGTCGCATCTCAAGAGGAGGCACTCTCAACAGGAAAGGCGAGAGGAACTCCATGGTCGTACCACCATTCCTAGAGTCCCCCAGATGTCTCAGTCCATTCCAGAGGAACCTCTTTGCCCTGCACTGGCTCATCTTTCACGCCGAGGATCGACTCACACCACGGAGGCACGTGGGACAGCCCTGTGGGAAAGCCTCGAGGGAAAGCCTCGAGGGAAAACCACAGATCGTTTGATCCACGCGACGGGAAGCGTGACATTGCTGCTACAGCCTGGAAGGAAAGCGCACGTGCATGCCCCCACTCGAGTCGAGGCCTGACTCCCCTGGGGAGACTCCACAAGTACCCAAAGATCCATGTCAGCCCCTGAGAGGAATCCTCGGTTCCGGCCCTGACTCCACACAAGCTTTTTGGCCCCGGTATCGACGGGAGAGGAATCCCGAGAGGCCCCCTAGCACCTCGCATGGGGACTGGCCTCTCCTGAGGCCACCAGGGCGGGTCCCTGAGGTCCCCGTCGTAACACGAGAACACCTGCCGCAACTCGAGAAAATCCAGGAAGTTCTCCCTTCCAGGCGAGATGAGGCCTATTTCCGATGAGGCGTCTGGAGACTAATGACACCTAACCTCTGGAACTTCGAAAGGGTCTTTCACACCCTTGCTGCAACTCAAGAAGTTCACCGCCATACCCGTCTCCACTCGAGAGGAAGCACGATGGTCCCGCCCACATCCAGAGGAGCCCCGTTTCCCCCTCTTAGCTCGAGATGAGGGATCCTTTCCCTGCTTTCAACGGGAAAGAATTCCCGGTGTTCCCGTCGTATCTCAAGAGGAGGCACTCTCAACAGGAAAGGCGAGAGGAACTCCATGGTCGTACCACCATTCCAAGAGTCCCCCAGAGGTCTCAGTCCATTCCAGAGGAACCTCTTTGCCCTGCACTGGCTCATCTTTCACGCCGAGGATCGACTCACACCACGGTGGCACGTGGGACAGCCCTGTGGGAAAGCCTCGAGGGAAAGCCTCGAGGGAATACCACAGATCCTTTGATCCACGCGACGGGAAGCGTGACATTGCTGCTACAGCCTGGAAGGAAAGCGCACGTGCATGCCCCCACTCGAGACGAGGCCTGACTCCCGTGGGGAGACTCCAGAAGTACCCAAAGGTCCATGTCAGCCCCTGAGAGGAATCCTCGGTTCCCGCCCTGACTGCACACAAGGTTTTTGGCCCCGGTATCGACGGGAGAGGAATCCCGAGAGGCCCCCTAGCACCTCGCATGGGGACTGGCCTCTCCTGAGGCCACCAGGGCGGGTCCCTGAGGTCCCCGTCGTAACTCGAGAACACCTGCCGCAACTCGAGAAAATCCAGGAAGTTCTCCCTTCCAGGCGAGATGAGGCCTATTTCCGATGAGGCGTCTGGAGACTAATGACACCTAACCTCTCGAACTTCGAAAGGGTCTTTCACACCCTTGCTGCAACTCAAGAAGTTCACCGCCATACCCGTCTCCACTCGAGAGGAAGCACGATGGTCCCGCCCACATCCAGAGGAGCCCCGTTTCCCCCTCATAGCTCAAGATGAGGGATCCTTTTCCTGCTTTCAACGGGAAAGAATTCCCGGCGTTCCCGTCGCATCTCAAGAGGAGGCACTCTCAACAGGAAAGGCGAGAGGAACTCCATGGTCGTACCACCATTCCAAGAGTCCCCCAGATGTCTCATTCCATTCCAGAGGAACCTCTTTGCCCTGCACTGGCTCATCTTTCACGCCGAGGATCGACTCACACCACGGTGGCACGTGGGACAGCCCTGTGGGAAAGCCTCGAGGGAAAACCACAGATCCTTTGATCCACGCCACGGGAAGCGTGACATTGCTGCTACAGCCTGTAAGGAAAGCGCACGTGCATGCCCCCACTCGAGACGAGGCCTGACTCCCCTGGGGAGACTCCAGAAGTACCCAAAGATCCATGTCAGCCCCTGAGAGGAATCCTCGGTTCCGGCCCTGACTCCACACAAGGTTTTTGGCCCCGGTATCGACGGGAGAGGAATCCCGAGAGGCCCCCTAGCACCTCGCTTGGGTACTGGCCTCTCCTGAGGCCACCAGGCCGGGTCCCTGAGGTCCCCGTCGTAACTCGAGAACACCTGCCGCAACTCGAGAAAATCCAGGAAATTCTCCCTTCCAGGCGAGATGAGGCCTATTTCCGATGAGTCGTCTGGAGACTAATGACACCTAACCTCTGGAAATTCGAAAGGGTCTTTCACACCCTTGCTGCAACTCAAGAAGTTCACCGCCATACCCGTCTCCACTCGAGAGGAAGCACGATGGTCCCGCCCACATCCAGAGGAGCCCCGTTTCCCCCTCTTAGCTCGAGATGAGGGATCCTTTCCCTGCTTTCAACGGGAAAGAATTCCCGGTGTTCCCGTCGTATCTCAAGAGGAGGCACTCTCAACAGGAAAGGCGAGAGGAACTCCATGGTCGTACCACCATTCCAAGAGTCCCCCAGATGTCTCAGTCCATTCCAGAGGAAGCTCTTTGCCCTGCACTGGCTCATCTTTCACGCCGAGGATCGACTCACACCACGGTGGCACGTGGGACAGCCCTGTGGGAAAGCCTCGAGGGAAAGCCTCGAGGGAATACCAGAGATCCTTTGATCCACGCGACGGGAAGCGTGACATTGCTGCTACAGCCTGGAAGGAAAGCGCACGTGCATGCCCCCACTCGAGACGAGGCCTGACTCCCGTGGGGAGACTCCAGAAGTACCCAAAGATCCATGTCAGCTCCTGAGAGGAATCCTCGGTTCCGGCCCTGACTGCACACAAGGTTTTTGGCCCCGGTATCGACGGGAGAGGAATCCCGAGAGGCCCCCTAGCACCTCGCATGGGGACTGGCCTCTCCTGAGGCCACCAGGGCGGGTCCCTGAGGTCCCCGTCGTAACTCGAGAACACCTGCCGCAACTCGAGAAAATCCAGGAAGTTCTCCCTTCCAGGCGAGATGAGGCCTATTTCCGATGAGGCGTCTGGAGACTAATGACACCTAACCTCTCGAACTTCGAAAGGGTCTTTCACACCCTTGCTGCAACTCAAGAAGTTCACCGCCATACCCGTCTCCACTCGAGACGAAGCACGATGGTCCCGCCCACATCCAGAGGAGCCCCGTTTCCCCCTCGTAGCTCAAGATGAGGGATCCTTTCCCTGCTTTCAACGGGAAAGAATTCCCGGCGTTCCCGTCGCATCTCAAGAGGAGGCACTCTCAACAGGAAAGGCGAGAGGAACTCCATGGTCGTACCACCATTCCAAGAGTCCCCCAGATGTCTCAGTCCATTCCAGAGGAACCTCTTTGCCCTGCACTGGCTCATCTTTCACGCCGAGGATCGACTCACACCACGGTGGCACGTGGGACAGCCCTGTGGGAAAGCCTCGAGGGAAAACCACAGATCCTTTGATCCACGCCACGGGAAGCGTGACATTGCTGCTACAGCCTGTAAGGAAAGCACACGTGCATGCCCCCACTCGAGACGAGGCCTGACTCCCCTGGGGAGACTCCAGAAGTACCCAAAGATCCATGTCAGCCCCTGAGAGGAATCCTCGGTTCCGGCCCTGACTCCACACAAGGTTTTTGGCCCCGGTATCGACGAGAGAGGAATCCCGAGAGGCCCCCTAGCACCTCGCATGTGGACTGGCCTCTCCTGAGGCCACCAGGGCGGGTCCCTGAGGTCCCCGTCGTAACTCGAGAACACCTGCCGCAACTCGAGAAAATCCAGGAAGTTCTCCCTTCCAGGCGAGATGAGGCCTATTTCCGATGAGTCGTCTGGAGACTAATGACACCTAACCTCTGGAAATTCGAAAGGGTCTTTCACACCCTTGCTGCAACTCAAGAAGTTCACCGCCGTACCCGTCTCCACTCGAGAGGAAGCACGATGGTCCCGCCCACATCCAGAGGAGCCCCGTTTCCCCCTCGTAGCTCGAGATGAGGGATCCTTTCCCTGCTTTCAACGGGAAAGAATTCCCGGCGTTCCCGTCGCATCTCAAGAGGAGGCACTCTCAACAGGAAAGGCGAGAGGAACTCCATGGTCGTACCACCATTCCAAGAGTCCCCCAGATGTCTCAGTCCATTCCAGAGGAACCTCTTTGCACTGCACTGGCTCATCTTTCACGCCGAGGATCGACTCACACCACGGTGGCACGTGGGACAGCCCTGTGGGAAAGCCTCGAGGGAAAACCACAGATCCTTTGATCCACGCCACGGGAAGCGTGACATTGCTGCTACAGCCTGGAAGTAAAGCGCACGTGCATGCCCCGACTCGAGACGAGGCCTGACTCCCCTGGGGAGACTCCAGAAGTACCCAAAGATCCATGTCAGCCCCTGAGAGGAATCCTCGTTTCCGGCCCTGACTCCACACAAGGTTTTTGACCCCGGTATCGACGGGAGAGGAATCCCGAGAGGCCCCCTAGCAACTCGCATGGGGACTGGCCTCTCCTGAGGCCACCAGGGCGGGTCCCTGAGGTCCCCGTTGTAACTCGAGAACACCTTCCGCAACTCGAGAAAATACAGGAAGTTCTCCCTTCCAGGCGAGATGAGGCCTATTTCCGATGAGGCGTCTGGAGACTAATGACACCTGACCTCTGGGACTTCGAAAGGGTCTTTCACACCCTTGCTGCAACACAAGAAGTTCACCGCCATACCCGTCTCCACTCGAGAGGAAGCACGATGGTCCCGCCCACATCCAGAGGAGCCCCGTTTCCCCCTCGTGGCTCGAAATGAGGGATCCTTTCCCTGCTTTCAACGGGAAAGAATTCCCGGCGTTCCCGTCGCATCTCAAGAGGTGGCACTCTCAACAGGAAAGGCGAGAGGAACTCCATGGTCGTACCACCATTCCACGAGTCCCCCAGATGTCTCAATCCATTCCAGAGGAACCTCTTTGCCCTGCACTGGCTCATCTTTCACGCCGAGGATCGACTCACACCACGGTGGCACGTGGGACAGCCCTGTGGGAAAGCCTCGAGGGAAAGCCTCGAGGGAAAACCACAGATCCTTTGATCCATGCGAAGGGAAGCGTGACATTGCTGCTACAGCCTGGAAGGAAAGCGCACGTGCATGCCCCAACTCGAGAGGAGCCCTGACTCCCTTGGGGAGACTCCAGAAGTACCCAAAGATCCATGTCAGCCCCTGAGAGGAATCATCGGTTCCGGCCCTGACTCCACACAAGGTTTCTGGCCCCGGTATCGACGGGAGAGGAATCCCGAGAGGCCCCCTAGCAACTCCCATGGGGACTGGCCTCTCCTGAGGCCACCAGGGCGGGTCCCTGAGGTCCCCGTCGTAACTCGAGAACACCTGCCGCAACTCGAGAAAATCCTGGAAGTTCTCCCTTCCAGGCGAGATGAGGCCTATTTCCGATGAGGCGTCTGGAGACTAATGACACCTAACCTCTGGAACTTCGAAAGGGTCTTTCACACCCTTGCTGCAACTCAAGAAGTTCACCGCCATATGCGTCTCCACTCGAGAGGAAGCACGATGGTCCCGCCCACATCCAGTGGAGCCCCGTTTCCCCCTCGTAGCTCGAGATGAGGGATCCTTTCCCTGCTTTCAACGGGAAAGAATTCCCGGCGTTCCCGTCGCATCTCAAGAGGAGGCACTCTCAACAGGAAAGGCGAGAGGAACTCCATGGTCCTACCACCATTCCTAGAGTCCCCCAGATGTCTCAGTCCATTCCAGAGGAACCTCTTTGCCCTGCACTGGCTCATCTTTCACGCCGAGGATCGACTCACACCACGGAGGCACGTGGGACAGCCCTGTGGGAAATCCTCGAGGGAAAGCCTCGAGGGAAAACCACAGATCCTTTGATCCACGCGACGGGAAGCGTGACATTGCTGCTACAGCCTGGAAGGAAAGCGCACGTGCATGCCCCCACTCGAGACGAGGCCTGACTCCCGTGGGGAGACTCCAGAAGTACCCAAAGATCCATATAAGCCCCTGAGAGGAATCCTCGGTTCCGGCCCTGACTGCACAAAAGGTTTTTGGCCCCGGTATCGACGGGAGAGGAATCCCGAGAGGCCCCCTAGCACCTCGCATGGGGACTGGCCTCTCCTGAGGCCACCAGGGCGGGTCCCTGAGGTCCCCGTCGTAACTCGAGAACACCTGCCGCAACTCGAGAATATCCAGGAAGTTCTCCATTCCAAGCGAGATGAGGCCTATTTCCGATGAGGCGTCTGGAGACTAATGACACCTAACGTCTCGAACTTCGAAAGGGTCTTTCACACCCTTGCTGCAACTCAAGAAGTTCACCGCCATACCCGTCTCCACTCGAGAGGAAGCACGATGGTCCCGCCCACATCCAGAGGAGCCCCGTTTCCCCCTCGTAGCTCAAGATGAGGGATCCTTTCCCTGCTTTCAACGGGAAAGAATTCCCGGCGTTCCCGTCGCATCTCAAGAGGAGGCACTCTCAACAGGAAAGGCGAGAGGAACTCCATGGTCGTACCACCATTCCAAGAGTCCCCCAGATGTCTCAGTCCATTCCAGAGGAACCTCTTTGCCCTGCACTGGCTCATCTTTCACGCCGAGGATCGACTCACACCACGGTGGCACGTGGGACAGCCCTGTGGGAAAGCCTCGAGGGAAAACCACAGATCCTTTGATCCACGCCACGGGAAGCGTGACATTGCTGCTACAGCCTGTAACGAAAGCACACGTGCATGCCCCCACTCGAGACGAGGCCTGACTCCCCTGGGGAGACTCCAGAAGTACCCAAAGATCCATGTCAGCCCCTGAGAGGAATCCTCGGTTCCGGCCCTGACTCCACACAAGGTTTTTGGCCCCGGTATCGACGGGAGAGGAATCCCGAGAGGCCCCCTAGCACCTCGCATGGGTACTGGCCTCTCCTGAGGCCACCAGGGCGGGTCCCTGAGGTCCCCGTCGTAACTCGAGAACACCTGCCGCAACTCGAGAAAATCCAGGAAGTTCTCCCTTCCAGGCGAGATGAGGCCTATTTCCGATGAGGCGTCTGGAGACTAATGACACCTAAACTCTGGGACTTCGAAGGGTCTTTCACACCCTTGCTGCAACTCAAGAAGTTCACCGCCATACCCGTCTCCACTCGAGAGGAAGCACGATGGTCCCGCACACATCCAGAGGAGCCTCGTTTCCCCCTCGTAGCTCGAGATGAGGGATCCTTTCCCTGCTTTCAACGGGAAAGAATTCCCGTCATTCCCGTCGCATCTCAAGAGGAGGCACTCTCAACAGGAAAGGCGAGAGGAACTCCATGGTCGTACCACCATTCCAAGAGTCCCCCAGATGTCTCAGTCCATTCCAGAGGAACCTCTTTGCCCTGCACTGGCTCATCTTTCACGCCGAGGATCGACTCACACCACGGTGGCACGTGGCACAGCCATGTGGGAAAGCCTCGAGGGAAAGCCTCGAGGGAAAACCACAGATCCTTTGATCCACGCGACGGGAAGCGTGACATTGCTGCTAGAGCCTGGAAGGAAAGCGCACGTGCATGCCCCCACTCGAGACGAGGCCTGAATCCCCTGGGGAGACTCCAGAAGTACCCAAAGATCCATGTCAGCCCCTGAGAGGAATCCTCGTTTCCGGCCCTGACTGCACACAAGGTTTTTGGCCCCGGTATCGACGGGAGAGGAATCCCGAGAGGCCCCCTAGCACCTCGCATGGGGACTGGCCTCTCCTGAGGCCACCAGGGCGGGTCCCTGAGGTCCCCGTCGTAACTCGAGAACACCTGCCGCAACTCGAGAAAATCCAGGAAGTTCTCCCTTCCAGGCGAGATGAGGCCTATTTCCGATGAGGCGTCTGGAGACTAATGACACCCAACCTCTGGAACTTCGAAAGGGTCTTTCACAACCTTGCTGCTACTCAAGAAGTTCACCTCCTTGCCCGTCTCCACTCGAGAGGAAGCACGATGGTCCCGCCCACATCCAGAGGAGCCCCGTTTCCCCCTCGTAGCTAGAGATGAGGGATCCTTTCCCTGCTTTCAACGGGAAAGAATTCCCGGCATTCCCGTCGCATCTCAAGAGGAGGCACTCTCAACAGGAAAGGCGAGAGGAACTCCATGGTCGTACCACCATTCCAAGAGTCCCCCAGATGTCTGAGTCCATTCCAGAGGAACCTCTTTGCCCTGCACTGGCTCATCTTTCATGCCGAGGATCGACTCACACCACGGTGGCACGTGGGACAGCCCTGTGGGAAAGCCTCGAGGGAAAGCCTCGAGGGAAAACCACAGATCCTTTGATCCACGCGACGGGAAGCGTGACATTGCTGCTACAGCCTGGAAGGAAAGCACACGTGCATGCCCCCACTCGAGACGAGGCCTGACTCCCCTGGGGAGACTCCAGAAGTACCCAAAGATCCATGTCAGCCCCTGAGAGGAATCCTCGGTTCCGGCCCTGACTCCACACAAGGTTTTTGGCCCCGGTATCGACGGGAGAGGAATCCCGAGAGGCCCCCTAGCAACTCGCATGGGGACTGGCCTCTCCTGAGGCCATCAGGGCGGGACCCTGTGGTACCGGTCGTAACTCGAGAACACCTGCCGCAACTCGAGAAAATCCAGGAAGTTCTCCCTTCCAGGCGAGATGAGGTCTATTTCCGATGAGGCATCTGGAGACTGACACGTAACCTCTGGAACTTCGAAAGGGTCTTTCACACCCTTGCTGCAACTCAAGAAGTTCACCGCCATACCCGTCTTCACTCGAGAGGAAGCACGATGGTCCTACCCACATCCAGATGAGCCCCGTTTCCCCCTCGTAGCTCGAGATGAGGGATCCTTTCCCTGCTTTCAACGGGAAAGAATTCCCGGCGTTCCCGTCGCATCTCAAGAGGAGGCACTCTCAACAGGAAAGGCGAGAGGAACTCCATGGTCGTACCACCATTCCAAGAGTCCCCCAGATGTCTCAGTCCATTCCAGAGGAACCTCTTTGCCCTGCACTGGCTCATCTTTCACGCCGAGGATCGACTCACACCACGGTGGAACGTGGGACAGCCCTGCGGGAAAGCCTCGAGGGAAAGCCTCGAGGGAAAACCACAGATCCTTTGATCCAGGCCACGGGAAGCGTGACATTGCTGCTACAGCCTGGAAGGAAAGCACACGTGCATGCCCCGACTCGAAGCGAGGCCTGACTCCCCTTGGGAGACTCCAAGAGTACCCAAAGATCCATGTCAGCCCCTGAGAGGAATCCTCGGTTCCGGCCCTGACTCCACACAAGGTTTTTGACCCCGGTATCGACGGGAGAGGAATCCCGAGAGGCCCCCTAGCAACTCGCATGGGGACTGGCCTCTCCTGAGGCCACCAGGGCGGGTCCCTGAGGTCCCCGTTGTAACTCGAGAACACCTGCCGCAACTCGAGAAAATCCAGGAAGTTCTCCCTTCCAGGCGAGATGAGGCCTATTTCCGATGAGGCGTCTGGAGACTAATGACACCTAACCTCTGGAACTTCGGAAGGGTCTTTCACACCCTTGCTGCAACTCAAGAAGTTCACCATCATACCCGTCTCCACTCGAGAGGAAGCACGATGGTCCCGCCCACATCCAGAGGAGCCCCGTTTCCCCCTCGTAGCTCGAGATGAGGGATCCTTTCCCTGCTTTCAACGGGAAAGAATTCCCAGCGTTCCCGTCGCATCTCAAGAGGAGGCACTCTCAACAGGAAAGGCGAGAGGAACTCCATGGTCGTACCACCATTCCAAGAGTCCCCCAGATGTCTCAGTCCATTCCAGAGGAACCTCTTTGCCCTGCACTGGCTCATCTTTCACTCCGAGGATCGACTCACACCACGGTGGCACATGGGACAGCCCTGTGGGAAAGCCTCGAGGGAAAGCCTCGAGGGAAAACCACAGATCCTTTGATCCACGCGACGGGAAGCGTGACATTGCTGCTACAGCCTGGAAGGAAAGCGCACGTGCATGCCCCCACTCGAGACGAGGCCTGACTCCCCTGGGGAGACTCCAGAAGTACCCAAAGATCCATGTCAGCCCCTGAGAGGAATCCTCGGTTCTGGCCCTGACTCCACACAAGGTTTTTGGCGCCGGTATCGACGGGAGAGGAATCCCGAGAGGCCCCCTAGCAACTCGCATGGGGACTGGCCTCTCCTGAGGCCATCAGGGCGGGTCCCTGTGGTACCCGTCGTAACTCGAAAACACCTGCCGCACCTCGAGAAAATCCAGGAAGTTCTCCCTTCCAGGCGAGATGAGGCCTATTTCCGATGAGGCGTCTGGAGACTAATGACACCTAACCTCTGGAACTTCGGAAGGGTCTTTCACACCCTTGCTGCAACTCAAGAAGTTCACCGACATACCCGTGTCCACTCGAGAGGAAGCACGATGGTCCCGCCCACATCCCGAGGAGCCCCGTTTCCCCCTCGTAGCTCGAGATGAGGGATCCTTTCCCTGCTTTCAACGGGAAAGAATTCCCGGCGTTCCCGTCGCATCTCAAGAGGAGGCACTCTCAACAGGAAAGGCGAGAGGAACTCCATGGTCGTACCACCATTCCAAGAGTCCCCCAGATGTCTCAGTCCATTCCAGAGGAACCTCTTTGCCCTGCACTGGCTCATCTTTCACGCCGAGGATCGACTCACACCACGGTGGCTCGTGGGACAGCCCTGTGGGAAAGCCTCGAGGGAAAGCCTCGAGGGAAAACCACAGATCCTTTGATCCACGCGACGGGAAGCGTGACATTGCTGCTACAGCCTGGAAGGAAAGCACACGTGCATGCCCCCACTCGAGACGAGGCCTGACTCCCCTGGGGAGACTCCAGAAGTACCCAAAGATCCATGTCAGCCCCTGAGAGGAATCCTCGGTTCCGGCCCTGACTCCACACAAGGTTTTTGGCCCCGGTATCGACGGGAGAGGAATCCCGAGAGGCCCCCTAGCAACTCGCATGGGGACTGGCCTCTCCTGAGGCCATCAGGGCGGGTCCCTGTGGTACCCGTCGTAACTCGAGAACACCTGCCGCACCTCGAGAAAATCCAGGAAGTTCTCCCTTCCAGGCTAGATGAGGCCTATTTCCGATGAGGCGTCGGGAGACTAATGACACCTAACCTCTGGAACTTCGAAAGGGTCTTTCACACCCTTGCTGCAACTCAAGAAGTTCACCGACATACCCGTGTCCACTCGAGAGGAAGCACGATGGTCCCGCCCACATCCCGAGGAGCCCAGTTTCCCCCTCGTAGCTTGAGATGAGGGATCCTTTCCCTGCTTTCAACGGGAAAGAATTCCCGGCATTCCCGTCGCATCTCAAGAGGAGGCACTCTCAACAGGAAAGGCGAGAGGAACTCCATGGTCGTACCACCATTCCAAGAGTCCCCCAGATGTCTCAGTCCATTCCAGAGGAACCTCTTTGCCCTGCACTGGCTCATCTTTCACGCCGAGGATCGACTCACACCATGGTGGCACGTGGGACAGCCCTGTGGGAAAGCCTCGAGGGAAAGCCTCGAGGGAAAACCACAGATCCTTTAATCCTCGCGATGCGAAGCGTGACATTGCTGCTACAGCCTGGAAGGAAAGCGCACGTGCATGCCCCCACTCGAGACGAGGCCTGACTCCCCTGGGGAGACTCCACAAGTACCCAAAGATCCATGTCAGCCCCTGAGAGGAATCCTCGGTTCCGGCCCTGACTCCACACAAGGTTTTTGGCCCCGGTATCGACGGGAGAGGAATCCCGAGAGGCCCCCTAGCAACTCGCATGGGGACTGGCCTCTCCTGAGGCCACCAGGGCGGGTCCCTGAGGTCCCCGTCGTAACTCGAGAACACCTGCCGCAACTCGAGAAAATCCAGGAAGTTCTCCCTTCCAGGCGAGATGAGGCCTATTTCCGATGAGGCGTCTGGAGACTAATGACACCTAAACTCTGGAACTTCGAAAGGGTCTTTCACACCCTTGCTGCAACTCAAGAAGTTCACCGCCATACCCGTCTCCACTCGAGAGGAAGCACGATGGTCCCGCCCACATCCAGAGGAGACCCGTTTCCCCCTCGGAGCTCGAGATGAGGGATCCATTCCCTGCTTTCAACGGGAAAGAATTCCCGGCGTTCCCGTTGCATCTCAAGAGGAGGCACTCTCAACAGGAAAGGCGAGAGGAACTCCATGGTCGTACCACCATTCCAAGAGTCCCCCAGATGTCTCAGTCCATTCCAGAGGAGCCTCTTTGCCCTGCACTGGCTCATCTTTCACGCCGAGGATCGACTCACACCACGGTGGCACGTGGGACAGCCCTGTGGGAAAGCCTCGAGGGAAAGCCTCGAGGGAAAACCACAGATCCTTTGATCCACGCGACGGGAAGCGTGACATTGCTGCTACAGCCTGGAAGGAAAGCGCACGTGCATGCCCCCACTCGAGACGAGGCCTGACTCCCCTGGGGAGACTCCACAAGTACCCAAAGATCCATGTCAGCCCCTGAGAGGAATCCTCGGTTCCGGCCCTGACTCCACACAAGGTTTTTGGCCCTGGTATCGACGGGAGAGGAATCCCGAGAGGCCCCCTAGCAACTCGCATGGGGACTGGCCTCTCCTGAGGCCACCAGGGCGGGTCCCTGAGGTCCCCGTCGTAACTCGAGAACACCTGCCGCAACTCGAGAAAATCCAGGAAGTTCTCCCTTCCAGGCGAGATGAGGCCTATTTCCGATGAGGCGTCTGGAGACTAATGACACCTAAACTCTGGAACTTCGAAAGGGTCTTTCACACCCTTGCTGCAACTCAAGAAGTTCACCGCCATACCCGTCTCCACTCGAGAGGAAGCACGATGGTCCCGCCCACATCCAGAGGAGACCCGTTTCCCCCTTGGAGCTCGAGATGAGGGATCCATTCCCTGCTTTCAACGGGAAAGAATTCCCGGCGTTCCCGTCGCATCTCAAGAGGAGGCACTCTCAACAGGAAAGGCGAGAGGAACTCCATGGTCGTACCACCATTCCAAGAGTACCCGAGATGTCTCAGTCCATTCCAGAGGAGCCTCTTTGCCCTGCACTGGCTCATCTTTCACGCCGAGGATCGACTCACACCACGGTGGCACGTGGGACAGCCCTGTGGGAAAGCCTCGAGGGAAAGCCTCGAGGGAAAACCACAGATCCTTTGATCCACGCGACGGGAAGCGTGACATTGCTGCTACAGCCTGGAAGGAAAGCGCACGTGCATGCCCCCACTCGAGACGAGGCCTGACTCCCCTGGGGAGACTCCACAAGTACCCAAAGATCCATGTCAGCCCCTGAGAGGAATCCTCGGTTCCGGCCCTGACTCCACACAAGGTTTTTGGACCCGGTATCGACGGGAGAGGAATCCCGAGAGGCCCCCTAGCAACTCGCATGGGGACTGGCCTCTCCTGAGGCCAACAGGGCGGGTCCCTGAGGTCCCCGTCGTAACTCGAGAACACCTGCCGCAACTCGAGAAAATCCAGGAAGTTCTCCCTTCCAGGCGAGATGAGGCCTATTTCCGATGAGGCCTCTGGAGACAAATGACACCTAACCTCTGGAACTTCGAAAGGGTCTTTCACACCCTTGCTGCAACTCAAGAAGTTCACCGCCGTACCCGTCTCCACTCGAGAGGAAGCACGATGGTCCCGCCCACATCCAGAGGAGCCCCGTTTCCCCCTCGTAGCTCGAGATGAGGGATCCTTTCCCTGCTTTCAACGGGAAAGAATTCCCGGCGTTCCCGTCCCATCTCAAGAGGAGGCACTCTCAACAGGAAAGGCGAGAGGAACTCCATGGTCGTACCACCATTCCAAGAGTCCCCCGGATGTCTCAGTCCATTCCAGAGGAACCTCTTTGCCCTGCACTGGCTCATCTTTCACGCCGAGGATCGACTCACACCACGGTGGCACGTGGGACAGCCCTGTGGGAAAGCCTCGAGGGAAAGCCTCGAGGGAAAACCACAGATCCTTTGATCCACGCGACGGGAAGCGTGACATTGCTGCTACAGCCTGGAAGGAAAGCGCACGTGCATGCCCCCACTCGAGACGAGGCCTGACTCCCCTGGGGAGACTCCACAAGTACCCAAAGATCCATGTCAGCCCCTGAGAGGAATCCTCGGTTCCGGCCCTGACTCCACACAAGGTTTTTGGCCCCGGTATCGACGGGAGAGGAATCCTGAGAGGCCCCCTAGCAACTCGCATGGGGACTGGCCTCTCCTGAGGCCACCAGGGCGGGTCCCTGAGGTCCCCGTCGTAACTGGAGAACACCTGCCGCAACTCTAGAAAATCCAGGAAGTTCTCCCTTCCAGGCGAGATGAGGCCTATTTCCGATGAGGCGTCTGGAGACTAATGACACCTAAACTCTGGAACTTCGAAAGGGTCTTTCACACCCTTGCTGCAACTCAAGAAGTTCACCGCCATACCCGTCTCCACTCGAGAGGAAGCACGATGGTCCCGCCCACATCCAGAGGAGACCCGTTTCCCCCTCGGAGCTCGAGATGAGGGATCCATTCCCTGCTTTCAACGGGAAAGAATTCCCGGCGTTCCCGTCGCATCTCAAGAGGAGGCACTCTCAACAGGAAAGGCGAGAGGAACTCCATGGTCGTACCACCATTCCAAGAGTCCCCCAGATGTCTCAGTCCATTCCAGAGGAGCCTCTTTGCCCTGCACTGGCTCATCTTTCACGCCGAGGATCGACTCACACCACGGTGGCACGTGGGACAGCCCTGTGGGAAAGCCTCGAGGGAAAGCCTCGAGGGAAAACCACAGATCCTTTGATCCACGCGACGGGAAGCGTGACATTGCTGATACAGCCTGGAAGGAAAGCGCACGTGCATGCCCCCACTCGAGACGAGGCCTGACTCCCCTGGGGAGACTCCAGAAGTACCCAAAGATCCATGTCAGCCCCTGAGAGGAATCCTCGGTTCCGGCCCTGACTCCACACAAGGTTTTTGGCCCCGGTATCGACGGGAGAGGAATCCCGAGAGGCCCCCTAGCAACTCGCATGGGGACTGGCCTCTCCTGAGGCCAACAGGGCGGGTCCATGAGGTTCCCGTCGTAACTCGAGAACACCTGCCGCAACTCGAGAAAATCCAGGAAGTTCTCCCTTCCAGGCGATATGAGGCCTATTTCCGATGAGGCGTCTGGAGACTAATGACACCTAAACTCTGGAACTTCGAAAGGGTCTTTCACACCCTTGCTGCAACTCAAGAAGTTCACCGCCATACCCGTCTCCACTCGAGAGGAAGCACGATGGTCCCGCCCACATCCAGAGGAGACCCGTTTCCCCCTCGGAGCTCGAGATGAGGGATCCATTCCCTGCTTTCAACGGTAAAGAATTCCCGGCGTTCCCGTCGCATCTCAAGAGGAGGCACTCTCAACAGGAAAGGCGAAAGGAACTCCATGGTCGTACCACCATTCCAAGAGTCCCCCAGATGTCTCAGTCCATTCCAGAGGAGCCTCTTTGCCCTGCACTGGCTCATCTTTCACGCCGAGGATCGACTCACACCACGGTGGCACGTGGGACAGCCCTGTGGGAAAGCCTCGAGGGAAAGCCTCGAGGGAAAACCACAGATCCTTTGATCCACGCGACGGGAAGCGTGACATTGCTGCTACAGCCTGGAAGGAAAGCGCACGTGCATGCCCCCACTCGAGACGAGGCCTGACTCCCCTGGGGAGACTCCAGAAGTACCCAAAGATCCATGTCAGCCCCTGAGAGGAATCCTCGGTTCCGGCCCTGACTCCACACAAGGTTTTTGGCCCCGGTATCGACGGGAGAGGAATCCCGAGAGGCCCCCTAGCAACTCGCATGGGGACTGGCCTCTCCTGAGGCCAACAGGGCGGGTCCCTGAGGTCCCCGTCGTAACTCGAGAACACCTGCCGCAACTCGAGAAAATCCAGGAAGTTCTCCCTTCCAGGCGAGATGAGGCCTATTTCCGATGAGGCCTCTGGAGACAAATGACACCTAACCTCTGGAACTTCGAAAGGGTCTTTCACACCCTTGCTGCAACTCAAGAAGTTCACCGCCGTACCCGTCTCCACTCGAGAGGAAGCACGATGGTCCCGCCCACATCCAGAGGAGCCCCGTTTCCCCCTCGTAGCTCGAGATGAGGGATCCTTTCCCTGCTTTCAACGGGAAAGAATTCCCGGCGTTCCCGTCCCATCTCAAGAGGAGGCACTCTCAACAGGAAAGGCGAGAGGAACTCCATGGTCGTACCACCATTCCAAGAGTCCCCCGGATGTCTCAGTCCATTCCAGAGGAACCTCTTTGCCCTGCACTGGCTCATCTTTCACGCCGAGGATCGACTCACACCACGGTGGCACGTGGGACAGCCCTGTGGGAAAGCCTCGAGGGAAAGCCTCGAGGGAAAACCACAGATCCTTTGATCCACGCGACGGGAAGCGTGACATTGCTGCTACAGCCTGGAAGGAAAGCGCACGTGCATGCCCCCACTCGAGACGAGGCCTGACTCCCCTGGGGAGACTCCACAAGTACCCAAAGATCCATGTCAGCCCCTGAGAGGAATCCTCGGTTCCGGCCCTGACTCCACACAAGGTTTTTGGCCCCGGTATCGACGGGAGAGGAATCCTGAGAGGCCCCCTAGCAACTCGCATGGGGACTGGCCTCTCCTGAGGCCACCAGGGCGGGTCCCTGAGGTCCCCGTCGTAACTGGAGAACACCTGCCGCAACTCGAGAAAATCCAGGAAGTTCTCCCTTCCAGGCGAGATGAGGCCTATTTCCGATGAGGCGTCTGGAGACTAATGACACCTAAACTCTGGAACTTCGAAAGGGTCTTTCACACCCTTGCTGCAACTCAAGAAGTTCACCGCCATACCCGTCTCCACTCGAGAGGAAGCACGATGGTCCCGCCCACATCCAGAGGAGACCCGTTTCCCCCTCGGAGCTCGAGATGAGGGATCCATTCCCTGCTTTCAACGGGAAAGAATTCCCGGCGTTCCCGTCGCATCTCAAGAGGAGGCACTCTCAACAGGAAAGGCGAGAGGAACTCCATGGTCGTACCACCATTCCAAGAGTCCCCCAGATGTCTCAGTCCATTCCAGAGGAGCCTCTTTGCCCTGCACTGGCTCATCTTTCACGCCGAGGATCGACTCACACCACGGTGGCACGTGGGACAGCCCTGTGGGAAAGCCTCGAGGGAAAGCCTCGAGGGAAAACCACAGATCCTTTGATCCACGCGACGGGAAGCGTGACATTGCTGATACAGCCTGGAAGGAAAGCGCACGTGCATGCCCCCACTCGAGACGAGGCCTGACTCCCCTGGGGAGACTCCAGAAGTACCCAAAGATCCATGTCAGCCCCTGAGAGGAATCCTCGGTTCCGGCCCTGACTCCACACAAGGTTTTTGGCCCCGGTATCGACGGGAGAGGAATCCCGAGAGGCCCCCTAGCAACTCGCATGGGGACTGGCCTCTCCTGAGGCCAACAGGGCGGGTCCCTGAGGTCCCCGTCGTAACTCGAGAACACCTGCCGCAACTCGAGAAAATCCAGGAAGTTCTCCCTTCCAGGCGATATGAGGCCTATTTCCGATGAGGCGTCTGGAGACTAATGACACCTAAACTCTGGAACTTCGAAAGGGTCTTTCACACCCTTGCTGCAACTCAAGAAGTTCACCGCCATACCCGTCTCCACTCGAGAGGAAGCACGATGGTCCCGCCCACATCCAGAGGAGACCCGTTTCCCCCTCGGAGCTCGAGATGAGGGATCCATTCCCTGCTTTCAACGGTAAAGAATTCCCGGCGTTCCCGTCGCATCTCAAGAGGAGGCACTCTCAACAGGAAAGGCGAGAGGAACTCCATGGTCGTACCACCATTCCAAGAGTCCCCCAGATGTCTCAGTCCATTCCAGAGGAGCCTCTTTGCCCTGCACTGGCTCATCTTTCACGCCGAGGATCGACTCACACCACGGTGGCACGTGGGACAGCCCTGTGGGAAAGCCTCGAGGGAAAGCCTCGAGGGAAAACCACAGATCCTTTGATCCACGCGACGGGAAGCGTGACATTGCTGCTACAGCCTGGAAGGAAAGCGCACGTGCATGCCCCCACTCGAGACGAGGCCTGACTCCCCTGGGGAGACTCCAGAAGTACCCAAAGATCCATGTCAGCCCCTGAGAGGAATCCTCGGTTCCGGCCCTGACTCCACACAAGGTTTTTGGCCCCGGTATCGACGGGAGAGGAATCCCGAGAGGCCCCCTAGCAACTCGCATGGGGACTGGCCTCTCCTGAGGCCAACAGGGCGGGTCCCTGAGGTCCCCGTCGTAACTCGAGAACACCTGCCGCAACTCGAGAAAATCCAGGAAGTTCTCCCTTCCAGGCGAGATGAGGCCTATTTCCGATGAGGCCTCTGGAGACAAATGACACCTAACCTCTGGAACTTCGAAAGGGTCTTTCACACCCTTGCTGCAACTCAAGAAGTTCACCGCCGTACCCGTCTCCACTCGAGAGGAAGCACGATGGTCCCGCCCACATCCAGAGGAGCCCCGTTTCCCCCTCGTAGCTCGAGATGAGGGATCCTTTCCCTGCTTTCAACGGGAAAGAATTCCCGGCGTTCCCGTCCCATCTCAAGAGGAGGCACTCTCAACAGGAAAGGCGAGAGGAACTCCATGGTCGTACCACCATTCCAAGAGTCCCCCGGATGTCTCAGTCCATTCCAGAGGAACCTCTTTGCCCTGCACTGGCTCATCTTTCACGCCAAGGATCGACTCACACCACGGTGGCACGTTGGACAGCCCTGTGGGAAAGCCTCGAGGGAAAGCCTCGAGGGAAAACCACAGATCCTTTGATCCACGCGACGGGAAGCGTGACATTGCTGCTACAGCCTGGAAGGAAAGCGCACGTGCATGCCCCCACTCGAGACGAGGCCTGACTCCCCTGGGGAGACTCCAGAAGTACCCAAAGATCCATGTCAGCCCCTGAGAGGAATCCTCGGTTCCGGCCCTGACTCCACACAAGGTTTTTGGCCCCGGTATCGACGGGAGAGGAATCCCGAGAGGCCCCCTAGCAACTCGCATGGGGACTGGCCTCTCCTGAGGCCACCAGGGCGGGTCCCTGAGGTCCCCGTCGTAACTCGAGAACACCTGCCGCAACTCGAGAAAATCCAGGAAGTTCTCCCTTCCAGGCGAGATGAGGCCTATTTCCGATGAGGCGTCTGGAGACTAATGACACCTAAACTCTGGAACTTCGAAAGGGTCTTTCACACCCTTGCTGCAACTCAAGAAGTTCACCGCCATACCCGTCTCCACTCGAGAGGAAGCACGATGGTCCCGCCCACATCCAGAGGAGACCCGTTTCCCCCTCGGAGCTCGAGATGAGGGATCCATTCCCTGCTTTCAACGGGAAAGAATTCCCGGCGTTCCCGTCGCATCTCAAGAGGAGGCACTCTCAACAGGAAAGGCGAGAGGAACTCCATGGTCGTACCACCATTCCAAGAGTCCCCCAGATGTCTCAGTCCATTCCAGAGGAGCCTCTTTGCCCTGCACTGGCTCATCTTTCACGCCGAGGATCGACTCACACCACGGTGGCACGTGGGACAGCCCTGTGGGAAAGCCTCGAGGGAAAGCCTCGAGGGAAAACCACAGATCCTTTGATCCACGCGACGGGAAGCGTGACATTGCTGCTACAGCCTGGAAGGAAAGCGCACGTGCATGCCCCCACTCGAGACGAGGCCTGACTCCCCTGGGGAGACTCCAGAAGTACCCAAAGATCCATGTCAGCCCCTGAGAGGAATCCTCGGTTCCGGCCCTGACTCCACACAAGGTTTTTGGCCCCGGTATCGACGGGAGAGGAATCCCGAGAGGCCCCCTAGCAACTCGCATAGGGACTGGCCTCTCCTGAGGCCACCAGGGCGGGTCCCTGAGGTCCCGGTCGTAACTCGAGAACACCTGCCGCAACTCGAGAAAATCCAGGAAGTTCTCCCTTCCAGGCGAGATGAGGCCTATTTCCGATGAGACGTCTGGAGACTAATGACACCTAAACGCTGGAACTTCGAAAGGGTCTTTCACACCCTTGCTGCAACTCAAGAAGTTCACCGCCATACCCGTCTCCACTCGAGAGGAAGCACGATGGTCCCGCCCACATCCAGAGGAGACCCGTTTCCCCCTTGGAGCTCGAGATGAGGGATCCATTCCCTGCTTTCAACGGGAAAGAATTCCCGGCGTTCCCGTCGCATCTCAAGAGGAGGCACTCTCAACAGGAAAGGCGAGAGGAACTCCATGGTCGTACCACCATTCCAAGAGTCCCCCAGATGTCTCAGTCCATTCCAGAGGAGCCTCTTTGCCCTGCACTGGCTCATCTTTCACGCCGATGATCGACTCACACCACGGTGGCACGTGGGACAGCCCTGTGGGAAAGCCTCGAGGGAAAGCCTCGAGGGAAAACCACAGATCCTTTGATCCCCGCGACGGGAAGCGTGACATTGCTGCTACAGCCTGGAAGGAAAGCGCACGTGCATGCCCCCACTCGAGACGAGGCCTGACTCCCCTGGGGAGACTCCAGAAGTACCCAAAGATCCATGTCAGCCCCTGAGAGGAATCCTCGGTTCCGGCCCTGACTCCACACAAGGTTTTTGGCCCCGGTATCGACGGGAGAGGAATCCCGAGAGGCCCCCTAGCAACTCGCATGGGGACTGGCCTCTCCTGAGGCCACCAGGGCGGGTCCCTGAGGTTCCCGTCGTAACTCGAGAACACCTGCCGCAACTCGAGAAAATTCAGGAAGTTCTCCCTTCCAGGCGAGATGAGGCCTATTTCCGATGAGGCCTCTGGAGACAAATGACACCTAACCTCTGGAACTTCGAAAGGGTCTTTCACACCCTTGCTGCAACTCAAGTAGTTCACCGCCATACCCGTGTCGACTCGAGAGGAAGAATGATGGTCCCGCCCACATCCAGAGGAGCCCCGTTTCCCCATCGTAGCTCGAGATGAGGGATCCTTTCCCTGCTTTCAACGGGAAAGAATTCCCGGCGTTCCCATCGCATCTCAAGAGGAGGCACTCTCAACAGGAAAGGCGAGAGGAACTGCATGGTCGTACCACCATTTCAAGAGTCCCCCAGATGTCTCAGTCCATTCCAGAGCAAACTCTTTGCCTTGCACTGGCTCATCTTTCATGCCGAGGATCGAAGCACACCACGTTGGCACGTGGGAGAGCCCTGTGGGAAAGCCTCAAGGGAAAGCCTGGAGGGAAATCCACAGATCCTTTGATCCACGCGACGGGAAGAGTGTCTTTGCTGCTTCAGCCTGGAAGGAAAGCTCACGTGCATGCCACCACTCGAGACGAGGCCTGACTCCCCTCGGGAGACTCCAGAAAGACCCAAAGATACATGTCAGCCCCTGAGAGTAATCCTCGGTTCCGGCCCTCACTCCACACAAGGTTTTTGGTCCAGGTATCGACGGGAGAGGAATACCGAGAGGCACCCTAGCAACTCGCATGAGGACTGGCCTTTCCTGAGGCCACCATGGCGGGTCCCTGAGGTGCCCGTCGTAACTCGAGAACACCTGCTGCAACTCGAGAAAATCCAGGAAGTTCTCCCTTCCAGGCGAGATGAGACCTATTTCCGATGAGGCGTCTGGACACTAATGACACCTAACCTCTGGAACTTCGAAAGGGTCTTTCACACCCTTGCTGCAACTCAAGAAGTTCACCGCCATACCCGTCTCCACTCGAGAGGAAGCACGATCGTCCCACCCACAACCAGAGGAGCCCCGTTTCCCCCTCGTAGCTCGAGATGAGGGATCCTTTCCCTGCTTTCAATGGGAAAGAATTCCCGGTGTTCCCGTCGCATCTCAAGAGGAGGCACTCTCAACAGGAAAGGCGAGAGGAACTCCATGGTCGTACCACCATTCCAAGAGTCCCCCAGATGTCTCAGTCCATTCCAGAGCAACCTCTTTGCCCTGCACAGGCTCATCTTTCACGCCGAGGATCGACTCACACCACGGTGGCACGTGGGACAGCCCTGTGGGAAAGCCTAGAGGGAAAACCACAGATCCTTTGATCCACACGACGGGAAGCGTGACATTGCTGCTACAGCCTGGAAGGAAAGCGCACGTGCATGCCCCCACTCGAGACGAGGCCTGACTCCCCTGGGGAGACTCCAGAAGTACCCAAAGATCCATGTCATCCCCTGAGAGGAATCCTCGGTTCCGCCCCTGACTCCACACAAAGTTTTTGGCCCCGGTATCGACGGGAGAGGAATCCCGAGAGGCCCCCTAGCAAATCGCATGGGGACTGGCCTCTCCTGAGGCCACCAGGGCGGGTCCCTGAGGTCCCCGTCTTAACTCGAGAACACCTGCCGCAACTCGAGAAAATCCAGGAAGTTCTCCCTTCCAGGCGAGATGAGGCCTATTTCCGATAAGGCGTCTGGAGACTAATGACACCTAACCTCTGGAACTTCGAAAGGGTCTTTCACACCCTTGCTGCAACTCAAGAAGTTCACCGGCATTCCCGTCTCCACTCGAGAGGAAGCACGATGATCCCGCCCACATCCAGAGGAGCCCCGTTTCCCCCTCGGAGCTCGAGATGTGGGATCCTTTCCCTGCTTTCAACGGGAAAGAATTCCCGGCGTTCCCGTCGCATCTCAAGAGGAAGCACTCTCAACAGGAAAGGCGAGAGGAACTCCATGGTCGTACCACCATTCCAAGAGTCCCCCAGATGTCTCAGTCCATTCCAGAGGAACCTCTTTGCCCTGCACTGGCTCATCTTTCACGACGAGGATCGATTCAAACCACGGTGGCACGTGGGACAGCCCTGTGGGAAAGCCTCGAGGGAAAGCCTCCAGGGAAAACCACAGATCCTTTGATCCACGCGACGGGAAGCATGACATTGCTGCTACAGCCTGGAAGGAAAGCGGACGTGCATGCCCCCACTCGAGACGAGGCCTGACTCCCCTGGGGAGACTCCAGAAGTACCCAAAGATCCATGTCAGCCCCTGAGAGGAATCCTCGGTTCAGGCCCTGACTCCACACAAGGTTTTTGGCCCCGGTATCGACAGGAGAGGAATCCCGAGAGGCCCCCGAGCAACTCGCATGGGGACTGGCCTTTCCTGAGGCCACCAGGGCGGGTCCCTGAGGTCCCCGTCGTAACTCGAGAACACCTGCCGCAACTCGAGAAAATTCAGGAAGTTCTCCCTTCCAGGCGAGATGAGGCCTATTTCCGATGAGGCGTCTGGAGCCTAATGACACGGAACCTCTGGAACTTCGAAAGGGTCTTTCACACCCTTGCTGCAACTCAAGAAGTTCACCGCCATACCCATGTCGACTCGAGAGGAAGCATGAAGGTCCCGCCCACATCCAGAGGAGCCCCGTTTCCCCCTCGTAGCTCGAGATGAGGGATCCTTTCCCTGCTTTCAACGGGAAAGAATTCCCGGCGTTTCCGTCCCATCTCAAGAGGAGGCACTCTCAACAGGAAAGGCGAGAGGAACTCCATGGTCGTACCACCATTCCAGGAGTCCCCGAGATTTCTCAGTCAATTCCAGAGGAACCTCTTTGACCTGCACTGGCTCATCTTTCACGCCGAGGATCGACTCACACCACGGTGGCACGTGGGACAGCCCTGTGGGAAAGCCTCGAGGGCAAACCACAGATCCTTTGATCCACGCAACGGGAAGCATGACATTGCTGCTACAGCCTGGAAGGAAAGCGCACGTGCACGCCCCCACTCGAGATGAGGCCTGACTCCCCTGGGGAGACTCCAGAAGTACCCAAAGATCCATGTCAGCCCCTGAGAGGAATCCTCGGTTCCGGCCCTGACTCCACACAAGGTTTCTGGCCCCGGTATCGACGGGAGAGGAATACCGAGGGGCCCCCTAGCAACTAGCATGGGGACTGGCCGTTCCTGAGGCCACCAGGGCGGGTCCCTGAGGTCCCCGTCGTAACTCGAGAACACCTGCCGCAACTCGAGAAAATCCAGGAAGTTCTCCTTTCCAGGCGAAATGAGGCCTATTTCCGATGAGGCGTCTGGAGACTAATGACACCTAACCTCTGGAACTTCGAAAGGGTCTTTCACACCCTTGCTGCAACTCAAGAATTTCACCGCCATACCCGTCTCCACTCGAGAGGAAGCACGATGGTCCCGCCCACATCCAGAGGAGCCCCGTTTCCCCCTCGTAGCTCGAGATGAGGGATCCTTTCCCTGCTTTCAACGGGAAAGAATTCCCGGCGTTCCCGTCGCATCTCAAGAGGAGGCACTCTCAACAGGAAAGGCGAGAGGAACTCCATGGTCGTACCATCATTCCAAGAGTCCCCCAGATGTCTCAGTCCAATCCAGAGGAACCTCTTTGCCCTGCACTGGCTCATCTTTCACGCCGAGAATTGACTCACACCACGGTGGCACGTGGGACAGCCCTGTGGGAAAGCCTCGAGGGAAAATCACAGATCCTTTGATCCACGAGACGGGAAGCGTGACATTGCTGCTACAGCCTGGAAGGAAAGCGCACGTGCATGCCCCCACTCGAGACGAGGCCTGACTCCCCTGGGGAGACTCCAGAAGTATCCAAAGATCCATGTCAGCCCCTGAGAGGAATCCTCGGTTTTGGCCCTGACTCCACACAAGGTTTTTGGCACCGGTATCGACGGGAGAGGAATCCGGTGAGGCCCCCAAGCCACTCGCATGGGGCCTGGCCTCTCCTTTCGCCACCAGGGCGGGTCCCTGAGTTCCCCGTCGTAACTGGAGAACACCTGCCACAACTCGAGAAAATCCAGGAAGTTCTCCCTTCCAGGCGAGTTGAGGCCTATTTCCGATGAGGCATCTGGAGACTAATGACACCTAACCGCTGGAACTTCGAAAGGGTCTTTCACACCCTTGCTGCAACTCAAGAAGTTCACCACCACACCCGTCTCCACTCGAGAGGAAGCACGATGGTCCCGCCCACATCCAGAGGAGCTCCGTTTCCCCCTCGTAGCTCGAGATGAGGGATCCTTTCCCTGCTTTCAATGGGAAAGAATTCCCGGCGTTCCCGTCGCATCTCAAGAGGAGGCACTCTCAACAGGAAATGCGAGAGGAACTCCATGGTCGTACCACAATTCCAAGAGTCCCCCAGATGTCTCAGTCCATTCCAGAGGAACCTCTTTGCCCTGCACTGGCTCATCTTTCACGCAGAGGATCGACTCACACCACGGTGGCACGTGGGACAGCCCTGTGGGAAAGCCTCGAGGGAAAGCCTCGAGGGAAAACCACAGATCCTTTGATCCACGCGACGGGAACCGTGACATTGCTGCTACAGCCTTTAAGGAAAGCGCACGTGCATGCCCCCACTCGAGACGAGGCCTGACTCCCCTGGGGAGACTCCAGAAGTACCCAAAGACCCATGTCAGCCCCTGAGAGGAATCCTCGGTTCCGGCCCTGACTCCACACAAGTATTTTGGCCCCGGTATCGACGGGAGAGGAATCCCGAGAGGCCCCCTAGGAACTCGCAAGGGGACTGACCTTTCCTGAGGCCACCAGGGCGGGTCCCTGAGGTCCCCGTCGTAACTCGAGAACACCTGCCGCAACTCGAGAAAATCCAGGAAGTTCTCCCTTCCAGGCGAGATGAGGCCTATTTCCGATGAGGCGTCTGGAGACTAATGACACGGAACCTCTGGAAGTTCGAAAGGGTCTTTCACACCCTTGCTGCAACTCAAGAAGTTCACCGCCATAACCGTCTCCACTCGAGAGGAAACATGATGGTCCCGCCCACATCCAGAGGAGCCCCGTTTGCCCCTCGTAGCTCGAGATGAGGGATCCTTTCCCTGCTATCAACGGGAAAGTATTTTCGGCGTTCCCGTCGCATCTCAAGAGGAGGCACTCTCAACAGGAAAGACGAGAGGAACTCCATGGTCGTACCACCATTCCAAGAGTCCCCGAGATTTCTCAGTCCATTCCAGAGGAACCTCTTTGCCCTGCACTGGCTCATCTTTCACGCCGAGGATCGACTCACACCACGGTGGCACGTGGGACAGCCCTGTGCGAAAGCCTCGAGGGAAAACCACAGATCCTTTGATCCACGCGACGGGAAGCTTGACATTGCTGCTACAGCCTGGAAGGAAAGCGCACGTGCATGCCACCACTCGAGACGAGGCCTGACTCCCCTCGGGAGACTCCAGAAAGACCCAAAGATCCATGTCAGCCCCTGAGAGTAATCCTCGGTTCCGGCCCTCACTCCACACAAGGTTTTTGGTCCAGGTATCGACGGGAGAGGAATACCGAGAGGCACCCTAGCAACTCGCATGAGGACTGGCCTTTCCTGAGGCCACCATCCGGGTCCCTGAGGTCCCCGTCGTAACTCGAGAACACCTGCTGCAACTCGAGAAAATCCAGGAAGTTCTCCCTTCCAGGCGAGATGAGGCCTATTTCCGATGAGGCGTCTGGACACTAATGACACCTAACCTCTGGAACTTCGAAAGGGTCTTTCACACCCTTGCTGCAACTCAAGAAGTTCACCGCCATACCCGTCTCCACTCGAGAGGAAGCACGATCGTCCCACCCACAACCAGAGGAGACCCGTTTCCCCCTCGTAGCTCGAGAGGAGGGATCCTTTCCCTGCTTTCAATGGGAAAGAATTCCCGGTGTTCCCGTCGCATCTCAAGAGGAGGCACTCTCAACAGGAAAGGCAAGAGGAACTCCATGGTCGTACCACCATACCAAGAGTCCCCCAGATGTCTCAGTCCATTCCAGAGCAACCTCTTTGCCCTGCACAGGCTCATCTTTCACGCCGAGGATCGACTCACACCACGGTGGCACGTGGGACAGCCCTGTGGGAAAGCCTAGAGGGAAAACCACAGATCCTTTGATCCACACGACGGGAAGCGTGACATTGCTGCTACAGCCTGGAAGGAAAGCGCACGTGCATGCCCCCACTCGAGACGAGGCCTGACTCCCCTGGGGAGACTCCAGAAGTACCCAAAGATCCATGTCAGCCCCTGAGAGGAATCCTCGGTTCCGGCCCTGACTCCACACAAAGTTTTTGGCTCCGGTATCGACGGGAGAGGAATCCCGAGAGGCACCCGAGCAACTCGCATGGGGACTGGCCTTTCCTGAGGACACCAGGGCGGGTCCCTGAGGTCCCCGTCGTAACTCGAGAACACCTGCCGCAACTCGAGAAAATCCAGGAAGTTCTTCCTTCCAGGCGAGATGAGGCCTATTTCCGATGAGGCGTCTGGAGACTAATGACACCGAACCTCTGGAACTTCGAAAGGGTCTTTCACACCCTTGCTGCAACTCAAGAAGTTCACCGCCATACCCGTCTCCACTCGAGAGGAAACACGATGGTCCCGCCCACATCCAGAGAAGCCCCGTTTCCCCCTCATAGCTCGAGATGAGGGATCCTTTCCCTGCTATCAACGGGAAAGAATTCCCGGCGTTCCCGTCGCATCTCAAGAGGTGGCACTCTCAACAGGAAAGATGAGAGGAACTCCATGGTCGTACCACCATTCCAAGAGTCCCCGAGATTTCTCAGTCCATTCCAGAGGAAACTCTTTGCCCTGCACTGGCTCATTTTTCACGCCGAGGATCGACTCACACCACGGTGGCTCGTGGGACAGCCCTGTGGGAAAGCCTCGAGGGTAAACCACAGATCCTTTGATCCACGCGACGGGAAGCGTGACATTGCTGCTACAGCCTGGAAGGAAAGCGCACGTGCATGCCCCTACTCGAGACGAGGCCTGACTCCCCTGGGGAGACTCCAGAAGTACCCCAAGATCCATGTCAGCCCCTGAGAGGAATCCTCGGTTCCGGCCCTGACTCCACACAAGGTTTTTGGCCCCGGTATCGACGGGAGAGGAATCCCGAGAGGCCCCCTAGCACTTCGCATGGGGACTGGCCTTTCCATAGGTCACCAGGCCGGTCCCTGAGGTCCCCGTCGTAACTGGAGAACACCTGCCGCAACTCGAGAAAATCCAGGAAGTTCTCCCTTCCAGGCGAGATGAGGCCTATTTCCGATGAGGCGTCTGGACACTAATGACACCTTACCTCTGGAACTTCGAAAGGGTCTTTCACACCCTTGCTGCAACACAAGAAGTTCACCGCCATACCCGTGTCGACTCGAGAGGAAGCATGATGGTCCCGCCCACATCCAGAGGAGCCCCGTTTCCCCCTCGTAGCTCGAGATGAGGGATCCTTTCCCTGCTTTCAACGGGAAAGAATTCCCGGCGTTCCCGTCACATCTCAAGAGGAGGCACTCTCAACAGGAAAGGCGAGAGGAACTCCATGGTCGTACCACCATTCCAAGAGTCCCCCAGATGTCTCAGTCCACTCCAGAGGAACCTCTTTGCCCTGCACTGGCTCATCTTTCACGACGAGGATCGACTCACACCACGGTGTCACGTGGGACAGCCCTGTGGGAAAGCCTCAAGGGAAAGCCTCGATTGAAAACCACAGATCCTTTGATCCACGCGACGGGAAGCGTGACATTGCTGCTACAGCCTGGATGGAAAGCGCACGTGCATGCCCCCACTCGAGACGAGGCCTGACTCCCATCGGGAGACTCCAGAAAGACCCAAAGATCCATGTCATCCCCTGAGAGGAATCCTCGGTTCCGGCCCTGACTCACCCAAAGGTTTTTGGCCCCGGTATCGACGGGAAAGGAATCCCGAGAGGCCCCCTAGCAACTCGCTAGGGGTCTGGCCTCTCCTGAGGCCACCAGGGCGGGTCGCTGAGGTCCCCGTGGTAACTCGAGAACACCTGCCACAACTCGAGAAAATCCAGGAAGTTCTCCCTTCCAGGCGAGATGAGGCCTATTTCCGATGAGGCGTCTGGAGACTAATGACAGCTAACCTCTGGAACTTCGAAAGGGTCTTTCACACCCTTGCTGCAACTAAAGAAGTTCACCCCCATACCCGTCTCCACTCGAGAGGAAGCACGATGGTCCCGCCCACATCCAGAGGAGCCCCGTTTCCACCTCGTAGCTCGAGATGAGGGATCCTTTCCCTGCTTTCAACGGGAAAGAATTCCCGGTGATCCCGTCGCATCTCAAGAGGAGGCACTCTCTACAGGAAAGGCGAGAAGAACTCCATGGTCGTACCACCATTCCAAGAGTCCCCCAGATGTCTCAGTCCATTCCAGAGGAACCTCTTTGCCCTGCACTGGCTCATCTTTCACGCCGAGGATCGACTCACATCACGGTGGCACGTGGGACATTCCTGTGGGAAAGCCTCGAGGGAAAGCCTCGAGGGAAAACCACAGATCCTTTGATCCACGCCACGGGAAGCGTGACATTGCTGCTACAGCCTGGAAGGAAAGCGCACGTGCATGCCCCCACTCGAGACGAGGCCTGACTCCCCTGGGGAGACTCCAGAAGTACCCAAAGATCCATGTCAGCCCCTGAGAGGAATGCTCGGTTCCGGCCCTGACTCCACACAAGGTTTTTGGCCCCAGTATCGACGGGAGAGGAATCCCGAGAGGCCTCTAGCAAATCGCATGGGGACTGGCCTCTCCTGAGGCCACCAGGGCGGGTCCCTGAGGTCCCCGTTTTAACTCAAGAACACCTGCCGCAACTCGAGAAAATCCAGGAAGTTCTCCCTTCCAGGCGAGATGAGGCCTATTTCCGATGAGGCGTCTGGAGACTAATGACACCTAACCTCTGGAACTTCGAAAGGGTCTTTCACACCCTTGCTGCAACTCAAGAAGTTCACCGCCATACCCGTCTCCACTCGAGAGAAAGCACGATGGTCCCGCCCACATCCAGAGGAGCCCCGTTTCCCCCTCGTAGCTCCAGATGAGGGATCCTTTCCCTGCTTTCAACGGGAAAGAATTCCCGGCGTTCCCGTCGCATCTCAAGAGGAGGCACTCTCAACAGGAAAGTTGAGAGGAACTCCATGGTCGTACCACCATTCCAAGAGTCCCCCAGATGTCTCAGTCCATTCCAGAGGAACCTCTTTGCCCTGCACTGGCTCATCTTTCACGCCGAGGATCGACTCACACCACGGTGGCACGTGGGACAGCCCTGTGGGAAAGCCTCGAGGAAAATCCTCGAGGGAAAACCACAGATCCTTTGATCCACGCGACGGGAAGCGTGACATTGCTGCTACAGCCTGGAAGGAAAGCGCACGTGCATGCCCCCACTCGAGACGAGGCCTGACTCCCCTGGGGAGACTCCAGAAGTACCCAAAGATCCATGTCAGCCCCTGAGAGGAATCCTCGGTTCCGGCCCTGAATCCACACAAAGATTTTGGCCCCGGTATCGACAGGAGAGGAATCCCAAGAGGCCCGATAGCAACTCGCATGGGGACTGGCCTTTCCTGAGGCCACCAGGGCGGGTCCCTTATGTCCCCGTCGTAACTCGAGAACACCTGCCGCAACTCGAGAAAATCCACGAAGTTCTCCCTTCCAGGAGAGATGAAGCCTATTTCCGATGAGGGGTCTGGAGACTAATGACACCTAAACTCTGGAACTTCGAAAGGGTCTTTCACACCCTTGCTGCAACTCAAGAAGTTCACCGCCATATCCGTCTCCACTCGAGAGGAAGCACGATGGTCCCGCCCACATCCAGAGGAGCCCCGTTTCCCCCTCGTAGCTCGAGATATGGGATCCTTTCCCTGCTTTCAACGGGAAAGAATTCCCGGCGTTCCCATCGCATCTCAAGAGGAGGCAATCTCAACAGGAAAGGCGAGAGGAACTCCATTGTCGTACCACCATTCCAAGAGTCCCCCAGATGTCTCATTCCATTCCAGAGGAACCTGTTTGCCCTGCATTGGCTGATCTTTCACGCCGAGGAACGACTCACACCACGGTGGCACTAGGGACAGCCCTGTGGGAAAGCCTCGAGGGAGAACCACAGATCCTTTGATCCACGCGACGGGAAGCGTGACATTGTTTCTACAGTGTGGAAGGAAAGCGCACGTGCATGACCCCACACGAGACGAGGCCTGACTCCCCTGGGGAGACTCCAGAAGTACCCAAAGATCCATATCAGCCCCTGAGAGGAATCCTCGGTTCCGGCCCTGACTCCACACAAGGGTTTTGGCCCCAGTATCGACGGGAGAGGAATCCCGAGAGGCCACATAGCAACTCGCATTGGGACTGACCTTTCCTGAGGCCACCAGAGCGGGTCCCTGTGGTCTCCGTTGTAACTCGAGAACACCTGCCGCAACTCGAGAAAATCCAGGAAGTTCTCCCTTCCAGGCGAGATGAGGCCTCTTTCCGATGAGGCGTCTGGAGACTAATGACACCTAACCTCTGGAACTTCGAATGGGTCTTTCACACCCTTGCTGCAACTCAAGAAGTTCACCGCCATACCGGTCTCCACTCGAGAGGAAGCACGATGGTCCCGCCCACATCCAGAGGAGCCCCGTTTCCCCCTCGTAGCTCGAGATGAGGGATCCTTTCCCTGCTTTCAACGGGAAAGTATTCCCAGCGTTCCCGTCGCATCTCAAGAGGAGGCACTCTCAATAGGAAAGGGGAGAGGAACTCCATGGTCGAACCACCATTCCAAGAGTCAACCAGATGTCTCAGTCCATTCCAGAGGAACCTTTTTGCCCTGTACTGGCTCATCTTTCACGCCGAGGATCGACTCACACCACGGTGGCACGTGGGACTGCCGTGTGGGAAAGCCTCGAGGGAGGGCCTCGAGGGAAAACCACAGATCCTTTGTTCCACACGACGAGAAGCGTGACATTGCTGCTACAGCCTGGAAGGAAAGCGCACGTGCATGCCCGCACTCGAGACGAGGCCTGACTCCCCTGGGGAGACTCCAGAAGTACCCAAAGATCCATGTCAGCCCCTGAGAGGAATCCTCGGTTCCGGCACTGACTCCACACAAGGTTTTTGGCCCCGGTATCGACGGGAGAGTAATCCCGAGAGTCCCCCTAGCAACTCGCATGGGGACTGGCCTCTCCTGAGGCCACCAGGGCGGGTCCCTGAGGTCCCCGTCGTAACTCGAGAACACCTGCCGCAACTCGAGAAAATCCAGGAAGTTCTCCCTTCCAGGCGAGATGAGTCCTATTTCCGATGATGCATCTGGAGAGTAATGACACCTAACCTCTGGAACTTCGAAAGGGTCTTTCAAACCCTTGCTGCAACTCAAGAAGTTCACCTCCATTCCCGTCTCCACTCGAGAGGAAGCACGATCGTCCCGCCCTCATCCAGAGGAGCCCCGTTTCCCCCTCGTAGCTCGAGATGAGGGATCCTTTCCCTGCTTTCAACGGGAAAGAATTCCCGGCGTTCCCGTCGCTTCTCAAGAGGAGGCACTCTCAACAGGAAAGGCTAGAGGAACTCCATGGTCGTACCACCATGCCAAGAGTACCCCAGATGTCTCAGTCCATTCCAGAGGAACCTCTTTGCCCTGCACTGGCTCATCTTTCACGCCGAGGATCGACTCACACCACGGTGGCGCGTGACACAGCCCTGTGGCAAAGCCTCGAGGGAAAGCCTCGAGGGAAAACCACAGATCCTTTGATCCACGCGACGGGAAGCGTGACATTGCTGCTACAGCCTGGAAGGAAAGCGCACGTGCATGCCCGCACTCGAGACGAGGCCTGACTCCCCTGGGGAGACTCCAGAAGTACCCAAAGATCCATGTCAGCCCCTGAGAAGAATCCTCGGTTCCGGCCCTGACTCCACACAAGGTTTTTGGCCCCGGTATCGACGGGAGAGGAATACCGAGAGGCCCCCTAGCAACTCGCATGTGGACTGGCCTCTCCTGAGGCCACCAGGGCGGGTCCCTGAGGTCCCCGTCGTAACTCGAGAACACCTGCCGCAACTCGAGAAAATCCAGGAAGTTCTCCCTTCCAGGCGAGATGAGGCCTATTTCCGATGAGGCGTCTGGAGACTAATGACACCTAACCTCTGGAACTTCGAAAGGGTCTTTCACACCCTTGCTGCAACTCAAGAAGTTCACCGCCATACCCGTCTCCACTCGAGAGGAAGCACGATGGTCCCGCCCACATCCAGAGGAGCCCCGTTTCCCCCTCGGAGCTCGAGATGAGGGATCCTTTACCTGCTTTCAACGGGAAAGAATTCCCGGTGATCCCGTCGCATCTCAAGAGGAGGCACTCTCCACAGAAAAGCCGAGAGGAACTCCATGGTCGTACCACCATTCCAAGAGTCCCCCAGATGTCTCAGTCCATTCCAGATGAACCTCTTTGCCCTGCACTGGCTCATCTTTCACGCCGAGGATCGACTCACACCACGGTGGCACGTGGGACAGCCGTGTGGGAAAGCCTCGAGGGAAAGCCTCGAGGGAAAACCACAGATCCTTTGATCCACGCGACGGGAAGCGTGACATTGCTGCTACAGCCTGGAAGGAAAGCGCACGTGCATGCCCCCACTGGAGACGAGGCCTGTCTCCCCAGGCGAGACTCCAGAAGTACCCAAAGATCCATATCAGCCCCTGAGAGGAATCCTCGGTTCCGGCCCTGACCCAACACAAGGTTTTTGGCCCCGGTATCGACGGGAGAGGAATCCCGAGAGGCCCCCTAGCAACTCGCATGGGGACTGGCCTCTCCTGAGGCCACCAGGGCGGGTCCCTGAGGTCCCCGTCGTAACTCGGGAACACCTGCCGCAACTCGAGAAAATCCAGGAAGTTCTCCCTTCCAGGCGAGATGAGGCCTATTTCCGATGAGGCGTCTGGAGACTAATGACACCTAACCTCTGGAACTTCGAAAGGGTCTTTCACACCCTTGCTGCAACTCAAGAAGTTCACCGCCATACCCGTCTCCACTCGAGAGGAAGCACGATGGTCCCGCCCACATCCAGAGGAGCCCCGTTTCCCCCTCGGAGCTCGAGATGAGGGATCCTTTACCTGCTTTCAACGGGAAAGAATTCCCGGTGTTCCCGTTGCATCTCAAGAGGAGGCACTCTCAACAGGAAAGGCGAGAGGAACTCCATGGTCGTACCACCATTCCAAGAGTCCCCCAGATGTCTCAGTCCATTCCAGAGGAACCTCTTTGCCCTGCACTGGCTCATCTTTCACGCCGAGGATCGACTCACACGACGGTGGCACGTGGGACAGCCCTGTGGGAAAGCCTCGAGGGAAAGCCTCGAGGGAAAACCACAGATCCTTTGATCCACGCGACGGGATGCGTGACATTGCTGCTACAGCCTGGAAGGAAAGCGCACGTGCATGCCCCCACTCGAGACGAGGCCTGACTCCCCTGGGGAGACTCCAGAAGTACCCAAAGATCCATGTCAGCCCCTGAGTGGAATCCTCGGTTCCGGCCCTGACTCCAAAAAATTCTTTTGGCCCCGGTATCGACGGGAGAGGAATCCCGAGTGGCCCCCTAGCAACTCGCATGGGGACTGGCCTCTCCTGAGGCCACCAGGGCGGGTCCCTGAGGTCCCCGTCGAATCTCGAGAACACCTGCCGCAACTCGAGAAAATCCAGGAAGTTCTCCCTTCCAGGCGCGATGAGGCCTATTTCCGATGAGGCGTCTGGAGACTAATGACACCTAACCTCTGGAACTTCGAAAGGATCTTTCACACCCTTGCTGCAACTCAAGAAGTTCACCGCCATACCCGTCTCCACTCGAGAGGAAGCACGATGGTCCCGCCCACATCCAGAGGAGCCCCGTTTCCCCCTCGGAGCTCGAGATGAGGGATCCTTTCCCTGCTTTCAACGGGAAAGAATTTCCGGCGATCCCGTCGCATCTCAAGAGGAGGCACTCTCCACAGGAAAGCCGAGAGGAACTCCATGGTCGTACCACCATTCCAAGAGTCCCCCAGATGTCTCAGTCCATTCCAGAGGAACCTCTTTGCCCTGCACTGGCTCATCTTTCACGCCGAGGATCGACTCACACCACGGTGGCACGTGGGACAGCCCTGTGGGAAAGCCTCGAGGGAAAGCCTCGAGGGAAAACCACAGACCCTTTGATCCACGCGACGGGAAGCGTGACATTGCTGCTACAGCCTGGAAGGAAAGCGCACGTGCATGCCCCCACTCGAGACGAGGCCTGACTCCCCTGGGGAGACTCCAGAAGTACCCAAAGATCCATGTCAGCCCCTGAGAGGAATCCTCGGTTCCGGCCCTGACTCCAAAAAATTCTTTTGGCCCCGGTATCGATGGGAGAGGAATCCCGAGAGGCCCCCTAGCAACTCGCATGGGGACTGGCCTCTCCTGAGGCCACCAGGGCGGGTCCCTGAGGTCCCCGTCGTAACTCGAGAACACCTGCCGCAACTCGATAAAATCCAGGAAGTTCTCCCTTCCAGGCGAGATGAGGCCTATTTCCGATGAAGCGTCTGGAGACTAATGACACCTAACCTCTGGAACTTCGAAAGGGTCTTTCACACCCTTGCTGCAACTCAAGAAGTTCACTGCCATACCCGTCTCCACTCGAGAGGAAGCACGATGGTCCCGCCCACATCCAGAGGAGCCCCGTTTCCCCCTCGGAGCTCGAGATGAGGGATCCTTTCCCTGCTTTCAACGGGAAAGAATTCCCGGCGTTCCCGTCGCATCTCAATAGGAGGCACTCTCAACAGGAAAGGCGAGAGGAACTCCATGGTCGTACCACCATTCCAAGAGTCCCCCAGATGTCTCAGTCCATTCCAGAGGAACCTCTTTGCCCTGCACTGGCTCATCTTTCACGCCGAGGATCGACTCACACCACGGTGGCACGTGGGACAGCCCTCTGGGAAAGCCAAGAGGGAAAGCCTCGAGGGAAAACCACAGATCGTTTGATCCACGCGACGGGAAGCGTGACATTGCTGCTACAGCCTGGAAGGCAAGTGCACGTGCATGCCCCCACTCGAGACGAGGCCTGACTCCCCTGGGGAGACTCCACAAGTACCCAAAGATGCATGTCAGCCCCTGAGAGGAATCCTCGGTTCCGGCCCTGACTTCACACAAGGTTTTTGGCGCCGGTATCGACGGGAGAGGAATCCCGAGAGGCCCCCTAGCACCTCGCATGGGGACTGGCCTCTCCTGAGGCCACCAGGGCGGGTCCCTGAGGTCCCCGTCGTAACTCGAGAACACCTGCCGCAACTCGAGAAAATGCAGGAAGTTCTCCCTTCCAGGCGAGATGAGGCCTATTTCCGATAAGGCGTCTGGAGACTAATGACACCTAACCTCTCGAACTTCGAAAGGGTCTTTCACACCCTTGCTGCAACTCAAGAAGTTCACCGACATACCCGTCTCCACTCGAGAGGAAGCACGATGGTCCCGCCCACATCCAGAGGAGCCCCGTTTCCCCCTCGTAGCTCGAGATGAGGGATCCTTTCCCTGCTTTCAACGGGAAAGAATTCCCGGTGTTCCCGTCGCATCTCAAGAGGAGGCACTCTCAACACGTAAGGCGAGAGGAACTCCATGGTCGTACCACCATTCCAAGAGTCCCCCAGATGTCTCAGTCCATTCCAGAGGAACCTCTTTGCCCTGCACTGGCTCATCTTTCACGCCGAGGATCGACTCACACCACGGTGGCACGTGGGACAGCCCTGTGGGAAAACCTCGAGGGAAAGCCTCGAGGGAAAACCACAGATCCTTTGATCCACGCGACGGGAAGCGTGACATTGCTGCTACAGCCTGGAAGGAAAGCGCACGTGCATGCCCCCACTCGAGACGAGGCCTGACTCCCTTGGGGAGACTGCAGAAGTACCCAAAGATCCATGTCAGCCCCTGAGAGGAATCCTCGGTTCCGGCCCTGACTCCACACAAGGATTTTGGCCCTGGTATCAACCGGAGAGGAATCCCGAGAGGCCCCCTAGCAACTCGCATGTGGACTGGCCTCTCCTGAGGCCACCAGGGCGGGTCCCTGAGGTCCCCGTCGTACCTCGAGAACACCTGCCGCAACTCGAGAAAATCCAGGAAGTTCTCCCTTCCAGGCGAGATGAGGCCTATTTCCGATGAGGCGTCTGGAGACTAATGACACCTAACCTCTGGAACTTCGAAAGGGTCTTTCACATCCTTGCTGCAACTCAAGAAGTTCACCGCCATACCCGTCTCCACTCGAGAGGAAGCACGATGCACCTGCCAACATTCAGAGGAGCCCCGTTTCCCCCTCGGATCTCGAGATGAGGGATCCTTTCCCTGCTTTCAACGGGAAAGAATTCCCGGCGTTCCCGTCGCATCTCAAGAGGAGGCACTCTCAACAGGAAAGGCGAGAGGAACTCCATGGTCGTACCACCATTCCAAGAGTCCCCCAGATGTCTCAGTCCATTCCAGAGGAACCTCTTTGCCCTGCACTGGCTCATCTTTCACGCCGAGGATCGACTCACACCACAGTGGCACGTGGGACAGCCCTGTGGGAAAGCCTCGAGGGAAAACCACAGATCCTTTGATCCACGCGACGGGAAGCGTGACATTGCTGCTACAGCCTGGAAGGAAAGCGCACGTGCATGCCCCCACTCGAGACGAGGCCAGAATCACCTGGGGAGACTCCAGAAGTACCCAAAGATCCATTTCAGCCCCTGAGAGGAATCCTCGGTTTCGGCCCTGACTCCAAAAAATTCTTTTGGCCCCGGTATCGACGGGAGAGGAATCCCGAGAGGCCCCCTAGCAACTCGCATGGGGACTGGCCTCTCCTGAGGCCACCAGGGCGGGTGCCTGAGGTCCCCGTCGTAACTCGAGAACACCTGCCGCAACTCGAGAAAATCCAGGAAGTTCTCCCTTCCAGGCGAGATGAGGCCTATTTCCGATGAGGCGTCTGGAGACTAATGACACCTAACCTCTGGAACTTCGAAAGGGTCTTTCACACCCTTGCTGCAACTCAAGAAGTTCACCGCCATACCCGTCTCCACTCGAGAGGAAGCACGATGGTCCCGCCCACATCCAGAGGAGCCCCGTTTCCCCCTCGGAGCTCGAGATGAGGGATCCTTTCCCTGCTTTCAACGGGAAAGAATTCCCGGCGATCCCGTCGCATCTCAAGAGGAGGCACTCTCCACAGGAAAGCTGAGAGGAACTCCATGGTCGTACCACCATTCCAAGAGTCCCCCAGATGTCTCAGTCCATTCCAGAGGAACCTCTTTGCCCTGCACTGGCTCATCTTTCACGCCGAGGATCGACTCACACCACGGTGGCACGTGGGACAGCCCTGTGGGAAAGCCTCGAGGGAAAGCCTCGAGGGAAAACCACAGATCCTTTGATCCACGCGACGGGAACCATGACATTGCTGCTACAGCCTGGAAGGAAAGCGCACGTGCATGCTCCCACTCGAGACGAGGCCTGAATCCCCTGGGGAGACTCTAGAAGTACCCAAAGATCCATTTCAGCCCCTGAGAGGAATCCTCGGTTCCGGCCCTGACTCCAAAAAATTCTTTTGGCCCCGGTCTCGACGGGAGAGGAATCCCGAGAGGCCCCCTAGCAACTCGCATGGGGACTGGCCTCTCCTGAGGCCACCAGGGCGGGTGCCTGAGGTCCCCGTCGTAACTCGAGAACACCTGCCGCAACTCGAGAAAATCCAGGAAGTTCTCCCTTCCAGGCGAGATGAGGCCTATTTCCGATGAGGCGTCTGGAGACTAATGACACCTAACCTCTGGAACTTCGAAAGGGTCTTTCACACCCTTGCTGCAACTCAAGAAGTTCACCGCCATACCCGTCTCCACTCGAGAGGAAGCACGATGGTCCCGCCCACATCCAGAGGAGCCCCGTTTCCCCCTCGGAGCTCGAGATGAGGGATCCTTTCCCTGCTTTCAACGGGAAAGAATTCCCGGCGATCCCGTCGCATCTCAAGAGGAGGCACTCTCCACAGGAAAGCTGAGAGGAACTCCATGGTCGTACCACCATTCCAAGAGTCCCCCAGATGTCTCAGTCCATTCCAGAGGAACCTCTTTGCCCTGCACTGGCTCATCTTTCACGCCGAGGATCGACTCACACCATGGTGGCACGTGGGACAGCCCTGTGGGAAAGCCTCGAGGGAAAGCCTCGAGGGAAAACCACAGATCCTTTGATCCACGCGACGGGAACCATGACATTGCTGCTACAGCCTGGAAGGAAAGCGCACGTGCATGCTCCCACTCGAGACGAGGCCTGAATCCCCTGGGGAGACTCCAGAAGTACCCAAAGATCCATTTCAGCCCCTGAGAGGAATCCTCGGTTCTGGCCCTGACTCCACACAAGGTTTTTGGCCCCGGTATCGACGGGAGAGGAATCCCGAGAGGCCCCCTAGCAACTCGCATGGGGACTGGCCTCTCCTGAGGCCACCAGGGCGAGTCCCTGAGGTCCCCGTCGTAACTCGGGAACACCTGCCGCAACTCGAGAAAATCCAGGAAGTTCTCCCTTCCAGGCGAGATGAAGCCTATTTCCGATGAGGGGTCTGGAGACTAATGACACCTAACCTCTGGAACTTCGAAAGGGTCTTTCACACCCTTGCTGCAACTCAAGATGTTCACCGCCATACCCGTCTCCACTCGAGAGGAAGCACGTTGGTCCCGCCCACATCCAGAGGAGCCCCGTTTACCCCTCGTAGCTCGAGATGAGGGATCCTTTCCCTGCATTCAACAGGAAAGAATTCCCGGCGTTCCCATCGCATCTCAAGAGGAGGCACTCTCGACAGGAAAGTCGAGAGGAACTCCATGGTCGTACCACCATGCCAAGAGTCCCCCACATGTCTCAGTCCATTCCATAGGATCCTCTTTGCCCTGCACTGGCTCATCTTTCACGCCTAGGATCGACTCACACCACAGTGGCACGTGGGACAGCCATGTGGAAAAGCCTCGAGGGAAAGCCTCGAGGAAAAACCACAGATCCTTTGATCCACGCCACGGGAAGCGTGACATTGCTGCTACAGCCTGGAAGGAAAGCGCACGTGCATGCCCCCACTCGAGACGAGGCCTGACTCCCCTGCGGAGACTCCAGAAGTACCCAAAGATCCATGTCAGCCCCTGAGAGGAATCCTCGGTTCCGGCCCTGAATCCACACAAAGATTTTGGCCCCGGTATCGACAGGAGAGGAATCCCGAGAGGCCCCATAGCAACTCGCATGTGGACTGGCCTTTCCTGAGGCCACCAGGGCGGGTCCCTGATGTCCCCGTCGTAACTCGAGAACACCTGACGCAACTCGAGAAAATCCACGAAGTTCTCCCTTCCAGGAGAGATGAAGCCTATTTCCGATGAGGAGTCCGGAGACTAATGACACCTAACCTCTGGAACTTCGCAAGGGTCTTTCACACCCTTGCTGCAACTCAAGAAGTTCACCGCCATACCCGTCTCCACTCGAGAGGAAACACGATGGTCCCGCCCACATCCAGAGGAGCCCCGTTTCCCCCTAGTAGCTCGAGATATGGGATCCTTTCCCTGCTTTCAACTGGAAAGAATTCCCGGCGTTCCCATCGCATCTCAAGAGGAGGCACTCTCAACAGGAAAGGCGAGAGGAACTCCATTGTCGTACCACCATTCCAAGAGTCCCCCAGATGTCTCATTCCATTCCAGAGGAACCTGTTTGCCCTGCATTGGCTCATCTTTCACGCCGAGGAACGACTCACACCACGGTGGCACTAGGGACAGCCCTGTGGGAAAGCCTCGAGGGAGAACCACAGATCCTTTGATCCACGCGACGGGAAGCGTGACATTGCTTCTACAGTGTGGAAGGAAAGCGCACGTGCATGACCCCACACGAGACGAGGCCTGACTCCCCTGGGGAGACTCCAGAAGTACCCAAAGATCCATATCAGCCCCTGAGAGGAAACCTCGGTTCCGGCCCTGACTCCACACAAGGGTTTTGGCCCCAGTATCGACGGGAGAGGAATCCCGAGAGGACCCCTAGCAACTCGCTTGGGGACTGGCCTCTCCTGAGGCCACCAGGGCGGGTCCCTGAGGTCCCCGTCGTAACTCGAGAACACCTGCCCCAACTCGAGAAAATCCAGGAAGTTCTCCCTTCCAGGCGAGATGAGGCCTATTTCCGATGAGGCGTCTGGAGACTAATGACACCTAACCTCTGGAACTTCGAAAGGGTCTTTCACACCCTTGCTGCAACTCAAGAAGTTCACCGCCATACCCGTCTCCACTCGAGAGGAAGCACGATGGTCCCGCCCACATCCAGAGGAGCCCCGTTTCCCCCTCGTAGCTCGAGATGAGGGATCCTTTCCCTGCTTTCAACGGGAAAGAATTCCCGGCGTTCCCTTCGCATCTCAAGAGGATGCACTCTCGACAGGAAAGTCGAGAGGAGCTCCATGGTCGTACCACCATTCCAAGAGTCCCCCACATGTCTCAGTCCATTCCATAGGAACCTCTTTGCCCTGCACTGGCTCATCTTTCACGCCGAGGATCGACTCACACCACGGTGGCGCGTGACACAGCCCTGTGGCAAAGCCTCGAGGGAAAGCCTCGAGGGAAAACCACAGATCCTTTGATCCACGCGACGGGAAGCGTGACATTGCTGCTACAGCCTGGAAGGAAAGCGCACGTGCATGCCCGCACTCGAGACGAGGCCTGACTCCCCTGGGGAGACTCCAGAAGTACCCAAAGATCCATGTCAGCCCCTGAGAAGAATCCTCGGTTCCGGCCCTGACTCCACACAAGGTTTTTGGCCCCGGTATCGACGGGAGAGGAATCCCGAGAGGCCCCCTAGCAACTCGCATGGGGACTGGCCTCTCCTGAGGCCACCAGGGCGGGTCCCTGAGGTCCCCGTCGTAACTCGAGAACACCTGCCGCAACTCGAGAAAATCCAGGAAGTTCTCCCTTCCAGGCGAGATGAGGCCTATTTCCGATGAGGCGTCTGGAGACTAATGACACCTAAACTCTGGAACTTCGAAAGGGTCTTTCACACCCTTTCTGCAACTCAAGAAGTTCACCGCCATACCCGTATCCACTCGAGAGGAAGCACGATGGTCCCGCCCACATCCAGAGGAGCCCCGTTTCCCCTCGGAGCTCGAGATGAGGGATCCTTTCCCTGCTTTCAACGGGAAAGAATTCCCGGCGATCCCGTCGCATCTCAAGAGGAGGCACTCTCCACAGAAAAGCCGAGAGGAACTCCATGGTCGTACCTCCATTCCAAGAGTCCCCCAGATGTTTCAGTCCATTCCAGAGGAACCTCTTTGCCCTGCACTGGCTCATCTTTCACGCCGAGGATCGACTCACACCACGGTGGCACGTGGAACAGCCCTGTGGGAAAGCCTCGAGGGAAAGCCTCGAGGGAAAACCACAGATCCTTTGATCCACGCGACGGGAAGCGTGACATTGCTGCTACAGCCTGGAAGGAAAGCCCACGTGCATGCCCCCACTGGAGACGAGGCCTGTCTCCCCAGGCGAGACTCCAGAAGTACCCAAAGATACATATCAGCCCCTGAGAGGAATCCTCGGTTCCGGCCCTGACCCAACACAAGGTTTTTGGCCCCGGTATCGACGGGAGAGGAATCCCGAGAGGCCCCCTAGCAACTCGCATGGGGACTGGCCTCTCCTGAGGCCACCAGGGCGGGTCCCTGAGGTCCCCGTCGTAACTCGGGAACACCTGCCGCAACTCGAAAAAATCCAGGAAGTTCTCCCTTCCAGGCGAGATGAGGCCTATTTCCGATGAGGCGTCTGGAGACTAATGACACCTAACCTCTGGAACTTCGAAAGGTCTTTCACACCCTTGCTACAACTCAAGAAGTTCACCGACATACCGGTCTCCACTCGAGAGGAAGCACGATGGTCCCGCCCACATCCAGAGGAGCCCCGTTTCCCCCTCGTAGCTCGAGGTGAGGGATCCTTTCCCTGCTTTCAACGGGAAAGAATTCCCGGTGTTCCCGTCGCATCTCAAGAGGAGGCACTCTCAACACGTAAGGCGAGAGGAACTCCATGGTCGTACCACCATTCCAAGAGTCCCCCAGATGTCTCAGTCCATTCCAGAGGAACCTCTTTGCCCTGCACTGGCTCATCTTTCACGCCGAGGATCGACTCACACCACGGTGGCACGTGGGACAGCCCTGTGGGAAAGCCTCGAGGGAAAGCCTCGAGGGAAAACCACAGATCCTTTGATCCACGCGACGGGAAGCGTGACATTACTGATATAGCCTGGAAGGAAAGCGCACGTGCATGCCCCCACTCGTGACGAGGCCTGAATCCCCTGGGGAGACTACAGAAGTACCCAAAGATCCATTTCAGCCCCTGAGAGGAATCCTCGGTTCCGGCCCTGACTCCACACAAGGTTTTTGGCCCCGGTATCGACGGAAGAGGAATCCCGAGAGGCCCCCTAGCAACTCGCATGGGGACTGGCCTCTCCTGAGGCCACCAGGGCGGGTCCCTGATGTCCCCGTCGTAACTCGGGAACACCTGCCGCAACTCGAGAAAATCCAGGAAGTTCTCCCTTCCAGGCGAGATGAGGCCTATTTCCGATGAGGCGTCTGGAGACTAATGACACCTAACCTCTGGAACTTCGAAAGGGTCTTTCACACCCTTGCTGCAACTCAAGAAGTTCACCGCCATACCTGTCTCCACTCGAGAGGAAGCACGATGGTCCCGCCCACATCCAGAGGAGCCCCGTTTCCCCCTCGTAGCTCGAGATGAGGGATCCTTTCCCTGCTTTCAACGGGAAAGAATTCCCGGCGTTCCCGTCGCATCTCAAGAGGAGGCACTCTCAACAGGAAAGGCGAGAGGAACTCCATGGTCGTACCACCATTCCAAGAGTCCCCCAGATGTCTCAGTCCATTCCAGAGGAAACTCTTTGCCCTTCACTGGCTCATCTTTCACGCCGAAGATCGACTCACACCACGGTGGCACGTGGGAGAGCCCTGTGGGAAAGCCTCGAGGGAAAGCCTCGAGGGAAAACCACAGATCCTTTGATCCACGCCACGGGAAGCGTGACATTGCTGCTACAGCCTGGAAGGAAAGCGCACGTGCATGCCCTGACTCGAGACGAGGCCTGACTCCCTTGGGGAGACTCCAGAAGTACCCAAAGATCCATGTCAGCCCCTGAGAGGAATCCTCGGTTCCGGCCCTGACTCCAAAAAATTCTTTTGGCCCCGGTATCGACGGGAGAGGAATCCCGAGAGGCCCCCTAGCAACTCGCATGGGGATTGGCCTCTCCTGAGGCCACCAAGGCGGGTCCCTGAGGTCCCCGTCGTAACTCGAGAACACCTGCCGCAACTCGAGAAAATCCAGGAAGTTTACCCTTCCAGGCGAGATGAGGCCTATTTCCGATGAGGCGTCTGGAGATAAATGACACCTAACTTCTGGAAATTCGAAAGGGTCTTTCACACCCTTGCTGCAACTCAAGAAGTTCACCGCCATACCCGTCTCCACTCGGGAGGAACCACGATGGTCCCGCCCACATCCAGAGGAGTCCCGTTTCCCCCTCGTAGCTCGAGATGAGGGATCCTTTCCCTGCTTTCAACGGGAAAGAATTCCCGGCGTTCCCGTCGCATCTCAAGAGGAGGCACTCTCAACAGGAAAGGCGAGAGGAACTCCATGGTCGTACCACCATTCCAAGAGTCCCCCAGATGTCTCAGTCCATTCCAGAGGAACCTCTTTGCCCTGCACTGGCTCATCTTTCACGCCGAGGATCGACTCACACCACGGTGGCACGTGGGACAGCCCTGTGGGAAAGCTTCGAGGGAAAGCCTCGAGGGAAAACCACAGATCCTTTGATCCACGCCACGGGAAGCGTGACATTGCTGCTACAGCCTGGAAGGAAACCGCAAGTGCATGCCCCCACACGAGACGAGGCCTGACTCCCCAGGGGAGACTCCAGAAGTACCCAAAGATCCATGTCAGCCCCTGAGAGGAATCCTCGGTTCCGGCCCTGACTCCACACAAGGTTTTTGGCCCCGGTATCGACGGGAGAGGAATCCCGAGAGGCCCCCTAGCAACTCGCATGGGGACTGGCCTCTCCTGAGGCCACCAGGGCGGGTGCCTGAGGTCCCCGTAGTAACTCGAGAACACCTGCCGCAACTCGAGAAAATCCAGGAAGTTCTCCCTTCCAGGCGAGATGAGGCCTATTTCCGATGAGGCGTCTGGAGACTAATGACACCTAAACTCTGGAACTTCGAAAGGGTCTTTCACACCCTTGCTGCAACTCAAGAAGTTCACCGCCATACCCGTCTCCACTCGAGAGGAAGCACGACGGTCCCGCCCACATCCAGAGGAGACCCGTTTCCCCCTCGGAGCTCGAGATGAGGGATCCTTTCCCTGCTTTCAACGGGAAAGAATTCCCGGCGATCCCGTCGCATCTCAAGAGGAGTCACTCTCCACAGGAAAGCTGAGAGGAACTCCATGGTCGTACCACCATTCCAAGAGTCCCCCAGATGTCTCAGTCCATTCCAGAGGAACCTCTTTGCCCTGCACTGGCTCATCTTTCACGCCGAGGATCGACTCACACCACGGTGGCACGTGGGACAGCCCTGTGGGAAAGCCCCGAGGGAAAGCCTCGAGGGAAAACCACAGATCCTTTGATCCACGCGACGGGAACCATGACATTGCTGCTACAGCCTGGAAGGAAAGCGCACGTGCATGCTCCCACTCGAGACGAGGCCTGAATCCCCTGGGGAGACTCCAGAAGTACCCAAAGATCCATTTCAGCCCCTGAGAGGAATCCTCGGTTCCGGCCCTGACTCCACACAAGGTTTTTGGCCCCGGTATCGACGGGAGAGGAATCCCGAGAGGCCCCCTAGCAACTCGCATGGGGACTGGCCTCTCCTGAGGCCACCAGGGCGGGTCCCTGAGGTCCCCGTCGTAACTCGGGAACACCTGCCGCAACTCGAGAAAATCCAGGAAGTTCTCCCTTCCAGGCGAGATGAGGCCTATTTCCGATGAGGCGTCTGGAGACTAATGACACCTAACCTCTGGAACTTCTAAAGGGTCTTTCACACCCTTGCTACAACTCAAGAAGTTCACCGCCATACCTGTCTCCACTCTAGAGGAAGCACGATGGTCCCGCCCACATCCAGAGGAGCCCCGTTTCCCCCTCGTAGCTCGAGATGAGGGATCCTTTCCCTGCTTTCAACCGGAAAGAATTCCCGGCGTTCCCGTCGCATCTCAAGAGGAGGAACTCTCAACAGGAAAGGCGAGATTAACTCCATGGTCGTGCCACCATTCCAAGAGTCCCCCAGATGTCTCAGTCCATTCCAGAGGAAACTCTTTGCCCTGCACTGGCTCATCTTTCACGCCGAGGATCGACTCACACCACGGTGGCACGTGGGACAGCCATGTGGGAAAGCCTCGAGGGAAAGCCTCGAAGGAAAACCACAGACCCTTTGATCCACGCGACGGGAAGCGTGACATTGCTGCTACAGCCTGGAAGGAAAGCGCACGTGCATGCCCCCACTCGAGACGAGGCCTGTCTCCCCTGGCGAGACTCCAGAAGTACCCAAAGATCCATATTAGCCCCTGAGAGGAATCCTCGGTTCCGGCCCTGACTCCACACAAGGTTTTTGGCCCCGGTATCGACGGGAGAGGAATCCCGAGAGGCCCCCTAGCAACTAGCATGGGGACTGGCCTCTCCTGAGGCCACCAGGGCGGGTCCCTGAGGTCCCCGTCGTAACTCGAAAACACCTGCCGCAACTCGAGAAAATCCAGGAAGTTCTCCCTTCCAGGCGAGATGAGGCCTATTTCCGATGAGGCGTCTGGAGACTAATGACACCTAACCTCTGGAACTTCGAAAGGGTCTTTCACACCCTTGCTGCAACTCAAGAAGTTCACCGCCATACCCGTCTCCACTCGAGAGGAAGCACGATGGTCCCGCCCACATCCAGAGGAGCCCCGTTTCCCCCTCGGAGCTCGAGATGAGGGATCCTTTCCCTGCTTTCAACGGGAAAGAATTCCCGGCGATCCCGTCGCATCTCAAGAGGAGGCACTCTCCACAGGAAAGCCGAGAGGAACTCCATGGTCGTACCACCATTCCAAGAGTCCCCCAGATGTCTCAGTGCATTCCGGAGGAACCTCTTTGCCCTGCACTGGCTCATCTTTCACGCCGAGGATCGACTCACACCACGGTGGCACGTGGGACAGCCCTGTGGGAAAGCCTCGAGGGAAAGCCTCGAGGGAAAACCACAGATCCTTTGATCCACGCGACGGGAATCGTGACATTGCTGCTACAGCCTGGAAGGAAAGCGCACGTGCATGCCCCCACTCGAGACGAGACCTGAATCCCCTGGGGAGACTCCAGAAGTACCCAAAGATCCATTTCAGCACCTGAGAGGAATCCTCGGTTCCGGCCCTGACTCCACACAAGGTTTTTGGCCCCGGTATCGACGGGAGAGGAATCCCGAGAGGCCCCCTAGCAACTCGCATGGGGACTGGCCTCTCCTGAGGCCACCAGGGCGGGTCCCTGAGGTCCCCGTCGTAACTTGGGAACACCTGCCGCAACTCGAGAAAATCCAGGAAGTTCTCCCTTCCAGGCGAGATGAGGCCTATTTCCGATGAGGCGTCTGAAGACTAATGACACCTAACCTCTGGAACTTCGAAAGGGTCTTTCACACCCTTGCTGCAACTCAAGAAGTTCACCGCCATACCCGTCTCCACTCGAGAGGAAGCACGATGGTCCCGCCCACATCCAGAGGAGCCCCGTTTCCCCCTCGGAGCTCGAGATGAGGGATCCTTTCCCTGCTTTCAACGGGAAAGAATTCCCGGCGATCCCGTCGCATCTCAAGAGGAGGCACTCTCCACAGGAAAGCTGAGAGGAACTCCATGGTCGTACCACCATTCCAAGAGTCCCCCAGATGTCTCAGTCCATTCCAGAGGAACCTCTTTGCCCTGCACTGGCTCATCTTTCACGCCGAGGATCGACTCACACCACGGTGGCACGTGGGACAGCCTTGTGGGAAAGCCTCTAGGGAAAGCTTCGAGGGAAAACCACAGATCCTTTGATCCACGCGACGGGAAGCGTGACATTGCTGCTACAGCCTGGAAGGAAAGCACACGTGCATGCCCCCACTCGAGACGAGGCCTGACTCCCCTGGGGAGACTTCAGAAATACCCAAAGATCCATGTAAGCCCCTGAGAGGAATCCTCGGTTCCGGCCCTGACTCCAAAAAATTCTTTTGGCCCCGGTATCGACGGGAGAGGAATCCCGAGAGGCCCCCTAGCAACTCGCATGGGGACTGGCCTCTCCTGAGGCCACCAGGGCGGGTCCCTGAGGTCCCCGTCGTAAGTCGAGAACCCCTGCCGCAACTCGAGAAAATCCAGGAAGTTCTCCCTTCCAGGCGAGATGAGGCCTATTTCCGATGAGGCGTCTGGAGACTAATGACACCTAACCTCTGGAACTTCGAAAGGGTCTTTCACACCCTTGCTGCAACTCAAGAAGTTCACCGCCATACCTGTCTCCACTCGAGAGGAAGCACGATGGTCCCGCCCACATCCAGAGGAGCCCCGTTTCCCCCTCGTAGCTCGAGATGAGGGATCCTTTCCCTGCTTTCAACGGGAAAGAATTCCCGGCGTTCCCGTCGCATCTCAAGAGGAGGCACTCTCAACAGGAAAGGCGAGAGGAACTCCATGGTCGTACCACCATTCCAAGAGTCCCCCAGATGTCTCAGTCCATTCCAGAGGAAACTCTTTGCCCTGCACTGGCTCATCTTTCACGCCGAGGATCGACTCACACCACGGTGGCACGTCGGACAGCCCTGTGGGAAAGCCTCGAGGGAAAGCCTCGAGGGAAAACCACAGACCCTTTGATCCACGCGACGGGAAGCGTGACATTGCTGCTACAGCCTGGAAGGAAAGCGCACATGCATGCCCCCACTCGAGACGAGGCCTGTCTCCCCTGGCTAGACTCCAGAAGTACCCAAAGATCCATATCAGCCCCTGAGAGGAATCCTCGGTTCCGGCCCTGACTTCACACAAGTTTTTGGCCCCGGTATCGACGGGAGAGGAATCCCGAGAGGCCCCCTAGCAACTCGCATGGGGACTGGCCTCTCCTGAGGCCACCAGGGCGGGTCCCTGAGGTCCCCGTCGTAGCTCGGGATAACCTGCCGCAACTCGAGAAAATACAGGAAGTTCTCCCTTCCAGGCGAGATGAGGCCTATTTCCGATGAGGCGTCTGGAGACTAATGACACCTAACCTCTGGAACTTCGAAAGGGTCTTTCACACCCTTTCTGCAACTCAAGAAGTTCACCGCCATACCCGTCTCCACTCGAGAGGAAGCACGATGGTCCCGCCCACATCCAGAGGAGCCCCGTTTCCCCCTGGGAGCTCGAGATGAGGGATCCTTTCCCTGCTTTCAACGGGAAAGAATTTCCGGCGTTCCCGTCGCATCTCAAGAGGAGGCACTCTCAACAGGAAAGGCGAGAGGAACTCCATGGTCGTACCACCATTCCAAGAGTCCCCCAGATGTCTCAGTCCATTCCAGAGGAACCTCTTTGCCCTGCACTGGCTCATCTTTCACGCCGAGGATCGACTCACACCACGGTGGCACGTGGGACAGCCCTGTGGGAAAGCCTCGAGGGAAAGCCTCGAGGGAAAACCACAGATCCTTTGATCCACGCGACGGGAAGCGTGACATTGCTGCTACAGCCTGGAAGGAATGCGCACGTGCATGCCCCCACTCGAGACGAGGCCTGACTCCCCTGGGGAGACTCCAGAAGTACCCAAAGATCCATGTAAGCCCATGAGAGGAATCCTCGGTTCCGGCCCTGACTCCAAAAAATTCTTTTGGCCCCGGTATCGACGGGAGAGGAATCCCGAGAGGCCCCCTAGCAACTCGCATGGGGACTGGCCTCTCCTGAGGCCACCAGGGCGGGTCCCTGAGGTCCCCGTCGTAAGTCGAGAACCCCTGCCGCAACTCGAGAAAATCCAGGAAGTTCTCCCTTCCAGGCGAGATGAGGCCTATTTCCGATGAGGCGTCTGGAGACTAATGACACCTAACCTCTGGAACTTCGAAAGGGTCTTTCACACCCTTTCTGCAACTCAAGAAGTTCACCGCCATGCCCGTCTCCACTCGAGAGGAAGCACGATGGTCCCGCCCACATCCAGAGGAGCCCCGTTTCCCCCTCGGAGCTCGAGATGAGGGATCCTTTCCCTGCTTTCAACGGGAAAGAATTCCCGGCGTTCCCGTCGCATCTCAAGAGGAGGCACTCTCAACAGGAAAGGCGAGAGGAACTCCATGGTCGTACCACCATTCCAAGAGTCCCCCAGATGTCTCAGTCCATTCCAGAGGAACCTCTTTGCCCTGCACTGGCTCACCTTTCACGCCGAGGATCGACTCACACCACGGTGGCACGTGGGACAGCCCTGTGGGAAAGCCTCTAGGGAAAGCTTCGAGGGAAAACCACAGATCCTTTGATCCACGCGACGGGAAGCGTGACATTGCTGCTACAGCCTGGAAGGAAAGCGCACGTGCATGCCCCCACTCGAGACGAGGCCTGACTCCCCTGGGGAGACTCCAGAAGTACCCAAAGATCCATGTAAGCCCCTGAGAGGAATCCTCGGTTCCGGCCCTGACTCCAAAAAATTCTTTTGGCCCCGGTATCGACGGGAGAGGAATCCCTAGAGGCCCCCTAGCAACTCGCATGGGGACTGGCCTCTCCTGAGGCCACCAGGGCGGGTCCCTGAGGTCCCCGTCGTAACTCGGGATAACCTGCCGCAACTCGAGAAAATCCAGGAAGTTCTCCCTTCCAGGCGAGATGAGGCCTATTTCCGATGAGGCGTCTGGAGACTAATGACACCTAAACTATGAAACTTCGAAAGGGTCTTTCACACCCTTGCTGCAACTCAAGAAGTTCACCGCCATACCTGTCTCCACTCGAGAGGAAGCACGATGGTCCCGCCCACATCCAGAGGAGCCCCGTTTCCCCCTCGGAGCTCGAGATGAGGGATCCTTTCCCTGCTTTCAAGGGGAAAGAATTAGCGGCGTTCCCGTCGCATCTCAATAGGAGGCACTCTCAACAGGAAAGGCGAGAGGAACTCCATGGTCGTACCACCATTCCAAGAGTCCCCCAGATGTCTCAGTCCATTCCAGAGGAACCTCTTTGCCCTGCACTGGCTCATCTTTCACGCCGAGGATCGACTCACACCACGGTGGCACGTGGGACAGCCCTGTGGGAAAGCCTCGAGGGAAAGCCTCGAGGGAAAACCACAGATCGTTTGATCCACGCGACGGGAAGCGTGACATTGCTGCTACAGCCTGGAAGGAAAGTGCACGTGCATGCCCCCACTCGAGACGAGGCCTGACTCCCCTGGGGAGACTCCACAAGTACCCAAAGATCCATGTCAGCCCCTGAGAGGAATCCTCGGTTCCGGCCCTGACTTCACACAAGGTTTTTGGCGCCGGTATCGACGGGAGAGGAATCCCGAGAGGCCCCCTAGCACCTCGCATGGGGACGGGCCTCTCCTGAGGCCACCAGGGCGGGTCCCTGAGGTCCCCGTCGTAACTCGAGAACACCTGCCGCAACTCGAGAAAATCCAGGAAGTTCTCCCTTCCAGGCGAGATGAGGCCTATTTCCGATACGGCGTCTGGAGACTAATGACACCTAACCTCTGGAACTTCGAAAGGGTCTTTCACACCCTTGCTGCAACTCAAGAAGTTCACCGCCATACCCGTCTCCACTCGAGAGGAAGCACGATGGTCCCGCCCACATCCAGAGGAGCCCCGTTTCCCCCTCGGAGCTCGAGATGAGGGATCCTTTCCCTGCTTTCAACGGGAAAGAATTCCCGGCGTTCCCGTCGCATCTCAAGAGGAGGCACTCTCAACAGGAAAGGCGAGAGGAACTCCATGGTCGTACCACCATTCCAAGAGTCCCCCAGATGTCTCAGTGCATTCCAAAGGAACATCTTTGCCCTGCACTGGCTCATCTTTCACGCCGAGGATCGACTCACACCACGGTGGCACGTGGGACAGCCCTGTGGGAAAGCCTCTAGGGAAAGCTTCGAGGGAAAACCACAGATCCTTTGATCCACGCGACGGGAAGCGTGACATTGCTGCTACAGCCTGGAAGGAAAGCGCACGTGCATGCCCCCACTCGAGACGAGGCCTGACTCCCTTGGGGAGACTCCAGAAGTACCCAAAGATCCATGTAAGCCCCTGAGAGGAATCCTCGGTTCCGGCCCTGACTCCCAAAAATTCTTTTGGCCCCGGTATCGACGGGAGAGGAATCCCGAGAGGCCCCCTAGCACCTCGCATGGGGACGGGCCTCTCCTGAGGCCACCAGGGCGGGTCCCTGAGGTCCCCGTCGTAACTCGAGAACACCTGCCGCAACTCGAGAAAATCCAGGAAGTTCTCCCTTCCAGGCGAGATGAGGCCTATTTCCGATGAGGCGTCTGGAGACTAATGACACCTAACCTCTGGAACTTCGAAAGGGTCTTTCACACCCTTGCTGCAACTCAAGAAGTTCACCGCCATACCTGTCTCCACTCGAGAGGAAGCACGATGGTCCCGCCCACATCCAGAGGAGCCCCGTTTCCCCCTCGTAGCTCGAGATGAGGGATCCTTTCCCTGCTTTCAACGGGAAAGAATTCCCGGCGTTCCCGTCGCATCTCAAGAGGAGGCACTCTCAACAGGAAAGGCGAGAGGAACTCCATGGTCGTACCACCATTCCAAGAGTCCCCCAGATGTCTCAGTCCATTCCAGAGGAAACTCTTTGCCCTGCACTGGCTCATCTTTCACGCCGAGGATCGACTCACACCACGGTGGCACGTGGGACAGCCCTGTGGGAAAGCCTCGAGGGAAAGCCTCGAGGGAAAACCACAGATCCTTTGATCCACGCGACGGGAAGCGTGACATTGCTGCTACAGCCTGGAAGGAAAGCGCACGTGCATGCCCCCACTCGAGACGAGGCCTGTCTCCCCTGGCGAGACTCCAGAAGTACCCAAAGATCCATATCAGCCCCTGAGAGGAATCCTCGGTTCCGGCCCTGACTCCACACAAGTTTTTGGCCCCGGTATCGACGGGAGAGGAATCCCGAGAGGCCCCCTAGCAACTCGCATGGGGACTGGCCTCTCCTGAGGCCACCAGGGCGGGTCCCTGAGGTCCCCGTCGTAACTCGGGATAACCTGCCGCAACTCGAGAAAATCCAGGAAGTTCTCCCTTCCAGGCGAGATGAGGCCTATTTCCGATGAGGCGTCTGGAGACTAATGACACCTAAACTCTGAAACTTCGAAAGGGTCTTTCACACCCTTGCTGCAACTCAAGAAGTTCACCGCCATACCTGTCTCCACTCGAGAGGAAGCACGATGGTCCCGCCCACATCCAGAGGAGCCCCGTTTCCCCCTCGTAGCTCGAGATGAGGGATCCTTTCCCTGCTTTCAACAGGAAAGAATTCCCGGCGTTCCCGTCGCATCTCAAGAGGAGGCACTCTCAACAGGAAAGGCGAGAGGAACTCCATGGTCGTACCACCATTCCAAGAGTCCCCCAGATGTCTCAGTCCATTCCAGAGGAAACTCTTTGCCCTGCACTGGCTCATCTTTCACGCCAAGGATCGACTCACACCACGGTGGAACGTGGGACAGCCCTGTGGGAAAGCCTCGAGGGAAAGCCTCGAGGGAAAACCACAGATCCTTTGATCCACGCGGCGGGAAGCGTGACATTGCTGCTACAGCCTGGAAGGAAAGTGCACGTGCATGCCCCCACTCGAGACGAGGCCTGACTCCCCTGGGGAGACTCCAGAAGTACCCAAAGATCCATGTCAGCCCCTGAGAGGAATCCTCGGTTCCGGCCCTGACTCCACACAAGGTTTTTGGCCCCGGTATCGACGGGAGAGGAATCCCGAGAGGCCCCCTAGCAACTCGCATGGGGACTGGCCTCTCCTGAGGCCACCAGTGCGGGTCTCTGAGGTCCCCGTCGTAACTCGAGAACACCTGCCGCAACTCGAGAAAATCCAGGAAGTTCTCCCTTCCAGGCGAGATGAGGCCTATTTCCGATGAGGCGTCTGGAGACTAATGACACCTAACCTCTGAAACTTCGAAAGGGTCTTTCACACCCTTGCTGCAACTCAAGAAGTTCACCGCCATACCCGTCTCCACTCGAGAGGAAGCACGATGGTCCCGCCCACATCCAGAGGAGCCCCGTTTCCCCCTCGGAGCTCGAGATGAGGGATCCTTTCCCTGCTTTCAACGGGAAAGAATTCCCGGTGTTCCCGTCGCATCTCAAGAGGAGGCACTCTCAACAGGAAAGGCGAGAGGAACTCCATGGTCGTACCACCATTCCAAGAGTCCCCCAGATGTCTCAGTCCATTCCAGAGGAACCTCTTTGCCCTGCACTGGCTCATCTTTCACGCCGAGGATCGACTCACACCACGGTGGCACGTGGGACAGCACTGTGGGAAAGCCTCGAGGGAAAGCCTCGAGGGAAAACCACAGATCCTTTGATCCACGCGACGGGAAGCGTGACATTGCTGCTACAGCCGGGAAGGAAAGCGCACGTGCATGCCCCCACTCGAGACGAGGCCTGTCTCCCCTGGCGAGACTCCAGAAGTACCCAAAGATCCATATCAGCCCCTGAGAGGAATCCTCGGTTCCGGCCCTGACTTCACACAAGTTTTTGGCCCCGGTATCGACGGGAGAGGAATCCCGAGAGGCCCCCTAGCAACTCGCATGGGGACTGGCCTCTCCTGAGGCCACCAGGGCGGGTCCCTGAGGTCCCCGTCGTAACTCGAGAACACCTGCCGCAACTCGAGAAAATCCAGGAAGTTCTCCCTTCCAGGCGAGATGAGGCCTATTTCCGATGAGGCGTCTGGAGACTAATGACACCTAACCTCTGGAACTTCGAAAGGGTCTTTCACACCCTTTCTGCAACTCAAGAAGTTCACCGCCATGCCCGTCTCCACTCGAGAGGAAGCACGATGGTCCCGCCCACATCCAGAGGAGCCCCGTTTCCCCCTCGGAGCTCGAGATGAGGGATCCTTTCCCTGCTTTCAACGGGAAAGAATTCCCGGCGTTCCCGTCGCATCTCAAGAGGAGGCACTCTCAACAGGAAAGGCGAGAGGAACTCCATGGTCGTACCACCATTCCAAGAGTCCCCCAGATGTCTCAGTCCATTCCAGAGGAACCTCTTTGCCCTGCACTGGCTCACCTTTCACGCCGAGGATCGACTCACACCACGGTGGCACGTGGGACAGCCCTGTGGGAAAGCCTCGAGGGAAAGCCTCGAGGGAAAACCACAGACCCTTTGATCCACGCCACGGGAAGCGTGACATTGCTGCTACAGCCTGGAAGGAAAGCGCACGTGCATGCCCCCACTCGAGACGAGGCCTGTCTCCCCTGGCGAGACTCCAGAAGTACCCAAAGATCCATATCAGCCCCTGAGAGGAATCCTCGGTTCCGGCCCTGACTCCACACAAGTTTTTGGCCCCGGTATCGACGGGAGAGGAATCCCGAGAGGCCCCCTAGCAACTCGCATGGGGACTGGCCTCTCCTGAGGCCACCAGGGCGGGTCCCTGAGGTCCCCGTCGTAACTCGGGATAACCTGCCGCAACTCGAGAAAATCCAGGAAGTTCTCCCTTCCAGACGAGATGAGGCCTATTTCCGATGAGGCGTCTGGAGACTAATGACACCTAAACTATGAAACTTCGAAAGGGTCTTTCACACCCTTGCTGCAACTCAAGAAGTTCACCGCCATACCTGTCTCCACTCGAGAGGAAGCACGATGGTCCCGCCCACATCCAGAGGAGCCCCGTTTCCCCCTCGGAGCTCGAGATGAGGGATCCTTTCCCTGCTTTCAAGGGGAAAGAATTAGCGGCGTTCCCGTCGCATCTCAATAGGAGGCACTCTCAACAGGAAAGGCGAGAGGAACTCCATGGTCGTACCACCATTCCAAGAGTCCCCCAGATGTCTCAGTCCATTCCAGAGGAACCTCTTTGCCCTGCACTGGCTCATCTTTCACGCCGAGGATCGACTCACACCACGGTGGCACGTGGGACAGCCCTGTGGGAAAGCCTCGAGGGAAAGCCTCGAGGGAAAACCACAGATCGTTTGATCCACGCGACGGGAAGCGTGACATTGCTGCTACAGCCTGGAAGGAAAGTGCACGTGCATGCCCCCACTCGAGACGAGGCCTGACTCCCCTGGGGAGACTCCACAAGTACCCAAAGATCCATGTCAGCCCCTGAGAGGAATCCTCGGTTCCGGCCCTGACTTCACACAAGGTTTTTGGCGCCGGTATCGACGGGAGAGGAATCCCGAGAGGCCCCCTAGCACCTCGCATGGGGACGGGCCTCTCCTGAGGCCACCAGGGCGGGTCCCTGAGGTCCCCGTCGTAACTCGAGAACACCTGCCGCAACTCGAGAAAATCCATGAAGTTCTCCCTTCCAGGCGAGATGAGGCCTATTTCCGATACGGCGTCTGGAGACTAATGACACCTAACCTCTGGAACTTCGAAAGGGTCTTTCACACCCTTGCTGCAACTCAAGAAGTTCACCGCCATACCCGTCTCCACTCGAGAGGAAGCACGATGGTCCCGCCCACATCCAGAGGAGCCCCGTTTCCCCCTCGGAGCTCGAGATGAGGGATCCTTTCCCTGCTTTCAACGGGAAAGAATTCCCGGCGTTCCCTTCGCATCTCAAGAGGAGGCACTCTCAACAGGAAAGGCGAGAGGAACTCCATGGTCGTACCACCATTCCAAGAGTCCCCCAGATGTCTCAGTGCATTCCAAAGGAACATCTTTGCCCTGCACTGGCTCATCTTTCACGCCGAGGATCGACTCACACCACGGTGGCACGTGGGACAGCCCTGTGGGAAAGCCTCTAGGGAAAGCTTCGAGGGAAAACCACAGATCCTTTGATCCACGCGACGGGAAGCGTGACATTGCTGCTACAGCCTGGAAGGAAAGCGCACGTGCATGCCCCCACTCGAGACGAGGCCTGACTCCCTTGGGGAGACTCCAGAAGTACCCAAAGATCCATGTAAGCCCCTGAGAGGAATCCTCGGTTCCGGCCCTGACTCCCAAAAATTCTTTTGGCCCTGGTATCGACGGGAGAGGAATCCCGAGAGGCCCCCTAGCAACTCGCATGGGGACTGGCCTCTCCTGAGGCCACCAGGGCGGGTCCCTGAGGTCCTCGTCGTAAGTCGAGAACCCCTGCCGCAACTCGAGAAAATCCAGGAAGTTCTCCCTTCCAGGCGAGATGAGGCCTATTTCCGATGAGGCGTCTGGAGACTAATGACACCTAACCTCTGGAACTTCGAAAGGGTCTTTCACACCCTTGCTGCAACTCAAGAAGTTCACCGCCATACCTGTCTCCACTCGAGAGGAAGCACGATGGTCCCGCCCACATCCAGAGGAGCCCCGTTTCCCCCTCGTAGCTCGAGATGAGGGATCCTTTCCCTGCTTTCAACGGGAAAGAATTCCCGGCGTTCCCGTCGCATCTCAAGAGGAGGCACTCTCAACAGGAAAGGCGAGAGGAACTCCATGGTCGTACCACCATTCCAAGAGTCCCCCAGATGTCTCAGTCCATTCCAGAGGAAACTCTTTGCCCTGCACTGGCTCATCTTTCATGCCGAGGATCGACTCACACCACGGTGGCACGTGGGACAGCCCTGTGGGAAAGCCTCGAGGGAAAGCCTCGAGGGAAAACCACAGATCCTTTGATCCACGCGACGGGAAGCGTGACATTGCTGCTACAGCCTGGAAGGAAAGCGCACGTGCATGCCCCCACTCGAGACGAGGCCTGTCTCCCCTGGCGAGACTTCAGAAGTACCCAAGGATCCATATCAGCCCCTGAGAGGAATCCTCGGTTCCGGCCCTGACTCCACACAAGTTTTTGGCCCCGGTATCGACGGGAGAGGAATCCCGAGAGGCCCCCTAGCAACTCGCATGGGGACTGGCCTCTCCTGAGGCCACCAGGGCGGGTCCCTGAGGTCCCCGTCGTAACTCGGGATAACCTGCCGCAACTCGAGAAAATCCAGGAAGTTCTCCCTTCCAGGCGAGATGAGGCCTATTTCCGATGAGGCGTCTGGAGACTAATGACACCTAAACTCTGAAACTTCGAAAGGGTCTTTCACACCCTTGCTGCAACTCAAGAAGTTCACCGCCATACCTGTCTCCACTCGAGAGGAAGCACGATGGTCCCGCCCACATCCAGAGGAGCCCCGTTTCCCCCTCGTAGCTCGAGATGAGGGATCCTTTCCCTGCTTTCAACAGGAAAGAATTCCCGGCGTTCCCGTCGCATCTCAAGAGGAGGCACTCTCAACAGGAAAGGCGAGAGGAACTCCATGGTCGTACCACCATTCCAAGAGACCCCCAGATGTCTCAGTCCATTCCAGAGGAAACTCTTTGCCCTGCACTGGCTCATCTTTCACGCCGAGGATCGACTCACACCACGGTGGAACGTGGGACAGCCCTGTGGGAAAGCCTCGAGGGAAAGCCTCGAGGGAAAACCACAGATCCTTTGATCCACGCGGCGGGAAGCGTGACATTGCTGCTACAGCCTGGAAGGAAAGCGCACGTGCATGCCCCCACTCGAGACGAGGCCTGACTCCCCTGGGGAGACTCCAGAAGTACCCAAAGATCCATGTCAGCCCCTGAGAGGAATCCTCGGTTCCGGCCCTGACTCCAAAAAATTCTTTTGGCCCCGGTATAGACGGGAGAGGAATCCCGAGAGGCCCCCTAGCAACTCGCATGGGGACTGGCCTCTCCTGAGGCCACCAGGTCGGGTCCCTGAGGTCCCCGTCGTAACTCGAGAACACCTGCCGCAACTCGAGAAAATCCAGGAAGTTCTCCCTTCCAGGCGAGATGAGGCCTATTTCCGATGAGGCGTCTGGAGACTAATGACACCTAACCTCTGGAACTTCGAAAGGGTCTTTCACACCCTTGCTGCAACTCAAGAAGTTCACCGCCATACCCGTCTCCACTCGAGAGGAAGCACGATGGTCCCGCCCACATCCAGAGGAGCCCCGTTTCTCCCTCGGAGCTCGAGATGAGGGATCCTTTCCCTGCTTTCAACGGGAAAGAATTCCCGGCGATCCCGTCACATCTCAAGAGGAGGCACTCTCCACAGGAAAGCCGAGAGGAACTCCATGGTCGTACCACCATTCCAAGAGTCCCCCAGATGTCTCAGTCCATTCCAGAGGAAGCTCTTTGCCCTGCACTGGCTCATCTTTCACGCCGAGGATCGACTCACACCACGGTGGCACGTGGGACAGCCCTGTGGGAAAGCCTCGAGGGAAAGCCTCGAGGGAAAACCACAGATCCTTTGATCCAGGCCACGGGAAGCGTGACATTGCTGCTACAGCCTGGAAGGAAAGCGCACGTGCATGCCCCCACTCGAGACGAGGCCTGACTCCCCTGGGGAGACTCCAGAAGTACCCAAAGATCCATTTCAGCCCCTGAGAGGAATCCTCGGTTCCGGCCCTGACTCCACACAAGGTTTTTGGCCCCGATATCGACGGGAGAGGAATCCCGAGAGGCCCCCTAGCAACTCGCATGGGGACTGGCCTCTCCTGAGGCCACCAGGGCGGGTCCCTGAGGTCCCCGTCGTAACTCGGGATTACCTGCCGCAACTCGAGAAAATCCAGGAAGTTCTCCCTTCCAGGCGAGATGAGGCCTATTTCCGATGAGGCGTCTGGAGACTAATGACACTTAACCTCTGGAACTTCGAAAGGGTCTTTCACACCCTTGCTGCAACTCAAGAAGTTCACCGCCATACCCGTCTCCACTCGAGAGGAAGCACGATGGACCCGCCAACATCCAGAGGAGCCCCGTTTCCCCCTCGGAGCTCGAGATGAGGGATCCTTTCCCTGCTTTCAACGGGAAAGAATTCCCGGCGTTCCCGTCGCATCTCAAGAGGAGGCACTCTCAACAGGAAAGGCGAGAGGAACTCCATGGTCGTACCACCATTCCAAGAGTCCCCCAGATGTCTCAGTCCATTCCAGAGGAAACTCTTTGCCCTGCACTGGCTCATCTTTAACGCCGAGGATCGACTCACACCACGGTGGCACGTGGGACAGCCCTGTGGGAAAGCCTCGAGGGAAAGCCTCGAGGGAAAACCACAGATCCTTTGATCCACGCGACGGGAAGCGTGACATTGCTGCTACAGCCTGGAAGGAAAGCGCACGTGCATGCCCCCACTCGAGACGAGGCCTGTCTCCCCTGGCGAGACTCCAGAAGTACCCAAAGATCCATATCAGCCCCTGAGAGGAATCCTCGGTTCCGGCCCTGACTCCACACAAGTTTTTGGCCCCGGTATCGACGGGAGAGGAATCCCGAGAGGCCCCCTAGCAACTCGCATGGGGACTGGCCTCTCCTGAGGCCACCAGGGCGGGTCCCTGAGGTCCCCGTCGTAACTCGGGATAACCTGCCGCAACTCGAGAAAATCCAGGAAGTTCTCCCTTCCAGGCGAGATGAGGCCTATTTCCGATGAGGCGTCTGGAGACTAATGACACCTAAACTCTGGAACTTCGAAAGGGTCTTTCACACCCTTGCTGCAACTCAAGAAGTTCACCGCCATACCTGTCTCCACTCGAGAGGAAGCACGATGGTCCCGCCCACATCCAGAGGAGCCCCGTTTCCCCCTCGTAGCTCGAGATGAGGGATCCTTTCCCTGCTTTCAACAGGAAAGAATTCCCGGCGTTCCCGTCGCATCTCAAGAGGAGGCACTCTCAACAGGAAAGGCGAGAGGAACTCCATGGTCGTACCACCATTCCAAGAGTCCCCCAGATGTCTCAGTCCATTCCAGAGGAAACTCTTTGCCCTGCACTGGCTCATCTTTCACGCCGAGGATCGACTCACACCACGGTGGAACGTGGGACAGCCCTGTGGGAAAGCCTCGAGGGAAAGCCTCGAGGGAAAACCACAGATCCTTTGATCCACGCGACGGGAAGCGTGACATTGCTGCTACAGCCGGGAAGGAAAGCGCACGTGCATGCCCCCACTCGAGACGAGGCCTGACTCCCTTGGGGAGACTGCAGAAGCACCCAAAGATCCATGGCAGCCCCTGAGAGGAATCCTCGCTTCCGGCCCTGACTCCACACAAGGTTTTTGGCCCTGGTATCAACGGGAGAAGTATCCCGAGAGGCCCCCTAGCAACTCGCATGGGGACTGGCCTCTCCTGAGGCCACCAGGGCGGGTCCCTGAGGTCCCCGTCGTAACTCGAGAACACCTGCCGCAACTCGAGAAAATCCAGGAAGTTCTCCCTTCCAGGCGAGATGAGGCCTATTTCCGATGAGGCGTCTGGAGACTAATGACACCTAACCTCTGGAACTTCAAAAGGGTCTTTCACACCCTTGCTGCAACTCAAGAAGTTCACCGCCATACCCGTCTCCACTCGAGAGGAAGCACGATGGACCCGCCAACATCCAGAGGAGCCCCGTTTCCCCCTCGGAGCTCGAGATGAGGGATCCTTTCCCTGCTTTCAACGGGAAAGAATTCCCGGCGTTCCCGTCGCATCTCAAGAGGAGGCACTCTCAACAGGAAAGGCGAGAGGAACTCCATGGTCGTACCACCATTCCAAGAGTCCCCCGGATGTCTCAGTCCATTCCAGAGGAAACTCTTTGCCCTGCACTGGCTCATCTTTCACGCCGAGGATCGACTCACACCACGGTGGCACGTGGGACAGCCCTGTGGGAAAGCCTCGAGGGAAAGCCTCGAGGGAAAACCACAGATCCTTTGATCCACGCGGCGGGAAGCGTGACATTGCTGCTACAGCCTGGAAGGAAAGTGCACGTGCATGCCCCCACTCGAGACGAGGCCTGACTCCCCTGGGGAGACTCCAGAAGTACCCAAAGATCCATGTCAGCCCCTGAGAGGAATCCTCGGTTCCGGCCCTGACTCCACACAAGGTTTTTGGCCCCGGTATCGATGGGAGAGGAATCCCGAGAGGCCCCCTAGCAACTCGCATGGGGACTGGCCTCTCCTGAGGCCACCAGGGCGGGTCTCTGAGGTCCCCGTCGTAACTCGAGAACACCTGCCGCAACTCGAGAAAATCCAGGAAGTTCTCCCTTCCAGGCGAGATGAGGCCTATTTCCGATGAGGCGTCTGGAGACTAATGACACTTAACCTCTGGAACTTCGAAAGGGTCTTTCACACCCTTGCTGCAACTCAAGAAGTTCACCGCCATACCCGTCTCCACTCGAGAGGAAGCACGATGGACCCGCCAACATCCAGAGGAGCCCCGTTTCCCCCTCGGAGCTCGAGATGAGGGATCCTTTCCCTGCTTTCAACGGGAAAGAATTCCCGGCGTTCCCGTCGCATCTCAAGAGGAGGCACTCTCAACAGGAAAGGCGAGAGGAACTCCATGGTCGTACCACCATTCCAAGAGTCCCCCAGATGTCTCAGTCCATTCCAGAGGAACCTCTTTGCCCTGCACTGGCTCATCTTTCACGCCGAGGATCGACTCACACCACGGTGGCACGTGGGACAGCCCTGTGGGAAAGCCTCGAGGGAAAGCCTCGAGGGAAAACCACAGATCCTTTGATCCACGCGACGGGAAGCGTGACATTGCTGCTACAGCCTGGTAGGAAAGCGCACGTGCATGCCCCGACTCGAGACGAGGCCTGACTCCCTCGGGGACACTCAAGAAGTACCCAAAGATCCATGTCAGCCCCTGAGAGGAATCCTCGGTTCCGGCCCTGACTCCACACAAGGCTTTGGCCCCGGTATCGACGGGAGAGGAATCCCGAGAGGCCCCCTAGCAACTCGCATGGGGACTGGCCTCTCCTGAGGCCACCAGGGCGGGTCCCTGAGGTCCCCGTCGTAACTCGGGATAACCTGCCGTAACTCGAGAAAATCCAGGAAGTTCTCCCTTCCAGGCGAGATGAGGCCTGTTTCCGATGAGGCGACTGGAGACTAATGACACCTAACCTCTGGAACTTCGAAAGGGTCTTTCACACCTTTGCTGCAACTCAAGAAGTTCACCGCCATACCCGTCTCCACTCGAGAGGAAGCACGATGGTCCCGCCCACATCCAGAGGAGCCCCGTTTCCCCCTCGGAGCTCGAGATGAGGGATCCTTTCCCTGCTTTCAACGGGAAAGAATTCCCGGCGATGCCGTCGCATCTCAAGAGGAGGCACTCTCCACAGGAAAGCCGAGAGGAACTCCATGGTCGTACCACCATTCCAAGAGTCCCACAGATGTCTCAGTCCATTCCAGAGGAACCTCTTTGCCCTGCACTGGCTCATCTTTCACGCCGAGGATCGACTCACACCACGGTGGCACGTGGGACAGACCTGTGGGAAAGCCTCGAGGGAAAGCCTCGAGGGAAAACCACAGATCCTATGATCCACGAGACGGGAAGCGTGGCATTGCTGTTACAGCCTGGAAGGAAAGCACACGTGCATGCCACCACTCGAGACGAGGCCTGACTCCCCTGGGGAGACTCCAGAAGTACCCAAAGATCCATGTCAGCCCCTGAGAGGAATCCTCGGTTCCGGCCCTGACTCCAAAAAATTCTTTTGGCCCCGGTATCGACGGGAGAGGAATCCCGAGAGGCCCCCTAGCAACTCGCATGGGGACTGGCCTCTCCTGAGGCCACCAAGGCGGGTCCCTGAGGTCCCCGTCGTAACTCGAGAACACCTGCCGCAACTCGAGAAAATCCAGGAAGTTCTCCCTTCCAGGCGAGATGAGGCCTATTTCCGATGAGGCGTCTGGAGACTAATGACACCTAACCTCTGGAACTTCGAAAGGGTCTTTCACACCCTTGCTGCAACTCAAGAAGTTCACCGCCATACCCGTCTCCACTCGAGAGGAAGCACGATGGTCCCGCCCACATCCAGAGGAGCCCCGTTTCTCCCTCGGAGCTCGAGATGAGGGATCCTTTCCCTGCTTTCAACGGGAAAGAATTCCCGGCGATCCCATCACATCTCAAGAGGAGGCACTCTCCACAGAAAAGCCGAGAGGAACTCCATGGTCGTACCACCATTCCAAGAGTCCCCCAGATGTCTCAGTCCATTCCAGAGGAACCTCTTTGCCCTGCACTGGCTCATCTTTCACGCCGAGGATCGACTCACACCACGGTGGCACGTGGGACAGCCCTGTGGGAAAGCCTCGAGGGAAAGCCTCGAGGGAAAACCACAGATCCTTTGATCCACGCGACGGGAAGCGTGACATTGCTGCTACAGCCTGGAAGGAAAGCGCACGTGCATGCCCCGACTCGAGACGAGGCCTGACTCCCTTGGGGACACTCAAGAAGTACCCAAAGATCCATGTCAGCCCCTGAGAGGAATCCTCGGTTCCGGCCCTGACTCCACACAAGGCTTTGGCCCCGGTATCGACGGGAGAGGAATCCCGAGAGGCCCCCTAGCAACTCGCATGGGGACTGGCCTCTCCTGAGGCCACCAGGGCGGGTCCCTGAGGTCCCCGTCGTAACTCGGGATAACCTGCCGTAACTCGAGAAAATCCAGGAAGTTCTCCCTTCCAGGCGAGATGAGGCCTGTTTCCGATGAGGCGACTGGAGACTAATGACACCTAACCTCTGGAACTTCGAAAGGGTCTTTCACACCTTTGCTGCAACTCAAGAAGTTCACCGCCATACCCGTCTCCACTCGAGAGGAAGCACGATGGTCCCGCCCACATCCAGAGGAGCCCCGTTTCCCCCTCGGAGCTCGAGATGAGGGATCCTTTCCCTGCTTTCAACGGGAAAGAATTCCCGGCGATGCCGTCGCATCTCAAGAGGAGGCACTCTCCACAGGAAAGCCGAGAGGAACTCCATGGTCGTACCACCATTCCAAGAGTCCCCCAGATGTCTCAGTCCCTTCCAGAGGAACCTCTTTGCCCTGCACTGGCTCATCTTTCACGCCGAGGATCGACTCACACCACGGTGGCACGTGGGACAGACCTGTGGGAAAGCCTCGAGTGAAAGCCTCGAGGGAAAACCACAGATCCTTTGATCCACGAGACGGGAAGCGTGGCATTGCTGTTACAGCCTGGAAGGAAAGCACACGTGCATGCCACCACTCGAGACGAGGCCTGACTCCCCTGGGGAGACTCCAGAAGTACCCAAAGATCCATGTCAGCCCCTGAGAGGAATCCTCGGTTCCGGCCCTGACTCCAAAAAATTCTTTTGGCCCCGGTATCGACGGGAGAGGAATCCCGAGAGGCCCCCTAGCAACTCGCATGGGGACTAGCCTCTCCTGAGGCCACCAAGGCGGGTCCCTGAGGTCCCCGTCGTAACTCGAGAACACCTGCCGCAACTCGAGAAAATCCAGGAAGTTCTCCCTTCCAGGCGAGATGAGGCCTATTTCCGATGAGGCGTCTGGAGACTAATGACACCTAACATCTGGAACTTCGAAAGGGTCTTTCACACCCTTGCTGCAACTCAAGAAGTTCACCGCCATACCCGTCTCCACTCGAGAGGAAGCACGATGGTCCCGCCCACATCCAGAGGAGCCCCGTTTCTCCCTCGGAGCTCGAGATGAGGGATCCTTTCCCTGCTTTCAACGGGAAAGAATTCCCGGCGATCCCATCACATCTCAAGAGGAGGCACTCTCCACAGAAAAGCCGAGAGGAACTCCATGGTCGTACCACCATTCCAAGAGTCCCCCAGATGTCTCAGTCCATTCCAGAGGAACCTCTTTGCCCTGCACTGGCTCATCTTTCACGCCGAGGATCGACTCACACCACGGTGGCACGTGGGACAGCCCTGTGGGAAAGCCTCGAGGGAAAGCCTCGAGGGAAAACCACAGATCCTTTGATCCAGGCCACGGGAAGCATGACATTGCTGCTACAGCCTGGAAGGAAAGCGCACGTGCATGCCCCCACTCGAGACGAGGCCTGTCTCCCCTGGCGAGACTCCAGAAGTACCCAAAGATCCATATTAGCCCCTGAGAGGAATCCTCGGTTCCGGCCCTGACTCCACACAAGGCTTTTGGCCCCGGTATCGACGGGAGAGGAATCCCGAGAGGCCCCCTAGCAACTCGAATGGGGACTGGCCTCTCCTGAGGCCACCAGGGCGGGTCCCTGAGGTCCCCGTCGTAACTCGGGATAACCTGCCGCAACTCGAGAAAATCCAGGAAGTTCTCCCTTCCAGGCGAGATGAGGCCTATTTCCGATGAGGCGTCTGGAGACTAATGACACTTAACCTCTGGAACTTCGAAAGGGTCTTTCACACCCTTGCTGCAACTCAAGAAGTTCACCGCCATACCCGTCTCCACTCGAGAGGAAGCACGATGGACCCGCCAACATCCAGAGGAGCCCCGTTTCCCCCTCGGAGCTCGAGATGAGGGATCCTTTCCCTGCTTTCAACGGGAAAGAATTCCCGGCGTTCCCGTCGCATCTCAAGAGGAGGCACTCTCAACAGGAAAGGCGAGAGGAACTCCATGGTCGTACCACCATTCCAAGAGTCCCCCAGATGTCTCAGTCCATTCCAGAAGAACCTCTTTGCCCTGCACTGGCTCATCTTTCACGCCGAGGATCGACTCACACCACGGTGGCACGTGGGACAGCCCTGTGGGAAAGCCTCGAGTGAAAGCCTCGAGGGAAAACCACAGATCCTTTGATCCACGCGACGGGAAGCGTGACATTGCTGCTACAGCCTGGTAGGAAAGCGCACGTGCATGCCCCGACTCGAGACGAGGCCTGACTCCCTTGGGGACACTCAAGAAGTACCCAAAGATCCATGTCAGCCCCTGAGAGGAATCCTCGGTTCCGGCCCTGACTCCACACAAGGCTTTGGCCCCGGTATCGACGGGAGAGGAATCCCGAGAGGCCCCCTAGCAACTCGCATGGGGACTGGCCTCTCCTGAGGCCACCAGGGCGGGTCCCTGAGGTCCCCGTCGTAACTCGGGATAACCTGCCGTAACTCGAGAAAATCCAGGAAGTTCTCCCTTCCAGGCGAGATGAGGCCTGTTTCCGATGAGGCGACTGGAGACTAATGACACCTAACCTCTGGAACTTCGAAAGGGTCTTTCACACCTTTGCTGCAACTCAAGAAGTTCACCGCCATACCCGTCTCCACTCGAGAGGAAGCACGATGGTCCCGCCCACATCCAGAGGAGCCCCGTTTCCCCCTCGGAGCTCGAGATGAGGGATCCTTTCCCTGCTTTCAACGGGAAAGAATTCCCGGCGATGCCGTCGCATCTCAAGAGGAGGCACTCTCCACAGGAAAGCCGAGAGGAACTCCATGGTCGTACCACCATTCCAAGAGTCCCCCAGATGTCTCAGTCCATTCCAGAGGAACCTCTTTGCCCTGCACTGGCTCATCTTTCACGCCGAGGATCGACTCACACCACGGTGGCACGTGGGACAGACCTGTGGGAAAGCCTCGAGGGAAAGCCTCGAGGGAAAACCACAGATCCTATGATCCACGAGACGGGAAGCGTGGCATTGCTGTTACAGCCTGGAAGGAAAGCACACGTGCATGCCACCACTCGAGACGAGGCCTGACTCCCCTGGGGAGACTCCAGAAGTACCCAAAGATCCATGTCAGCCCCTGAGAGGAATCCTCGGTTCTGGCCCTGACTCCAAAAAATTCTTTTGGCCCCGGTATCGACGGGAGAGGAATCCCGAGAGGCCCCCTAGCAACTCGCATGGGGACTGGCCTCTCCTGAGGCCACCAAGGCGGGTCCCTGAGGTCCCCGTCGTAACTCGAGAACACCTGCCGCAACTCGAGAAAATCCAGGAAGTTCTCCCTTCCAGGCGAGATGAGGCCTATTTCCGATGAGGCGTCTGGAGACTAATGACACCTAACCTCTGGAACTTCGAAAGGGTCTTTCACACCCTTGCTGCAACTCAAGAAGTTCACCGCCATACCCGTCTCCACTCGAGAGGAAGCACGATGGTCCCGCCCACATCCAGAGGAGCCCCGTTTCTCCCTCGGAGCTCGAGATGAGGGATCCTTTCCCTGCTTTCAACGGGAAAGAATTCCCGGCGATCCCGTCACATCTCAAGAGGAGGCACTCTCCACAGAAAAGCCGAGAGGAACTCCATGGTCGTACCACCATTCCAAGAGTCCCCCAGATGTCTCAGTCCATTCCAGAGGAACCTCTTTGCCCTGCACTGGCTCATCTTTCACGCCGAGGATCGACTCACACCACGGTGGCACGTGGGACAGCCCTGTGGGAAAGCCTCGAGGGAAAGCCTCGAGGGAAAACCACAGATCCTTTGATCCACGCGACGGGAAGCGTGACATTGCTGCTACAGCCTGGAAGGAAAGCGCACGTGCATGCCCCGACTCGAGACGAGGCCTGACTCCCTTGGGGACACTCAAGAAGTACCCAAAGATCCATGTCAGCCCCTGAGAGGAATCCTCGGTTCCGGCCCTGACTCCACACAAGGCTTTGGCCCCGGTATCGACGGGAGAGGAATCCCGAGAGGCCCCCTAGCAACTCGCATGGGGACTGGCCTCTCCTGAGGCCACCAGGGCGGGTCCCTGAGGTCCCCGTCGTAACTCGGGATAACCTGCCGTAACTCGAGAAAATCCAGGAAGTTCTCCCTTCCAGGCGAGATGAGGCCTGTTTCCGATGAGGCGACTGGAGACTAATGACACCTAACCTCTGGAACTTCGAAAGGGTCTTTCACACCTTTGCTGCAACTCAAGAAGTTCACCGCCATACCCGTCTCCACTAGAGAGGAAGCACGATGGTCCCGCCCACATCCAGAGGAGCCCCGTTTCCCCCTCGGAGCTCGAGATGAGGGATCCTTTCCCTGCTTTCAACGGGAAAGAATTCCCGGCGATGCCGTCGCATCTCAAGAGGAGGCACTCTCCACAGGAAAGCCGAGAGGAACTCCATGGTCGTACCACCATTCCAAGAGTCCCCCAGATGTCTCAGTCCATTCCAGAGGAACCTCTTTGCCCTGCACTGGCTCATCTTTCACGCCGAGGATCGACTCACACCACGGTGGCACGTGGGACAGACCTGTGGGAAAGCCTCGAGGGAAAGCCTCGAGGGAAAACCACAGATCCTATGATCCACGAGACGGGAAGCGTGGCATTGCTGTTACAGCCTGGAAGGAAAGCACACGTGCATGCCACCACTCGAGACGAGGCCTGACTCCCCTGGGGAGACTCCAGAAGTACCCAAAGATCCATGTCAGCCCCTGAGAGGAATCCTCGGTTCCGGCCCTGACTCCAAAAAATTCTTTTGGCCCCGGTATCGACGGGAGAGGAATCCCGAGAGGCCCCCTAGCAACTCGCATGGGGACTGGCCTCTCCTGAGGCCACCAAGGCGGGTCCCTGAGGTCCCCGTCGTAACTCGAGAACACCTGCCGCAACTCGAGAAAATCCAGGAAGTTCTCCCTTCCAGGCGAGATGAGGCCTATTTCCGATGAGGCGTCTGGAGACTAATGACACCTAACCTCTGGAACTTCGAAAGGGTCTTTCACACCCTTGCTGCAACTCAAGAAGTTCACCGCCATACCCGTCTCCACTCGAGAGGAAGCACGATGGTCCCGCCCACATCCAGAGGAGCCCCGTTTCTCCCTCGGAGCTCGAGATGAGGGATCCTTTCCCTGCTTTCAACGGGAAAGAATTCCCGGCGATCCCATCACATCTCAAGAGGAGGCACTCTCCACAGAAAAGCCGAGAGGAACTCCATGGTCGTACCACCATTCCAAGAGTCCCCCAGATGTCTCAGTCCATTCCAGAGGAACCTCTTTGCCCTGCACTGGCTCATCTTTCACGCCGAGGATCGACTCACACCACGGTGGCACGTGGGACAGCCCTGTGGGAAAGCCTCGAGGGAAAGCCTCGAGGGAAAACCACAGATCCTTTGATCCACGCGACGGGAAGCGTGACATTGCTGCTACAGCCTGGAAGGAAAGCGCACGTGCATGCCCCGACTCGAGACGAGGCCTGACTCCCTTGGGGACACTCAAGAAGTACCCAAAGATCCATGTCAGCCCCTGAGAGGAATCCTCGGTTCCGGCCCTGACTCCACACAAGGCTTTGGCCCCGGTATCGACGGGAGAGGAATCCCGAGAGGCCCCCTAGCAACTCGCATGGGGACTGGCCTCTCCTGAGGCCACCAGGGCGGGTCCCTGAGGTCCCCGTCGTAACTCGGGATAACCTGCCGTAACTCGAGAAAATCCAGGAAGTTCTCCCTTCCAGGCGAGATGAGGCCTGTTTCCGATGAGGCGACTGGAGACTAATGACACCTAACCTCTGGAACTTCGAAAGGGTCTTTCACACCTTTGCTGCAACTCAAGAAGTTCACCGCCATACCCGTCTCCACTCGAGAGGAAGCACGATGGTCCCGCCCACATCCAGAGGAGCCCCGTTTCCCCCTCGGAGCTCGAGATGAGGGATCCTTTCCCTGCTTTCAACGGGAAAGAATTCCCGGCGATGCCGTCGCATCTCAAGAGGAGGCACTCTCCACAGGAAAGCCGAGAGGAACTCCATGGTCGTACCACCATTCCAAGAGTCCCCCAGATGTCTCAGTCCATTCCAGAGGAACCTCTTTGCCCTGCACTGGCTCATCTTTCACGCCGAGGATCGACTCACACCACGGTGGCACGTGGGACAGACCTGTGGGAAAGCCTCGAGGGAAAGCCTCGAGGGAAAACCACAGATCCTATGATCCACGAGACGGGAAGCGTGGCATTGCTGTTACAGCCTGGAAGGAAAGCACACGTGCATGCCACCACTCGAGACGAGGCCTGACTCCCCTGGGGAGACTCCAGAAGTACCCAAAGATCCATGTCAGCCCCTGAGAGGAATCCTCGGTTCCGGCCCTGACTCCAAAAAATTCTTTTGGCCCCGGTATCGACGGGAGAGGAATCCCGAGAGGCCCCCTAGCAACTCGCATGGGGACTGGCCTCTCCTGAGGCCACCAAGGCGGGTCCCTGAGGTCCCCGTCGTAACTCGAGAACACCTGCCGCAACTCGAGAAAATCCAGGAAGTTCTCCCTTCCAGGCGAGATGAGGCCTATTTCCGATGAGGCGTCTGGAGACTAATGACACCTAACCTCTGGAACTTCGAAAGGGTCTTTCACACCCTTGCTGCAACTCAAGAAGTTCACCGCCATACCCGTCTCCACTCGAGAGGAAGCACGATGGTCCCGCCCACATCCAGAGGAGCCCCGTTTCTCCCTCGGAGCTCGAGATGAGGGATCCTTTCCCTGCTTTCAACGGGAAAGAATTCCCGGCGATCCCATCACATCTCAAGAGGAGGCACTCTCCACAGAAAAGCCGAGAGGAACTCCATGGTCGTACCACCATTCCAAGAGTCCCCCAGATGTCTCAGTCCATTCCAGAGGAACCTCTTTGCCCTGCACTGGCTCATCTTTCACGCCGAGGATCGACTCACACCACGGTGGCACGTGGGACAGCCCTGTGGGAAAGCCTCGAGGGAAAGCCTCGAGGGAAAACCACAGATCCTTTGATCCACGCGACGGGAAGCGTGACATTGCTGCTACAGCCTGGAAGGAAAGCGCACGTGCATGCCCCGACTCGAGACGAGGCCTGACTCCCTTGGGGACACTCAAGAAGTACCCAAAGATCCATGTCAGCCCCTGAGAGGAATCCTCGGTTCCGGCCCTGACTCCACACAAGACTTTGGCCCCGATATCGACGGGAGAGGAATCCCGAGAGGCCCCCTAGCAACTCGCATGGGGACTGGCCTCTCCTGAGGCCACCAGGGCGGGTCCCTGAGGTCCCCGTCGTAACTCGGGATAACCTGCCGTAACTCGAGAAAATCCAGGAAGTTCTCCCTTCCAGGCGAGATGAGGCCTGTTTCCGATGAGGCGACTGGAGACTAATGACACCTAACCTCTGGAACTTCGAAAGGGTCTTTCCCACCTTTGCTGCAACTCAAGAAGTTCACCGCCATACCCGTCTCCACTCGAGAGGAAGCACGATGGTCCCGCCCACATCCAGAGGAGCCCCGTTTCCCCCTCGGAGCTCGAGATGAGGGATCCTTTCCCTGCTTTCAACGGGAAAGAATTCCCGGCGATGCCGTCGCATCTCAAGAGGAGGCACTCTCCACAGGAAAGCCGAGAGGAACTCCATGGTCGTACCACCATTCCAAGAGTCCCCCAGATGTCTCAGTCCATTCCAGAGGAACCTCTTTGCCCTGCACTGGCTCATCTTTCACGCCGAGGATCGACTCACACCACGGTGGCACGTGGGACAGACCTGTGGGAAAGCCTCGAGGGAAAGCCTCGAGGGAAAACCACAGATCCTTTGATCCACGAGACGGGAAGCGTGGCATTGCTGTTACAGCCTGGAAGGAAAGCACACGTGCATGCCACCACTCGAGACGAGGCCTGACTCCCCTGGGGAGACTCCAGAAGTACCCAAAGATCCATGTCAGCCCCTGAGAGGAATCCTCGGTTCCGGCCCTGACTCCAAAAAATTCTTTTGGCCCCGGTATCGACGGGAGAGGAATCCCGAGAGGCCCCCTAGCAACTCGCATGGGGACTAGCCTCTCCTGAGGCCACCAAGGCGGGTCCCTGAGGTCCCCGTCGTAACTCGAGAACACCTGCCGCAACTCGAGAAAATCCAGGAAGTTCTCCCTTCCAGGCGAGATGAGGCCTATTTCCGATGAGGCGTCTGGAGACTAATGACACCTAACCTCTGGAACTTCGAAAGGGTCTTTCACACCCTTGCTGCAACTCAAGAAGTTCACCGCCATACCCGTCTCCACTCGAGAGGAAGCACGATGGTCCCGCCCACATCCAGAGGAGCCCCGTTTCTCCCTCGGAGCTCGAGATGAGGGATCCTTTCCCTGCTTTCAACGGGAAAGAATTCCCGGCGATCCCATCACATCTCAAGAGGAGGCACTCTCCACAGAAAAGCCGAGAGGAACTCCATGGTCGTACCACCATTCCAAGAGTCCCCCAGATGTCTCAGTCCATTCCAGAGGAACCTCTTTGCCCTGCACTGGCTCATCTTTCACGCCGAGGATCGACTCACACCACGGTGGCACGTGGGACAGCCCTGTGGGAAAGCCTCGAGGGAAAGCCTCGAGGGAAAACCACAGATCCTTTGATCCAGGCCACGGGAAGCGTGACATTGCTGCTACAGCCTGGAAGGAAAGCGCACGTGCATGCCCCCACTCGAGACGAGGCCTGAATCCCCTGGGGAGACTCCAGAAGTACCCAAAGATTCATTTCAGCCCCTGAGAGGAATCCTCGGTTCCGGCCCTGACTCCGCACAAGGTTTTTGGCCCCGGTATCGACGGGAGAGGAATCCCGAGAGGCCCCCTAGCAACTCGCATGGGGACTGGCCTCTCCTTAGGCCACCAGGGCGGGTCCCTGAGGTCCCCGTCGCAACGCGGTATAACCTGCCGCAACTCGAGAAAATCCAGGAAGTTCTCCCTTCCAGGCGAGATGAGGCCTATTTCCGATGAGGCGTCTGGAGACTAATGACACCTAACGTCTGGAACTTCGAAAGGGTCTTTCACACCCTTGCTGCAACTCAAGAAGTTCACCGCCATACCTGTCTCCACTCGAGAGGAAGCACGATGGTCCCGCCCACATCCAGAGGAGCCCCGTTTCCCCCTCGGAGCTCGAGATGAGGGATCCTTTCCCTGCTTTCAACGGGAAAGAATTCACGGCGTTCCCGTCGCATCTCAAGAGGAGGCACTCTCAACAGGAAAGGCGAGAGGAACTCCATGGTCGTACCACCATTCCAAGAGTCCCCCAGATGTCTCAGTCCATTCCAGAGGAAACTCTTTGCCCTGCACTGGCTCATCTTTCACGCCGAGGATCGACTCACACCACGGTGGCACGTGGGACAGCCCTGTGGGAAAGCCTCGAGGGAAAGCCTCGAGGGAAAACCACAGACCCTTTGATCCACGCGACGGGAAGCGTGACATTGCTGCTACAGCCTGGAAGGAAAGCGCACGTGCATGCCCCCACTCGAGACGAGGCCTGTCTCCCCTGGCGAGACTCCAGAAGTACCCAAAGATCCATATCAGCCCCTGAGAGGAATCCTCGGTTCCGGCCCTGACTCCACACAAGGTTTTTGGCCCCGGTATCGACGGGAGAGGAATCCCGAGAGGCCCCCTAGCAACTCGCATGGGGACTGGCCTCTCCTGAGGCCACCAGGGCGGGTCCCTGAGGTCCCCGTCGTAACTCGGGATAACCTGCCGCAACTCGAGAAAATCCAGGAAGTACTCCCTTCCAGGCGAGATGAGGCCTATTTCCGATGAGGCGTCTGGAGACTAATGACACCTAACCTCTGGAACTTCGAAAGGGTCATTCACACCCTTGCTGCAACTCAAGAAGTTCACCGCCATACCCGTCTCCACTCGAGAGGAAGCACGATGGTCCCGCCCACATCCAGAGGAGCCCCGTTTCCCCCTCGGAGCTCGAGATGAGGGATCCTTGACCTGCTTTCAACGGGAAAGAATTCCCGGTGCTCCCGTCGCATCTCAAGAGGAGGCACTCTCAACAGGAAAGGCGAGAGGAACTCCATGGTCGTACCACCATTCCAAGAGTCCCCCAGATTTCTCAGTCCATTCCAGAGGAACCTCTTTGCCCTGCACTGGCTCATCTTTCACGCCGAGGATCGACTCACACCACGGTGGCACGTGGGACAGCCCTGTGGGAAAGCCTCGAGGGAAAGCCTCGATTGAAATCCACAGATCCTTTGATCCACGCGACGGGAAGCGTGACATTGCTGCTACAGCCTGGAAGGAAAGCGCACGTGCATGCCCCCACTCGAGACGAGGCCTGACTCCCCTGGGGAGACTCCACAAGTACACAAAGATCCATGTCAGACCCTGAGAGGAATCCTCGCTTCTGGCCCTGACTCCGCACAAGGTTTTTGGCCCCGGTATCGACGGGAGAGGAATCCCGAGAGGCCCCCTAGCACCTCGCATGGGGACTGGCCTCTCCTGTGTCCACCAGGGCGGGTCCCTGAGGTCCGCGTCGTAAATCGAGAACACCTGCCGCAACTAGAGAAAATCCAGGAAGTTCTCCCTTCCAGGCGAGATGAGGCCTATTTCCGATGAGGCGTCTGGAGACTAATGACACCTAACCTCTGGAACTTCGAAAGGGTCTTTCACACCCTTGCTGAAAGTCAAGAAGTTCACCGCCATGCCCCTCTCCACTCGAGAGGAAGCACGATGGTCCCGCCCACATCCTGAGGAGCCCCGTTTCCCCCTCGTAGCTCGAGATGAGGGTTCCTTTCCCTGCTTTCAACGGGAACGAATTCCAGGCGTTCCCGTCGCATCTCAAGAGGAGGCACTCTCAACAGGAAAGGCGAGAGGAGCTCCATGGTCGTACCACCATTCCAAGAGTCCCCCAGATGTCTCAGTCCATTCCAGAGGAACCTCTTTGCCCTGTACTGGCTCATCTTTCACGCCGAGGATCGACTCACACCTCGGTGGCACGTGGGACAGCCCTGTGGGAAAGCCTCGAGGGAAAGCATCGAGGGAAAGCCTCGAGGGAAAACCACAGATCCTTTGATCCACGCGACGGGAAGCATGACATTGCTGCTACAGCCTGGAAGGAAAGCGCACTTGCATGCCCCCACTCGAGACGAGGCCTGACTCTCCTGGGGAGACTCCAGAAGTACCCAAAGATCCATGTCAGCCCCTGAGAGGAATCCTCGGTTCCGGCCCTGACTCCACACAAGGTTTTTGGCCCCGGTATCGACGGGAGAGGAATCCCGAGAGGCCCCCTAGCAACTAGCATGGGGACTGGCTGTTCCTGAGGCCACCAGGGCGGGTCCCTGAGGTCCCCGTCGTAACTCGAGAACACCTGCCGCAACTCGAGAAAATCCAGGAAGTTCTCCCTTCCAGGCGAGATGAGGCCTATTTCCGATGAGGCGTCTGGAGACTAATGACACCTAACCTCTGGAACTTCGAAAGGGTCTTTCACACCCTTGCTGCAACTCAAGAAGTTCACCGCCATACCCGTCTCCACTCGAGAGGAAGCACGATGGTCCCGCCCACATCCAGAGGAGCCCCGTTTCCCCCTCGTAGCTCGAGATGAGGGATCCTTTCCCTGCTTTCAACGGGAAAGAATTCCCGGCGTTTCCGTCGCATCTCAAGAGGAGGCACTCTCAACAGGAAAGGCGAGAGGAGCTCCATGGTCGTACCACCATTCCAAGAGTCCCCCAGATGTCTCAGTCCATTCCAGAGGAACCTCTTTGCCCTGTACTGGCTCATCTTTCACGCCGAGGATCGACTCACACCACGGTGGCACGTGGGACAGCCCTGTGGGAAAGCCTCGAGGGAAAGCCTCGAGGGAAAAACACAGATCCTTTGATCCACGCGACGGGAAGCATGACATTGCTGCTACAGCCTGGAAGGAAAGCGCACGTGCATGCCCCCACTCGAGACGAGGCCTGACTCCCCTGGGGAGACTCCAGAAGTACCCAAAGATACATGTCAGCCCCTGAGAGGAATCCTCGGTTCCGGCCCTGACTCCACACAAGGTTTTTGGCCCCGGTATCGATGGGAGAGGAATCCCGAGAGGCCCCCTAGCAACTAGCATGTGGACTGGCCGTTCCTGAGGCCACCAGGGCGGGTCCCTGAGGTCCCCGTCGTAACTCGAGAACACCTGCCGCAACTCGAGAAAATCCAGGAAGTTCTCCTTTCCAGGCGAAATGAGGCCTATTTCCGATGAGGCGTCTGGAGACTAATGACACCTAACATCTGGAACTTCGAAAGGGTCTTTCACACCCTTGCTGCAACTCAAGAATTTCACCGCCATACCCGTCTCCACTCGAGAGGAAGCACGATGGTCCCGCCCACATCCAGAGGAGCCCCGTTTCCCCCTCGTAGCTCGAGATGAGGGATCCTTTCCCTGCTTTCAACGGGAAAGAATTCCTGGCGTTCCCGTTGCATCTCAAGAGGAGGCACTCTCAACAGGAAAGGCAAGAGGAACTCCATGGTCGTACCACCATTCCAAGAGTCCCCCAGATGTCTCAGTCCATTCCAGAGGAACCTCTTTGCCCTGCACTGGCTCATCTTTCACGCCGAGAATCGACTCACACCACGGTGGCACGTGGGACAGCCCTGTGGGAAAGCCTCGAGGGAAAACCACAGATCCTTTGATCCACGAGACGGGAAGCGTGACATTGCTGCTACATCCTGGAAGGAAAGCGCACGTGCATGCCCCCACTCGAGACGAGGCCTGACTCCCCTGGGGAGACTCCAGACGTACCCAAAGATCCATGTCAGCCCCTGAGAGGAATCCTCGGTTCCGGCCCTGACTGGACACAAGGATTTTGGCCCCGGTATCGATGGGAGAGGAATCCCGAGAGGCCCCCTAGCACCTTGCATGGGGACTGGCCTCTCCTGAGGCCACCAGGGCGGGTCCCTGAGGTCCCCGTCGTAACTCGAGAACACCTGCCACAACTCGAGAAAATCCAGGAAGTTCTCCCTTCCAGGCGAGATGAGGCCTATTTCCGATGAGGTGTCTGGAGACTAATGACACCTAACCTCTGGAACTTCGAAAGGGTCTTTCACACCCTTGCTGCAACTCAAGAAGTTCACTGCCATACCTGTCTCCACTCGAGAGGAAGCACGATGGTCCCGCCCACATCCAGAGGAGCCCCGTTTCCCCCTCGGAGCTCGAGATGAGGGATCCTTTCGCTGCTTTCAACGGGAAAGAATTCCTGGGGTTCCCGTCGCATCTCAAGAGGAGGCACTCTCAACAGGAAAGGCGAGAGGAACTCCATGGTCGTACCACCATTCCAAGAGTTCCCCAGATGTCTCAGTCCATTCCAGAGGAACCTCTTTGCCCTGCACTGGCTCATCTTTCACGCCGAGGATCGACTCACACCACGGTGGCACGTGGGACAGCCCTGTGGGAAAGCCTCGAGGGAAAGCCTCGAGGGAAAACCACAGATCCTTTGATCCACGCCACGGGAAGCGTGACATTGCTGCTACAGCCAGGAACGAAAGCGCACGTGCATTCCCCCACTCGAGACGAGGCCTGACTCCCCTGGGGAGACTCCACAAGTACCTAAAGATCCATGTCAGCCCCTGAGAGGAATCCTCGGATCTGGCCCTGACTCCACACAAGGTTTTTGGCCCCGGTATCGACGGGAGAGGAATCCAGAGAAGCCCCCTAGCAACTCGCATGGGGACTGGCCTCTCCTGAGGCCACCAGGGCGGGTCCCTGAGGTACCCGTCGTAACTCGAGAACACCTGCCGCAACTCGAGAAAATCCAGGAAGTTCTCCCTTCCAGGCGAGATGAGGCCTATTTCCGATGAGGCGTCTGGAGACTAATGACACCTAACCTCTGGAACTTCGAAAGGGTCTTTCACACCCTTGCTGCAACTCAAGAAGTTCACCGCCATACCCGTCTCCACTCGAGAGGAAGCACGATGGTCCCGCCCACATCCAGAGGAGCCCCGTTTCCCCCTCATAGCTCGAGATGAGGGTTCCTTTCCCTGCTTTCAACGGGAACGAATTCCAGGCGTTCCCGTCGCATCTCAAGAGGAGGCACTCTCAACAGGAAAGGCGAGAGGAGCTCCATGGTCGTACCACCATTCCAAGAGTCCCCCAGATGTCTCAGTCCATTCCAGAGGAACCTCTTTGCCCTGTACTGGCTCATCTTTCACGCCGAGGATCGACTCACACCTCGGTGGCACGTGGGACAGCCCTGTGGAAAAGCCTCGAGGGAAAGCATCGAGGGAAAGCCTCGAGGGAAAACCACAGATCCTTTGATCCACGCGACGGGAAGCATGACATTGCTGCTACAGCCTGGAAGGAAAGCGCACGTGCATGCCCCCACTCGAGACGAGGCCTGACTCCCCTGGGGAGACTCCACAAGTACCCAAAGATCCATGTCAGCCCCTGAGAGGAATCCTCGGTTCCGGCCCTGACTCCACACAAGGTTTTTGGCCCCGGTATCGACGGGAGAGGAATTCCGAGAGGCCCCCTAGCAACTCGCATGGGGACTGGCCTCTCCTGAGGCCACCAGGGCGGGTCCCTGAGGTCCCCGTCGTAACTCGAGAACACCTGCCGCAACTCGAGAAAATCCAGGAAGTTCTCCCTTCCAGGCGAGATGAGGCCTATTTCCGATGAGGCGTCTGGAGACTAATGACACCTAACCTCTGGAACTTCGAAAGGGTCTTTCACACCCTTGCTGCAACTCAAGAAGTTCACCGCCATACCCGTCTATACTCGAGAGGATGCACGATGAGCCCGCCCACATCCAGAGGAGCCCCGTTTCCCCTCATAGCTCGAGATGAGGGATCCTTTCCCTGCTTTCAACGGGAAAGAATTCCCGACGTTCCCGTCGCATCTCAAGAGGAGGCACTCTCAACAGGAAAGGCGAGAGGAACTCCATGGTCGTACCACCATTCCAAGAGTCCCCCAGATGTCTCAGTCCATTCCAGAGGAAGCTCTTTGCCCTGCACTGGCTCATCTTTCACGCCGAGGATCGACTCACACCACGGTGGCACGTGGGACAGCCCTGTGGGAAAGCCTCGAGGGAAAGCCTCGAGGGAAAACCACAGATTGTTTGATCCATGCGACGGGAAGCGTGACATTGCTGCTACAGCGTGGAAGGAAAGCGCACGTGCATGCCCCCACTCGAGACGAGGCCTGACTCCCCTGGGGAGACTCCAGAAGTACCCAAAGATCCATGTCAGCCCCTGAGAGGAATCCTCGGTTCCGGCCCTGACTTCACACAAGGCTTTTGGCCACGGTATCGTCGGGAGAGGAATCCCGAGAGGCCCCCTAGCACCTCGCATGGGGACTGGCCTCTCCTGAGGCCACCAGGACGGGTCCCTGAGGTCCCCGTCGTAACTCGAGAACACCTGCCGCAACTCGAGAAAATGCAGGAAGTTCTCCCTTCCAGGCGAGATGAGGCCTATTTCCGATGAGGCGTCTGGAGACTAATGACACCTAAACTCTGGAACTTCGAAAGGGTCTTTCACACCCTTGCTGCAACTCAAGAAGTTCACTGCCATACCCGTCTCCACGCGAGAGGAAGCACGATGGTCCCACCCACATCCAGAGGAGCCCCGTTTCCCCCTCGTAGCTCGAGATGAGGTATCCTTTCCCTGCTTTCAACGGGAAAGAATTCCCGGCGTTCCCGTCGCATCTCAAGAGGAGGCACTCTCAACAGGAAAGGCGAGAGGAACTTCTTGGTCGTACCACCATTCCAAGAGTCCCCCAGATGTCTCAGTCCATTCCGGAGGAACCTCTTTGCCCTACACTGGCTCATCTTTCACGCCGAGAATCGACTCACACCACGGTGGCACGTGGGACAGCCCTGTGGGAAAGCCTCGAGGGAAAGCCTCGAGGGAAAACCACAGATCCTTTGATCCAGGCCACGGGAAGCGTGACATTGCTGCTACAGCCTGGAAGGAAAGCGCACGTGCATGCCCCCACTCGAGACGAGGCCTGACTCCCCTGGGGAGACTCCAGAAGTACCCAAAGATACATGTCAGCCCCTGAGAGGAATCCTCGGTTCCGGCCCTGACTCCACACAAGGTTTTTGGCCCCGGTATCGACGGGAGAGGAATCTCGAGAGGCCCCCTAGCACATCGCATGGGGACTGGCCTCTCCTGAGGCCACCAGGGCGGGTCCCTGAGGTCCCCGTCGTAACTCGAAAACACCTGCCGCAACTCGAGAAAATCCAGGAAGTTCTCCCTTCCAGGCGAGATGAGGCCTATTTCCGATGAGGCGTCTGGAGACTAATGACACCTAACCTCTGGAACTTCGTAAGGGTCTTTCACACCCTTGCTGCAACTCAAGAAGTTCACCGCCATAACCGTCTCCACTCGAGAGGAAGCACGATGGTCCCGCCCACATCCAGAGGAGCCCCGTTTTCCCCTCCGAGCTCGAAATGGGGGATCCTTTCCCTGCTTTCAACGGGAAAGAATTCCCGGCGTTCCCGTCGCATCTCAAGAGGAGGCACTCTCAACAGGAAAGGCGAGAGGAACTCCATGGTCGTACCACCATTCCAAGAGTCCCCCAGATGTCTCAGTCCAATCCAGAGGAAACTCTTTGCCCTGCACTGGCTCATCTTTCACGCCGAGGATCGACTCACACCACGGTGGCACGTGGGACAGCCCTGTGGGAAAGCCTCGAGGGAAAGCCTCGAGGGAAAACAACAGACCCTTTGATAAACGCTACGGGAAGCGTGACATTGCTGCTACAGCCTGGAAGGAAAGCGCACGTGCATGCCCCCACTCGAGACGAGGCCTGTGTCCCCTGGCGAGACTCCAGAAGTGCCCAAAGATCCATATCAGCCCCTGAGAGGAATCCTCGGTTCCGGCCCTGACTCCACACAAGGTTTTCGGCCCCGGTATCGACGGGAGAGGAATACCGAGAGGCAACCTAGCAACTCGCATGAGGACTGGCCTTTCCTGAGGCCACCATGGCGGGTCCCTGAGGTCCCCGTCGTAACTCGAGAACACCTGCTGCAACTCGAGAAAATCCAGGAAGTTCTCCCTTCCAGGCGAGATGAGGCCTATTTCCGATGAGGCGTCTGGAGACTAATGACACCTAACTTCTGGAACTTCGAAAGGGTCTTTCACACCCTTGCTGCAACTCAAGAAGTTCACCGCCATACCCGTCTCCACTCGAGAGGAAGCACGATCGTCCCACCCACAACCAGAGGAGCCCCGTTTCCCCCTCGTAGCTCGAGATGAGGGATCCTTTCCCTGCTTTCAATGGGAAAGAATTCCCGGTGTTCCCGTCGCATCTCAAGAGGAGGCACTCTCAACAGGAAAGGCGAGAGGAACTCCATGGTCGTACCACCATTCCAAGAGTCCCCCAGATGTCTCAGTCCATTCCAGAGCAACCTCTTTGCCCTGCACAGGCTCATCTTTCATGCCGAGGATCGACTCACACCACGGTGGCACGTGGGACAGCCCTGTGGGAAAGCCTAGAGGGAAAACCACAAATCCTTTGATCCACACGACGGGAAGCGTGACATTGCTGCTACAGCCTGGAAGGAAAGCGCACGTGCATGCCCCCACTCGAGACGAGGCATGACTCCCCTGCGGAGACTCCAGAAGTACCCAAAGATCCATGTCATCCCCTGAGAGGAATCCTCGGTTCCGGCCCTGACTCCACACAAAGTTTTTGGCCCCGGTATCGACGGGAGAGGAATCCCGAGAGGCCCCCTAGCACCTCGCATGGAGACTGGCCTTTCCTGAGGCCACCAGGCCGGTCCCTGATGTCCCCGTCGTAACTGGAGAACACCTGCCGCAACTCGAGAAAATCCAGGAAGTTCTCCCTTCCAGGCGAGATGAGGCCTATTTCCGATGAGGCGTCTGGACACTAATGACACCTAACCTCTGGAACTTCGAAAGGGTCTTTCACACCCTTGCTGCAACACAAGAAGTTCACCGCCATACCCGTGTCGACTCGAGAGGAAGCATGATGGTCCCGCCCACATCCAGAGGAGCCCCGTTTCCCCCTCGTAGCTCGAGATGAGGGATCCTTTCCCTGCTTTCAACGGGAAAGAATTCCCGGCGTTCCCGTCACATCTCAAGAGGAGACACTCTCAACAGGAAAGGCGAGAGGAACTCCATGGTCGTACCACCATTCCAAGAGTCCCCCAGATGTCTCAGTCCATTCCAGAGGAACCTCTTTGCCCTGCACTGGCTCATCTTTCACGCCGAGGATCGACTCACACCACGGTGGCACGTGGGACAGCCCTGTGGGAAAGCCTCGAGGGAAAGCCTCGAGGGAAAACCACAGATCCCTTGATCCATGCGACGGGAAGCGTGACATTGCTGCTACAGCCTGGAAGGAAAGCGCACGTGCATGCCCCCACTCGAGACGAGGCCTGACTCCCCTGGGGAGACTCCAGAAGTACCCAAAGATCCATGTCAGCCCCTGAGAGGAATCCTCGGTTCCGGCCCTGACTCCACACAAGGTTTTTGGCCCCGGTATCGACGGGAGAGGAATCCCGAGAGGCCCCCTAGCAACTCGCATGGGGACTGGCCTTTCCTGAGGACACCAGGGCGTGTCCCTGAGGTCCCCGTCGTAACTCGAGAACACCTGCCGCAACTCGAGAAAATCCAGGAAGTTCTCCCTTCCAGGCGAGATGAGGCCTATTTCCGATGAGGCGTCTGGAGACTAATGACACCGAACCTCTGGAACTTCGAAAGGGTCTTTCACACCCTTGCTGCAACTCAAGAAGTTCACCGCCATACCCGTCTCCACTCGAGAGGAAACACGATGGTCCCGCCCACATCCAGAGGAGCCCCGTTTCCCCCTCGTAGCTCGAGATGAGGGATCCTTTCCTTGTTATCAACGGGAAAGAAATCCCAGCGTTCCCGTCGCATCTCAAGATTAGGCACTCTCAACAGGAAAGATGAGAGGAACTCCATGGTCGTACCACCATTCCAAGAGTCCCCGAGATTTCTCAGTCCATTCCAGAGGAAACTCTTTGCCCTGAACTGGCTCATCTTTCACGCCGAGGATCGACTCACACCACGGTGGCTCGTGGGACAGCCCTGTGGGAAAGCCTCGAGGGTAAACCACAGATCCTTTGATCCACGCGACGGGAAGCGTGACATTGCTGCTACAGCCTGGAAGGAAAGCGCACGTGCATGCCCCCACTCGAGACGAGGACTGACTCCCCTGGGGAGACTCCAGAAGTACCCCAAGATCCATGTCAGCCCCTGAGAGTAATCCTCGGTTCCGGCCCTGACTCCACACAAGGTTTTTGGCCCCGGTATCGACGGGAGAGGAATCCCGAGAGGCCCCCTAGCACCTCGCATGGGGACTGGCCTTTCCTGAGGCCACCATGCCGGTCCCTGAGGTCCCCGTCGTAACTGGAGAACACCTGCCGCAACTCGAGAAAATCCAGGAAGTTCTCCCTTCCAGGCGAGATGAGGCCTATTTCCGATGAGGCGTCTGGACACTAATGACACCTAAACTCTGGAACTTCGAAAGGGTCTTTCACACCCTTGCTGCAACACAAGAAGTTCACCGCCATACCCGTGTCGACTCGAGAGGAAGCATGATGGTCCCGCCCACATCCAGAGGAGCCCCGTTTCCCCCTCGTAGCTCGAGATGAGGGATCCTTTCCCTGCTTTCAACGGGAAAGAATTCCCGACGTTCCCGTCACATCTCAAGAGGAGGCACTCTTAACAGGAAAGGCGAGAGGAACTCCATGGTCGTACCACCATTCCAAGAGTCCCCCAGATGTCTCAGTCCATTCCAGAGGAACCTCTTTGCCCTGCACTGGCTCATCTTTCACGCCGAGGATCGACTCACACCACGGTGGCACGTGGGACAGCCCTGTTGGAAAGCCTCGAGGGAAAGCCTCGATTGAAATCCACAGATCCTTTGATCCACGCGACGGGAAGCGTGACATTGCTGCTACAGCCTGGAAGGAAAGCGCACGTGCATGCCCCCACTCGAGACGAGGCCTGACTCCCCTGGGGAGACTCCACAAGTACACAAAGATCCATGTCAGACCCTGAGAGGAATCCTCGGTTCTGGCCCTGACTCCGCACAAGGTTTTTGGCCCCGGTATCGACGGGAGAGGAATCCCGAGAGGCCCCCTAGCACCTCGCATGGGGACTGGCCTCTCCTGAGTCCACCAGGGCGGGTCCCTGAGGTCCGCGTCGTAAATCGAGAACACCTGCCGCAACTCGAGAAAATCCAGGAAGTTCTCCCTTCCAGGCTAGATGAGGCCTATTTCCGATGAGGCGTCTGGAGACTAATGACACCTAACCTCTGGAACTTCGAAAGGGTCTTTCACACCCTTGCTGAAAGTCAAGAAGTTCACCGCCATGCCCGTCTCCACTCGAGAGGAAGCACAATGGTCCCGCCCACATCCAGAGGAGCCCCGTTTCCCCCTCGTAGCTCGAGATGAGGGTTCCTTTCCCTGCTTTCAACGGGAACGAATTCCAGGCGTTCCCGTCGCATCTCAAGAGGAGGCACTCTCAACAGGAAAGGCGAGAGGAGCTCCATGGTCGTACCACCATTCCAAGAGTCCCCCAGATGTCTAGGTCCATTCCAGAGGAACCTCTTTGCCCTGTACTGGCTCATCTTTCACACCGAGGATCGACTCACACCTCGGTGGCACGTGGGACAGCCCTGTGGGAAAGCCTCGAGGGAAAGCATCGAGGGAAAGCCTCGAGGGAAAACCACAGATCCTTTGATCCACGCGACGGGAAGCATGACATTGCTGCTACAGCCTGGAAGGAAAGCGCACGTGCATGCCCCCACTCGAGACGAGGCCTGACTCTCCTGGGGAGACTCCAGAAGTACCCAAAGATCCATGTCAGCCCCTGAGAGGAATCCTCGGTTCCGGCCCTGACTCCACACAAGGTTTTTGGCCCCGGTATCGACGGGAGAGGAATCCCGAGAGGCCCCCTAGCAACTAGCATGGGGACTGGCCGTTCCTGAGGCCACCAGGGCGGGTCCCTGAGGTCCCCGTCGTAACTCGAGAACACCTGCCGCAACTCGAGAAAATCCAGGAAGTTCTCCCTTCCAGGCGAGATGAGGCCTATTTCCGATGAGGCGTCTGGAGACTAATGACACCTAACCTCTGGAACTTCGAAAGGGTCTTTCACACCCTTGATGCAACTCAAGAAGTTCACCGCCATACCCGTCTCCACTCGAGAGGAAGCACGATGGTCCCGCCCACATCCAGAGGAGCCCCGTTTCCCCCTCGTAGCTCGAGATGAGGGATCCTTTCCCTGCTTTCAACGGGAAAGAATTGCCGGCGTTTCCGTCGCATCTCAAGAGGAGGCACTCTCAACAGGAAAGGCGAGAGGAGCTCCATGGTCGTACCACCATTCCAAGAGTCCCCCAGATGTCTCAGTCCATTCCAGAGGAACCTCTTTGCCCTGTACTGGCTCATCTTTCACGCCGAGGATCGACTCACACCACGGTGGCACGTGGGACAGCCCTGTGGGAAAGCCTCGAGGGAAAGCCTCGAGGGAAAACCACAGATCCTTTGATCCACGCGACGGGAAGCATGACATTGCTGCTAAAGCCTGGAAGGAAAGCGCACGTGCATGCCCCCACTCGAGACGAGGCCTGACTCCCCTGGGGAGACTCCAGAAGTACCCAAAGATACATGTCAGCCCCTGAGAGGAATCCTCGGTTCCGGCCCTGACTCCACACAAGGTTTTTGGCCCCGGTATCGACGGGAGAGGAATCCCGAGAGGCCCCCTAGCAACTAGCATGTGGACTGGCCGTTCCTGAGGCCACCAGGGCGGGTCCCTGAGGTCCACGTCGTAACTCGAGAACACCTGCCGCAACTCGAGAAAATCCAGGAAGTTCTCCTTTCCAGGCGAAATGAGGCCTATTTCCGATGAGGCGTCTGGAGACTAATGACACCTAACCTCTGGAACTTCGAAAGGGTCTTTCACACCCTTGCTGCAACTCAAGAATTTCACCGCCATACCCGTCTCCACTCGAGAGGAAGCACGATGGTCCCGCCCACATCCAGAGGAGCCCCGTTTCCCCCTCGTAGCTCGAGATTAGGGATCCTTTCCCTGCTTTCAACGGGAAAGAATTCCTGGCGTTCCCGTTGCATCTCAAGAGGAGGCACTCTCAACAGGAAAGGCAAGAGGAACTCCATGGTCGTACCACCATTCCAAGAGTCCCCCAGATGTCTCAGTCCATTCCAGAGGAACCTCTTTGCCCTGCACTGGCTCATCTTTCACGCCGAGAATTGACTCACACCACGGTGGCACGTGGGACAGCCCTGTGGGAAAGCCTCGAGGGAAAACCACAGATCCTTTGATCCACGAGACGGGAAGCGTGACATTGCTGCTACATCCTGGAAGGAAAGCGCACGTGCATGCCCCCACTCGAGACGAGGCCTGACTCCCCTGGGGAGACTCCAGACGTACCCAAAGATCCATGTCAGCCCCTGAGAGGAATCCTCGGTTCCGGCCCTGACTGGACACAAGGATTTTGGCCCCGGTATCGATGGGAGAGGAATCCCGAGAGGCCCCCTAGCACCTCGCATGGGGACTGGCCTCTCCTGAGGCCACCAGGGCGGGTCCCTGAGGTCCCCGTCGTAACTCGAGAACACCTGCCACAACTCGAGAAAATCCAGGAAGTTCTCCCTTCCAGGCGAGATGAGGCCTATTTCCGATGAGGTGTCTGGAGACTAATGACACCTAACCTCTGGAACTTCGAAAGGGTCTTTCACACCCTTGCTGCAACTCAAGAAGTTCACTGCCATACCCGTCTCCACTCGAGAGGAAGCACGATGGTCCCGCCCACATCCAGAGGAGCCCCGTTTCCCCCTCGGAGCTCGAGATGAGGGATCCTTTCGCTGCTTTCAACGGGAAAGAATTCCTGGCGTTCCCGTCGCATCTCAAGAGGAGGCACTCTCAACAGGAAAGGCGAGAGGAAATCCATGGTCGTACTACCATTCCAAGAGTCCCCCAGATGTCTCAGTCCATTCCAGAGGAAACTCTTTGCCCTGCACTGGCTCATCTTTCACGCCGAGGATCGACTCACACCACGGTGGCACGTGGGACAGCCATGTGGGAAAGCCTCGAGGGAAAGCCTCGAGGGAAAACCACAGATCCTTTGATCTACGCGACGGGAAGCATGACATTGCTGCTACAGCCTGGAAGGAAAGCGCACATGCATGCCCCCACTCGAGACGAGGCCTGACTCCCCTGGGGAGACTCCACAAGTACACAAAGATCCATGTCAGACCCTGAGAGGAATCCTCGGTTCTGGCCCTGACTCCGCACAAGGTTTTTGGCCCCGGTATCGACGGGAGAGGAATCCAGAGAAGCCCCCTAGCAACTCGCATGGGGACTGGCCTCTCCTGAGGCCACCAGGGCGGGTCCCTGAGGTACCCGTCGTAACTCGAGAACACCTGCCGCAACTCGAGAAAATCCAGGAAGTTCTCCCTTCCAGGCGAGATGAGGCCTATTTCCGATGAGGCGTCTGGAGACTAATGACACCTAACCTCTGGAACTTCGAAAGGGTCTTTCACACCCTTGCTGCAACTCAAGAAGTTCACCGCCATACCCGTCTCCACTCGAGAGGAAGCACGATGGTCCCGCCCACATCCAGAGGAGCCCCGTTTCCCCCTCATAGCTCGAGATGAGGGTTCCTTTCCCTGCTTTCAACGGGAACGAATTCCAGGCGTTCCCGTCGCATCTCAAGAGGAGGCACTCTCAACAGGAAAGGCGAGAGGAGCTCCATGGTCGTACCACCATTCCAAGAGTCCCCCAGATGTCTCAGTCCATTCCAGAGGAACCTCTTTGCCCTGTACTGGCTCATCTTTCACGCCGAGGATCGACTCACACCTCGGTGGCACGTGGGACAGCCCTGTGGAAAAGCCTCGAGGGAAAGCATCGAGGGAAAGCCTCGAGGTAAAACCACAGATCCTTTGATCCACGCAACGGGAAGTGTGACATTGCTGCTAGAGCCTGGAAGGAATGCCCACGTGCATGCCCCCACTAGAGACGAGGCCTGACTCCCCTGGGGAGACTCCACAAGTACCCAAAGATCCATGTCAGCCCCTGAGAGGAATCCTCGGATCCGGCCCTGACTCCACACAAGGTTTTTGGCCCCGGTATCGACGGGAGAGTAATCCAGAGAGGCCCCCTAGCAACTCGCATGGGGACTGGCCTCTCCTGAGGTCACCAGGGCGGGTCCCTGAGATACCCGTCGTAACTCGAGAACACCTGCCGCAACTCGAGAAAATCCAGGAAGTTCTCCCTTGCAGGCGAGATGAGGCCTATTTCCGATGAGGCCTCTGGAGACTAATGACACCTAACCTCTGGAACTTCGAAAGGGTCTTTCACACCCTTGCTGCAACTCAAGAAGTTCACCGCCATACCCGTCTCCACTCGAGAGGAAGCACGAAGGTCCCGCCCACATCCAGAGGAGCCCCGTTTCCCCCTCGTAGCTCGAGATGAGGGATCCTTTCCCTGCTTTCAACGGGAACGAATTCCCGGTGTTCCCGTCGCAACTCAAGAGGAGGCACTCTCAACAGGAAAGGCGAGAGGAACTCCATGGTCGTACCACCATTCCAAGAGTACCCCAGATGTCTCAGTCCATTCCAGAGGAACCTCTTTGCCCTGCACTGGCTCATCTTTCACGCCGAGGATCGACTCACACCACGGTGGCACGTGGGACAGCCCTGTGGGAAAGGCTCGAGGGAAAGCCTCGAGGGAAAACCACAGATCCTTTGATCCACGCGACGGGAAGCGTGACATTGCTGCTACAGCCTGGAAGGAAAGCGCACGTGCATGCCCCCACTCGAGACGAGGCCTGACTCCCCTGGGGAGACTCCACAAGTACACAAAGATCCATGTCAGCCCCTGAGAGGAATCCTCGGTTCCGGCCGTGACTCCACACAAGGTTTTTGGCCCCGGTATCAACGGAAGAGGAATCCCGAGAGGCCCCCTAGCAACTCGCCTAGGACTGGCCTCTCCTGAGGCCACCAGGGCGGGTCCCTGAGGTCCCCGTCGTAACTCGAGAACACCTGCCGCAACTCGAGAAAATCCAGGAAGTTCTCCCTTCCAGGCGAGATGAGGCCTATTTCCGATGAGGCCTCTGGAGACTAATGACACCTAACCTCTGGAACTTCGAAAGGGTCTTTCACACCCTTGCTGCAACTCAAGAAGTTAACCGCCATACCCGTCTCCACTAGAGAGGAAGCACGATGGTCCCGCCCACATCCAGAGGAGCCCCGTTTCCCCCTCGTAGCTCGAGATGAGGGATCCTTTCCCTGCTTTCAACGGGAAAGAATTCCCGGCGTTCCCGTCGCATCTCAAGAGGAGGCACTCTCAACAGGAAAGGCGAGAGGAACTCCATGGTCGTACCACCATTCCAAGAGTCCCCCAGATGTCTCAGTCCATTCCAGAGGAACCTCTTTGCCCTGCACTGGCTCATCTTTCACGCCGAGGATCGACTCACACCACGGTGGCACGTGGGACAGCCCTGTGGGAAATCCTCGAGGGAAAACCACAGATCCTTTGATCCACGCGACGGGAAGCGTGACATTGCTGCTACAGCCTGGAAGGAAAGTGCACGTGCATGTCCCCACTCGAGACGAGGCCTGACTCCCCTGGGGAGACTCCAGAAGTACCCAAAGATCCATGTCAGCCCCTGAGAGGAATCCTCGGTTCCGGCCCTGACTCCACACAAGCTTTTTGGCCCCGGTATCGACGGGAGAGGAATCCCGAGAGGCCCCCTAGCAACTCGCATGGGGACTGGCCTCTCCTGAGGCCACCAGGGCGGGTCCCTGAGGTCCCCGTCGTAACTCGAGAACACCTGCCGCAACTCGAGAAAATCTAGGAAGTTCTCCCTTCCAGGCGAGATGAGGCCTATTTCCGATGAGGCGTCTGGAGACTAATGACACCTAACCTCTGGAACTTCGAAAGGGTCTTTCACACCCTTGCTGCAACTCAAGAAGTTCACCGCCATACCCGTCTCCACTCGAGAGGAAGCACGATGGTCCCGCCCACATCCAGAGGAAACCCGTTTCCCCCTCGTAGCTCAAGATGAGGGATCCTTTCCCTGCTTTCAACGGGAAAGAATTCCCGGCGTTCCCGTCGCATCTCAAGAGGAGGCACTCTCAACAGGAAAGGCGAGAGGAACTCCATGGTCGTACCACCATTCCAAGAGTCCCCCAGATGTCTCAGTCCATTTCAGAGGAAACTCTTTGCCCTGCACTGGCTCATCTTTCACGCCGAGGATCGACTCACACCACGGTGGCACGTGGGACAGCCCTGTGGGAAAGCCTCGAGGGAAAGCATCGAGGGAAAACCACAGATCCTTTGATCCACGTGACGGGAAGCGTGACATTGCTGCTACAGCCTGGAAGTAAAGCGCACGTGCATGCCCCCACTCGAGACGAGGCCTGACTCCCCTGGGGAGACTCCAGAAGTACCCAAAGATCCATATTAGCCCCTGAGAGGAATCCTCGGTTCCGGCCCTAACTCCACTCAAGGTTTTTGGCCCCGGTATCGACGGGAGAGGAATCCCGAGAGGCCCCCTAGCAACTCGCATGGGGACTGGCCTCTCCGGAGGCCACCAGGGCGGGTGCCTGAGTTCCCCGTCGTAACTTAAGAACACCTGCCGCAACTCGAGAAAATCCAGGAAGTTCTCCCTTCCAGGCGAGATGAGGCCTATTTCCGATGAGGCGTCTGGAGACTAATGACACCTAAACTCTGGAACTTCAAAAGGGTCTTTCACACCCTTGCTGCAACTCAAGAAGTTAACCGCCATACCCGTCTCCACTAGAGAGGAAGCACGATGGTCCCGCCCACATCCAGAGGAGCCCCGTTTCCCCCTCGTAGCTCGAGATGAGGGATCCTTTCCCTGCTTTCAACGGGAAAGAATTCCCGGCGTTCCCGTCGCATCTCAAGAGGAGGCACTCTCAACAGGAAAGGCGAGAGGAACTCCATGGTCGTACCACCATTCCAAGAGTCCCCCAGATGTCTCAGTCCATTCCAGAGGAACCTCTTTGCCCTGCACTGGCTCATCTTTCACGCCGAGGATCGACTCACACCACGGTGGCACGTGGGACAGCCCTGTGGGAAAGGCTCGAGGGAAAGCCTCGAGGGAAAACCACAGATCCTTTGATCCACGCGACGGGAAGCGTGACATTGCTGCTACAGCCTGGAAGGAAAGCGCACGTGCATGCCCCCACTCGAGACGAGGCCTGACTCCCCTGGGGAGACTCCAGAAGTACCCAAAGATCCATGTCAGCCCCTGAGAGGAATCCTCGGTTCCGGCCCTGACTCCACACAATGTTTTTGGCCCCGGTATCAACGGAAGAGGAATCCCGAGAGGCCCCCTAGCAACTCGCCTAGGGACTGGCCTCTCCTGAGGCCACCAGGGCGGGTCCCTGAGGTCCCCGTCGTAACTCGAGAACACCTGCCGCAACTCGAGAAAATCCAGGAAGTTCTCCCTTCCAGGCGAGATGAGGCCTATTTCCGATGAGGCCTCTGGAGACTAATGACACCTAACCTCTGGAACTTCGAAAGGGTCTTTCACACCCTTGCTGCAACTCAAGAAGTTAACCGCCATACCCGTCTCCACTAGAGAGGAAGCACGATGGTCCCGCCCACATCCAGAGGAGCCCCGTTTCCCCCTCGTAGCTCGAGATGAGGGATCCTTTCCCTGCTTTCAACGGGAAAGAATTCCCGGCGTTCCCGTCGCATCTCAAGAGGAGGCACTCTCAACAGGAAAGGCGAGAGGAACTCCATGGTCGTACCACCATTCCAAGAGTCCCCCTGATGTCTCAGTCCATTCCAGAGGAACCTCTTTGCCCTGCACTGGCTCATCTTTCACGCCGAGGATCGACTCACACCACGTTGGCACGTGGGACAGCCCTGTGGGAAAGCCTCGAGGGAAAGCCTCGTGGGAAAACCACAGATCCTTTGATCCACGGGACGGGAAGCGTGACATTGCTGCTACAGCCTGGAAGGAAAGAGCACGTGCATGCCCCCACTCGAGACGAGGCCTGACTCCACTGGGGAGACTCCAGAAGTACCCAAAGATCCATGTCAGCCCCTGAGAGGAATCCTCGGTTCCGGCCCTGACTCCACACAAGGTTTTTGGCCCCGGTATCGACGGGAGAGGAATCCCGAGAGGCCCCCTAGCAACTCGCCTGGGGACTGGCCTCTCCGGAGGCCACCAGGGCGGGTCCCTGAGGTCCCCGTCGTAACTCGAGAACACCTGCCGCAACTCGAGAAAATCCAGGAAGTTCTCCCTTCCAGGCGAGATGAGGCCTATTTCCGATGAGGCCTCTGGAGACTAATGACACCAAACCTCTGGAACTTCGAAAGGGTCTTTCACACCCTTGCTGCAACTCAAGAAGTTCACCGCCATACCCGTCTCCACTCGAGAGGAAGCACGATGGTCCCGCCCACATCCAGAGGAGCCCCGTTTCCCCCTCGTAGCTAGAGATGAGGGATCCTTTCCCTGGTTTCAACGGGAAAGTATTCCCGGCGTTCCCGTCGCATCTCAAGAGGAGGCACTCTCAACAGGAAAGGCGAGAGGAACTCCATGGTCGTACCACCATTCCAAGAGTCCCCCAGAAGTCTCAGTCCATTCCAGAGGAACCTCTTTGCCCTGCACTGGCTCATCTTTCATGCCGAGGATCGACTCACAACACGGTGGCACGTGGGACAGCCCTGTGGGAAAGCCTCGAGGGAAAGCCTCGAGGGAAAACCACAGATCCTTTGATCCACGCGACGGGAAGCGTGACATTGCTGCTACAGCCTGGAAGGAAAGCGCACGTGCATGCCCCCACTCGAGACGAGGCCTGACTCCCCTGGGGAGACTCCAGAAGTACCCAAAGATCCATGTCAGCCCCTGAGAGGAATCCTCGGTTCTGGCCCTGACTCCACACAAGCTTTTTGGCCGGGTATCGACGGGAGAGGAATCCCGAGAGGCCCCCTAGCAACTCGCATGGGGACTGGCCTCTCCTGAGGCCACCAGGGCGGGTCCCTGAGGTCCCCGTCGTAACTCGAGAACACCTGCCGCAACTCGAGAAATTCCAGGAAGTTCTCCCTTCCAGGCGAGATGAGGCCTATTTCCGATGAGGCCTCTGGAGACTAATGACAACTAACCTCTGGAACTTCGAAAGGGTCTTTCACACCCTTGCTGCAACTCAAGAAGTTCACCGCCATACCCGTCTCCACTCGAGAGGAAGCACGATGGTCCCGCCCACATCCAGAGGAGCCCCGTTTTCCCCTCGTAGCTCGAGATGAGGGATCCTTTCCCTGCTTTCAACGGGAAAGTATTCCCGGCGTTCCCGTCGCATCTCAAGAGGAGGCACTCTCAACAGGAAAGGCGAGAGGAACTCCATGGTCGTACCACCATTCCAAGAGTCCCCCAGATGTCTCAGTCCATTCCAGAGGAACCTCTTTGCCCTGCACTGGCTCATCTTTCACGCCGAGGATCGACTCACACCACGGTGGCACGTGGGACAGCCCTGTGGGAAAGCCTCGAGGGAAAGCCTCGAGGGAAAACCACAGATCCTTTGATCCACGCGACGGGAAGCGTGACATTGCTGCTACAGCCTGGAAGGAAAGCGCACGTGCATGCACCCACTCGAGACGAGGCCTGACTCCCCTGGGGAGACTCCAGAAGTACCCAAAGATCCATGTCAGCCCCTGAGAGGAATCCTCGGTTCCGGCCCTGACTCCACACAAGCTTTTTGGCCCCGGTATCGACGGGAGAGGAATCCCGAGAGGCCCCCTAGCAACTCGCATGAGGACTGGCCTCTCCTGAGGCCACCAGGGCGGGTCCCTGAGGTCCCCGTCGTAACTCGAGAACACCTGCCGCAACTCGAGAAAATCCAGGAAGTTCTCCCTTCCAGGCGAGATGAGGCCTATTTCCGATGAGGCGTCTGGAGACTAATGACACCTAACCTCTGGAACTTCGAAAGGGTCTTTCACACCCTTGCTGCAACTCAAGAAGTTCACCGCCATACCCGTCTCCACTCGAGAGGAAGCACGATGGTCCCGCCCACATCCAGAGGAGCCCCGTTTCCCCCTCGGAGCTCGAGATGAGGGATCCTTTCCCTGCTTTCAACGGGAAAGAATTCCCGGCGTTCCCGTCGCATCTCAAGAGGAGGCACTCTCAACAGGAAAGGCGAGAGGAACTCCATGGTCGTACCACCATTCCAAGAGTCCCCCAGATGTCTCTGTCCATTCCAGAGGAACCTCTTTGCCCTGCACTGGCTCATTTTTCACGCCGAGAATCGACTCACACCACGGTGTCACATGGGACAGCCCTGTGGGAAAGCCTCGAGGGAAAGCCCCGAGGGAAAACCGCAGATCATTTGATCCACGCGACGGGAAGCGTGACATTGCTGCTACAGCCTGGAAGGAAAGTGCACGTGCATGCCCCCACTCGAGACGAGGCCTGCCTCCCCTGGGGAGACTCCAGAAGTACCCAAAGATCCATGTCAGCCCCTGAGAGGAATCCTCGGTTCCGGCCCTGACTCCACACAAGGTTTTTGGCCCCGGTATCGACGGTAGAGGAATCCCGAGAGGCCCCCTAGCAACTCGCATAGGGACTGGCCTCTCCTGAGGCCACCACGGCGGGTCCCTGAGGTCCCCGTCGTAACTCGAGAACACCTGCCGCAACTCGAGAAAATCCAGGAAGTTCTCCCTTCCAGGCGAGATGAGGCCTATTTCCGATGAGGCGTCTGGAGACTAATGACACCTTACCTCTGGAACTTCGAAAGGGTCTTTCACAGCCTTGCTGCAACTCAAGAAGTTCACCACCATACCCTGCCGGAAGCCAGTGTGAGGAATCCCGCCCGTGACAAGGTCATGAGGAAGGAAGCTGACATACGCAAGGGGTGCTCAGACTTCAGGGACCCCTCTGGATATTCCTAAGCATGTACCCCAGCAAAAATCTGCTGGCTTTTGTGCTCTGCTTTTCCACTTTTCTGATATTCTCTGGAAAAAAGTCAATTCAGGGTTTTAGTCTTCTGCATTTGAAAGGGATGTTTCAGTTAAACCCCTCTGATAGCTCTCTAGTCTGCCTAACAGGTTCCCCAGACCTCTTACAGCTTGTGAATTGCTTACAGCCCCCCAACCGCGAGAGGCACAAAGCTTACAGCTTGTGAATTGCTTACAGCCCCCCAACCGCGGGAGGCACAAAGCTTAAAAGCATCTTAAAGATACAGAGCCTTTTCTAAAGAGTTAAAAATTATATTGGTAGAGGGTTTTCACTGTTGACTCAAGGATTGCTGCCAGACCTCCTTATTCTTTATCTTTTAGGCACCTGGAAGGATGTTAATGTAAGCAGGATGTAGAAAAAGATACATAGTAGTTTTGATGTTAGCAACACTAGACTTTTGAGTTAATTGCTTCTCTTTTGCTATAAATCACTGCACTCCCTCTACTTGTTATAAGTTGCTGTATCCTTGCTGTCTAAGAATGTAACTTTCTTTAGTGCTTTCCGAGAGTGGCACCAGACCTTGGGAAGATCAACACAAATAAGTCTTGTGGTTGACAAACCCTTATCAGAAAAAAGGCTGTAAAATGTTAATTGGCCCTTTTGGTTGGAAGATGATGTAAATTACCTAAGACTTGTGTATACAATTAGGTATGCAGAGAGAAAAGCCTGGTTTTGATAAGAGTCTGGACTGCTAACGCTGCATAACTTTGTGTTACCCATTGATCTCCATGTTTTATCAAAAGTATAAAAGGCCTTCTGAACAATAAAGGACGGGACCAGATTCTCAGACCAGTTTCTCGGACTAGTCTCGGCCTGGTTTCTTGGGAATCTGGCTCCCCCCCTGTCTCTCTCTCTCTCTCTTTTTCTCTCCCTTTTCTTCCCTCTGCTCTTTACTTTAATTTCAGGCTGAATTTCCATCTGGGGCGCGGAGGCTCGCCAGGTCTACTTATTTGCCCTGGTTATTAAGATCCGCGAGAAAGGGAGCTTAAGGCGAGGCACCCTTAGATATTCAAGCGGGCACCGGTGGCCCAACGTAGATGGTGCAAATTCCTTGTCTGGAATTTTATTGGTCTTCCGCGTAAACCAAGCTATTCAGCCCTCTTTCTCCACTTAATCTTCCTACTGCACTACAGTTTCTTAATCTAATCTTATATTAATAAATAAACAAGTCTTTCCACGCCAACGCCGTCCACCCTTCGAATTCCCTGGATCCACCGGGGCTGGACCCCGGCAAGTGGCGCCCGGAACAGGCTATTCGAAGGTAGGTTCCTCGGAGCAAAAGCTCCCCCCGGAGCACTCTCTGTAGCTCCCCCCGGAGCACTCTCTGTTGCTCCCCCCGGAGCACTCTCTGTTGCTCCCCCCCGGAGTGACTTAATCACTCCCCCCGGAGTACTTTCGGGTACTCCCCCAGTGTTGAGTGTTCGGGACGGCTAGGACCCCACTCAGGGTGCCGCGGACCCCCCTGTAGGATAGACAGGGTGAGGAGGAGTGGGAAGTGTTCAAGGGTTTAAGAGAAACCTGGTGCTCTAGAGGTTGAAAAGAAACCTGCTATCTTAGGGTTGAAAACAAAACCCCCCTCGCCAAAGGTAAAACCTTTTTGTTGAGGTAGACTTTTCTATAAGACTTAATTTTCTGACATGGGTAACAGTGAATCAAAAGAAAGACAGCTTTTTACAGGAGTAATCTTGCAGTTACTAACTAAACGAGGAATTAAAGTTAAAAAATCCAATATTCATTCATTTTTTTCCTTTGTACAAGAACAGTGTCCCTGGTTTCCAGAAGAAGGCACTGTTAACTTAGACACCTGGGAGAGAGTAGGAAAACAACTAAAAACTTACCATGCTGAACATGGCTCACAAAAGGTGCCTACTGACGCCTTTTCCTTATGGAATATAATTAGGGACGCTCTAGACCCTGCCCCTGAATCTGAAAAGGTACATCTTAAAGAGGAAAGTGCAGAGAAAAAGGTATCTATCGAAGAGGAGAGTGATGAAAAGGAGGCTACACCTAACTATCGGCAGTTGAGTCAAATGATAGCTGCAATGACTGCCCAAGAAAAGGTAATAGATAGAGATGACAAAAAAGAGCAGCTTTCAGATGAGGAAGATTTGGAAGAGGAAGTAAGTCAAGATCATTCTGATGAGGACTGGTCTTTATTAAATAAAGATGCTCCAAGGAGTTTAAGAGAAACTTCTCCAATTAGATTATCTGCTCCAAAGAGCTTAATAAAAACTTCCCCAACCAGACCACCTGCTTCCACAAATTCAAGAGAAATTTCCTTAATTAAGCCTTCTGCTTCCAGAGGCTCAAGACAAATGTCCCCCATCAGATTATATGCACCTGAGAGTTTAAGGCCAGATTCCCCAGATAAAACATCCGTAAGACCTAAACACAGAACGGATAAAAAATTCCCAAAGTACGAAGAAAGTGACATAGGACACCCCTTGCCCCCCCCTCCCTATAAGGGTGAGGGGCCTCCACTAGAAGCTCCCCGAAGAAGAGTTTTCTCTAGCCCAGATGATGAACTTGATCCCCACCTTGAGGCTTGTTTCCCCATAATATTTGGTGGAAGTGGTGGGAGAACAGCCCCCCACTGGGAACCCATTCCAATGAAAATGATTAAAGAACTCAAACAGGCTTGTGCTTTGTATGGGCCTAAAGCCCCGTACACTGTATCATTGGTGGAAGCTTTAGCGGGCAGATGGATGACACCCCATGACTGGAAGACAGTCGCTAAAGCTTGTCTGTCTGGAGGTCAATATGTACTTTGGAGAACTGAATATGAAGATCTAGCCCAAAAACAGGCTGATGCTAACCAAAAATATGGCCCAAGATATATTATAAAAAATATGTTGGCAGGGACTAATGATTTTGGAACACTTAGAGATCAAATGGGATTAGATAAAACCACTTTAGATCAAGTAACCGCCTGCGCCCTTGGGGCTTGGCGTTTGTTGCCTGAAGGGAAAGAATCTACCTCTTCCTTCTCAAATGTTAAACAAAAACCAGAAGAGCCATGTGAAGACTTTATATCAAGACTTGCAGAGGCAGTCAACAGAGTAATTTCCAACACTGAGGCAGCTAGTATATTGATAAAACAACTGGCATTTGAAAATGCTAATTCTACCTGCCAGGCCATTTTACGTCCTATTAAAAAAACTGGGGAAATAATAGATTATATCAGGCAATGTGCAGATGTAGGACCAGCGATGATGCAGGGCGTTGCCATAGCTGCAGCCATAAAGGGAAATTCTTACCAGCAGGCAGTACAGTCCTTTTTTACAAATAGAAATAACCCGTCAAAGAGTCATTCCAGTAGTCCAGGCCAGAATATTGGTTTATCCAAGGCCTGCTTCTCTTGCGGACGGGAAGGGCACCTTATGCGAGCTTGTCCCCAAAAAGCAGCCGGTTCTTCTCTGCCGAATTCTCCCTCCCCGGCTGTGCCTACTAATCTCCCTAGATCTCTCTGCCCTCGTTGTCAAAAAGGATATCACTGGGCAAAAGAATGTAGGTCACAATTCCATAGAAATGGAGCCTTTTTGGGCCCCGACCAGCAGTCGGGAAACGGATTGAGGGGCCAGCCTCAGGCCCCGACAACAATTGGGGCAGCCTCACTGAACCCATTCATTCCCTTCGTCCCATCGCAGAACTCATCAGAGCAACCCCAGGCAGCGCAGGACTGGACCTCAGTTCCACCACCTCAGCAATATTAACACCAGATAGCCCCACTGTAAAAATACCTACAGGAGTTAAAGGCCCATTACCAACAGGTTTAGTAGGAATTATACTAGGCAGAAGTTCCTTAGCTATGCAAGGTCTCACAATCATCCCTGGAGTAATTGACTCAGATTATACAGGAGAAATCCAGATAATGATTTCACCCCCAACTAAAACTTTCCAAATACATCAGGGACAAAGAATAGCCCAACTTTTGCTTTTGCCTTACCACACTGCAATTGGGCGCACAGCTACTCAAAATGAAAGGCAGGATAAAGGATTTGGGTCTAGTGATATGGTTTTTTGGATAACAGAAATTACTCAGAAACGTCCTATGAAGACTATCCTGATTAATGGCAAGTCTATTGTGGGGTTATTAGACACAGGAGCAGATGTTTCTTGCATTTCAGGAAAAGACTGGCCCAGCTCCTGGCCCACACATACTACTGAAAATAACTTGGTGGGGATAGGAAGAGCCCCCACAATAGCCAAAAGTGCAAAAATTTTAGATTGGCAATTTGAGGATACCCGTGGAACTTTCCAACCTTATGTCGTTCCTTCGCTCCCCCTTACCCTGTGGGGGAGGGACGTGCTATCTCAAATGGGAGTGTTACTTTTTAGCCCTGATGATAAAGTGACCTCTCAGATGTTGCAGATGGGCTATGATCCATCAAAAGGATTGGGTAAACAACAGACAGGAATAATTGAGCCAATTTGCCCAACTCCTCGCAAGCTACGTGCTGGATTGGGATATCCAAATTTATAATTGAGGCCATTGTTTTTGCTGCCGACCCCATCACATGGAAATCTCAAGATCCGGTGTGGGTAGAACAGTGGCCTCTGCATAAGGAAAAATTATTGGCAGCTAAAGCATTAATCTTTGAACAATTAGAATTGGGACATATTGAGCCCTCCAATAGCCCCTGGAACACTCCTATTTTTGTCATTAAGAAAAAATCTGGTAAATGGCGACTTTTACAGGATTTGAGAGCTATTAATGCCACCATGGAGGACATGGGGGCCTTACAGCCTGGGCTCCCTTCCCCAGTAGCCGTTCCAGAGGGATATAATATAATTGTTATTGATTTACAAGATTGTTTTTTCACTATTCCCTTAAATCCTGAGGATAAAAAGCGATTTGCCTTTAGTCTGCCATCAGAAAATCTTAAACAGCCTTATTTACGGTTTCAGTGGAAGGTTCTGCCTCAGGGAATGAAAAATAGCCCTACTTTATGCCAAAAATTTGTTAATGCCGCTCTAGAAGATACTAGGGCTAAATATGAACACGTGTATATGATTCACTATATGGATGATATTTTAATAGCTCATCCTGATAGAGTTCACCTGCAGACTGTGCTCCAGGACCTGACCCAGGCATTGACAGACAGAGGCCTAAAAATTGCCCCAGAAAAAATTCAAATCAATCCGCCCATAACTTACTTAGGAAGAGTCATAAATTCGGAAACGGTGACTCATACCCCGCTGCAATTGAGAAAAGACCATCTTATTACTTTAAATGATTATCAAAAACTCTTAGGTGATATTAATTGGATTAGACCATATTTAAAATTAACCACTGCCGAATTAAAACCTCTTTTTAACACTTTACGCGGGGATCCTGATCCAACCTCAAAAAGACAATTAACAGCTGAGGCTCAAGAAGCCCTAGGCAAAGTAGAAGCAGCCTTATCAAATAGCTATGTAAAAAGAATTGATTTGACGATGACGTGGCAGTTCCTTTGCCTAGCTACTCCAACGGCGCCTACGGGAGTTCTGTGGCAACGCGGCCCTTTAGAATGGATCCATCTTCCTACCCAAGCTAAAAAAGTCGTGGCTTCTTATCCTGGTTTAATTGCCACATTAATGCTAAAAGGAAGGAAGCGGAGCATTGAATTGTTTGGTAAAGAGCCATCAGAGATTGTAATTCCATATAATAAGGAGCAGCTTGATGCTCTTTTAATGTTTGATGAAGACTGGCAGATTGCCATAGGGAATTACTGTGGTCAAATTTTGCATCATTTACCCTCGCATGTTTTACTAAATTTTATGTCTAACCATCCAGTTATTTTTCCTGTCCGGTGTAAACAGTTCCCTATTTCAGATGCTCAGGTAGTCTTTACTGATGGATCGGCTAACGGTAGAGCCTCTATAGTCACAAGAGATCATCAAAAACTTTTGGAAACACAAGAAACTTCAGCTCAAAGGGCTGAAATCACAGCTGTTATTGAGGCCTTTGTTATGTTTGCGGAGAAAGAATTTAACCTTTATTCTGACTCTCAGTATGTGGTCAGGCTGTTTCCACACATTGAGACTGCAGTTTTGCCTGAAAACAAAACTGCTATCTTCCATTTGTTAACTAAACTGCAGCAGCAAATATGGAAAAGAAACCGGGCGTTCTTTATCGGCCACATTCGGGCTCATTCCGGCCTGCCTGGCCCTTTAAATGCTCTCAATGAATTGGCAGATTCGTTAACCAGGATTTCAGTGGCTTCTGTTTTTGAAGAAGCTCGAGCTTCTCACTCACTTCATCACCAAAATGCCACTGCCTTACGATACCAGTTTCAAATTCCTCGAGAATCTGCCCGAGAGATTGTTCGTTCTTGTTCACATTGTCCTACTACCGTGAATGCTTTGCCTCTGGGAGTTAACCCTCGCGGTCTCAAACCTAATGCACTCTGGCAAATGGATGTAACCCATGTCTCTTCATTTGGAAAACTGTCTTTTGTTCATGTAACTGTAGATACCTTCTCTCATGTTATTATTGCCACTGCTCGTACAGGGGAAGCAGTTAAAGATGTAATACAACATCTTTTTACATGCTTTTCCTATCTGGGCTTGCCAAAAGCTTTAAAAACTGATAATGCTCCTGCTTACACTTCTAAATCTTTTCAGCAATTCTGTACAAGATTTCAAATTAAACATAACACCGGCATCCCTTATAACCCACAAGGACAAGCCATTGTGGAAAGAGCACATCAAACACTGAAAATCCATATTCAAAAACTAAAAGAAGGGGAATTTAAATATAGTTCCCCCCATCAGATTTTGCAACATGCTCTTTTCGTAATAAATAACTTAAATGCTGATTCATCCGGAAACACTGCAATGCTTCGCCATTGGTGCCCAGAGCAATTGAATGCAAAACCATTAGTAAAATGGAGGGACCTTCTTTCCGGACAATGGAAAGGTCCTGACCCCTTATTAACCAATGGGCGAGGGTATGCTTGTGTTTTTCCACAGGACGCGGACGCTCCGATTTGGGTTCCAGACAGACTAATTCGCCATGTCTCAGCTCCCCGGATACCAGAATCCCCCGCCACCGCGATCTCTAAAAAGGAAGAAACTCCCTCTTCCCCCGCTCCCTCCGCCAGCACGGGAAACGCCGCTGACCCCAGGACAGCTGACATTGGAGATCCCGGATAGGCGCGGATCGGAGCCACCCACTGGACAGATGTCACGACTTCAGATACAGGATATTGCACCCCCTGATTTTTTGCCTCGCAGGAATCCATTAGGACGCCCAGCTCAGTCAACCCAACAAGCCTCCTTGCCCACCTGGGGACAGATTAAAGCTCTCTGTCGCCAGGCACAGGGGATAGCTACCCTACAGGGATCGTCAGTCTCTCCTGAAAAGGTGTTTATTGCCATGCTTGCCTTGCTCTCTTGCCAGGTAAGCGCTGCTCCCATTCCAACCAAATATTGGGCGTTTCTCCCGGATCCTCCAACTTTCCAAGTTGTTACTTGGAACAGTGACCCCATACGAGTTAGTACAGACCAGCCTCGCCTTTTGGGAGGATCTTATACTTCCTATACAAAAGACCAATACCCTATTAATTTCAATTATACCTTTAAAGGACTAGCAGATGATTTTCCTGTCTGCTTTAATTTTCCTCCTGGCCTTACAGGAGACTTCTTTACCAAGACAGGATGCGTTGGAGCCTCCACAAAAGCAGTTATGACAGATTCCCCAACCTCTAAATTTGCATCTATAGGGGATCGGTCTGCTTGGATATTACGAGCCCGTATGCCTGGGGTCCTTGGCCCCTATAAGTCTTTGTCTCTCAAAACTCCATCAGAATATCCAAATTGTGATGATGTTGCTCCCTCAGATGTTATTTGGAAAACTATAGATGATCATTCAGGATATCCGATTTGGAAATCTTGTATTTATAATTCGAGAGTAGATTACAATATGCCGGGAGGAAGAAATTGTGCGATTCAGGACTGGAGCAACCCAAATCCAGGTCAAGACCCTGAGTCTGACGATGACTTTATCAATAGATTGGATAATTGGAAAGAATATTCAATTTCTTGGCCGTTAGTTGCCACCAGACGGCATCATAACCAATTTGTTCCCCCTATGCTGTCTTATATAACTAGAGGTAAAACCTTTTGGCAGCCAGAAATTTGGAGAGCCCTTGCGGCTACCGCCCCTATTATTTTAATCCGACCAAAAAATACCTCTATTTACTCTATTTTAGCTTGTCTACTCTCTCCTTATGTTTTTCTTTTCACTAATGATTCTGAAAGACTTAACATACAATTGAATTATACAGGTGGACCCCATGTAGTGTCTTGTGAACAATGTATGCTTTCATCCTGTTTAACTCCTCAATATAAAGTTTGCTCTTTCATGGTTTTAAAACGTCCGCCCTATCTCATGGTACCTGTAACTGTAGCCACGTATTGGTATGATAACCATGGCCTAGCTGTACTGCAACAGCTACAAGATTTAATGCGAACACGACGGTTTGTGGGCTTACTTGTTTTGGGAATATCAGCTTTGATAACCGCAATTACTTCTGTTACTGTGGCGGCATTATCATTGTCTCAACAAGTGTATACTGCCCAATATGTTGACACCGTATCCAAAAATGTTTCTCTAACGCTGGCAACCCAGGAAATTATAGATAGGAAGCTAGAAATAAGGATTGATGCCTTAGAAGAAGCAGTAATGCATATTGGGAATGAATTACAGAGTCTGAAAATGAAATTGGCTCTTTCATGTCATGCCGATTACCGGTGGATATGTGTTACATCCCTGAAAGTAAATGAGACAGATTTTAAATGGGAGAGGGTCAAAAATCATATTTTAGGTGTCTGGAACAGCTCAGATATTAGTTTAGATTTAGGGAAACTTCATAATCAGATTCAGACCTTGGAACACTCCCGATTAGATTTTACCGCCACAGGAGAAGCCAATGACTTTTTCCACACCTTCTCTGACTTCATTTCTGGAAAAACTCTTCTGACTACTGTCTCTAGCTATGCTGCTGTGGGTGCCATAATCCTGCTCCTTGTAATCGTGCTTCCTTGTGTTGTCAGGACTCTTCGGCAGAGCATTCGGAATCTCGCGACTGAACTGCACCTAATTTTTTTAAAAAACTAATAAAGAAGGGGGAGTTGCCGGAAGCCAGTGTGAGGAATCCCGCCCGTGACAAGGTCATGAGGAAGGAAGCTGACATACGCAAGGCGTGCTCAGACTTCAGGGACCCCTCTGGATATTCCTAAGCATGTACCCCAGCAAAAATCTGCCGGCTTTTGTGCTCTGCTTTTCCACTTTTCTGATATTCTCTGGAAAAAAGTCAATTCAGGGTTTTAGTCTTCTGCATTTGAAAGGGATGTTTCAGTTAAACCCCTCTGATAGCTCTCTAGTCTGCCTAACAGGTTCCCCAGACCTCTTACAGCTTGTGAATTGCTTACAGCCCCCCAACCGCGAGAGGCACAAAGCTTACAGCTTGTGAATTGCTTACAGCCCCCCAACCGCGGGAGGCACAAAGCTTAAAAGCATCTTAAAGATACAGAGCCTTTTCTAAAGAGTTAAAAATTATATTGGTAGAGGGTTTTCACTGTTGACTCAAGGATTGCTGCCAGACCTCCTTATTCTTTATCTTTTAGGCACCTGGAAGGATGTTAATGTAAGCAGGATGTAGAAAAAGATACATAGTAGTTTTGATGTTAGCAACACTAGACTTTTGAGTTAATTGCTTCTCTTTTGCTATAAATCACTGCACTCCCTCTACTTGTTATAAGTTGCTGTATCCTTGCTGTCTAAGAATGTAACTTTCTTTAGTGCTTTCCGAGAGTGGCACCAGACCTTGGGAAGATCAACACAAATAAGTCTTGTGGTTGACAAACCCTTATCAGAAAAAAGGCTGTAAAATGTTAATTGGCCCTTTTGGTTGGAAGATGATGTAAATTACCTAAGACTTGTGTATACAATTAGGTATGCAGAGAGAAAAGCCTTGTTTTGATAAGAGTCTGGACTGCTAACGCTGCATAACTTTGTGTTACCCATTGATCTCCATGTTTTATCAAAAGTATAAAAGGCCTTCTGAACAATAAAGGACGGGACCAGATTCTCAGACCAGTTTCTTGGACTAGTCTCGGCCTGGTTTCTTGGGAATCTGGCTCCCCCCGTGTCTCTCTCTCTCTCTCTTTTTCTCTCCCTTTTCTTCCCTCTGCTCTTTACTTTAATTTCAGGCTGAATTTCCATCTGGGGCGCGGAGGCTCGCCAGGTCTACTTATTTGCCCTGGTTATTAAGATCCGCGAGAAAGGGAGCTTAAGGCGAGGAACCCTTAGATATTCAAGCGGGCACCGGTGGCCCAACGTAGATGGTGCAAATTCCTTGTCTGGAATTTTATTGGTCTTCCGCGTAAACCAAGCTATTCAGCCCTCTTTCTCCACTTAATCTTCCTACTGCACTACAGTTTCTTAATCTAATCTTATATTAATAAATAAACAAGTCTTTCCACGCCAACGCCGTCCACCCTTCGAATTCCCTGGATCCACCGGGGCTGGACCCCGGCAATACCCGTCTCCACTAGAGAGGAAGCACGATGGTCCCGCCCACATCCAGAGGAGCCCCGTTTCCCCCTCGTAGCTCGAGATGAGGGATCCTCGCCCTGCTTTCAACGGGAAAGAATTCCCGGCGTTCCCGTCGCATCTCAAGAGGAGGCACTCTCAACAGGAAAGGCGAGAGGAACTCCATGGTCGTACCACCATTCCAAGAGTCCCCCAGATGTCTCAGTCCATTCCAGAGGAACCTCTTTGCCCTGCACTGGCTCATCTTTCATGCCGAGGATCGACTCACACCACGGTGGCACGTGGGACAGCCCTGTGGGAAAGCCTCGAGGGAAAGCCTCGAGGGAAAACCACAGATCCTTTGATCCACGCGACGGGAAGCGTGACATTGCTGCTACAGCCTGGAAGGAAAGCGCACGTGCATGCCCCCACTCGAGACGAGGCCTGACTCCCCTGGGGAGACTCCAGAAGTACCCCAAGATATATGTCAGCCCCTGAGAGGAATCCTCGGTTCCGGCCCTGACTCCACACAAGGTTTTTGGCCCCGGTATCGACGGGAGAGGAATCCCGAGAGCCCCCTAGCAACTCGCATGGGGACTGGCCTCTCCTGAGGCCACCAGTGCGGGTCCCTGAGGTCCCCGTCGTAACTCGACAACACCTGCCGCAACTCGAGAAAATCCAGGAAGTTCTACCTTCCAGGCGAGATGAGGCCTATTTCCGATGAGGCGTCTGGAGACGAATGACACCTAACCTCTGGAACTTTGAAAGGGTCTTTCACATCCTTGCTGCAACTCAAGAAGTTCACCGCCATACCCGTGTCCACTCGAGAGGAAGCACGATGGTCCCGCCCACATCCAGAGGAACCCCGTTTCCCCCTCGTAGCTCGAGATGAGGGATCCTTTCCCTGCTTTCAACGGGAAAGAATTCCCGGCGTTCCCGTCGCATCTCAAGAGGAGGCACTCTCAACAGGAAAGGCGAGAGGAACTCCATGGTCGTACCACCATTCCAAGAGTCCCCCAGATGTCTCAGTCCATTCCAGAGGAACCTCTTTGCCCTGCACTGGCTCATCTTTCACGCCGAGGATCGACTCACACCACGGTGGCACGTGGGACAGCCCTGTGGGAAAGCCTCGAGGGAAAGCCTCGAGGGAAAACCACAGATCCTTTGATCCATGCCACGGGAAGCGTGACATTGCTGCTACAGCCTGGAAGGAAAGCGCACGTGCATGCCCCCACTCGAGACGAGGCCTGACTCCACTGGGGAGACTCCAGAAGTACCCAAAGATCCATGTCAGCCCCTGAGAGGAATCCTCGGTTCCGGCCCTGACTCCACACAAGCTTTTTGGCCCCGGTATCGACGGGAGAGGAATCCCGAGAGGCCCCCTAGCAACTCGCATGGGGACTGGCCTCTCCTGAGGCCACCAGGGCGGGTCCCTGAGGTCCCCGTCGTAACTCGAGAACACCTGCCGCAACTCGAGAAAATCCAGGAAGTTCTCCCTTCCAGGCGAGATGAGGCCTATTTCCGATGAGGCGTCTGGAGACTAATGACACCTAAACTCTGGAACTTCGAAAGGGTCTTTCACACCCTTGCTGCAACTCAAGAAGTTCACCGCCATACCCGTCTCCACTCGAGAGGAAGCACGATGGTCCCGCCCACATCCAGAGGAGCCCCGTTTCCCTCTCGGAGCTCGAGATGGGGGATCCTTTCCCTGCTTTCAACGGGAAAGAATTCCCGGCGTTCCCGTCGCATCTCAAGAGGAGGCACTCTCAACAGGAAAGGCGAGAGGAACTCCATGGTCGTACCACCATTCCAAGAGTCCCCCAGATGTCTCAGTCCATTCCAGAGGAACCTCTTTGCCCTGCACTGGCTCATCTTTCACGCCGAGGATCGACTCACACCACGGTGGCACGTGGGACAGCCCTGTTGGAAAGCCTCGAGGGAAAAACACAGATCCTTTGATCCACGCGACGGGAACCGTGACATTGCTGCTACAGCCTGTAAGGAAAGCGCACGTGCATGCCCCCACTCGAGACGAGGCCTGACTCCCCTGGGGAGACTCCAGAAGTACCCCAAGATACATGTCAGCCCCTGAGAGGAATTCTCGGTTCCGGCCCTGACTCCACACAAGGTTTTTGGCCCCGGTATCGACGGGAGAGGAATCCCGAGAGCCCCCTAGCAACTCGCATGGGGACTGGCCTCTCCTGAGGCCACCAGTGCGGGTCCCTGAGGTCCCCGTCGTAACTCGAGAACACCTGTCGCAACTCGAGAAAATCCAGGAAGTTCTCCCTTCCAGGCGAGATGAGGCCTGTTTCCGATGAGGCGTTTGGAGACGAATGACACCTAACCTCTGGAACTTCGAAAGGGTCTTTCACACCCTTGCTGCAACTCAAGAAGTTCACCGCCATACCCGTGTCCACTCGAGAGGAAGCAGGATCGTCCCGCCCACATCCAGAGGAGCCCAGTTTCCCCCTCGTAGCTCGAGATGAGGGATCCTTTCCCTGCTTTCAACGGGAAAGAATTCCCGGCGTTCCCGTCGCATCTCAAGAGGAGGCACTCTCAACAGGAAAGGCGAGAGGAACTCCATGGTCGTACCACCATTCCAAGAGTCCCCCAGATGTCTCAGTCCATTCCAGAGGAACCTCTTTGCCCTGCACTGGCTGATCTTTCACGCCGAGGATCGACTCACACCACGGTGGCACGTGGGACAGCCCTGTGGGAAAGCCTCGAGGGAAAGCCTCAAGGGAAAACCACAGATCCTTTGATCCACGCTACGGGAAGCGTGACATTGGTGCTACAGCCTGGAAGGAAAGCGCACGTGCATGCCCCCACTCGAGACGAGGCCTGACTCCTCTGGGGAGACTCCAGAAGTATCCAAAGATCCATGTCAGCCCCTGAGAGGAATCCTTGGTTCCGGCCCTGACTCCACACAAGGTTTTTGGCCCCGGTATCGACGGGAGAGGAATCCCGAGAGGCCCCCTAGCAACTCGCATGGGGACTGGCCTCTCCTGAGGCCACCAGGGCGGGTCCCTGAGGTCCCCGTCGTAACTCGAGAACACCTGCCGCAACTCGAGAAAATCCAGGAAGTTCTCCATTCCAGGCGAGATGAGGCCTATTTCCGATGAGGCGTCTGGAGACTAATGACACCTAACCTCTGGAACTTCGAAAGGTTCTTTCACACCCTTGCTGCAACTCAAGAAGTTCACCGCCATACCGTCTCCACTCGAGAGGAAGCACGATGGTCCCGCCCACATCCAGAGGAGCCCCGTTTCCCCCTCGGAGCTCGAGATGAGGGATCCTTTCCCTGCTTTCAACGGGAAAGAATTCCCGGCGTTCCCGTCGCATCTCAAGAGGAGGCACTCTCAACAGGAAAGGCGAGAGGAACTCCATGGTCGTACCACCATTCCAAGAGTCCCCCAGATGTCTCAGTCCATTCCAGAGGAACCTCCTTGCCCTGCACTGGCTCATCTTTCACGCCGAGGATCGACACACACAACGGTGGCACGTGGGACAGCCCTGTGGGAAAGCTTCGAGGGAAATCCTCGAGGGAAAACCACAGATCCTTTGATCCACGCCACGGGAAGTGTGACATTGCTGCTACAGCCTGGAAGGAAAGCGCACGTGCATGCCCCCACTCGAGACGAGGCCTGACTCCCCTGGGGAGACTCCACAAGTACCCAAAGATCCATGTCAGCCCCTGAGAGGAATCCTCGGTTCCGGCCCTGACTCCACACAAGGTTTTTGGCCCCGGTATCTACGGGAGAGGAATCCGGAGAGGCCCCCTAGCAACTCGCATGGGGACTGGCCTCTCCTGAGGCCACCAGGGCGGGTCCCTGAGGTCCCCGTCGTAACTCGAGAACACCTGCCGCAACTCGAGAAAATCCAGGAAGTTCTCCCTTCCAGGCGAGATGAGGCCTATTTCCGATGAGGCCTCTGGAGACTAATGACACCTAACCTCTGGAACTTCGAAAGGGTCTTTCACATCCTTGCTGCAACTCAAGAAGTTCACCGCCATACCCGTCTCCACTCGAGAGGAAGCACGATGGTCCCGCCCACATCCAGAGGAGCCCAGTTTCCCCCTCGTAGCTCGAGATGAGGGATCCTTTCCCTGCTTTCAACGGGAAAGAATTCCCGGCGTTCCCGTCGCATCTCAAGAGGAGGCACTCTCAACAGGAAAGGCGAGAGGAACTCCATGGTCGTACCATCATTCCAAGAGTCCCCCAGATGTCTCAGTCCATTCCAGAGGAACCTCTTTGCCCTGCACTGGCTCATCTTTCACGCCGAGGATCGACTCACACCACCGTGGCACGTGGGACAGGCCTGTGGGAAAGCCTCGAGCGAAAGCCTCGAGGGAAAACCGCAGATCCTTTGATCCACGCCACGGGAAGCGTGACATTGCTGCTACAGCCTGGAAGGAAAGCGCACGTGCATGCCCCCACTCGAGACGAGGCCTGACTCCCCTGGGGAGACTCCACAAGTACCCAAAGATCCATGTCAGCCCCTGAGAGGAATCCTCGGTTCCGGCCCTGACTCCACACAAGGTTTTTGGCCCCGGTATCTACGGGAGAGGAATCCCGAGAGGCCCCCTAGCAACTCGCATGGGGACTGGCCTCTCCTGAGGCCACCAGGGCGGGTCCCTGAGGTCCCCGTCGTAACTCGAGAACACCTGACGCAACTTGAGAAAATCCAGGAAGTTCTCCCTTCCAGGCGAGATGAGGCCTATTTCCGATGAGGCCTCTGGAGACTAATGACACCTAACTTCTGGAACTTCGAAAGGGTCTTTCACATCCTTGCTGCAACTCAAGAAGTTCACCGCCATACCCGTCTCCACTCGAGAGGAAGCACGATGGTCCCGCCCACATCCAGAGGAGCCCAGTTTCCCCCTCGTAGCTCGAGATGAGGGATCCTTTCCCTGCTTTCAACGGGAAAGAATTCCCGGCGTTCCCGTCGCATCTCAAGAGGAGGCACTCTCAACAGGAAAGGCGAGAGGAACTCCATGGTCGTACCATCATTCCAAGAGTCCCCCAGATGTCTCAGTCCATTCCAGAGGAACCTCTTTGCCCTGCACTGGCTCATCGTTCACGCCGAGGATCGACTCACACCACCGTGGCACGTGGGACAGCCCTGTGGGAAAGCCTCGAGGGAAAGCCTCGAGGGAAAACCACAGATCCTTTGATCCACGCTACGGGAAGCGTGACATTGGTGCTACAGCCTGGAAGGAAAGCGCACGTGCATGCCCCCACTCGAGACGAGGCCTGACTCCTCTGGGGAGACTCCAGAAGTATCCAAAGATCCATGTCAGCCCCTGAGAGGAATCCTTGGTTCCGGCCCTGACTCCACACAAGGTTTTTGGCCCCGGTATCGACGGGAGAGGAATCCCGAGAGGCCCCCTAGCAACTCGCATGGGGACTGGCCTCTCCTGAGGCCACCAGGGCGGGTCCCTGAGGTCTCCGTCGTAACTCGAGAACACCTGCCGCAACTCGAGAAAATCCAGGAAGTTCTCCCTTCCAGGCGAGATGAGGCCTATTTCCGATGAGGCGTCTGGAGACTAATGACACCTAACCTCTGGAACTTCGAAAGGGTCTTTCACACCCTTGCTGCAACTCAAGAAGTTCACCGCCACACCGTCTCCACTCGAGAGGAAGCACGATGGTCCCGCCCACATCCAGAGGAGCCCCGTTTCCCCCTCGGAGCTCGAGATGAGGGATCCTTTCCCTGCTTTCAACGGGAAAGAATTCCCGGCGTTCCCGTCGCATCTCAAGAGGAGGCACTCTCAACAGGAAAGGCGAGAGGAACTCCATGGTCGTACCACCATTCCAAGAGTCCCCCAGATGTCTCAGTCCATTCCAGAGGAATCTCCTTGCCCTGCACTGGCTCATCTTTCACGCCGAGGATCGACACACACCACCGTGGCACGTGGGACAGCCCTGTGGGAAAGCCTCGAGCGAAAGCCTCGAGGGAAAACCGCAGATCCTTTGATCCACGCCACGGGAAGCCTGACATTGCTGCTACAGCCTGGAAGGAAAGCGCACGTGCATGCCCCCACTCGAGACGAGCCCTGACTCCCCTGGGGAGACTCCAGAAGTACCCAAAGATCCATGTCAGCCCCTGAGAGGAATCCTCGGTTCCGGCCCTGACTCCACACAAGGTTTTTGGCCCTGGTATCTACGGGAGAGGAATCCCGAGAGGCCCCCTAGCAACTCGCATGGGGACTGGCCTCTCCTGAGGCCACCAGGGCGGGTCCCTGAGGTCCCCGTCGTAACTCGAGAACACCTGCCGCAACTTGAGAAAATCCAGGAAGTTCTCCCTTCCAGGCGAGATGAGGCCTATTTCCGATGAGGCCTCTGGAGACTAATGACACCTAACCTCTGGAACTTCGAAAGGGTCTTTCACATCCTTGCTGCAACTCAAGAAGTTCACCGACATACCCGTCTCCACTCGAGAGGAAGCACGATGGTCCCGCCCACATCCAGAGGAGCCCAGTTTCCCCCTCGTAGCTCGAGATGAGGGATCCTTTCCCTGCTTTCAACGGGAAAGAATTCCCGGCGTTCCCGTCGCATCTCAAGAGGAGGCACTCTCAACAGGAAAGGCGAGAGGAACTCCATGGTCGTACCATCATTCCAAGAGTCCCCCAGATGTCTCAGTCCATTCCAGAGGAACCTCTTTGCCCTGCACTGGCTCATCTTTCACGCCGAGGATCGACTCACACCACCGTGGCACGTGGGACAGCCCTGTGGGAAAGCCTCGAGCGAAAGCCTCGAGGGAAAACCACAGATCCTTTGATCCACGCTACGGGAAGCGTGACATTGCTGCTACAGACTGGAAGGAAAGCGCACGTGCATGCCCCCACTCGAGACGAGGCCTGACTCCCCTGGGGAGACTCCAGAAGTACCCAAAGATCCATGTCAGCCCCTGAGAGGAATCCTCGGTTCCGGCCCTGACTCCACACAAGGTTTTTGGCCCCGGTATCGACCGGAGAGGAATCCCGAGAGGCCCCCTAGTAACTAGCATGGGGACTGGCCTCTCCTGTGGCCACCAGGGCGGGTCCCTGAGGTCCCCGTCGTAACTCGAGAACACCTGCCGCAACTCGAGAAAATCCAGGAAGTTCTCCCTTCCAGGCGAGATGAGGCCTATTTCCGATGAGGCGTTTGGAGACGAATGACACCTAACCTCTGGAACTTCGAAAGGGTCTTTCACACCCTTGCTGCAACTCAAGAAGTTCAGCGCCATACCCGTGTCCACTCGAGAGGAAGCACGATCTTCCCGCCCACATCCAGAGGAGCCCCGTTTCCCCCTCGTAGCTCGAGATGAGGGATCCTTTCCCTGCTTTCAACGGGAAAGAATTCCCGGCGTTCCCGTCGCATCTCAAGAGGAGGCACTCTCAACAGGAAAGGCGAGAGGAACTCCATGGTCGTACCACCATTCCAAGAGTCCCCCAGATGTCTCAGTCCATTCCAGAGGAACCTCTTTGCCCTTCACTGGCTGATCTTTCACGCCGAGGATCGACTCACACCACGGTGGCACGTGGGACAGCCCTGTGGGAAAGCCTCGAGGGAAAGCCTCGAGGGAAAACCACAGATCCTTTGATCCACGCTACGGGAAGCGTGACATTGGTGCTACAGCCTGGAAGGAAAGCGCACGTGCATGCCCCCACTCGAGACGAGGCCTGACTCCCCTGGGCAGACTCCAGAAGTACCCAAAGATCCATGTCAACCCCTGAGAGGAATCCTTGGTTCCGGCCCTGACTCCACACAAGGTTTTTGGCCCCGGTATCGACGGGAGAGGAATCCCGAGAGGCCCCCTAGCAACTCGCATGGGGACTGGCCTCTCCTGAGGCCACCAGGGCGGGTCACTGAGGTCCCCGTCGTAACTCGAGAACACCTGCCGCAACTCGAGAAAATCCAGGAAGTTCTCCCTTCCAGGCGAGATGAGGCCTATTTCCGATGAGGCCTCTGGAGACTAATGACACCTAACCTCTGGAACTTCGAAAGGGACTTTCACACCCTTGCTGCAACTCAAGAAGTTCACCGCCATACCGTCTCCACTCGAGAGGAAGCACGATGGTCCCGCCCACATCCAGAGGAGCCCCGTTTCCCCCTCGGAGCTCGAGATGAGGGATGCTTTCCCTGCTTTCAACGGGAAAGAATTCCCGGCGTTCCCGTCGCATCTCAAGAGGAGGCACTCTCAACAGGAAAGGCGAGAGGAACTCCATGGTCGTACCACCATTCCAAGAGTCCCCCAGATGTCTCAGTCCATTCCAGAGGAACCTCTTTGCCCTGCACTGGCTCATCGTTCACGCCGAGGATCGACACACACAACGGTGGCACGTGGGACAGCCCTGTGGGAAAGCCTCGAGGGAAAGCCTCGAGGGAAAACCACAGATCCTTTGATCCACGCCACGGGAAGCGTGACATTGCTGCTACAGCCTGGAAGGAAAGCGCACGTGCATGCCCCCACTCGAGACGAGGCCTGACTCCCCTGGGGAGACTCCACAAGTACCCAAAGATCCATGTCAGCCCCTGAGAGGAATCCTCGGTTCCGGCCCTGACTCCACACAAGGTTTTTGGCCCCGGTATCTACGGGAGAGGAATCCCGAGAGGCCCCGTAGCAACTCACATGGGGACTGGCCTCTCCTGAGGCCACCAGGGCGGGTCCCTGAGGTCCCCGTCGTAACTCGAGAACACCTGCCGCAACTCGAGAAAATCCAGGAAGTTCTCCCTTCCAGGCGAGATGAGGCCTATTTCCGATGAGGCGTCTGGAGACTAATGACACCTAACCTCTGGAACTTCGAAAGGGTCTTTCACACCCTTGCTGCAACTCAAGAAGTTCACCGCCATACCGTCTCCACTCGAGAGGAAGCACGATGGTCCCGCCCACATCCAGAGGAGCCCCGTTTCCCCCTCGGAGCTCGAGATGAGGGATCCTTTCCCTGCTTTCAACGGGAAAGAATTCCCGGCGTTCCCGTCGCATCACAAGAGGAGGCACTCTCAACAGGAAAGGCGAGAGGAACTCCATGGTCGTACCACCATTCCAAGAGTCCCCCAGATGTCTCAGTCCATTCCAGAGGAACCTCTTTGCCCTGCACTGGCTCATCTTTCACGCCGAGGATCGACACACACAACGGTGGCACGTGGGACAGCCCTGTGGGAAAGCCTCGAGGGAAAGCCTCGAGGGAAAACCACAGATCCTTTGATCCACGCCACGGGAAGCGTGACATTGCTGCTACAGCCTGGAAGGAAAGCGCACGTGCATGCCCCCACTCGAGACGAGGCCTGACTCCCCTGGGGAGACTCCACAAGTACCCAAAGATCCATGTCAGCCTCTGAGAGGAATCCTCGGTTCCGGCCCTGACTCCACACAAGGTTTTTGGCCCCGGTATCTACGGGAGAGGAATCCCGAGAGGCCCCCTAGCAACTCGCATGGGGACTGGCCTCTCCTGAGGCCACCAGGGCGGGTCCCTGAGGTCCCCGTCGTAACTCGAGAACACCTGCCGCAACTCGAGAAAATCCAGGAAGTTCTCCCTTCCAGGCGAGATGAGGCCTATTTCCGATGAGGCCTCTGGAGACTAATGACACCTAACCTCTGGAACTTCGAAAGGGTCTTTCACATCCTTGCTGCAACTCAAGAAGTTCACCGCCATACCCGTCTCCACTCGAGAGGAAGCACGATGGTCCCGCCCACATCCAGAGGAGCCCAGTTTCCCCCTCGTAGCTCGAGATGAGGGATCCTTTCCCTGCTTTCAACGGGAAAGAATTCCCGGCGTTCCCGTCGCATCTCAAGAGGAGGCACTCTCAACAGGAAAGGCGAGAGGAACTCCATGGTCGTACCATCATTCCAAGAGTCCCCCAGATGTCTCAGTCCATTCCAGAGGAACCTCTTTGCCCTGCACTGGCTCATCTTTCACGCCGAGGATCGACTCACACCACCGTGGCACGTGGGACAGCACTGTGGGAAAGCCTCGAGCGAAAGCCTCGAGGGAAAACCACAGATCCTTTGATCCACGCGACGGTAAGCGTGACATTGCTGCTACAGCCTGGAAGGAAAGCGCACGTGCATGCCCCCACTCGAGACGAGGCCTGACTCCCCTGGGGAGACTCCACAAGTACCCAAAGATCCATGTCAGCCCCTGAGAGGAATCCTCGGTTCCGGCCCTGACTCCACACAAGGTTTTTGGCCCCGGTATCTACGGGAGAGGAATACCGAGAGGCCCCCTAGCAACTCGCATGGGGACTGGCCTCTCCTGAGGCCACCAGGGCGGGTCCCTGAGGTCCCCGTCGTAACTCGAGAACACCTGCCGCAACTCGAGAAAATCCAGGAAGTTCTCCCTTCCAGGCGAGATGAGGCCTATTTCCGATTAGGCCTCTGGAGACTAATGACACCTAACCTCTGGAACTTCGAAAGGGTCTTTCACATCCTTGCTGCAACTCAAGAAGTTCACCGCCATACCCGTCTCCACTCGAGAGGAAGCCCGATGGTCCCGCCCACATCCAGAGGAGCCCCGTTTCCCCCTCGTAGCTCGAGATGAGGGATCCTTTCCCTGCTTTCAACGGGAAAGAATTCCCGGCGTTCCCGTCGCATCGCAAGAGGAGGCACTCTCAACAGGAAAGGCGAGAGGAACTCCATGGTCGTACCATCATTCCAAGAGTCCCCCAGATGTCTCAGTCCATTCCAGAGGAGCCTCTTTGCCCTGCACTGGCTCATCTTTCACGCCGAGGATCGACTCACACCACGGTGGCACTTGGGACAGCCCTGTGGGAAAGCCTCGACGGAAAGCCTCGAGGGAAAACCACAGATCCTTTGATCCACGCGACGGGAAGCGTGACATTGCTGCTACAGCCTGAAAGGAAAGTGCACGTGCATGCCCCCACTCGAGACGAGGCCTGACTCCCCTGGGGAGACTCCACAAGTACCCAAAGATCCATGTCAGCCCCTGAGAGGAATCCTCGGTTCCGGCCCTGACTCCACACAAGGTTTTTTGACCCGGTATCGACCGGAGAGGAATCCCGAGAGGCCCCCTAGCAACTCGCATGGGGACTGGCCTCTCCTGAGGCCACCAGGGCGGGTCCCTGAGGTCCCCGTCGTAACTCGAGAACACCTGCCGCAACTCGAGAAAATCCAGGAAGTTCTCCCTTCCAGGCGAGATGAGGCCTATTTCCGATGAGGCCTCTGGAGACTAATGACACCTAAACTCTGGAACTTCGAAAGGGTCTTTCACACCCTTGCTGCAACTCAAGAAGTTCACCGCCATACCCGTCTCCACTCGAGAGGAAGCACGATGGTCCCGCCCACATCCAGAGGAGCCCCGTTTCCACCTCGGAGCTCGAGATGAGGGATCCATTCCCTGCTTTCAACGGGAAAGAATTCCCGGCGTTCCCGTCGCATCTCAAGAGGAGGCACTCTCAACAGGAAAGGCGAGAGGAACTCCATGGTCGTACCACCATTCCAAGAGTCCCCCAGATGTCTCAGTCCATTCCAGAGGAGCCTCTTTGCCCTGCACTGGCTCATCTTTCACGCCGAGGATCGACTCACACCACGGTGGCACGTGGGACAGCCCTGTGGGAAAGCCTCGAGGGAAAGCCTCGAGGGAAAACCGCAGATCCTTTGATCCACGCGACGGGAAGTGTGACATTGCTGCTACAGCCTGGAAGGAAAGCGAACGTGCATGCCCCCACTCGAGACGAGGCCTGACTCCCCTGGGGAGACTCCAGAAGTACCCAAAGATCCATGTCAGCCCCTGAGAGGAATCCTCGGTTCCGGCCCTGACTCCACACAAGGTTTTTGCGCCAGTATCGATGGGAGAGGAATCCCGAGAGGCCCCCTAGCAACTCGCATGGGGACTGGCCTCTCCTGAGGCCACCAGGGCGGGTCCCTGAGGTAACCGGCGTAACTCGAGAACACCTGCCGCAACTCGAGAATATCCAGGAAGTTCTCCCTTCCAGGCGAGATGAGGCCTATTTCGGATGAGGCGTTTGGAGACGAATGACACCTAACCTCTGGAACTTCGAAAGGGTCTTTCACACCCTTGCTGCAACTCAAGAAGTTCTCCACCATACCCGTGTCCACTCGAGAGGAAGCACGATCGTCCCGCCCACATCCAGAGGAGCCCCGTTTCCCCCTCGTAGCTCGAGATGAGGGATCCTTTCCCTGGTTTCAACGGGAAAGAATTCCCGGCGTTCCCGTCGCATCTCAAGAGGAGGCACTCTCAACAGGAAAGGCGAGAGGAACTCCATGGTCGTACCACCATTCCAAGAGTCCCCCAGATGTCTCAGTCCATTCCAGAGGAACCTCTTTGCCCTGCACTGGCTGATCTTTCACGCCGAGGATCGACTCACACCACGGTGGCACGTGGGACAGCCCTGTGGGAAAGCCTCGAGGGAAAGCCTCGAGGGAAAACCACAGATCCTTTGATCCACGCGACGGGAAGCGTGACATTGCTGCTACAGCCTGGAAGGAAAGCGCACGTGCATGCCCCCACTCGACACGAGGCCTGACTCCCCTGGGGAGACACCAGAAGTACCCAAAGATCCATGTCAGCCCCTGAGAGGAATCCTCGGTTCCGGCCCTGACTCCACACAAGGTTTTTGGCCCCGGTATCGACGGGAGAGGAATCCCGAGAGGCCCCCTAGCAACTCGCATGGGGACTGGATTCTCCTGAGGCCACCAGGGCGGGTCCCTGAGGTCCCCGTCGTAACTCGAGAACACCTGCCGCAACTCGAGAAAATCCAGGAAGTTCTCCCTTCCAGGCGAGATGAGGCCTATTTCCGATGAGGCGTCTGAAGACTAATGACACCTAACCTCTGGAACTTCGAAAGGGTCTTTCACACCCTTGCTGCAACTCAAGAAGTTCACCGCCATACCCGTCTCCACTCGAGAGGAAGCACGATGGTCCCGCCCACATCCAGAGGAGCCCCGTTTCCCCCTCGGAGCTCGAGATGAGGGATCCTTTCCCTGCTTTCAACGGGAAAGAATTCCCGGCGTTCCCGTCGCATCTCAAGAGGAGGCACTCTCAACAGGAAAGGCGAGAGGAACTCCATGGTCGTACCACCATTCCAAGAGTCCCCCAGATGTCTCAGTCCATTCCAGAGGAACCTCTTTGCCCTGCACTGGCTCATCTTTCACGCCGAGGATCGACTCACACCACGGTGGCACGTGGGACAGCCCTGTGGGAAAGCCTCGAGGGAAAACCACAGATCCTTTTATCCACGCGACGGGAAGCGTGACATTGCTGCTACAGCCTGGAAGGAAAGCGCACGTGCATGCCCCCACTCGAGACGAGGCCTGACTCCCCTGGGGAGACTCCACAAGTACCCAAAGATCCATGTCAGCCCCTGAGAGGAATCCTCGGTTCCGGCCCTGACTCCACACAAGGTTTTTGGCCCCGGTATCGACGAGAGAGGAATCCCGAGAGGCCCCCTAGCAACTCGCATGGGGACTGGCCTCTCCTGAGGCCACCAGGGCGGGTCCCTGAGGTCCCCGTCGTAACTCGAGAACACCTGCTGCAACTCGAGAAAATCCAGGAAGTTCTCCCTTCCAGGCGAGATGAGGCCTATTTCCGATGAGGCGTCTGGAGACTAATGACACCTAACCTCTGGAACTTCGAAAGGGTCTTTCACATCCTTGCTGCAACTCAAGAAGTTCACCGCCATACCCGTCTCCACTCGAGAGGAAGCACGATGGTCCCGCCCACATCCAGAGGAGCCCCGTTTCCGCCTCGTAGCTCGAGATGAGGGATCCTTTCCCTGCTTTCAACGGGAAAGAATTCCCGGCGTTCCCGTCGCATCTCAAGAGGAGGCACTCTCAACAGGAAAGGCGAGAGGAACTCCATGGTCGTACCACCATTCCAAGAGTCCCCCAGATGTCTCAGTCCATTCCAGAGGAACCTCTTTGCCCTGCACTGGCTCATCTTTCACGCCGAGGATCGACTCACACCACGGTGGCACGTGGGACAACCCTGTGGGAAAGCCTCGAGGGAAAGCCTCGAGGGAAAACCACAGATCCTTTGATCCACGCGACGGGAAGCATGACATTGCTGCTACAGCATGGAAGGAAAGCGCACGTGCATGCCCCCACTCGAGACGAGTCCTGACTCCCCTGGGGAGACTCCAGAAGTACCCAAAGATCCATGTCATCCCCTGAGAGGAATCCTCGGTTCCGGCCCTGACTCCACACAAGGTTTTTGGCCCCGGTATCGACGGGAGAGGAATCCCGAGAGGCCCCCTAGCAACTCGCATGGGGACTGGCCGTTCCTGAGGCCACCAGGGCGGGTCCCTGAGGTCCCCGTCGTAAATCGAGAACACCTGCCGCAACTCGAGAAAATCCAGGAAGTTCTCCTTTCCAGGCGAAATGAGGCCTATTTCCGATGAGGCGTCTGGAGACTAATGACACCTAACCTCTGGAACTTCGAAAGGGTCTTTCACACCCTTGCTGCAACTCAAGAATTTCACCGCCATACCCGTCTCCACTCGAGAGGAAGCACGATGGTCCCGCCCACATCCAGAGGAGCCCCGTTTCCCCCTCGTAGCTCGAGATGAGGGATCCTTTCCCTGCTTTCAACGGGAAAGAATTCCCGGCGTTCCCGTCGCATCTCAAGAGGAGGCACTCTCAACAGGAAAGGCGAGAGGAACTCCATGGTCGTACCACCATTCCAAGAGTCCCCCAGATGTCTCAGTCCAATTCAGAGGAACCTCTTTGCGCTGCACTGTCTCATCTTTCACGACGAGAATCGACTCACACCACGGTGGCACGTGAGACAGCCCTGTGGGAAAGCCTCGAGGGAAAACCACAGATCCTTTGATCCACGCGACGGGAACCGAGACATTGCTGCTACAGCCTGGAAGGAAAGCGCACGTGCATGCCCCCACTAGAAACAAGGCCTGACTCCCCTGGGGAGACTCCAGAAGTACCCAAAGATCCATGTCAGCCCCTGAGAGGAATCCTCGGTTCCGGCCCTGACTCCACACAAGTTTTTTGGCCCCGGTATCGACAGGAGAGGAATCCTGAGAGGCCCCCGAGCAACTCGCATGGGGACTGGCCTTTCCTGAGGCCACCAGGGCGGGTCCCTGAGGTCCCCGTAGTAACTCGAGAACACCTGCCGCAACTCGAGAAACTTCAGGAAGTTCTCCCTTCCAGGCGAGATGAGGCCTATTTCCGATGAGGCGTCTGGAGACTAATGGCACGGAACCTCTGGAACTTCGAAAGGGTCATTCACACCCTTGCTGCAACTCAAGAAGTTCACCGCCATAACCGTCTCCACTCGAGAGGAAACATGATGGTCCCGCCCACATCCAGAGGAGCCCCGTTTGCCCCTCGTAGCTCGAGATGAGGGATCCTTTCCCTGCTACCAACGGGAAAGTATTTTCGGCGTTCCCGTCGCATCTCAAAAGGAGGCACTCTCAACAGGAAAGACGAGAGGAACTCCATGGTCGTACCACCATTCCAAGAGTCCCCCAGATGTTTCAGTCCATTCCAGAGGAACCTCTTTGCCCTGCACTGGCTCATCTTTCATGCCGAAGATCGACTCACACCACGGTGGCACGTGGGACAGCCCTGTGGGAAAGCCTCGAGGGAAAGCCTCGAGGGAAAACCACAGATCCTTTGATCCACGCGACGGGAAGCGTGACATTGCTGCTACAGCCTGGAAGGAAAGCGCACGTGCATGCCCCCACTCGAGACGAGGCCTGACTCCCCTGGGGAGACTCCACAAGTACCCAAAGATTCATGTCAGCCCCTGAGAGGAATCCTCGGTTCCGGCCCTGACTCCACACAAGGTTTTTGGCCCCGGTATCGACGGGAGAGGAATCCCGAGAGGGCCCCTAGCAACTCGCAAGGGGACTGGCCTCTCCTGAGGCCACCAGGGCGGGTCCCTGAGGTCCCCATCGTAACTCGAGAACACCTGCCGCAACTCGAGAAAATCCAGGAAGTTCTCCCTTCCAGGCGAGATGAGGCCTATTTCCGATGAGGCGTCTGGAGACTAATGACACGGAACCTCTGGAACTTCGAAAGGGTCATTCACACCCTTGCTGCAACTCAAGAAGTTCACCGCCATAACCGTCTCCACACGAGAGGAAACATGATGGTCCCGCCCACATCCAGAGGAGCCCCGTTTCCCCCTCGTAGCTCGAGATGAGGGATCCATTCCCTGCTTTAAACGGGAAAGAATTCCGGGCGTTCCCGTCGCATCTCAAGAGGAGGCACTCTCAACAGGAAAGGCGAGAGGAACTCCATGGTCGTACCACCATTCCAAGAGTCCCCCAGATGTCTCAGTCCATTCCAGAGAAGCCTCTTTGCCCTGCACTGGCTCATCTTTCACGCCGAGGATCGACTCACACCACGGTGGCACGTGGGACAGCCCTGTGGGAAAGCCTCGAGCGAAAGCCTCGAGGGAAAACCACAGATCCTTTGATCCACGCGACGGGAAGCGTGACATTGCTGCTACAGCCTGGAAGGAAAGCGCACGTGCATGCCCCCACTCGAGACGAGGCCTGACTCCCCTGGGGAGACTCCACAAGTACCCAAAGATCCATGTCAGCCCCTGAGAGGAATCCTCGGTTCCGGCCCTGACTCCACACAAGGTTTTTGGCCCCGGTATCGACGGGAGAGGAATCCCGAGAGGCCCCCTAGCAACTCGCATGGGGACTGGCCTCTCCTGAGGCCACCAGGGCGGGTCCCTGAGGTCCCCGTCGTAACTCGAGAACACCTGCCGCAACTCGAGAAAATCCAGGAAGTTCTCCCTTCCAGGCAAGATGAGGCCTATTTCCGATGAGGCGTCTGGAGACTAATGACACCTAAACTCTGGAACTTCGAAAGGGTCTTTCACACCCTTGCTGCAACTCAAGAAGTTCACCGCCATACCCGTCTCCACTCGAGAGGAAGCACGATGGTCCCGCCCACATCCAGAGGAGACCCGTTTCCCCCTCGGAGCTCGAGATGAGGGATCCATTCCCTGCTTTCAACGGGAAAGAATTCCCGGCGTTCCCGTCGCATCTCAAGAGGAGGCACTCTCAACAGGAAAGGCGAGAGGAACTCCATGGTCGTACCACCATTCCAAGAGTCCCCCAGATGTCTCAGTCCATTCCAGAGGAAGCTCTTTGCCCTGCACTGGCTCATCTTTCACGCCGAGGATCGACTCACACCACGGTGGCACGTGGGACAGCCCTGTGGGAAAGCCTCGAGGGAAAGCCTCGAGGTAAAACCACAGATCCTTTGATCCACGCCACGGGAAGCATGACATTGCTGCTACAGCCTGGAAGGAAAGCGCACCTGCATGCCCCCACTAGAAACAAGGCCTGACTCCCCTGGGGAGACTCCAGAAGTACCCAAAGATCCATGTCAGCCCCTGAGAGGAATCCTCGGTTCCGGCCCTGACTCCACACAAGTTTTTTGGCCCCGGTATCGACAGGAGAGGAATCCTGAGAGGCCCCCGAGCAACTCGCATGGGGACTGGCCTTTCCTGAGGCCACCAGGGCGGGTCCCTGAGGTCCCCGTCGTAACTCGAGAACACCTGCCGCAACTCGAGAAACTTCAGGAAGTTCTCCCTTCCAGGCGAGATGAGGCCTATTTCCGATGAGGCGTCTGGAGACTAATGACACGGAACCTCTGGAACTTCGAAAGGGTCATTCACACCCTTGCTGCAACTCAAGAAGTTCACCGCCATAACCGTCTCCACTCGAGAGGAAACATGATGGTCCCGCCCACATCCAGAGGAGCCCCGTTTGCCCCTCGTAGCTCGAGATGAGGGATCCTTTCCCTGCTATCAACGGGAAAGTATTTTCGGCGTTCCCGTCGCATCTCAAGAGGAGGCACTCTCAACAGGAAAGACGAGAGGAACTCCATGGTCGTACCACCATTCCAAGAGTCCCCCAGATGTTTCAGTCCATTCCAGAGGAACCTCTTTGCCCTGCACTGGCTCATCTTTCATGCCGAAGATCGACTCACACCACGGTGGCACGTGGGACAGCCCTGTGGGATAGCCTCGAGGGAAAGCCTCGAGGGAAAACCACAGATCCTTTGATCCACGCGACGGGAAGCGTGACATTGCTGCTACAGCCTGGAAGGAAAGCGCACGTGCATGCCCCCACTCGAGACGAGGCCTGACTCCCCTGGGGAGACTCCACAAGTACCCAAAGATTCATGTCAGCCCCTGAGAGGAATCCTCGGTTCCGGCCCTGACTCCACACAAGGTTTTTGGCCCCGGTATCGACGGGAGAGGAATCCCGAGAGGCCCCCTAGCAACTCGCAAGGGGACTGGCCTCTCCTGAGGCCACCAGGGCGAGTCCCTGAGGTCCCCATCGTAACTCGAGAACACCTGCCGCAACTCGAGAAAATCCAGGAAGTTCTCCCTTCCAGGCGAGATGAGGCCTATTTCCGATGAGGCGTCTGGAGACTAATGACACGGAACCTCTGGAACTTCGAAAGGGTCATTCACACCCTTGCTGCAACTCAAGAAGTTCACCGCCATAACCGTCTCCACTCGAGAGGAAACATGATGGTCCCGCCCACATCCAGAGGAGCCCCGTTTCCCCCTCGTAGCTCGAGATGAGGGATCCATTCCCTGCTTTCAACGGGAAAGAATTCCCGGCGTTCCCGTCGCATCTCAAGAGGAGGCACTCTCAACAGGAAAGGCGAGAGGAACTCCATGGTCGTACCACCATTCCAAGAGTCCCCCAGATGTCTCAGTCCATTCCAGAGGAGCCTCTTTGCCCTGCACTGGCTCATCTTTCACGCCGAGGATCGACTCACACCACGGTGGCACGTGGGACAGCCCTGCGGGAAAGCCTCGAGGGAAAGCCTCGAGGGAAAACCACAGATCCTTTGATCCACGCGACGGGAAGCGTGACATTGCTGCTACAGCCTGGAAGGAAAGCGCACGTGCATGCCCCCACTCGAGACGAGTCCTGACTCCCCTGGGGAGACTCCAGAAGTACCCAAAGATCCATGTCAGCCCCGGAGAGGAATCCTCGGTTCCGGCCCTGACTCCACACAAGGTTTTTCGCCCCGGTATCGACGGGAGAGGAATCCCGAGAGGCCCCCTAGCAACTAGCATGGGGACTGGCCGTTCCTGAGGCCACCAGGGCGGGTCCCTGAGGTTCCCGTCGTAAATCGAGAACACCTGCCGCAACTCGAGAAAATCCAGGAAGTTCTCCTTTCCAGGCGAAATGAGGCCTATTTCCGATGAGGCGTCTGGAGACTAATGACACCTAACCTCTGGAACTTCGAAAGGGTCTTTCACACCCTTGCTGCAACTCAAGTAGTTCACCGCCATACCCGTCTCCACTCGAGAGGAAGCACGATCGTCCCACCCACAACCAGAGGAGCCCCGTTTCCCCCTCGACCTCAAGATGAGGGATCCTTTCCCTGCTTTAAATGGGAAAGAATTCCGGGGTTCCTGTCGCATCTCAAGAGGAGGCACTCTCAACAGGAAAGGCGAGAGGAACTCCATGGTCGTACCACCATTCCAACAGACCCCAGATGTCTCAGTCCATTCCAGAGGAACCTCTTTGCCCTGCACTGGCTCATCTTTCACGCCGAGGATCGACTCACACCACGGTGGCACGTGGGACAGCCTTGTGGGAAAGCCTCGAGGGAAAGCCTCGAGGGAAAACCACAGATCCCTTGATCCACGCGACGGGAAGCGTGACATTGCTGCTACAGCCTGGAAGGAAAGCGCACGTGCATGCCCCCACTCGAGACGAGGCCTGACTCCCCTGGAGAGACTCCTGAAGTACCCAAAGATCCATGTCAGCCCCTGAGAGGAATCCTCGGTTCCGGCCCTGAATCCACACAAGGTTTTTGGCCCCGGTATCTACGGGAGAGGAATCCCGAGAGGCCCCCTAGCAACTAGCATGGGGACTGGCCGTTCTTGAGGCCACCAGGGCGGGTCCCTGAGGTCCCCGTCGTAACTCGAGAACACCTGCCGCAACTCGAGAAAATCCAGGAAGTTCTCCCTTCCAGGCGAGATGAGGCCTATTTCCGATGAGGCGTCTGGAGACTAATGACACCTAACCTCTGGAACTTCGAAAGGGTCTTTCACACCCTTGCTGCAACTCAAGAATTTCACCGCCATACCCGTCTCCACTCGAGAGGAAGCACGATGGTCCCGCCCACATCCAGAGGAGCCCCGTTTCCCCCTCGTAGCTCGAGATGAGGGATCCTTTCCCTGCTTTCAACGGGAAAGAATTCCCGGCGTTCCCGTCGCATCTCAAGAGGAGGCACTCTCAACAGGAAAGGCGAGAGGAACTCCATGGTCGTACCACCATTCCAAGAGTCCCCCAGATGTCTCAGTCCAATCCAGAGGAACCTCTGTGCCCTGCACTGTCTCATCTTTCACGACGAGAATCGACTCACACCACGGTGGCACGTGAGACAGCCCTGTGGGAAAGCCTCGAGGGAAAACCACAGATCCTTTGATCCACGCGACGGGAACCGAGACATTGCTGCTACAGCCTGGAAGGAAAGCGCACGTGCATGCCCCCACTAGAAACAAGGCCTGACTCCCCTGGGGAGACTCCAGAAGTACCCAAAGATCCGTGTCAGCCCCTGAGAGGAATCCTCGGTTCCGGCCCTGACTCCACACAAGTTTTTTGGCCCCGGTATCGACAGGAGAGGAATCCTGAGAGGCCCCCGAGCAACTCGCATGGGGACTGGCCTTTCCTGAGGCCACCAGGGCGGGTCCCTGAGGTCCCCGTAGTAACTCGAGAACACCTGCCGCAACTCGAGAAACTTCAGGAAGTTCTCCCTTCCAGGCGAGATGAGGCCTATTTCCGATGAGGCGTCTGGAGACTAATGGCACGGAACCTCTGGAACTTCGAAAGGGTCATTCACACCCTTGCTGCAACTCAAGAAGTTCACCGCCATAACCGTCTCCACTCGAGAGGAAACATGATGGTCCCGCCCACATCCAGAGGAGCCCCGTTTGCCCCTCGTAGCTCGAGATGAGGGATCCTTTCCCTGCTACCAACGGGAAAGTATTTTCGGCGTTCCCGTCGCATCTCAAAAGGAGGCACTCTCAACAGGAAAGACGAGAGGAACTCCATGGTCGTACCACCATTCCAAGAGACCCCCAGATGTTTCAGTCCATTCCAGAGGAACCTCTTTGCCCTGCACTGGCTCATCTTTCATGCCGAAGATCGACTCACACCACGGTGGCACGTGGGACAGCCCTGTGGGAAAGCCTCGAGGGAAAGCCTCGAGGGAAAACCACAGATCCTTTGATCCACGCGACGGGAAGCGTGACATTGCTGCTACAGCCTGGAAGGAAAGCGCACGTGCATGCCCCCACTCGAGACGAGGCCTGACTCCCCTGGGGAGACTCCACAAGTACCCAAAGATTCATGTCAGCCCCTGAGAGGAATCCTCGGTTCCGGCCCTGACTCCACACAAGGTTTTTGGCCCCGGTATCGACGGGAGAGGAATCCCGAGAGGGCCCCTAGCAACTCGCAAGGGGACTGGCCTCTCCTGAGGCCACCAGGGCGGGTCCCTGAGGTCCCCATCGTAACTCGAGAACACCTGCCGCAACTCGAGAAAATCCAGGAAGTTCTCCCTTCCAGGCGAGATGAGGCCTATTTCCGATGAGGCGTCTGGAGACTAATGACACGGAACCTCTGGAACTTCGAAAGGGTCATTCACACCCTTGCTGCAACTCAAGAAGTTCACCGCCATAACCGTCTCCACACGAGAGGAAACATGATGGTCCCGCCCACATCCAGAGGAGCCCCGTTTCCCCCTCGTAGCTCGAGATGAGGGATCCATTCCCTGCTTTCAACGGGAAAGAATTCCCGGCGTTCCCGTCGCATCTCAAGAGGAGGCACTCTCAACAGGAAAGGCGAGAGGAACTCCATGGTCGTACCACCATTCCAAGAGTCCCCCAGATGTCTCAGTCCATTCCAGAGAAGCCTCTTTGCCCTGCACTGGCTCATCTTTCACGCCGAGGATCGACTCACACCACGGTGGCACGTGGGACAGCCCTGTGGGAAAGCCTCGAGCGAAAGCCTCGAGGGAAAACCACAGATCCTTTGATCCACGCGACGGGAAGCGTGACATTGCTGCTACAGCCTGGAAGGAAAGCGCACGTGCATGCCCCCACTCGAGACGAGGCCTGACTCCCCTGGGGAGACTCCACAAGTACCCAAAGATCCATGTCAGCCCCTGAGAGGAATCCTCGGTTCCGGCCCTGACTCCACACAAGGTTTTTGGCCCCGGTATCGACGGGAGAGGAATCCCGAGAGGCCCCCTAGCAACTCGCATGGGGACTGGCCTCTCCTGAGGCCACCAGGGCGGGTCCCTGAGGTCCCCGTCGTAACTCGAGAACACCTGCCGCAACTCGAGAAAATCCAGGAAGTTCTCCCTTCCAGGCAAGATGAGGCCTATTTCCGATGAGGCGTCTGGAGACTAATGACACCTAAACTCTGGAACTTCGAAAGGGTCTTTCACACCCTTGCTGCAACTCAAGAAGTTCACCGCCATACCCCTCTCCACTCGAGAGGAAGCACGATGGTCCCGCCCACATCCAGAGGAGACCCGTTTCCCCCTCGGAGCTCGAGATGAGGGATCCATTCCCTGCTTTCAACGGGAAAGAATTCCCGGCGTTCCCGTCGCATCTCAAGAGGAGGCACTCTCAACAGGAAAGGCGAGAGGAACTCCATGGTCGTACCACCATTCCAAGAGTCCCCCAGATGTCTCAGTCCATTCCAGAGGAAGCTCTTTGCCCTGCACTGGCTCATCTTTCACGCCGAGGATCGACTCACACCACGGTGGCACGTGGGACAGCCCTGTGGGAAAGCCTCGAGGGAAAGCCTCGAGGTAAAACCACAGATCCTTTGATCCACGCCACGGGAAGCATGACATTGCTGCTACAGCCTGGAAGGAAAGCGCACCTGCATGCCCCCACTAGTAACAAGGCCTGACTCCCCTGGGGAGACTCCAGAAGTACCCAAAGATCCATGTCAGCCCCTGAGAGGAATCCTCGGTTCCGGCCCTGACTCCACACAAGTTTTTTGGCCCCGGTATCGACAGGAGAGGAATCCTGAGAGGCCCCCGAGCAACTCGCATGGGGACTGGCCTTTCCTGAGGCCACCAGGGCGGGTCCCTGAGGTCCCCGTCGTAACTCGAGAACACCTGCCGCAACTCGAGAAACTTCAGGAAGTTCTCCCTTCCAGGCGAGATGAGGCCTATTTCCGATGAGGCGTCTGGAGACTAATGACACGGAACCTCTGGAACTTCGAAAGGGTCATTCACACCCTTGCTGCAACTCAAGAAGTTCACCGCCATAACCGTCTCCACTCGAGAGGAAACATGATGGTCCCGCCCACATCCAGAGGAGCCCCGTTTGCCCCTCGTAGCTCGAGATGAGGGATCCTTTCCCTGCTATCAACGGGAAAGTATTTTCGGCGTTCCCGTCGCATCTCAAGAGGAGGCACTCTCAACAGGAAAGACGAGAGGAACTCCATGGTCGTACCACCATTCCAAGAGTCCCCCAGATGTTTCAGTCCATTCCAGAGGAACCTCTTTGCCCTGCACTGGCTCATCTTTCATGCCGAAGATCGACTCACACCACGGTGGCACGTGGGACAGCCCTGTGGGATAGCCTCGAGGGAAAGCCTCGAGGGAAAACCACAGATCCTTTGATCCACGCGACGGGAAGCGTGACATTGCTGCTACAGCCTGGAAGGAAAGCGCACGTGCATGCCCCCACTCGAGACGAGGCCTGACTCCCCTGGGGAGACTCCACAAGTACCCAAAGATTCATGTCAGCCCCTGAGAGGAATCCTCGGTTCCGGCCCTGACTCCACACAAGGTTTTTGGCCCCGGTATCGACGGGAGAGGAATCCCGAGAGGCCCCCTAGCAACTCGCAAGGGGACTGGCCTCTCCTGAGGCCACCAGGGCGGGTCCCTGAGGTCCCCATCGTAACTCGAGAACACCTGCCGCAACTCGAGAAAATCCAGGAAGTTCTCCCTTCCAGGCGAGATGAGGCCTATTTCCGATGAGGCGTCTGGAGACTAATGACACGGAACCTCTGGAACTTCGAAAGGGTCATTCACACCCTTGCTGCAACTCAAGAAGTTCACCGCCATAACCGTCTCCACTCGAGAGGAAACATGATGGTCCCGCCCACATACAGAGGAGCCCCGTTTCCCCCTCGTAGCTCGAGATGAGGGATCCATTCCCTGCTTTCAACGGGAAAGAATTCCCGGCGTTCCCGTCGCATCTCAAGAGGAGGCACTCTCAACAGGAAAGGCGAGAGGAACTCCATGGTCGTACCACCATTCCAAGAGTCCCCCAGATGTCTCAGTCCATTCCAGAGGAGCCTCTTTGCCCTGCACTGGCTCATCTTTCACGCCGAGGATCGACTCACACCACGGTGGCACGTGGGACAGCCCTGTGGGAAAGCCTCGAGGTAAAGCCTCGAGGGAAAACCACAGATCCTTTGATCCACGCGACGGGAAGCGTGACATTGCTGCTACAGCCTGGAAGGAAAGCGCACGTGCATGCCCCCACTCGAGACGAGTCCTGACTCCCCTGGGGAGACTCCAGAAGTACCCAAAGATCCATGTCAGCCCCTGAGAGGAATCCTCGGTTCCGGCCCTGACTCCACACAAGGTTTTTCGCCCCGGTATCGACGGGAGAGGAATCCCGAGAGGCCCCCTAGCAACTAGCATGGGGACTAGCCGTTCCTGAGGCCACCAGGGCGGGTCCCTGAGGTTCCCGTCGTAAATCGAGAACACCTGCCGCAACTCGAGAAAATCCAGGAAGTTCTCCTTTCCAGGCGAAATGAGGCCTATTTCCGATGAGGCGTCTGGAGACTAATGACACCTAACCTCTGGAACTTCGAAAGGGTCTTTCACACCCTTGCTGCAACTCAAGTAGTTCACCGCCATACCCGTCTCCACTCGAGAGGAAGCACGATCGTCCCACCCACAACCAGAGGAGCCCCGTTTCCCCCTCGACCTCAAGATGAGGGATCCTTTCCCTGCTTTAAATGGGAAAGAATTCCGGGGTTCCTGTCGCATCTCAAGAGGAGGCACTCTCAACAGGAAAGGCGAGAGGAACTCCATGGTCGTACCACCATTCCAACAGACCCCAGATGTCTCAGTCCATTCCAGAGGAACCTCTTTGCCCTGCACTGGCTCATCTTTCACGCCGAGGATCGACTCACACCACGGTGGCACGTGGGACAGCCTTGTGGGAAAGCCTCGAGGGAAAGCCTCGAGGGAAAACCACAGATCCCTTGATCCACGCGACGGGAAGCGTGACATTGCTGCTACAGCCTGGAAGGAAAGCGCACGTGCATGCCCCCACTCGAGACGAGGCCTGACTCCCCTGGAGAGACTCCTGAAGTACCCAAAGATCCATGTCAGCCCCTGAGAGGAATCCTCGGTTCCGGCCCTGAATCCACACAAGGTTTTTGGCCCCGGTATCTACGGGAGAGGAATCCCGAGAGGCCCCCTAGCAACTAGCATGGGGACTGGCCGTTCTTGAGGCCACCAGGGCGGGTCCCTGAGGTCCCCGTCGTAACTCGAGAACACCTGCCGCAACTCGAGAAAATCCAGGAAGTTCTCCCTTCCAGGCGAGATGAGGCCTATTTCCGATGAGGCGTCTGGAGACTAATGACACCTAACCTCTGGAACTTCGAAAGGGTCTTTCACACCCTTGCTGCAACTCAAGAAGTTCACCTCCATACCCGTTTCCACTCGAGAGGAAGCACGATGGTCCCGCCCACATCCAGAGGAGCCCCGTTTCCACCTCGTAGCTCGAGATGAGGGATCCTTTCCCTGCTTTCAATGGGAAAGAATTCCCGGCGTTTTCGTCGCATCTCAGGAGGAGGCACTCTCAACAGGAAAGGCGAGAGGAGCTCCATGGTGGTACCACCATTCCAAGAGTCCCCCAGATGTCTCAGTCCATTCCAGAGGAACCTCTTTGCCCTGTACTGGCTCATCTTTCACGCCGAGGATCGACTCACACCTCGGTGGCACGTGGGACAGCCCTGTGGGAAAGCCTCGAGGGAAAGCCTCGAGGGAAAACCACAGATCCTTTGATCCACGCCACGGGAAGCATGACATTGCTGCTACAGCCTGGAAGGAAAGCGCACGTGCATGCCCCCACTCGAGACGAGGCCTGACTCTCCTGGGGAGACTCCAGAAGTACCCAAAGATCCATGTCAGCCCCTGAGAGGAATCCTCGGTTCCGGCCCTGACTCCACACAAGGTTTTTGGCCCCGGTATCGACGGGAGAGGAATCCCGAGAGGCCCCCTAGCAACTAGCATGGGGACTGGCCGTTCTTGGGGCCACCAGGACGGGTCCCTGAGGTCCCCGTCGTAACTCGAGAACACCTGCCGCAACTCGAGAAAATCCAGGAAGTTCTCCCTTCCAGGCGAGATGAGGCCTATTTCCGATGAGGCGTCTGGAGACTAATGACACCTAACCTCTGGAACTTCGAAAGGGTCTTTCACACCCTTGCTGCAACTCCAGAAGTTCACCGCCATACCCGTCTCCACTCGAGAGGAAGCACGATGGTCCCGCCCACTTCCAGAGGAGCCCCGTTTCCCCCTCGTAGCTCAAGATGAGGGATCCTTTCCCTGCTTTCAACGGAAAAGAATTCCCGGCGTTTCCGTCGCATCTCAAGAGGAGGCACTCTCAACAGGAAAGGCGAGAGGAGCTCCATGGTCGTACCACCATTCCAAGAGTCCCCCAGATGTCTCAGTCCATTCCAGAGGAACCTCTTTGCCCTGCACTGGCTCATCTTTCACGCCGAGGATCGACTCACACCACGGTGGCACGTTGGACAGCCCTGTGGGAAAGCCTCGAGGGAAAGCCTCGAGGGAAAGCCTCGAGGGAAAACCACAGATTGTTTGATCCATGCGACGGGAAGCGTGACATTGCTGCTACAGCCTGAAAGGAAAGCGCACGTGCATGCCCCCACTCGAGACGAGGCCTGACTCCCCTGGGGAGACTCCAGAAGTACCCAAAGATCCATGTCAGCCCCTGAGAGGAATCCTCGGTTCCGGCCCTGACTGCACACAAGGCTTTTGGCCACGGTATCGACGGGAGAGGAATCCCGAGAGGCCCCCTAGCACCTCGCATGGGGACTGGCCTCTCCTGAGGCCACCAGGGCGGGTCCCTGAGGTCCCCGTCGTAACTCGAGAACACCTGCTGCAACTCGAGAAAATCCAGGAAGTTCTCCCTTCCAGGCGAGATGAGGCCTATTTCCGATGAGGCGTCTGGAGACTAATGACACCTAACTCTGGAACTTCGAAAGGGTCTTTCACACCTTTGCTGCAACTCAAGAAGTTCACTGCCATACCCGTCTCCACTCGAGAGGAAGCACGATGGTCCCGCCCACATTCAGAGGAGCCCCGTTTCCCCCTCGTAGCTCGAGATGAGGGATCCTTTCCCTGCTTTCAACGGGAAAGAATTCCCGGCGTTCCCGTCGCATCTCAAGAGGAGGCACTCTCAACAGGAAAGGCGAGAGGAACTTCTTGGTCGTACCACCATTCCAAGAGTCCCCCAGATGTCTCAGTCCATTACAGAGGAACCTCTTTGCCCTACACTGGCTCGTCTTTCACGCCGAGAATCGACTCACACCACGGTGGCACGTGGGACAGCCCTGTGGGAAAGCCTCGAGGGAAAGCCTCGAGGGAAAACCACAGATCCTTTGATCCATGCCACGGGAAGCGTGACATTGCTGCTACAGCCTGGAAGGAGAGCGCACGTGCATACCCCCACTCGAAACGAGGCCTGACTCCCCTGGGGAGACTCCAGAAGTACCCAAAGATACATGTCAGCCCCTGAGAGGAATCCTCGGTTCCGGCCCTGACTCCACACAAGGTTTTTGGCCCCGGTATCGACGGGAGAGGAATCCCGAGAGGCCCCCTAGCACCTCGCATGGGGACTGGCCTCTCCTGAGGCCACCAGGGCGGGTCCCTGAGGTCCCCGTCGTAACTCGAGAACACCTGCCGCAACTCGAGAAAATCCAGGAAGTTCTCCCTTCCAGGCGAGATGAGGCCTATTTCCGATGAGGCGTCTGGAGACTAATGACACCTAACCTCTGGAACTTCGAAAGGGTCTTTCACACCCTTGCTGCAACTCAAGAAGTTCACCGCCATACCCGTCTCCACTCGAGAGGAAGCACGATGGTCCCGCCCACATCCAGAGGAGCCCCGTTTCCCCCTCGTAGCTCGAGATGATGGATCCTTTCCCTGCTTTCAACGGGAAAGAATTCCCGGCGTTCACGTCGCATCTCAAGACGAGGTTCTCTCAACAGGAAAGTCGAGAGGAACTCCATGGTCGTAGCACCATTCCAAGAGTCCCCCAGATGTCTCAGTCCATTCCAGAGGAACCTCTTTGCCCTGCACTGGCTCATCTTTCACGCCGAGGATCGACTCACACCACGGTGGCACGTGGGACAGCCCTGTGGGAAAGCCTCGAGGGAAAGCCTCGAGGGAAAACCACAGATCCTTTGATCCACGCCACGGGAAGCGTGACATTGCTGCTACAGCCTGGAAGGAAAGCGCACGTGCATGCCCCCACTCGAGACGAGGCCTGACTTCCCTGGGGAGACTCCAGAAGTACACAAAGATACATGTCAGCCCCTGAGAGGAATCCTCGGTTCCGGCCCTGACTCCACACAAGGTTTTTGGCCCCGGTATCGACGGGAGAGGAATCTCGAGAGGCCCCCTAGCACATCGCATGGGGACTGGCCTCTCCTGAGGCCACCAGGGCGGGTCCCTGAGGTCCCCGTCGTAACTAGAGAACACCTGCCGCAACTCGAGAAAATCCAGGAAGTTCTCCCTTCCAGGCGAGATGAGGCCTATTTCCGATGATGCGTCTGGAGACTAATGACACCTAACCTCTGGAACTTCGAAAGGGTCTTTCACACCCTTGCTGCAACTCAAGAAGTTCACTGCCATACCCGTCTCCACTCGAGAGGAAGCACGATGGTCCCGCCCACATCCAGAGGAGCCCCGTTTCCCCCTCGTAGCTCGAGATGAGGGATCCTTTCCCTGCTTTCAACGGGAAAGAATTCCCGGCGTTCACGTCGCATCTCAAGAGGAGGCACTCTCAACAGGAATGGCGAGAGGAACTCCATGGTCGTACCACCATTCCAAGAGTCCCCCAGATGTCTCAGTCCATTCCAGAGGAACCTCTTTGCCCTGCACTGGCTCATCTTTCACGCCGAGGATCGACTCACACCACGGTGGCACGTGGGACAGCCCTGTGGGAAAGCCTCGAGGGAAAGCCTCGAGGGAAAACCACAGATCCTTTGATCCACGCGACGGGAAGCGTGACATTGCTGCTACAGCCTGGAAGGAAAGCGCACATGCATGCCCACACTCGAGACGAGGCCTGACTCCCCTGGGGAGACTCCACAAGTACCCAAAGATCCATGTCAGCCCCTGAGAGGAATCCTCGGTTCTGGCCCTAACTCCGCACAAGGTTTTTGGCCCCGGTATCGACGGGAGAGGAATCCCGTGAGGCCCCCTAGCACCTCGCATGGGGACTGTCCTCTCCTGAGTCCACCAGGGCGGGTCCCTGAGGTCCGCGTCGTAACTCGAGAACACCTGCCGCAACTCGAGAAAATCCAGGAAGTTCTCCCTTCCAGGCGAGATGAGGCCTATTTCCGATGAGGCGTCTGGAGACTAATGACACCTAACCTCTGGAACTTCGAAAGGGTCTTTCACACCCTTGCTGCAACTCAAGAAGTTCACCGCCATACCCGTCTCCACTCGAGAGGAAGCACGGTGGTCCCGCCCACATCCAGAGGAGCCCCGTTTCCCCCTCGTAGCTCGAGATGAGGGATCCTTTCCCTGCTTTCAACGGAAAAGAATTCCCGGCGTTTCCGTCGCATCTCAAGAGGAGGCACTCTCAACAGGAAAGGCGAGAGGAGCTCCATGGTCGTACCACCATTCCTAGAGTCCCCCAGATGTCTCAGTCCATTCCAGAGGAACCTCTTTGCCCTGCACTGGCTCATCTTTCACGCCGAGGATCGACTCACACCACGGTGGCACGTTGGACAGCCCTGTGGGAAAGCCTCGAGGGAAAGCCTCGAGGGAAAGCCTCGAGGGAAAACCACAGATTGTTTGATCCATGCGACGGGAAGCGTGACATTGCTGCTACAGCCTGAAAGGAAAGCGCACGTGCATGCCCCCACTCGAGACGGGGCCTGACTCCCCTGGGGAGACTCCAGAAGTACCCAAAGATCCATGTCAGCCCCTGAGAGGAATCCTCGGTTCCGGCCCTGACTGCACACAAGGCTTTTGGCCACGGTATCGACGGGAGAGGAATCCCGAGAGGCCCCCTAGCACCTCGCATGGGGACTGGCCTCTCCTGAGGCCACCAGGGCGGGTCCCTGAGGTCCCCGTCGTAACTCGAGAACACCTGCTGCAACTCGAGAAAATCCAGGAAGTTCTCCCTTCCAGGCGAGATGAGGCCTATTTCCGATGAGGCGTCTGGAGACTAATGACACCTAACTCTGGAACTTCGAAAGGGTCTTTCACACCTTTGCTGCAACTCAAGAAGTTCACTGCCATACCCGTCTCCACTCGAGAGGAAGCACGATGGTCCCGCCCACATCCAGAGGAGCCCCGTTTCCCCCTCGTAGCTCGAGATGAGGGATCCTTTCCCTGCTTTCAACGGGAAAGAATTCCCGGCGTTCACGTCGCATCTCAAGAGGAGGCACTCTCAACAGGAATGGCGAGAGGAACTCCATGGTCGTACCACCATTCCAAGAGTCCCCCAGATGTCTCAGTCCATTCCAGAGGAACCTCTTTGCCCTGCACTGGCTCATCTTTCACGCCGAGGATCGACTCACACCACGGTGGCACGTGGGACAGCCCTGTGGGAAAGCCTCGAGGGAAAGCCTCGAGGGAAAACCACAGATCCTTTGATCCACGCGACGGGAAGCGTGACATTGCTGCTACAGCCTGGAAGGAAAGCGCACATGCATGCCCCCCCTCGAGACGAGGCCTGACTCCCCTGGGGAGACTCCACAAGTACACAAAGATCCATGTCAGCCCCTGAGAGGAATCCTCGGTTCTGGCCCTAACTCCGCACAAGGTTTTTGGCCCCGGTATCGACGGGAGAGGAATCCCGTGAGGCCCCCTAGCACCTCGCATGGGGACTGGCCTCTCCTGAGTCCACCAGGGCGGGTCCCTGAGGTCCGCGTCGTAACTCGAGAACACCTGCCGCAACTCGAGAAAATCCAGGAAGTTCTCCCTTCCAGGCGAGATGAGGCCTATTTCCGATGAGGCGTCTGGAGACTAATGACACCTAACCTCTGGAACTTCGAAAGGGTCTTTCACACCCTTGCTGCAACTCAAGAAGTTCACCGCCATACCCGTCTCCACTCGAGAGGAAGCACGGTGGTCCCGCCCACATCCAGAGGAGCCCCGTTTCCCCCTCGTAGCTCGAGATGAGGGATCCTTTCCCTGCTTTCAACGGGAACGAATTCCCGGCGTTCCCGTCGCATCTCAAGAGGAGGCACTCTCAACAGGAAAGGCGAGAGGAACTCCATGGTCGTACCACCATTCCAAGAGTCCCCCAGATGTCTCAGTCCATTCCAGAGGAACCTCTTTGCCCTGCACTGGCTCATCTTTCATGCCGAGGATCGACTCACATCACGGTGGCACGTGGAACAGCCCTGTGGGAAAGCCTCGAGGGAAAGCCTCGAGGGAAAACCACAGATCCTTTGATCCACGCAACGGGAAGTGTGACATTGCTGCTACAGCCTGGAAGGAATGCGCACGTGCATGCCCCCACTAGAGACGAGGCCTGACTCCCCTGGGGAGACTCCACAAGTACCCAAAGATCCATGTCAGCCCCTGAGAGGAATCCTCGGATCCGGCCCTGACTCCACACAAGGTTTTTGGCCCCGGTATCGACGGGAGAGGAATCCAGAGAGGCCCCCTAGCAACTCGCATGGGGACTGGCCTCTCCTGAGGCCACCAGGGCGGGTCCCTGAGGTACCCGTCGTAACTCGAGAACACCTGCCGCAACTCGAGAAAATCCAGGAAGTTCTCCCTTGCAGGCGAGATGAGGCCTATTTCCGATGAGGCCTCTGGAGACTAATGACACCTAACCTCTGGAACTTCGAAAGGGTCTTTCACACCCTTGCTGCAACTCAAGAAGTTCACCGCCATACCCGTCTCCACTCGAGAGGAAGCACGATGGTCCCGCCCACATCCAGAGGAGCCCCGTTTCCCCCTCGTAGCTCGAGATGAGGGATCCTTGCCCTGCTTTCAACGGGAACGAATTCCCGGTGTTCCCGTCGCATCTCAAGAGGAGGCACTCTCAACAGGAAAGGCGAGAGGAACTCCATGGTCGTACCACCATTCCAAGAGTCCCCCAGAAGTCTCAGTCCATTCCAGAGGAACCTCTTTGCCCTGCACTGGCTCATCTTCCACGCCGATGATCGACTCCCACCACTGTGGCATGTGGGACAGCCCTGTGGGAAAGCCTCGAGGGAAAGCCTCGAGGGAAAACCACAGATCCTTTGATCCACGCGACGGGAAGCGTGACATTGCTGCTACAGCCTGGAAGGAAAGCGCACGTGCATGCCCCCACTCGAGACGAGGCTTGACTCCCCTGGGGAGACTCCAGACAGACCCAGAGATCCATGTCAACACCTGAGAGGAATCCTCGGTTCCGGCCCTGACTCCACAGAAGGATTTTAGCCCCGGTATCGATGGGAGAGGAATCCGGAGAGGCCCCCTAGCAACTCTCCAGGGGACTAGCCTTTCCTGAGGCCACCAGGGCGGGTCCCTGAGGTCCCCGTCGTAACTCGAGAACACCTGCCGCAACTCGAGAAAATCCAGGAAGTTCTCCCTTCCAGGCGAGATGAGGCCTATTTCCGATGAGGCCTCTGGAGACTAATGACACCTAACCTCTGGAACTTCGAAAGGGTCTTTCACACCCTTGCTGCAACTAAGGAAGTTCACCGCCATACCCGTCTCCACTCGAGAGGAAGCACGATGGTCCCGCCCACATCCAGAGGAGCTCCGTTTCCACCTCGTAGCTCGAGAGGAGGGATCCTTTCCCTGCTTTCAACAGGAAAGAATTCCCAGCGTTCCCGTCGCATCTCAAGCGGAGGCACTCTCAACAGGAAAGGCGAGAGGAACTCCATGGTCGTACCACCATTCCAAGAGTCCCCCAGATGTCTCAGTCCATTACAGAGGAACCTCTTTGCCCTGCAGTGGCTCATCTTTCACGCCGAGGATCGACTCACACCACGGTGGCACGTGGGACAGCCCTGGGGGAAGGCCTCGAGGGCAAGGCTCGAGGAAAACCACAGATCCTTTGATCCACGCCACGGGAAGCGTGACATTGCTGCTAAAGCCTGGAAGGAAAGTGCACGTGCATGCCCCCTCACGAAACGAGGCCTTTCTCCCCTGTCGAGACTCCAGAAGTATCCAAAGATCCATATCAGCCCCTGAGAGGAATCCTCGGTTCCGGCCCTGACTCCACACAAGGTTTTTGGCCCCGGTACCGACGGGAGAGGAATCCCGAGAGGCCCCCTAGCAACTCGCATGGGGACTGGCCTCTCCTGAGGCCACTAGGGCGGGTCCCTGAGGTCCTCGTCGTAACTCGAGAGCACCTGCCGCAACTCGAGAAAATCCAGGAAGTTCTCCCTTCCAGGCGAGATGAGGCCTATTTCCGATGAGGCGTCTGGAGACTAATGACACCTAACCTCTGGAACTTCGAAAGGGTCTTTCACACCCTTGCTGCGACTCAAGAAGTTCACCGCCATACCCGTCTCCACTCGAGAGGAAGCACGATGGTCCCGCCCACATCCATAGGATCCCCGTTTCCCCCTCGTAGCTCGAGATGAGGGATCCTTTCCCTGCTTTAAACGGGGAAGAATTCCCGGCGTTCCCGTCGCATCTCAAGAGGAGGCACTCTCAACAGGAAAGGCGAGAGGAACTCCATGGTCGTACCACCATTCCAAGAGTCCCCCAGATGTCTCAGTCCATTCCAGAGGAACCTCTTTGCCCTGCACTGGCTCATCTTTCACGCCGAGGATCGACTCACACCACGGTGGCACGTGGGACAGCCCTGTGGGAAAGCCTCGAGGGAAAGCCTCGAGGGAAAACCACAGATCCTTTGATCCACACCACGGGAAGCGTGACATTGCTGCTAGAGCATGGAAGGAAAGTGCACGTGCATGCCCCCTCACGAAACGAGGCCTGTCTCCCCTGGCGAGACTCCAGAAGTCTCCAAAGATACATATCAGCCCCTGAGAGGAATCCTCGGTTCCGGCCCTGACTCCACACAAGGTTTTTGGCCCCGCTATCGACGGAAGAGGAATCCCGAGAGGCCCCCTAGCAACTCGCATGGGGACTGGCCTCTCCTGAGGCCACCAGGGCCGGTCCCTGAGGTCCCCGTCGTAACTCGAGAACACCTGCCGCAACTCGAGAAAATCCAGGAAGTTCTCCCTTCCAGGCGAGATGAGGCCTATTTCCGATGAGGCGTCTGGAGACTAATGACACCTAACCTCTGGAACTTCGAAAGGGTCTTTCACACCCTTGCTGCAACTCAAGAAGTTCACCACCATACCCGTCTCCACTCGAGAGGAAGCACGATGGTCCCGACCACATCCAAAGGAGCCCCGTTTCCCCCTCGTAGCTCGAGATGAGGGATCCTTTCCCTGCTTTCAACGGGAAAGAATTCCCTGCGTTCCCGTCGCATCTCAAGAGGAGGCACTCTCAACAGGAAAGGCGAGAGGAACTCCATGGTCGTACCACCATTCCAAGAGTCCCCCAGATGTCTCAGTCCATTCCAGAGGAACCTCTTTGCCCTGCACTGGCTCATCTTTCACGCCGAGGATCGACTCACACCACGGTGGCACGTGGGACAGCCCTGTGGGAAAGCCTCGAGGGAAAGCCTCGAGGGAAAACCACAGATCCTTTGATTCACGCGACGGGAAGCGTGACATTGCTGCTACAGCCTGGAAGGAAAGCGCACGTGCATGCCCCCACTCGAGACGAGGCCTGACTCCACTGGGGAGACTCCAGAAGTACCCAAAGATCCATGTCAGCCCCTGAGAGGAATCCTCGGTTCCGGCCCTGACTCCACACAAGGTTTTTGTCCCCGGTATCGACGGGAGAGGTATCCCGAGAGGCCCCCTAGCAACTCGCATGGGGACTGGCCTCTCCTGAGGCCACCAGGGCGGGTCCCTGAGGTCCCCGTCGTAACTCGAGAACACCTGCCGCAACTCGAGAAAATCCAGGAAGTTCTCCCTTCCAGGCGAGATGAGGCTTATTTCCGATGAGGCGTCTGGAGACTAATGACACCTAACCTCTGGAACTTCGAAAGGGTCTTTCACACCCTTGCTGCGACTCAAGAAGTTCACCGCCATACCCGTCTCCACTCGAGAGGAAGCACGATGGTCCCGCCCACATCCAGAAGAGCCCCGTTTCCCCCTCGTAGCTCGATATGAGGGATCCTTTCCCTGCTTTCAACGGGAAAGAATTCCCGGCGTTCCCGTCGCATCTCAAGAGGAGGCACTCTCAACAGGAAAGGCGAGAGGAACTCCATGGTCGTACCACCATTCCAAGAGTCCCCCAGATGTCTCAGTCCATTCCAGAGGAACTTCTTTGCCCTGCACTGGCTCATCTTTCACGCCGAGGATCGACTCACACCACGGTGGCACGTGGGACAGCCCTGTGGGAAAGCCTCGAGGGAAAGCCTCGAGGGAAAACCACAGATCCTTTGATCCACGCGACGGGAAGCGTGACATTGCTACTACAGCCTGGAAGGAAAGTGCACGTGCATGCCCCCTCACGAAACGAGGCCTGTCTCCCCTGGCGAGACTCCAGAAGTATCCAAAGATCCATATCAGCCCCTGAGAGGAATCCTCGGTTCCGGCCCTGACTCCACACAAGGTTTTTGTCCCCGGTATCGACGGGAGAGGAATCCCGAGAGGGCCCCTAGCAACTCGCATGGGGACTGGCCTCTCCTGAGGCCACCAGGGCCGGTCCCTGAGGTCCCCGTCGTAACTCGAGAACACCTGCCGCAACTCGAGAAAATCCAGGAAGTTCTCCCTTCCAGGCGAGATGAGGCCTATTTCCGATGAGGCGTCTGGAGACTAATGACACCTAACCTCTGGAACTTCGAAAGGGTCTTTCACACCCTTGCTGCAACTCAAGAAGTTCACCACCATACCCGTCTCCACTCGAGAGGAAGCACGATGGTCCCGACAACATCCAAAGGAGCCACGTTTCCCCCTCGTAGCTCGAGATGAGGGATCCTTTCCCTGCTTTCAACGGGAAAGAATTCCCTGCCTTCCCGTCGCATCTCAAGAGGAGGCACTCTCAACAGGAAAGGCGAGAGGAACTCCATGGTCGTACCACCATTCCAAGAGTCCCCCAGATGTCTCAGTCCATTCCAGAGGAACCTCTTTGCCCTGCACTGGCTCATCTTTCACGCCGAGGATCGACTCACACCACGGTGGCACGTGGGACAGCCCTGTGGGAAAGCCTCGAGGGAAAGCCTCGAGGGAAAACCACAGATCCTTTGATCCACGCGACGGGAAGCGTGACATTGCTGCTACAGCCTGGAAGGAAAGCGCACGTGCATGCCCCTACTCGAGACGAGGCCTGACTCCCCTGGGGAGACTCCAGAAGTACCCAAAGATCCATGTCAGCCCCTGAAAGGAATCCTCGGTTCCGGCCCTGACTCCACACAAGGTTTTTGGCCCCGGTATCGACGGGAGAGGAATCCCGAGAGGCCCCCTAGCAACTCGCATGGGGACTGGCCTCTCCTGAGGCCACCAGGGCGGGTCCCTGAGGTCCCCGTCGTAACTCGAGAACACCTGCCGCAACTCGAGAAAATCCAGGAAGTTCTCCCTTCCAGGCGAGATGAGGCCTATTTCCGATGAGGCCTCTGGAGACTAATGACACCAAACCTCTGGAACTTCGAAAGGGTCTTTCACACCCTTGCTGCAACTCAAGAAGTTCACCGCCATACCCGTCTCCACTCGAGAGGAAGCACGATGGTCCCGCCCACATCCAGAGGAGCCCCGTTTCCCCCTCGTAGCTCGAGATGAGGGATCCTTTCCCTGCTTTCAACGGGAAAGAATTCCCGGCGTTCCCGTCGCATCTCAAGAGGAGGCACACTCAACAGGAAAGGCGAGAGGAACTCCATGGTCGTACCACCATTCCAAGAGTCCCCCAGATATCTCAGTCCATTCCAGAGGAACCTCTTTGCCCTGCACTGGCTCATCTTTCACGCCGAGGATCGACTCACAACACGGTGGCACGTGGGACAGCCCTGTGGGAAAGCCTCGAGGGAAAGCCTCGAGGGAAAACCACAGATCCTTTGATCCACGCGACGGGAAGCGTGACATTGCTGCTACAGCCTGGAAGGAAAGCGCACGAGCATGGCCCCACTCGAGACGAGGCCTGACTCCCCTGGGGAGACTACAGAAGTACCCAAAGATCCATGTCAGCCCCTGAGAGGAATCCTCGGTTCCGGCCCTGACTCCACACAAGCTTTTTGGCCCCGGTATCGACGGGAGAGGAATCCCGAGAGACCCCCTAGCAACTCGCATGGGGACTGGCCTCTCCTGAGGCCACCAGGGCGGGTCCCTGAGGTCGCCGTCGTAACTCGAGAACACCTGCCGCAACTCGAGAAAATCCAGGAAGTTCTCCCTTCCAGGCGAGATGAGGCCTATTTCCGATGAGGCCTCTGGAGACTAATGACACCAAACCTCTGGAACTTCGAAAGGGTCTTTCACACCCTTGCTGCAACTCAAGAAGTTCACCGCCATACCCGTCTCCACTCGAGAGGAAGCACGATGGTCCCGCCCACATCCAGAGGAGCCCCGTTTCCCCCTCGGAGCTCGAGATGAGGGATCCTTTCCCTGCTTTCAACGGGAAAGAATTCCCGGCGTTCCCGTCGCATCTCAAGAGGAGGCACTCTCAACAGGAAAGGCGAGAGGAACTCCATGGTCGTACCACCATTCCAAGAGTCCCCCAGATGTCTCAGTCCATTCCAGAGGAACCTCTTTGCCCTGCACTGGCTCATCTTTCACGCCGAGGATCGACTCACACCACGGTGACACGTGGGACAGCCCTGTGGGAAAGCCTCGAGGGAAAACCTCGAGGGAAAAGCACAGATCCTTTGATCCACGCGACGGGAAGCGTGACATTGCTGCTACAGCCTGGAAGGAAAGCGCACGTGCATGCCCCCACTCGAGACGAGGCCTGACTCCCCTGGGGAGACTCCAGAAGTACCCAAAGATCCATGTCAGCCCCTGAGAGGCATCCTCGGTTCCGGCCCTGACTCCACACAAGGTTTTTGGCCCCGGTATCGACGGGAGAGGAATCCCGAGAGGCCCCCTAGCAACTCGCATGGGGACTGGCCTCTCCTGAGGCCACCAGGGCGGGTCCCTGAGGTCCCTGTCGTAACTCGAGAACACCTGCCGCAACTCGAGAAAATCCAGGAAGTTCTCCCTTCCAGGCGAGATGAGGCCTATTTCCGATGAGGCGTCTGGAGACTAATGACACCTAACCTCTGGAACTTCGAAAGGGTCTTTCAAACCCTTGCTGCGACTCAAGAAGTTCACCGCCATACCCGTCTCCACTCGAGAGGAAGCACGATGGTCCCGCCCACATCCCGAGGAGCCCCGTTTCCCCCTCGTAGCTCGAGATGAGGGATCCTTTCCCTGCTTTCAACGGGAAAGAATTCCCGGCGTTCCCGTCGCATCTCAAGAGGAGGCAGTCTCAACAGGAAAGGCGAGAGGAACTCCATGGTCGTACCACCATTCCAAGAGTCCCCCAGATGTCTCAGTCCATTCCAGAGGAGCCTCTTTGCCCTGCACTGGCTCATCTTTCACGCCGAGGATCGACTCACACCACGGTGGCACGTGGGACAGCCCTGTGGGAAAGCCTCGAGGGAAAGCCTCGAGGGAAAACCACAGATCCTTTGATCCACGCCACGGGAAGCGTGACATTGCTGCTACAGCCTGGAAGGAAAGCGAACGTGCATGCCCCCACTCGAGACGAGGCCTGACTCCCCTGGGGAGACTCCAGAAGTACCCAAAGATCCATGTCAGCCCCTGAGAGGAATCCTCGGTTCCTGCCCTGACTCCACACAAGGTTTTTGCGCCAGTATCGATGGGAGAGGAATCCCGAGAGGCCCCCTAGCAACTCGCATGGGGACTGGCCTCTCCTGAGGCCACCAGGGCGGGTCCCTGAGGTCCCCGGCGTAACTCGAGAACACCTGCCGCAACTCGAGAATATCCAGGAAGTTCTCCCTTCCAGGCGAGATGAGGCCTATTTCCGATGAGGCGTTTGGAGACGAATGACACCTAACATCTGGAACTTCGAAAGGGTCTTTCACACCCTTGCTGCAACTCAAGAAGTTCAGCGCCATACCCGTGTCCACTCGAGTGGAAGCACGATCGTCCCGCCCACATCCAGAGGAGCCCCGTTTCCCCCTCGTAGCTCGAGATGAGGGATCCTTTCCCTGCTTTCAACGGGAAAGAATTCCCGGCGTTCCCGTCGCATCTCAAGAGGAGGCACTCTCAACAGGAAAGGCGAGAGGAACTCCATGGTCGTACCACCATTCCAAGAGTCCCCCAGATGTCTCAGTCCATTCCAGAGGAACCTCTTTGCCCTGCACTGGCTGATCTTTCACGCCGAGGATCGACTCACACCACGGTGGCACGTGGGACAGCCCTGTGGGAAAGCCTCGAGGGAAAGCCTCGAGGGAAAACCACAGATCCTTTGATCCACGCCACCGGAAGCGTGACATTGCTGCTACAGCCTGGAAGGAAAGCGCACGTGCATGCCCCTACTCGAGACGAGGCCTGACTCCCCTGGGGAGACTCCAGAAGTACACAAAGATCCATGTCAGCCCCTGAGAGGAATCCTCGGTTCCGGCCCTGACTCCACACAAGGTTTTTGGCCCCGGTATCGACGGGAGAGGAATCCCGAGAGGCCCCCTAGCAACTCGCATGGGGACTGGCCTCTCCTGAGGCCACCAGGGCGGGTCCCTGAGGTCCCCGTCGTAACTCGAGAACACCTGCCGCAACTCGAGAAAATCCAGGAAGTTCTCCCTTCCAGGCGAGATGAGGCCTATTTCCGATGAGGCCTCTGGAGACTAATGACACCAAACCTCTGGAACTTCGAAAGGGTCTTTCACACCCTTGCTGCAACTCAAGAAGTTCACCGCCATACCCGTCTCCACTCGAGAGGAAGCACGATGGTCCCGCCCACATCCAGAGGAGCCCCGTTTCCCCCTCGTAGCTCGAGATGAGGGATCCTTTCCCTGCTTTCAACGGGAAAGAATTCCCGGCGTTCCCGTCACATCTCAAGAGGAGGCACTCTCAACAGGAAAGGCGAGAGGAACTCCATGGTCGTACCACCATTCCAAGAGTCCCCCAGATGTCTCAGTCCATTCCAGAGGAACCTCTTTGCCCTGCACTGGCTCATCTTTCACGCCGAGGATCGACTCACAACACGATGGCACGTGGGACAGCCCTGTGGGAAAGCCTCGAGGGAAAGCCTCGAGGGAAAACCACAGATCCTTTGATCCACGCGACGGGAAGCGTGACATTGCTGCTACAGCCTGGAAGGAAAGCGCACGAGCATGCCCCCACTCGAGACGAGGCCTGACTCCCCTGGGGAGACTCCAGAAGTACCCAGAAATCCATGTCAGCCCCTGAGAGGAATCCTCGGTTCCGGCCCTGACTGCACACAAGGCTTTTGGCCCCGGTATCGACGGGAGAGGAATCCCGAGAGGCCCCCTAGCACCTCGCATGGGGACTGGCCTCTCCTGAGGCCACCAGGGCGGGTCCCTGAGGTCCCCGTCGTAACTCGATAACACCTGCCGCAACTCGAGAAAATGCAGGAAGTTCTCCCTTCCAGGCGAGATGAGGCCTATTTCCGATGAGGCGTCTGGAGACTAATGACACCTAACTCTGGAACTTCGAAAGGGTCTTTCACACCTTTGCTGCAACTCAAGAAGTTCACTGCCATACCCGTCTCCACTCGAGAGGAAGCACGATGGTCCCGCCCACATCCAGAGGAGCCCCGTTTCCCCCTCGTAGCTCGAGATGAGGGATCCTTTCCCTGCTTTCAACGGGAAAGAATTCCCGGCGTTCCCGTCGCATCTCAAGAGGAGGCACTCTCAACAGGAAAGGCGAGAGGAACTTCTTGGTCGTACCACCATTCCAAGAGTCCCCCAGATGTCTCAGTCCATTCCAGAGGAACCTCTTTGCCCTACACTGGCTCGTCTTTCACGCCGAGAATCGACTCACACCACGGTGGCACGTGGGACAGCCCTGTGGGAAAGCCTCGAGGGAAAGCCTCGAGGGAAAACCACAGATCCTTTGATCCACGCCACGGGAAGCGTGACATTGCTGCTACAGCCTGGAAGGAGAGCGCACGTGCATGCCCCCACTCGAAACGAGGCCTGACTCCCCTGGGGAGACTCCAGAAGTACCCAAAGATACATGTCAGCCCCTGAGAGGAATCCTCGGTTCCGGCCCTGACTCCACACAAGGTTTTTGGCCCCGGTATCGACGGGAGAGGAATCCTGAGAGTCCCCCTAGCAACTCGCATGGGGACTGGCCTCTCCTGAGGCCACCAGGGCGGGTCCCTGAGGTCCCCGTCGTAACTCGAGAACACCTGCCGCAACTCGAGAAAATCCAGGAAGTTCTCCCTTCCAGGCGAGATGAGGCCTATTTCCGATGAGGCGTCTGGAGACTAATGACACCTAAACTCTGGAACTTCGAAAGGGTCTTTCACACCCTTGCTGCAACTCAAGAAGTTCACCGCCATACCCGTCTATACTCGAGAGCATGCACTATGGTCCCGCCCACATCCAGAGGAGCCCCGTTTCCCCTCATAGCTCGAGATGAGGGATCCTTTCCCTGCTTTCCACGGGAAAGAATTCCCGACGTTCCCGTCGCATCTCAAGAGGACGCACTCTCAACAGGAAAGGCGAGAGGAACTCCATGGTCGTACCACCATTCCAAGAGTCCCCCAGATGTCTCAGTCCATTCCAGAGGAACCTCTTTGCCCTGCACTGGCTCATCTTTCACGCCGAGGATCGACTCACACCACGGTGGCACGTGGGACAGCCCTGTGGGAAAGCCTCGAGGGAAAGCCTCGAGGGAAAACCACAGATCCTTTGATCCACGCCACGGGAAGCGTGACATTGCTGCTACAGCCTGGAAGGAAAGCGCACGTGCATGCCCCCACTCGAGACGAGGCCTGACTCCCCTGGGGAGACTCCACAAGTACCCAAAGATCCATGTCAACCCTTGAGAGGAATCCTCGGTTCCGGCCCTGACTCCACACAAGGTTTTTGGCCCCGGTATCGACGGGAGAGTAATCCCGAGAGGCCCCCTAGCACCTCGCATGGGGACTGGCCACTCCTGAGGCCACCAGGGCGGGTCCCTGAGTTCCCCGTCGTAACTCGAGAACACCTGCCACAACTCGAGAAAATCCAGGAAGTTCTCCCTTCCAGGAGAGATGAGGCCTATTTCCGATGAGGCGTCTGGAGACTAATGACACCTAACCTCTGGAACTTCGAAAGGGTCTGTCACACCCTTGCTGCAACTCAAGAAGTTCACCGCCATACCCGTCTCCACTCGAGAGGAAGCACGATGGTCCCGCCCACATCCAGAGGAGCCCCGTTACCCCCTCGTAGCTCGAGATGATGGATCCTTTCCCTGCTTTCAACGGGAAAGAATTCCCGGCGTTCCCGTCGCATCTCAAGACGAGGTACTCTCAACAGGAAAGTCGAGAGGAATTCCATGGTCGTAGCACCATTCCAAGAGTCCCCCAGATGTCTCAGTCCATTCCAGAGGAACCTCTTTGCCCTGCACTGGCTCATCTTTCACGCCGAGGATCGACTCACACCACGGTGGCACGTGGGACAGCCCTGTGGGAAAGCCTCGAGGGAAAGCCTCGAGGGAAAACCACAGATCCTTTGATCCACGCGACGGGAAGCATGACATTGCTGCTACAGCCTGGAAGGAAAGCGCACGTGCATGCCCCCACTCGAGACGAGGCCTGACTTCCCTGGGGAGACTCCAGAAGTACACAAAGATACATGTCAGCCCCTGAGAGGAATCCTCGGTTCCGGCCCTGACTCCTCACAAGGTTTTTGGCCCCGGTATCGACGGGAGAGGAATCTCGAGAGGCCCCCTAGCACATCGCATGGGGACTGGCCTCTCCTGAGGCCACCAGGGCGGGTCCCTGAGGTCCCCGTCGTAACTCGAGAACACCTGCCGCAACTCGAGAAAATCCAGGAAGTTCTCCCTTCCAGGCGAGATGAGGCCTATTTCCGATGATGCGTCTGGAGACTAATGACACCTAACCTGGAACTTCGAAAGGGTCTTTCACACCCTTGCTGCAACTCAAGAAGTTCACTGCCATACCCGTCTCCACTCGAGAGGAAGCACGATGGTCCCGCCCACATCCAGAGGAGCCCCGTTTCCCCCTCGTAGCTCGAGATGCGGGATCCTTTCCCTGCTTTCAACGGGAAAGAATTCCCGGCGTTCACGTCGCATCTCAAGAGGAGGCACTCTCAACAGGAAAGGCGAGAGGAACTCCATGGTCGTAGCACCATTCCAAGAGTCCCCCAGATGTCTCAGTCCATTCCAGAGGAACCTCTTTGCCCTGCACTGGCTCATCTTTCACGCCGAGGATCGACTCACACCACGGTGGCACGTGGGACAGCCCTGTGGGAAAGCCTCGAGGGAAAGCCTCGAGGGAAAACCACAGATCCTTTGATCCACGCGACGGGAAGCGTGACATTGCTGCTACAGCCTGGAAGGAAAGCGCACATGCATGCCCCCACTCAAGACGAGGCCTGACTCCCCTGGGGAGACTCCACAAGTACACAAAGATCCATGTCAGCCCCTGAGAGGAATCCTCGGTTCTGGCCCTAACTCCGCACAAGGTTTTTGGCCCCGGTATCGACGGGACAGGAATCCCGTGAGGCCCCCTAGCACCTCGCATGGGGACTGGCCTCTCCTGAGTCCACCAGGGCGGGTCCCTGAGGTCCGCGTCGTAACTCGAGAACACCTGCCGCAACTCGAGAAAATCCAGGAAGTTCTCCCTTCCAGGCGAGATGAGGCCTATTTCCGATGAGGCGTCTGGAGACTAATGACACCTAACCTCTGGAACTTCGAAAGGGTCTTTCACACCCTTGCTGCAACTCAAGAAGTTCACCGCCATACCCGTCTCCACTCGAGAGGAAGCACGATGGTCCCGCCCACATCCAGAGGAGCCCCGTTTCCCCCTCGTAGCTCGAGATGAGGGATCCTTTCCCTGCTTTCAACGGGAACGAATTCCCGGCGTTCCCGTCGCATCTCAAGAGGAGGCACTCTCAACAGGAAAGGCGAGAGGAACTCCATGGTCGTACCACCATTCCAAGAGTCGCCCAGATGTCTCAGTCCATTCCAGAGGAACCTCTTTGCCCTGCACTGGCTCATCTTTCACGCCGAGGATCGACTCACACCACGGTGGCACGAGGGACAGCCCTGTGGGAAAGCCTCGAGGGAAAGCCTCGAGGGAAAACCACAGATCCTTTGATCCACGCGACGGGAAGCGTGACATTGCTGCTACAGCCTGGAAGGAAAGCGCACATGCATGCCCCCACTCGAGACGAGGCCTGACTCCCCTGGGGAGACTCCACAAGTACACAAAGATCCATGTCAGCCCCTGAGAGGAATCCTCGGTTCTGGCCCTGACTCCGCACAAGGTTTTTGGCCCCGGTATCGACGGGAGAGGAATCCAGAGAGGCCCCCTAGCAACTCGCATGGGGACTGGCCTCTCCTGAGGCCACCAGGGCGGGTCCCTGAGATACCCGTCGTAACTCGAGAACACCTGCCGCAACTCGAGAAAATCCAGGAAGTTCTCCCTTGCAGGCGAGATGAGGCCTATTTCCGATGAGGCCTCTGGAGACTAATGACACCTAACCTCTGGAACTTCGAAAGGGTCTTTCACACCCTTGCTGCAACTCAAGAAGTTCACCGCCATACCCGTCTCCACTCGAGAGGAAGCACGATGGTCCCGCCCACATCCAGAGGAGCCCCGTTTCCCCCTCGTAGCTCGAGATGAGGGATCCTTGCCCTGCTTTCAACGGGAACGAATTCCCGGTGTTCCCGACGCATCTCAAGAGGAGGCACTCTCAACAGGAAAGGCGAGAGGAACTCCATGGTCGTACCACCATTCCAAGAGTCCCCCAGAAGTCTCAGTCCATTCCAGAGGAACCTCTTTGCCCTGCACTGGCTCATCTTTCACGCCGATGATCGACTCCCACCACCGTGGCATGTGGGACAGCCCTGTGGGAAAGCCTCGAGGGAAAGCCTCGAGGGAAAACCACAGATCCTTTGATCCACGCGACGGGAAGCGTGACATTGCTGCTACAGCCTGGAAGGAAAGCGCACGTGCATGCCCCCCCTCGAGACGAGGCTTGACTCCCCTGGGGAGACTCCAGACAGACCCAGAGATCCATGTCAACACCTGAGAGGAATCCTCGGTTCCGGCCCTGACTCCACAGAAGGATTTTAGCCCCGGTATCGATGGGAGAGGAATCCGGAGAGGCCCCCTAGCAACTCTCCAGGGGACTAGCCTTTCCTGAGGCCACCAGGGCGGGTCCCTGAGGTACCCGTCGTAACTCGAGAACACCTGCCGCAACTCGAGAAAATCCAGGAAGTTCTCCCTTCCAGGCGAGATGAGGCCTATTTCGGATGAGGCCTCTGGAGACTAATGACACCTAACCTCTGGAACTTCGAAAGGGTCTTTCACACCCTTGCTGCAACTTAGGAAGTTCACCGCCATACCCGTCTCCACTCGAGAGGAAGCACGATGGTCCCGCCCACATCCAGAGGAGCTCCGTTTCCACCTCGTAGCTCGAGAGGAGGGATCCTTTCCCTGCTTTCAACGGGAAAGAATTCCCAGCGTTCCCGTCGCATCTCAAGCGGAGGCACTCTCAACAGGAAAGGCGAGAGGAACTCCATGGTCGTACCACCATTCCAAGAGTCCCCCAGATGTCTCAGTCCATTACAGAGGAACCTCTTTGCCCTGCAGTGGCTCATCTTTCACGCCGAGGATCGACTCACACCACGGTGGCACGTGGGACAGCCCTGGGGGAAGGCCTCGAGGGCAAGGCTCGAGGAAAACCACAGATCCTTTGATCCACGCCACGGGAAGCGTGACATTGCTGCTAAAGCCTGGAAGGAAAGTGCACGTGCATGCCCCCTCACGAAACGAGGCCTGTCTCCCCTGTCGAGACTCCAGAAGTATCCAAAGATCCATATCAGCCCCTGAGAGGAATCCTCGGTTCCGGCCCTGACTCCACACAAGGTTTTGGCCCCGGTATCGACGGGAGAGGAATCCCGAGAGGCCCCCTAGCAACTCGCATGGGGACTGGCCTCTCCTGAGGCCACCAGGGCCGGTCCCTGAGGTCCCCGTCGTAACTCGAGAACACCTGCCGCACCTCGAGAAAATCCAGGAAGTTCTCCCTTCCAGGCGAGATGAGGCCTATTTCCGATGAGGCGTCTGGAGACTAATGACACCTAACCTCTGGAACTTCGAAAGGGTCTTTCACACCCTTGCTGCGACTCAAGAAGTTCACCACCATACCCGTCTCCACTCGAGAGGAAGCACGATGGTCCCGACCACATCCAAAGGAGCCCCGTTTCCCCCTCGTAGCTCGAGATGAGGGATCCTTTCCCTGCTTTCAACGGGAAAGAATTCCCTGCGTTCCCGTCGCATCTCAAGAGGAGGCACTCTCAACAGGAAAGGCGAGAGGAACTCCATGGTCGTACCACCATTCCAAGAGTCCCCCAGATGTCTCAGTCCATTCCAGAGGAACCTCTTTGCCCTGCACTGGCTCATCTTTCACGCCGAGGATCGACTCACACCACGGTGGCACGTGGGACAGCCCTGTGGGAAAGTCTCGAGGGAAAGCCTCGAGGGAAAGCCTCGAGGGAAAACCACAGATCCTTTTATCCACGCGACGGGAAGCGTGACATAGCTGCTACAGCCTGGAAGGATAGCGCACGTGCATGCCCCCACTCGAGACGAGGCCTGACTCCCCTGGGGAGACTCCAGAAGTACCCAAAGATCCATGTCAGCCCCTGAGAGGAATCCTCGGTTCCGGCCCTGAATCCACACAAGGTTTTTGGCCCCGGTATCGACGGGAGAGGAATCCCGAGAGGCCCCCTAGCAACTCGCATGGGGACTGGCCTCTCCTGAGGCCACCAGGGCGGGTCCCTGAGGTCCTCGTCGTAACTCGAGAGCACCTGCCGCAACTCGAGAAAATCCAGGAAGTTCTCCCTTCCAGGCGAGATGAGGCCTATTTCCGATGAGGCGTCTGGAGACTAATGACACCTAACCTCTGGAACTTCGAAAGGGTCTTTCACACCCTTGCTGCGACTCAAGAAGTTCACCGCCATACCCGTCTCCACTCGAGAGGAAGCACGATGGTCCCGCCCACATCCAGAGGATCCCCGTTTCCCCCTCGTAGTTCGAGATGAGGGATCCTTTCCCTGCTTTAAACGGGGAAGAATTCCCGGCGTTCCCGTCGCATCTCAAGAGGAGGCACTCTCAACAGGAAAGGCGAGAGGAACTCTATGGTCGTACCACCATTCCAAGAGTCCCCCAGATGTCTCAGTCCATTCCAGAGGAACCTCTTTGCCCTGCACTGGCTCATCTTTCACGCCGAGGATCGACTCACACCACGGTGGCACGTGGGACAGCCCTGTGGGAAAGCCTCGAGGGAAAGCCTCGAGGGAAAACCACAGATCCTTTGATCCACGCGACGGGAAGCGTGACATTGCTGCTACAGCCTGGAAGGAAAGCGCACGTGCATGCCCCCACTCGAGACGAGGCCTGACTCCCCTGGGGAGACTCCAGAAGTACCCAAAGATCCATGTCAGCCCCTGAGAGGAATCCTCGGTTCCGGCCCTGACTCCACACAAGGTTTTTGGCCCCGCTATCGACGGAAGAGGAATCCCGAGAGGCCCCCTAGCAACTCGCATGGGGACTGGCCTCTCCTGAGGCCACCAGGGCCGGTCCCTGAGGTCCCCGTCGTAACTCGAGAACACCTGCCGCAACTCGAGAAAATCCAGGAAGTTCTCCCTTCCAGGCGAGATGAGGCCTATTTCCGATGAGGCGTCTGGAGACTAATGACACCTAACCTCTGGAAATTCGAAAGGGTCTTTCACACCCTTGCTGCAACTCAAGAAGTTCACCACCATAACCGTCTCCACTCGAGAGGAAGCACGATGGTCCCGCCCACATCCAGAGGAGCCCCGTTTCCCCCTCGTAGCTCGAGATGAGGGATCCTTTCCCTGCTTTCAACGGGAAAGAATTCCCTGCGTTCCCGTCGCATCTCAAGAGGAGGCATTCTCAACAGGAAAGGCGAGAGGAACTCCATGGTCGTACCACCATTCCAAGAGTCCCCCAGATGTCTCAGTCCATTCCAGAGGAACCTCTTTGCCCTGCACTGGCTCATCTTTCACGCCGAGGATCGACTCACAGCACGGTGGCACGTGGGACAGCCCTGTGGGAAAGCCTCGAGGGAAAACCACAGATCCTTTGATCCACGTGACGGGAAGCGTGACATTGCTGCTACAGCCTGGAAGGAAAGCGCACGTGCATGCCCCCACTCGAGACGAGGCCTGACTCCCCTGGGGAGACTCCAGAAGTACCCAAAGATCCATGTCAGCCCCTGAGAGGAATCCTCGGTTCCGGCCCTGACTCCACACAAGGTTTTTGGCCCCGGTATCGACGGGAGAGGAATCCCGAGAGGCCCCCTAGCAACTCGCATGGGGACTGGCCTCTCCTGAGGCCACCAGGGCCGGTCTCTGAGTTCCCCGTCGTAACTCGAGAACACCTGCCGCAACTCGAGAAAATCCAGGAAGTTCTCCCTTCCAGGCGAGATGAGGCCTATTTCCGATGAGGCGTCTGGAGACTAATGACACCTAACCTCTGGAACTTCGAAAGGGTCTTTCACACCCTTGCTGCAACTCAAGAAGTTCACCACCATACCCGTCTCCACTCGAGAGGAAGCACGATGGTCCCGACCACATCCAAAGGAGCCCCGTTTCCCCCTCGTAGCTCGAGATGAGGGATCCTTTCCCTGCTTTCAACGGGAAAGAATTCCCTGCGTTCCCGTCGCATCTCAAGAGGAGGCACTCTCAACAGGAAAGGCGAGAGGAACTCCATGGTCGTACCACCATTCCAAGAGTCCCCCAGATGTCTCAGTCCATTCCAGAGGAACCTCTTTGCCCTGCACTGGCTCATCTTTCACGCCGAGGATCGACTCACACCACGGTGGCACGTGGGACAGCCCTGTGGGAAAGCCTCGAGGGAAAGCCTCGAGGGAAAACCACAGATCCTTTGATCCACGCGACGGGAAGCGTGACATTGCTGCTACAGCCTGGAAGGAAAGCGCACGTGCATGCCCCCACTCGAGACGAGGCCTGACTCCCCTGGGGAGACTCCACAAGTACCCAAAGATCCATGTCAGCCCCTGAGAGGAATCCTCGGTTCCGGCCCTGACTCCACACAAGGTTTTTGGCCCCGGTATCGACGGGAGAGGAATCCCGAGAGGCCCCCTAGCAACTCGCATGGGGACTGGCCTCTCCTGAGGCCACCAGGGCGGGTCCCTGAGATCCCCGTCGTAACTCGAGAACACCTGCCGCAACTCGAGAAAATCCAGGAAGTTCTCCCTTCCAGGCGAGATGAGGGCTATTTCCGATGAGGCCTCTGGAGACTAATGACACCAAACCTCTGGAACTTCGAAAGGGTCTTTCACACCCTTGCTGCAACTCAAGAAGTTCACCGCCATACCCGTCTCCACTCGAGAGGAAGCACGATGGTCCCGCCCACATCCAGAGGAGCCCCGTTTCCCCCTCGTAGCTCGAGATGAGGGATCCTTTCCCTGGTTTCAACGGGAAAGAATTCCCGGCGTTCCAGTCGCATCTCAAGAGGAGGCACTCTCAACAGGAAAGGCGAGAGGAACTCCATGGTCGTACCACATTTCCAAGAGTCCCCCAGATGTCTCAGTCCATTCCAGAGGAACCTCTTTGCCCTGCACTGGCTCATCTTTCACGCCGAGGATCGACTCACACCACGGTGGCACGTGGGACAGCCCTGTGGGAAAGCCTCGAGGGAAAGCCTCGAGGGAAAACCACAGATCCTTTGATCCACGCGACGGAAAGCGTGACATTGCTGCTACAGCCTGGAAGGAAAGCGCACGTGCATGCCCCTACTCGAGACGAGGCCTGACTCCCCTGGGGAGACTCCAGAAGTACCCAAAGATCCATGTCAGCCCCTGAGAGGAATCCTTGGTTCCGGCCCTGACTCCACACAAGGTTTTTGGCCCCGGTATCGACGGGAGAGGAATCCCGAGAGGCCCCCTAGCAACTCGCATGGGGACTGGCCTCTCCTGAGGCCACCAGGGCGGGTCCCTGAGGTCCCCGTCGTAACTCGAGAACACCTGCCGCAACTCGAGAAAATCCAGGAAGTTCTCCCTTCCAGGCGAGATGAGGCCTATTTCCGATGAAGCCTCTGGAGACTAATGACACCAACCTCTGGAACTTCGAAAGGGTCTTTCACACCCTTGCTGCAACTCAAGAAGTTCACCGCCATACCCGTCTCCACTCGAGAGGAAGCACGATGGTCCCGCCCACATCCAGAGGAGCCCCGTTTCCCCCTCGTAGCTCGAGATGAGGGATCCTTTCCCTGCTTTCAACGGGAACGAATTCCCGGCGTTCCCGTCGCATCTCAAGAGGAGGCACTCTCAACAGGAAAGGCGAGAGGAACTCCATGGTCGTACCACCATTCCAAGAGTCGCCCAGATGTCTCAGTCCATTCCAGAGGAACCTCTTTGCCCTGCACTGGCTCATCTTTCACGCCGAGGATCGACTCACACCACGGTGGCACGAGGGACAGCCCTGTGGGAAAGCCTCGAGGGAAAGCCTCGAGGGAAAACCACAGATCCTTTGATCCACGCGACGGGAAGCGTGACATTGCTGCTACAGCCTGGAAGGAAAGCGCACATGCATGCCCCCACTCGAGACGAGGCCTGACTCCCCTGGGGAGACTCCACAAGTACACAAAGATCCATGTCAGCCCCTGAGAGGAATCCTCGGTTCTGGCCCTGACTCCGCACAAGGTTTTTGGCCCCGGTATCGACGGGAGAGGAATCCAGAGAGGCCCCCTAGCAACTCGCATGGGGACTGGCCTCTCCTGAGGCCACCAGGGCGGGTCCCTGAGATACCCGTCGTAACTCGAGAACACCTGCCGCAACTCGAGAAAATCCAGGAAGTTCTCCCTTGCAGGCGAGATGAGGCCTATTTCCGATGAGGCCTCTGGAGACTAATGACACCTAACCTCTGGAACTTCGAAAGGGTCTTTCACACCCTTGCTGCAACTCAAGAAGTTCACCGCCATACCCGTCTCCACTCGAGAGGAAGCACGATGGTCCCGCCCACATCCAGAGGAGCCCCGTTTCCCCCTCGTAGCTCGAGATGAGGGATCCTTGCCCTGCTTTCAACGGGAACGAATTCCCGGTGTTCCCGACGCATCTCAAGAGGAGGCACTCTCAACAGGAAAGGCGAGAGGAACTCCATGGTCGTACCACCATTCCAAGAGTCCCCCAGAAGTCTCAGTCCATTCCAGAGGAACCTCTTTGCCCTGCACTGGCTCATCTTTCACGCCGATGATCGACTCCCACCACCGTGGCATGTGGGACAGCCCTGTGGGAAAGCCTCGAGGGAAAGCCTCGAGGGAAAACCACAGATCCTTTGATCCACGCGACGGGAAGCGTGACATTGCTGCTACAGCCTGGAAGGAAAGCGCACGTGCATGCCCCCCCTCGAGACGAGGCTTGACTCCCCTGGGGAGACTCCAGACAGACCCAGAGATCCATGTCAACACCTGAGAGGAATCCTCGGTTCCGGCCCTGACTCCACAGAAGGATTTTAGCCCCGGTATCGATGGGAGAGGAATCCGGAGAGGCCCCCTAGCAACTCTCCAGGGGACTAGCCTTTCCTGAGGCCACCAGGGCGGGTCCCTGAGGTACCCGTCGTAACTCGAGAACACCTGCCGCAACTCGAGAAAATCCAGGAAGTTCTCCCTTCCAGGCGAGATGAGGCCTATTTCGGATGAGGCCTCTGGAGACTAATGACACCTAACCTCTGGAACTTCGAAAGGGTCTTTCACACCCTTGCTGCAACTTAGGAAGTTCACCGCCATACCCGTCTCCACTCGAGAGGAAGCACGATGGTCCCGCCCACATCCAGAGGAGCTCCGTTTCCACCTCGTAGCTCGAGAGGAGGGATCCTTTCCCTGCTTTCAACGGGAAAGAATTCCCAGCGTTCCCGTCGCATCTCAAGCGGAGGCACTCTCAACAGGAAAGGCGAGAGGAACTCCATGGTCGTACCACCATTCCAAGAGTCCCCCAGATGTCTCAGTCCATTACAGAGGAACCTCTTTGCCCTGCAGTGGCTCATCTTTCACGCCGAGGATCGACTCACACCACGGTGGCACGTGGGACAGCCCTGGGGGAAGGCCTCGAGGGCAAGGCTCGAGGAAAACCACAGATCCTTTGATCCACGCCACGGGAAGCGTGACATTGCTGCTAAAGCCTGGAAGGAAAGTGCACGTGCATGCCCCCTCACGAAACGAGGCCTGTCTCCCCTGTCGAGACTCCAGAAGTATCCAAAGATCCATATCAGCCCCTGAGAGGAATCCTCGGTTCCGGCCCTGACTCCACACAAGGTTTTGGCCCCGGTATCGACGGGAGAGGAATCCCGAGAGGCCCCCTAGCAACTCGCATGGGGACTGGCCTCTCCTGAGGCCACCAGGGCCGGTCCCTGAGGTCCCCGTCGTAACTCGAGAACACCTGCCGCACCTCGAGAAAATCCAGGAAGTTCTCCCTTCCAGGCGAGATGAGGCCTATTTCCGATGAGGCGTCTGGAGACTAATGACACCTAACCTCTGGAACTTCGAAAGGGTCTTTCACACCCTTGCTGCGACTCAAGAAGTTCACCACCATACCCGTCTCCACTCGAGAGGAAGCACGATGGTCCCGACCACATCCAAAGGAGCCCCGTTTCCCCCTCGTAGCTCGAGATGAGGGATCCTTTCCCTGCTTTCAACGGGAAAGAATTCCCTGCGTTCCCGTCGCATCTCAAGAGGAGGCACTCTCAACAGGAAAGGCGAGAGGAACTCCATGGTCGTACCACCATTCCAAGAGTCCCCCAGATGTCTCAGTCCATTCCAGAGGAACCTCTTTGCCCTGCACTGGCTCATCTTTCACGCCGAGGATCGACTCACACCACGGTGGCACGTGGGACAGCCCTGTGGGAAAGTCTCGAGGGAAAGCCTCGAGGGAAAGCCTCGAGGGAAAACCACAGATCCTTTTATCCACGCGACGGGAAGCGTGACATAGCTGCTACAGCCTGGAAGGATAGCGCACGTGCATGCCCCCACTCGAGACGAGGCCTGACTCCCCTGGGGAGACTCCAGAAGTACCCAAAGATCCATGTCAGCCCCTGAGAGGAATCCTCGGTTCCGGCCCTGACTCCACACAAGGTTTTTGGCCCCGGTATCGACGGGAGAGGAATCCCGAGAGGCCCCCTAGCAACTCGCATGGGGACTGGCCTCTCCTGAGGCCACCAGGGCGGGTCCCTGAGGTCCTCGTCGTAACTCGAGAGCACCTGCCGCAACTCGAGAAAATCCAGGAAGTTCTCCCTTCCAGGCGAGATGAGGCCTATTTCCGATGAGGCGTCTGGAGACTAATGACACCTAACCTCTGGAACTTCGAAAGGGTCTTTCACACCCTTGCTGCGACTCAAGAAGTTCACCGCCATACCCGTCTCCACTCGAGAGGAAGCACGATGGTCCCGCCCACATCCAGAGGATCCCCGTTTCCCCCTCGTAGTTCGAGATGAGGGATCCTTTCCCTGCTTTAAACGGGGAAGAATTCCCGGCGTTCCCGTCGCATCTCAAGAGGAGGCACTCTCAACAGGAAAGGCGAGAGGAACTCTATGGTCGTACCACCATTCCAAGAGTCCCCCAGATGTCTCAGTCCATTCCAGAGGAACCTCTTTGCCCTGCACTGGCTCATCTTTCACGCCGAGGATCGACTCACACCACGGTGGCACGTGGGACAGCCCTGTGGGAAAGCCTCGAGGGAAAGCCTCGAGGGAAAACCACAGATCCTTTGATCCACGCGACGGGAAGCGTGACATTGCTGCTACAGCCTGGAAGGAAAGCGCACGTGCATGCCCCCACTCGAGACGAGGCCTGACTCCCCTGGGGAGACTCCAGAAGTACCCAAAGATCCATGTCAGCCCCTGAGAGGAATCCTCGGTTCCGGCCCTGACTCCACACAAGGTTTTTGGCCCCGCTATCGACGGAAGAGGAATCCCGAGAGGCCCCCTAGCAACTCGCATGGGGACTGGCCTCTCCTGAGGCCACCAGGGCCGGTCCCTGAGGTCCCCGTCGTAACTCGAGAACACCTGCCGCAACTCGAGAAAATCCAGGAAGTTCTCCCTTCCAGGCGAGATGAGGCCTATTTCCGATGAGGCGTCTGGAGACTAATGACACCTAACCTCTGGAAATTCGAAAGGGTCTTTCACACCCTTGCTGCAACTCAAGAAGTTCACCACCATAACCGTCTCCACTCGAGAGGAAGCACGATGGTCCCGACCACATCCAGAGGAGCCCCGTTTCCCCCTCGTAGCTCGAGATGAGGGATCCTTTCCCTGCTTTCAACGGGAAAGAATTCCCTGCGTTCCCGTCGCATCTCAAGAGGAGGCATTCTCAACAGGAAAGGCGAGAGGAACTCCATGGTCGTACCACCATTCCAAGAGTCCCCCAGATGTCTCAGTCCATTCCAGAGGAACCTCTTTGCCCTGCACTGGCTCATCTTTCACGCCGAGGATCGACTCACAGCACGGTGGCACGTGGGACAGCCCTGTGGGAAAGCCTCGAGGGAAAACCACAGATCCTTTGATCCACGCGACGGGAAGCGTGACATTGCTGCTACAGCCTGGAAGGAAAGCGCACGTGCATGCCCCCACTCGAGACGAGGCCTGACTCCCCTGGGGAGACTCCAGAAGTACCCAAAGATCCATGTCAGCCCCTGAGAGGAATCCTCGGTTCCGGCCCTGACTCCACACAAGGTTTTTGGCCCCGGTATCGACGGGAGAGGAATCCCGAGAGGCCCCCTAGCAACTCGCATGGGGACTGGCCTCTCCTGAGGCCACCAGGGCCGGTCTCTGAGTTCCCCGTCGTAACTCGAGAACACCTGCCGCAACTCGAGAAAATCCAGGAAGTTCTCCCTTCCAGGCGAGATGAGGCCTATTTCCGATGAGGCGTCTGGAGACTAATGACACCTAACCTCTGGAACTTCGAAAGGGTCTTTCACACCCTTGCTGCAACTCAAGAAGTTCACCACCATACCCGTCTCCACTCGAGAGGAAGCACGATGGTCCCGACCACATCCAAAGGAGCCCCGTTTCCCCCTCGTAGCTCGAGATGAGGGATCCTTTCCCTGCTTTCAACGGGAAAGAATTCCCTGCGTTCCCGTCGCATCTCAAGAGGAGGCACTCTCAACAGGAAAGGCGAGAGGAACTCCATGGTCGTACCACCATTCCAAGAGTCCCCCAGATGTCTCAGTCCATTCCAGAGGAACCTCTTTGCCCTGCACTGGCTCATCTTTCACGCCGAGGATCGACTCACACCACGGTGGCACGTGGGACAGCCCTGTGGGAAAGCCTCGAGGGAAAGCCTCGAGGGAAAACCACAGATCCTTTGATCCACGCGACGGGAAGCGTGACATTGCTGCTACAGCCTGGAAGGAAAGCGCACGTGCATGCCCCCACTCGAGACGAGGCCTGACTCCACTGGGGAGACTCCACAAGTACCCAAAGATCCATGTCAGCCCCTGAGAGGAATCCTCGGTTCCGGCCCTGACTCCACACAAGGTTTTTGGCCCCGGTATCGACGGGAGAGGAATCCCGAGAGGCCCCCTAGCAACTCGCATGGGGACTGGCCTCTCCTGAGGCCACCAGGGCGGGTCCCTGAGATCCCCGTCGTAACTCGAGAACACCTGCCGCAACTTGAGAAAATCCAGGAAGTTCTCCCTTCCAGGCGAGATGAGGGCTATTTCCGATGAGGCCTCTGGAGACTAATGACACCAAACCTCTGGAACTTCGAAAGGGTCTTTCACACCCTTGCTGCAACTCAAGAAGTTCACCGCCATACCCGTCTCCACTCGAGAGGAAGCACGATGGTCCCGCCCACATCCAGAGGAGCCCCGTTTCCCCCTCGTAGCTCGAGATGAGGGATCCTTTCCCTGGTTTCAACGGGAAAGAATTCCCGGCGTTCCAGTCGCATCTCAAGAGGAGGCACTCTCAACAGGAAAGGCGAGAGGAACTCCATGGTCGTACCACATTTCCAAGAGTCCCCCAGATGTCTCAGTCCATTCCAGAGGAACCTCTTTGCCCTGCACTGGCTCATCTTTCACGCCGAGGATCGACTCACACCACGGTGGCACGTGGGACAGCCCTGTGGGAAAGCCTCGAGGGAAAGCCTCGAGGGAAAACCACAGATCCTTTGATCCACGCGACGGGAAGCGTGACATTGCTGCTACAGCCTGGAAGGAAAGCGCACGTGCATGCCCCTACTCGAGACGAGGCCTGACTCCCCTGGGGAGACTCCAGAAGTACCCAAAGATCCATGTCAGCCCCTGAGAGGAATCCTTGGTTCCGGCCCTGACTCCACACAAGGTTTTTGGCCCCGGTATCGACGGGAGAGGAATCCCGAGAGGCCCCCTAGCAACTCGCATGGGGACTGGCCTCTCCTGAGGCCACCAGGGCGGGTCCCTGAGGTCCCCGTCGTAACTCGAGAACACCTGCCGCAACTCGAGAAAATCCAGGAAGTTCTCCCTTCCAGGCGAGATGAGGCCTATTTCCGATGAAGCCTCTGGAGACTAATGACACCAACCTCTGGAACTTCGAAAGGGTCTTTCACACCCTTGCTGCAACTCAAGAAGTTCACCGCCATACCCGTCTCCACTCGAGAGGAAGCACGATGGTCCCGCCCACATCCAGAGGAGCCCCGTTTCCCCCTCGTAGCTCGAGATGAGGGATCCTTTCCCTGCTTTCAACGGGAAAGAATTCCCGGCGTTCCCGTCGCATCTCAAGAGGAGGCACTCTCAACAGGAAAGGCGAGAGGAACTCCATGGTCGTACCACCATTCCAAGAGTCCCCCAGATGTCTCAGTCCATTCCAGAGGAATCTCTTTGCCCTGCACTGGCTCATCTTTCACGCCGAGGATCGACTCACAACACGGTGGCACGTGGGACAGCCCTGTGGGAAAGCCTCGAGGGAAAGCCTCGAGGGAAAAGCACAGATCCTTTGATCCACGCGACAGGAAGCGTGACATTGCTGCTACAGCCTGGAAGGAAAGCGCACGAGCATGCCCCCACTCGAGACGAGGCCTGACTCCCCTGGGGAGACTCCAGAAGTACCCAAAGATCCATGTCAGCCCCTGAGAGGAATCCTCGGTTCCGGCCCTGACTCCACACAAGCTTTTTGGCCCCGGTATCGACGGGAGAGGAATCCCGAGAGACCCCCTAGCAACTCGCATGGGGACTGGCCTCTCCTGAGGCCACCAGGGCGGGTCCCTGAGGTCCCCGTCGTAACTCGAGAACACCTGCCGCAACTCGAGAAAATCCAGGAAGTTCTCCCTTCCAGGCGAGATGAGGCCTATTTCCGATGAGGCCTCTGGAGACTAATGACACCAAACCTCTGGAACTTCGAAAGGGTCTTTCACACCCTTGCTGCAACTCAAGAAGTTCACCGCCATACCCGTCTCCACTCGAGAGGAAGCACGATGGTCCCGCCCACATCCAGAGGAGCCCCGTTTCCCCCTCGTAGCTCGAGATGAGGGATCCTTTCCCTGCTTTCAACGGGAAAGAATTCCCGGCGTTCCAGTCGCATCTCAAGAGGAGGCACTCTCAACAGGAAAGGCGAGAGGAACTCCATGGTCGTACCACCATTCCAAGAGTCCCCCAGATGTCTCAGTCCATTCCAGAGGAACCTCTTTGCCCTGCACTGGCTCATCTTTCACGCCGAGGATCGACTCACACCACGGTGGCACGTGGGACAGCCCTGTGGGAAAGCCTCGAGGGAAAGCCTCGAGGGAAAACCACAGATCCTTTGATCCACGCGACGGGAAGCGTGACATTGCTGCTACAGCCTGGAAGGAAAGTGCACGTGCATGCCCCCTCACGAAACGAGGCCTGTCTCCCCTGGCGAGACTCCAGAAGTATCCAAAGATCCATATCAGCCCCTGAGAGGAATCCTCGGTTCCGGCCCTGACTCCACACAAGGTTTTTGGCCCCGGTATCGACGGGAGAGGAATCCCGAGAGGCCCCCTAGCAACTCGCATGGGGACTGGCCTCTCCTGAGGCCACCAGGGCCGGTCCCTGAGGTCCCCGTCGTAACTCGAGAACACCTGCCGCAACTCGAGAAAATCCAGGAAGTTCTCCCTTCCAGGCGAGATGAGGCCTATTTCCGATGAGGCGTCTGGAGACTAATGACACCTAACCTCTGGAACTTCGAAAGGGTCTTTCACACCCTTGCTGCAACTCAAGAAGTTCACCACCATACCCGTCTCCACTCGAGAGGAAGCACGATGGTCCCGACCACATCCAAAGGAGCCCCGTTTCCCCCTCGTAGCTCGAGATGAGGGATCCTTTCCCTGCTTTCAACGGGAAAGAATTCCCTGCGTTCCCGTCGCATCTCAAGAGGAGGCACTCTCAACAGGAAAGGCGAGAGGAACTCCATGGTCGTACCACCATTCCAAGAGTCCCCCAGATGTCTCAGTCCATTCCAGAGGAAACTCTTTGCCCTGCACTGGCTCATCTTTCACGCCGAGGATCGACTCACACCACGGTGGCACGTGGGACAGCCCTGTGGGAAAGCCTCGAGGGAAAGCCTCGAGGGAAAACCACAGATCCTTTGATCCACGCGACTGGAAGCGTGACATTGCAGCTACAGCCTGAAAGGAAAGCGCACGTGCATGCCCCCACTCGAGACGAGGCCTGATTCCACTGGGGAGACTCCAGAAGTACCCAAAGATCCATGTCAGCCCCTGAGAGGAATCCTCGGTTCCGGCCCTGACTCCACACAAGGTTTTTGGCCCCGGTATCGACGGGAGAGGAATCCCGAGAGGCCCCCTAGCAACTCGCATGGGGACTGGCCTCTCCTGAGGCCACCAGGGCGGGTCCCTGAGGTCCCCGTCGTAACTCGAGAACACCTGCCGCAACTCGAGAAAATCCAGGAAGTTCTCCCTTCCAGGCGAGATGAGGCTTATTTCCGATGAGGCGTCTGGAGACTAATGACACCTAACCTCTGGAACTTCGAAAGGGTCTTTCACACCCTTGCTGCGACTCAAGAAGTTCACCGCCATACCCGTCTCCACTCGAGAGGAAGCACGATGGTCCCGCCCACATCCAGAAGAGCCCCGTTTCCCCCTCGTAGCTCGAGATGAGGGATCCTTTCCCTGCTTTCAACGGGAAAGAATTCCCGGCGTTCCCGTCGCATCTCAAGAGGAGGCACTCTCAACAGGAAAGGCGAGAGGAACTCCATGGTCGTACCACCATTCCAAGAGTCCCCCAGATGTCTCAGTCCATTCCAGAGGAACCTCTTTGCCCTGCACTGGCTCATCTTTCACGCCGAGGATCGACTCACACCACGGTGGCACGTGGGACAGCCCTGTGGGAAAGCCTCGAGGGAAAGCCTCGAGGGAAAACCACAGATCCTTTGATCCACGCGACGGGAAGCGTGACATTGCTGCTACAGCCTGGAAGGAAAGCGCACGTGCATGCCCCTACTCGAGACGAGGCCTGACTCCCCTGGGGAGACTCCAGAAGTACCCAAAGATCCATGTCAGCCCCTGAGAGGAATCCTTGGTTCCGGCCCTGACTCCACACAAGGTTTTTGGCCCCGGTATCGACGGGAGAGGAATCCCGAGAGGCCCCCTAGCAACTCGCATGGGGACTGGCCTCTCCTGAGGCCACCAGGGCGGGTCCCTGAGGTCCCCGTCGTAACTCGAGAACACTTGCCGCAACTCGAGAAAATCCAGGAAGTTCTCCCTTATAGGCGAGATGAGGCCTATTTCCGATGAGGCCTCTGGAGACTAATGACACCAAACCTCTGGAACTTCGAAAGGGTCTTTCACACCCTTGCTGCAACTCACGAAGTTCACCGCCATACCCGTCTCCACTCGAGAGGAAGCACGATGGTCCCGCCCACATCCAGAGGAGCCCCGTTTCCCCCTCGTAGCTCGAGATGAGGGATCCTTTCCCTGCTTTCAACGGGAAAGAATTCCCGGCGTTCCCGTCGCATCTCAAGAGGAGGCACTCTCAACAGGAAAGGCGAGAGGAACTCCATGGTCGTACCACCATTCCAAGAGTCCCCCAGATGTCTCAGTCCATTCCAGAGGAATCTCTTTGCCCTGCACTGGCTCATCTTTCACGCCGAGGATCGACTCACAACACGGTGGCACGTGGGACAGCCCTGTGGGAAAGCCTCGAGGGAAAGCCTCGAGGGAAAACCACAGATCCTTTGATCCACGCGACGGGAAGTGTGACATTGCTGCTACAGCCTGGAAGGAAAGCGCACGAGCATGCCCCCACTCGAGACGAGGCCTGACTCCCCTGGGGAGACTCCAGAAGTACCCAAAGATCCATGTCAGCCCCTGAGAGGAATCCTCGGTTCCGGCCCTGACTCCACACAAGCTTTTTGGCCCCGGTATCGACGGGAGAGGAATCCCGAGAGACCCCCTAGCAACTCGCATGGGGACTGGCCTCTCCTGAGGCCACCAGGGCGGGTCCCTGAGGTCCCCGTCGTAACTCGAGAACACCTGCCGCAACTCGAGAAAATCCAGGAAGTTCTCCCTTCCAGGCGAGATGAGGCCTATTTCCGATGAGGCCTCTGGAGACTAATGACACCAAACCTCTGGAACTTCGAAAGGGTCTTTCACACCCTTGCTGCAACTCAAGAAGTTCACCGCCATACCCGTCTCCACTCGAGAGGAAGCACGATGGTCCCGCCCACATCCAGAGGAGCCCCGTTTCCCCCTCGTAGCTCGAGATGAGGGATCCTTTCCCTGCTTTCAACGGGAAAGAATTCCCGGCGTTCCAGTCGCATCTCAAGAGGAGGCACTCTCAACAGGAAAGGCGAGAGGAACTCCATGGTCGTACCACCATTCCAAGAGTCCCCCAGATGTCTCAGTCCATTCCAGAGGAACCTCTTTGCCCTGCACTGGCTCATCTTTCACGCCGAGGATCGACTCACACCACGGTGGCACGTGGGACAGCCCTGTGGGAAAGCCTCGAGGGAAAGCCTCGAGGGAAAACCACAGATCCTTTGATCCACGCGACGGGAAGCGTGACATTGCTGCTACAGCCTGGAAGGAAAGTTCACGTGCATGCCCCCTCACGAAACGAGGCCTGTCTCCCCTGGCGAGACTCCAGAAGTATCCAAAGATCCATATCAGCCCCTGAGAGGAATCCTCGGTTCCGGCCCTGACTCCACACAAGGTTTTTGGCCCCGGTATCGACGGGAGAGGAATCCCGAGAGGCCCCCTAGCAACTCGCATGGGGACTGGCCTCTCCTGAGGCCACCAGGGCCGGTCCCTGAGGTCCCCGTCGTAACTCGAGAACACCTGCCGCAACTCGAGAAAATCCAGGAAGTTCTCCCTTCCAGGCGAGATGAGGCCTATTTCCGATGAGGCGTCTGGAGACTAATGACACCTAACCTCTGGAACTTCGAAAGGGTCTTTCACACCCTTGCTGCAACTCAAGAAGTTCACCACCATACCCGTCTCCACTCGAGAGGAAGCACGATGGTCCCGCCCACATCCAGAGGAGCCCCGTTTCCCCCTCGTAGCTCGAGATGAGGGATCCTTTCCCTGCTTTCAACGGGAAAGAATTCCCTGCGTTCCCGTCGCATCTCAAGAGGAGGCACTCTCAACAGGAAAGGCGAGAGGAACTCCATGGTCGTACCACCATTCCAAGAGTCCCCCAGATGTCTCAGTCCATTCCAGAGGAACCTCTTTGCCCTGCACTGGCTCATCTTTCACGCCGAGGATCGACTCACACCACGGTGGCACGTGGGACAGCCCTGTGGGAAAGCCTCGAGGGAAAGCCTCGAGGGAAAACCACAGATCCTTTGATCCACGCGACGGGAAGCGTGACATTGCTGCTACAGCCTGGAAGGAAAGCGCACGTGCATGCCCCCACTCGAGACGAGGCCTGACTCCACTGGGGAGACTCCAGAAGTACCCAAAGATCCATGTCAGCCCCTGAGAGGAATCCTCGGTTCCGGCCCTGACTCCACAGAAGGTTTTTGGCCCCGGTATCGACGGGAGAGGAATCCCGAGAGGCCCCCTAGCAACTCGCATGGGGACTGGCCTCTCCTGAGGCCACCAGGGCGGGTCCCTGAGGTCCCCGTCGTAACTCGAGAACACCTGCCGCAACTCGAGAAAATCCAGGAAGTTCTCCCTTCCAGGCGAGATGAGGCCTATTTCCGATGAGGCGTCTGGAGACTAATGACACCTAACCTCTGGAACTTCGAAAGGGTCTTTCACACCCTTGCTGCAACTCAAGAAGTTCACCGCCATACCCGTCTCCACTCGAGAGGAAGCACGATGGTCCCGCCCACATCCAGAGGAGCCCCGTTTCCCCCTCGTAGCTCGAGATGAGGGATCCTTTCCCTGCTTTCAACGGGAAAGAATTCCCGGCGTTCCCGTCGCATCTCAAGAGGAGGCACTCTCAACAGGAAAGGCGAGAGGAACTCCATGGTCGTACCACCATTCCAAGAGTCCCCCAGATGTCTCAGTCCATTCCAGAGGAATCTCTTTGCCCTGCACTGGCTCATCTTTCACGCCGAGGATCGACTCACAACACGGTGGCACGTGGGACAGCCCTGTGGGAAAGCCTCGAGGGAAAGCCTCGAGGGAAAACCACAGATCCTTTGATCCACGCGACGGGAAGCGTGACATTGCTGCTACAGCCTGGAAGGAAAGCGCACGAGCATGCCCCCACTCGAGACGAGGCCTGACTCCCCTGGGGAGACTCCAGAAGTACCCAAAGATCCATGTCAGCCCCTGAGAGGAAGTCTCGGTTCCGGCCCTGACTCCACACAAGCTTTTTGGCCCCGGTATCGACGGGAGAGGAATCCCGAGAGACCCCCTAGCAACTCGCATGGGGACTGGCCTCTCCTGAGGCCACCAGGGCGGGTCCCTGAGGTCCCCGTCGTAACTCGAGAACACCTGCCGCAACTCGAGAAAATCCAGGAAGTTCTCCCTTCCAGGCGAGATGAGGCCTATTTCCGATGAGGCCTCTGGAGACTAATGACACCAAACCTCTGGAACTTCGAAAGGGTCTTTCACACCCTTGCTGCAACTCAAGAAGTTCACCGCCATACCCGTCTCCACTCGAGAGGAAGCACGATGGTCCCGCCCACATCCAGAGGAGCCCTGTTTCCCCCTCGGAGCTCGAGATGAGGGATCCTTTCCCTGCTTTCAACGGGAAAGAATTCCCGGCGTTCCAGTCGCATCTCAAGAGGAGGCACTCTCAACAGGAAAGGCGAGAGGAACTCCATGGTCGTACCACCATTCCAAGAGTCCCCCAGATGTCTCAGTCCATTCCAGAGGAACCTCTTTGCCCTGCACTGGCTCATCTTTCACGCCGAGGATCGACTCACACCACGGTGGCACGTGGGACAGCCCTGTGGGAAAGCCTCGAGGCAAAGCCTCGAGGGAAAACCACAGATCCTTTGATCCACGCGACGGGAAGCGTGACATTGCTGCTACAGCCTGGAAGGAAAGTGCACGTGCATGCCCCCTCACGAAACGAGGCCTGTCTCCCCTGGCGAGACTCCAGAAGTATCCAAAGATCCATATCAGCCCCTGAGAGGAATCCTCGGTTCCGGCCCTGACTCCACACAAGGTTTTTGGCCCCGGTATCGACGGGAGAGGAATCCCGAGAGGCCCCCTAGCAACTCGCATGGGGACTGGCCTCTCCTGAGGCCACGAGGGCCGGTCCCTGAGGTCCCCGTCGTAACTCGAGAACACCTGCCGCAACTCGAGAAAATCCAGGAAGTTCTCCCTTCCAGGCGAGATGAGGCCTATTTCCGATGAGGCGTCTGGAGACTAATGACACCTAACCTCTGGAACTTCGAAAGGGTCTTTCACACCCTTGCTGCAACTCAAGAAGTTCACCACCATACCCGTCTCCACTCGAGAGGAAGCACGATGGTCCCGACCACATCCAAAGGAGCCCCGTTTCCCCCTCGTAGCTCGAGATGAGGGATCCTTTCCCTGCTTTCAACGGGAAAGAATTCCCGGCGTTCCCGTCGCATCTCAAGAGGAGGCACTCTCAACAGGAAAGGCGAGAGGAACTCCATGGTCGTACCACCATTCCAAGAGTCCCCCAGATGTCTCAGTCCATTCCAGAGGAACCTCTTTGCCCTGCACTGGCTCATCTTTCACGCCGAGGATCGACTCACAACACGGTGGCACGTGGGACAGCCCTGTGGGAAAGCCTCGAGGGAAAGCCTCGAGGGAAAACCACAGATCCTTTGATGCACGCGACGGGAAGCGTGACATTGCTGCTACAGCCTGGAAGGAAAGCGCACGTGCATGCCCCCACTCGAGACGAGGCCTGACTCCCCTGGGGAGACTCCAGAAGTACCCAAAGATCCATGTCAGCCCCTGAGAGGAATCCTCGGTTCCGGCCCTGACTCCACACAAGCTTTTTGGCCCCGGTATCGACGGGAGAGGAATCCCGAGAGGCCCCCTAGCAACTCGCATGGGGACTGGCCTCTCCTGAGGCCACCAGGGCCGGTCCCTGAGGTCCCCGTCGTAACTCGAGAACACCTGCCGCAACTCGAGAAAATCCAGGAAGTTCTCCCTTCCAGGCGAGATGAGGCCTATTTCCGATGAGGCGTCTGGAGACTAATGACACCTAACCTCTGGAACTTCGAAAGGGTCTTTCACACCCTTGCTGCAACTCAAGAAGTTCACCACCATACCCGTCTCCACTCGAGAGGAAGCACGATGGTCCCGACCACATCCAAAGGAGCCCCGTTTCCCCCTCGTAGCTCGAGATGAGGGATCCTTTCCATGCTTTCAACGGGAAAGAATTCCCTGCGTTCCCGTCGCATCTCAAGAGGAGGCACTCAAAACAGGAAAGGCGAGAGGAACTCCATGGTCGTACCACCATTCCAAGAGTCCCCCAGATGTCTCAGTCCATTCCAGAGGAACCTCTTTGCCCTGCACTGGCTCATCTTTCACGCCGAGGATCGACTCACACCACGGTGGCACGTGGGACAGCCCTGTGGGAAAGCCTCGAGGGAAAGCCTCGAGGGAAAACCACAGATCCTTTGATCCACGCGACGGGAAGCGTGACATTGCTGCTACAGCCTGGAAGGAAAGCGCACGTGCATGCCCCCACTCGAGACGAGGCCTGACTCCACTGGGGAGACTCCAGAAGTACCCAAAGATCCATGTCAGCCCCTGAGAGGAATCCTCGGTTCCGGCCCTGACTCCACACAAGGTTTTTGGCCCCGGTATCGACGGGAGAGGAATCCCGAGAGGCCCCCTAGCAACTCGCATGGGGACTGGCCTCTCCGGAGGCCACCAGGGCGGGTCCCTGAGGTCCCCGTCGTAACTCGAGAACACCTGCCGCAACTCGAGAAAATCCAGGAAGTTCTCCCTTCCAGGCGAGATGAGGCCTATTTCCGATGAGGCCTCTGGAGACTAATGACACCAAACCTCTGGAACTTCGAAAGGGTCTTTCACACCCTTGCTGCAAATCAAGCAGTTCACCGCCATACCCGTCTCCACTCGAGAGGAAGCACGATGGTCCCGCCCACATCCAGAGGAGCCCCGTTTCCCCCTCGTAGCTCGAGATGAGGGATCCTTTCCCTGGTTTCAACGGGAAAGAATTCCCGGCGTTCCCGTCGCATCTCAAGAGGAGGCACTCTCAACAGGAAAGGCGAGAAGAACTCCATGGTCGTACCACCATTCCAAGAGTCCCCCAGATGTCTCAGTCCATTCCAGAGGAACCTCTTTGCCCTGCACTGGCTCATCTTTCATGCCGAGGATCGACTCACACCACGGTGGCACGTGGGACAGCCCTGTGGGAAAGCATTGAGGGAAAACCACAGATCCTTTGATCCACGCGACGGGAAGCGTGACATTGCTGCTACAGCCTGGAAGGAAAGCGCACGTGCATGCCCCCACTCGAGACGAGGCCTGACTCCCCTGGGGAGACTCCAGAAGTACCCAAAGATCCATGTCTGCCCCTGAGAGGAATCCTCGGTTCCGGCCCTGACTGCACACAAGGTTTTTGGCCCCGGTATCGACGGGAGAGGAATCCCCACAGGCCCCTTAGCAACTCGCATGGGGACTGGCCTCTCCTGAGGCCACCAGGGCGGGTCCCTGAGATCCCCGTCGTAACTCGACAACACCTGCTGCAACTCGAGAAAATCCAGGAAGTTCTCCCTTCCAGGCGAGATGAGGCCTATTTCCGATGAGGCGTCTGGAGACTAATGACACCTAACCTCTGGAACTTCGAAAGGGTCTTTCACACCCTTGCTGCAACTCAAGAAGTTCACCGCCATACCCGTCTCCACTCGAGAGGAAGCACGATGGTCCCGCCCACATCCAGAGGAGCCCCGTTTCCCCCTCGTAGCTCGAGATGAGGGATGCTTTCCCTGCTTTCAACGGGAAAGAATTCCCGGCGTTCCCGTCGCATCTCAAGAGGAGGCACTCTCAACAGGAAAGGCGAGAGGAACTCCATGGTCGTACCACCATTCCAAGAGTCCCCCAGATGTCTCAGTCCATTCCAGAGGAACCTCTTTGCCCTGCACTGGCTCATTTTTCACGCCGAGAATCGACTCACACCACGGTGTCACGTGGGACAGCCCTGTGGGAAAGCCTCGAGGGAAAGCCTCGAGGGAAATCCGCAGATCCATTGATCCACGCTACGGGAAGCGTGACATTGCTGCTACAGCCTGGAAGGAAAGTGCACGTGCATGCCCCCACACGAGACGAGGCCTGTCTCCCCTGGCGAGACTCCAGAAGTACCCAAAGATCCATATCAGTCCCTGAGAGGAATCCTCGGTTCCGGCCCTGACTCCACACAAGGTTTTTGGCCCCGGTATCGAAGGGAGAGGAATCCCGAGGGGCCCCCTAGCAACACGCATAGGGACTGGCCTCTCCTGAGGCCAACAAGGCGGGTCCCTGAGGTCCCCGTCGTAACTCGAGAACACCTGCTGCAACTCGAGAAAATCAAGGAAGTTCTCACTTCCAGGCGAGATGAGGCCTATTTCCGATGAGGCGTCTTGAGACTAATGACACCTAACCTCTGGAACTTCGAAAGGGTCTTTCACACCCTTGTTGCAACTCAAGAAGTTCACCGCCATACCCGTCTCCACTCGAGAGAAAGCACGATGGTCCCGCCCACATCCAGAGGAGCCCCGTTTCCCCCTCGTAGCTCGAGATGAGGGATCCTTTCCCTGCTTTCAACGGGAAAAAATTCCCGGCGTTCCCGTCGCATCTCAAGAGGAGGCACTCTCAACAGGAAAGGCGAGAGGAACTCCATGGTCGTACCACCATTCCAAGAGTCCCCCAGATGTCTCAGTCCATTCCAGAGGAAACTCTTTGCCCTGCACTGGCTCATCTTTCACGCCGAGGATCGACTCACACCACGGTGGCACGTGGGACAGCCCTGTGGGAAAGCCTTGAGGGAAAGCCTCGAGGGAAAACCACAGATCTTTGATCCACGCGACGGGAAGCGTGACATTGCTGCTACAGCCTGGAAGGAAAGCGCACGTGCATGCCCCCACTCGAGACGAGGCCTGACTCCCCTGGGGAGACTCCAGAAGTACCCAAAGATCCATGTCAGCCCCTGAGAGGAATCCTCGGTTCCGGCCCTGACTCCACACAAGGTTTTTCGCCCCGGTATCAACGGGAGAGGAATCCCGAGAGGCCCCCTAGCAACACGCCTAGGGACTGGCCTCTCCTGAGGCCACCAGGGCGGGTCCCTGAGGTCCCCGTCGTAACTCGAGAACACCTGCCGCAACTCGAGAAAATCCAGGAAGTTCTCCCTTCCAGGCGAGATGAGGCCTATTTCCGATGAGGCGTCTGGAGACTAATGACACCTAACCTCTGGAACTTCGAAATGGTCTTTCACACCCTTGCTGCAACTCAAGAAGTTCACCGCCATACCCGTCTCCACTCGAGAGGAAGCACGATGGTCCCGCCCACATCCAGAGGAGCCCCGTTTCCCCCTCGTAGCTGGAGATGAGGGATCCTTTCCCTGCTTTCAACGGGAAAGAATTCCCGGCGTTCCCGTCGCATCTCAAGAGGAGGCACTCTCAACAGGAAAGGCGAGAGGAACTCCATGGTCGTACCACCATTCCAAGAGTCCCCCAGATGTATCAGTCCATTCCAGAGGAACCTCTTTGCCCTGCACTGGCTCATCTTTCACGCCGAGGATCGACTCACAACACGGTGGCACTTGGGACAGCCCTGTGGGAAAGCCTCGAGGGAAAGCCTCGAGGGAAAACCACAGATCTTTGATCCACACGACGGGAAGCGTGACATTGCTGCTACAGCCTGGAAGGAAAGTGCACGTGCATGCCCCCACTCGAGACGAGGCCTGACTCCCCTGGGGAGACTCCAGAAGTACCCAAAGATCCATGTCTGCCCCTGAGAGGAATCCTCGGTTCCGGCCCTGACTGCACACAAGGTTTTTGGCCCCGGTATCGACGGGAGGGGAATCCCGAGAGGCCCCCTAGCAACTCGCATGGGGACTGGCCTCTCCTGAGGCCACCATGGCGGGTCCCTGAGGTCCCCGTCGTAACTCGAGAACACCTGCCGCAACTCGAGAAAATCCAGGAAGTTCTCCCTTCCAGGCGAGATGAGGCCTATTTCCGATGAGGCGTCTGGAGACTAATGACACCTAACCTCTGGAACTTCGAAAGGGTCTTTCACACCCTTGCTGCAACTGAAGAAGTTCACTGCCATACCCGTCTCCACTCGAGAGGAAGCACGATGGTCCCGCCCACATCCAGAGGAGCCCCGTTTCCCCCTCGTAGCTCGAGATGAGGGATCCTTTCCCTGCTTTCAACGGGAAAGAATTCCCGGCGTTCCCGTCGCATCTCAAGAGGAGGCACTCTCAACAGGAAAGGCGAGAGGAACTCCATGGTCGTACCACCATTCCAAGAGTGCCCCAGATGTCTCAGTCCATTCCAGAGGAACCTCTTTGCCCTGCATTGGCTCATCTTTCACGCCGAGGATCGACTCACACAACGGTGGCACGTGGGACAGCCCTGTGGGAAAGCCTCGAGGGAAAGCCTCGAGGGAAAACCACAGATCCTTTGATCCACGTGACGGGAAGCGTGACATTGCTGCTACAGCCTGAAAGGAAAGCGCACGTGCATGCCCCCACTCGAGACGAGGCCTGACTCCACTGGGGAGACTTCAGAAGTACCCAAAGATCCATGTCAGCCCCTGAGAGGAATCCTCGGTTCCGGCCCTGACTCCACACAAGGTTTTTGGCCCCAGTATCGACGGAAGAGGAATCCCGAGAGGCCCCCTAGCAACTCGCATGGGGACTGGCCTCTCCGGAGGCCACCAGGGCGGTCCCTGAGGTCCCCGTCGTAATTTGAGAACACCTGCCGCAACTCGAGAAAATCCAGGAAGTTCTTCCTTCCAGGCGAGATGAGGCCTATTTCCGATGAGGCCTCTGGAGACTAATGACACCAAACCTCTGGAACTTCGAAAGGGTCTTTCACACCCTTGCTGCAACTCAAGAAGTTCACCGCCATACCCGCCTCCACTCGAGAGGAAGCACGATGGTCCCGCCCACATCCAGAGGAGCCCCGTTTCCCCCTCGTAGCTCGAGATGAGGGATCCTTTCCCTGGTTTCAACGGGAAAGAATTCCCGGCGTTCCCGTCGCATCTCAAGAGGAGGCACTCTCAACAGGAAAGGCGAGAGGAACTCCATGGTCGTACCACCATTCCAAGAGTCCCCCAGATGTCTCAGTCCATTCCAGAGGAGCCTCTTTGCCCTGCACTGGCTCATCTTTCACGCCGAGGATCGACTCACAACACGGTGGCACTTGGGACAGCCCTGTGGGAAAGCCTCAAGGGAAAGCCTCGAGGGAAAACCACAGATCCTTTGATCCACGCGACGGGAAGCGTGACATTGCTGCTACAGCCTGGAAGGAAAGCGCACGTGCATGCCCCCACTCGAGACGAGGCCTGACTCCCCTGGGGAGACTCCAGAAGTACCCAAAGATCCATGTCAGCCCCTGAGAGGAATCCTCGGTTCCGGCCCTGACTCCACACAAGCTTTTTGGCCCCGGTATCGACGGGAGAGGAATCCCGAGAGGCCCCCTAGCAACTCGCATGGGGACTGGCCTCTCCTGAGGCCACCAGGGCGGGTCCCTGAGGTCCCCGTCGTAACTCGAGAACACCTGCCGCAACTCGAGAAAATCCAGGAAGTTCTCCCTTCCAGGCGAGATGAGGCCTATTTCCGATGAGGCCTCTGGAGACTAATGACACCAAACCTCTGGAACTTCGAAAGGGTCTTTCACACCCTTGCTGCAACTCAAGAAGTTCACCGCCATACCCGTCTCCACTCGAGAGGAAGCACGATGGTCCCGCCCACATCCAGAGGAGCCCCGTTTCCCCCTCGTAGCTCGAGATGAGGGATCCTTTCCCTGCTTTCAACGGGAAAGAATTCCCGGCGTTCCCGTCGCATCTCAAGAGGAGGCACTCTCAACAGGAAAGGCGAGAGGAACTCCATGGTCGTACCACCATTCCAAGAGTCCCCCAGATGTCTCAGTCCATTCCAGAGGAACCTCTTTGCCCTGCACTGGCTCATCTTTCACGCCGAGGATCGACTCACAACACGGTGGCACGTGGGACAGCCCTGTGGGAAAGCCTCGAGGGAAAGCCTCGAGGGAAAACCACAGATCCTTTGATCCACGCGACGGGAAGCGTGACATTGCTGCTACAGCCTGGAAGGAAAGCGCACGTGCATGCCCCCACTCGAGACGAGGCCTGACTCCCCTGGGGAGACTCCAGAAGTACCCAAAGATCCATGTCAGCCCATGAGAGGAATCCTCGGTTCCGGCCCTGACTCCACACAAGCTTTTTGGCCCCAGTATCGACGGGAGAGGAATCCCGAGAGGCCCCCTAGCAACTCGCATGGGGACTGGCCTCTCCTGAGGTTACCAGGGCGGGTCCCTGAGGTCCCCGTCGAAACTCGAAAACACCTGCCGCAACTCGAGAAAATCCAGGAAGTTCTCCCTTCCAGGCGAGATGAGGCCTATTTCCGATGAGGCGTCTGGAGACTAATGACACCTAACCTCTGGAACTTCGAAAGGGTCTTTCACACCCTTGCTGCAACTCAAGAAGTTCACCGCCATACCCGTCTCCACTCGAGAGGAAGCACGATGGTCCCGCCCACATCCAGAGGAGCCCCGTTTCCCCCTCGTAGCTCGAGATGAGGGATCCTTTCCCTGCTTTCAACGGGAACGAATTCCCGGCGTTCCCGTCGCATCTCAAGAGGAGGCACTCTCAACAGGAAAGGCGAGAGGAACTCCATGGTCGTACCACCATTCCAAGAGTCCCCCAGATGTCTCAGTCCATTCCAGAGGAACCTCTTTGCCCTGCACTGGCTCATCTTTCACGCCGAGGATCGACTCACACCACGGTGGCACGTGGGACAGCCCTGTGGGAAAGCCTCGAGGGAAAGCCTCGAGGGAAAACCACAGATCCTTTGATCCAAGCGACGGGAAGCGTGACATTGCTGCTAAAGCCTGGAAGGAAAGGGCACGTGCATGCCCCCACTCGAGACGAGGCCTGACTCCCCTGGGGAGACTCCAGAAGTACCCAAAGATCCATGTCAGCCCCTGAGAGGAATCCTCGGTTCCGGCCCTGACTCCACACAAGCTTTTTGGCCCCGGTATCGACGGGAGAGGAATCCCGAGAGGCCCCCTAGCAACTCGCATGGGGACTGGCCTCTCCTGAGGCCACCAGGGCGGGTCCCTGAGGTCCCCGTCGTAACTCGAGAACACCTGCCGCAACTCGAGAAAATCCAGGAAGTTCTCCCTTCCAGGCGAGATGAGGCCTATTTCCGATGAGGCCTCTGGAGACTAATGACACCAAACCTCTGGAACTTCGAAAGGGTCTTTCACACCCTTGCTGCAACTCAAGAAGTTCACCGCCATACCCGTCTCCACTCGAGAGGAAGCACGATGGTCCCGCCCACATCCAGAGGAGCCCCGTTTCCCCCTCGTAGCTCGAGATGAGGGATCCTTTCCCTGCTTTCAACGGGAAAGTATTCCCGGCGTTCCCGTCGCATCTCAAGAGGAGGCACTCTCAACAGGAAAGGCGAGAGGAACTCCATGGTCGTACCACCATTCCAAGAGTCCCCCAGATGTCTCAGTCCATTCCAGAGGAACCTCTTTGCCCTGCACTGGCTCATCTTTCACGCCGAGGATCGACTCACAACACGGTGGCACGTGGGACAGCCCTGTGGGAAAGCCTCGAGGGAAAGCCTCGAGGGAAAACCACAGATCCTTTGATCCAAGCGACGGGAAGCGTGACATTGCTGCTAAAGCCTGGAAGGAAAGCGCACGCGCATGCCCCCACTCGAGACGAGGCCTGACTCCCCTGGGGAGACTCCAGAAGTACCCAAAGATCCATGTCAGCCCCTGAGAGGAATCCTCGGTTCCGGCCCTGACTCCACACAAGGTTTTTGGCCCCAGTATCGACGGGAGAGGAATCCCGAGAGGCCCCCTAACAACTCGCATGGGGACTGGCCTCTCCTGAGGCCACCAGGGCGGGTCCCTGAGGTCCCCGTCGTAACTCGAGAACACCTGCCGCAACTCGAGAAAATCCAGGAAGTTCTCCCTTCCAGGCGAGATGAGGCCTATTTCCGATGAGGCGTCTGGAGATTAATGACACCTAACCTCTGGAACTTCGAAAGGGTCTTTCACACCCTTGCTGCAACTCAAGAAGTTCAACGCCATACCCGTCTCCACTCGAGAGGAAGCACGATGGTCCCGCCCACATCCAGAGGAGCCCCGTTTCCCCCTCGTAGCTCGAGATGAGGGATCCTTTCCCTGCTTTCAACGGGAAAGAATTCCCGGCGTTCCCGTCGCATCTCAAGAGGAGGCACTCTCAACAGGAAAGGCGAGAGGAACTCCATGGTCGTACCACCATTCCAAGAGTCCCCCAGATGTCTCAGTCCATTCCAGAGGAACCTCTTTGCCCTGCACTGGCTCATTTTTCACGCCGAGAATCGACTCACACCACGGTGTCACGTGGGACAGCCCTGTGGGAAAGCCTCGAGGGAAAGCCTCGAGGGAAAACCGCAGATCCTTTGATCCACGCGACGGGAAGCGTGACATTGCTGCTACAGCCTGGAAGGAAAGTGCACGTGCATGCCCCCACACGAGACGAGGCCTGTCTCCCCTGGCGAGACTCCAGAAGTACCCAAAGATCCATATCAGTCCCTGAGAGGAATCCTCGGTACCGGCCCTGACTCCACACAAGGTTTTTGGCCCCGGTATCGACGGGAGAGGAATCCCGACGGGCCCCCTAGCAACACGCATAGGGACTGGCCTCTCCTGAGGCCAACAGGGCGGGTCCCTGAGGTCCCCGTCGTAACTCGAGAACACCTGCCGCAACTCGAGAAAATCAAGGAAGTTCTCCCTTCCAGGCGAGATGAGGCCTATTTCCGATGAGGCGTCTGGAGACTAATGACACCTAACCTCTGGAAATTCGAAAGGGTCTTTCACACCCTTGCTGCAACTCAAGAAGTTCACCGCCATACCCGTCTCCACTCGAGAGAAAGCACGATGGTCCCGCCCACATCCAGAGGAGCCCCGTTTCCCCCTCGAAGCTCGAGATGAGGGATCCTTTCCCTGCTTTCAACGGGAAAGTATTCCCGGCGTTCCCGTCGCATCTCAAGAGGAGGCACTCTCAACAGGAAAGGCGAGAGGAACTCCATGGTCGTACCACCATTCCAAGAGTCCCCCAGATGTCTCAGTCCATTCCAGAGGAACCTCTTTGCCCTGCACTGGCTCATCTTTCACGCCGAGGATCGACTCACAACACGGTGGCACGTGGGACAGCCCTGTGGGAAAGCCTCGAGGGAAAGCCTCGAGGGAAAACCACAGCTCCTTTGATCCACGCGACGGGAAGCGTGACATTGCTGCTACAGCCTGGAAGGAAAGCGCACGTGCATGCCCCCACTCGAGACGAGGCCTGACTCCCCTGGGGAGACTCCAGAAGTACCCAAAGATCCATGTCAGCCCATGAGAGGAATCCTCGGTTCCGGCCCTGACTCCACACAAGCTTTTTGGCCCCGGTATCGACGGGAGAGGAATCCCGAGAGGCCCCCTAGCAACTCGCATGGGGACTGGCCTCTCCTGAGGTTACCAGGGCGGGTCCCTGAGGTCCCCGTCGAAACTCGAAAACACCTGCCGCAACTCGAGAAAATCCAGGAAGTTCTCCCTTCCAGGCGAGATGAGGCCTATTTCCGATGAGGCGTCTGGAGACTAATGACACCTAACCTCTGGAACTTCGAAAGGGTCTTTCACACCCTTGCTGCAACTCAAGAAGTTCACCGCCATACCCGTCTCCACTCGAGAGGAAGCACGATGGTCCCGCCCACATCCAGAGGAGCCCCGTTTCCCCCTCGTAGCTCGAGATGAGGGATCCTTTCCCTGCTTTCAACGGGAACGAATTCCCGGCGTTCCCGTCGCATCTCAAGAGGAGGCACTCTCAACAGGAAAGGCGAGAGGAACTCCATGGTCGTACCACCATTCCAAGAGTCCCCCAGATGTCTCAGTCCATTCCAGAGGAACCTCTTTGCCCTGCACTGGCTCATCTTTCACGCCGAGGATCGACTCACACCACGGTGGCACGTGGGACAGCCCTGTGGGAAAGCCTCGAGGGAAAGCCTCGAGGGAAACCCACAGATCCTTTGATCCAAGCGACGGGAAGCGTGACATTGCTGCTAAAGCCTGGAAGGAAAGTGCACGCGCATGCCCCCACTCGAGACGAGGCCTGACTCCCCTGGGGAGACTCCAGAAGTACCCAAAGATCCATGTCAGCCCCTGAGAGGAATCCTCGGATCCGGCCCTGACTCCACACAAGGTTTTTGGCCCCAGTATCGACGGGAGAGGAATCCCGAGAGGCCCCCTAACAACTCGCATAGGGACTGGCCTCTCCTGAGGCCACCAGGGCGGGTCCCTGAGGTCCCCGTCGTAACTCGAGAACACCTGCCGCAACTCGAGAAAATCCAGGAAGTTCTCCCTTCCAGGCGAGATGAGGCCTATTTCCGATGAGGCGTCTGGAGACTAATGACACCTAACCTCTGGAACTTCGAAAGGGTCTTTCACACCCTTGCTGCAACTCAAGAAGTTCACCGCCATACCCGTCTCCACTCGAGAGGAAGCACGATGGTCCCGCCCACATCCAGAGGAGCCCCGTTTCCCCCTCGTAGCTCGAGATGAGGGATCCTTTCCCTGCTTTCAACGGGAAAGAATTCCCGGCGTTCCCGTCGCATCTCAAGAGGAGGCACTCTCAACAGGAAAGGCGAGAGGAACTCCATGGTCGTACCACCATTCCAAGAGTCCCCCAGATGTCTCAGTCCATTCCAGAGGAACCTCTTTGCCCTGCACTGGCTCATTTTTCACGCCGAGAATCGACTCACACCACGGTGTCACGTGGGACAGCCCTGTGGGAAAGCCTCGAGGGAAAACCGCAGATCCTTTGATCCACGCGACGGGAAGCGTGACATTGCTGCTACAGCCTGGAAGGAAAGTGCACGTGCATGCCCCCACACGAGACGAGGCCTGTCTCCCCTGGCGAGACTCCAGAAGTACCCAAAGATCCATATCAGTCCCTGAGAGGAATCCTCGGTTCCGGCCCTGACTCCACACAAGGATTTTGGCCCCGGTATCGACGGGAGAGGAATCCCGACGGGCCCCCTAGCAACACGCATAGGGACTGGCCTCTCCTGAGGCCAACAGGGCGGGTCCCTGAGGTCCCCGTCGTAACTCGAGAACACCTGCCGCAACTCGAGAAAATCAAGGAAGTTCTCCCTTCCAGGCGAGATGAGGCCTATTTCCGATGAGGCGTCTGGAGACTAATGACACCTAACCTCTGGAACTTCGAAAGGGTCTTTCACACCCTTGCTGCAACTCAAGAAGTTCACCGCCATACCCGTCTCCACTCGAGAGAAAGCACGATGGTACCGCCCACATCCAGAGGAGCCCCGTTTCCCCCTCGTAGCTCGAGATGAGGGATCCTTTCCCTGCTTTCAACGGGAAAAAATTCCCGGCGTTCCCGTCGCATCTCAAGAGGAGGCACTCTCAACAGGAAAGGCGAGAGGAACTCCATGGTCGTACCACCATTCCAAGAGTCCCCCAGATGTCTCAGTCCATTCCAGAGGAACCTCTTTGCCCTGCACTGGCTCATCTTTCTCGCCGAGGATCGACTCACACCACGGTGGCACGTGGGACAGCCCTGTGGGAAAGCCTCGAGGGAAAACCACAGATCCTTTGATCCACGCGACGGGAAGCGTGACATTGCTGCTACAGCCTGGAAGGAAAATGCACGTGCATGCCCCCACTCGAGACGAGGCCTGACTCCCCTGGGGAGACTCCAGAAGTACCCAAAGATCCATGTCAGCCCCTGAGAGGAATCCTCGGTTCCGGCCCTGACTCCACACAAGGTTTTTGGCCCCGGTATCGACGGGCGAGGAATCCCGAGAGGCCCCCTAGCAACTCGCATAGGGACTGGCCTGTCCTGAGGCCACCAGGGCGGGTCCCTGAGGTCCCCTTCGTAACTCGAGAACACCTGCCGCAACTCGAGAAAATCCAGGAAGTTCTCCCTTCCAGGCGAGATGAGGCCTATTTCCGATGAGGCGTCTGGAGACTAATGACACCTAACCTCTGGAACTTCGAAAGGGTCTTTCACAGCCTTGCTGCAACTCAAGAAGTTCACCACCATACCCGTCTCCACTAGAGAGGAAGCACGATGGTCCCGCCCACATCCAGAGGAGCCCCGTTTCCCCCTCGTAGCTCGAGATGAGGGATCCTTTCCCTGCTTTCAACGGGAAAGAATTCCCGGCGTTCCCGTCGCGTCTCAAGAGGAGGCACTCTCAACAGGAAAGGCGAGAGGAACTCCATGGTCGTACCACCATTCCAAGAGTCCCCCAGATGTCTCAGTCCATTCCAGAGGAACCTCTTTGCCCTGCACTGGCTCATCTTTCACGCCGAGTATCGACTCACACCACGGTTTCAAGTGGGACAGCCCTGTGGGAAAGCCTCGAGGGAAAGCCTCGAGGGAAAACCACAGATCCTTTGATCCACGCGACGGGAAGCGTGACATTGCTGCTACAGCCTGGAAGGAAAGCGCACGTGCATGCCCCCACTCGAGACGAGGCCTGACTCCCCTGGGGAGACTCCAGAAGTACCCAAAGATCCATGTCAGCCCCTGAGAGGAATCCTCGGTTCCGGCCCTGACTCCACACAAGGTTTTTGGCCCCGGTATCAACGGGAGAGGAATCCCGAGAGGCCCCCTAGCAATTCGCCTAGGGACTGGCCTTTCCTGAGGCCACCAGGGCGGGTCCCTGAGGTCCCCGTCGTAACTCGAGAACACCGGCCGCAACTCGAGAAAATCCAGGAAGTTCTCCCTTCCAGGCGAGATGAGGCCTATTTCCTATGAGGCTTCTGGAGACTAATGACACCTAACCTCTGGAACTTCGAAAGGGTCTTTCACACCCTTGCTGCAACTCAAGAAGTTCACCGCCATACCCGTCTCCACTCGAGAGGAAGCACGATGGTCCCGCCCACATCCAGAGGAGCCCCGTTTCCCCCTCGTAGCTCGAGATGAGGGATCCTTTCCCTGCTTTCAACGGGAAAGAATTCCCGGCGTTCCCGTCGCATCTCAAGAGGAGGCACTCTCAACAGGAAAGGCGAGAGGAACTCCATGGTCGTACCACCATTCCAAGAGTCCCCCAGATGTCTCAGTCCATTCCAGAGGAACCTCTTTGCCCTGCACTGGCTCATCTTTCACGCCGAGGATCGACTCACACCACGGTGGCACGTGGGACAGCCCTGTGGGAAAGCCTCGAGGGAAAGCCTCGAGGGAAAACCACAGATCCTTTGATCCAAGCGACGGGAAGCGTGACATTGCTGCTAAAGCCTGGAAGGAAAGCGCACGCGCATTCCCCCACTCGAGACGAGGCCTGACTCCCCTGGGGAGACTCCAGAAGTACCCAAAGATCCATGTCAGCCCCTGAGAGGAATCCTCGGTTCCGGCCCTGACTCCACACAAGCTTTTTGGCCCCGGTATCGACGGGAGAGGAATCCCGAGAGGCCCCCTAGCAACTCGCATGGGGACTGGCCTCTCCTGAGGCCACCAGGGCGGGTCCCTGAGTTCCCCGTCGTAACTTAAGAACACCTGCCGCAACTCGAGAAAATCCAGGAAGTTCTCCCTTCCAGGCGAGATGAGGCCTATTTCCGATGAGGCGTCTGGAGACTAATGACACCTAACCTCTGGAACTTTGAAAGGGTCTTTCACACCCTTGCTGCAACTCAAGAAGTTCACCGCCATACCCGTCTCCACTCGAGAGGAAGCACGATGGTCCCGCCCACATCCAGAGGAGCCCCGTTTCCCCCTCGTAGCTCGAGATGAGGGATCCTTTCCCTGGATTCAACGGGAAAGAATTCCCGGCGTTCCCGTCGCATCTCAAGAGGAGGCACTCTCAACAGGAAAGGCGAGAGGAACTCCATGGTCGTTCCACCATTCCAAGAGTCCCCCAGATGTCTCAGTCCATTCCAGAGGAACCTCTTTGCCCTGCACTGGCTCATCTTTCACGCCGAGGATCGACTCACACCACGGTGGCACGTGGGACAGCCCTGTGGGAAAGCCTCGAGGGAAAGCCTCGAGGGAAAACCACAGATCCTTTGATCCACGCGACGGGAAGCGTGACATTGCTGCTACAGCCTGGAAGGAAAGCGCACGTGCATGCCCCCACTCGAGACGAGGCCTGACTCCCCTGGGGAGACTCCAGAAGTACCCAAAGATCCATGTCAGCCCCTGAGAGGAATCCTCGGTTCCGGCCCTGACTCCACACAAGCTTTTTGGCCCCGGTATCGACTGGAGAGGAATCCCGAGAGGCCCCCTAGCAACTCGCATGGGGACTGGCCTCTCCTGAGGCCACCAGGGCCGGTCCCTGAGGTCCCCGTCGTTACTCGAGAACACCTGCCACAACTCGAGAAAATCCAGGAAGTTCTCCCTTCCAGGCGAGATGAGGCTTATTTCCGATGAGGCGTCTGCAGACTAATGACACCTAACCTCTGGAACTTCGAAAGGGTCTTTCACACCCTTGCTGCAACTCAAGAAGTTCACCACCATACCCGTCTCCACTAGAGAGGAAGCACGATGGTCCCGCCCACATCCAGAGGAGCCCCGTTTCCCCCTCGTAGCTCGAGATGAGGGATCCTTTCCCTGCTTTCAACGGGAAAGAATTCCCGGCGTTCCCGTCGCATCTCAAGAGGAGGCACGCTCAACAGGAAAGGCGAGAGGAACTCCATGGTCGTACCACCATTCCAAGAGTCCCCCAGATGTCTCAGTCCATTCCAGAGGAACCTCTTTGCCCTGCACTGGCTCATCTTTCACGCCGAGGATCGACTCACACCACGGTGGCACGTGGGACAGCCCTGTGGGAAAGCCTCGAGGGAAAGCCTCGAGGGAAAACCACATATCCTTTGATCCACGTGACGGGAAGCGTGACATTGCTGCTACAGCCTGGAAGGAAAGCGCACGTGCATGCCCCCACTCGAGACGAGGCCTGACTCCACTGGGGAGACTCCAGAAGTACCCAAAGATCCATGTCAGCCCCTGAGAGGAATCCTCGGTTCCGGACCTGACTCCACACAAGCTTTTTGGCCCCGGTATCGACGGGAGAGGAATCCCGAGAGGCCCCCTAGCAACTCGCATGGGGACTGGCCTCTCCTGAGGCCACCAGGGCGGGTTCCTGAGGTCCCCGTCGAAACTCGAGAACACCTGCCGCAACTCGAGAAAATCCAGGAAGTTCTCCCTTCCAGGCGAGATGAGGCCTATTTCCGATGAGGCGTCTGGAGTCTAATGACACCTAACCTCTGGAACTTCGAAAGGGTCTTTCACACCCTTGTTGCAACTCAAGAAGTTCACCGCCATACCCGTCTCCACTCGAGAGGAAGCACGATGGTCCCGCCCACATCCAGAGGAGCCCCGTTTCCCCCTCGTAGCTCGAGATGAGGGATCCTTTCCCTGCTTTCAACGGGAAAGAATTCCCGGCGTTCCCGTCGCATCTCAAGAGGAGGCACTCTCAACAGGAAAGGCGAGAGGAACTCCATGGTCGTACCACCATTCCAAGAGTCCCCCAGATGTCTCAGTCCATTCCAGAGGAACCTCTTTGCCCTGCACTGGCTCATCTTTCACGCCGAGGATCGACTCACACCACGGTGGCACGTGGGACAGCCCTGTGGGAAAGCCTCGAGGGAAAGCCTCGAGGGAAAACCACAGATCCTTTGATCCAAGCGACGGGAAGCGTGACATTGCTGCTAAAGCCTGGAAGGAAAGCGCACGCGCATGCCCCCACTCGAGACGAGGCCTGACTCCCCTGGGGAGACTCCAGAAGTACCCAAAGATCCATGTCAGCCCCTGAGAGGAATCCTCGGTTCCGGCCCTGACTCCACACAAGGTTTTTGGCCCCGGTATCGACGGGAGAGGAATCCCGAGAGGCCCCCTAACAACTCGCATGGGGACTGGCCTCTCCTGAGGCCACCAGGGCGGGTCCCTGAGGTCCCCGTCGTAACTCGAGAACACCTGCCGCAAATCGAGAAAATCCAGGAAGTTCTCCCTTCCAGGCGAGATGAGGCCTATTTCCGATGAGGCGTCTGCAGACTAATGACACCTAACCTCTGGAACTTCGAAAGGGTCTTTCACACCCTTGCTGCAACTCAAGAAGTTCACCACCATACCCGTCTCCACTCGAGAGGAAGCACGATGGTCCCGACCACATCCAAAGGAGCCCCGTTTCCCCCTCGTAGCTCGAGATGAGGGATCCTTTCCCTGCTTTCAACGGGAAAGAATTCCCTGCGTTCCCGTCGCATCTCAAGAGGAGGCACTCTCAACAGGAAAGGCGAGAGGAACTCCATGGTCGTACCACCATTCCAAGAGTCCCCCAGATGTCTCAGTCCATTCCAGAGGAACCTCTTTGCCCTGCACTGGCTCATCTTTCACGCCGAGGATCGACTCACACCACGGTGGCACGTGGGACAGCCCTGTGGGAAAGCCTCGAGGGAAAACCACACATCATTTGATCCACGCGACGGGAAGCGTGACATTGCTGCTACAGCCTGGAAGGAAAGTGCACGTGCATGACCCCACTCGAGACGAGGCCTGACTCCCCTGGGGAGACTCCAGAAGTACCCAAAGATCCATGTCAGCCCCTGAGAGGAATCCTCGGTTCCGGCCCTGACTCCACACAAGGTTTTTGGCCCCGGTATCGACGGGAGAGGAATCCCGAGAGGCCCCCTAGCAACTCGCATAGGGACTGGCTTCTCCTGAGGCCACCAGGGCGGGTCCCTGAGGTCCCCGTCGTAACTCGAGAACACCTGCCGCAACTCGAAAAAATCCAGGAAGTTCTCCCTTCCAGGCGAGATGAGGCCTATTTCCGATGAGGCGTCTGGAGACTAATGACACCTAACCTCTGGAACTTCGAAAGGGTCTTTCACAGCCTTGCTGCAACTCAAGAAGTTCACCATCATACCCGTCTCCACTAGAGAGGAAGCACGATGGTCCCGCCCACATCCAGAGGAGCCCCGTTTCCCCCTCGTAGCTCGAGATGAGGGATCCTTTCCCTGCTTTCAACGGGATAGAATTCCCGGCGTTCCCGTCGCATCTCAAGAGGAGGCACTCTCAACAGGAAAGGCGAGAGGAACTCCATGGTCGTACCACCATTCCAAGAGTCCCCCAGATGTCTCAGTCCATTCCAGAGGAACCTCTTTGCCCTGCACTGGCTCATCTTTCACGCCGAGGATCGACTCACACCACGGTGGCACGTGGGACAGCCCTGTGGGAAAGCCTCGAGGGAAAGCCTCGAGGGAAAACCACAGATCCTTTGATCCACGCGACGGGAAGCGTGACATTGCTGCTACAGCCTGGAAGGAAAGCGCACGTGCATGCCCCCACTCGAGACGAGGCCTGACTCCCCTGGGGAGACTCCAGAAGTACCCAAAGATCCATGTCAGCCCCTGAGAGGAATCCTCGGTTCCGGCCCTGACTCCACACAAGGTTTTTGGCCCCGGTATCAACGGGAGAGGAATCCCGAGAGGCCCCCTAGCAACTCGCCTAGGGACTGGCCTTTCCTGAGGCCACCAGGGCGGGTCCCTGAGGTCCCCGTCGTAACTCGAGAACACCTGCCGCAACTCGAGAAAATCCAGGAAGTTCTCCCTTCCAGGCGAGATGAGGCCTATTTCCGATGAGGCCTCTGGAGACTAATGACACCTAACCTCTGGAACTTCGAAAGGGTCTTTCACACCCTTGCTGCAACTCAAGAAGTTCACCGCCATACCCGTCTCCACTAGAGAGGAAGCACGATGGTCCCGCCCACATCCAGAGGAGCCCCGTTTCCCCCTCGTAGCTCGAGATGAGGGATCCTTTCCCTGCTTTCAACGGGAAAGAATTCCCGGCGTTCCCGTCGCATCTCAAGAGGAGGCACGCTCAACAGGAAAGGCGAGAGGAACTCCATGGTCGTACCACCATTCCAAGAGTCCCCCAGATGTCTCAGTCCATTCCAGAGGAACCTCTTTGCCCTGCACTGGCTCATCTTTCACGCCGAGGATCGACTCACACCACGGTGGCACGTGGGACAGCCCTGTGGGAAAGCCTCGAGGGAAAGCCTCGAGGGAAAACCACATATCCTTTGATCCACGTGACGGGAAGCGTGACATTGCTGCTACAGCCTGAAAGGAAAGCGCACGTGCATGCCCCCACTCGAGACGAGGCCTGACTCCACTGGGGAGACTCCAGAAGTACCCAAAGATCCATGTCAGCCCCTGAGAGGAATCCTCGGTTCCGGCCCTGACTCCACACAAGCTTTTTGGCCCCGGTATCGACGGGAGAGGAATCCCGAGAGGCCCCCTAGCAACTCGCATGGGGACTGGCCTCTCCTGAGGCCACCAGGGCGGGTTCCTGAGGTCCCCGTCGAAACTCGAGAACACCTGCCGCAACTCGAGAAAATCCAGGAAGTTCTCCCTTCCAGGCGAGATGAGGCCTATTTCCGATGAGGCGTCTGGAGTCTAATGACACCTAACCTCTGGAACTTCGAAAGGGTCTTTCACACCCTTGTTGCAACTCAAGAAGTTCACCGCCATACCCGTCTCCACTCGAGAGGAAGCACGATGGTCCCGCCCACATCCAGAGGAGCCCCGTTTCCCCCTCGTAGCTCGAGATGAGGGATCCTTTCCCTGCTTTCAACGGGAAAGAATTCCCGGCGTTCCCGTCGCATCTCAAGAGGAGGCACTCTCAACAGGAAAGGCGAGAGGAACTCCATGGTCGTACCACCATTCCAAGAGTCCCCCAGATGTCTCAGTCCATTCCAGAGGAACCTCTTTGCCCTGCACTGGCTCATCTTTCACGCCGAGGATCGACTCACACCACGGTGGCACGTGGGACAGCCCTGTGGGAAAGCCTCGAGGGAAAGCCTCGAGGGAAAACCACAGATCCTTTGATCCAAGCGACGGGAAGCGTGACATTGCTGCTAAAGCCTGGAAGGAAAGCGCACGCGCATGCCCCCACTCGAGACGAGGCCTGACTCCCCTGGGGAGACTCCAGAAGTACCCAAAGATCCATGTCAGCCCCTGAGAGGAATCCTCGGTTCCGGCCCTGACTCCACACAAGGTTTTTGGCCCCGGTATCGACGGGAGAGGAATCCCGAGAGGCCCCCTAACAACTCGCATGGGGACTGGCCTCTCCTGAGGCCACCAGGGCGGGTCCCTGAGGTCCCCGTCGTAACTCGAGAACACCTGCCGCAAATCGAGAAAATCCAGGAAGTTCTCCCTTCCAGGCGAGATGAGGCCTATTTCCGATGAGGCGTCTGGAGACTAATGACACCTAACCTCTGGAACTTCGAAAGGGTCTTTCACACCCTTGCTGCAACTCAAGAAGTTCACCGCCATACCCGTGTCCACTCAAGAGGAAGCACGATGGTCCCGCCCACATCCAGAGGAGCCCCGTTTCCCCCTCGTAGCTCGAGATGAGGGATCCTTTCCCTGCTTTCAACGGGAAAGAATTCCCGGCGTTCCCGTCGCATCTCAAGAGGAGGCACTCTCAACAGGAAAGGCGAGAGGAACTCCATGGTCGTACCACCATTCCAAGAGTCCCCCAGATGTCTCAGTCCATTCCAGAGGAACCTCTTTGCCCTGCACTGGCTCATTTTTCACGCCGAGAATCGACTCACACCACGGTGTCACGTGGGACAGCCCTGTGGGAAAGCCTCGAGGGAAAGCCTCGAGGGAAAACCGCAGATCCTTTGATCCACGCGACGGGAAGCGTGACATTGCTGCTACAGCCTGGAAGGAAAGTGCACGTGCATGCCCCCACACGAGACGAGGCCTGTCTCCCCTGGCGAGTCTCCAGAAGTACCCAAAGATCCATATCAGTCCCTGAGAAGAATCCTCGGTTCCGGCCCTGACTCCACACAAGGTTTTTGGCCCCGATATCGACGGGAGAGGAATCCCGAGGGGCCCCCTAGCAACACGCATAGGGTCTGGCCTCTCCTGAGGCCAACAGGCGGGTCCCTGAGGTCCCCGTCGTAACTCGAGAACACCTGCCGCATTCGAGAAAATCAAGGAAGTTCTCCCTTCCAGGCGAGATGAGGCCTATTTCCGATGAGGCGTCTGGAGACTAATGACACCTAACCTCTGGAACTTCGAAATGGTCTTTCACACCCTTGCTGCAACTCAAGAAGTTCACCGCCATACCCGTCTCCACTCGAGAGAAAGCACGATGGTCCCGCCCACATCCAGAGGAGCCCCGTTTCCCCCTCGTAGCTCGAGATGAGGGATCCTTTCCCTGCTTTCAACGGCAAAAAATTCCCGGCGTTCCCGTCGCATCTCAAGAGGAGGCACTCTCAACAGGAAAGGCGAGAGGAACTCCATGGTCGTACCACCATTCCAAGAGTACCCCAGATGTCTCAGTCCATTCCAGAGGAACCTCTTTGCCCTGCACTGGCTCATCTTTCACGCCGAGGATCGACTCACACCACGGTGGCACGTGGGACAGCCCTGTGGGAAAGCCTCGAGGGAAAACCACACATCATTTGATCCACGCGACGGGAAGCGTGACATTGCTGCTACAGCCTGGAAGGAAAGTGCACGTCCATGCCCCCACTCGAGACGAGGCCTGACTCCCCTGGGGAGACTCCAGAAGTACCCAAAGATCCATGTCAGCCCCTGAGAGGAATCCTCGGTTCCGGCCCTGACTCCACACAAGGTTTTTGGCCCCGGTATCGACGGGAGAGGAATCCCGAGAGGCCCCCTAGCAACTCGCATAGGGACTGGCCTCTCCTGAGGCCACCAGGGCGGGTCCCTGAGGTCCCCGTCGTAACTCGAGAACACCTGCCGCAACTCGAGAAAATCCAGGAAGTTCTCCCTTCCAGGCGAGATGAGGCCTATTTCCGATGAGGCGTCTGGAGACTAATGACACCTAACCTCTGGAACTTCGAAAGGGTCTTTCACAGCCTTGCTGCCACTCAAGAAGTTCACCATCATACCCGTCTCCACTAGAGAGGAAGCACGATGGTCCCGCCCACATCCAGAGGAGCCCCGTTTCCCCCTCGTAGCTCGAGATGAGGGATCCTTTCCCTGCTTTCAACGGGAAAGAATTCCCGGCGTTCCCGTCGCATCTCAAGAGGAGGCACTCTCAACAGGAAAGGCGAGAGGAACTCCATGGTCGTACCACCATTCCAAGAGTCCCCCAGATGTCTCAGTCCATTCCAGAGGAACCTCTTTGCCCTGCACTGGCTCATCTTTCACGCCGAGGATCGACTCACACCACGGTGGCACGTGGGACAGCCCTGTGGGAAAGCCTCGAGGGAAAGCCTCGAGGGAAAACCACAGATCCATTGATCCACGCGACGGGAAGCGTGACATTGCTGCTACAGCCTGGAAGGAAAGCGCACGTGCATGCCCCCACTCGAGACGAGGCCTGACTCCCCTGGGGAGACTCCAGAAGTACCCAAAGATCCATGTCAGCCCCTGAGAGGAATCCTCGGTTCCGGCCCTGACTCCACACAAGGTTTTTGGCCCCGGTATCAACGGGAGAGGAATCCCGAGATGCCCCCTAGCAACTCGCCTAGGGACTGGCCTCTCCTGAGGCCACCAGGGCGGGTCCCTGAGGTCCCCGTCGTAACTCGAGAACACCTGCCGCAACTCGAGAAAAGCCAGGAAGTTCTCCCTTCCAGGCGAGATGAGGCCTATTTCCGATGAGGCCTCTGGAGACTAATGACACCTAACCTCTGGAACTTCGAAAGGGTCTTTCACACCCTTGCTGCAACTCAAGAAGTTCACCGCCATACCCGTCTCCACTAGAGAGGAAGCACGATGGTCCCGCCCACATCCAGAGGAGCCCCGTTTCCCCCTTGATAGCTCGAGATGAGGGATCCTTTCCCTGCTTTCAACGGGAAAGAATTCCCGGCGTTCCCGTCGCATCTCAAGATGTGGCACTCTCAACAGGAAAGGCGAGAGGAACTCCATGGTCGTACCACCATTCCAAGAGTCCCCCAGATGTCTCAGTCCATTCCAGAGGAACCTCTTTGCCCTGCACTGGCTCATCTTTCACGCCGAGGATCGACTCACACCACGGTGGCACGTGGGACAGCCCTGTGGGAAAGCCTCGAGGGAAAACCACAGATCCTTTGATCCACGCGACGGGAAGCGTGACATTGCTGCTACAGCCTGGAAGGAAAGTGCACGTGCATGCCCCCACTCGAGACGAGGCCTGACTCCCCTGGGGAGACTCCAGAAGTACCCAAAGATCCATGTCAGCCCCTGAGAGGAATCCTCGGTTCCGGCCCTGACTCCACACAAGGTTTTTGGCCCCGGTATCGACGGGAGAGGAATCCCGAGAGGCCCCCTAGCAACTCACATGGGGACTGGCCTCTCCTGAGGCCACCAGGGCGGGTCCCTGAGGTCCCCGTCGTAACTCGAGAACACCTGCCGCAACTCGAGAAAATCCAGGAAGTTCTCCCTTCCAGGCGAGATGAGGCCTATTTCCGATGAGGCGTCTGGAGACTAATGACACCTAACCTCTGGAACTTAGAAAGGGTCTTTCACACCCTTGCTGCAACTCAAGAAGTTCACCGCCATACCCGTCTCCACTCGAGAGGAAGCACGATGGTCCCGCCCACATCCAGAGGAGCCCCGTTTCCCCCTCGTAGCTCGAGATGAGGGATCCTTTCCCTGCTTTCAACGGGAAAGAATTCCCGGCGTTCCCGTCGCATCTCAAGAGGAGGCACTCTCAACAGGAAAGGCGAGAGGAACTCCATGGTCGTACCACCATTCCAAGAGTCCCCCAGATATCTCAGTCCATTCCAGAGGAAGCTCTTTGCCCTGCACTGGCTCATCTTTCACGCCAAGGATCGACTCACACCACGGTGGCACGTGGGACAGCCCTGTGGGAAAGCCTCGAGGGAAAGCCTCAAGGGAAAACCACAGATCCTTTGATCCACGCGACGGGAAGCGTGACATTGCTGCTACAGCCTGGAAGGAAAGCGCACGTGCATGCCCCCACTCGAGACGAGGCCTGACTCCCCTGGGGAGACTCCAGAAGTACCCAAAGATTCATGTCAGCCCCTGAGAGGAATCCTCGGTTCCGGCCCTGACTCCACACAAGGTTTTTGGCCCCGGTATCAACGGGAGAGGAATCCCGAGAGGCCCCCTAGCAACTCGCCTAGGGACTGGCCTTTCCTGAGGCCACCAGGGCGGGTCCCTGAGGTCCCCGTCGTAACTCGAGAACACCTGCCGCAACTCGAGAAAATCCAGGAAGTTCTCCCTTCCAGGCGAGATGAGGCCTATTTCCGATGAGGCGTCTGGAGACTAATGACACCTAACCTCTGGAACTTCGAAAGGGTCTTTCACACCCTTGCTGCAACTCAAGAAGTTCACCGCCATACCCGTCTCCACTCGAGAGGAAGCACGATGGTCCCGCCCACATCCAGAGGAGCCCCGTTTCCCCCTCGTAGCTCGAGATGAGGGATCCTTTCCCTGCTTTCAACGGGAAAGAATTCCCGGCGTTCCCGTCGCATCTCAAGAGGAGGCACTCTCAACAGGAAAGGCGAGAGGAACTCCATGGTCGTACCACCATTCCAAGAGTCCCCCAGATGTCTCAGTCCATTCCAGAGGAACCTCTTTGCCCTGCACTGGCTCATCTTTCACGCCGAGGATCGACTCACACCACGGTGGAACGTGGGACAGCCCTGTGGGAAAGCCTCGAGGGAAAGCCTCGAGGGAAAACCACAGATCCTTTGATCCACGCGACGGGAAGCGTGACATTGCTGCTACAGCCTGGAAGGAAAGCGCACGTGCATGCCCGCACTCGAGACGAGGCCTGACTCCCCTGGGGAGACTCCAGAAGTACCCAAAGATCCATGTCAGCCCCTGAGAGGAATCCTCGGTTCCGGCCCTGACTCCACACAAGGTTTTTGGCCCCGGTATCAACGGGAGAGGAATCCCGAGAGGCCCCCTAGCAACTCGCCTAGGGACTGGCCTTTCCTGAGGCCACCAGGGCGGGTCCCTGAGGTCCCCGTCGTAACTCGGGAACACCTGCCGCAACTCGAGAAAATCCAGGAAGTTCTCCCTTCCAGGCGAGATGAGGCCTATTTCCGATGAGGCGTCTGGAGACTAATGACACCTAACCTCTGGAACTTCGAAAGGGTCTTTCACACCCTTGCTGCAACTCAAGAAGTTCACCGCCATACCCGTCTCCACTCGAGAGGAAGCACGATGGTCCCGCCCACATCCAGAGGAGCCCCGTTTCCCCCTCGTAGCTCGAGATGAGGGATCCTTTCCCTGCTTTCAACGGGAAAGAATTCCCGGCGTTCCCGTCGCATCTCAAGAGGAGGCACTCTCAACAGGAAAGGCGAGAGGAACTCCATGGTCGTACCACCATTCCAAGAGTCCCCCAGATGTCTCAGTCCATTCCAGAGGAACCTCTTTGCCCTGCACTGGCTCATCTTTCACGCCGAGAATCGACTCACACCACGGTGGCACGTGGGACAGCCCTGTGGGAAAGCCTCGAGGGAAAGCCTCGAGGGAAAACCACATATCCTTTGATCCACGTGACGGGAAGCGTGACATTGCTGCTACAGCCTGAAAGGAAAGCGCACGTGCATGCCCCCACTCGAGACGAGGCCTGACTCCACTGGGGAGACTCCAGAAGTACCCAAAGATCCATGTCAGCCCCTGAGAGGAATCCTCGGTTCCGGCCCTGACTCCACACAAGCTTTTTGGCCCCGGTATCGACGGGAGAGGAATCCCGAGAGGCCCCCTAGCAACTCGCATGGGGACTGGCCTCTCCTGAGGCCACCAGGGCGGGTTCCTGAGGTCCCCGTCGAAACTCGAGAACACCTGCCGCAACTCGAGAAAATCCAGGAAGTTCTCCCTTCCAGGCGAGATGAGGCCTATTTCCGATGAGGCGTCTGGAGTCTAATGACACCTAACCTCTGGAACTTCGAAAGGGTCTTTCACACCCTTGCTGCAACTCAAGAAGTTCACCGCCATACCCGTCTCCACTCGAGAGGAAGCACGATGGTCCCGCCCACATCCAGAGGAGCCCCGTTTCCCCCTCGTAGCTCGAGATGAGGGATCCTTTCCCTGCTTTCAACGGGAAAGATTTCCCGGCGTTCCCGTCGCATCTCAAGAGGAGGCACTCTCAACAGGAAAGGCGAGAGGAACTCCATGGTCGTACCACAATTCCAAGAGTCCCCCAGATGTCTCAGTCCATTCCATAGGAACCTCTTTGGCCTGCACTGGCTCATCTTTCACGCCGAGGATCGACTCACACCACGGTGGCACGTGGGACAGCCCTGTGGGAAAGCCTCGAGGGAAAGCCTCGAGGGAAAACCACAGATCCTTTGATCCAAGCGACGGGAAGCGTGACATTGCTGCTAAAGCCTGGAAGGAAAGCGCACGCGCATGCCCCCACTCGAGACGAGGCCTGACTCCCCTGGGGAGACTCCAGAAGTACCCAAAGATCCATGTCAGCCCCTGAGAGGAATCCTCGGTTCCAGCCCTGACTCCACACAAGGTTTTTGGCCCCGGTATCGACGGGAGAGGAATCCCGAGAGGGCCCCTAACAACTCGCATGGGGACTGGCCTCTCCTGAGGCCACCAGGGCGGGTCCCTGAGGTCCCCGTCGTAACTCGAGAACACCTGCCGCAAATCGAGAAAATCCAGGAAGTTCTCCCTTCCAGGCGAGATGAGGCCTATTTCCGATGAGGCGTCTGGAGACTAATGACACCTAACCTCTGGAACTTCGAAAGGGTCTTTCACACCCTTGCTGCAACTCAAGAAGTTCACCGCCATACCCGTGTCCACTCAAGTGGAAGCACGATGGTCCCGCCCACATCCAGAGGAGCCCCGTTTCCCCCTCGTAGCTCGAGATGAGGGATCCTTTCCCTGCTTTCAACGGGAAAGAATTCCCGGCGTTCCCGTCGCATCTCAAGAGGAGGCACTCTCAACAGGAAAGGCGAGAGGAACTCCATGGTCGTACCACCATTCCAAGAGTCCCCCAGATGTCTCAGTCCATTCCAGAGGAACCTCTTTGCCCTGCACTGGCTCATTTTTCACGCCGAGAATCGACTCACACCACGGTGTCACGTGGGACAGCCCTGTGGGAAAGCCTCGAGGGAAAGCCTCGAGCGAAAACCGCAGATCCTTTGATCCACGCGACGGGAAGCGTGACATTGCTGCTACAGCCTGGAAGGAAAGTGCACGTGCATGCCCCCACACGAGACGAGGCCTGTCTCCCCTGGCGAGTCTCCAGAAGTACCCGAAGATCCATATCAGTCCCTGAGAGGAATCCTCGGTTCCGGCCCTGACTCCACACAAGGTTTTTGGCCCCGGTATCGACGGGAGAGGAATCCCGAGGGGCCCCCTAGCAACACGCATAGGGACTGGCCTCTCCTGAGGCCAACAGGGCGGGTCCCTGAGGTCCCCGTCGTAACTCGAGAACACCTGCCGCAACTCGAGAAAATCAAGGAAGTTCTCCCTTCCAGGCGAGATGAGGCCTATTTCCGATGAGGCGTCTGGAGACTAATGACACCTACCTCTGGAACTTCGAAAGGGTCTTTCACACCCTTGCTGCAACTCAAGAAGTTCACCGCCATACCCGTCTCCACTCGAGAGAAAGCACGATGGTCCCGCCCACATCCAGAGGAGCCCCGTTTCCCCCTCGTAGCTCGAGATGAGGGATCCTTTCCCTGCTTTCAACGGCAAAAAATTCCCGGCGTTCCCGTCGCATCTCAAGAGGAGGCACTCTCAACAGGAAAGGCGAGAGGAACTCCATGGTCGTACCACCATTCCAAGAGTCCCCCAGATGTCTCAGTCCATTCCAGAGGAACCTCTTTGCCCTGCACTGGCTCATCTTTCACGCCGAGGATCGACTCACACCACGGTGGCACGTGGGACAGCCCTGTGGGAAAGCCTCGAGGGAAAACCACACATCATTTGATCCACGCGACGGGAAGCGTGACATTGCTGCTACAGCCTGGAAGGAAAGTGCACGTGCATGCCCCCACTCGAGACGAGGCCTGACTCCCCTGGGGAGACTCCAGAAGTACCCAAAGATCCATGTCAGCCCCTGAAAGGAATCCTCGGTTCCGGCCCTGACTCCACACAAGGTTTTTGGCCCCGGTATCGACGGGAGAGGAATCCCGAGAGGCCCCCTAGCAACTCGCATAGGGACTGGCCTCTCCTGAGGCCACCAGGGCGGGTCCCTGAGGTCCCCGTCGTAACTCGAGAACACCTGCCGCAACTCGAGAAAATCCAGGAAGTTCTCCCTTCCAGGCGAAATGAGGCCTATTTCCGATGAGGCGTCTGGAGACTAATGACACCTTACCTCTGGAACTTCGAAAGGGTCTTTCACAGCCTTGCTGCAACTCAAGAAGTTCACCACCATACCCGTCTCCACTAGAGAGGAAGCACGATGGTCCCGCCCATATCCAGAGGAGCCCCGTTTCCCCCTCGTAGCTCGAGATGAGGGATCCTTTCCCTGCTTTAAACGGGAAAGAATTCCCGGCGTTCCCGTCGCATCTCAAGAGGAGGCACTCTCAACAGGAAAGGCGAGAGGAACTCCATGGTCGTACCACCATTCCAAGAGTCCCCCAGATGTCTCAGTCCATTCCAGAGGAACCTCTTTGCCCTGCACTGGCTCATCTTTCACGCCCAGGATTGACTCACACCACGGTGGCACGTGGGACAGCCCTGTGGGAAAGCCTCGAGGGAAAGCCTCGAGGGAAAACCACAGATCCTTTGATCCACCCGACGGGAAGCGTGACATTGCTGCTACAGCCTGGAAGGAAAGCGCACGTGCATGCCCCCACTCGAGACGAGGCCTGACTCCCCTGGGGAAACTCCAGAAGTACCCAAAGATCCATGTCAGCCCCTGAGAGGAATCCTCGGTTCCGGCCCTGACTCCACACAAGGTTTTTGGCCCCGGTATCGACGGGAGAGGAATCCCGAGAGGCCCCCTAGCAATTTGCCTAGGGACTGGCCTCTCCTGAGGCCACCAGGGCGGGTCCCTGAGGTCCCCGTCGTAACTCGAGAACACCTGCCGCAACTCGAGAAAATCCAGGAAGTTCTCCCTTCCAGGCGAGATGAGGCCTATTTCCGATGAGGCCTCTGGAGACTAATGACACCTAACCTCTGGAACTTCGAAAGGGTCTTTCACACCCTTGCTGCAACTCAAGAAGTTCACCGCCATACCCGTCTCCACTAGAGAGGAAGCACGATGGTCCCGCCCACATCCAGAGGAGCCCCGTTTCCCCCTCGTAGCTCGAGATGAGGGATCCTTTCCCTGCTTTCAACGGGAAAGAATTCCCGGCGTTCCCGTCGCATCTCAAGAGGAGGCACTCTCAACAGGAAAGGCGAGAGGAACTCCATGGTCGTACCACCATTCCAAGAGTCCCCCAGATGTCTCAGTCCATTCCAGAGGAACCTCTTTGCCCTGCACTTTCTCATCTTTCACGCCGAGGATCGACTCACACCACGGTGGCACGTGGGACAGCCCTGTGGGAAAGCCTCGAGGGAAAGCCTCGAGGGAAAACCACAGATCCTTTGATCCACGCGACGGGAAGCGTGACATTGCTGCTACAGCCTGGAAGGAAAGTGCACGTGCATGCCCCCACACGAGACGAGGCCTGTCTCCCCTGGCGAGTCTCCAGAAGTACCCGAAGATCCATATCAGTCCCTGAGAGGAATCCTCGGTTCCGGCCCTGACTCCACACAAGGTTTTTGGCCCCGGTATCGACGGGAGAGGAATCCCGAGGGGCCCCCTAGCAACACGCATAGGGACTGGCCTCTCCTGAGGCCAACAGGGCGGGTCCCTGAGGTCCCCGTCGTAACTCGAGAACACCTGCCGCAACTCGAGAAAATCAAGGAAGTTCTCCCTTCCAGGCGAGATGAGGCCTATTTCCGATGAGGCGTCTGGAGACTAATGACACCTACCTCTGGAACTTCGAAAGGGTCTTTCACACCCTTGCTGCAACTCAAGAAGTTCACCGCCATACCCGTCTCCACTCGAGAGAAAGCACGATGGTCCCGCCCACATCCAGAGGAGCCCCGTTTCCCCCTCGTAGCTCGAGATGAGGGATCCTTTCCCTGCTTTCAACGGCAAAAAATTCCCGGCGTTCCCGTCGCATCTCAAGAGGAGGCACTCTCAACAGGAAAGGCGAGAGGAACTCCATGGTCGTACCACCATTCCAAGAGTCCCCCAGATGTCTCAGTCCATTCCAGAGGAACCTCTTTGCCCTGCACTGGCTCATCTTTCACGCCGAGGATCGACTCACACCACGGTGGCACGTGGGACAGCCCTGTGGGAAAGCCTCGAGGGAAAACCACACATCATTTGATCCACGCGACGGGAAGCGTGACATTGCTGCTACAGCCTGGAAGGAAAGTGCACGTGCATGCCCCCACTCGAGACGAGGCCTGACTCCCCTGGGGAGACTCCAGAAGTACCCAAAGATCCATGTCAGCCCCTGAAAGGAATCCTCGGTTCCGGCCCTGACTCCACACAAGGTTTTTGGCCCCGGTATCGACGGGAGAGGAATCCCGAGAGGCCCCCTAGCAACTCGCATAGGGACTGGCCTCTCCTGAGGCCACCAGGGCGGGTCCCTGAGGTCCCCGTCGTAACTCGAGAACACCTGCCGCAACTCGAGAAAATCCAGGAAGTTCTCCCTTCCAGGCGAAATGAGGCCTATTTCCGATGAGGCGTCTGGAGACTAATGACACCTTACCTCTGGAACTTCGAAAGGGTCTTTCACAGCCTTGCTGCAACTCAAGAAGTTCACCACCATACCCGTCTCCACTAGAGAGGAAGCACGATGGTCCCGCCCATATCCAGAGGAGCCCCGTTTCCCCCTCGTAGCTCGAGATGAGGGATCCTTTCCCTGCTTTAAACGGGAAAGAATTCCCGGCGTTCCCGTCGCATCTCAAGAGGAGGCACTCTCAACAGGAAAGGCGAGAGGAACTCCATGGTCGTACCACCATTCCAAGAGTCCCCCAGATGTCTCAGTCCATTCCAGAGGAACCTCTTTGCCCTGCACTGGCTCATCTTTCACGCCCAGGATTGACTCACACCACGGTGGCACGTGGGACAGCCCTGTGGGAAAGCCTCGAGGGAAAGCCTCGAGGGAAAACCACAGATCCTTTGATCCACCCGACGGGAAGCGTGACATTGCTGCTACAGCCTGGAAGGAAAGCGCACGTGCATGCCCCCACTCGAGACGAGGCCTGACTCCCCTGGGGAAACTCCAGAAGTACCCAAAGATCCATGTCAGCCCCTGAGAGGAATCCTCGGTTCCGGCCCTGACTCCACACAAGGTTTTTGGCCCCGGTATCGACGGGAGAGGAATCCCGAGAGGCCCCCTAGCAATTTGCCTAGGGACTGGCCTCTCCTGAGGCCACCAGGGCGGGTCCCTGAGGTCCCCGTCGTAACTCGAGAACACCTGCCGCAACTCGAGAAAATCCAGGAAGTTCTCCCTTCCAGGCGAGATGAGGCCTATTTCCGATGAGGCCTCTGGAGACTAATGACACCTAACCGCTGGAACTTCGAAAGGGTCTTTCACACCCTTGCTGCAACTCAAGAAGTTCACCGCCATACCCGTCTCCACTAGAGAGGAAGCACGATGGTCCCGCCCACATCCAGAGGAGCCCCGTTTCCCCCTCGTAGCTCGAGATGAGGGATCCTTTCCCTGCTTTCAACGGGAAAGAATTCCCGGCGTTCCCGTCGCATCTCAAGAGGAGGCACTCTCAACAGGAAAGGCGAGAGGAACTCCATGGTCGTACCACCATTCCAAGAGTCCCCCAGATGTCTCAGTCCATTCCAGAGGAACCTCTTTGCCCTGCACTTTCTCATCTTTCACGCCGAGGATCGACTCACACCACGGTGGCACGTGGGACAGCCCTGTGGGAAAGCCTCGAGGGAAAGCCTCGAGGGAAAACCACAGATCCTTTGATCCACGCGACGGGAAGCGTGACATTGCTGCTACAGCCTGGAAGGAAAGCGCACGTGCATGCCCCCACTCGAGACGAGGTCTGACTCCACTGGGGAGACTCCAGAAGTACCCAAAGATCCATGTCAGCCCCTGAGAGGAATCCTCAGTTCCGGCCCTGACTCCACACAAGGTTTTTGGCCCCGGTATCGACGGGAGAGGAATCCCGAGAGGCCCCCTAGCAACTCGCATGGGGACTGGCCTCTCCTGAGGCCACCAGGGCGGGTCCCTGAGGTCCCCGTCGTAACTCGAGAACACCTGCCGCAACTCGAGAAAATCCAGGAAGTTCTCCCTTCCAGGCGAGATGAGGCCTATTTCCGATGAGGCCTCTGGAGACTAATGACACCTAACCTCTGGAACTTCGAAAGGGTCTTTCACACCCTTGCTGCAACTCAAAAAGTTCACCGCCATACCCGTCTCCACTCGAGAGGAAGAACGATGGTCCCGCCCACATCCAGAGGAGCCCCGTTTCCCCCTCGTAGCTCGAGATGAGGGATCCTTTCCCTGGTTTCAACGGGAAAGAATTCCCGGCATTCCCGTCGCATCTCAAGAGGAGGCACTCTCAACAGGAAAGGCGAGAGGAACTCCATGGTCGTACCACCATTCCAAGAGTCCCCCAGATGTCTCAGTCCATTCCAGAGGAACATCTTTGCCCTGCACTGGCTCATCTTTCACGCCGAGGATCGACTCACACCACGGTGGCACGTGGGACAGCCCTGTGGGAAAGCCTCGAGGGAAAGCCTCGAGGGAAAACCACAGATCCTTTGATCCACGCGACGGGAAGCGTGACATTGCTGCTACAGCCTTGAAGGAAAGCGCACGTGCATGCCCCCACTCGAGACGAGGCCTGACTCCCCTGGGGAGACAACAGAAGTACCCAAAGATCCATGTCAGCCCCTGAGAGGAATCCTCGGTTCCGGCCCTGACTCCACACAAGCTTTTTGGCCCCGGTATCGACGGGAGAGGAATCCCGAGCGGCCCCCTAGCAACTCGCATGGGGACTGGCCTCTCCTGAGGCCACCAGGGCCGGTCCCTGAGGTCCCCGTCGTAACTCGAGAACACCTGCCCCAACTCGAGAAAATCCAGGAAGTTCTCCCTTCCAGGCGAGATGAGGCCTATTTCCGATGAGGCGTCTGGAGACTAATGACACCTAAACTCTGGAACTTTGAAAGGGTCTTTCACACCCTTGCTGCAACTCAAGAAGTTCTCCGCCATACCCGTCTCCACTCGAGAGGAAGCACGATGGTCCCGCCCACATCCAGAGGAGCCCCGTTTTCACCTCGGTGCTCGAGATGAGGGATCCTTTCCCTGCTTTCAACGGGAAAGAATTCCCGGCGTTCCCGTCGCATCTCAAGAGGAGGCACTCTCAACAGGAAAGGCGAGAGGAACTCCATGGTCGTACCACCATTCCAAGAGTCCCCCAGATGTCTCAGTCCATTCCTGAGGAACCTCTTTGCCCTGCACTGGGTCATCTTTCACGCCGAGGATCGACTCACACCACGGTGGCACGTGGGACAGCCCTGTGGGAAAGCCTCGAGGGAAAGCCTCGAGGGAAAACCACAGATCCTTTGATCCACGCGACGGGAAGCGTGACATTGCTGCTACAGCCTGGAAGGAAAGCGCACGTGCATGCCCCCACTCGAGACGAGGCCTGACTCCCCTGGGGAGACTCCAGAAGTACCCAAAGATCCATGTCAGCCCCTGAGAGGAATCCTCGGTTCCGGCCCTGACTCCACTCAAGGTTTTTGGCCCCGGTATCGACGGGAGAGGAATCCCGAGTGGCCCCCTAGCAACTCGCATGGGGACTGGCCTCTCCTGAGGCCACCAGGGCGGGTCCCTGAGTTCCCCGTCGTAACTTAAGAACACCTGCCGCAACTCGAGAAAATCCAGGAAGTTCTCCCTTCCAGGCGAGATGAGGCCTATTTCCGATGAGGCGTCTGGAGACTAATGACACCTAACCTCTGGAACTTTGAAAGGGTCTTTCACACCCTTGCTGCAACTCAAGAAGTTCTCCGCCATACCCGTCTCCACTCGAGAGGAAGCACGATGGTCCCGCCCACATCCAGAGGAGCCCCGTTTTCCCCTCGGTGCTAGAGATGAGGGATCCTTTCCCTGCTTTCAACGGGAAAGAATTCCCGGCGTTCCCGTCGCATCTCAAGAGGAGGCACTCTCAACAGGAAAGGCGAGAGGATCTCCATGGTCGTACCACCATTCCAAGAGTCCCCCAGATGTCTCAGTCCATTCCAGAGGAACCTCTTTGCCCTGCACTGGCTCATCTTTCACGCCGAGGATCGACTCACACCACGGTGGCACGTGGGACAGCCCTATGGGAAAGCCTCGAGGGAAAGCCTCGAGGGAAAACCACAGATCCTTTGATCCACGCGACGGGAAGCGTGACATTGCTGCTACAGCCTGGAAGGAAAGCGCACGTGCATGCCCCCACTCGAGACGAGGTCTGACTCCACTGGGGAGACTCCAGAAGTACCCAAAGATCCATGTCAGCCCCTGAGAGGAATCCTCGGTTCCGGCCCTGACTCCACACAAGGTTTTTGGCCCCGGTATCGACGGGAGAGGAATCCCGAGAGGCCCCCTAGCAACTCGCATGGGGACTGGCCTCTCCGGAGGCCAACAGGGCGGGTCCTTGAGGTCCTCGTCGTAACTCGAGAACACCTGCCGCAACTGGAGAAAATCCAGGAAGTTCTCCCTTCCAGGCGAAATGAGGCCTATTTCCGATCAGGCGTCTGGAGACTAATGACACCTTACCTCTGGAACTTCGAAAGGGTCTTTCACAGCCTTGCTGCAACTCAAGAAGTTCACCACCATACCCGTCTCCACTAGAGAGGAAGCACGATGGTCCCGCCCACATCCAGAGGAGCCCCGTTTCCCCCTCGTAGCTCGAGATGAGGGATACTTTCCCTACTTTAAACGGGAAAGAATTACCGGCGTTCCCGTCGCATCTCAAGAGGAGGCACTCTCAACAGGAAAGGCGAGAGGAACTCCATGGTCGTACCACCATTCCAAGAGTTCCCCAGATGTCTCAGTCCATTCCAGAGGAACCTCTTTGCCCTGCACTGGCTCATCTTTCACGCCCAGGATTGACTCACACCACGGTGGCACGTGGGACAGCCCTGTGGGAAAGCCTCGAGGGAAAGCCTCGAGGGAAAACCACAGATCCTTTGATCCACGCGACGGGAAGCGTGACATTGCTGCTACAGCCTGGAAGGAAAGCGCACGTGCATGCCCCCACTCGAGACGAGGCCTGACTCCCCTGGGGAGACTCCAGAAGTACCCAAAGATCCATGTCAGCCCCTGAGAGGAATCCTCGGTTCCGGCCCTGACTCCACTCAAGGTTTTTGGCCCCGGTATCGACGGGAGAGGAATCCCGAGAGGCCCCCTAGCAACTCGCATGGGGACTGGCCTCTCCTGAGGCCACCAGGGCGGGTCCCTGAGTTCCCCGTCGTAACTTAAGAACACCTGCCGCAACTCGAGAAAATCCAGGAAGTTCTCCCTTCCAGGCGAGATGAGGCCTATTTCCGATGAGGCGTCTGGAGACTAATGACACCTAACCTCTGGAACTTTGAAAGGGTCTTTCACACCCTTGCTGCAACTCAAGAAGTTCTCCGCCATACCCGTCTCCACTCGAGAGGAAGCACGATGGTCCCGCCCACATCCAGAGGAGCCCCGTTTTCCCCTCGGTGCTAGAGATGAGGGATCCTTTCCCTGCTTTCAACGGGAAAGAATTCCCGGCGTTCCCGTCGCATCTCAAGAGGAGGCACTCTCAACAGGAAAGGCGAGAGGATCTCCATGGTCGTACCACCATTCCAAGAGTCCCCCAGATGTCTCAGTCCATTCCAGAGGAACCTCTTTGCCCTGCACTGGCTCATCTTTCACGCCGAGGATCGACTCACACCACGGTGGCACGTGGGACAGCCCTATGGGAAAGCCTCGAGGGAAAGCCTCGAGGGAAAACCACAGATCCTTTGATCCACGCGACGGGAAGCGTGACATTGCTGCTACAGCCTGGAAGGAAAGCGCACGTGCATGCCCCCACTCGAGACGAGGTCTGACTCCACTGGGGAGACTCCAGAAGTACCCAAAGATCCATGTCAGCCCCTGAGAGGAATCCTCGGTTCCGGCCCTGACTCCACACAAGGTTTTTGGCCCCGGTATCGACGGGAGAGGAATCCCGAGAGGCCCCCTAGCAACTCGCATGGGGACTGGCCTCTCCGGAGGCCAACAGGGCGGGTCCTTGACGTCCCCGTCGTAACTCGAGAACACCTGCCGCAACTCGAGAAAATCCAGGAAGTTCTCCCTTCCAGGCGAGATGAGGCCTATTTCCGATGAGGCCTCTGGAGACTAATGACACCAAACCTCTTGAACTTCGAAAGGGTCTTTCACACCCTTGGTGCAACTCAAGAAGTTCACTGCCATACCCGTCTCCACTCGAGAGGAAGCACGATGGTCCCGCCCACATCCAGAGGAGCCCCGTTTCCCCCTCGTAGCTCGAGATGAGGGATCCTTTCCCTGCTTTCAACGGGAAAGAATTCCCGGCGTTCCCGTCGCATCTCAAGAGGAGGCACTCTCAACAGGAAAGGCGAGAGGAACTCAATGGTGGTACCACCATTCCAAGAGTCCCCCAGATGTCTCAGTCCATTTCAGAGGAACCTCTTTGCCCTGCACTGGCTCATCTTTCACGCCGAGGATCGACTCACAACACGGTGGCACGTGGGACAGCCCTGTGGGAAAGCCTCGAGGGAAAGCCTCGAGGGAAAACCACAGATCCTTTGATGCACGCGACGGGAAGCGTGACATTGCTGCTACAGCCTGGAAGGAAAGCGCACGTGCATGCCCCCACTCGAGACGAGGCCTGACTCCCCTGGGGAGACTCCAGAAGTACCCAAAGATCCATGTCAGCCCCTGAGAGGAATCCTCGGTTCCGGCCTTGACTCCACACAAGCTTTTTGGCCCCGGTATCGACGGGAGAGGAATCCCGAGAGGCCCCCTGGCAACTCGCATGGGGACTGGCCTCTCCTGAGGCCACCAGGGCGGGTCCCTGAGGTCCCCGTCGTAACTTGAGAACACCTGCCGCAACTCGAGAAAATCCAGGAAGTTCTCCCTTCCAGGCGAGATGAGGCCTATTTCCGATGAGGCCTCTGGAGACTAATGACACCTAACCTCTGGAACTTCGAAAGGGTCTTTCACACCCTTGCTGCAACTCAAGAAGTTCACCGCCATATCCGTCTCCACTCGAGAGGAAGCACGATGGTCCCGCCCACATCCAGAGGAGCCCCGTTTCCCCCTCGTAGCTCGAGATGAGGGATCCTTTCCCTGCTTTCAACGGCAAAAAATTCCCGGCGTACCCGTCGCATCTCAAGAGGAGGCACTCTCAACAGGAAAGGCGACAGGAACTCCATGGTCGTACCACCATTCCAAGAGTCCCCCAGATGTCTCAGTCCATTCCAGAGGAACCTCTTTGCCCTGCACTGGCTCATCTTTCACGCCGAGGATCGACTCACACCACGGTGGCACGTGGGACAGCCCTGTGGGAAAGCCTCGAGGGAAAACCACAGATCCTTTGATCCACGCGACGGGAAGCGTGACATTGCTGCTACAGCCTGGAAGGAAAGTGCACGTGCATGCCCCCACTCGAGACGAGGCCTGACTCCCCTGGGGAGACTCCAGAAGTACCCAAAGATCCATGTCAGCCCCTGAGAGGAATCCTCGGTTCCGGCCCTGACTCCACACAAGGTTTTTGGCCCCGGTATCGACGGGAGAGGAATCCCGAGAGGCCCCCTAGCAACTCGCATGGGGACTGGCCTCTCCTGAGGCCACCAGGGCGGGTCCCTGAGGTCCCCGTCGTAACTCGAGAACACCTGCCGCAACTCGAGAAAATCCAGGAAGTTCTCCCTTCCAGGCGAGATGAGGCCTATTTCCGATGAGGCCTCTGGAGACTAATGACACCTAACCTCTGGAACTTCGAAAGGGTCTTTCACACCCTTGCTGAAACTCAAGAAGTTCACCGCCATACCCGTCTCCACTCGAGAGGATGCACGATGGTCCCGCCCACATCCAGAGGAGCCCCGTTTCCCCCTCGTAGCTCGAGATGAGGGATCCTTTCCCTGCTTTCAACGGCAAAAAATTCCCGGCGTTCCCGTCGCATCTCAAGAGGAGGCACTCTCAACAGGAAAGGCGAGAGGAACTCCATGGTCGTACCACCATTCCAAGAGTCCCCCAGATGTCTCAGTCCATTCCAGAGGAACCTCTTTGCCCTGCACTGGCTCATTTTTCACGCCGAGAATCGACTCACACCACGGTGTCACGTGGGACAGCCCTGTGGGAAAGCCTCGAGGGAAAGCCTTGAGCGAAAACCGCAGATCCTTTGATCCACGCGACGGGAAGCGTGACATTGCTGCTACAGCCTGGAAGGAAAGTGCACGTGCATGCCCCCACACGAGACGAGGCCTGTCTCCCCTGGCGAGACTCCAGAAGTACCCAAAGATCCATATCAGTCCCTGAGAGGAATCCTCGGTTCCGGCCCTGACTCCACACAAGGTTTTTGGCCCCGGTATCGACGGGAGAGGAATCCCGAGAGGCCCCGTAGCAACTCGCATGGGGACTGGCCTCTCCTGGGGCCACCAGGGCGGGTCCCTGAGGTCCCCGTCGTAACTCGAGAACACCTGCCGCAACTCGAGAAAATCCAGGAAGTTCTCCCTTCCAGGCGAGATGAGGCCTATTTCCGATGAGGCGTCTGGAGACTAATGACACCTAACCTCTGGAACTTCGAAAGGGTCTTTCACAGCCTTGCTGCAACTCAAGAAGTTCACCACCATACCAGTCTCCACTAGAGAGGAAGCACGATGGTCCCGCCCACATCCAGAGGAGCCCCGTTTCCCCCTCTTAGCTCGAGATGAGGGATCCTTTCCCTGCTTTCAACGGGAAAGAATTCCCTGCGTTCCCGTCGCATCTCAAGAGGAGGCACTCTCAACAGGAAAGGCGAGAGGAACTCCATGGTCGTACCACCATTCCAAGAGTCCCCCAGATGTCTCAGTCCATTTCAGAGGAACCTCTTTGCCCTGCACTGGCTCATCTTTCACGCCGAGGATCGACTCACACCACGGTGGCACGTGGGACAGCCCTGTGGGAAAGGCTCGAGGGAAAGCCTCGAGGGAAAACCACAGATCCTTTGATCCACGCGACGGGAAGCGTGACATTGCTGCTACAGCCTGGAAGGAAAGCGCACGTGCATGCCCCCACTCGAGACGAGGCCTGACTCCCCTGGGGAGACTCCACAAGTACCCAAAGATCCATGTCAGCCCCTGAGAGGAATCCTCGGTTCCGGCCTTGACTCCACACAAGGTTTTTGGCCCCGGTATCAACGGGAGAGGAATCCCGAGAGGCCCTCTAGCAACTCGCCTAGGGACTGGCCTCTCCTGAGGCCACCAGGGCGGGTCCCTGAGGTCCCCGTCGTAACTCGAGAACACCTGCCGCAAATCGAGAAAATCCAGGAAGTTCTCCCTTCCAGGCGAGATGAGGCCTATTTCCGATGAGGCCTCTGGAGACTAATGACACCAAACCTCTGGAACTTCGAAAGGGTCTTTCACACCCTTGGTGCAACTCAAGAAGTTCACTGCCATACCCGTCTCCACTCGAGAGGAAGCACGATGGTCCCGCCCACATCCAGAGGAGCCCCGTTTCCCCCTCGTAGCTCGAGATGAGGGATCCTTTCCCTGGTTTCAACGGGAAAGAATTCCCGGCGTTCCCGTCGCATCTCAAGAGGAGGCACTCTCAACAGGAAAGGCGAGAGGAACTCCATGGTGGTACCACCATTCCAAGAGTCCCCCAGATGTCTCAGTCCATTTCAGAGGAACCTCTTTGCCCTGCACTGGCTCATCTTTCACGCCGAGGATCGACTCACAACACGGTGGCACGTGGGACAGCCCTGTGGGAAAGCCTCGAGGGAAAGCCTCGAGGGAAAACCACAGATCCTTTGATCCACGCGACGGGAAGCATGACATTGCTGGAAAAGCCTGGAAGGAAAGCGCACATGCATGCCCCCACTCGAGACGAGGCCTGACTCCCCTGGGGAGACTCCAGAAGTACCCAAAGATCCATGTCAGCCCCTGAGAGGAATCCTCGGTTCCGGCCCTGACTCCACACAAGCTTTTTGGCCCCGGTATCGACGGGAGAGGAATCCCGAGAGGCCCCCTAGCAACTCGCATGGGGACTGGCCTCTCCTGAGGCCACCAGGGCCGGTCCCTGAGGTCCCCGTCGTAACTCGAGAACACCTGCCGCAACTCGAGAAAATCCAGGAAGTTCTCCCTTCCAGGCGAGATGAGGCCTATTTCCGATGAGGCGTCTGGAGACTAATGACACCTAACCTCTGGAACTTCGAAAGGGTTTTTCACACCCTTGCTGCAACTCAAGAAGTTCACCACCATACCCGTCTCCACTCGAGAGGAAGCACGATGGTCCCGACCACATTCAAAGGAGCCCCGTTTCCCCCTCGTAGCTCGAGATGAGGGATCCTTTCCCTGCTTTCAACGGGAAAGAATTCCCTGCGTTCCCGTCGCATCTCAAGAGGAGGCACTCTCAACAGGAAAGGCGAGAGGAACTCCATGGTCGTACCACCATTCCAAGAGTCCCCCAGATGTCTCAGTCCATTCCAGAGGAAGCTCTTTGCCCTGCACTGGCTCATCTTTCACGCCGAGGATCGACTCACACCACGGTGGCACGTGGGACAGCCCTGTGGGAAAGCCTCGAGGGAAAGCCTCGAGGGAAAACCACAGATCCTTTGATACAAGCGACGGGAACGTGACATTGCTGCTACAGCCTGGAAGGAAAGCGCACGTGCATGCCCCCACTCGAGACGAGGCCTGATTCCCCTGGGGAGACTCCAGAAGTACCCAAAGATCCATGTCAGCCCCTGAGAGGAATCCTCGGTTCCGGCCCTGACTCCACACAAGGTTTTTGGCCCCGGTATCGAAGGGAGAGGAATCCCGAGAGGCCCCCTAGCAACTCGCATGGGGACTGGCCTCTCCGGAGGCCACCAGGGCGGGTCCCTGAGGTCCCCGTCGTATTTCGAGACCACCTGCCGCAACTCGAGAAAATCCAGGAAGTTCTCCCTTCCAGGCAAGATGAGGCCTATTTCCGATGAGGCCTCTGGAGACTAATGACACCTAACCTCTGGAACTTCGAAAGGGTCTTTCACACCTTGCTGCAACTCAAGAAGTTCACCGCCATACCCGTCTCCACTCGAGAGGAAGCACGATGGTCCCGCCCACATCCAGAGGAGCCACGTTTCCCCCTCGTAGCTCGAGATGAGGGATCCTTTCCCTGGTTTCAACGGGAAAGAATTCCCGGCGTTCCCGTCCCATCTCAAGAGGAGGCACTCTCAACAGGAAAGGCGAGAGGAACTCCATGGTCGTACCACCATTCCAAGAGTCCCCCAGATGTCTCAGTCCATTCCAGAGGAACCTCTTTGCCCTGCACTGGCTCATCTTTCACGCCGAGGATCGACTCACAACACGGTGGCACGTGGGACAGCCCTGTGGGAAAGCCTCGAGGGAAAGCCTCGAGGGAAAACCACAGATCCTTTGATCCACGCGACGGGAAGCGTGACATTGCTGCTAAAGCCTGGAAGGAAAGCGCACGTGCATGCCCCCACTCGAGACGAGGCCTGACTCCCCTGGGGAGACTCCAGAAGTACCCAAAGATCCATGTCAGCCCCTGAGAGGAATCCTCGGTTCCGGCCTTGACTCCACACAAGCTTTTTGGCCCCGGTATCGACGGGAGAGGAATCCCGAGAGGCCCCCTAGCAACTCGCATGGGGACTGGCCTCTCCTGAGGCCACCAGGGCGGGTCCCTGAGGTCCCCGTCGTAACTCGAGAACACCTGCCGCAACTCGAGAAAATCCAGGAAGTTCTCCCTTCCAGGCGAGATGAGGCCTATTTCCGATGAGGCCTCTGGAGACTAATGACACCTAACCTCTGGAACTTCGAAAGGGTCTTTCACACCCTTGCTGCAACTCAAGAAGTTCACCGCCATATCCGTCTCCACTCGAGAGGAAGCACGATGGTCCCGCCCACATCCAGAGGAGCCCCGTTTCCCCCTCGTAGCTCGAGATGAGGGATCCTTTCCCTGCTTTCAACGGCAAAAAATTCCCGGCGTTCCCGTCGCATCTCAAGAGGAGGCACTCTCAACAGGAAAGGCGAGAGGAACTCCATGGTCGTACCACCATTCCAAGAATCCCCCAGATGTCTCAGTCCATTCCAGAGGAACCTCTTTGCCCTGCACTGGCTCATCTTTCACGCCGAGGGTCGACTCACACCACGGTGGCACGTGGGACAGCCCTGTGGGAAAGCCTCGAGGGAAAGCCTCGAGGGAAAACCACAGATCCTTTGATCCACGTGACGGGAAGCGTGACATTGCTGCTACAGCCTGAAAGGAAAGCGCACGTGCATGCCCCTACTCGAGACGAGGCCTGACTCCACTGGGGTGACTCCAGAAGTACCCAAAGATCCATGTCAGCCCCTGAGAGGAATCCTCGGTTCCGGCCCTGACTCCACACAAGGTTTTTGGCCCCGGTATCGACGGGAGAGGAATCCCGAGAGGCCCCCTAGCAACTCGCATGGAGACTGGCCTCTCCGGAGGCCACCAGGGCGGGTCCCTGAGGTCCCCGTCGTAATTCGAGAACACCTGCCGCAACTCGAGAAAATCCAGGAAGTTCTCCCTTCCAGGCGAGATGAGGCCTATTTCCGATGAGGCCTCTGGAGACTAATGACACCAAACCTCTGGAACTTCGAAAGGGTCTTTCACACCCTTGCTGCAACTCAAGAAGTTCACCGCCATACCCGTCTCCACTCGAGAGGAAGCACGATGGTCCCGCCCACATCCAGAGGAGCCCCGTTTCCCCCTCGTAGCTCGAGATGAGGGATCCTTTCCCTGCTTTCAACGGGAAAGTATTCCCGGCGTTCCCGTCGCATCTCAAGAGGAGGCACTCTCAACAGGAAAGGCGAGAGGAACTCCATGGTCGTACCACCATTCCAAGAGTCCCCCAGATGTCTCAGTCCATTCCAGAGGAACCTCTTTGCCCTGCACTGGCTCATCTTTCACGCCGAGGATCGACTCACAACACGGTGGCACGTGGGACAGCCCTGTGGGAAAGCCTCGAGGGAAAGCCTCGAGGGAAAACCACAGATCCTTTGATCCACGCGACGGGAAGCGTGACATTGCTGCTACAGCCTGGAAGGAAAGCGCACGTGCATGCCCCCACTCGAGACGAGGCCTGACTCCCCTGGGGAGACTCCAGAAGTACCCAAAGATCCATGTCAGCCCCTGAGAGGAATCCTCGGTTCCGGCCCTGACTCCACACAAGGTTTTTGGCCCCGGTATCGACGGGAGAGGAATCCCGAGAGGCCCCCTAGCAACTCGCATGGGGACTGGCCTCTCCTGAGGCCACCAGGGCGGGTCCCTGAGGTCCCCGTCGTAACTCGAGAAAACCTGCCGCAACTCGAGAAAATCCAGGAAGTTCTCCCTTCCAGGCGAGATGAGGCCTATTTCCGATGAGGCCTCTGGAGACTAATGACACCAAACCTCTGGAACTTCGAAAGGGTCTTTCACACCCTTGCTGCAACTCAAGAAGTTCACCGCCATACCCGTCTCCACTCGAGAGGAAGCACGATGGTCCCGCCCACATCCAGAGGAGCCCCGTTTCCCCCTCGTAGCTCGAGATGAGGGATCCTTTCCCTTCTTTCAAGGGGTAAGAATTCCCGGCGTTCCCGTCGCATCTCAAGAGGAGGCACTGTCAACAGGAAAGGCGAGAGGAACTCCATGGTCGTACCACCATTCCAAGAGTCCCCCAGATGTCTCAGTCCATTCCAGAGGAACCTCTTTGCCCTGCACTGGCTCATCTTTCACGCCGAGGATCGACTCACACCACGGTGGCACGTGGGACAGCCCTGTGGGAAAGCCTCAAGGGAAAACGACAGATCCTTTGATCCACGCGACGGGAAGCGTGACATTGCTGCTACAGCCTGGAAGGAAAGTGCACGTGCATGCCCCCACTCGAGACGAGGCCTGACTCCCCTGGGGAGACTCCAGAAGTACCCAAAGATCCATGTCAGCCCCTGAGAGGAATCCTCGGTTCCGGCCTTGACTCCACACAAGCTTTTTGGCCCCGGTATCGACGGGAGAGGAATCCCGAGAGGCCCCCTAGCAATTCGCATGGGGACTGGCCTCTCCTGAGGCCACCAGGGCGGGTCCCTGAGGTCCCCGTCGTAACTCGAGAACACCTGCCGCAACTCGAGAAAATCCAGGAAGTTCTCCCTTCCAGGCGAGATGAGGCCTATTTCCGATGAGGCCTCTGGAGACTAATGACACCTAACCTCTGGAACTTCGAAAGGGTCTTTCACACCCTTGCTGCAACTCAAGAAGTTCACCGCCATATCCGTCTCCACTCGAGAGGAAGAACGATGGTCCCGCCCACATCCAGAGGAGCCCCGTTTCCCCCTCGTAGCTCGAGATGAGGCATCCTTTCCCTGCTTTCAACGGCAAAAAATTCCCGGCGTTCCCGTCGCATCTCAAGAGGAGGCACTGTCAACAGGAAAGGCGAGAGGAACTCCATGGTCGTACCACCATTCCAAGAGTCCCCCAGATGTCTCAGTCCATTCCAGAGGAACCTCTTTGCCCTGCACTGGCTCATCTTTCACGCCGAGGGTCGACTCACACCACGGTGGCACGTGGGACAGCCCTGTGGGAAAGCCTCGAGGGAAAGCCTCGAGGGAAAACCACAGATCCTTTGATCCACGTGACGGGAAGCGTGACATTGCTGCTACAGCCTGAAAGGAAAGCGCACGTGCATGCCCCTACTCGAGACGAGGCCTGACTCCACTGGGGTGACTCCAGAAGTACCCAAAGATCCATGTCAGCCCCTGAGAGGAATCCTCGGTTCCGGCCCTGACTCCACACAAGCTTTTTGGCCCCGGTATCGACGGGAGAGGAATTCCGAGAGGCCCCCTAGCAACTCGCATGGGGACTGGCCTCTCCGGAGGCCACCAGGGCGGGTCCCTGAGGTCCCCGTCGTAATTCGAGAACACCTGCCGCAACTCGAGAAAATCCAGGAAGTTCTCCCTTCCAGGCGAGATGAGGCCTATTTCCGATGAGGCCTCTGGAGACTAATGACACCAAACCTCTGGAACTTCGAAAGGGTCTTTCACACCCTTGCTGCAACTCAAGAAGTTCACCGCCATACCCGTCTCCACTCGAGAGGAAGCACGATGGTCCCGCCCACATCCAGAGGAGCCCCGTTTCCCCCTCGTAGCTCGAGATGAGGGATCCTTTCCCTGGTTTCAACGGGAAAGAATTCCCGGCGTTCCCGTCGCATCTCAAGAGGAGGCACTCTCAACAGGAAAGGCGAGAGGAACTCCATGGTCGTACCACCATTCCAAGAGTCCCCCAGATGTCTCAGTCCATTCCAGAGGAACCTCTTTGCCCTGCACTGGCTCATCTTTCACGCCGAGGAACGACTCACAACACGGTGGCACGTGGGACAGCCCTGTGGGAAAGCCTCGAGGGAAAGCCTCGAGGGAAAACCACAGATCCTTTGATCCACGCGACGGGAAGCGTGACATTGCTGCTACAGCCTGGAAGGAAAGCGCACGTTCATGCCCCCACTCGAGACGAGGCCTGACTCCCCTGGGGAGACTCCAGAAGTACCCAAAGATCCATGTCAGCCCCTGAGAGGAATCCTCGGTTCCGGCCCTGACTCCACACAAGCTTTTTGGCCCTGGTATCGATGGGAGAGGAATCCCGAGAGGCCCCCTAGCAACTCGCATGGGGACTGGCCTCTCCTGAGGCCACCAGGGCGGGTCCCTGAGGTCCCCGTCGTAACCCGAGAACACCTGCCGCAACTCGAGAAAATCCAGGAAGTTCTCCCTTCCAGGCGAGATGAGGCCTATTTCCGATGAGGCCTCTGGAGACTAATGACACCAAACCTCTGGAACTTCGAAAGGGTCTTTCACACACTTGCTGCAACTCAAGAAGTTCACCGCCATACCCGTCTCCACTCGAGAGGAAGCACGATGGTCCCGCCCACATCCAGAGGAGCCCCGTTTCCCCCTCGTAGCTCGAGATGAGGGATCCTTTCCCTGCTTTCAACGGGAAAGTATTCCCGGCGTTCCCGTCGCATCTTAAGAGGAGGCACTCTCAACAGGAAAGGCGAGAGGAACTCCATGGTCGTACCACCATTCCAAGAGTCCCCCAGATGTCTCAGTCCATTCCAGAGGAACCTCTTTGCCCTGCACTGGCTCATCTTTCACGCCGAGGATCGACTCACAACACGGTGGCACGTGGGACAGCCCTGTGGGAAAGCCTCGAGGGAAAGCCTCGAGGGAAAACCACAGATCCTTTGATCCAAGCGACGGGAAGCGTGACATTGCTGCTACAGCCTGGAAGGAAAGCGCACGTGCATGCCCCCACTCGAGACGAGGCCTGACTCCCCTGGGGAGACTCCAGAAGTACCCAAAGATCCATGTCAGCCCCTGAGAGGAATCCTCGGTTCCGGCCCTGACTCCATACAAGGTTTTTGGCCCCGGTATCGACGGGAGAGGAATCCCGAGAGGCCCCCTAACAACTCGCATGGGGACTGGCCTCGCCTGAGGCCACCAGGGCGGGTCCCTGAGGTCCCCGTCGTAACTCGAGAACACCTGCCGCAACTCGAGAAAATCCAGGAAGTTCTCCCTTCCAGGCGAGATGAGGCCTATTTCCGATGAGGCGTCTGGAGACTAATGACACCTAACCTCTGGAACTTCGAAAGGGTCTTTCACACCCTTGCTGCAACTCAAGAAGTTCACCGCCATACCCGTCTCCACTCGAGAGGAAGCACGAAGGTCCCGCCCACATCCAGAGGAGCCCCGTTTCCCCCTCGTAGATCGAGATGAGGGATCCTTTCCCTGCTTTCAACGGGAAAGAATTCCCGGCGTTCCCGTCGCATCTCAAGAGGAGGCACTCTCAACAGGAAAGGCGAGAGGAACTCCATGGTCGTACCACCATTCCAAGAGTCCGCCAGATGTCTCAGTCCATTCCAGAGGAACCTCTTTGCCCTGCACTGGCTCATTTTTCACGCCGAGAATCGACTCACACCACGGTGTCACGTGGGACAGCCCTGTGGGAAAGCCTCGAGGGAAAGCCTCGAGGGAAAACCGCAGATCCTTTGATCCACGCGACGGGAAGCGTGACATTGCTGCTACAGCCTGGAAGGAAAGCGCACGTGCATGCCCCCACTCGAGACGAGGCCTGACTCCCCTGGGGAGACTCCAGAAGTACCCAAAGATCCATGTCAGCCCCTGAGAGGAATCCTCGGTTCCGGCCCTGACTCCACACAAGCTTTTTGGCCCCGGTATCGACGGGAGAGGAATCCCGAGAGGCCCCCTAGCAACTCGCATGGGGACTGACCTCTCCTGAGGCCACCAGGGCGGGTCCCTGAGGTCCCCGTCGTAATTCGAGAACACCTGCCGCAACTCGAGAAAATCCAGGAAGTTCTCCCTTCCAGGCGAGATGAGGCCTATTTCCGATGAGGCCTCTGGAGACTAATGACACCAAACCTCTGGAACTTCGAAAGGGTCTTTCACACCCTTGCTGCAACTCAAGAAGTTCACCGCCATACCCGTCTCCACTCGAGAGGAAGCACGATGGTCCCGCCCACATCCAGAGGAGCCCCGTTTCCCCCTCGTAGCTCGAGATGAGGGATCCTTTCCCTGCTTTCAACGGGAAAGAATTCCCGGCGTTCCCGTCGCATCTCAAGAGGAGGCACTCTCAACAGGAAAGGCGAGAGGAACTCCATGGTCGTACCACCATTCCAAGAGTCCCCCAGATGTCTCAGTCCATTCCAGAGGAACCTCTTTGCCCTGCACTGGCTCATCTTTCACGCCGAGGAACGACTCACAACACGGTGGCACGTGGGACAGCCCTGTGGGAAAGCCTCGAGGGAAAGCCTCGAGGGAAAACCACAGATCCTTTGATCCACGCGACGGGAAGCGTGACATTGCTGCTACAGCCTGGAAGGAAAGCGCACGTGCATGCCCCCACTCGAGACGAGGCCTGACTCCCCTGGGGAGACTCCAGAAGTACCCAAAGATCCATGTCAGCCCCTGAGAGGAATCCTCGGTTCCGGCCCTGACTCCACACAAGCTTTTTGGCCCCGGTATCGATGGGAGAGGAATCCCGAGAGGCCCCCTAGCAACTCGCATGGGGACTGGCCTCTCCTGAGGCAACCAGGGCGTGTCCCTGAGGTCCCCGTCGTAACTCGAGAACACCTGCCGCAACTCGAGAAAATCCAGGAAGTTCTCCCTTCCAGGCGAGATGAGGCCTATTTCCGATGAGGCCTCTGGAGACTAATGACACCAAACCTCTGGAACTTCGAAAGGGTCTTTCACACACTTGCTGCAACTCAAGAAGTTCACCGCCATACCCGTCTCCACTCGAGAGGAAGCACGATGGTCCCGCCCACATCCAGAGGAGCCCCGTTTCCCCCTCGTAGCTCGAGATGAGGGATCCTTTCCCTGCTTTCAACGGGAAAGTATTCCCGGCGTTCCCGTCGCATCTCAAGAGGAGGCACTCTCAACAGGAAAGGCGAGATGAACTCCATGGTCGTACCACCATTCCAAGAGTCCCCCAGATGTCTCAGTCCATTCCAGAGGAACCTCTTTGCCCTGCACTGGCTCATCTTTCACGCCGAGGATCGACTCACAACACGGTGGCACGTGGGACAGCCCTGTGGGAAAGCCTCGAGGGAAAGCCTCGAGGGAAAACCACAGATCCTTTGATCCACGCGACGGGAAGCGTGACATTGCTGCTACAGCCTGGAAGGAAAGCGCACGTGCATGCCCCCACTCGAGACGAGGCCTGACTCCCCTGGGGAGACTCCAGAAGTACCCAAAGATCCATGTCAGCCCCTGAGAGGAATCCTCGGTTCCGGCCCTGACTCCACACAAGGTTTTTGGCCCCGGTATCAACGGGAGAGGAATCCCGAGAGGCCCCCTAGCAACTCGCCTAGGGACTGGCCTCTTCTGAGGCCACCAGGGCGGGTCCCTGAGGTCCCCGTCGTAACTCGAGAACACCTGCCGCAACTCGAGAAAATCCAGGAAGTTCTCCCTTCCAGGCGAGATGAGGCCTATTTCCGATGAGGCCTCTGGAGACTAATGACACCTAACCTCTGGAACTTCGAAAGGGTCTTTCACACCCTTGCTGCAACTCAAGAAGTTCACCGCCATACCCGTCTCCACTAGAGAGGAAGCACGATGGTCCCGCTCACATCCAGAGGAGCCCCGTTTCCCCCTCGTAGCTCGAGATGAGGGATCCTTTGCCTGCTTTCAACGGGAAAGAATTCCCGGCGTTCCCGTCGCAACTCAAGAGGAGGCACTCTCAACAGGAAAGGCGAGAGGAACTCCATGGTCGTACCACCATTCCAAGAGTCCCCCAAATGTCTCAGTCCATTCCAGAGGAACCTCTTTGCCCTGCACTGGCTCATCTTTCACGCCGAGGATCGACTCACACCACGGTGGCACGTGGGACAGCCCTGTGGGAAAGCCTCGAGGGAAAACCACAGATCCTTTGATCCACGCGACGGGAAGCGTGACATTGCTGCTACAGCCTGGAAGGAAAGTGCACGTGCATGCCCCCACTCGAGACGAGGCCTGACTCCCCTGGGGAGACTCCAGAAGTACCCAAAGATCCATGTCAGCCCCTGAGAGGAATCCTCGGTTCCGGCCCTGACTCCACACAAGCTTTTTGGCCCCGGTATCGACGGGAGAGGAATCCCGAGAGGCCCCCTAGCAACTCGCATGGGGACTGGCCTCTCCTGAGGCCACCAGGGCGGGTCCCTGAGGTCCCCGTCGTAACTCGAGAACACCTGCCGCAACTCGAGAAAATCCAGGAAGTTCTCCCTTCCAGGCGAGATGAGGCCTATTTCCGATGAGGCGTCTGGAGACTAATGACACCTAACCTCTGGAACTTCGAAAGGGTCTTTCACACCCTTGCTGCAACTCAAGAAGTTCACCGCCATACCCGTCTCCACTCGAGAGGAAGCACGATGGTCCCGCCCACATCCAGAGGAGCCCCGTTTCCCCCTCGTAGCTCGAGATGAGGGATCCTTTCCCTGCTTTCAACGGGAAAGAATTCCCGGCGTTCCCGTCGCATCTCAAGAGGAGGCACTCTCAACAGGAAAGGCGAGAGGAACTCCATGGTCGTACCACCATTCCAAGAGTCCCCCAGATGTCTCAGTCCATTCCAGAGGAACCTCTTTGCCCTGCACTGGCTCATCTTTCACGCCGAGGATCGACTCACAAAACGGTGGCACGTGGGACAGCCCTGTGGGAAAGCCTCGAGGGAAAGCCTCGAGGGAAAACCACAGATCCTTTGATCCACGCGACGGGAAGCGTGACATTGCTGCTACAGCCTGGAAGGAAAGCGCACCTGAATGCCCCCACTTGAGACGAGGCCTGACTTCCCTGGGGAGACTCCAGAAGTACCCAAAGATCCATGTCAGCCCCTGAGAGGAATCCTCGGTTCCGGCCCTGACTCCACACAAGCTTTTTGGCCCCGGTATCGACGGGAGAGAAATCCCGAGAGGCCCCCTAGCAACTCGAATGGGGACTGACCTCTCCTGAGGCCACCAGGGCGGGTCCCTGAGGTCCCCGTCGTAACTCGAGAACACCTGCCGCAACTCGAGAAAATCCAGGAAGTTCTCCCTTCCAGGCGAGATGAGGCCTATTTCCGATGAGGCGTCTGGAGACTAATGACACCTAACCTCTGGAACTTCGAAAGGGTCTTTCACACCCTTGCTGCAACTCAAGAAGTTCACCGCCATACCCGTCTCCACTCGAGAGGAAGCACGATGGTCCCGCCCACATCCAGAGGAGCCCCGTTTCCCCCTCGTAGCTCGAGATGAGGGATCCTTTCCCTGCTTTCAACGGGAAAGAATTCCCGGCGTTCCCGTCGCATCTCAAGAGGAGGCACTCTCAACAGGAAAGGCGAGAGGAACTCCATGGTCGTACCACCATTCCAAGAGTCCCCCAGATGTCTCAGTCCATTCCAGAGGAACCTCTTTGCCCTGCACTGGCTCATCTTTCACGCCGAGGATCGACTCACACCACGGTGGCACGTGGGACAGCCCTGTGGGAAAGCCTCGAGGGAAAGCCTCGAGGGAAAACCACAGATCCTTTGATCCACGCGACGGGAAGCGTGACATTGCTGCTACAGCCTGGAAGGAAAGCGCACGTGCATGCCCCCACTCGAGACGAGGCCTGACTCCACTGGGGAGACTCCAGAAGTACCCAAAGATCCATGTCAGCCCCTGAGAGGAATCCTCGGTTCCGGCCCTGACTCCACACAAGGTTTTTGGCCCCGGTATCGACGGGAGAGGAATCCCGAGAGGCCGCCTAGCAACTCGCATGGGGACTGGCCTCTCCGGAGGCCACCAGGGCGGGTCCCTGAGGTCCCCGTCGTAACTCGAGAACACCTGCCGCAACTCGAGAAAATCCAGGAAGTTCTCCCTTCCAGGCGAGATGAGGCCTATTTCCGATGAGGCCTCTGGAGACTAATGACACCAAACCTCTGGAACTTCGAAAGGGTCTTTCACACCCTTGCTGCAACTCAAGAAGTTCACCGCCATACCCGTCTCCACTCGAGAGGAAGCACGATGGTCCCGCCCACATCCAGAGGAGCCCCGTTTTCCCCTCGGTGCTCGAGATGAGGGATCCTTTCCCTGGTTTCAACGGGAAAGAATTCCCGGCGTTCCCGTCGCATCTCAAGAGGAGGCACTCTCAACAGGAAAGGCGAGAGGAACTCCATGGTCGTACCACCATTCCAAGAGTCCCCCAGATGTCTCAGTCCATTCCAGAGGAACCTCTTTGCCCTGCACTGGCTCATCTTTCACGCCGAGGATCGACTCACAAAACGGTGGCACGTGGGACAGCCCTGTGGGAAAGCCTCGAGGGAAAGCCTCGAGGGAAAACCACAGATCCTTTGATCCACGCGACGGGAAGCGTGACATTGCTGCTACAGGCTGGAAGGAAAGCGCACGTGCATGCCCCCACTCGAGACGAGGCCTGACTCCCCTGGGGAGACTCCAGAAGTACCCAAAGATCCATGTCAGCCCCTGAGAGGAATCCTCGGTTCCGGCCCTGACTGCACACAAGGTTTTTGGCCCCGGTATCGACGGGAGAGGAATCCCGAGAGGCCCCCTAGCAACTCGCATGGGGACTGGCCTCTCCTGAGGCAACCAGGGCGTGTCCCTGAGGTCCCCGTCGTAACTCGAGAACACCTGCCGCAACTCGAGAAAATCCAGGAAGTTCTCCCTTCCAGGCGAGATGAGGCCTATTTCCGATGAGGCCTCTGGAGACTAATGACACCAAACCTCTGGAACTTCGAAAGGGTCTTTCACACACTTGCTGCAACTCAAGAAGTTCACCGCCATACCCGTCTCCACTCGAGAGGAAGCACGATGGTCCCGCCCACATCCAGAGGAGCCCCGTTTCCCCCTCGTAGCTCGAGATGAGGGATCCTTTCCCTGCTTTCAACGGGAAAGTATTCCCGGCGTTCCCGTCGCATCTCAAGAGGAGGCACTCTCAACAGGAAAGGCGAGATGAACTCCATGGTCGTACCACCATTCCAAGAGTCCCCCAGATGTCTCAGTCCATTCCAGAGGAACCTCTTTGCCCTGCACTGGCTCATCTTTCACGCCGAGGATCGACTCACAACACGGTGGCACGTGGGACAGCCCTGTGGGAAAGCCTCGAGGGAAAGCCTCGAGGGAAAACCACAGATCCTTTGATCCACGCGACGGGAAGCGTGACATTGCTGCTACAGCCAGGAAGGAAAGCGCACGTGCATGCCCCCACTCGAGACGAGGCCTGACTCCCCTGGGGAGACTCCAGAAGTACCCAAAGATCCATGTCAGCCCCTGAGAGGAATCCTCGGTTCCGGCCCTGACTCCACACAAGGTTTTTGGCCCCGGTATCAACGGGAGAGGAATCCCGAGAGGCCCCCTAGCAACTCGCCTAGGGACTGGCCTCTTCTGAGGCCACCAGGGCGGGTCCCTGAGGTCCCCGTCGTAACTCGAGAACACCTGCCGCAACTCGAGAAAATCCAGGAAGTTCTCCCTTCCAGGCGAGATGAGGCCTATTTCCGATGAGGCCTCTGGAGACTAATGACACCTAACCTCTGGAACTTCGAAAGGGTCTTTCACACCCTTGCTGCAACTCAAGAAGTTCACCGCCATACCCGTCTCCACTAGAGAGGAAGCACGATGGTCCCGCTCACATCCAGAGGAGCCCCGTTTCCCCCTCGTAGCTCGAGATGAGGGATCCTTTGCCTGCTTTCAACGGGAAAGAATTCCCGGCGTTCCCGTCGCAACTCAAGAGGAGGCACTCTCAACAGGAAAGGCGAGAGGAACTCCATGGTCGTACCACCATTCCAAGAGTCCCCCAAATGTCTCAGTCCATTCCAGAGGAACCTCTTTGCCCTGCACTGGCTCATCTTTCACGCCGAGGATCGACTCACACCACGGTGGCACGTGGGACAGCCCTGTGGGAAAGCCTCGAGGGAAAACCACAGATCCTTTGATCCACGCGACGGGAAGCGTGACATTGCTGCTACAGCCTGGAAGGAAAGTGCACGTGCATGCCCCCACTCGAGACGAGGCCTGACTCCCCTGGGGAGACTCCAGAAGTACCCAAAGATCCATGTCAGCCCCTGAGAGGAATCCTCGGTTCCGGCCCTGACTCCACACAAGCTTTTTGGCCCCGGTATCGACGGGAGAGGAATCCCGAGAGGCCCCCTAGCAACTCGCATGGGGACTGGCCTCTCCTGAGGCCACCAGGGCGGGTCCCTGAGGTCCCCGTCGTAACTCGAGAACACCTGCCGCAACTCGAGAAAATCCAGGAAGTTCTCCCTTCCAGGCGAGATGAGGCCTATTTCCGATGAGGCGTCTGGAGACTAATGACACCTAACCTCTGGAACTTCGAAAGGGTCTTTCACACCCTTGCTGCAACTCAAGAAGTTCACCGCCATACCCGTCTCCACTCGAGAGGAAGCACGATGGTCCCGCCCACATCCAGAGGAGCCCCGTTTCCCCCTCGTAGCTCGAGATGAGGGATCCTTTCCCTGCTTTCAACGGGAAAGAATTCCCGGCGTTCCCGTCGCATCTCAAGAGGAGGCACTCTCAACAGGAAAGGCGAGAGGAACTCCATGGTCGTACCACCATTCCAAGAGTCCCCCAGATGTCTCAGTCCATTCCAGAGGAACCTCTTTGCCCTGCACTGGCTCATCTTTCACGCCGAGGATCGACTCACAAAACGGTGGCACGTGGGACAGCCCTGTGGGAAAGCCTCGAGGGAAAGCCTCGAGGGAAAACCACAGATCCTTTGATCCACGCGACGGGAAGCGTGACATTGCTGCTACAGCCTGGAAGGAAAGCGCACCTGCATGCCCCCACTTGAGACGAGGCCTGACTTCCCTGGGAAGACTCCAGAAGTACCCAAAGATCCATGTCAGCCCCTGAGAGGAATCCTCGGTTCCGGCCCTGACTCCACACAAGCTTTTTGGCCCCGGTATCGACGGGAGAGAAATCCCGAGAGGCCCCCTAGCAACTCGCATGGGGACTGACCTCTCCTGAGGCCACCAGGGCGGGTCCCTGAGGTCCCCGTCGTAACTCGAGAACACCTGCCGCAACTCGAGAAAATCCAGGAAGTTCTCCCTTCCAGGCGAGATGAGGCCTATTTCCGATGAGGCGTCTGGAGACTAATGACACCTAACCTCTGGAACTTCGAAAGGGTCTTTCACACCCTTGCTGCAACTCAAGAAGTTCACCGCCATACCCGTCTCCACTCGAGAGGAAGCACGATGGTCCCGCCCACATCCAGAGGAGCCCCGTTTCCCCCTCGTAGCTCGAGATGAGGGATCCTTTCCCTGCTTTCAACGGGAAAGAATTCCCGGCGTTCCCGTCGCATCTCAAGAGGAGGCACTCTCAACAGGAAAGGCGAGAGGAACTCCATGGTCGTACCACCATTCCAAGAGTCCCCCAGATGTCTCAGTCCATTCCAGAGGAACCTCTTTGCCCTGCACTGGCTCATCTTTCACGCCGAGGATCGACTCACACCACGGTGGCACGTGGGACAGCCCTGTGGGAAAGCCTCGAGGGAAAGCCTCGAGGGAAAACCACAGATCCTTTGATCCACGCGACGGGAAGCGTGACATTGCTGCTACAGCCTGGAAGGAAAGCGCACGTGCATGCCCCCACTCGAGACGAGGCCTGACTCCACTGGGGAGACTCCAGAAGTACCCAAAGATCCATGTCAGCCCCTGAGAGGAATCCTCGGTTCCGGCCCTGACTCCACACAAGGTTTTTGGCCCCGGTATCGACGGGAGAGGAATCCCGAGAGGCCGCCTAGCAACTCGCATGGGGACTGGCCTCTCCGGAGGCCACCAGGGCGGGTCCCTGAGGTCCCCGTCGTAACTCGAGAACACCTGCCGCAACTCGAGAAAATCCAGGAAGTTCTCCCTTCCAGGCGAGATGAGGCCTATTTCCGATGAGGCCTCTGGAGACTAATGACACCAAACCTCTGGAACTTCGAAAGGGTCTTTCACACCCTTGCTGCAACTCAAGAAGTTCACCGCCATACCCGTCTCCACTCGAGAGGAAGCACGATGGTCCCGCCCACATCCAGAGGAGCCCCGTTTTCCCCTCGGTGCTCGAGATGAGGGATCCTTTCCCTGGTTTCAACGGGAAAGAATTCCCGGCGTTCCCGTCGCATCTCAAGAGGAGGCACTCTCAACAGGAAAGGCGAGAGGAACTCCATGGTCGTACCACCATTCCAAGAGTCCCCCAGATGTCTCAGTCCATTCCAGAGGAACCTCTTTGCCCTGCACTGGCTCATCTTTCACGCCGAGGATCGACTCACAAAACGGTGGCACGTGGGACAGCCCTGTGGGAAAGCCTCGAGGGAAAGCCTCGAGGGAAAACCACAGATCCTTTGATCCACGCGACGGGAAGCGTGACATTGCTGCTACAGGCTGGAAGGAAAGCGCACGTTCATGCCCCCACTCGAGACGAGGCCTGACTCCCCTGGGGAGACTCCAGAAGTACCCAAAGATCCATGTCAGCCCCTGAGAGGAATCCTCGGTTCCGGCCCTGACTGCACACAAGGTTTTTGGCCCCGGTATCGACGGGAGAGGAATCCCGAGAGGCCCCCTAGCAACTCGCATGGGGACTGGCCTCTCCTGAGGCCACCAGGGCGGGTCCCTTAGGTCCCCGTCGTAACTCGAGAACACCTGCCGCAACTCGAGAAAATCCAGGAAGTTCTCCCTTCCAGGCGAGATGAGGCCTATTTCCGATGAGGCCTCTGGAGACTAATGACACCTAACCTCTGGAACTTCGAAAGGGTCTTTCACACCCTTGCTGCAACTCAAGAAGTTCACCGCCATACCCGTCTCCACTCGAGAGGAAGCACGATGGTCCCGCCCACATCCAGAGGAGCCCCGTTTCCCTCTCGTAGCTCGAGATGAGGGATCCTTTCCCTGCTTTCAACGGGAAAGTATTCCCGGCGTTCCCGTCGCATCTCAAGAGGAGGCACTCTCAACAGGAAAGGCGAGAGGAACTCCATGGTCGTACCACCATTCCAAGAGTCCCCCAGATGTCTCAGTCCATTCCAGAGGAACCTCTTTGACCTGCACTGGCTCATCTTTCAAGCCGAGGATCGACTCACAACACGGTGGCACGTGGGACAGCCCTGTGGCAAAGCCTCGAGGGAAAGCCTCGAGGGAAAACCACAGATCCTTTGATCCACGCGATGGGAAGCGTGACATTGCTGCTACAGCCTGGAAGGAAAGCGCACGTGCATGCCCCCACTCGAGACGAGGCCTGACTCCCCTGGGGAGACTCCAGAAGTACCCAAAGATCCATGTCAGCCCCTGAGAGGAATCCTCGGTTCCGGCCCTGACTCCACACAAGCTTTTTGGCCCCGGTATCGACGGGAGAGGAATCCCGAGAGGCCCCCTAGCAACTCGCATGGGGACTGGCCTCTCCTGAGGCCACCAGGGCGGGTCCCTGAGGTCCCCGTCGTAACTCGAGAACACCTGCCGCAACTCGAGAAAATCCAGGAAGTTCTCCCTTCCAGGCGAGATGAGGCCTATTTCCGATGAGGCGTCTGGAGACTAATGACACCTAACCTCTGGAACTTCGAAAGGGTCTTTCACACCCTTGCTGCAACTCAAGAAGTTCACCGCCATACCCGTCTCCACTCGAGAGAAAGCACGATGGTCCCGCCCATATCCAGAGGAGCCCCGTTTCCCCCTCGTAGCTCGAGATGAGGGATCCTTTCCCTCCTTTCAACGGGAAAGAATTCCCGGCGTTCCCGTCGCATCTCAAGAGGAGGCACTCTCAACAGGAAAGGCGAGAGGAACTCCATGGTCGTACCACCATTCCAAGAGTCCCCCAGATGTCTCAGTCCATTCCAGAGGAACCTCTTTGCCCTGCACTGGCTCATTTTTCACGCCGAGAATCGACTCACACCACGGTGTCACGTGGGACAGCCCTGTGGGAAAGCCTCGAGGGAAAGCCTCGAGGGAAAACCGCAGATCCTTTGATCCACGCGACGTGAAGCGTGACATTGCTGCTACAGCCTGGAAGGAAAGTGCACGTGCATGCCCCCACACGAGACGAGGCCTGTCTCCCCTGGCGAGACTCCAGAAGTACCCAAAGATCCATATCAGTCCCTGAGAGGAATCCTCGGTTCCAGCCCTGTCTCCACACAAGGTTTTTGGCCCCGGTATCGACGGGAGAGGAATCCCGAGGGGCCCCCTAGCAACACGCATAGGGACTGGCCTCTCCTGAGGCCAACAGGGCGGGTCCCTGAGGTCCCCGTCGTAACTCGAGAACACCTGCCGCAACTCGAGAAAATCAAGGAAGTTCTCCCTTCCAGGCGAGATGAGGCCTATTTCCGATGAGGCGTCTGGAGACTAATGACACCTAACCTCTGGAACTTCGAAAGGGTCTTTCACACCCTTGCTGCGACTCAAGAAGTTCACCGCCATACCCGTCTCCACTCGAGAGAAAGCACGATGGTCCCGCCCACATCCAGAGGAGCCCCGTTTCCCCCTCGTAGCTCGAGATGAGGGATCCTTTCCCTGCTTTCAACGGGAAAATATTCCCGGCGTTCCCGTCGCATCTCAAGAGGAGGCACTCTCAACAGGAAAGGCGAGAGGAACTCCATGGTCGTACCACCATTCCAAGAGTCCCCCAGATGTCTCAGTCCATTCCAGAGGAACCTCTTTGCCCTGCACTGGCTCATCTTTCACGCCGAGGATCGACTCACACCACGGTGGCACGTGGGACAGCCCTGTGGGAAAGCCTCGAGGGAAAACCACAGATCATTTGATCCACGCGACAGGTAGCGTGACATTGCTGCTACAGCCTGGAAGGAAAGTGCACGTGCATGCCCCCACTCGAGACGAGGCCTGACTCCCCTGGGGAGACTCCAGAAGTACCCAAAGATCCATGTCAGCCCCTGAGAGGAATCCTCGGTTCCGGCCCTGACTCCACACAAGGTTTTTGGCCCCGGTATCGACGGGAGAGGAATCCCGAGAGGCCCCCTAGCAACTCGCATAGGGACTGGCCTCTCCTGAGGCCACCAGGGCGGGTCCCTGAGGTCCCCGTCGTAACTCGAGAACACCTGCCGCAACTCGAGAAAATCCAGGAAGTTCTCCCTTCCAGGCGAGATGAGGCCTATTTCCGATGAGGCGTCTGGAGACTAATGACACCTTACCTGTGGAACTTCGAAAGGGTCTTTCACAGCCTTGCTGCAACTCAAGAAGTTCACCACCATACCCTGCCGGAAGCCAGTGTGAGGAATCCCGCCCGTGACAAGGTCATGAGGAAGGAAGCTGACATACGCAAGGCGTGCTCAGACTTCAGGGACCCCTCTGGATATTCCTAAGCATGTACCCCAGCAAAAATCTGCTGGCTTTTGTGCTCTGCTTTTCCACTTTTCTGATATTCTCTGGAAAAAAGTCAATTCAGGGTTTTAGTCTTCTGCATTTGAAAGGGATGTTTCAGTTAAACCCCTCTGATAGCTCTCTAGTCTGCCTAACAGGTTCCCCAGACCTCTTACAGCTTGTGAATTGCTTACAGCCCCCCAACCGCGAGAGGCACAAAGCTTACAGCTTGTGAATTGCTTACAGCCCCCCAACCGCGGGAGGCACAAAGCTTAAAAGCATCTTAAAGATACAGAGCCTTTTCTAAAGAGTTAAAAATTATATTGGTAGAGGGTTTTCACTGTTGACTCAAGGATTGCTGCCAGACCTCCTTATTCTTTATCTTTTAGGCACCTGGAAGGATGTTAATGTAAGCAGGATGTAGAAAAAGATACATAGTAGTTTTGATGTTAGCAACACTAGACTTTTGAGTTAATTGCTTCTCTTTTGCTATAAATCACTGCACTCCCTCTACTTGTTATAAGTTGCTGTATCCTTGCTGTCTAAGAATGTAACTTTCTTTAGTGCTTTCCGAGAGTGGCACCAGACCTTGGGAAGATCAACACAAATAAGTCTTGTGGTTGACAAACCCTTATCAGAAAAAAGGCTGTAAAATGTTAATTGGCCCTTTTGGTTGGAAGATGATGTAAATTACCTAAGACTTGTGTATACAATTAGGTATGCAGAGAGAAAAGCCTGGTTTTGATAAGAGTCTGGACTGCTAACGCTGCATAACTTTGTGTTACCCATTGATCTCCATGTTTTATCAAAAGTATAAAAGGCCTTCTGAACAATAAAGGACGGGACCAGATTCTCAGACCAGTTTCTCGGACTAGTCTCGGCCTGGTTTCTTGGGAATCTGGCTCCCCCCCTGTCTCTCTCTCTCTCTCTTTTTCTCTCCCTTTTCTTCCCTCTGCTCTTTACTTTAATTTCAGGCTGAATTTCCATCTGGGGCGCGGAGGCTCGCCAGGTCTACTTATTTGCCCTGGTTATTAAGATCCGCGAGAAAGGGAGCTTAAGGCGAGGCACCCTTAGATATTCAAGCGGGCACCGGTGGCCCAACGTAGATGGTGCAAATTCCTTGTCTGGAATTTTATTGGTCTTCCGCGTAAACCAAGCTATTCAGCCCTCTTTCTCCACTTAATCTTCCTACTGCACTACAGTTTCTTAATCTAATCTTATATTAATAAATAAACAAGTCTTTCCACGCCAACGCCGTCCACCCTTCGAATTCCCTGGATCCACCGGGGCTGGACCCCGGCAAGTGGCGCCCGGAACAGGCTATTCGAAGGTAGGTTCCTCGGAGCAAAAGCTCCCCCCGGAGCACTCTCTGTAGCTCCCCCCGGAGCACTCTCTGTTGCTCCCCCCGGAGCACTCTCTGTTGCTCCCCCCCGGAGTGACTTAATCACTCCCCCCGGAGTACTTTCGGGTACTCCCCCAGTGTTGAGTGTTCGGGACGGCTAGGACCCCACTCAGGGTGCCGCGGACCCCCCTGTAGGATAGACAGGGTGAGGAGGAGTGGGAAGTGTTCAAGGGTTTAAGAGAAACCTGGTGCTCTAGAGGTTGAAAAGAAACCTGCTATCTTAGGGTTGAAAACAAAACCCCCCTCGCCAAAGGTAAAACCTTTTTGTTGAGGTAGACTTTTCTATAAGACTTAATTTTCTGACATGGGTAACAGTGAATCAAAAGAAAGACAGCTTTTTACAGGAGTAATCTTGCAGTTACTAACTAAACGAGGAATTAAAGTTAAAAAATCCAATATTCATTCATTTTTTTCCTTTGTACAAGAACAGTGTCCCTGGTTTCCAGAAGAAGGCACTGTTAACTTAGACACCTGGGAGAGAGTAGGAAAACAACTAAAAACTTACCATGCTGAACATGGCTCACAAAAGGTGCCTACTGACGCCTTTTCCTTATGGAATATAATTAGGGACGCTCTAGACCCTGCCCCTGAATCTGAAAAGGTACATCTTAAAGAGGAAAGTGCAGAGAAAAAGGTATCTATCGAAGAGGAGAGTGATGAAAAGGAGGCTACACCTAACTATCGGCAGTTGAGTCAAATGATAGCTGCAATGACTGCCCAAGAAAAGGTAATAGATAGAGATGACAAAAAAGAGCAGCTTTCAGATGAGGAAGATTTGGAAGAGGAAGTAAGTCAAGATCATTCTGATGAGGACTGGTCTTTATTAAATAAAGATGCTCCAAGGAGTTTAAGAGAAACTTCTCCAATTAGATTATCTGCTCCAAAGAGCTTAATAAAAACTTCCCCAACCAGACCACCTGCTTCCACAAATTCAAGAGAAATTTCCTTAATTAAGCCTTCTGCTTCCAGAGGCTCAAGACAAATGTCCCCCATCAGATTATATGCACCTGAGAGTTTAAGGCCAGATTCCCCAGATAAAACATCCGTAAGACCTAAACACAGAACGGATAAAAAATTCCCAAAGTACGAAGAAAGTGACATAGGACACCCCTTGCCCCCCCCTCCCTATAAGGGTGAGGGGCCTCCACTAGAAGCTCCCCGAAGAAGAGTTTTCTCTAGCCCAGATGATGAACTTGATCCCCACCTTGAGGCTTGTTTCCCCATAATATTTGGTGGAAGTGGTGGGAGAACAGCCCCCCACTGGGAACCCATTCCAATGAAAATGATTAAAGAACTCAAACAGGCTTGTGCTTTGTATGGGCCTAAAGCCCCGTACACTGTATCATTGGTGGAAGCTTTAGCGGGCAGATGGATGACACCCCATGACTGGAAGACAGTCGCTAAAGCTTGTCTGTCTGGAGGTCAATATGTACTTTGGAGAACTGAATATGAAGATCTAGCCCAAAAACAGGCTGATGCTAACCAAAAATATGGCCCAAGATATATTATAAAAAATATGTTGGCAGGGACTAATGATTTTGGAACACTTAGAGATCAAATGGGATTAGATAAAACCACTTTAGATCAAGTAACCGCCTGCGCCCTTGGGGCTTGGCGTTTGTTGCCTGAAGGGAAAGAATCTACCTCTTCCTTCTCAAATGTTAAACAAAAACCAGAAGAGCCATGTGAAGACTTTATATCAAGACTTGCAGAGGCAGTCAACAGAGTAATTTCCAACACTGAGGCAGCTAGTATATTGATAAAACAACTGGCATTTGAAAATGCTAATTCTACCTGCCAGGCCATTTTACGTCCTATTAAAAAAACTGGGGAAATAATAGATTATATCAGGCAATGTGCAGATGTAGGACCAGCGATGATGCAGGGCGTTGCCATAGCTGCAGCCATAAAGGGAAATTCTTACCAGCAGGCAGTACAGTCCTTTTTTACAAATAGAAATAACCCGTCAAAGAGTCATTCCAGTAGTCCAGGCCAGAATATTGGTTTATCCAAGGCCTGCTTCTCTTGCGGACGGGAAGGGCACCTTATGCGAGCTTGTCCCCAAAAAGCAGCCGGTTCTTCTCTGCCGAATTCTCCCTCCCCGGCTGTGCCTACTAATCTCCCTAGATCTCTCTGCCCTCGTTGTCAAAAAGGATATCACTGGGCAAAAGAATGTAGGTCACAATTCCATAGAAATGGAGCCTTTTTGGGCCCCGACCAGCAGTCGGGAAACGGATTGAGGGGCCAGCCTCAGGCCCCGACAACAATTGGGGCAGCCTCACTGAACCCATTCATTCCCTTCGTCCCATCGCAGAACTCATCAGAGCAACCCCAGGCAGCGCAGGACTGGACCTCAGTTCCACCACCTCAGCAATATTAACACCAGATAGCCCCACTGTAAAAATACCTACAGGAGTTAAAGGCCCATTACCAACAGGTTTAGTAGGAATTATACTAGGCAGAAGTTCCTTAGCTATGCAAGGTCTCACAATCATCCCTGGAGTAATTGACTCAGATTATACAGGAGAAATCCAGATAATGATTTCACCCCCAACTAAAACTTTCCAAATACATCAGGGACAAAGAATAGCCCAACTTTTGCTTTTGCCTTACCACACTGCAATTGGGCGCACAGCTACTCAAAATGAAAGGCAGGATAAAGGATTTGGGTCTAGTGATATGGTTTTTTGGATAACAGAAATTACTCAGAAACGTCCTATGAAGACTATCCTGATTAATGGCAAGTCTATTGTGGGGTTATTAGACACAGGAGCAGATGTTTCTTGCATTTCAGGAAAAGACTGGCCCAGCTCCTGGCCCACACATACTACTGAAAATAACTTGGTGGGGATAGGAAGAGCCCCCACAATAGCCAAAAGTGCAAAAATTTTAGATTGGCAATTTGAGGATACCCGTGGAACTTTCCAACCTTATGTCGTTCCTTCGCTCCCCCTTACCCTGTGGGGGAGGGACGTGCTATCTCAAATGGGAGTGTTACTTTTTAGCCCTGATGATAAAGTGACCTCTCAGATGTTGCAGATGGGCTATGATCCATCAAAAGGATTGGGTAAACAACAGACAGGAATAATTGAGCCAATTTGCCCAACTCCTCGCAAGCTACGTGCTGGATTGGGATATCCAAATTTATAATTGAGGCCATTGTTTTTGCTGCCGACCCCATCACATGGAAATCTCAAGATCCGGTGTGGGTAGAACAGTGGCCTCTGCATAAGGAAAAATTATTGGCAGCTAAAGCATTAATCTTTGAACAATTAGAATTGGGACATATTGAGCCCTCCAATAGCCCCTGGAACACTCCTATTTTTGTCATTAAGAAAAAATCTGGTAAATGGCGACTTTTACAGGATTTGAGAGCTATTAATGCCACCATGGAGGACATGGGGGCCTTACAGCCTGGGCTCCCTTCCCCAGTAGCCGTTCCAGAGGGATATAATATAATTGTTATTGATTTACAAGATTGTTTTTTCACTATTCCCTTAAATCCTGAGGATAAAAAGCGATTTGCCTTTAGTCTGCCATCAGAAAATCTTAAACAGCCTTATTTACGGTTTCAGTGGAAGGTTCTGCCTCAGGGAATGAAAAATAGCCCTACTTTATGCCAAAAATTTGTTAATGCCGCTCTAGAAGATACTAGGGCTAAATATGAACACGTGTATATGATTCACTATATGGATGATATTTTAATAGCTCATCCTGATAGAGTTCACCTGCAGACTGTGCTCCAGGACCTGACCCAGGCATTGACAGACAGAGGCCTAAAAATTGCCCCAGAAAAAATTCAAATCAATCCGCCCATAACTTACTTAGGAAGAGTCATAAATTCGGAAACGGTGACTCATACCCCGCTGCAATTGAGAAAAGACCATCTTATTACTTTAAATGATTATCAAAAACTCTTAGGTGATATTAATTGGATTAGACCATATTTAAAATTAACCACTGCCGAATTAAAACCTCTTTTTTAACACTTTACGCGGGGATCCTGATCCAACCTCAAAAAGACAATTAACAGCTGAGGCTCAAGAAGCCCTAGGCAAAGTAGAAGCAGCCTTATCAAATAGCTATGTAAAAAGAATTGATTTGACGATGACGTGGCAGTTCCTTTGCCTAGCTACTCCAACGGCGCCTACGGGAGTTCTGTGGCAACGCGGCCCTTTAGAATGGATCCATCTTCCTACCCAAGCTAAAAAAGTCGTGGCTTCTTATCCTGGTTTAATTGCCACATTAATGCTAAAAGGAAGGAAGCGGAGCATTGAATTGTTTGGTAAAGAGCCATCAGAGATTGTAATTCCATATAATAAGGAGCAGCTTGATGCTCTTTTAATGTTTGATGAAGACTGGCAGATTGCCATAGGGAATTACTGTGGTCAAATTTTGCATCATTTACCCTCGCATGTTTTACTAAATTTTATGTCTAACCATCCAGTTATTTTTCCTGTCCGGTGTAAACAGTTCCCTATTTCAGATGCTCAGGTAGTCTTTACTGATGGATCGGCTAACGGTAGAGCCTCTATAGTCACAAGAGATCATCAAAAACTTTTGGAAACACAAGAAACTTCAGCTCAAAGGGCTGAAATCACAGCTGTTATTGAGGCCTTTGTTATGTTTGCGGAGAAAGAATTTAACCTTTATTCTGACTCTCAGTATGTGGTCAGGCTGTTTCCACACATTGAGACTGCAGTTTTGCCTGAAAACAAAACTGCTATCTTCCATTTGTTAACTAAACTGCAGCAGCAAATATGGAAAAGAAACCGGGCGTTCTTTATCGGCCACATTCGGGCTCATTCCGGCCTGCCTGGCCCTTTAAATGCTCTCAATGAATTGGCAGATTCGTTAACCAGGATTTCAGTGGCTTCTGTTTTTGAAGAAGCTCGAGCTTCTCACTCACTTCATCACCAAAATGCCACTGCCTTACGATACCAGTTTCAAATTCCTCGAGAATCTGCCCGAGAGATTGTTCGTTCTTGTTCACATTGTCCTACTACCGTGAATGCTTTGCCTCTGGGAGTTAACCCTCGCGGTCTCAAACCTAATGCACTCTGGCAAATGGATGTAACCCATGTCTCTTCATTTGGAAAACTGTCTTTTGTTCATGTAACTGTAGATACCTTCTCTCATGTTATTATTGCCACTGCTCGTACAGGGGAAGCAGTTAAAGATGTAATACAACATCTTTTTACATGCTTTTCCTATCTGGGCTTGCCAAAAGCTTTAAAAACTGATAATGCTCCTGCTTACACTTCTAAATCTTTTCAGCAATTCTGTACAAGATTTCAAATTAAACATAACACCGGCATCCCTTATAACCCACAAGGACAAGCCATTGTGGAAAGAGCACATCAAACACTGAAAATCCATATTCAAAAACTAAAAGAAGGGGAATTTAAATATAGTTCCCCCCATCAGATTTTGCAACATGCTCTTTTCGTAATAAATAACTTAAATGCTGATTCATCCGGAAACACTGCAATGCTTCGCCATTGGTGCCCAGAGCAATTGAATGCAAAACCATTAGTAAAATGGAGGGACCTTCTTTCCGGACAATGGAAAGGTCCTGACCCCTTATTAACCAATGGGCGAGGGTATGCTTGTGTTTTTCCACAGGACGCGGACGCTCCGATTTGGGTTCCAGACAGACTAATTCGCCATGTCTCAGCTCCCCGGATACCAGAATCCCCCGCCACCGCGATCTCTAAAAAGGAAGAAACTCCCTCTTCCCCCGCTCCCTCCGCCAGCACGGGAAACGCCGCTGACCCCAGGACAGCTGACATTGGAGATCCCGGATAGGCGCGGATCGGAGCCACCCACTGGACAGATGTCACGACTTCAGATACAGGATATTGCACCCCCTGATTTTTTGCCTCGCAGGAATCCATTAGGACGCCCAGCTCAGTCAACCCAACAAGCCTCCTTGCCCACCTGGGGACAGATTAAAGCTCTCTGTCGCCAGGCACAGGGGATAGCTACCCTACAGGGATCGTCAGTCTCTCCTGAAAAGGTGTTTATTGCCATGCTTGCCTTGCTCTCTTGCCAGGTAAGCGCTGCTCCCATTCCAACCAAATATTGGGCGTTTCTCCCGGATCCTCCAACTTTCCAAGTTGTTACTTGGAACAGTGACCCCATACGAGTTAGTACAGACCAGCCTCGCCTTTTGGGAGGATCTTATACTTCCTATACAAAAGACCAATACCCTATTAATTTCAATTATACCTTTAAAGGACTAGCAGATGATTTTCCTGTCTGCTTTAATTTTCCTCCTGGCCTTACAGGAGACTTCTTTACCAAGACAGGATGCGTTGGAGCCTCCACAAAAGCAGTTATGACAGATTCCCCAACCTCTAAATTTGCATCTATAGGGGATCGGTCTGCTTGGATATTACGAGCCCGTATGCCTGGGGTCCTTGGCCCCTATAAGTCTTTGTCTCTCAAAACTCCATCAGAATATCCAAATTGTGATGATGTTGCTCCCTCAGATGTTATTTGGAAAACTATAGATGATCATTCAGGATATCCGATTTGGAAATCTTGTATTTATAATTCGAGAGTAGATTACAATATGCCGGGAGGAAGAAATTGTGCGATTCAGGACTGGAGCAACCCAAATCCAGGTCAAGACCCTGAGTCTGACGATGACTTTATCAATAGATTGGATAATTGGAAAGAATATTCAATTTCTTGGCCGTTAGTTGCCACCAGACGGCATCATAACCAATTTGTTCCCCCTATGCTGTCTTATATAACTAGAGGTAAAACCTTTTGGCAGCCAGAAATTTGGAGAGCCCTTGCGGCTACCGCCCCTATTATTTTAATCCGACCAAAAAATACCTCTATTTACTCTATTTTAGCTTGTCTACTCTCTCCTTATGTTTTTCTTTTCACTAATGATTCTGAAAGACTTAACATACAATTGAATTATACAGGTGGACCCCATGTAGTGTCTTGTGAACAATGTATGCTTTCATCCTGTTTAACTCCTCAATATAAAGTTTGCTCTTTCATGGTTTTAAAACGTCCGCCCTATCTCATGGTACCTGTAACTGTAGCCACGTATTGGTATGATAACCATGGCCTAGCTGTACTGCAACAGCTACAAGATTTAATGCGAACACGACGGTTTGTGGGCTTACTTGTTTTGGGAATATCAGCTTTGATAACCGCAATTACTTCTGTTACTGTGGCGGCATTATCATTGTCTCAACAAGTGTATACTGCCCAATATGTTGACACCGTATCCAAAAATGTTTCTCTAACGCTGGCAACCCAGGAAATTATAGATAGGAAGCTAGAAATAAGGATTGATGCCTTAGAAGAAGCAGTAATGCATATTGGGAATGAATTACAGAGTCTGAAAATGAAATTGGCTCTTTCATGTCATGCCGATTACCGGTGGATATGTGTTACATCCCTGAAAGTAAATGAGACAGATTTTAAATGGGAGAGGGTCAAAAATCATATTTTAGGTGTCTGGAACAGCTCAGATATTAGTTTAGATTTAGGGAAACTTCATAATCAGATTCAGACCTTGGAACACTCCCGATTAGATTTTACCGCCACAGGAGAAGCCAATGACTTTTTCCACACCTTCTCTGACTTCATTTCTGGAAAAACTCTTCTGACTACTGTCTCTAGCTATGCTGCTGTGGGTGCCATAATCCTGCTCCTTGTAATCGTGCTTCCTTGTGTTGTCAGGACTCTTCGGCAGAGCATTCGGAATCTCGCGACTGAACTGCACCTAATTTTTTTAAAAAACTAATAAAGAAGGGGGAGTTGCCGGAAGCCAGTGTGAGGAATCCCGCCCGTGACAAGGTCATGAGGAAGGAAGCTGACATACGCAAGGCGTGCTCAGACTTCAGGGACCCCTCTGGATATTCCTAAGCATGTACCCCAGCAAAAATCTGCCGGCTTTTGTGCTCTGCTTTTCCACTTTTCTGATATTCTCTGGAAAAAAGTCAATTCAGGGTTTTAGTCTTCTGCATTTGAAAGGGATGTTTCAGTTAAACCCCTCTGATAGCTCTCTAGTCTGCCTAACAGGTTCCCCAGACCTCTTACAGCTTGTGAATTGCTTACAGCCCCCCAACCGCGAGAGGCACAAAGCTTACAGCTTGTGAATTGCTTACAGCCCCCCAACCGCGGGAGGCACAAAGCTTAAAAGCATCTTAAAGATACAGAGCCTTTTCTAAAGAGTTAAAAATTATATTGGTAGAGGGTTTTCACTGTTGACTCAAGGATTGCTGCCAGACCTCCTTATTCTTTATCTTTTAGGCACCTGGAAGGATGTTAATGTAAGCAGGATGTAGAAAAAGATACATAGTAGTTTTGATGTTAGCAACACTAGACTTTTGAGTTAATTGCTTCTCTTTTGCTATAAATCACTGCACTCCCTCTACTTGTTATAAGTTGCTGTATCCTTGCTGTCTAAGAATGTAACTTTCTTTAGTGCTTTCCGAGAGTGGCACCAGACCTTGGGAAGATCAACACAAATAAGTCTTGTGGTTGACAAACCCTTATCAGAAAAAAGGCTGTAAAATGTTAATTGGCCCTTTTGGTTGGAAGATGATGTAAATTACCTAAGACTTGTGTATACAATTAGGTATGCAGAGAGAAAAGCCTGGTTTTGATAAGAGTCTGGACTGCTAACGCTGCATAACTTTGTGTTACCCATTGATCTCCATGTTTTATCAAAAGTATAAAAGGCCTTCTGAACAATAAAGGACGGGACCAGATTCTCAGACCAGTTTCTCGGACTAGTCTCGGCCTGGTGTCTTGGGAATATGGCTCCCCCCGTGTCTCTCTCTCTCTCTCTTTTTCTCTCCCTTTTCTTCCCTCTGCTCTTTACTTTAATTTCAGGCTGAATTTCCATCTGGGGCGCGGAGGCTCGCCAGGTCTACTTATTTGCCCTGGTTATTAAGATCCGCGAGAAAGGGAGCTTAAGGCGAGGCACCCTTAGATATTCAAGCGGGCACCGGTGGCCCAACGTAGATGGTGCAAATTCCTTGTCTGGAATTTTATTGGTCTTCCGCGTAAACCAAGCTATTCAGCCCTCTTTCTCCACTTAATCTTCCTACTGCACTACAGTTTCTTAATCTAATCTTATATTAATAAAAAAAAACAAGTCTTTCCACGCCAACGCCGTCCAACCTTCGAATTCCCTGGATCCACCGGGGCTGGACCCCGGCAATACCCGTCTCCACTAGAGAGGAAGCACGATGGTCCCGCCCACATCCAGAGGAGCCCCGTTTCCCCCTCGTAGCTCGAGATGAGGGATCCTTTCCCTGCTTTCAACGGGAAAGAATTCCCGGCGTTCCCGTCGCATCTCAAGAGGAGGCACTCTCAACAGGAAAGGCGAGAGGAACTCCATGGTCGTACCACCATTCCAAGAGTCCCCCAGATGTCTCAGTCCATTCCAGAGGAACCTCTGTGCCCTGCACTGGCTCATCTTTCACGCCGAGGATCGACTCACACCACGGTGGAACGTGGGACAGCCCTGTGGGAAAGCCTCGAGGGAAAACCACAGATCCTTTGATCCACGCGACGGGAAGCGTGACATTGCTGCTACAGCCTGGAAAGAAAACGCACGTGCATGCCCCCACTCGAGACGAGGCCTGACTCCCCTGCGGAGACTCCAGAAGTACCCAAAGATCCATGTCAGCCCCTGAGAGGAATCCTCGTTTCCGGCCCTGACTCCACACAAGGTTTTTGGCCCCGGTATCGACGGGAGAGGAATCCCGCGAGGCCCCCTAGCAACTCGCATGTGGACTGGCCTCTCCTGAGGCCACCAGGGCGGGTCCCTGAGGTCCCCGTCGTAACTCGAGAACACCTGCCGCATCTCGAGAAAATCCAGGAAGTTCTCCCTTCCAGGCGAGATGAGGCCTATTTCCGATGAGGCGTCTGGAGACTAATGACACCTAACCTCTGGAACTTCGAAAGGGTCTTTCACACCCTTGCTGCAACTCAAGAAGTTCACTTCCATACCCGTCTCCACTCGAGAGGAAGCAGGATGGTCCCGCACACATCCAGAGGAGCCCCGTTTCCCCCTCGTAGCTCGAGATGAGGGATCCTTTGCCTGCTTTCAACGGGAAAGAATTCCCGGCGTTCCCGTCGCATCTCAAGAGGAGGCACTCTCAACATGAAAGGCGAGAGGAACTCCATGGTCGTACCACCATTCCAAGAGTCCCCCAGATGTCTCAGTCCATTGCAGAGGAAGCTCTTTGCCCTGCACTGGTTCATCTTTCACGCCGAGGATCGACTCACACCACGGTGGCACGTGGGACAGCCCTGTGGGAAAGCCTCGAGGGAAAGCCTCGAGGGAAAACAACAGATCCTATGATCCACGCGACGGGAAGCGTGACATTGCTGCTACAGCCCGGAAGGAAAGCGCACGTGCATGCCCCCACACGAGACGAGGCCTGACTCCCCTGGGGAGACTCCAGAAGTACCCAAAGATCCATGTCAGCCCCTGAGAGGAATCCTCGGTTCCGGCCCTGACTCCACACAAGGTTTTTGGCCCCGGTATCGACGGGAGAGGAATCCCGAGAGGCCCCCTAGCAACTCGCATAGGGACTGGCCTCTCCTGAGGCCACCAGGACGGGTCCCAGAGGTCCCCGTCGTAACTCGAGAACACCTGCCGCAACTCGAGAAAATCCAGGAAGTTCTCCCTTCCAGGCGAGATGAGGCCTATTTCTGATGAGGCGTCTGGAGACTAATGACACCTAACCTCTGGAACTTCGAAAGGGTCTTTCACACCCTTGCTGCAACTCAAGAAGTTCACCGCCATACCCGTCTCCACTCGAGAGGAAGCACGATGGTCCCGCCCACATCCAGAGGAGCCCCGTTTCCCCCTCGTAGCTCGAGATGAGGGATCCTTTTCCTGCTTTCAACGGGAAAAAATTCCCGGCGTTCCCGTCGCATCTCAAGAGGAGGCACTCTCAACAGGAAAGGCGAGAGGAACTCCATGGTCGTACCACCATTCCAAGAGTCCCCCAGATGTCTCAGTCCATTCCAGAGGAAACTCTTTGCCCTGCACTGGCTCATCTTTCACGCCGAGGATCGACTCACACCACGGTGGCACGTGGGACAGCCCTGTGGGAAAGCCTCGAGGGAAAGCCTCGAGGGAAAACCACAGATCCTTTGATCCACGCGACGGGAAGCGTGACATTGCTGCTACAGCCTGGAAGGAAAGTGCACGTGCATGCCCCCTCACGAGACGAGGCCTGTCTCCCCTGGCGAGACTCCAGAAGTACCCAAAGATCCATATCAGCCCCTGAGAGGAATCCTCGGTTCTGGCCCTGACTCCACACAAGGTTTTTGGCCCCGGTATCGATGGGAGAGGAATCCCGAGAGGCCCCCTAGCAACTCGCATGGTGACTGGCCACTCCTGAGGCCACCAGGGCGGGTCCCTGAGGTCCCCGTCGTAACTCGAGAACACCTGCCGCAACTCGAGAAAATCCAGGAAGTTCTCCCTTCCAGGCGAGATGAGGCCTATTTCCGATGAGGCGTCTGGAGACTAATGACACCTAACCTCTGGAACTTCGAAAGGGTCTTTCACACCCTTGCTGCAACTCAAGAAGTTCACCGCCATACCCGTCTCCACTCGAGAGGAAGCACGATGGTCCCGCCCACATCCAGAGGAGCCCCGTTTCCCCCTCGTAGCTCGAGATGAGGGATCCTTTGCCTGCTTTCAACGGTAAAGAATTCCCGGAGTTCCCGTCGCATCTCAAGAGGAGGCACTCTCAACAGGAAAGGCGAGAGGAACTCCATGGTCGTACCACCATTCCAAGAGTCCCCCAGATGTCTCAGTCCATTCCAGAGGAACCTCTTTGCCCTGCACTGGCTCATCTTTCACGCCGAGGATCGACTCACACCACGGTGGCACGTGGGACAGCCCTGTGGGAAAGCCTCGAGGGAAAACCACAGATCCTTTGATCCACGCGAAGGGAAGCGTGACATTGCTGCTACAGCCTGGAAAGAAAACGCACGTGCATGCCCCCACTCGAGACGAGGCCTGACTCCCCTGCGGAGACTCCAGAAGTACCCAAAGATCCATGTCAGCCCCTGAGAGGAATCCTCGTTTCTGGCCCTGACTCCACACAAGGTTTTTGGCCCCGGTATCGACGGGAGAGGAATCCCGCGAGGCCCCCTAGCAACTCGCATGTGGACTGGCCTCTCCTGAGGCCACCAGGGCGGGTCCCTGAGGTCCCCGTCGTAACTCGAGAACACCTGCCGCATCTCGAGAAAATCCAGGAAGTTCTCCCTTCCAGGCGAGATGAGGCCTATTTCCGATGAGGCGTCTGGAGACTAATGACACCTAACCTCTGGAACTTCGAAAGGGTCTTTCACACCCTTGCTGCAACTCAAGAAGTTCACTTCCATACCCGTCTCCACTCGAGAGGAAGCAGGATGGTCCCGCACACATCCAGAGGAGCCCCGTTTCCCCCTCGTAGCTCGAGATGAGGGATCCTTTGCCTGCTTTCAACGGGAAAGAATTCCCGGCGTTCCCGTCGCATCTCAAGAGGAGGCACTCTCAACATGAAAGGCGAGAGGAACTCCATGGTCGTACCACCATTCCAAGAGTCCCCCAGATGTCTCAGTCCATTGCAGAGGAAGCTCTTTGCCCTGCACTGGTTCATCTTTCACGCCGAGGATCGACTCACACCACGGTGGCACGTGGGACAGCCCTGTGGGAAAGCCTCGAGGGAAAGCCTCGAGGGAAAACAACAGATCCTATGATCCACGCGACGGGAAGCGTGACATTGCTGCTACAGCCCGGAAGGAAAGCGCACGTGCATGCCCCCACACGAGACGAGGCCTGACTCCCCTGGGGAGACTCCAGAAGTACCCAAAGATCCATGTCAGCCCCTGAGAGGAATCCTCGGTTCCGGCCCTGACTCCACACAAGGTTTTTGGCCCCGGTATCGACGGGAGAGGAATCCCGAGAGGCCCCCTAGCAACTCGCATAGGGACTGGCCTCTCCTGAGGCCACCAGGACGGGTCCCAGAGGTCCCCGTCGTAACTCGAGAACACCTGCCGCAACTCGAGAAAATCCAGGAAGTTCTCCCTTCCAGGCGAGATGAGGCCTATTTCTGATGAGGCGTCTGGAGACTAATGACACCTAACCTCTGGAACTTCGAAAGGGTCTTTCACACCCTTGCTGCAACTCAAGAAGTTCACCGCCATACCCGTCTCCACTCGAGAGGAAGCACGATGGTCCCGCCCACATCCAGAGGAGCCCCGTTTCCCCCTCGTAGCTCGAGATGAGGGATCCTTTTCCTGCTTTCAACGGGAAAAAATTCCCGGCGTTCCCGTCGCATCTCAAGAGGAGGCACTCTCAACAGGAAAGGCGAGAGGAACTCCATGGTCGTACCACCATTCCAAGAGTCCCCCAGATGTCTCAGTCCATTCCAGAGGAAACTCTTTGCCCTGCACTGGCTCATCTTTCACGCCGAGGATCGACTCACACCACGGTGGCACGTGGGACAGCCCTGTGGGAAAGCCTCGAGGGAAAGCCTCGAGGGAAAACCACAGATCCTTTGATCCACGCGACGGGAAGCGTGACATTGCTGCTACAGCCTGGAAGGAAAGTGCACGTGCATGCCCCCTCACGAGACGAGGCCTGTCTCCCCTGGCGAGACTCCAGAAGTACCCAAAGATCCATATCAGCCCCTGAGAGGAATCCTCGGTTCTGGCCCTGACTCCACACAAGGTTTTTGGCCCCGGTATCGATGGGAGAGGAATCCCGAGAGGCCCCCTAGCAACTCGCATGGTGACTGGCCACTCCTGAGGCCACCAGGGCGGGTCCCTGAGGTCCCCGTCGTAACTCGAGAACACCTGCCGCAACTCGAGAAAATCCAGGAAGTTCTCCCTTCCAGGCGAGATGAGGCCTATTTCCGATGAGGCGTCTGGAGACTAATGACACCTAACCTCTGGAACTTCGAAAGGGTCTTTCACACCCTTGCTGCAACTCAAGAAGTTCACCGCCATACCCGTCTCCACTCGAGAGGAAGCACGATGGTCCCGCCCACATCCAGAGGAGCCCCGTTTCCCCCTCGTAGCTCGAGATGAGGGATCCTTTGCCTGCTTTCAACGGTAAAGAATTCCCGGAGTTCCCGTCGCATCTCAAGAGGAGGCACTCTCAACAGGAAAGGCGAGAGGAACTCCATGGTCGTACCACCATTCCAAGAGTCCCCCAGATGTCTCAGTCCATTCCAGAGGAACCTCTTTGCCCTGCACTGGCTCATCTTTCACGCCGAGGATCGACTCACACCACGGTGGCACGTGGGACAGCCCTGTGGGAAAGCCTCGAGGGAAAACCACAGATCCTTTGATCCACGCGAAGGGAAGCGTGACATTGCTGCTACAGCCTGGAAAGAAAACGCACGTGCATGCCCCCACTCGAGACGAGGCCTGACTCCCCTGCGGAGACTCCAGAAGTACCCAAAGATCCATGTCAGCCCCTGAGAGGAATCCTCGTTTCTGGCCCTGACTCCACACAAGGTTTTTGGCCCCGGTATCGACGGGAGAGGAATCCCGCGAGGCCCCCTAGCAACTCGCATGTGGACTGGCCTCTCCTGAGGCCACCAGGGCGGGTCCCTGAGGTCCCCGTCGTAACTCGAGAACACCTGCCGCATCTCGAGAAAATCCAGGAAGTTCTCCCTTCCAGGCGAGATGAGGCCTATTTCCGATGAGGCGTCTGGAGACTAATGACCCCTAACCTCTGGAACTACGAAAGGGTCTTTCACACCCTTGCTGCAACTCAAGAAGTTCACTTCCATACCCGTCTCCACTCGAGAGGAAGCAGGATGGTCCCGCCCACATCCAGAGGAGCCCCGTTTCCCCCTCGTAGCTCGAGATGAGGGATCCTTTGCCTGCTTTCAACGGGAAAGAATTCCCGGCGTTCCCGTCGCATCTCAAGAGGAGGCACTCTCAACAGGAAAGGCGAGAGGAACTCCATGGTCGTACCACCATTCCAAGAGTCCCCCAGATGTCTCAGTCCATTCCAGAGGAAGCTCTTTGCCCTGCACTGGCTCATCTTTCACGCAGAGGATCGACTCACACCACGGAGGCACGTGGGACAGCCCTGTGGGAAAGCCTCGAGGGAAAGCCTCGAGGGAAAACCACAGATCCTTTGATCCACGCGACGGGAAGCGTGACATTGCTGCTACAGCCTGGAAGGAAAGCACACGTGCATGCCCCCACTCGAGACGAGGCCTGACTCCCCTGGGGAGACTCCAGAAGTACCCAAAGATCCATGTCAGCCCCTGAGAGGAATCCTCGGTTCCGGCCCTGACTCCACACAAGGTATTTGGCACCGGTATCGACGGGAGAGGAATCCCAAGAGGCCCCCTAGCAACTCGCATGGGGACTGGCCTTTCCTGAGGCCACCAGGGAGGGTCCCTGAGGTCCACGTCGTAACTCGAGAACACCTGCTGCAACTCGAGAAAATCCAGGAAGTTCTCCCTTCAAGGCGAGATGAGGCCTATTTCCGATGAGGCTTCTGGAGACTAATGACACCTAACCTCTGGAACTTCGAAAGGGTCTTTCACACCCTTGCTGCAACTCAAGAAGTTCACCGCCATACCCGTCTCCACTCGAGAGGAAGCACGATGGTCCCGCCCACATCCAGAGGAGCCCCGTTTCCACCTCGTAGCTCGAGATGAGGGATCCTTTCCCTGCTTTCAACGGGAAAGAATTCCAGGCGTTCCCGTCGCATCTCAAGAGGAGGCACTCTCAACAGGAAAGGCGAGAGGAACTCCATGATCGTACCACCATTCCAAGAGTCCCCCAGATGTCTCATTCCATTCCAGAGGAACCTCTTTGCCCTGCACTGGCTCATCTTTCACGCCGAAGATCGACTCAAACCACGGTGGCACGTGGGACAGCCCTATGGGAAAGCCTGGAGGGAAAACCACAGATCCTTTGATCCATGGGTCGAGAAGCGTGACATTGCTGCTACAGCTTGGAAGGATAGCGCACGTGCATGCCCCCACTCGAGACGAGGCCTGACTCCCCTGCGGAGACTCCAGAAGTACCCAAAGATCCATGTCAGCCCCTGAGAGGAATCCTCGTTTCCGGCCCTGACTCCACACAAGTTTTTTGGCCCCGGTATCGACGGGAGAGGAATTCCGAGAGGCCCCCTAGCAACTCGCATGTGGACTGGCCTCTCCTGAGGCCACCAGGGCGGGTCCCTGAGGTCCCCGTCGTAACTCGAGAACACCTGCCGCATCTCGAGAAAATCCAGGAAGTTCTCCCTTCCAGGCGAGAAGAATCCTATTTCCGATGAGGCGTCTGGAGACTAATGACACCTCACCTCTGGAATTTCGAAAGGGTCTTTCACACCCTTGCTGCAACTCAAGAAGTTCACTTCCATACCCGTCTCCACTCGAGAGGAAGCAGGATGGTCCCGCCCACATCCAGTGGAGCCCCGTTTCCCCCTCGTAGCTCGAGATGAGGGATCCTTTGCCTGCTTTCAACGGGAAAGAATTCCCGGCATTCCCATCGCATCTCAAGAGGAGGCACTCTCAACAGGAAAGGCGAGAGGAACTCCATGGTGGTACCACCATTCCAAGAGTCCCCCAGATGTCTCAGTCCATTCCAGAGGAACCTCTTTGCCCTGCACTGGCTCATCTTTCACGCCGAGGATCGACTCACACCACGGTGGCACGTGGGACAGCCCTGTGGGAAAGCCTCGAGGGAAAGCCTCGAGGGAAAACCACAGATCCTTTGATCCACGCGACGGGAAGCGTCACATTGTTGCTACAGCCTGGAAGGAAAGCGCACGTGCATGCCCCCACTCGAGACGAGGCCTGACTCCACTGGGGAGTCTCCAGACGTACCCAAAGATCCATGTCAGCCCATGAGAGGAATCCTCGGTTACGGCCCTGACTCCACACAAGGTTGTTGGCCCCGGTATCGACGGGAGAGGAATCCCGAGAGGCCCCCTAGCAACTCGCAAGGGATTGGCCTCTCCTGAGGCCACCAGGGCGGGTCCCTGAGGTCCCCGTCGTAACTCGAGAACACCTGCCGCAACTCGAGAAAATCCAGGAAGTTCTCCCTTCCAGGCGAGATGAGGCCTATTTCTGATGAGGCGTCTGGAGACTAATGACACCTAACCTCTGGAACTTCGAAAGGGTCTTTCACACCCTTGCTGCAATTCAAGAAGTTCACCGCCATACCCGTCTCCACTCGAGATGAAGCACGATGGTCCCGCCCACATCCAGAGGAGCCCCGTTTTCCCCTCGTAGCTCGAGATGAAGGATCCTTTCCCTGGTTTCAAAGGGAAAAAGTTCCCGGCGTTCCCGTCACATCTCAAGAGGAGGCACTCTCAACAGGAAAGGCGAGAGGAACTCCATGGTCGTACCACCATTCCAAGAGTCCCCCAGATGTCTCAGTCCATTCCAGAGGAACCTCTTTGCCCTGCACTGGCTCATCTTTCACGCCACGATCGACTCACACCACGGTGGCACGTGGGACAGCCCTGTGGGAAATCCTCGAGGGAAAGCCTCGAGGGAAAACCACAGATCCTTTGATCCACGCGAAGGGAAGCGTGACATTGCTGCTACAGCCTGGAAGGAAAGCGCACGTGCATGCCCCCACTCGAGACGAGGCCTGACTCCCCTGGAGAGACTCCAGAAGTACCCAAAGATCCATGTCAGCCCCTGAGAGGAATCCTCGGTTCCGGCCCTGACTCCACACAATGTTTTTGGCCCCGGTATCGACGGGAGAGGAATCCCGAGAGGCCCCCTAGCAACTCTCATGGGGACTGGCCTCTCCTGAGGCCACCAGGGCGGGTCCCTGAGGTCCCCGTCGTAACTCGAGAACACCTGCCGCAACTCGAGAAAATCCAGGAAGTTCTCCCTTCCAGGCGAGATGAGGCCTATTTCCGATGAGGCGTCTGGAGTCTAATGACACCAAACCTCTGGAACTTCGGAAGGGTCTTTCACACCCTTGCTGCAACTCAAGAAGTTCACCGCCATACCCGTCTCCACTCGAGAGGAAACACGATGGTCCCGCCCACATCCAGAGGAGCCCCGTTTCCCCATCGTAGCTCGAGATTAGGGATCCTTTCCCTGCTTTCAATGGGAAAGAATTCCCGGCGTTCCCGTCGCATCTCAGGAGGAGGCACTCTCAACAGGAAAGGCGAGAGGAACTCCATGGTCGTACCACCATTCCAAGAGTCCCCCAGATGTCTCAGTCCATTCCAGAGGAACCTCTTTGCCCTGCACTGGCTCATCTTTCAAGCCGAGGATCGATTCACACCACGGTGGCACGTGCGACAGCCCTGTGGGAAAGCCTCGAGGGAAAGCCTCGAGGGAAAACCACAGATCCTTTGATCCAGGCCACGGGAAGCGTGACATTGCTGCTACAGCCTGGAAGGAAAGCGCACGTGCATGCCCCCACTCGAGACGAGGCCTGACTCCCCTGGGGAGACTCCAGAAGTACCCAAAGATCCATGTCAGCCCCTGAGAGGAATCCTCGGTTCCGGCCCTGACTCCACACAAGGTTTTTGGCTCCGGTATCGACGGGAGAGGAATCCCGAGAGGCCCCCAGCAACTCGCATGGGGACTGGCCTCTCCTGAGGCCACCAGGGCGGGTCCCTGAGGTCCCCCTCGTAACTGGAGAACACCTGCTGCAACTCGAGAAAATCCAGGAAGTTCTCCCTTCCAGGCGAGATGAGGCCTATTTCCGATGAGGCGTCTGGAGACTAATGACACCTAAACTCTGGAACTTCGAAAGGGTCTTTCACACCCTTGCTGCAACTCAAGAAGTTCACCGCCATACCCGTCTCCACTCGAGAGGAAGCACGATGGTCCCGCCCACATCCAGAGGAGCCCCGTTTCCCCCTCGTAGCTCGAGATAAGGGATCTTTTCCCTGTTTTCAACGGGAAAGAATTCCCGGCGTTCCCGTCGCATCTCAAGAGGAGGCACTCTCAACAGGAAAGGCGAGAGGAACTCCATGGTCGTACCACCATTCCAAGAGTCCGCCAGATGTCTCAATCCATTCCAGAGGAACCTCTTTGCCCTGCACTGGCTCATCTTTCACGCCGAGGATCGACTCACACCACGGTGGCACGTGGGACAGCCCTGTGGGAAAGCCTCGAGGAAAGCCTCGAGGGAAAACCACAGATCCTTTGATCCACGCCACGGGAAGCGTGACATTGCTGCTACAGCCTGGAAGGAAAGCGCACGTGCATGCCCCCACTCGAGACGAGGCCTGACTCCCCTGTGGAGACTCCAGAAGTACCCAAAGATCCATGTCAGCCCCTGAGAGGAATCCTCGGTTCCGGCCCTGACTCCACACAAGGTTTTTGGCCCCGGTATCGACGAGAGATGAATCCCGAGAGGCCCCCTAGCAACTCGCATGGGGACTGGCCTCTCCTGAGGCCACCAGTGCGGGTCCCTGAGGTCCCCGTCGTAACTCCAGAAAAGCTGCCGCAACTCGAGAAAATCCAGGAAGTTCTCCCTTCCAGGCGAGATTAGGCCTATTTCCGATGAGGCGTCTGGAGACTAATGACACCTAACCTCTGGAACTTCGAAAGGGTCTTTCACACCCTTGCTGCAACTCAAGAAGTTCACCGCCATACCCGTCTCGACTCGAGAGGAAGCACGATGGTCCCGCCCACATCCAGAGGAGCCCCGTTTCCCCCTCGTAGCTCGAGATGAGGGATCCTTTCCCTGCTTTCAACGGGAAAGAATTCCCTGCGTTCCCGTCGCATCTCAAGAGGAGGCACTCTCAACAGGAAAGGCGAGAGGAACTCCATGGTCGTACCACCATTCCAAGAGTCCCCCAGATGTCTCAGTCCATTCCAGAGGAACCTCTATGCCCTGCACTGGCTCATCTTTCACGCCGAGGATCGACTCACACCACGGTGGCACGTGGAACAGCCCTGTGGGAAAGCCTCGAGGGAAAACCACAGATCCTTTGATCCACGCCACGGGAAGCGTGACATTGCTGCTACAGCCTGGAAGGAAATCGCACGTGCATGCCCCCACTCGAGACGAGGCCTGACTCCCCTGGGGAGACTCCAGAAGTACCCAAAGATCCATGTCAGCCCCTGAGAGGAATCCTCGGTTCCGGCCCTGACTCCACACAAGGTTTTTGGCCCCGGTATCGACGGGAGAGGAATCCCGAGAGGCCCCCTAGCAACTCGCATGGGGACTGGCCTCTCCTGAGGCCACCAGGGCGGGTCCCTGTGGTCCCCGTCGTAACTCGAGAACACCTGCTGCAACTCGAGAAAATCCAGGAAGTTCTCCCGTCCAGGCGAGATGAGGCCTATTTCCGATGAGGCGTCTGGAGACTAATGACACCTAACCTCTGGAAATTCGAAAGGGTCTTTCACACACTTGCTGCAACTCAAGAAGTTCACCGCCATACCCGTCTCCACTCGAGAGGAAGCACGATGGTCCCGCCCACATCCAGAGGAGCCCCGTTTCCCCCTCGTAGCTCGAGATGAGGGATCCTTTCCCTGCTTTCAACGGGAAAGAATTCCCGGCGTTCCCGTCGCATCTCAAGAGGAGGCACTCTCAACAGGAAAGGCGAGAGGAACTCCATGGTCGTACCACCATTCCAAGAGTCCCCCAGATGTCTCAGTCCATTCCAGAGGAACCTCTTTGCCCTGCACTGGTTCATCTTTCACGCCAGGATCGACTCACACCACGGTGGCACGTGGGACAGCCCTGTGGGAAAGGCTCGAGGGAAAGCCTCGAGGGAAAACCACAGATCCTTTGATCCACGTGAAGGGAAGCGTGACATTGCTGCTACAGCCTGGAAGGAAAGCGCACGTGCATGCCCCCACTCGAGACGAGGCCTGACTCCCCTGGGAAGACTCCAGAAGTACCCAAAGATCCATGTCAGCCTCTGAGAGGAATCCTCGGTTCCGGCCCTGACTCCACACAAGGTTTTTGTCCCCGGTATCGACGGGAGAGGAATCCCGAGAGGCCCCCTAGCAACTCGCATGGGGACTAGCCTCTCCTGAGGCCACCAGGGCGGGTCCCTGAGGTCCCCGTCGTAACTCGAGAACACCTGCCGCAACTCGAGAATATCCAGGAAGTTCACCCTTCCAGGCGAGATGAGGCCTATTTCCGATGAGGCATCTGGAGACTAATGACACCAAACCTCTGGAACTTCGAAAGGGTCTTTCACACCCTTGCTGCAACTCAAGAATTCACCGCCATACCCGTCACCACTCGAGAGGAAACACGATGGTCCCGCCCACATCCAGAGGAGCCCCGTTTCCCCATCGTAGCTCGAGATGTGGGATCCTTTCCCTGCTTTCAACGGGAAAGAATTCCCGGCGTTCCCGTCGCATCTCAAGAGGAGGCACTCTCAACAGGAAAGGCGAGAGGAACTCCATGGTCGTACCACCATTCCAAGAGTCCCCCAGATGTCTCAGTCCATTCCAGAGGAACCTCTTTGCCCTGCACTGGCTCATCTTTCACGCCGAGGATCGACTCACACCACGGTGGCACGTGGGGCAGCCCTGTGGGAAAGCCTCGAGGAAAGCCTCGAGGGAGAACCACAGATCCTTTGATCTATGCGACGGGAAGCGTGACATTTCTGCCACAGCCTGGAAGGAAAGCGCCCGTGCATGCCCCCACTGGAGACGAGGCCTGACTCCCCTGGGGAGACTCCAGAAGTACCCAAAGATCCATGTCAGGCCCTGAGAGGAATCCTCGGTTCCGGCCCTGACTCCACACAAGGTTTTTGGCCCCGGTATCGACGGGAGAGGAATCCCGAGAGGCCCCCTAGCAACTCGCATGGGGACTGGCCTCTCCTGAGGCCACCAGGGCGGGTCCCTGAGGTCCCCGTCGTAACTCGAGAACACCTGCCGCAACTCGAGAAAATCCAGGAAGTTCTCCCTTCCAGGCGAGGTGAGGCCTATTTCCGATGAGGCGTCTGGAGACTAATGACACCTAACCTCTGGAACTTCGAAAAGGTCTTTCACACCCTTGCTGCAAATCAAGAAGTTCACCGCCATACCCGTCTCCACTCGAGGGGAAGCACGATGGTCCCGCCCACATCCAGAGGAGCCCCGTTTCCCCCTCGTAGCTCGAGATGAGGGATCCTTTCCCTGCTTTCAACGGGAAAGAATTCCCGGCGTTCCCGTCCCATCTCAAGAGGAGGCACTCTCAACAGGAAAGGCGAGAGGAACTCCATGGTCGTACCACCATTCCAAGAGTCCCCCAGATGTCTCAGTCCATTCCAGCGGAACCTCTGTGCCCTGCACTGGCTCATCTTTCACGCCAGGATCGACTCACACCACGGTGGCACGTGGGACAGCCCTGTGGGAAAGCCTCGAGGGAAAGCCTCGAGGGAAAACCACAGATCCTTTGATCCACGCGAAGGGAAGCGTGACATTGCTGCTACAGCCTGGAAGGAAAGCGCACGTGCATGCCCCCACTCGAGACGAGGCCTGACTCCCCTGTGGAGACTCCAGAAGTACCCAAAGATCCATGTCAGCCCCTGAGAGGAATCCTCGGTTCCGGCCCTGACTCCACACAAGGTTTTTGGCCCCGGTATCGACGGGAGAGGAATCCCGAGAGGCCCCCTAGCAACTCGCATGGGGACTGGCCTCTCCTGAGGCCACCAGTGCGGGTCCCTGAGGTCCCCGTCGTAACTCCAGAACAGCTGCCGCAACTCGAGAAAATCCAGGAAGTTCTCCCTTCCAGGCGAGATTAGGCCTATTTCCGATGAGGCGTCTGGAGACTAATGACACCTAACCTCTGGAACTTCGAAAGGGTCTTTCACACCCTTGCTGCAACTCAAGAAGTTCACCGCCATACCCGTCTCCACTCGAGATGAAGCACGATGGTCCCGCCCACATCCAGAGGAGCCCCGTTTCCCCCTCGTAGCTCGAGATGTGGGATCCTTTCCCTGCTTTCAACGGGAAAGAATTCCCGGCGTTCCCGTCGCATCACAAGAGGAGGCACTCTCAACAGGAAAGGCGAGAGGAACTCCATGGTCGTACCACCATTCCAAGAGTCCCCCAGATGTCTCAGTCCATTCCAGAGGAACCTCTTTGCCCTGCACTGGCTCATCTTTCACGCCGAGGATCGATTCACACCACGGTGGCACGTGCGACAGCCCTGTGGGAAAGCCTCGAGGGAAAACCACAGATCCTTTGATCCAGGCCACGGGAAGCGTGACATTGCTGCTACAGCCTGGAAGGAAAGCACACGTGCATGCCCCCACTCGAGACGAGGCCTGATTCCCCTGGGGAGACTCCAGAAGTACCCAAAGATCCATGTCAGCCCCTGAGAGGAATCCTCGGTTCCGGCCCTGACTCCACACAAGCTTTTTGGCCCCGGTATCGACGGGAGAGGAATCCCGAGAGGCCCCCTAGCAACTCGCATGGGGACTGGCCTCTCCTGAGGCCACCAGGGCGGGTCCCTGAGGTCCCGGTCGTAACTCGAGAACACCTGCCGCAACTCGAGAAAATCCAGGAAGTTCTCCCTTCCAGGCGAGATGAGGCCTATTTCCGATGAGGCCTCTGGAGACTAATGACACCTAACCTCTGGAACTTCGAAAGGGTCTTTCACACCCTTGCTGCAACTCAAGAAGTTCACCGCCATACCCGTCTCCACTCGAGAGGAAGCACGATGGTCCCGCCCACATCCAGAGGAGCCCCGTTTCCCCCTCGTAGCTCGAGATGAGGGATCCTTTCCCTGCTTTCAACGGGAAAGTATTCCCGGCATTCCCGTCGCATCTCAAGAGGAGGCACTCTCAACAGGAAAGGCGAGAGGAACTCCATGGTCGTACCACCATTCCAAGAGTCCCCCAGATGTCTCAGTCCATTCCAGAGGAACCTCTTTGCCCTGCACTGGCTCATCTTTCAAGCCGAGGATCGACTCACAACACGGTGGCACGTGGGACAGCCCTGTGGGAAAGCCTCGAGGGAAAGCCTCGAGGGAAAACCACAGATCCTTTGATCCACGCGACGGGAAGCGTGACATTGCTGCTACAGCCTGGAAGGAAAGCGCACGTGCATGCCCCGACTCGAGACGAGGCCTGACTCCCCTGGGGAGACTCCAGAAGTACCCAAAGATCCATGTCAGCCCCTGAGAGGAATCCTCGGTTCCGGCCCTGACTCCACACAAGCTTTTTGGCCCCGGTATCGACGGGAGAGGAATCCCGAGAGGCCCCCTAGCAACTCGCATGGGGACTGGCCTCTCCCGAGGCCACCAGGGCGGGTCCCTGAGGTCCCCGTCGTAACTCGAGAACACCTGCCGCAACTCGAGAAAATCCAGGAAGTTCTCCCTTCCAGGCGAGATGAGGCCTATTTCCGATGAGGCGTCTGGAGACTAATGACACCTAACCTCTGGAACTTCGAAAGGGTCTTTCACACCCTTGCTGCAACTCAAGAAGTTCACCGCCATACCCGTCTCCACTCGAGAGAAAGCACGATGGTCCCGCCCACATCCAGAGGAGCCCCGTTTCCCCCTCGTAGCTCGAGATGAGGGATCCTTTCCCTCCTTTCAACGGGAAAGAATTCCCGGCGTTCCCGTCGCATCTCAAGAGGAGGCACTCTCAACAGGAAAGGCGAGAGGAACTCCATGGTCGTACCACCATTCCAAGAGTCCCCCAGATGTCTCAGTCCATTCCAGAGGAACCTCTTTGCCCTGCACTGGCTCATTTTTCACGCCGAGAATCGACTCACACCACGGTGTCACGTGGGACAGCCCTGTTTGAAAGCCTCGAGGGAAAGCCTCAAGGGAAAAAGCGCAGATCCTTTGATCCACGCGACGTGAAGCGTGACATTGCTGCTACAGCCTGGAAGGAAAGTGCACGTGCATGCCCCCACACGAGACGAGGCCTGTCTCCCCTGGCGAGACTCCAGAAGTACCCAAAGATCCATATCACTCCCTGAGAGGAATCCTCGGTTCCAGCCCTGAGTCCACACAAGGTTTTTGGCCCCGGTATCGACGGGAGAGGAATCCCGAGGGGCCCCCTAGCAACACGCATAGGGACTGGCCTCTCCTGAGGCCAACAGGGCGGGTCCCTGAGGTCCCCGTCGTAACTCGAGAACACCTGCCGCAACTCGAGAAAATCCAGGAAGTTCTCCCTTCCAGGCGAGATGAGGCCTATTTCCGATGAGGCGTCTGGAGACTAATGACACCTAACCTCTGGAACTTCGAAAGGGTCTTTCACACCCTTGCTGAAACTCAAGAAGTTCACCGCCATACCCGTCTCCACTCGAGAGAAAGCACGATGGTCCCGCCCACATCCAGAGGAGCCCCGTTTCCCCCTCGTAGCTCGAGATGAGGGATCCTTTCCCTGCTTTCAACGGGAAAATATTCCCGGCGTTCCCGTCGCATCTCAAGAGGAGGCACTCTCAACAGGAAAGGCGAGAGGAACTCCATGGTCGTACCACCATTCCAAGAGTCCCCCAGATGTCTCAGTCCATTCCAGAGGAACCTCTTTGCCCTGCACTGGCTCATCTTTCACGCCGAGGATCGACTCACACCACGGTGGCACGTGGGACAGCCCTGTGGGAAAGCCTCGAGGGAAAACCACAGATCATTTGATCCACGCGACAGGTAGCGTGACATTGCTGCTACAGCCTGGAAGGAAAGTGCACGTGCATGCCCCCACTCGAGACGAGGCCTGACTCCCCTGGGGAGACTCCAGAAGTACCCAAAGATCCATGTCAGCCCCTGAGAGGAATCCTCGGTTCCGGCCCTGACTCCACACAAGGTTTTTGGCCCCGGTATCGACGGGAGAGGAATCCCGAGAGGCCCCCTAGCAACTCGCATAGGGACTGGCCTCTCCTGAGGCCACCAGGGCGGGTCCCTGAGGTCCCCGTCGTAACTCGAGAACACCTGCCGCAACTCGAGAAAATCCAGGAAGTTCTCCCTTCCAGGCGAGATGAGGCCTATTTCCGATGAGGCGTCTGGAGACTAATGACACCTTACCTGTGGAACTTCGAAAGGGTCTTTCACAGCCTTGCTGCAACTCAAGAAGTTCACCACCATACCCTGCCGGAAGCCAGTGTGAGGAATCCCGCCCGTGACAAGGTCATGAGGAAGGAAGCTGACATACGCAAGGCGTGCTCAGACTTCAGGGACCCCTCTGGATATTCCTAAGCATGTACCCCAGCAAAAATCTGCTGGCTTTTGTGCTCTGCTTTTCCACTTTTCTGATATTCTCTGGAAAAAAGTCAATTCAGGGTTTTAGTCTTCTGCATTTGAAAGGGATGTTTCAGTTAAACCCCTCTGATAGCTCTCTAGTCTGCCTAACAGGTTCCCCAGACCTCTTACAGCTTGTGAATTGCTTACAGCCCCCCAACCGCGAGAGGCACAAAGCTTACAGCTTGTGAATTGCTTACAGCCCCCCAACCGCGGGAGGCACAAAGCTTAAAAGCATCTTAAAGATACAGAGCCTTTTCTAAAGAGTTAAAAATTATATTGGTAGAGGGTTTTCACTGTTGACTCAAGGATTGCTGCCAGACCTCCTTATTCTTTATCTTTTAGGCACCTGGAAGGATGTTAATGTAAGCAGGATGTAGAAAAAGATACATAGTAGTTTTGATGTTAGCAACACTAGACTTTTGAGTTAATTGCTTCTCTTTTGCTATAAATCACTGCACTCCCTCTACTTGTTATAAGTTGCTGTATCCTTGCTGTCTAAGAATGTAACTTTCTTTAGTGCTTTCCGAGAGTGGCACCAGACCTTGGGAAGATCAACACAAATAAGTCTTGTGGTTGACAAACCCTTATCAGAAAAAAGGCTGTAAAATGTTAATTGGCCCTTTTGGTTGGAAGATGATGTAAATTACCTAAGACTTGTGTATACAATTAGGTATGCAGAGAGAAAAGCCTGGTTTTGATAAGAGTCTGGACTGCTAACGCTGCATAACTTTGTGTTACCCATTGATCTCCATGTTTTATCAAAAGTATAAAAGGCCTTCTGAACAATAAAGGACGGGACCAGATTCTCAGACCAGTTTCTCGGACTAGTCTCGGCCTGGTTTCTTGGGAATCTGGCTCCCCCCCTGTCTCTCTCTCTCTCTCTTTTTCTCTCCCTTTTCTTCCCTCTGCTCTTTACTTTAATTTCAGGCTGAATTTCCATCTGGGGCGCGGAGGCTCGCCAGGTCTACTTATTTGCCCTGGTTATTAAGATCCGCGAGAAAGGGAGCTTAAGGCGAGGCACCCTTAGATATTCAAGCGGGCACCGGTGGCCCAACGTAGATGGTGCAAATTCCTTGTCTGGAATTTTATTGGTCTTCCGCGTAAACCAAGCTATTCAGCCCTCTTTCTCCACTTAATCTTCCTACTGCACTACAGTTTCTTAATCTAATCTTATATTAATAAATAAACAAGTCTTTCCACGCCAACGCCGTCCACCCTTCGAATTCCCTGGATCCACCGGGGCTGGACCCCGGCAAGTGGCGCCCGGAACAGGCTATTCGAAGGTAGGTTCCTCGGAGCAAAAGCTCCCCCCGGAGCACTCTCTGTAGCTCCCCCCGGAGCACTCTCTGTTGCTCCCCCCGGAGCACTCTCTGTTGCTCCCCCCCGGAGTGACTTAATCACTCCCCCCGGAGTACTTTCGGGTACTCCCCCAGTGTTGAGTGTTCGGGACGGCTAGGACCCCACTCAGGGTGCCGCGGACCCCCCTGTAGGATAGACAGGGTGAGGAGGAGTGGGAAGTGTTCAAGGGTTTAAGAGAAACCTGGTGCTCTAGAGGTTGAAAAGAAACCTGCTATCTTAGGGTTGAAAACAAAACCCCCCTCGCCAAAGGTAAAACCTTTTTGTTGAGGTAGACTTTTCTATAAGACTTAATTTTCTGACATGGGTAACAGTGAATCAAAAGAAAGACAGCTTTTTACAGGAGTAATCTTGCAGTTACTAACTAAACGAGGAATTAAAGTTAAAAAATCCAATATTCATTCATTTTTTTCCTTTGTACAAGAACAGTGTCCCTGGTTTCCAGAAGAAGGCACTGTTAACTTAGACACCTGGGAGAGAGTAGGAAAACAACTAAAAACTTACCATGCTGAACATGGCTCACAAAAGGTGCCTACTGACGCCTTTTCCTTATGGAATATAATTAGGGACGCTCTAGACCCTGCCCCTGAATCTGAAAAGGTACATCTTAAAGAGGAAAGTGCAGAGAAAAAGGTATCTATCGAAGAGGAGAGTGATGAAAAGGAGGCTACACCTAACTATCGGCAGTTGAGTCAAATGATAGCTGCAATGACTGCCCAAGAAAAGGTAATAGATAGAGATGACAAAAAAGAGCAGCTTTCAGATGAGGAAGATTTGGAAGAGGAAGTAAGTCAAGATCATTCTGATGAGGACTGGTCTTTATTAAATAAAGATGCTCCAAGGAGTTTAAGAGAAACTTCTCCAATTAGATTATCTGCTCCAAAGAGCTTAATAAAAACTTCCCCAACCAGACCACCTGCTTCCACAAATTCAAGAGAAATTTCCTTAATTAAGCCTTCTGCTTCCAGAGGCTCAAGACAAATGTCCCCCATCAGATTATATGCACCTGAGAGTTTAAGGCCAGATTCCCCAGATAAAACATCCGTAAGACCTAAACACAGAACGGATAAAAAATTCCCAAAGTACGAAGAAAGTGACATAGGACACCCCTTGCCCCCCCCTCCCTATAAGGGTGAGGGGCCTCCACTAGAAGCTCCCCGAAGAAGAGTTTTCTCTAGCCCAGATGATGAACTTGATCCCCACCTTGAGGCTTGTTTCCCCATAATATTTGGTGGAAGTGGTGGGAGAACAGCCCCCCACTGGGAACCCATTCCAATGAAAATGATTAAAGAACTCAAACAGGCTTGTGCTTTGTATGGGCCTAAAGCCCCGTACACTGTATCATTGGTGGAAGCTTTAGCGGGCAGATGGATGACACCCCATGACTGGAAGACAGTCGCTAAAGCTTGTCTGTCTGGAGGTCAATATGTACTTTGGAGAACTGAATATGAAGATCTAGCCCAAAAACAGGCTGATGCTAACCAAAAATATGGCCCAAGATATATTATAAAAAATATGTTGGCAGGGACTAATGATTTTGGAACACTTAGAGATCAAATGGGATTAGATAAAACCACTTTAGATCAAGTAACCGCCTGCGCCCTTGGGGCTTGGCGTTTGTTGCCTGAAGGGAAAGAATCTACCTCTTCCTTCTCAAATGTTAAACAAAAACCAGAAGAGCCATGTGAAGACTTTATATCAAGACTTGCAGAGGCAGTCAACAGAGTAATTTCCAACACTGAGGCAGCTAGTATATTGATAAAACAACTGGCATTTGAAAATGCTAATTCTACCTGCCAGGCCATTTTACGTCCTATTAAAAAAACTGGGGAAATAATAGATTATATCAGGCAATGTGCAGATGTAGGACCAGCGATGATGCAGGGCGTTGCCATAGCTGCAGCCATAAAGGGAAATTCTTACCAGCAGGCAGTACAGTCCTTTTTTACAAATAGAAATAACCCGTCAAAGAGTCATTCCAGTAGTCCAGGCCAGAATATTGGTTTATCCAAGGCCTGCTTCTCTTGCGGACGGGAAGGGCACCTTATGCGAGCTTGTCCCCAAAAAGCAGCCGGTTCTTCTCTGCCGAATTCTCCCTCCCCGGCTGTGCCTACTAATCTCCCTAGATCTCTCTGCCCTCGTTGTCAAAAAGGATATCACTGGGCAAAAGAATGTAGGTCACAATTCCATAGAAATGGAGCCTTTTTGGGCCCCGACCAGCAGTCGGGAAACGGATTGAGGGGCCAGCCTCAGGCCCCGACAACAATTGGGGCAGCCTCACTGAACCCATTCATTCCCTTCGTCCCATCGCAGAACTCATCAGAGCAACCCCAGGCAGCGCAGGACTGGACCTCAGTTCCACCACCTCAGCAATATTAACACCAGATAGCCCCACTGTAAAAATACCTACAGGAGTTAAAGGCCCATTACCAACAGGTTTAGTAGGAATTATACTAGGCAGAAGTTCCTTAGCTATGCAAGGTCTCACAATCATCCCTGGAGTAATTGACTCAGATTATACAGGAGAAATCCAGATAATGATTTCACCCCCAACTAAAACTTTCCAAATACATCAGGGACAAAGAATAGCCCAACTTTTGCTTTTGCCTTACCACACTGCAATTGGGCGCACAGCTACTCAAAATGAAAGGCAGGATAAAGGATTTGGGTCTAGTGATATGGTTTTTTGGATAACAGAAATTACTCAGAAACGTCCTATGAAGACTATCCTGATTAATGGCAAGTCTATTGTGGGGTTATTAGACACAGGAGCAGATGTTTCTTGCATTTCAGGAAAAGACTGGCCCAGCTCCTGGCCCACACATACTACTGAAAATAACTTGGTGGGGATAGGAAGAGCCCCCACAATAGCCAAAAGTGCAAAAATTTTAGATTGGCAATTTGAGGATACCCGTGGAACTTTCCAACCTTATGTCGTTCCTTCGCTCCCCCTTACCCTGTGGGGGAGGGACGTGCTATCTCAAATGGGAGTGTTACTTTTTAGCCCTGATGATAAAGTGACCTCTCAGATGTTGCAGATGGGCTATGATCCATCAAAAGGATTGGGTAAACAACAGACAGGAATAATTGAGCCAATTTGCCCAACTCCTCGCAAGCTACGTGCTGGATTGGGATATCCAAATTTATAATTGAGGCCATTGTTTTTGCTGCCGACCCCATCACATGGAAATCTCAAGATCCGGTGTGGGTAGAACAGTGGCCTCTGCATAAGGAAAAATTATTGGCAGCTAAAGCATTAATCTTTGAACAATTAGAATTGGGACATATTGAGCCCTCCAATAGCCCCTGGAACACTCCTATTTTTGTCATTAAGAAAAAATCTGGTAAATGGCGACTTTTACAGGATTTGAGAGCTATTAATGCCACCATGGAGGACATGGGGGCCTTACAGCCTGGGCTCCCTTCCCCAGTAGCCGTTCCAGAGGGATATAATATAATTGTTATTGATTTACAAGATTGTTTTTTCACTATTCCCTTAAATCCTGAGGATAAAAAGCGATTTGCCTTTAGTCTGCCATCAGAAAATCTTAAACAGCCTTATTTACGGTTTCAGTGGAAGGTTCTGCCTCAGGGAATGAAAAATAGCCCTACTTTATGCCAAAAATTTGTTAATGCCGCTCTAGAAGATACTAGGGCTAAATATGAACACGTGTATATGATTCACTATATGGATGATATTTTAATAGCTCATCCTGATAGAGTTCACCTGCAGACTGTGCTCCAGGACCTGACCCAGGCATTGACAGACAGAGGCCTAAAAATTGCCCCAGAAAAAATTCAAATCAATCCGCCCATAACTTACTTAGGAAGAGTCATAAATTCGGAAACGGTGACTCATACCCCGCTGCAATTGAGAAAAGACCATCTTATTACTTTAAATGATTATCAAAAACTCTTAGGTGATATTAATTGGATTAGACCATATTTAAAATTAACCACTGCCGAATTAAAACCTCTTTTTAACACTTTACGCGGGGATCCTGATCCAACCTCAAAAAGACAATTAACAGCTGAGGCTCAAGAAGCCCTAGGCAAAGTAGAAGCAGCCTTATCAAATAGCTATGTAAAAAGAATTGATTTGACGATGACGTGGCAGTTCCTTTGCCTAGCTACTCCAACGGCGCCTACGGGAGTTCTGTGGCAACGCGGCCCTTTAGAATGGATCCATCTTCCTACCCAAGCTAAAAAAGTCGTGGCTTCTTATCCTGGTTTAATTGCCACATTAATGCTAAAAGGAAGGAAGCGGAGCATTGAATTGTTTGGTAAAGAGCCATCAGAGATTGTAATTCCATATAATAAGGAGCAGCTTGATGCTCTTTTAATGTTTGATGAAGACTGGCAGATTGCCATAGGGAATTACTGTGGTCAAATTTTGCATCATTTACCCTCGCATGTTTTACTAAATTTTATGTCTAACCATCCAGTTATTTTTCCTGTCCGGTGTAAACAGTTCCCTATTTCAGATGCTCAGGTAGTCTTTACTGATGGATCGGCTAACGGTAGAGCCTCTATAGTCACAAGAGATCATCAAAAACTTTTGGAAACACAAGAAACTTCAGCTCAAAGGGCTGAAATCACAGCTGTTATTGAGGCCTTTGTTATGTTTGCGGAGAAAGAATTTAACCTTTATTCTGACTCTCAGTATGTGGTCAGGCTGTTTCCACACATTGAGACTGCAGTTTTGCCTGAAAACAAAACTGCTATCTTCCATTTGTTAACTAAACTGCAGCAGCAAATATGGAAAAGAAACCGGGCGTTCTTTATCGGCCACATTCGGGCTCATTCCGGCCTGCCTGGCCCTTTAAATGCTCTCAATGAATTGGCAGATTCGTTAACCAGGATTTCAGTGGCTTCTGTTTTTGAAGAAGCTCGAGCTTCTCACTCACTTCATCACCAAAATGCCACTGCCTTACGATACCAGTTTCAAATTCCTCGAGAATCTGCCCGAGAGATTGTTCGTTCTTGTTCACATTGTCCTACTACCGTGAATGCTTTGCCTCTGGGAGTTAACCCTCGCGGTCTCAAACCTAATGCACTCTGGCAAATGGATGTAACCCATGTCTCTTCATTTGGAAAACTGTCTTTTGTTCATGTAACTGTAGATACCTTCTCTCATGTTATTATTGCCACTGCTCGTACAGGGGAAGCAGTTAAAGATGTAATACAACATCTTTTTACATGCTTTTCCTATCTGGGCTTGCCAAAAGCTTTAAAAACTGATAATGCTCCTGCTTACACTTCTAAATCTTTTCAGCAATTCTGTACAAGATTTCAAATTAAACATAACACCGGCATCCCTTATAACCCACAAGGACAAGCCATTGTGGAAAGAGCACATCAAACACTGAAAATCCATATTCAAAAACTGAAAGAAGGGGAATTTAAATATAGTTCCCCCCATCAGATTTTGCAACATGCTCTTTTCGTAATAAATAACTTAAATGCTGATTCATCCGGAAACACTGCAATGCTTCGCCATTGGTGCCCAGAGCAATTGAATGCAAAACCATTAGTAAAATGGAGGGACCTTCTTTCCGGACAATGGAAAGGTCCTGACCCCTTATTAACCAATGGGCGAGGGTATGCTTGTGTTTTTCCACAGGACGCGGACGCTCCGATTTGGGTTCCAGACAGACTAATTCGCCATGTCTCAGCTCCCCGGATACCAGAATCCCCCGCCACCGCGATCTCTAAAAAGGAAGAAACTCCCTCTTCCCCCGCTCCCTCCGCCAGCACGGGAAACGCCGCTGACCCCAGGACAGCTGACATTGGAGATCCCGGATAGGCGCGGATCGGAGCCACCCACTGGACAGATGTCACGACTTCAGATACAGGATATTGCACCCCCTGATTTTTTGCCTCGCAGGAATCCATTAGGACGCCCAGCTCAGTCAACCCAACAAGCCTCCTTGCCCACCTGGGGACAGATTAAAGCTCTCTGTCGCCAGGCACAGGGGATAGCTACCCTACAGGGATCGTCAGTCTCTCCTGAAAAGGTGTTTATTGCCATGCTTGCCTTGCTCTCTTGCCAGGTAAGCGCTGCTCCCATTCCAACCAAATATTGGGCGTTTCTCCCGGATCCTCCAACTTTCCAAGTTGTTACTTGGAACAGTGACCCCATACGAGTTAGTACAGACCAGCCTCGCCTTTTGGGAGGATCTTATACTTCCTATACAAAAGACCAATACCCTATTAATTTCAATTATACCTTTAAAGGACTAGCAGATGATTTTCCTGTCTGCTTTAATTTTCCTCCTGGCCTTACAGGAGACTTCTTTACCAAGACAGGATGCATTGGAGCCTCCACAAAAGCAGTTATGACAGATTCCCCAACCTCTAAATTTGCATCTATAGGGGATCGGTCTGCTTGGATATTACGAACCCGTATGCCTGGGGTCCTTGGCCCCTATAAGTCTTTGTCTCTCAAAACTCCATCAGAATATCCAAATTGTGATGATGTTGCTCCCTCAGATGTTATTTGGAAAACTATAGATGATCATTCAGGATATCCGATTTGGAAATCTTGTATTTATAATTCGAGAGTAGATTACAATATGCCGGGAGGAAGAAATTGTGCGATTCAGGACTGGAGCAACCCAAATCCAGGTCAAGACCCTGAGTCTGACGATGACTTTATCAATAGATTGGATAATTGGAAAGAATATTCAATTTCTTGGCCGTTAGTTGCCACCAGACGGCATCATAACCAATTTGTTCCCCCTATGCTGTCTTATATAACTAGAGGTAAAACCTTTTGGCAGCCAGAAATTTGGAGAGCCCTTGCGGCTACCGCCCCTATTATTTTAATCCGACCAAAAAATACCTCTATTTACTCTATTTTAGCTTGTCTACCCTCTCCTTATGTTTTTCTTTTCACTAATGATTCTGAAAGACTTAACATACAATTGAATTATACAGGTGGACCCCATGTAGTGTCTTGTGAACAATGTATGCTTTCATCCTGTTTAACTCCTCAATATAAAGTTTGCTCTTTCATGGTTTTAAAACGTCCGCCCTATCTCATGGTACCTGTAACTGTAGCCACGTATTGGTATGATAACCATGGCCTAGCTGTACTGCAACAGCTACAAGATTTAATGCGAACACGACGGTTTGTGGGCTTACTTGTTTTGGGAATATCAGCTTTGATAACCGCAATTACTTCTGTTACTGTGGCGGCATTATCATTGTCTCAACAAGTGTATACTGCCCAATATGTTGACACCGTATCCAAAAATGTTTCTCTAACGCTGGCAACCCAGGAAATTATAGATAGGAAGCTAGAAATAAGGATTGATGCCTTAGAAGAAGCAGTAATGCATATTGGGAATGAATTACAGAGTCTGAAAATGAAATTGGCTCTTTCATGTCATGCCGATTACCGGTGGATATGTGTTACATCCCTGAAAGTAAATGAGACAGATTTTAAATGGGAGAGGGTCAAAAATCATATTTTAGGTGTCTGGAACAGCTCAGATATTAGTTTAGATTTAGGGAAACTTCATAATCAGATTCAGACCTTGGAACACTCCCGATTAGATTTTACCGCCGCAGGAGAAGCCAATGACTTTTTCCACACCTTCTCTGACTTCATTTCTGGAAAAACTCTTCTGACTACTGTCTCTAGCTATGCTGCTGTGGGTGCCATAATCCTGCTCCTTGTAATCGTGCTTCCTTGTGTTGTCAGGACTCTTCGGCAGAGCATTCGGAATCTCGCGACTGAACTGCACCTAATTTTTTTAAAAAACTAATAAAGAAGGGGGAGTTGCTGGAAGCCAGTGTGAGGAATCCCGCCCGTGACAAGGTCATGAGGAAGGAAGCTGACATACGCAAGGCGTGCTCAGACTTCAGGGACCCCTCTGGATATTCCTAAGCATGTACCCCAGCAAAAATCTGCCGGCTTTTGTGCTCTGCTTTTCCACTTTTCTGATATTCTCTGGAAAAAAGTCAATTCAGGGTTTTAGTCTTCTGCATTTGAAAGGGATGTTTCAGTTAAACCCCTCTGATAGCTCTCTAGTCTGCCTAACAGGTTCCCCAGACCTCTTACAGCTTGTGAATTGCTTACAGCCCCCCAACCGCGAGAGGCACAAAGCTTACAGCTTGTGAATTGCTTACAGCCCCCCAACCGCGGGAGGCACAAAGCTTAAAAGCATCTTAAAGATACAGAGCCTTTTCTAAAGAGTTAAAAATTATATTGGTAGAGGGTTTTCACTGTTGACTCAAGGATTGCTGCCAGACCTCCTTATTCTTTATCTTTTAGGCACCTGGAAGGATGTTAATGTAAGCAGGATGTAGAAAAAGATACATAGTAGTTTTGATGTTAGCAACACTAGACTTTTGAGTTAATTGCTTCTCTTTTGCTATAAATCACTGCACTCCCTCTACTTGTTATAAGTTGCTGTATCCTTGCTGTCTAAGAATGTAACTTTCTCTAGTGCTTTCCGAGAGTGGCACCAGACCTTGGGAAGATCAACACAAATAAGTCTTGTGGTTGACAAACCCTTATCAGAAAAAAGGCTGTAAAATGTTAATTGGCCCTTTTGGTTGGAAGATGATGTAAATTACCTAAGACTTGTGTATACAATTAGGTATGCAGAGAGAAAAGCCTGGTTTTGATAAGAGTCTGGACTGCTAACGCTGCATAACTTTGTGTTACCCATTGATCTCCATGTTTTATCAAAAGTATAAAAGGCCTTCTGAACAATAAAGGACGGGACCAGATTCTCAGACCAGTTTCTCGAACTAGTCTCGGCCTGGTGTCTTGGGAATATGGCTCCCCCCGTGTCTCTCTCTCTCTCTCTTTTTCTCTCCCTTTTCTTCCCTCTGCTCTTTACTTTAATTTCAGGCTGAATTTCCATCTGGGGCGCGGAGGCTCGCCAGGTCTACTTATTTGCCCTGGTTATTAAGATCCGCGAGAAAGGGAGCTTAAGGCGAGGCACCCTTAGATATTCAAGCGGGCACCGGTGGCCCAACGTAGATGGTGCAAATTCCTTGTCTGGAATTTTATTGGTCTTCCGCGTAAACCAAGCTATTCACCCTCTTTCTCCACTTAATCTTCCTACTGCACTACAGTTTCTTAATCTAATCTTATATTAATAAATAAACAAGTCTTTCCACGCCAACGCCGTCCACCCTTCGAATTCCCTGGATCCACCGGGGCTGGACCCCGGCAATACCCGTCTCCACTAGAGAGGAAGCACGATGGTCCCGCCCACATCCAGAGGAGCCCCGTTTCCCCCTCGTAGCTCGAGATGAGGGATCCTTTCCCTGCTTTCAACGGGAAAGAATTCCCGGCGTTCCCGTCGCATCTCAAGAGGAGGCACTCTCAACAGGAAAGGCGAGAGGAACTCCATGGTCGTACCACCATTCCAAGAGTCCCCCAGATGTCTCAGTCCATTCCAGAGGAACCTCTGTGCCCTGCACTGGCTCATCTTTCACGCCGAGGATCGACTCACACCACGGTGGAACGTGGGACAGCCCTGTGGGAAAGCCTCGAGGGAAAACCACAGATCCTTTGATCCACGCGATGGGAAGCGTGACATTGCTGCTACAGCCTGGAAAGAAAACGCACGTGCATGCCCCCACTCGAGACGAGGCCTGACTCCCCTGCGGAGACTCCAGAAGTACCCAAAGATCCATGTCAGCCCCTGAGAGGAATCCTCGGTTCCGGCCCTGACTCCACACAAGGTTTTTGGCCCCGGTATCGACGGGAGAGGAATCCCGAGAGGCCCCCTAGCAACTCGCATAGGGACTGGCCTCTCCTGAGGCCACCAGGGCGGGTCCCAGAGGTCCCCGTCGTAACTCGAGAACACCTGCCGCAACTCGAGAAAATCCAGGAAGTTCTCCCTTCCAGGCGAGATGAGGCCTATTTCTGATGAGGCGTCTGGAGACTAATGACACCTAACCTCTGGAACTTCGAAAGGGTCTTTCACACCCTTGCTGCAACTCAAGAAGTTCACCGCCATACCCGTCTCCACTCGAGAGGAAGCACGATGGTCCCGCCCACATCCAGAGGAGCCCCGTTTCCCCCTCGTAGCTCGAGATGAGGGATCCTTTTCCTGCTTTCAACGGGAAAAAATTCCCGGCGTTCCCGTCGCATCTCAAGAGGAGGCACTCTCAACAGGAAAGGCGAGAGGAACTCCATGGTCGTACCACCATTCCAAGAGTCCCCCAGATGTCTCAGTCCATTCCAGAGGAAACTCTTTGCCCTGCACTGGCTCATCTTTCACGCCGAGGATCGACTCACACCACGGTGGCACGTGGGACAGCCCTGTGGGAAAGCCTCGAGGGAAAGCCTCGAGGGAAAACCACAGATCCTTTGATCCACGCGACGGGAAGCGTGACATTGCTGCTACAGCCTGGAAGGAAAGTGCACGTGCATGCCCCCTCACGAGACGAGGCCTGTCTCCCCTGGCGAGACTCCAGAAGTACCCAAAGATCCATATCAGCCCCTGAGAGGAATCCTCGGTTCTGGTCCTGACTCCACACAAGGTTTTTGGCCCCGGTATCGACGGGAGAGGAATCCCGAGAGGCCCCCTAGCAACTCGCATGGTGACTGGCCACTCCTGAGGCCACCAGGGCGGGTCCCTGAGGTCCCCGTCGTAACTCGAGAACACCTGCCGCAACTCGAGAAAATCCAGGAAGTTCTCCCTTCCAGGCGAGATGAGGCCTATTTCCGATGAGGCGTCTGGAGACTAATGACACCTAACCTCTGGAACTTCGAAAGGGTCTTTCACACCCTTGCTGCAACTCAAGAAGTTCACTTCCATACCCGTCTCCACTCGAGAGGAAGCACGATGGTCCCGCCCACATCCAGAGGAGCCCCGTTTCCCCCTCGTAGCTCGAGATGAGGGATCCTTTGCCTGCTTTCAACGGGAAAGAATTCCCGGCGTTCCCGTCGCATCTCAAGAGGAGGCACTCTCAACAGGAAAGGCGAGAGGAACTCCATGGTCGTACCACCATTCCAAGAGTCCCCCAGATGTCTCAGTCCATTCCAGAGGAAGCTCTTTGCCCTGCACTGGCTCATCTTTCACGCCGAGGATCGACTCACACCACGGTGGCACGTGGGACAGCCCTGTGGGAAAGCCTCGAGGGAAAGCCTCGAGGGAAAACCACAGATCCTTTGATCCACGCGACGGGAAGCGTGACATTGCTGCTACAGCCTGGAAGGAAAGTGCACGTGCATGCCCCGTCACGAGACGAGGCCTTTCTCCCCTGGCGAGACTCCAGAAGTACCCAAAGATCCATATCAGCCCCTGAGAGGAATCCTCGGTTCTGGCCCTGACTCCACACAAGGTTTTTGGCCCCGGTATCGACGGGAGAGGAATCCCGAGAGGCCCCCTAGCAACTCGCATGGTGACTGGCCACTCCTGAGGCCACCAGGGCGGGTCCCTGAGGTCCCCGTCGTAACTCGAGAACACCTGCCGCAACTCGAGAAAATCCAGGAAGTTCTCCCTTCCAGGCGAGATGAGGCCTATTTCCGATGTGGCGTCTGGAGACTAATGACACCTAACCTCTGGAACTTCGAAAGGGTCTTTCACACCCTTGCTGCAACTCAAGAAGTTCACTTCCATACCCGTCTCCACTCGAGAGGAAGCACGATGGTCCCGCCCACATCCAGAGGAGCCCCGTTTCCCCCTCGTAGCTCGAGATGAGGGATCCTTTGCCTGCTTTCAACGGGAAAGAATTCCCGGCGTTCCCGTCGCAACTCAAGAGGAGGCACTCTCAACAGAAAAGGCGAGAGGAACTCCATGGTCGTACCACCATTCCTAGAGTCCCCCAGATGTCTCAGTCCATTCCAGAGGAACCTCTTTGCCCTGCACTGGCTCATCTTTCACGCCGAGGATCGACTCACACCACGGTGGCACGTGGGACAGCCCTGTGGGAAAGCCTCGAGGGAAAGCCTCGAGGGAAAACCACAGATCCTATGATCCACACGACGGGAAGCGTGACATTGCTGCTACAGCCTGGAAGGAAAGCGCACGTGCATGCCCCCACTCGAGACGAGGCCTGACTCCCCTGGGGAGACTCCAGAAGTACCCAAAAATCCATGTCAGCCCCTGAGAGGAATCCTCGGTTCCGGCCCTGACTCCACACAAGGTTTTTGGCCCCGGTATCGACGGGAGAGGAATCCCGAGAGGCCCCCTAGCAACTCGCATAGGGACTGGCCTCTCCTGAGGCCACCAGGGCGGGTCCCTGAGGTCCCCGTCGTAACTCGAGAACACCTGCCGCAACTCGAGAAAATCCAGGAAGTTCTCCCTTCCAGGCGAGATGAGGCCTATTTCCGATGAGGCGTCTGGAGACTAATGACACCTAACCTCTGGAACTTCGAAAGGGTCTTTCACACCCTTGCTGCAACTCAAGAAGTTCACCGCCATACCCGTCTCCACTCGAGAGGAAGCACGATGGTCCCGCCCACATCCAGAGGAGCCCCGTTTCCCCCTCGTAGCTCGAGATGAGGGATCCTTTGCCTGCTTTCAACGGGAAAGAATTCCCGGAGTTCCCGTCGCATCTCAAGAGGAGGCACTCTCAACAGGAAAGGCGAGAGGAACTCCATGGTCGTACCACCATTCCAAGAGTCCCCCAGATGTCTCAGTCCATTCCAGAGGAACCTCTTTGCCCTGCACTGGCTCATCTTTCACGCCGAGGATCGACTCACACCACGGTGGCACGTGGGACAGCCCTGTGGGAAAGCCTCGAGGGAAAACCACAGATCCTTTGATCCACGCGAAGGGAAGCGTGACATTGCTGCTACAGCCTGGAAAGAAAACGCACGTGCATGCCCCCACTCGAGACGAGGCCTGACTCCCCTGCGGAGACTCCAGAAGTACCCAAAGATCCATGTCAGCCCCTGAGAGGAATCCTCGTTTCCGGCCCTGACTCCACACAAGGTTTTTGGCCCCTGGTATCGACGGGAGAGGAATCCCGAGAGGCCCCCTAGCAACTCGCATGTGGACTGGCCTCTCCTGAGGCCACCAGGGCGGGTCCCTGAGGTCCCCGTCGTAACTCGAGAACACCTGCCGCATCTCGAGAAAATCCAGGAAGTTCTCCCTTCCAGGCGAGATGAGGCCTATTTCCGATGAGGCGTCTGGAGACTAATGACACCTAACCTCTGGAACTTCGAAAGGGTCTTTCACACCCTTGCTGCAACTCAAGAAGTTCACTTCCATACCCGTCTCCACTCGAGAGGAAGCAGGATGGTCCCGCCCACATCCAGAGGAGCCCCGTTTCCCCCTCGTAGCTCGAGATGAGGGATCCTTTGCCTGCTTTCAACGGGAAAGAATTCCCAGCGTTCCCGTCGCATCTCAAGAGGAGGCACTCTCAACAGGAAAGGCGAGAGGAACTCCATGGTCGTACCACCATTCCAAGAGTCCCCCAGATGTCTCAGTCCATTCCAGAGGAACCTCTTTGCCCTGCACTGGCTCATCTTTCACGCCGAGGATCGACTCACACCACGGTGTCACGTGGGACAGCCCTGTGGGAAAGCCTCGAGGGAAAGCCTCGAGGGAAAACCACAGATCCTTTGATCCACGCGATGGGAAGCGTGACATTGCTGCTACAGCCTGGAAGGAAAGCGCACGTGCATGCCCCCACTCGAGACGAGGCCTGACTCCACTGGGGAGTCTCCAGACGTACCCAAAGATCCATGTCAGCCCATGAGAGGAATCCTCGGTTACGGCCCTGACTCCACACAAGGTTGTTGGCCCCGGTATCGACGGGAGAGGAATCCCGAGAGGCCCCCTAGCAACCCGCATAGGGACTGGCCTCTCCTGAGGCCACCAGGGCGGGTCCCTGAGGTCCCCGTCGTAACTCGAGAACACCTGCCGCAACTCGAGAAAATCCAGGAAGTTCTCCCTTCCAGGCGAGATGAGGCCTATTTCTGATGAGGCGTCTGGAGACTAATGACACCTAACCTCTGGAACTTCGAAAGGGTCTTTCACACCCTTGCTGCAACTCAAGAAGTTCACCGCCATACCCGTCTCCACTCGAGATGAAGCACGATGGTCCCGCCCACATCCAGAGGAGCCCCGTTTTCCCCTCGTAGCTCGAGATGAGGGATCCTTTCCCTGGTTTCAAAGGGAAAGAGTTCCCGGCGTTCCCGTCGCATCTCAAGAGGAGGCACTCTCAACAGGAAAGGCGAGAGGAACTCCATGGTCGTACCACCATTCCAAGAGTCCCCCAGATATCTCAGTCCATTCCAGAGGAACCTCTTTGTCCTGCACTGGCTCATCTTTCACGCCGAGGATCAACTCACACCACGGTGGCACGTGGGACAGCCCTGTGGGAAAGCCTCGAGGGAAAACCACAGATCCTTTGATCCACGCGACGGGAAGCGTGACATTGCTGCTACAGCCTGGAAGGAAAGTGCACGTGCATGCCCCCACTCGAGACGAGGCCTGACTCCCCTGGGGAGACTCCAGAAGTACCCAAAGATCCATGTCAGCCCCTGAGAGGAATCCTCGGTTCCGGCCCTGACTCCATACAAGGTTTTTGGCCCCGGTATCGACGGGAGAGGAATCCCGAGAGGCCCCCTAGCAACTCGCATAGGGACTGGCCTCTCCTGAGGCCACCAGGGCGGGTTCCTGAGGTCCCCGTCATAACTCGAGAACACCTGCCGCAACTCGAGAAAATCCAGGAAGTTCTCCCTTCCAGGCGAGATGAGGCCTATTTCCTATGAGGCGTCTGGAGACTAATGACACCTAACCTCTGGAACTTCAAAAGGGTCTTTCACACCCTTGCTGCAATTCAAGAAGTTCACCACCATACCTGTCTCCACTAGAGAGGAAGCACGATGGTCCCGCCCACATCCAGAGGAGCCCCGTTTCCCCCTCGTAGCTCGAGATGAGGGATCCTTTTCCTGCTTTCAACGGGAAAGAATTCCCGGCGTTCCCGTCGCATCTCAAGAGGAGGCACTCTCAACAGGAAAGGCGAGAGGAACTCCATGGTCGTACCACCATTCCAAGAGTCCCCCAGATGTCTCAGTCCATTCCAGAGGAACCTCTTTGCCCTGCACTGGCTCATCTTTCACGCCGAGGATCGACTCACACCACGGTGGCACGTGGCACAGCCCTGTGGGAAAGCCTCGAGGGAAAGCCTCGAGGGAAAACCACAGATCCTTTGATCCACGCGACGGGAAGCGTGACATTGCTGCTACAGCCTGGAAGGAAAGCGCACGTGCATGCCCCCACTCGAGACGAGGCCTGACTCCCCTGGGGGGACTCCAGAAGAACCCAAAGATCCATGTCAGCCCCTGAGAGGAATCCTCGGTTCCGGCCCTGACTCCATACAAAGTTTTTGGCCCCGGTATCGACGGGAGAGGAATCCCGAGAGGCCCCCTAGCAACTCGCATGGGGACTGGCCTCTCCTGAGGCCACCAGGGCGGGTCCCTGAGGTCCCCGTCGTAACTCGAGAACACCTGCCCCAACTCGAGAAAATCCAGGAAGTTTTCCCTTCCAGGCGAGATGAGGCCTATTTCCGATGAGGCGTCTGGAGACTAATGACACCTAACCTCTGGAACTTCGAAAGGGTCTTTCACACCCTTGCTGCAACTCAAGAAGTTCACCGCCATACCCGTCTCCACTCGAGAGGAAGCATGATGGTCCCGCCCACATCCAAAGGAGCCCCGTTTCCCCCTCGGAGCTCGAGATGATGGATCCTTTCCCTGCTTTCAACGGGGAAGAATTCCCGGCGTTCCCGTCGCATCTCAAGAGGAGGCACTCTCAACAGGAAAGGCGAGAGGAACTCCATGGTCGTACCACCATTCCAAGAGTCCCCCAGATGTCTCAGTCCATTCCAGAGGAACCTCTTTGCCCTGCACTGGCTCATCTTTCACGCCGAGGATCGACTCACACCACGGAGGCACGTGGGACAGCCCTGTGGGAAAGCCTCGAGGGAAAGCCTCGAGGGAAAACCACAGATCCTTTGATCCACGCGACGGGAAGCGTGACATTGCTGATACAGCATGGAAGGAAAGCACACGTGCATGCCCCCACTCGAGACGAGGCCTGTCTCCCCTGGCGAGACTCCAGAAGTACCCAAAGATCCATGTCAGCCCCTGAGAGGAATCCTCAGTTCCGGCCCTGACTCCACACAAGGTTTTTGGCCCCGGTATCGACGGGAGAGGAATCCCGAGAGGCCCCCTAGCAACTCGCATGGGGACTGGCCTCTCCTGAGGCCACCAGGGCGAGTCCCTGAGGTCCCCGTCGTAACTCGAGAACACCTGCCGCAACTCGAGAAAATCCAGGAAGTTCTCCCTTCCAGGCGAGATGAGGCCTATTTCCGATGAGGCGTCTGGAGACTAATGACACCTAACCTCTGGAACTTCGAAAGGGTCTTTCACACCCTTGCTGCAACTCAAGAAGTTCACCGCCATACCCGTCTCCACTCGAGAGGAAGCACAATGGTCCCGCCCACATCCAGAGGAGCCCCGTTTCCCCCTCGTAGCTCGAGATGAGGGATCCTTTGCCTGCTTTCAACGGGAAAGAATTCCCGGAGTTCCCGTCGCATCTCAAGAGGAGGCACTCTCAACAGGAAAGGCGAGAGGAACTCCATGGTCGTACCACCATTCCAAGAGTCCCCCAGATGTCTCAGTCCATTCCAGAGGAACCTCTTTGCCCTGCACTGGCTCATCTTTCACGCCGAGGATCGACTCACACCACGGTGGCACGTGGGACAGCCCTGTGGGAAAGCCTCGAGGGAAAGCCTCGAGGGAAAACCACAGATCCTTTGATCCACGCGATGGGAAGCGTGACATTGCTGCTACAGCCTGGAAGGAAAGCGCACGTGAATGCCCCCACTCGAGACGAGGCCTGACTCCACTGGGGAGTCTCCAGACGTACCCAAATATCCATGTCAGCCCATGAGAGGAATCCTCGGTTACGGCCCTGACTCCACACAAGGTTGTTGGCCCCGGTATCGACGGGAGAGGAATCCCGAGAGGCCCCCTAGCAACTCGCATAGGGACTGGCCTCTCCTGAGGCCACCAGGGCGGGTCCCTGAGGTCCCCGTCGTAACTCGAGAACACCTGCCGCAACTCGAGAAAATCCAGGAAGTTCTCCCTTCCAGGCGAGATGAGGCCTATTTCTGATGAGGCGTCTGGCGACAAATGACACCTAACCTCTGGAACTTCGAAAGGGTCTTTCACACCCTTGCTGCAACTCAAGAAGTTCACCGCCATACCCGTCTCCACTCGAGAGGAAGCACGATGGTCCCGCCCACATCCAGAGGAGCCCCGTTTTCCCCTCGTAGCTCGAGATGAGGGATCCTTTCCCTGGTTTCAAAGGGAAAGAGTTCCCGGCGTTCCCGTCGCATCTCAAGAGGAGGCACTCTCAACAGGAAAGGCGAGAGGAACTCCATGGTCGTACCACCATTCCAAGAGTCCCCCAGATATCTCAGTCCATTCCAGAGGAACCTCTTTGTCCTGCACTGGCTCATCTTTCACGCCGAGGATCAACTCACACCACGGTGGCACGTGGGACAGCCCTGTGGGAAAGCCTCGAGGGAAAACCACAGATCCTTTGATCCACGCGACGGGAAGCGTGACATTGCTGCTACAGCCTGGAAGGAAAGTGCACGTGCATGCCCCCACTCGAGACGAGGCCTGACTCCCCTGGGGAGACTCCAGAAGTACCCAAAGATCCATGTCAGCCCCTGAGAGGAATCCTCGGTTCCGGCCCTGACTCCATACAAGGTTTTTGGCCCCGGTATCGACGGGAGAGGAATCCCGAGAGGCCCCCTAGCAACTCGCATAGGGACTGGCCTCTCCTGAGGCCACCAGGGCGGGTTCCTGAGGTCCCCGTCATTACTCGAGAACACCTGCCGCAACTCGAGAAAATCCAGGAAGTTCTCCCTTCCAGGCGAGATGAGGCCTATTTCCTATGAGGCGTCTGGAGACTAATGACACCTAACCTCTGGAACATCGAAAGGGTCTTTCACACCCTTGCTGCAACTCAAGAAGTTCACCACCATACCTGTCTCCACTAGAGAGGAAGCACGATGGTCCCGCCCACATCCAGAGGAGCCCCGTTTCCCCCTCGTAGCTCGAGATGAGGGATCCTTTTCCTGCTTTCAACGGGAAAGAATTCCCGGCGTTCCCGTCGCATCTCAAGAGGAGGCACTCTCAACAGGAAAGGCGAGAGGAACTCCATGGTCGTACCACCATTCCAAGAGTCCCCCAGATGTCTCAGTCCATTCCAGAGGAACCTCTTTGCCCTGCACTGGCTCATCTTTCACGCCGAGGATCGACTCACACCACGGTGGCACGTGGGACAGCCCTGTGGGAAAGCCTCGAGGGAAAGCCTCGAGGGAAAACCACAGATCCTTTGATCCACGCGACGGGAAGCGTGACATTGCTGCTACAGCCTGGAAGGAAAGCGCACGTGCATGCCCCCACTCGAGACGAGGCCTGACTCCCCTGGGGGGACTCCAGAAGAACCCAAAGATCCATGTCAGCCCCTGAGAGGAATCCTCGGTTCCGGCCCTGACTCCACACAAGGTTTTTGGCCCCGGTATCGACGGGAGAGGAATCCCGAGAGGCCCCCTAGCAACTCGCATGGGGACTGGCCTCTCCTGAGGCCACCAGGGCGGGTCCCTGAGGTCCCCGTCGTAACTCGAGAACACCTGCCGCAACTCGAGAAAATCCAGGAAGTTCTCCCTTCCAGGCGAGATGAGGCCTATTTCCGATGAGGCGTCTGGAGACTAATGACACCTAACCTCTGGAACTTCGAAAGGGTCTTTCACACCCTTGCTGCAACTCAAGAAGTTCACCGCCATACCCGTCTCCACTCGAGAGGAAGCACAATGGTCCCGCCCACATCCAGAGGAGCCCCGTTTCCCCCTCGTAGCTCGAGATGAGGGATCCTTTGCCTGCTTTCAACGGGAAAGAATTCCCGGAGTTCCCGTCGCATCTCAAGAGGAGGCACTCTCAACAGGAAAGGCGAGAGGAACTCCATGGTCGTACCACCATTCCAAGAGTCCCCCAGATGTCTCAGTCCATTCCAGAGGAACCTCTTTGCCCTGCACTGGCTCATCTTTCACGCCGAGGATCGACTCACACCACGGTGGCACGTGGGACAGCCCTGTGGGAAAGCCTCGAGGGAAAGCCTCGAGAGAAAACCACAGATCCTTTGATCCACGCGATGGGAAGCGTGACATTGCTGCTACAGCCTGGAAGGAAAGCGCACGTGAATGCCCCCACTCGAGACGAGGCCTGACTCCACTGGGGAGTCTCCAGACGTACCCAAATATCCATGTCAGCCCATGAGAGGAATCCTCGGTTACGGCCCTGACTCCACACAAGGTTGTTGGCCCCGGTATCGACGGGAGAGGAATCCCGAGAGGCCCCCTAGCAACTCGCATAGGGACTGGCCTGTCCTGAGGCCACCAGGGCGGGTCCCTGAGGTCCCCGTCGTAACTCGAGAACACCTGCCGCAACTCGAGAAAATCCAGGAAGTTCTCCCTTCCAGGCGAGATGAGGCCTATTTCTGATGAGGCGTCTGGCGACAAATGACACCTAACCTCTGGAACTTCGAAAGGGTCTTTCACACCCTTGCTGCAACTCAAGAAGTTCACCGCCATACCCGTCTCCACTCGAGAGGAAGCACGATGGTCCCGCCCACATCCAGAGGAGCCCCGTTTTCCCCTCGTAGCTCGAGATGAGGGATCCTTTCCCTGGTTTCAAAGGGAAAGAGTTCCCGGCGTTCCCGTCGCATCTCAAGAGGAGGCACTCTCAACAGGAAAGGCGAGAGGAACTCCATGGTCGTACCACCATTCCAAGAGTCCCCCAGATATCTCAGTCCATTCCAGAGGAACCTCTTTGTCCTGCACTGGCTCATCTTTCACGCCGAGGATCAACTCACACCACGGTGGCACGTGGGACAACCCTGTGGGAAAGCCTCGAGGGAAAACCACAGATCCTTTGATCCACGCGACGGGAAGCGTGACATTGCTGCTACAGCCTGGAAGGAAAGTGCACGTGCATGCCCCCACTCGAGACGAGGCCTGACTCCCCTGGGGAGACTCCAGAAGTACCCAAAGATCCATGTCAGCCCCTGAGAGGAATCCTCGGTTCCGGCCCTGACTCCATACAAGGTTTTTGGCCCCGGTATCGACGGGAGAGGAATCCCGAGAGGCCCCCTAGCAACTCGCATAGGGACTGGCCTCTCCTGAGGCCACCAGGGCGGGTTCCTGAGGTCCCCGTCATTACTCGAGAACACCTGCCGCAACTCGAGAAAATCCAGGAAGTTCTCCCTTCCAGGCGAGATGAGGCCTATTTCCTATGAGGCGTCTGGAGACTAATGACACCTAACCTCTGGAACTTCGAAAGGGTCTTTCACACCCTTGCTGCAACTCAAGAAGTTCACCACCATACCTGTCTCCACTAGAGAGGAAGCACGATGGTCCCGCCCACATCCAGAGGAGCCCCGTTTCCCCCTCGTAGCTCGAGATGAGGGATCCTTTTCCTGCTTTCAACGGGAAAGAATTCCCGGCGTTCCCGTCGCATCTCAAGAGGAGGCACTCTCAACAGGAAAGGCGAGAGGAACTCCATGGTCGTACCACCATTCCAAGAGTCCCCCAGATGTCTCAGTCCATTCCAGAGGAACCTCTTTGCCCTGCACTGGCTCATCTTTCACGCCGAGGATCGACTCACACCACGGTGGCACGTGGGACAGCCCTGTGGGAAAGCCTCGAGGGAAAGCCTCGAGGGAAAACCACAGATCCTTTGATCCACGCGACGGGAAGCGTGACATTGCTGCTACAGCCTGGAAGGAAAGCGCACGTGCATGCCCCCACTCGAGACGAGGCCTGACTCCCCTGGGGGGACTCCAGAAGAACCCAAAGATCCATGTCAGCCCCTGAGAGGAATCCTCGGTTCCGGCCCTGACTCCATACAAAGTTTTTGGCCCCGGTATCGACGGGAGAGGAATCCCGAGAGGCCCCCTAGCAACTCGCATGGGGACTGGCCTCTCCTGAGGCCACCAGGGCGGGTCCCTGAGGTCCCCGTCGTAACTCGAGAACACCTGCCGCAACTCGAGAAAATCCAGGAAGTTCTCCCTTCCAGGCGAGATGAGGCCTATTTCCGATGAGGCGTCTGGAGACTAATGACACCTAACCTCTGGAACTTCGAAAGGGTCTTTCACACCCTTGCTGCAACTCAAGAAGTTCACCGCCATACCCGTCTCCACTCGAGAGGAAGCATGATAGTCCCGCCCACATCCAAAGGAGCCCCGTTTCCCCCTCGGAGCTCGAGATGATGGATCCTTTCCCTGCTTTCAACGGGGAAGAATTCCCGGCGTTCCCGTCACATCTCAAGAGGAGGCACTCTCAATAGGAAAGGCGAGAGGAACTCCATGGTCGTACCACCATTCCAAGAGTCCCCCAGATGTCTCAGTCCATTCCAGAGGAACCTCTTTGCCCTGCACTGGCTCATCTTTCACGCCGAGGATCGACTCACACCACGGAGGCACGTGGGACAGCCCTGTGGGAAAGCCTCGAGGGAAAGCCTCGAGGGAAAACCACAGATCCTTTGATCCACGCGACGGGAAGCGTGACATTGCTGCTACAGCCTGGAAGGAAAGCGCACGTGCATGCCCCCACTCGAGACGAGGCCTGTCTCCCCTGGCGAGACTCCAGAAGTACCCAAAGATCCATGTCAGCCCCTGAGAGGAATCCTCGGTTCCGGCCCTGACTCCACACAAGGTTTTTGGCCCCGGTATCGACGGGAGAGGAATCCCGAGAGGCCCCCTAGCAACTCGCATGGGGACTGGCCTCTCCTGAGGCCACCAGGGCGGGTCCCTGAGGTCCCCGTCGTAACTCGAGAACACCTGCCGCAACTCGAGAAAATCCAGGAAGTTCTCCCTTCCAGGCGAGATGAGGCCTATTTCCGATGAGGCGTCTGGAGACTAATGACACCTAACCTCTGGAACTTCGAAAGAGTCTTTCACACCCTTGCTGCAACTCAAGAAGTTCACCGCCATACCCGTCTCCACTCGAGAGGAAGCACGATGGTCCCGCCCACATCCAGAGGAGCCCCGTTTCCCCCTCGTAGCTCGAGATGAGGGATCCTTTGCCTGCTTTCAACGGGAAAGAATTCCCGGCGTTCCCGTCGCATCTCAAGAGGAGGCACTCTCAACAGGAAAGGCGAGAGGAACTCCATGGTCGTACCACCATTCCAAGAGTCCCCCAGATGTCTCAGTCCATTCCAGAGGAACCTCTTTGCCCTGCACTGGCTCATCTTTCACGCCGAGGATCGACTCACACCACGTTGGCACGTGGGACAGCCCTGTGGGAAAGCCTCGAGGGAAAGCCTCGAGGGAAAACCACAGATCCTTTGATCCACGCGACGGGAAGCGTGACATTGCTGCTACAGCCTGGAAGGAAAGTGCACGTGCATGCCCCCACTCGAGACGAGGCCTGACTCCCCTGGGGAGACTCCAGAAGTACCCAAAGATCCATGTCAGCCCCTGAGAGGAATCCTCGGTTCCGGCCCTGACTCCATACAAGGTTTTTGGCCCCGGTATCGACGGGAGAGGAATCCCGAGAGGCCCCCTAGCAACTCGCATAGGGACTGGCCTCTCCTGAGGCCACCAGGGCGGGTTCCTGAGGTCCCCGTCATAACTCGAGAACACCTGCCGCAACTCGAGAAAATCCAGGAAGTTCTCCCTTCCAGGCGAGATGAGGCCTATTTCCTATGAGGCGTCTGGAGACTAATGACACCTAACCTCTGGAACTTCGAAAGGGTCTTTCACACCCTTGCTGCAACTCAAGAAGTTCACCACCATACCTGTCTCCACTAGAGAGGAAGCACGATGGTCCCGCCCACATCCAGAGGAGCCCCGTTTCCCCCTCGTAGCTCGAGATGAGGGATCCTTTTCCTGCTTTCAACGGGAAAGAATTCCCGGCGTTCCCGTCGCATCTCAAGAGGAGGCACTCTCAACAGGAAAGGCGAGAGGAACTCCATGGTCGTACCACCATTCCAAGAGTCCCCCAGATGTCTCAGTCCATTCCAGAGGAACCTCTTTGCCCTGCACTGGCTCATCTTTCACGCCGAGGATCGACTCACACCACGGTGGCACGTGGCACAGCCCTGTGGGAAAGCCTCGAGGGAAAGCCTCGAGGGAAAACCACAGATCCTTTGATCCACGCGACGGGAAGCGTGACATTGCTGCTACAGCCTGGAAGGAAAGCGCACGTGCATGCCCCCACTCGAGACGAGGCCTGACTCCCCTGGGGGGACTCCAGAAGAACCCAAAGATCCATGTCAGCCCCTGAGAGGAATCCTCGGTTCCGGCCCTGACTCCATACAAAGTTTTTGGCCCCGGTATCGACGGGAGAGGAATCCCGAGAGGCCCCCTAGCAACTCGCATGGGGACTGGCCTCTCCTGAGGCCACCAGGGCGGGTCCCTGAGGTCCCCGTCGTAACTCGAGAACACCTGCCCCAACTCGAGAAAATCCAGGAAGTTTTCCCTTCCAGGCGAGATGAGGCCTATTTCCGATGAGGCGTCTGGAGACTAATGACACCTAACCTCTGGAACTTCGAAAGGGTCTTTCACACCCTTGCTGCAACTCAAGAAGTTCACCGCCATACCCGTCTCCACTCGAGAGGAAGCATGATGGTCCCGCCCACATCCAAAGGAGCCCCGTTTCCCCCTCGGAGCTCGAGATGATGGATCCTTTCCCTGCTTTCAACGGGGAAGAATTCCCGGCGTTCCCGTCGCATCTCAAGAGGAGGCACTCTCAACAGGAAAGGCGAGAGGAACTCCATGTTCGTACCACCATTCCAAGAGTCCCCCAGATGTCTCAGTCCATTCCAGAGGAACCTCTTTGCCCTGCACTGGCTCATCTTTCACGCCGAGGATCGACTCACACCACGGAGGCACGTGGGACAGCCCTGTGGGAAAGCCTCGAGGGAAAGCCTCGAGGGAAAACCACAGATCCTTTGATCCACGCGACGGGAAGCGTGACATTGCTGATACAGCATGGAAGGAAAGCACACGTGCATGCCCCCACTCGAGACGAGGCCTGTCTCCCCTGGCGAGACTCCAGAAGTACCCAAAGATCCATGTCAGCCCCTGAGAGGAATCCTCAGTTCCGGCCCTGACTCCACACAAGGTTTTTGGCCCCGGTATCGACGGGAGAGGAATCCCGAGAGGCCCCCTAGCAACTCGCATGGGGACTGGCCTCTCCTGAGGCCACCAGGGCGGGTCCCTGAGGTCCCCGTCGTAACTCGAGAACACCTGCCGCAACTCGAGAAAATCCAGGAAGTTCTCCCTTCCAGGCGAGATGAGGCCTATTTCCGATGAGGCGTCTGGAGACTAATGACACCTAACCTCTGGAACTTCGAAAGAGTCTTTCACACCCTTGCTGCAACTCAAGAAGTTCACCGCCATACCCGTCTCCACTCGAGAGGAAGCACGATGGTCCCGCCCACATCCAGAGGAGCCCCGTTTCCCCCTCGTAGCTCGAGATGAGGGATCCTTTGCCTGCTTTCAACGGGAAAGAATTCCCGGCGTTCCCGTCGCATCTCAAGAGGAGGAACTCTCAACAGGAAAGGCGAGAGGAACTCCATGGTCGTACCACCATTCCAAGAGTCCCCCAGATGTCTCAGTCCATTCCAGAGGAACCTCTTTGCCCTGCACTGGCTCATCTTTCACGCCGAGGATCGACTCACACCACGGTGGCACGTGGGACAGCCCTGTGGGAAATCCTCGAGGGAAAGCCTCGAGGGAAAACCACAGATCCTTTGATCCACGCGACGGGAAGCGTGACATTGCTGCTACAGCCTGGAAGGAAAGCGCACGTGCATGCCCCCACTCGAGACGAGGCCTGACTCCACTGGGGAGTCTCCAGACGTACCCAAAGATCCATGTCAGCCCATGAGAGGAATCCTCGGTTACGGCCCTGACTCCACACAAGGTTGTTGGCCCCGGTATCGACGGGAGAGGAATCCCGAGAGGCCCCCTAGCAACTCGCATAGGGACTGGCCTCTCCTGAGGCCACCAGGGCGGGTCCCTGAGGTCCCCGACGTAACTCCAGAACACCTGCCGCAACTCGAGAAAATCCAGGAAGTTCTCCCTTCCAGGCGAGATGAGGCCTATTTCTGATGAGGCGTCTGGAGACTAATGACACCTAACCTCTGGAACTTCGAAAGGGTCTTTCACACCCTTGCTGCAACTCAAGAAGTTCACCGCCATACCCGTCTCCACTCGAGATGAAGCACGATGGTCCCGCCCACATCCAGAGGAGCCCCGTTTTCCCCTCGTAGCTCGAGATGAGGGATCCTTTCCCTGGTTTCAAAGGGAAAGAGTTCCCGGCGTTCCCGTCGCATCTCAAGAGGAGGCACTCTCAACAGGAAAGGCGAGAGGAACTCCATGGTCGTACCACCATTCCAAGAGTCCCCCAGATATCTCAGTCCATTCCAGAGGAACCTCTTTGTCCTGCACTGGCTCATCTTTCACGCCAAGGATCGACTCACACCACGGTGGCACGTGGGACAGCCCTGTGGGAAAGCCTCGAGGGAAAACCACAGATCCTTTGATCCACGCGACGAGAAGCCTGACATTGCTGCTACAGCCTGGAAGGAAAGTGCACGTGCATGCCCCCACTCGAGACGAGGCCTGACTCCCCTGGGGAGACTCCAGAAGTACCCAAAGATCCATGTCAGCCCCTGAGAGGAATCCTCGGTTCCGGCCCTGACTCCATACAAGGTTTTTGGCCCCGGTATCGACGGGAGAGGAATCCCGAGAGGCCCCCTAGCAACTCGCATAGGGACTGGCCTCTCCTGAGGCCACCAGGGCGGGTTCCTGAGGTCCCCGTCGTAACTCGAGAACACCTGCCGCAACTCGAAAAAATCCAGGAAGTTCTCCCTTCCTGGCGAGATGAGGCCTATTTCCAATGTGGCGTCTGGAGTCTAATGACACCTAACCTCTGGAACTTCGAAAGGGTCTTTCACACCCTTGCTGCAACTCAAGAAGTTCACCACCATACCCGTCTCCACTAGAGAGGAAGCACGATGGTCCCGCCCACATCCAGAGGAGCCCCGTTTCCCCCTCGTAGCTCGAGATAAGGGATCCTTTTCCTGCTTTCAACGGGAAAGAATTCCCGGCGTTCCCGTCGCATCTCAAGAGGAGGCACTCTCAACAGGAAAGGCGAGAGGAACTCCATGGTCGTACCACCATTCCAAGAGTCCCCCAGATGTCTCAGTCCATTCCAGAGGAACCTCTTTGCCCTGCACTGGCTCATCTTTCACGCCGAGGATCGACTCACACCACGGAGGCACGTGGGACAGCCCTGTGGGAAAGCCTCGAGGGAAAGCCTCGAGGGAAAACCACAGATCCTTTGATCCACGCGACGGGAAGCGTGACATTGCTGATACAGCATGGAAGGAAAGCACACGTGCATGCCCCCACTCGAGACGAGGCCTGTCTCCCCTGGCGAGACTCCAGAAGTACCCAAAGATCCATGTCAGCCCCTGAGAGGAATCCTCAGTTCCGGCCCTGACTCCACACAAGGTTTTTGGCCCCGGTATCGACGGGAGAGGAATCCCGAGAGGCCCCCTAGCAACTCGCATGGGGACTGGCCTCTCCTGAGGCCACCAGGGCGGGTCCCTGAGGTCCCCGTCGTAACTCGAGAACACCTGCCGCAACTCGAGAAAATCCAGGAAGTTCTCCCTTCCAGGCGAGATGAGGCCTATTTCCGATGAGGCGTCTGGAGACTAATGACACCTAACCTCTGGAACTTCGAAAGAGTCTTTCACACCCTTGCTGCAACTCAAGAAGTTCACCGCCATACCCGTCTCCACTCGAGAGGAAGCACGATGGTCCCGCCCACATCCAGAGGAGCCCCGTTTCCCCCTCGTAGCTCGAGATGAGGGATCCTTTGCCTGCTTTCAACGGGAAAGAATTCCCGGCGTTCCCGTCGCATCTCAAGAGGAGGAACTCTCAACAGGAAAGGCGAGAGGAACTCCATGGTCGTACCACCATTCCAAGAGTCCCCCAGATGTCTCAGTCCATTCCAGAGGAACCTCTTTGCCCTGCACTGGCTCATCTTTCACGCCGAGGATCGACTCACACCACGGTGGCACGTGGGACAGCCCTGTGGGAAATCCTCGAGGGAAAGCCTCGAGGGAAAACCACAGATCCTTTGATCCACGCGACGGGAAGCGTGACATTGCTGCTACAGCCTGGAAGGAAAGCGCACGTGCATGCCCCCACTCGAGACGAGGCCTGACTCCACTGGGGAGTCTCCAGACGTACCCAAAGATCCATGTCAGCCCATGAGAGGAATCCTCGGTTACGGCCCTGACTCCACACAAGGTTGTTGGCCCCAGTATCGACGGGAGAGGAATCCCGAGAGGCCCCCTAGCAACTCGCATAGGGACTGGCCTCTCCTGAGGCCACCAGGGCGGGTCCCTGAGGTCCCCGACGTAACTCCAGAACACCTGCCGCAACTCGAGAAAATCCAGGAAGTTCTCCCTTCCAGGCGAGATGAGGCCTATTTCTGATGAGGCGTCTGGAGACTAATGACACCTAACCTCTGGAACTTCGAAAGGGTCTTTCACACCCTTGCTGCAACTCAAGAAGTTCACCGCCATACCCGTCTCCACTCGAGATGAAGCACGATGGTCCCGCCCACATCCAGAGGAGCCCCGTTTTCCCCTCGTAGCTCGAGATGAGGGATCCTTTCCCTGGTTTCAAAGGGAAAGAGTTCCCGGCGTTCCCGTCGCATCTCAAGAGGAGGCACTCTCAACAGGAAAGGCGAGAGGAACTCCATGGTCGTACCACCATTCCAAGAGTCCCCCAGATATCTCAGTCCATTCCAGAGGAACCTCTTTGTCCTGCACTGGCTCATCTTTCACGCCAAGGATCGACTCACACCACGGTGGCACGTGGGACAGCCCTGTGGGAAAGCCTCGAGGGAAAACCAAAGATCCTTTGATCCACGCGACGAGAAGCCTGACATTGCTGCTACAGCCTGGAAGGAAAGTGCACGTGCATGCCCCCACTCGAGACGAGGCCTGACTCCCCTGGGGAGACTCCAGAAGTACCCAAAGATCCATGTCAGCCCCTGAGAGGAATCCTCGGTTCCGGCCCTGACTCCATACAAGGTTTTTGGCCCCGGTATCGACGGGAGAGGAATCCCGAGAGGCCCCCTAGCAACTCGCATAGGGACTGGCCTCTCCTGAGGCCACCAGGGCGGGTTCCTGAGGTCCCCGTCGTAACTCGAGAACACCTGCCGCAACTCGAAAAAATCCAGGAAGTTCTCCCTTCCTGGCGAGATGAGGCCTATTTCCAATGTGGCGTCTGGAGTCTAATGACACCTAACCTCTGGAACTTCGAAAGGGTCTTTCACACCCTTGCTGCAACTCAAGAAGTTCACCACCATACCCGTCTCCACTAGAGAGGAAGCACGATGGTCCCGCCCACATCCAGAGGAGCCCCGTTTCCCCCTCGTAGCTCGAGATAAGGGATCCTTTTCCTGCTTTCAACGGGAAAGAATTCCCGGCGTTCCCGTCGCATCTCAAGAGGAGGCACTCTCAACAGGAAAGGCGAGAGGAACTCCATGGTCGTACCACCATTCCAAGAGTCCCCCAGATGTCTCAGTCCATTCCAGAGGAACCTCTTTGCCCTGCACTGGCTCATCTTTCACGCCGAGGATCGACTCACACCACGGTGGCAAGTGGGACAGCCCTGTGGGAAAGCCTCGAGGGAAAGCCTCGAGGGAAAACCACAGATCCTTTGATCCACGCGACTGGAAGCGTGACATTGCTGCTACAGCCTGGAAGGAAAGCGCACGTGCATGCCCCCACTCGAGACGAGGCCTGACTCCCCTGGGGGGACTCCAGAAGAACCCAAAGATCCATGTCAGCCCCTGAGAGGAATCCTCGGTTCCGGCCCAGACTCCATACAAAGTTTTTGGCCCCGGTATCGACGGGAGAGGAATCCCGAGAGGCCCCCTAGCACCTCGCATGGGGACTGGCCTCTCCTGAGGCCACCAGGGCGGGTCCCTGAGGTCCCCGTCGTAACTCGAGAACACCTGCCGCAACTCGAGAAAATCCAGGAAGTTCTCCCTTGCAGGCGAGATGAGGCCTATTTCCGATGAGTCGTCTGGAGACTAATGACACCTAACCTCTGGAAATTCGAAAGGGTCTTTCACACCCTTGCTGCAACTCAAGAAGTTCACCGCCATACCCGTCTCCACTCGAGAGGAAGCACGATGGTCCCGCCCACATCCAGAGGAGCCCCGTTTCCCCCTCGTAGCTCGAGATGAGGGATCCTTTCCCTGCTTTCAACGGGAAAGAATTTCCGGCGTTCCCGTCGCATCTCAAGAGGAGGCACTCTCAACAGGAAAGGCGAGAGGAACTCCATGGTCGTACCACCATTCCTAGAGTCCCCCAGATGTCTCAGTCCATTCCAGAGGAACCTCTTTGCCCTGCACTGGCTCATCTTTCACGCCGAGGATCGACTCACACCACGGAGGCACGTGGGACAGCCCTGTGGGAAAGCCTCGAGGGAAAGCCTCGAGGGAAAACCACAGATCCTTTGATCCACGCGACGGGAAGCGTGACATTGCTGCTACAGCCTGGAAGGAAAGCGCACGTGCATGCCCCCACTCGAGACGAGGCCTGTCTCCCCTGGCGAGACTCCAGAAGTACCCAAAGATCCATGTCAGCCCCTGAGAGGAATCCTCGGTTCCGGCCCTGACTCCATACAAGGTTGTTGGCCCCGGTATTGACGGGAGAGGAATCCCGAGAGGCCCCCTAGCAACTCGCATAGGGACTGGCCTCTCCTGAGGCCACCAGGGCGGGTCCCTGAGGTCCCCGTCGTAACTCGAGAACACCTGCCGCATCTCGAGAAAATCCAGGAAGTTCTCCCTTCCAGGCGAGATGAGGCCTATTTCTGATGAGGCGTCTGGAGACTAATGACACCTAACCTCTGGAACTTCGAAAGGGTCTTTCCCACCCTTGCTGCAACTCAAGAAGTTCACCGCCATACCCGTCTCCACTCGAGATGAAGCACGATGGTCCCGCCCACATCCAGAGGAGCCCCGTTTTCCCCTCGTAGCTCGAGATGAGGGATCCTTTCCCTGGTTTCAAAGGGAAAGAGTTCCCGGCGTTCCCGTCGCATCTCAAGAGGAGGCACTCTCAACAGGAAAGGCGAGAGGAACTCCATGGTCGTACCACCATTCCAAGAGTCCCCCAGATATCTCATTCCATTCCAGAGGAACCTCTTTGTCCTGCACTGGCTCATCTTTCACGCCGAGGATCGACTCACACCACGGTGGCACGTGGGACAGCCCTGTGGGAAAGCCTCGAGGGAAAACCACAGATCCTTTGATCCACGCGACGGGAAGCCTGACATTGCTGCTACAGCCTGGAAGGAAAGTGCACGTGCATGCCCCCACTCGAGACGAGGCCTGACTCCCCTGGGGAGACTCCAGAAGTACCCAAAGATCCATGTCAGCCCCTGAGAGGAATCCTCGGTTCCGGCCCTGACTCCATACAAGGTTTTTGGCCCCGGTATCGACGGGAGATGAATCCCGAGAGGCCCCCTAGCAACTCGCATAGGGACTGGCCTCTCCTGAGGCCACCAGGGCGGGTTCCTGAGGTCCCCGTCGTAACTCGAGAACACCTGCCGCAACTCGAAAAAATCCAGGAAGTTCTCCCTTCCTGGCGAGATGAGGCCTATTTCCTATGTGGCGTCTGGAGACTAATGACACCTAACCTCTGGAACTTCGAAAGGGTCTTTCACACCCTTGCTGCAACTCAAGAAGTTCACCACCATACCCGTCTCCACTAGAGAGGAAGCACGATGGTCCCGCCCACATCCAGAGGAGCCCCGTTTCCCCCTCGTAGCTCGAGATGAGGGATCCTTTCCCTGCTTTCAACGGGAAAGAATTCCCGGCGTTCCCGTCGCATCTCAAGAGGAGGCACTCTCAACAGGAAAGGCGAGAGGAACTCCATGGTCGTACCACCATTCCAAGAGTCCCCCAGATGTCTCAGTCCATTCCAGAGGAACCTCTTTGCCCTGCACTGGCTCATCTTTCACGCCGAGGATCGACTCACACCACGGTGGCACGTGGGACAGCCCTGTGGGAAAGCCTCGAGGGAAAGCCTCGAGGGAAAACCACAGATCCTTTGATCCACGGGACAGGAAGCGTGACATTGCTGCTACAGCCTGGAAGGAAAGCGCACGTGCATGCCCCCACTCGAGACGAAGCCTGACTCCCCTGGGGAGACTCCAGAAGTACCCAAAGATCCATGTCAGCCCCTGAGAGGAATCCTCGGTTCTGGCCCTGACTCCACACAAGGTTTTTGGCCCCGGTATCGACGGGAGAGGAATCCCGAGAGGCCCCCTAACAACTCGCATGGGGACTGGCCTCTCCTGAGGCCACCAGGGCGGGTCCCTGAGGTCCCCGTCGTAACTCGAGAACACCTGCCGCAACTCGAGAAAATCCAGGAAGTTCTCCCTTCCAGGCGAGATGAGGCCTATTTCCGATGAGGCGTCTGGAGACTAATGACACCTAACCTCTGGAACTTCGAAAGGGTCTTTCACACCCTTGCTGCAACTCAAGAAGTTCACCGCCATACCCGTGTCCACTCGAGAGGAAGCACGATGGTCCCGCCCACATCCAGAGGAGCCCCGTTTCCCCCTCATAGCTCGAGATGAGGGATCCTTTCCCTGCTTTCAACGGGAAAGAATTCCCGGCGTTCCCGTCGCATCTCAAGAGGAGGCACTCTCAACAGGAAAGGCGAGAGGAACTCCATGGTCGTACCACCATTCCAAGAGTCCCCCAGATGTCTCAGTCCATTCCAGAGGAACCTCTTTGCCCTGCACTGGCTCATCTTTCACGCCGAGGATCGACTCACACCACGGTGGCACGTGGGACAGCCCTGTGGGAAAGTCTCGAGGGAAAACCACAGATCCTTTGATACACGCCACGGGAAGCGTGACATTGCTGCTACAGCCTGGAAGGAAAGCGCACGTGCATGCCCCCACTCGAGTCGAGGCCTTACTCCCCTGGGGAGACTCCAGAAGTACCCAAAGATCCATGTCAGCCCCTGAGAGGAATCCTCGGTTCCGGCCCTGACTCCACACAAGCTTTTTGGCCCCGGTATCGACGGGAGAGGAATCCCGAGAGGCCCCCTAGCACCTCGCATGGGGACTGGCCTCTCCTGAGGCCACCAGGGCGGGTCCCTGAGGTCCCCGTCTTAACTCGAGAACACCTGCCGCAACTCGAGAAAATCCATGAAGTTCTCCCTTCCAGGCGAGATGAGGCCTATTTCCGATGAGGCGTCTGGAGACTAATGACACCTCACCTTTGGAATTTCGAAAGGGTCTTTCACACCCTTGCTGCAACTCAAGAAGTTCACCGCCATACCCGTCTCCACTCGAGAGGAAGCACGATGGTCCCGCCCACATCCAGAGGAGCCCCGTTTCCCTCTCGGAGCTCGAGATGAGGGATCCTTTCCTGCTTTCAACGGGAAGGAATTCCCGGCGTTCCCGTCGCATCTCAAGAGGAGGCACTCTCAACAGGAAAGGCGAGAGGAACTCCATGGTCGTACCACCATTCCTAGAGTCCCCCAGATGTCTCAGTCCATTCCAGAGGAACCTCTTTGCCCTGCACTGGCTCATCTTTCACGCCGAGGATCGACTCACACCACGGAGGCACGTGGGACAGCCCTGTGGGAAAGCCTCGAGGGAAAGCCTCGAGGGAAAACCACAGATCGTTTGATCCACGCGACGGGAAGCGTGACATTGCTGCTACAGCCTGGAAGGAAAGCGCACGTGCATGCCCCCACTCGAGTCGAGGCCTGACTCCCCTGGGGAGACTCCAGAAGTACCCAAAGATCCATGTCAGCCCCTGAGAGGAATCCTCGGTTCCGGCCCTGACTCCACACAAGCTTTTTGGCCCCGGTATCGACGGGAGAGGAATCCCGAGAGGCCCCCTAGCACCTCGCATGGGGACTGGCCTCTCCTGAGGCCACCAGGGCGGGTCCCTGAGGTCCCCGTCGTAACACGAGAACACCTGCCGCAACTCGAGAAAATCCAGGAAGTTCTCCCTTCCAGGCGAGATGAGGCCTATTTCCGATGAGGCGTCTGGAGACTAATGACACCTAACCTCTGGAACTTCGAAAGGGTCTTTCACACCCTTGCTGCAACTCAAGAAGTTCACCGCCATACCCGTCTCCACTCGAGAGGAAGCACGATGGTCCCGCCCACATCCAGAGGAGCCCCGTTTCCCCCTCTTAGCTCGAGATGAGGGATCCTTTCCCTGCTTTCAACGGGAAAGAATTCCCGGTGTTCCCGTCGTATCTCAAGAGGAGGCACTCTCAACAGGAAAGGCGAGAGGAACTCCATGGTCGTACCACCATTCCAAGAGTCCCCCAGAGGTCTCAGTCCATTCCAGAGGAACCTCTTTGCCCTGCACTGGCTCATCTTTCACGCCGAGGATCGACTCACACCACGGTGGCACGTGGGACAGCCCTGTGGGAAAGCCTCGAGGGAAAGCCTCGAGGGAATACCACAGATCCTTTGATCCACGCGACGGGAAGCGTGACATTGCTGCTACAGCCTGGAAGGAAAGCGCACGTGCATGCCCCCACTCGAGACGAGGCCTGACTCCCGTGGGGAGACTCCAGAAGTACCCAAAGGTCCATGTCAGCCCCTGAGAGGAATCCTCGGTTCCCGCCCTGACTGCACACAAGGTTTTTGGCCCCGGTATCGACGGGAGAGGAATCCCGAGAGGCCCCCTAGCACCTCGCATGGGGACTGGCCTCTCCTGAGGCCACCAGGGCGGGTCCCTGAGGTCCCCGTCGTAACTCGAGAACACCTGCCGCAACTCGAGAAAATCCAGGAAGTTCTCCCTTCCAGGCGAGATGAGGCCTATTTCCGATGAGGCGTCTGGAGACTAATGACACCTAACCTCTCGAACTTCGAAAGGGTCTTTCACACCCTTGCTGCAACTCAAGAAGTTCACCGCCATACCCGTCTCCACTCGAGAGGAAGCACGATGGTCCCGCCCACATCCAGAGGAGCCCCGTTTCCCCCTCATAGCTCAAGATGAGGGATCCTTTTCCTGCTTTCAACGGGAAAGAATTCCCGGCGTTCCCGTCGCATCTCAAGAGGAGGCACTCTCAACAGGAAAGGCGAGAGGAACTCCATGGTCGTACCACCATTCCAAGAGTCCCCCAGATGTCTCATTCCATTCCAGAGGAACCTCTTTGCCCTGCACTGGCTCATCTTTCACGCCGAGGATCGACTCACACCACGGTGGCACGTGGGACAGCCCTGTGGGAAAGCCTCGAGGGAAAACCACAGATCCTTTGATCCACGCCACGGGAAGCGTGACATTGCTGCTACAGCCTGTAAGGAAAGCGCACGTGCATGCCCCCACTCGAGACGAGGCCTGACTCCCCTGGGGAGACTCCAGAAGTACCCAAAGATCCATGTCAGCCCCTGAGAGGAATCCTCGGTTCCGGCCCTGACTCCACACAAGGTTTTTGGCCCCGGTATCGACGGGAGAGGAATCCCGAGAGGCCCCCTAGCACCTCGCTTGGGTACTGGCCTCTCCTGAGGCCACCAGGCCGGGTCCCTGAGGTCCCCGTCGTAACTCGAGAACACCTGCCGCAACTCGAGAAAATCCAGGAAATTCTCCCTTCCAGGCGAGATGAGGCCTATTTCCGATGAGTCGTCTGGAGACTAATGACACCTAACCTCTGGAAATTCGAAAGGGTCTTTCACACCCTTGCTGCAACTCAAGAAGTTCACCGCCATACCCGTCTCCACTCGAGAGGAAGCACGATGGTCCCGCCCACATCCAGAGGAGCCCCGTTTCCCCCTCTTAGCTCGAGATGAGGGATCCTTTCCCTGCTTTCAACGGGAAAGAATTCCCGGTGTTCCCGTCGTATCTCAAGAGGAGGCACTCTCAACAGGAAAGGCGAGAGGAACTCCATGGTCGTACCACCATTCCAAGAGTCCCCCAGATGTCTCAGTCCATTCCAGAGGAAGCTCTTTGCCCTGCACTGGCTCATCTTTCACGCCGAGGATCGACTCACACCACGGTGGCACGTGGGACAGCCCTGTGGGAAAGCCTCGAGGGAAAGCCTCGAGGGAATACCAGAGATCCTTTGATCCACGCGACGGGAAGCGTGACATTGCTGCTACAGCCTGGAAGGAAAGCGCACGTGCATGCCCCCACTCGAGACGAGGCCTGACTCCCGTGGGGAGACTCCAGAAGTACCCAAAGATCCATGTCAGCTCCTGAGAGGAATCCTCGGTTCCGGCCCTGACTGCACACAAGGTTTTTGGCCCCGGTATCGACGGGAGAGGAATCCCGAGAGGCCCCCTAGCACCTCGCATGGGGACTGGCCTCTCCTGAGGCCACCAGGGCGGGTCCCTGAGGTCCCCGTCGTAACTCGAGAACACCTGCCGCAACTCGAGAAAATCCAGGAAGTTCTCCCTTCCAGGCGAGATGAGGCCTATTTCCGATGAGGCGTCTGGAGACTAATGACACCTAACCTCTCGAACTTCGAAAGGGTCTTTCACACCCTTGCTGCAACTCAAGAAGTTCACCGCCATACCCGTCTCCACTCGAGACGAAGCACGATGGTCCCGCCCACATCCAGAGGAGCCCCGTTTCCCCCTCGTAGCTCAAGATGAGGGATCCTTTCCCTGCTTTCAACGGGAAAGAATTCCCGGCGTTCCCGTCGCATCTCAAGAGGAGGCACTCTCAACAGGAAAGGCGAGAGGAACTCCATGGTCGTACCACCATTCCAAGAGTCCCCCAGATGTCTCAGTCCATTCCAGAGGAACCTCTTTGCCCTGCACTGGCTCATCTTTCACGCCGAGGATCGACTCACACCACGGTGGCACGTGGGACAGCCCTGTGGGAAAGCCTCGAGGGAAAACCACAGATCCTTTGATCCACGCCACGGGAAGCGTGACATTGCTGCTACAGCCTGTAAGGAAAGCACACGTGCATGCCCCCACTCGAGACGAGGCCTGACTCCCCTGGGGAGACTCCAGAAGTACCCAAAGATCCATGTCAGCCCCTGAGAGGAATCCTCGGTTCCGGCCCTGACTCCACACAAGGTTTTTGGCCCCGGTATCGACGAGAGAGGAATCCCGAGAGGCCCCCTAGCACCTCGCATGGGGACTGGCCTCTCCTGAGGCCACCAGGGCGGGTCCCTGAGGTCCCCGTCGTAACTCGAGAACACCTGCCGCAACTCGAGAAAATCCAGGAAGTTCTCCCTTCCAGGCGAGATGAGGCCTATTTCCGATGAGTCGTCTGGAGACTAATGACACCTAACCTCTGGAAATTCGAAAGGGTCTTTCACACCCTTGCTGCAACTCAAGAAGTTCACCGCCGTACCCGTCTCCACTCGAGAGGAAGCACGATGGTCCCGCCCACATCCAGAGGAGCCCCGTTTCCCCCTCGTAGCTCGAGATGAGGGATCCTTTCCCTGCTTTCAACGGGAAAGAATTCCCGGCGTTCCCGTCGCATCTCAAGAGGAGGCACTCTCAACAGGAAAGGCGAGAGGAACTCCATGGTCGTACCACCATTCCAAGAGTCCCCCAGATGTCTCAGTCCATTCCAGAGGAACCTCTTTGCACTGCACTGGCTCATCTTTCACGCCGAGGATCGACTCACACCACGGTGGCACGTGGGACAGCCCTGTGGGAAAGCCTCGAGGGAAAACCACAGATCCTTTGATCCACGCCACGGGAAGCGTGACATTGCTGCTACAGCCTGGAAGTAAAGCGCACGTGCATGCCCCGACTCGAGACGAGGCCTGACTCCCCTGGGGAGACTCCAGAAGTACCCAAAGATCCATGTCAGCCCCTGAGAGGAATCCTCGTTTCCGGCCCTGACTCCACACAAGGTTTTTGACCCCGGTATCGACGGGAGAGGAATCCCGAGAGGCCCCCTAGCAACTCGCATGGGGACTGGCCTCTCCTGAGGCCACCAGGGCGGGTCCCTGAGGTCCCCGTTGTAACTCGAGAACACCTTCCGCAACTCGAGAAAATACAGGAAGTTCTCCCTTCCAGGCGAGATGAGGCCTATTTCCGATGAGGCGTCTGGAGACTAATGACACCTGACCTCTGGGACTTCGAAAGGGTCTTTCACACCCTTGCTGCAACACAAGAAGTTCACCGCCATACCCGTCTCCACTCGAGAGGAAGCACGATGGTCCCGCCCACATCCAGAGGAGCCCCGTTTCCCCCTCGTGGCTCGAAATGAGGGATCCTTTCCCTGCTTTCAACGGGAAAGAATTCCCGGCGTTCCCGTCGCATCTCAAGAGGTGGCACTCTCAACAGGAAAGGCGAGAGGAACTCCATGGTCGTACCACCATTCCACGAGTCCCCCAGATGTCTCAATCCATTCCAGAGGAACCTCTTTGCCCTGCACTGGCTCATCTTTCACGCCGAGGATCGACTCACACCACGGTGGCACGTGGGACAGCCCTGTGGGAAAGCCTCGAGGGAAAGCCTCGAGGGAAAACCACAGATCCTTTGATCCATGCGAAGGGAAGCGTGACATTGCTGCTACAGCCTGGAAGGAAAGCGCACGTGCATGCCCCAACTCGAGAGGAGCCCTGACTCCCTTGGGGAGACTCCAGAAGTACCCAAAGATCCATGTCAGCCCCTGAGAGGAATCATCGGTTCCGGCCCTGACTCCACACAAGGTTTCTGGCCCCGGTATCGACGGGAGAGGAATCCCGAGAGGCCCCCTAGCAACTCCCATGGGGACTGGCCTCTCCTGAGGCCACCAGGGCGGGTCCCTGAGGTCCCCGTCGTAACTCGAGAACACCTGCCGCAACTCGAGAAAATCCTGGAAGTTCTCCCTTCCAGGCGAGATGAGGCCTATTTCCGATGAGGCGTCTGGAGACTAATGACACCTAACCTCTGGAACTTCGAAAGGGTCTTTCACACCCTTGCTGCAACTCAAGAAGTTCACCGCCATATGCGTCTCCACTCGAGAGGAAGCACGATGGTCCCGCCCACATCCAGTGGAGCCCCGTTTCCCCCTCGTAGCTCGAGATGAGGGATCCTTTCCCTGCTTTCAACGGGAAAGAATTCCCGGCGTTCCCGTCGCATCTCAAGAGGAGGCACTCTCAACAGGAAAGGCGAGAGGAACTCCATGGTCCTACCACCATTCCTAGAGTCCCCCAGATGTCTCAGTCCATTCCAGAGGAACCTCTTTGCCCTGCACTGGCTCATCTTTCACGCCGAGGATCGACTCACACCACGGAGGCACGTGGGACAGCCCTGTGGGAAATCCTCGAGGGAAAGCCTCGAGGGAAAACCACAGATCCTTTGATCCACGCGACGGGAAGCGTGACATTGCTGCTACAGCCTGGAAGGAAAGCGCACGTGCATGCCCCCACTCGAGACGAGGCCTGACTCCCGTGGGGAGACTCCAGAAGTACCCAAAGATCCATATAAGCCCCTGAGAGGAATCCTCGGTTCCGGCCCTGACTGCACAAAAGGTTTTTGGCCCCGGTATCGACGGGAGAGGAATCCCGAGAGGCCCCCTAGCACCTCGCATGGGGACTGGCCTCTCCTGAGGCCACCAGGGCGGGTCCCTGAGGTCCCCGTCGTAACTCGAGAACACCTGCCGCAACTCGAGAATATCCAGGAAGTTCTCCATTCCAAGCGAGATGAGGCCTATTTCCGATGAGGCGTCTGGAGACTAATGACACCTAACGTCTCGAACTTCGAAAGGGTCTTTCACACCCTTGCTGCAACTCAAGAAGTTCACCGCCATACCCGTCTCCACTCGAGAGGAAGCACGATGGTCCCGCCCACATCCAGAGGAGCCCCGTTTCCCCCTCGTAGCTCAAGATGAGGGATCCTTTCCCTGCTTTCAACGGGAAAGAATTCCCGGCGTTCCCGTCGCATCTCAAGAGGAGGCACTCTCAACAGGAAAGGCGAGAGGAACTCCATGGTCGTACCACCATTCCAAGAGTCCCCCAGATGTCTCAGTCCATTCCAGAGGAACCTCTTTGCCCTGCACTGGCTCATCTTTCACGCCGAGGATCGACTCACACCACGGTGGCACGTGGGACAGCCCTGTGGGAAAGCCTCGAGGGAAAACCACAGATCCTTTGATCCACGCCACGGGAAGCGTGACATTGCTGCTACAGCCTGTAACGAAAGCACACGTGCATGCCCCCACTCGAGACGAGGCCTGACTCCCCTGGGGAGACTCCAGAAGTACCCAAAGATCCATGTCAGCCCCTGAGAGGAATCCTCGGTTCCGGCCCTGACTCCACACAAGGTTTTTGGCCCCGGTATCGACGGGAGAGGAATCCCGAGAGGCCCCCTAGCACCTCGCATGGGTACTGGCCTCTCCTGAGGCCACCAGGGCGGGTCCCTGAGGTCCCCGTCGTAACTCGAGAACACCTGCCGCAACTCGAGAAAATCCAGGAAGTTCTCCCTTCCAGGCGAGATGAGGCCTATTTCCGATGAGGCGTCTGGAGACTAATGACACCTAAACTCTGGGACTTCGAAAGGGTCTTTCACACCCTTGCTGCAACTCAAGAAGTTCACCGCCATACCCGTCTCCACTCGAGAGGAAGCACGATGGTCCCGCACACATCCAGAGGAGCCTCGTTTCCCCCTCGTAGCTCGAGATGAGGGATCCTTTCCCTGCTTTCAACGGGAAAGAATTCCCGTCATTCCCGTCGCATCTCAAGAGGAGGCACTCTCAACAGGAAAGGCGAGAGGAACTCCATGGTCGTACCACCATTCCAAGAGTCCCCCAGATGTCTCAGTCCATTCCAGAGGAACCTCTTTGCCCTGCACTGGCTCATCTTTCACGCCGAGGATCGACTCACACCACGGTGGCACGTGGCACAGCCATGTGGGAAAGCCTCGAGGGAAAGCCTCGAGGGAAAACCACAGATCCTTTGATCCACGCGACGGGAAGCGTGACATTGCTGCTAGAGCCTGGAAGGAAAGCGCACGTGCATGCCCCCACTCGAGACGAGGCCTGAATCCCCTGGGGAGACTCCAGAAGTACCCAAAGATCCATGTCAGCCCCTGAGAGGAATCCTCGTTTCCGGCCCTGACTGCACACAAGGTTTTTGGCCCCGGTATCGACGGGAGAGGAATCCCGAGAGGCCCCCTAGCACCTCGCATGGGGACTGGCCTCTCCTGAGGCCACCAGGGCGGGTCCCTGAGGTCCCCGTCGTAACTCGAGAACACCTGCCGCAACTCGAGAAAATCCAGGAAGTTCTCCCTTCCAGGCGAGATGAGGCCTATTTCCGATGAGGCGTCTGGAGACTAATGACACCCAACCTCTGGAACTTCGAAAGGGTCTTTCACAACCTTGCTGCTACTCAAGAAGTTCACCTCCTTGCCCGTCTCCACTCGAGAGGAAGCACGATGGTCCCGCCCACATCCAGAGGAGCCCCGTTTCCCCCTCGTAGCTAGAGATGAGGGATCCTTTCCCTGCTTTCAACGGGAAAGAATTCCCGGCATTCCCGTCGCATCTCAAGAGGAGGCACTCTCAACAGGAAAGGCGAGAGGAACTCCATGGTCGTACCACCATTCCAAGAGTCCCCCAGATGTCTGAGTCCATTCCAGAGGAACCTCTTTGCCCTGCACTGGCTCATCTTTCATGCCGAGGATCGACTCACACCACGGTGGCACGTGGGACAGCCCTGTGGGAAAGCCTCGAGGGAAAGCCTCGAGGGAAAACCACAGATCCTTTGATCCACGCGACGGGAAGCGTGACATTGCTGCTACAGCCTGGAAGGAAAGCACACGTGCATGCCCCCACTCGAGACGAGGCCTGACTCCCCTGGGGAGACTCCAGAAGTACCCAAAGATCCATGTCAGCCCCTGAGAGGAATCCTCGGTTCCGGCCCTGACTCCACACAAGGTTTTTGGCCCCGGTATCGACGGGAGAGGAATCCCGAGAGGCCCCCTAGCAACTCGCATGGGGACTGGCCTCTCCTGAGGCCATCAGGGCGGGACCCTGTGGTACCGGTCGTAACTCGAGAACACCTGCCGCAACTCGAGAAAATCCAGGAAGTTCTCCCTTCCAGGCGAGATGAGGTCTATTTCCGATGAGGCATCTGGAGACTGACACGTAACCTCTGGAACTTCGAAAGGGTCTTTCACACCCTTGCTGCAACTCAAGAAGTTCACCGCCATACCCGTCTTCACTCGAGAGGAAGCACGATGGTCCTACCCACATCCAGATGAGCCCCGTTTCCCCCTCGTAGCTCGAGATGAGGGATCCTTTCCCTGCTTTCAACGGGAAAGAATTCCCGGCGTTCCCGTCGCATCTCAAGAGGAGGCACTCTCAACAGGAAAGGCGAGAGGAACTCCATGGTCGTACCACCATTCCAAGAGTCCCCCAGATGTCTCAGTCCATTCCAGAGGAACCTCTTTGCCCTGCACTGGCTCATCTTTCACGCCGAGGATCGACTCACACCACGGTGGAACGTGGGACAGCCCTGCGGGAAAGCCTCGAGGGAAAGCCTCGAGGGAAAACCACAGATCCTTTGATCCAGGCCACGGGAAGCGTGACATTGCTGCTACAGCCTGGAAGGAAAGCACACGTGCATGCCCCGACTCGAAGCGAGGCCTGACTCCCCTTGGGAGACTCCAAGAGTACCCAAAGATCCATGTCAGCCCCTGAGAGGAATCCTCGGTTCCGGCCCTGACTCCACACAAGGTTTTTGACCCCGGTATCGACGGGAGAGGAATCCCGAGAGGCCCCCTAGCAACTCGCATGGGGACTGGCCTCTCCTGAGGCCACCAGGGCGGGTCCCTGAGGTCCCCGTTGTAACTCGAGAACACCTGCCGCAACTCGAGAAAATCCAGGAAGTTCTCCCTTCCAGGCGAGATGAGGCCTATTTCCGATGAGGCGTCTGGAGACTAATGACACCTAACCTCTGGAACTTCGGAAGGGTCTTTCACACCCTTGCTGCAACTCAAGAAGTTCACCATCATACCCGTCTCCACTCGAGAGGAAGCACGATGGTCCCGCCCACATCCAGAGGAGCCCCGTTTCCCCCTCGTAGCTCGAGATGAGGGATCCTTTCCCTGCTTTCAACGGGAAAGAATTCCCAGCGTTCCCGTCGCATCTCAAGAGGAGGCACTCTCAACAGGAAAGGCGAGAGGAACTCCATGGTCGTACCACCATTCCAAGAGTCCCCCAGATGTCTCAGTCCATTCCAGAGGAACCTCTTTGCCCTGCACTGGCTCATCTTTCACTCCGAGGATCGACTCACACCACGGTGGCACATGGGACAGCCCTGTGGGAAAGCCTCGAGGGAAAGCCTCGAGGGAAAACCACAGATCCTTTGATCCACGCGACGGGAAGCGTGACATTGCTGCTACAGCCTGGAAGGAAAGCGCACGTGCATGCCCCCACTCGAGACGAGGCCTGACTCCCCTGGGGAGACTCCAGAAGTACCCAAAGATCCATGTCAGCCCCTGAGAGGAATCCTCGGTTCTGGCCCTGACTCCACACAAGGTTTTTGGCGCCGGTATCGACGGGAGAGGAATCCCGAGAGGCCCCCTAGCAACTCGCATGGGGACTGGCCTCTCCTGAGGCCATCAGGGCGGGTCCCTGTGGTACCCGTCGTAACTCGAAAACACCTGCCGCACCTCGAGAAAATCCAGGAAGTTCTCCCTTCCAGGCGAGATGAGGCCTATTTCCGATGAGGCGTCTGGAGACTAATGACACCTAACCTCTGGAACTTCGGAAGGGTCTTTCACACCCTTGCTGCAACTCAAGAAGTTCACCGACATACCCGTGTCCACTCGAGAGGAAGCACGATGGTCCCGCCCACATCCCGAGGAGCCCCGTTTCCCCCTCGTAGCTCGAGATGAGGGATCCTTTCCCTGCTTTCAACGGGAAAGAATTCCCGGCGTTCCCGTCGCATCTCAAGAGGAGGCACTCTCAACAGGAAAGGCGAGAGGAACTCCATGGTCGTACCACCATTCCAAGAGTCCCCCAGATGTCTCAGTCCATTCCAGAGGAACCTCTTTGCCCTGCACTGGCTCATCTTTCACGCCGAGGATCGACTCACACCACGGTGGCTCGTGGGACAGCCCTGTGGGAAAGCCTCGAGGGAAAGCCTCGAGGGAAAACCACAGATCCTATGATCCACGCGACGGGAAGCGTGACATTGCTGCTACAGCCTGGAAGGAAAGCACACGTGCATGCCCCCACTCGAGACGAGGCCTGACTCCCCTGGGGAGACTCCAGAAGTACCCAAAGATCCATGTCAGCCCCTGAGAGGAATCCTCGGTTCCGGCCCTGACTCCACACAAGGTTTTTGGCCCCGGTATCGACGGGAGAGGAATCCCGAGAGGCCCCCTAGCAACTCGCATGGGGACTGGCCTCTCCTGAGGCCATCAGGGCGGGTCCCTGTGGTACCCGTCGTAACTCGAGAACACCTGCCGCACCTCGAGAAAATCCAGGAAGTTCTCCCTTCCAGGCTAGATGAGGCCTATTTCCGATGAGGCGTCGGGAGACTAATGACACCTAACCTCTGGAACTTCGAAAGGGTCTTTCACACCCTTGCTGCAACTCAAGAAGTTCACCGACATACCCGTGTCCACTCGAGAGGAAGCACGATGGTCCCGCCCACATCCCGAGGAGCCCAGTTTCCCCCTCGTAGCTTGAGATGAGGGATCCTTTCCCTGCTTTCAACGGGAAAGAATTCCCGGCATTCCCGTCGCATCTCAAGAGGAGGCACTCTCAACAGGAAAGGCGAGAGGAACTCCATGGTCGTACCACCATTCCAAGAGTCCCCCAGATGTCTCAGTCCATTCCAGAGGAACCTCTTTGCCCTGCACTGGCTCATCTTTCACGCCGAGGATCGACTCACACCATGGTGGCACGTGGGACAGCCCTGTGGGAAAGCCTCGAGGGAAAGCCTCGAGGGAAAACCACAGATCCTTTAATCCTCGCGATGCGAAGCGTGACATTGCTGCTACAGCCTGGAAGGAAAGCGCACGTGCATGCCCCCACTCGAGACGAGGCCTGACTCCCCTGGGGAGACTCCACAAGTACCCAAAGATCCATGTCAGCCCCTGAGAGGAATCCTCGGTTCCGGCCCTGACTCCACACAAGGTTTTTGGCCCCGGTATCGACGGGAGAGGAATCCCGAGAGGCCCCCTAGCAACTCGCATGGGGACTGGCCTCTCCTGAGGCCACCAGGGCGGGTCCCTGAGGTCCCCGTCGTAACTCGAGAACACCTGCCGCAACTCGAGAAAATCCAGGAAGTTCTCCCTTCCAGGCGAGATGAGGCCTATTTCCGATGAGGCGTCTGGAGACTAATGACACCTAAACTCTGGAACTTCGAAAGGGTCTTTCACACCCTTGCTGCAACTCAAGAAGTTCACCGCCATACCCGTCTCCACTCGAGAGGAAGCACGATGGTCCCGCCCACATCCAGAGGAGACCCGTTTCCCCCTCGGAGCTCGAGATGAGGGATCCATTCCCTGCTTTCAACGGGAAAGAATTCCCGGCGTTCCCGTTGCATCTCAAGAGGAGGCACTCTCAACAGGAAAGGCGAGAGGAACTCCATGGTCGTACCACCATTCCAAGAGTCCCCCAGATGTCTCAGTCCATTCCAGAGGAGCCTCTTTGCCCTGCACTGGCTCATCTTTCACGCCGAGGATCGACTCACACCACGGTGGCACGTGGGACAGCCCTGTGGGAAAGCCTCGAGGGAAAGCCTCGAGGGAAAACCACAGATCCTTTGATCCACGCGACGGGAAGCGTGACATTGCTGCTACAGCCTGGAAGGAAAGCGCACGTGCATGCCCCCACTCGAGACGAGGCCTGACTCCCCTGGGGAGACTCCACAAGTACCCAAAGATCCATGTCAGCCCCTGAGAGGAATCCTCGGTTCCGGCCCTGACTCCACACAAGGTTTTTGGCCCTGGTATCGACGGGAGAGGAATCCCGAGAGGCCCCCTAGCAACTCGCATGGGGACTGGCCTCTCCTGAGGCCACCAGGGCGGGTCCCTGAGGTCCCCGTCGTAACTCGAGAACACCTGCCGCAACTCGAGAAAATCCAGGAAGTTCTCCCTTCCAGGCGAGATGAGGCCTATTTCCGATGAGGCGTCTGGAGACTAATGACACCTAAACTCTGGAACTTCGAAAGGGTCTTTCACACCCTTGCTGCAACTCAAGAAGTTCACCGCCATACCCGTCTCCACTCGAGAGGAAGCACGATGGTCCCGCCCACATCCAGAGGAGACCCGTTTCCCCCTTGGAGCTCGAGATGAGGGATCCATTCCCTGCTTTCAACGGGAAAGAATTCCCGGCGTTCCCGTCGCATCTCAAGAGGAGGCACTCTCAACAGGAAAGGCGAGAGGAACTCCATGGTCGTACCACCATTCCAAGAGTACCCGAGATGTCTCAGTCCATTCCAGAGGAGCCTCTTTGCCCTGCACTGGCTCATCTTTCACGCCGAGGATCGACTCACACCACGGTGGCACGTGGGACAGCCCTGTGGGAAAGCCTCGAGGGAAAGCCTCGAGGGAAAACCACAGATCCTTTGATCCACGCGACGGGAAGCGTGACATTGCTGCTACAGCCTGGAAGGAAAGCGCACGTGCATGCCCCCACTCGAGACGAGGCCTGACTCCCCTGGGGAGACTCCACAAGTACCCAAAGATCCATGTCAGCCCCTGAGAGGAATCCTCGGTTCCGGCCCTGACTCCACACAAGGTTTTTGGACCCGGTATCGACGGGAGAGGAATCCCGAGAGGCCCCCTAGCAACTCGCATGGGGACTGGCCTCTCCTGAGGCCAACAGGGCGGGTCCCTGAGGTCCCCGTCGTAACTCGAGAACACCTGCCGCAACTCGAGAAAATCCAGGAAGTTCTCCCTTCCAGGCGAGATGAGGCCTATTTCCGATGAGGCCTCTGGAGACAAATGACACCTAACCTCTGGAACTTCGAAAGGGTCTTTCACACCCTTGCTGCAACTCAAGAAGTTCACCGCCGTACCCGTCTCCACTCGAGAGGAAGCACGATGGTCCCGCCCACATCCAGAGGAGCCCCGTTTCCCCCTCGTAGCTCGAGATGAGGGATCCTTTCCCTGCTTTCAACGGGAAAGAATTCCCGGCGTTCCCGTCCCATCTCAAGAGGAGGCACTCTCAACAGGAAAGGCGAGAGGAACTCCATGGTCGTACCACCATTCCAAGAGTCCCCCGGATGTCTCAGTCCATTCCAGAGGAACCTCTTTGCCCTGCACTGGCTCATCTTTCACGCCGAGGATCGACTCACACCACGGTGGCACGTGGGACAGCCCTGTGGGAAAGCCTCGAGGGAAAGCCTCGAGGGAAAACCACAGATCCTTTGATCCACGCGACGGGAAGCGTGACATTGCTGCTACAGCCTGGAAGGAAAGCGCACGTGCATGCCCCCACTCGAGACGAGGCCTGACTCCCCTGGGGAGACTCCACAAGTACCCAAAGATCCATGTCAGCCCCTGAGAGGAATCCTCGGTTCCGGCCCTGACTCCACACAAGGTTTTTGGCCCCGGTATCGACGGGAGAGGAATCCTGAGAGGCCCCCTAGCAACTCGCATGGGGACTGGCCTCTCCTGAGGCCACCAGGGCGGGTCCCTGAGGTCCCCGTCGTAACTGGAGAACACCTGCCGCAACTCTAGAAAATCCAGGAAGTTCTCCCTTCCAGGCGAGATGAGGCCTATTTCCGATGAGGCGTCTGGAGACTAATGACACCTAAACTCTGGAACTTCGAAAGGGTCTTTCACACCCTTGCTGCAACTCAAGAAGTTCACCGCCATACCCGTCTCCACTCGAGAGGAAGCACGATGGTCCCGCCCACATCCAGAGGAGACCCGTTTCCCCCTCGGAGCTCGAGATGAGGGATCCATTCCCTGCTTTCAACGGGAAAGAATTCCCGGCGTTCCCGTCGCATCTCAAGAGGAGGCACTCTCAACAGGAAAGGCGAGAGGAACTCCATGGTCGTACCACCATTCCAAGAGTCCCCCAGATGTCTCAGTCCATTCCAGAGGAGCCTCTTTGCCCTGCACTGGCTCATCTTTCACGCCGAGGATCGACTCACACCACGGTGGCACGTGGGACAGCCCTGTGGGAAAGCCTCGAGGGAAAGCCTCGAGGGAAAACCACAGATCCTTTGATCCACGCGACGGGAAGCGTGACATTGCTGATACAGCCTGGAAGGAAAGCGCACGTGCATGCCCCCACTCGAGACGAGGCCTGACTCCCCTGGGGAGACTCCAGAAGTACCCAAAGATCCATGTCAGCCCCTGAGAGGAATCCTCGGTTCCGGCCCTGACTCCACACAAGGTTTTTGGCCCCGGTATCGACGGGAGAGGAATCCCGAGAGGCCCCCTAGCAACTCGCATGGGGACTGGCCTCTCCTGAGGCCAACAGGGCGGGTCCATGAGGTTCCCGTCGTAACTCGAGAACACCTGCCGCAACTCGAGAAAATCCAGGAAGTTCTCCCTTCCAGGCGATATGAGGCCTATTTCCGATGAGGCGTCTGGAGACTAATGACACCTAAACTCTGGAACTTCGAAAGGGTCTTTCACACCCTTGCTGCAACTCAAGAAGTTCACCGCCATACCCGTCTCCACTCGAGAGGAAGCACGATGGTCCCGCCCACATCCAGAGGAGACCCGTTTCCCCCTCGGAGCTCGAGATGAGGGATCCATTCCCTGCTTTCAACGGTAAAGAATTCCCGGCGTTCCCGTCGCATCTCAAGAGGAGGCACTCTCAACAGGAAAGGCGAAAGGAACTCCATGGTCGTACCACCATTCCAAGAGTCCCCCAGATGTCTCAGTCCATTCCAGAGGAGCCTCTTTGCCCTGCACTGGCTCATCTTTCACGCCGAGGATCGACTCACACCACGGTGGCACGTGGGACAGCCCTGTGGGAAAGCCTCGAGGGAAAGCCTCGAGGGAAAACCACAGATCCTTTGATCCACGCGACGGGAAGCGTGACATTGCTGCTACAGCCTGGAAGGAAAGCGCACGTGCATGCCCCCACTCGAGACGAGGCCTGACTCCCCTGGGGAGACTCCAGAAGTACCCAAAGATCCATGTCAGCCCCTGAGAGGAATCCTCGGTTCCGGCCCTGACTCCACACAAGGTTTTTGGCCCCGGTATCGACGGGAGAGGAATCCCGAGAGGCCCCCTAGCAACTCGCATGGGGACTGGCCTCTCCTGAGGCCAACAGGGCGGGTCCCTGAGGTCCCCGTCGTAACTCGAGAACACCTGCCGCAACTCGAGAAAATCCAGGAAGTTCTCCCTTCCAGGCGAGATGAGGCCTATTTCCGATGAGGCCTCTGGAGACAAATGACACCTAACCTCTGGAACTTCGAAAGGGTCTTTCACACCCTTGCTGCAACTCAAGAAGTTCACCGCCGTACCCGTCTCCACTCGAGAGGAAGCACGATGGTCCCGCCCACATCCAGAGGAGCCCCGTTTCCCCCTCGTAGCTCGAGATGAGGGATCCTTTCCCTGCTTTCAACGGGAAAGAATTCCCGGCGTTCCCGTCCCATCTCAAGAGGAGGCACTCTCAACAGGAAAGGCGAGAGGAACTCCATGGTCGTACCACCATTCCAAGAGTCCCCCGGATGTCTCAGTCCATTCCAGAGGAACCTCTTTGCCCTGCACTGGCTCATCTTTCACGCCGAGGATCGACTCACACCACGGTGGCACGTGGGACAGCCCTGTGGGAAAGCCTCGAGGGAAAGCCTCGAGGGAAAACCACAGATCCTTTGATCCACGCGACGGGAAGCGTGACATTGCTGCTACAGCCTGGAAGGAAAGCGCACGTGCATGCCCCCACTCGAGACGAGGCCTGACTCCCCTGGGGAGACTCCACAAGTACCCAAAGATCCATGTCAGCCCCTGAGAGGAATCCTCGGTTCCGGCCCTGACTCCACACAAGGTTTTTGGCCCCGGTATCGACGGGAGAGGAATCCTGAGAGGCCCCCTAGCAACTCGCATGGGGACTGGCCTCTCCTGAGGCCACCAGGGCGGGTCCCTGAGGTCCCCGTCGTAACTGGAGAACACCTGCCGCAACTCGAGAAAATCCAGGAAGTTCTCCCTTCCAGGCGAGATGAGGCCTATTTCCGATGAGGCGTCTGGAGACTAATGACACCTAAACTCTGGAACTTCGAAAGGGTCTTTCACACCCTTGCTGCAACTCAAGAAGTTCACCGCCATACCCGTCTCCACTCGAGAGGAAGCACGATGGTCCCGCCCACATCCAGAGGAGACCCGTTTCCCCCTCGGAGCTCGAGATGAGGGATCCATTCCCTGCTTTCAACGGGAAAGAATTCCCGGCGTTCCCGTCGCATCTCAAGAGGAGGCACTCTCAACAGGAAAGGCGAGAGGAACTCCATGGTCGTACCACCATTCCAAGAGTCCCCCAGATGTCTCAGTCCATTCCAGAGGAGCCTCTTTGCCCTGCACTGGCTCATCTTTCACGCCGAGGATCGACTCACACCACGGTGGCACGTGGGACAGCCCTGTGGGAAAGCCTCGAGGGAAAGCCTCGAGGGAAAACCACAGATCCTTTGATCCACGCGACGGGAAGCGTGACATTGCTGATACAGCCTGGAAGGAAAGCGCACGTGCATGCCCCCACTCGAGACGAGGCCTGACTCCCCTGGGGAGACTCCAGAAGTACCCAAAGATCCATGTCAGCCCCTGAGAGGAATCCTCGGTTCCGGCCCTGACTCCACACAAGGTTTTTGGCCCCGGTATCGACGGGAGAGGAATCCCGAGAGGCCCCCTAGCAACTCGCATGGGGACTGGCCTCTCCTGAGGCCAACAGGGCGGGTCCCTGAGGTCCCCGTCGTAACTCGAGAACACCTGCCGCAACTCGAGAAAATCCAGGAAGTTCTCCCTTCCAGGCGATATGAGGCCTATTTCCGATGAGGCGTCTGGAGACTAATGACACCTAAACTCTGGAACTTCGAAAGGGTCTTTCACACCCTTGCTGCAACTCAAGAAGTTCACCGCCATACCCGTCTCCACTCGAGAGGAAGCACGATGGTCCCGCCCACATCCAGAGGAGACCCGTTTCCCCCTCGGAGCTCGAGATGAGGGATCCATTCCCTGCTTTCAACGGTAAAGAATTCCCGGCGTTCCCGTCGCATCTCAAGAGGAGGCACTCTCAACAGGAAAGGCGAGAGGAACTCCATGGTCGTACCACCATTCCAAGAGTCCCCCAGATGTCTCAGTCCATTCCAGAGGAGCCTCTTTGCCCTGCACTGGCTCATCTTTCACGCCGAGGATCGACTCACACCACGGTGGCACGTGGGACAGCCCTGTGGGAAAGCCTCGAGGGAAAGCCTCGAGGGAAAACCACAGATCCTTTGATCCACGCGACGGGAAGCGTGACATTGCTGCTACAGCCTGGAAGGAAAGCGCACGTGCATGCCCCCACTCGAGACGAGGCCTGACTCCCCTGGGGAGACTCCAGAAGTACCCAAAGATCCATGTCAGCCCCTGAGAGGAATCCTCGGTTCCGGCCCTGACTCCACACAAGGTTTTTGGCCCCGGTATCGACGGGAGAGGAATCCCGAGAGGCCCCCTAGCAACTCGCATGGGGACTGGCCTCTCCTGAGGCCAACAGGGCGGGTCCCTGAGGTCCCCGTCGTAACTCGAGAACACCTGCCGCAACTCGAGAAAATCCAGGAAGTTCTCCCTTCCAGGCGAGATGAGGCCTATTTCCGATGAGGCCTCTGGAGACAAATGACACCTAACCTCTGGAACTTCGAAAGGGTCTTTCACACCCTTGCTGCAACTCAAGAAGTTCACCGCCGTACCCGTCTCCACTCGAGAGGAAGCACGATGGTCCCGCCCACATCCAGAGGAGCCCCGTTTCCCCCTCGTAGCTCGAGATGAGGGATCCTTTCCCTGCTTTCAACGGGAAAGAATTCCCGGCGTTCCCGTCCCATCTCAAGAGGAGGCACTCTCAACAGGAAAGGCGAGAGGAACTCCATGGTCGTACCACCATTCCAAGAGTCCCCCGGATGTCTCAGTCCATTCCAGAGGAACCTCTTTGCCCTGCACTGGCTCATCTTTCACGCCAAGGATCGACTCACACCACGGTGGCACGTTGGACAGCCCTGTGGGAAAGCCTCGAGGGAAAGCCTCGAGGGAAAACCACAGATCCTTTGATCCACGCGACGGGAAGCGTGACATTGCTGCTACAGCCTGGAAGGAAAGCGCACGTGCATGCCCCCACTCGAGACGAGGCCTGACTCCCCTGGGGAGACTCCAGAAGTACCCAAAGATCCATGTCAGCCCCTGAGAGGAATCCTCGGTTCCGGCCCTGACTCCACACAAGGTTTTTGGCCCCGGTATCGACGGGAGAGGAATCCCGAGAGGCCCCCTAGCAACTCGCATGGGGACTGGCCTCTCCTGAGGCCACCAGGGCGGGTCCCTGAGGTCCCCGTCGTAACTCGAGAACACCTGCCGCAACTCGAGAAAATCCAGGAAGTTCTCCCTTCCAGGCGAGATGAGGCCTATTTCCGATGAGGCGTCTGGAGACTAATGACACCTAAACTCTGGAACTTCGAAAGGGTCTTTCACACCCTTGCTGCAACTCAAGAAGTTCACCGCCATACCCGTCTCCACTCGAGAGGAAGCACGATGGTCCCGCCCACATCCAGAGGAGACCCGTTTCCCCCTCGGAGCTCGAGATGAGGGATCCATTCCCTGCTTTCAACGGGAAAGAATTCCCGGCGTTCCCGTCGCATCTCAAGAGGAGGCACTCTCAACAGGAAAGGCGAGAGGAACTCCATGGTCGTACCACCATTCCAAGAGTCCCCCAGATGTCTCAGTCCATTCCAGAGGAGCCTCTTTGCCCTGCACTGGCTCATCTTTCACGCCGAGGATCGACTCACACCACGGTGGCACGTGGGACAGCCCTGTGGGAAAGCCTCGAGGGAAAGCCTCGAGGGAAAACCACAGATCCTTTGATCCACGCGACGGGAAGCGTGACATTGCTGCTACAGCCTGGAAGGAAAGCGCACGTGCATGCCCCCACTCGAGACGAGGCCTGACTCCCCTGGGGAGACTCCAGAAGTACCCAAAGATCCATGTCAGCCCCTGAGAGGAATCCTCGGTTCCGGCCCTGACTCCACACAAGGTTTTTGGCCCCGGTATCGACGGGAGAGGAATCCCGAGAGGCCCCCTAGCAACTCGCATAGGGACTGGCCTCTCCTGAGGCCACCAGGGCGGGTCCCTGAGGTCCCGGTCGTAACTCGAGAACATCTGCCGCAACTCGAGAAAATCCAGGAAGTTCTCCCTTCCAGGCGAGATGAGGCCTATTTCCGATGAGACGTCTGGAGACTAATGACACCTAAACGCTGGAACTTCGAAAGGGTCTTTCACACCCTTGCTGCAACTCAAGAAGTTCACCGCCATACCCGTCTCCACTCGAGAGGAAGCACGATGGTCCCGCCCACATCCAGAGGAGACCCGTTTCCCCCTTGGAGCTCGAGATGAGGGATCCATTCCCTGCTTTCAACGGGAAAGAATTCCCGGCGTTCCCGTCGCATCTCAAGAGGAGGCACTCTCAACAGGAAAGGCGAGAGGAACTCCATGGTCGTACCACCATTCCAAGAGTCCCCCAGATGTCTCAGTCCATTCCAGAGGAGCCTCTTTGCCCTGCACTGGCTCATCTTTCACGCCGATGATCGACTCACACCACGGTGGCACGTGGGACAGCCCTGTGGGAAAGCCTCGAGGGAAAGCCTCGAGGGAAAACCACAGATCCTTTGATCCCCGCGACGGGAAGCGTGACATTGCTGCTACAGCCTGGAAGGAAAGCGCACGTGCATGCCCCCACTCGAGACGAGGCCTGACTCCCCTGGGGAGACTCCAGAAGTACCCAAAGATCCATGTCAGCCCCTGAGAGGAATCCTCGGTTCCGGCCCTGACTCCACACAAGGTTTTTGGCCCCGGTATCGACGGGAGAGGAATCCCGAGAGGCCCCCTAGCAACTCGCATGGGGACTGGCCTCTCCTGAGGCCACCAGGGCGGGTCCCTGAGGTTCCCGTCGTAACTCGAGAACACCTGCCGCAACTCGAGAAAATTCAGGAAGTTCTCCCTTCCAGGCGAGATGAGGCCTATTTCCGATGAGGCCTCTGGAGACAAATGACACCTAACCTCTGGAACTTCGAAAGGGTCTTTCACACCCTTGCTGCAACTCAAGTAGTTCACCGCCATACCCGTGTCGACTCGAGAGGAAGAATGATGGTCCCGCCCACATCCAGAGGAGCCCCGTTTCCCCATCGTAGCTCGAGATGAGGGATCCTTTCCCTGCTTTCAACGGGAAAGAATTCCCGGCGTTCCCATCGCATCTCAAGAGGAGGCACTCTCAACAGGAAAGGCGAGAGGAACTGCATGGTCGTACCACCATTTCAAGAGTCCCCCAGATGTCTCAGTCCATTCCAGAGCAAACTCTTTGCCTTGCACTGGCTCATCTTTCATGCCGAGGATCGAAGCACACCACGTTGGCACGTGGGAGAGCCCTGTGGGAAAGCCTCAAGGGAAAGCCTGGAGGGAAATCCACAGATCCTTTGATCCACGCGACGGGAAGAGTGTCTTTGCTGCTTCAGCCTGGAAGGAAAGCTCACGTGCATGCCACCACTCGAGACGAGGCCTGACTCCCCTCGGGAGACTCCAGAAAGACCCAAAGATACATGTCAGCCCCTGAGAGTAATCCTCGGTTCCGGCCCTCACTCCACACAAGGTTTTTGGTCCAGGTATCGACGGGAGAGGAATACCGAGAGGCACCCTAGCAACTCGCATGAGGACTGGCCTTTCCTGAGGCCACCATGGCGGGTCCCTGAGGTGCCCGTCGTAACTCGAGAACACCTGCTGCAACTCGAGAAAATCCAGGAAGTTCTCCCTTCCAGGCGAGATGAGACCTATTTCCGATGAGGCGTCTGGACACTAATGACACCTAACCTCTGGAACTTCGAAAGGGTCTTTCACACCCTTGCTGCAACTCAAGAAGTTCACCGCCATACCCGTCTCCACTCGAGAGGAAGCACGATCGTCCCACCCACAACCAGAGGAGCCCCGTTTCCCCCTCGTAGCTCGAGATGAGGGATCCTTTCCCTGCTTTCAATGGGAAAGAATTCCCGGTGTTCCCGTCGCATCTCAAGAGGAGGCACTCTCAACAGGAAAGGCGAGAGGAACTCCATGGTCGTACCACCATTCCAAGAGTCCCCCAGATGTCTCAGTCCATTCCAGAGCAACCTCTTTGCCCTGCACAGGCTCATCTTTCACGCCGAGGATCGACTCACACCACGGTGGCACGTGGGACAGCCCTGTGGGAAAGCCTAGAGGGAAAACCACAGATCCTTTGATCCACACGACGGGAAGCGTGACATTGCTGCTACAGCCTGGAAGGAAAGCGCACGTGCATGCCCCCACTCGAGACGAGGCCTGACTCCCCTGGGGAGACTCCAGAAGTACCCAAAGATCCATGTCATCCCCTGAGAGGAATCCTCGGTTCCGCCCCTGACTCCACACAAAGTTTTTGGCCCCGGTATCGACGGGAGAGGAATCCCGAGAGGCCCCCTAGCAAATCGCATGGGGACTGGCCTCTCCTGAGGCCACCAGGGCGGGTCCCTGAGGTCCCCGTCTTAACTCGAGAACACCTGCCGCAACTCGAGAAAATCCAGGAAGTTCTCCCTTCCAGGCGAGATGAGGCCTATTTCCGATAAGGCGTCTGGAGACTAATGACACCTAACCTCTGGAACTTCGAAAGGGTCTTTCACACCCTTGCTGCAACTCAAGAAGTTCACCGGCATTCCCGTCTCCACTCGAGAGGAAGCACGATGATCCCGCCCACATCCAGAGGAGCCCCGTTTCCCCCTCGGAGCTCGAGATGTGGGATCCTTTCCCTGCTTTCAACGGGCAAGAATTCCCGGCGTTCCCGTCGCATCTCAAGAGGAAGCACTCTCAACAGGAAAGGCGAGAGGAACTCCATGGTCGTACCACCATTCCAAGAGTCCCCCAGATGTCTCAGTCCATTCCAGAGGAACCTCTTTGCCCTGCACTGGCTCATCTTTCACGACGAGGATCGATTCAAACCACGGTGGCACGTGGGACAGCCCTGTGGGAAAGCCTCGAGGGAAAGCCTCCAGGGAAAACCACAGATCCTTTGATCCACGCGACGGGAAGCATGACATTGCTGCTACAGCCTGGAAGGAAAGCGGACGTGCATGCCCCCACTCGAGACGAGGCCTGACTCCCCTGGGGAGACTCCAGAAGTACCCAAAGATCCATGTCAGCCCCTGAGAGGAATCCTCGGTTCAGGCCCTGACTCCACACAAGGTTTTTGGCCCCGGTATCGACAGGAGAGGAATCCCGAGAGGCCCCCGAGCAACTCGCATGGGGACTGGCCTTTCCTGAGGCCACCAGGGCGGGTCCCTGAGGTCCCCGTCGTAACTCGAGAACACCTGCCGCAACTCGAGAAAATTCAGGAAGTTCTCCCTTCCAGGCGAGATGAGGCCTATTTCCGATGAGGCGTCTGGAGCCTAATGACACGGAACCTCTGGAACTTCGAAAGGGTCTTTCACACCCTTGCTGCAACTCAAGAAGTTCACCGCCATACCCATGTCGACTCGAGAGGAAGCATGAAGGTCCCGCCCACATCCAGAGGAGCCCCGTTTCCCCCTCGTAGCTCGAGATGAGGGATCCTTTCCCTGCTTTCAACGGGAAAGAATTCCCGGCGTTTCCGTCCCATCTCAAGAGGAGGCACTCTCAACAGGAAAGGCGAGAGGAACTCCATGGTCGTACCACCATTCCAGGAGTCCCCGAGATTTCTCAGTCAATTCCAGAGGAACCTCTTTGACCTGCACTGGCTCATCTTTCACGCCGAGGATCGACTCACACCACGGTGGCACGTGGGACAGCCCTGTGGGAAAGCCTCGAGGGCAAACCACAGATCCTTTGATCCACGCAACGGGAAGCATGACATTGCTGCTACAGCCTGGAAGGAAAGCGCACGTGCACGCCCCCACTCGAGATGAGGCCTGACTCCCCTGGGGAGACTCCAGAAGTACCCAAAGATCCATGTCAGCCCCTGAGAGGAATCCTCGGTTCCGGCCCTGACTCCACACAAGGTTTCTGGCCCCGGTATCGACGGGAGAGGAATACCGAGGGGCCCCCTAGCAACTAGCATGGGGACTGGCCGTTCCTGAGGCCACCAGGGCGGGTCCCTGAGGTCCCCGTCGTAACTCGAGAACACCTGCCGCAACTCGAGAAAATCCAGGAAGTTCTCCTTTCCAGGCGAAATGAGGCCTATTTCCGATGAGGCGTCTGGAGACTAATGACACCTAACCTCTGGAACTTCGAAAGGGTCTTTCACACCCTTGCTGCAACTCAAGAATTTCACCGCCATACCCGTCTCCACTCGAGAGGAAGCACGATGGTCCCGCCCACATCCAGAGGAGCCCCGTTTCCCCCTCGTAGCTCGAGATGAGGGATCCTTTCCCTGCTTTCAACGGGAAAGAATTCCCGGCGTTCCCGTCGCATCTCAAGAGGAGGCACTCTCAACAGGAAAGGCGAGAGGAACTCCATGGTCGTACCATCATTCCAAGAGTCCCCCAGATGTCTCAGTCCAATCCAGAGGAACCTCTTTGCCCTGCACTGGCTCATCTTTCACGCCGAGAATTGACTCACACCACGGTGGCACGTGGGACAGCCCTGTGGGAAAGCCTCGAGGGAAAATCACAGATCCTTTGATCCACGAGACGGGAAGCGTGACATTGCTGCTACAGCCTGGAAGGAAAGCGCACGTGCATGCCCCCACTCGAGACGAGGCCTGACTCCCCTGGGGAGACTCCAGAAGTATCCAAAGATCCATGTCAGCCCCTGAGAGGAATCCTCGGTTTTGGCCCTGACTCCACACAAGGTTTTTGGCACCGGTATCGACGGGAGAGGAATCCGGTGAGGCCCCCAAGCCACTCGCATGGGGCCTGGCCTCTCCTTTCGCCACCAGGGCGGGTCCCTGAGTTCCCCGTCGTAACTGGAGAACACCTGCCACAACTCGAGAAAATCCAGGAAGTTCTCCCTTCCAGGCGAGTTGAGGCCTATTTCCGATGAGGCATCTGGAGACTAATGACACCTAACCGCTGGAACTTCGAAAGGGTCTTTCACACCCTTGCTGCAACTCAAGAAGTTCACCACCACACCCGTCTCCACTCGAGAGGAAGCACGATGGTCCCGCCCACATCCAGAGGAGCTCCGTTTCCCCCTCGTAGCTCGAGATGAGGGATCCTTTCCCTGCTTTCAATGGGAAAGAATTCCCGGCGTTCCCGTCGCATCTCAAGAGGAGGCACTCTCAACAGGAAATGCGAGAGGAACTCCATGGTCGTACCACAATTCCAAGAGTCCCCCAGATGTCTCAGTCCATTCCAGAGGAACCTCTTTGCCCTGCACTGGCTCATCTTTCACGCCGAGGATCGACTCACACCACGGTGGCACGTGGGACAGCCCTGTGGGAAAGCCTCGAGGGAAAGCCTCGAGGGAAAACCACAGATCCTTTGATCCACGCGACGGGAACCGTGACATTGCTGCTACAGCCTTTAAGGAAAGCGCACGTGCATGCCCCCACTCGAGACGAGGCCTGACTCCCCTGGGGAGACTCCAGAAGTACCCAAAGACCCATGTCAGCCCCTGAGAGGAATCCTCGGTTCCGGCCCTGACTCCACACAAGTATTTTGGCCCCGGTATCGACGGGAGAGGAATCCCGAGAGGCCCCCTAGGAACTCGCAAGGGGACTGACCTTTCCTGAGGCCACCAGGGCGGGTCCCTGAGGTCCCCGTCGTAACTCGAGAACACCTGCCGCAACTCGAGAAAATCCAGGAAGTTCTCCCTTCCAGGCGAGATGAGGCCTATTTCCGATGAGGCGTCTGGAGACTAATGACACGGAACCTCTGGAAGTTCGAAAGGGTCTTTCACACCCTTGCTGCAACTCAAGAAGTTCACCGCCATAACCGTCTCCACTCGAGAGGAAACATGATGGTCCCGCCCACATCCAGAGGAGCCCCGTTTGCCCCTCGTAGCTCGAGATGAGGGATCCTTTCCCTGCTATCAACGGGAAAGTATTTTCGGCGTTCCCGTCGCATCTCAAGAGGAGGCACTCTCAACAGGAAAGACGAGAGGAACTCCATGGTCGTACCACCATTCCAAGAGTCCCCGAGATTTCTCAGTCCATTCCAGAGGAACCTCTTTGCCCTGCACTGGCTCATCTTTCACGCCGAGGATCGACTCACACCACGGTGGCACGTGGGACAGCCCTGTGCGAAAGCCTCGAGGGAAAACCACAGATCCTTTGATCCACGCGACGGGAAGCTTGACATTGCTGCTACAGCCTGGAAGGAAAGCGCACGTGCATGCCACCACTCGAGACGAGGCCTGACTCCCCTCGGGAGACTCCAGAAAGACCCAAAGATCCATGTCAGCCCCTGAGAGTAATCCTCGGTTCCGGCCCTCACTCCACACAAGGTTTTTGGTCCAGGTATCGACGGGAGAGGAATACCGAGAGGCACCCTAGCAACTCGCATGAGGACTGGCCTTTCCTGAGGCCACCATCCGGGTCCCTGAGGTCCCCGTCGTAACTCGAGAACACCTGCTGCAACTCGAGAAAATCCAGGAAGTTCTCCCTTCCAGGCGAGATGAGGCCTATTTCCGATGAGGCGTCTGGACACTAATGACACCTAACCTCTGGAACTTCGAAAGGGTCTTTCACACCCTTGCTGCAACTCAAGAAGTTCACCGCCATACCCGTCTCCACTCGAGAGGAAGCACGATCGTCCCACCCACAACCAGAGGAGACCCGTTTCCCCCTCGTAGCTCGAGAGGAGGGATCCTTTCCCTGCTTTCAATGGGAAAGAATTCCCGGTGTTCCCGTCGCATCTCAAGAGGAGGCACTCTCAACAGGAAAGGCAAGAGGAACTCCATGGTCGTACCACCATACCAAGAGTCCCCCAGATGTCTCAGTCCATTCCAGAGCAACCTCTTTGCCCTGCACAGGCTCATCTTTCACGCCGAGGATCGACTCACACCACGGTGGCACGTGGGACAGCCCTGTGGGAAAGCCTAGAGGGAAAACCACAGATCCTTTGATCCACACGACGGGAAGCGTGACATTGCTGCTACAGCCTGGAAGGAAAGCGCACGTGCAAGCCCCCACTCGAGACGAGGCCTGACTCCCCTGGGGAGACTCCAGAAGTACCCAAAGATCCATGTCAGCCCCTGAGAGGAATCCTCGGTTCCGGCCCTGACTCCACACAAAGTTTTTGGCTCCGGTATCGACGGGAGAGGAATCCCGAGAGGCACCCGAGCAACTCGCATGGGGACTGGCCTTTCCTGAGGACACCAGGGCGGGTCCCTGAGGTCCCCGTCGTAACTCGAGAACACCTGCCGCAACTCGAGAAAATCCAGGAAGTTCTTCCTTCCAGGCGAGATGAGGCCTATTTCCGATGAGGCGTCTGGAGACTAATGACACCGAACCTCTGGAACTTCGAAAGGGTCTTTCACACCCTTGCTGCAACTCAAGAAGTTCACCGCCATACCCGTCTCCACTCGAGAGGAAACACGATGGTCCCGCCCACATCCAGAGAAGCCCCGTTTCCCCCTCATAGCTCGAGATGAGGGATCCTTTCCCTGCTATCAACGGGAAAGAATTCCCGGCGTTCCCGTCGCATCTCAAGAGGTGGCACTCTCAACAGGAAAGATGAGAGGAACTCCATGGTCGTACCACCATTCCAAGAGTCCCCGAGATTTCTCAGTCCATTCCAGAGGAAACTCTTTGCCCTGCACTGGCTCATTTTTCACGCCGAGGATCGACTCACACCACGGTGGCTCGTGGGACAGCCCTGTGGGAAAGCCTCGAGGGTAAACCACAGATCCTTTGATCCACGCGACGGGAAGCGTGACATTGCTGCTACAGCCTGGAAGGAAAGCGCACGTGCATGCCCCTACTCGAGACGAGGCCTGACTCCCCTGGGGAGACTCCAGAAGTACCCCAAGATCCATGTCAGCCCCTGAGAGGAATCCTCGGTTCCGGCCCTGACTCCACACAAGGTTTTTGGCCCCGGTATCGACGGGAGAGGAATCCCGAGAGGCCCCCTAGCACTTCGCATGGGGACTGGCCTTTCCATAGGTCACCAGGCCGGTCCCTGAGGTCCCCGTCGTAACTGGAGAACACCTGCCGCAACTCGAGAAAATCCAGGAAGTTCTCCCTTCCAGGCGAGATGAGGCCTATTTCCGATGAGGCGTCTGGACACTAATGACACCTTACCTCTGGAACTTCGAAAGGGTCTTTCACACCCTTGCTGCAACACAAGAAGTTCACCGCCATACCCGTGTCGACTCGAGAGGAAGCATGATGGTCCCGCCCACATCCAGAGGAGCCCCGTTTCCCCCTCGTAGCTCGAGATGAGGGATCCTTTCCCTGCTTTCAACGGGAAAGAATTCCCGGCGTTCCCGTCACATCTCAAGAGGAGGCACTCTCAACAGGAAAGGCGAGAGGAACTCCATGGTCGTACCACCATTCCAAGAGTCCCCCAGATGTCTCAGTCCACTCCAGAGGAACCTCTTTGCCCTGCACTGGCTCATCTTTCACGACGAGGATCGACTCACACCACGGTGTCACGTGGGACAGCCCTGTGGGAAAGCCTCAAGGGAAAGCCTCGATTGAAAACCACAGATCCTTTGATCCACGCGACGGGAAGCGTGACATTGCTGCTACAGCCTGGATGGAAAGCGCACGTGCATGCCCCCACTCGAGACGAGGCCTGACTCCCATCGGGAGACTCCAGAAAGACCCAAAGATCCATGTCATCCCCTGAGAGGAATCCTCGGTTCCGGCCCTGACTCAACCAAAGGTTTTTGGCCCCGGTATCGACGGGAAAGGAATCCCGAGAGGCCCCCTAGCAACTCGCTAGGGGTCTGGCCTCTCCTGAGGCCACCAGGGCGGGTCGCTGAGGTCCCCGTGGTAACTCGAGAACACCTGCCACAACTCGAGAAAATCCAGGAAGTTCTCCCTTCCAGGCGAGATGAGGCCTATTTCCGATGAGGCGTCTGGAGACTAATGACAGCTAACCTCTGGAACTTCGAAAGGGTCTTTCACACCCTTGCTGCAACTAAAGAAGTTCACCCCCATACCCGTCTCCACTCGAGAGGAAGCACGATGGTCCCGCCCACATCCAGAGGAGCCCCGTTTCCACCTCGTAGCTCGAGATGAGGGATCCTTTCCCTGCTTTCAACGGGAAAGAATTCCCGGTGATCCCGTCGCATCTCAAGAGGAGGCATTCTCTACAGGAAAGGCGAGAAGAACTCCATGGTCGTACCACCATTCCAAGAGTCCCCCAGATGTCTCAGTCCATTCCAGAGGAACCTCTTTGCCCTGCACTGGCTCATCTTTCACGCCGAGGATCGACTCACATCACGGTGGCACGTGGGACATTCCTGTGGGAAAGCCTCGAGGGAAAGCCTCGAGGGAAAACCACAGATCCTTTGATCCACGCCACGGGAAGCGTGACATTGCTGCTACAGCCTGGAAGGAAAGCGCACGTGCATGCCCCCACTCGAGACGAGGCCTGACTCCCCTGGGGAGACTCCAGAAGTACCCAAAGATCCATGTCAGCCCCTGAGAGGAATGCTCGGTTCCGGCCCTGACTCCACACAAGGTTTTTGGCCCCAGTATCGACGGGAGAGGAATCCCGAGAGGCCCCTAGCAAATCGCATGGGGACTGGCCTCTCCTGAGGCCACCAGGGCGGGTCCCTGAGGTCCCCGTTTTAACTCAAGAACACCTGCCGCAACTCGAGAAAATCCAGGAAGTTCTCCCTTCCAGGCGAGATGAGGCCTATTTCCGATGAGGCGTCTGGAGACTAATGACACCTAACCTCTGGAACTTCGAAAGGGTCTTTCACACCCTTGCTGCAACTCAAGAAGTTCACCGCCATACCCGTCTCCACTCGAGAGAAAGCACGATGGTCCCGCCCACATCCAGAGGAGCCCCGTTTCCCCCTCGTAGCTCCAGATGAGGGATCCTTTCCCTGCTTTCAACGGGAAAGAATTCCCGGCGTTCCCGTCGCATCTCAAGAGGAGGCACTCTCAACAGGAAAGTTGAGAGGAACTCCATGGTCGTACCACCATTCCAAGAGTCCCCCAGATGTCTCAGTCCATTCCAGAGGAACCTCTTTGCCCTGCACTGGCTCATCTTTCACGCCGAGGATCGACTCACACCACGGTGGCACGTGGGACAGCCCTGTGGGAAAGCCTCGAGGAAAATCCTCGAGGGAAAACCACAGATCCTTTGATCCACGCGACGGGAAGCGTGACATTGCTGCTACAGCCTGGAAGGAAAGCGCACGTGCATGCCCCCACTCGAGACGAGGCCTGACTCCCCTGGGGAGACTCCAGAAGTACCCAAAGATCCATGTCAGCCCCTGAGAGGAATCCTCGGTTCCGGCCCTGAATCCACACAAAGATTTTGGCCCCGGTATCGACAGGAGAGGAATCCCAAGAGGCCCGATAGCAACTCGCATGGGGACTGGCCTTTCCTGAGGCCACCAGGGCGGGTCCCTTATGTCCCCGTCGTAACTCGAGAACACCTGCCGCAACTCGAGAAAATCCACGAAGTTCTCCCTTCCAGGAGAGATGAAGCCTATTTCCGATGAGGGGTCTGGAGACTAATGACACCTAAACTCTGGAACTTCGAAAGGGTCTTTCACACCCTTGCTGCAACTCAAGAAGTTCACCGCCATATCCGTCTCCACTCGAGAGGAAGCACGATGGTCCCGCCCACATCCAGAGGAGCCCCGTTTCCCCCTCGTAGCTCGAGATATGGGATCCTTTCCCTGCTTTCAACGGGAAAGAATTCCCGGCGTTCCCATCGCATCTCAAGAGGAGGCAATCTCAACAGGAAAGGCGAGAGGAACTCCATTGTCGTACCACCATTCCAAGAGTCCCCCAGATGTCTCATTCCATTCCAGAGGAACCTGTTTGCCCTGCATTGGCTGATCTTTCACGCCGAGGAACGACTCACACCACGGTGGCACTAGGGACAGCCCTGTGGGAAAGCCTCGAGGGAGAACCACAGATCCTTTGATCCACGCGACGGGAAGCGTGACATTGTTTCTACAGTGTGGAAGGAAAGCGCACGTGCATGACCCCACACGAGACGAGGCCTGACTCCCCTGGGGAGACTCCAGAAGTACCCAAAGATCCATATCAGCCCCTGAGAGGAATCCTCGGTTCCGGCCCTGACTCCACACAAGGGTTTTGGCCCCAGTATCGACGGGAGAGGAATCCCGAGAGGCCACATAGCAACTCGCATTGGGACTGACCTTTCCTGAGGCCACCAGAGCGGGTCCCTGTGGTCTCCGTTGTAACTCGAGAACACCTGCCGCAACTCGAGAAAATCCAGGAAGTTCTCCCTTCCAGGCGAGATGAGGCCTCTTTCCGATGAGGCGTCTGGAGACTAATGACACCTAACCTCTGGAACTTCGAATGGGTCTTTCACACCCTTGCTGCAACTCAAGAAGTTCACCGCCATACCGGTCTCCACTCGAGAGGAAGCACGATGGTCCCGCCCACATCCAGAGGAGCCCCGTTTCCCCCTCGTAGCTCGAGATGAGGGATCCTTTCCCTGCTTTCAACGGGAAAGTATTCCCAGCGTTCCCGTCGCATCTCAAGAGGAGGCACTCTCAATAGGAAAGGGGAGAGGAACTCCATGGTCGAACCACCATTCCAAGAGTCAACCAGATGTCTCAGTCCATTCCAGAGGAACCTTTTTGCCCTGTACTGGCTCATCTTTCACGCCGAGGATCGACTCACACCACGGTGGCACGTGGGACTGCCGTGTGGGAAAGCCTCGAGGGAGGGCCTCGAGGGAAAACCACAGATCCTTTGTTCCACACGACGAGAAGCGTGACATTGCTGCTACAGCCTGGAAGGAAAGCGCACGTGCATGCCCGCACTCGAGACGAGGCCTGACTCCCCTGGGGAGACTCCAGAAGTACCCAAAGATCCATGTCAGCCCCTGAGAGGAATCCTCGGTTCCGGCACTGACTCCACACAAGGTTTTTGGCCCCGGTATCGACGGGAGAGTAATCCCGAGAGTCCCCCTAGCAACTCGCATGGGGACTGGCCTCTCCTGAGGCCACCAGGGCGGGTCCCTGAGGTCCCCGTCGTAACTCGAGAACACCTGCCGCAACTCGAGAAAATCCAGGAAGTTCTCCCTTCCAGGCGAGATGAGTCCTATTTCCGATGATGCATCTGGAGAGTAATGACACCTAACCTCTGGAACTTCGAAAGGGTCTTTCAAACCCTTGCTGCAACTCAAGAAGTTCACCTCCATTCCCGTCTCCACTCGAGAGGAAGCACGATCGTCCCGCCCTCATCCAGAGGAGCCCCGTTTCCCCCTCGTAGCTCGAGATGAGGGATCCTTTCCCTGCTTTCAACGGGAAAGAATTCCCGGCGTTCCCGTCGCTTCTCAAGAGGAGGCACTCTCAACAGGAAAGGCTAGAGGAACTCCATGGTCGTACCACCATGCCAAGAGTACCCCAGATGTCTCAGTCCATTCCAGAGGAACCTCTTTGCCCTGCACTGGCTCATCTTTCACGCCGAGGATCGACTCACACCACGGTGGCGCGTGACACAGCCCTGTGGCAAAGCCTCGAGGGAAAGCCTCGAGGGAAAACCACAGATCCTTTGATCCACGCGACGGGAAGCGTGACATTGCTGCTACAGCCTGGAAGGAAAGCGCACGTGCATGCCCGCACTCGAGACGAGGCCTGACTCCCCTGGGGAGACTCCAGAAGTACCCAAAGATCCATGTCAGCCCCTGAGAAGAATCCTCGGTTCCGGCCCTGACTCCACACAAGGTTTTTGGCCCCGGTATCGACGGGAGAGGAATACCGAGAGGCCCCCTAGCAACTCGCATGTGGACTGGCCTCTCCTGAGGCCACCAGGGCGGGTCCCTGAGGTCCCCGTCGTAACTCGAGAACACCTGCCGCAACTCGAGAAAATCCAGGAAGTTCTCCCTTCCAGGCGAGATGAGGCCTATTTCCGATGAGGCGTCTGGAGACTAATGACACCTAACCTCTGGAACTTCGAAAGGGTCTTTCACACCCTTGCTGCAACTCAAGAAGTTCACCGCCATACCCGTCTCCACTCGAGAGGAAGCACGATGGTCCCGCCCACATCCAGAGGAGCCCCGTTTCCCCCTCGGAGCTCGAGATGAGGGATCCTTTACCTGCTTTCAACGGGAAAGAATTCCCGGTGATCCCGTCGCATCTCAAGAGGAGGCACTCTCCACAGAAAAGCCGAGAGGAACTCCATGGTCGTACCACCATTCCAAGAGTCCCCCAGATGTCTCAGTCCATTCCAGATGAACCTCTTTGCCCTGCACTGGCTCATCTTTCACGCCGAGGATCGACTCACACCACGGTGGCACGTGGGACAGCCGTGTGGGAAAGCCTCGAGGGAAAGCCTCGAGGGAAAACCACAGATCCTTTGATCCACGCGACGGGAAGCGTGACATTGCTGCTACAGCCTGGAAGGAAAGCGCACGTGCATGCCCCCACTGGAGACGAGGCCTGTCTCCCCAGGCGAGACTCCAGAAGTACCCAAAGATCCATATCAGCCCCTGAGAGGAATCCTCGGTTCCGGCCCTGACCCAACACAAGGTTTTTGGCCCCGGTATCGACGGGAGAGGAATCCCGAGAGGCCCCCTAGCAACTCGCATGGGGACTGGCCTCTCCTGAGGCCACCAGGGCGGGTCCCTGAGGTCCCCGTCGTAACTCGGGAACACCTGCCGCAACTCGAGAAAATCCAGGAAGTTCTCCCTTCCAGGCGAGATGAGGCCTATTTCCGATGAGGCGTCTGGAGACTAATGACACCTAACCTCTGGAACTTCGAAAGGGTCTTTCACACCCTTGCTGCAACTCAAGAAGTTCACCGCCATACCCGTCTCCACTCGAGAGGAAGCACGATGGTCCCGCCCACATCCAGAGGAGCCCCGTTTCCCCCTCGGAGCTCGAGATGAGGGATCCTTTACCTGCTTTCAACGGGAAAGAATTCCCGGTGTTCCCGTTGCATCTCAAGAGGAGGCACTCTCAACAGGAAAGGCGAGAGGAACTCCATGGTCGTTCCACCATTCCAAGAGTCCCCCAGATGTCTCAGTCCATTCCAGAGGAACCTCTTTGCCCTGCACTGGCTCATCTTTCACGCCGAGGATCGACTCACACGACGGTGGCACGTGGGACAGCCCTGTGGGAAAGCCTCGAGGGAAAGCCTCGAGGGAAAACCACAGATCCTTTGATCCACGCGACGGGATGCGTGACATTGCTGCTACAGCCTGGAAGGAAAGCGCACGTGCATGCCCCCACTCGAGACGAGGCCTGACTCCCCTGGGGAGACTCCAGAAGTACCCAAAGATCCATGTCAGCCCCTGAGTGGAATCCTCGGTTCCGGCCCTGACTCCAAAAAATTCTTTTGGCCCCGGTATCGACGGGAGAGGAATCCCGAGTGGCCCCCTAGCAACTCGCATGGGGACTGGCCTCTCCTGAGGCCACCAGGGCGGGTCCCTGAGGTCCCCGTCGAATCTCGAGAACACCTGCCGCAACTCGAGAAAATCCAGGAAGTTCTCCCTTCCAGGCGCGATGAGGCCTATTTCCGATGAGGCGTCTGGAGACTAATGACACCTAACCTCTGGAACTTCGAAAGGATCTTTCACACCCTTGCTGCAACTCAAGAAGTTCACCGCCATACCCGTCTCCACTCGAGAGGAAGCACGATGGTCCCGCCCACATCCAGAGGAGCCCCGTTTCCCCCTCGGAGCTCGAGATGAGGGATCCTTTCCCTGCTTTCAACGGGAAAGAATTTCCGGCGATCCCGTCGCATCTCAAGAGGAGGCACTCTCCACAGGAAAGCCGAGAGGAACTCCATGGTCGTACCACCATTCCAAGAGTCCCCCAGATGTCTCAGTCCATTCCAGAGGAACCTCTTTGCCCTGCACTGGCTCATCTTTCACGCCGAGGATCGACTCACACCACGGTGGCACGTGGGACAGCCCTGTGGGAAAGCCTCGAGGGAAAGCCTCGAGGGAAAACCACAGACCCTTTGATCCACGCGACGGGAAGCGTGACATTGCTGCTACAGCCTGGAAGGAAAGCGCACGTGCATGCCCCCACTCGAGACGAGGCCTGACTCCCCTGGGGAGACTCCAGAAGTACCCAAAGATCCATGTCAGCCCCTGAGAGGAATCCTCGGTTCCGGCCCTGACTCCAAAAAATTCTTTTGGCCCCGGTATCGATGGGAGAGGAATCCCGAGAGGCCCCCTAGCAACTCGCATGGGGACTGGCCTCTCCTGAGGCCACCAGGGCGGGTCCCTGAGGTCCCCGTCGTAACTCGAGAACACCTGCCGCAACTCGATAAAATCCAGGAAGTTCTCCCTTCCAGGCGAGATGAGGCCTATTTCCGATGAAGCGTCTGGAGACTAATGACACCTAACCTCTGGAACTTCGAAAGGGTCTTTCACACCCTTGCTGCAACTCAAGAAGTTCACTGCCATACCCGTCTCCACTCGAGAGGAAGCACGATGGTCCCGCCCACATCCAGAGGAGCCCCGTTTCCCCCTCGGAGCTCGAGATGAGGGATCCTTTCCCTGCTTTCAACGGGAAAGAATTCCCGGCGTTCCCGTCGCATCTCAATAGGAGGCACTCTCAACAGGAAAGGCGAGAGGAACTCCATGGTCGTACCACCATTCCAAGAGTCCCCCAGATGTCTCAGTCCATTCCAGAGGAACCTCTTTGCCCTGCACTGGCTCATCTTTCACGCCGAGGATCGACTCACACCACGGTGGCACGTGGGACAGCCCTCTGGGAAAGCCAAGAGGGAAAGCCTCGAGGGAAAACCACAGATCGTTTGATCCACGCGACGGGAAGCGTGACATTGCTGCTACAGCCTGGAAGGCAAGTGCACGTGCATGCCCCCACTCGAGACGAGGCCTGACTCCCCTGGGGAGACTCCACAAGTACCCAAAGATGCATGTCAGCCCCTGAGAGGAATCCTCGGTTCCGGCCCTGACTTCACACAAGGTTTTTGGCGCCGGTATCGACGGGAGAGGAATCCCGAGAGGCCCCCTAGCACCTCGCATGGGGACTGGCCTCTCCTGAGGCCACCAGGGCGGGTCCCTGAGGTCCCCGTCGTAACTCGAGAACACCTGCCGCAACTCGAGAAAATGCAGGAAGTTCTCCCTTCCAGGCGAGATGAGGCCTATTTCCGATAAGGCGTCTGGAGACTAATGACACCTAACCTCTCGAACTTCGAAAGGGTCTTTCACACCCTTGCTGCAACTCAAGAAGTTCACCGACATACCCGTCTCCACTCGAGAGGAAGCACCATGGTCCCGCCCACATCCAGAGGAGCCCCGTTTCCCCCTCGTAGCTCGAGATGAGGGATCCTTTCCCTGCTTTCAACGGGAAAGAATTCCCGGTGTTCCCGTCGCATCTCAAGAGGAGGCACTCTCAACACGTAAGGCGAGAGGAACTCCATGGTCGTACCACCATTCCAAGAGTCCCCCAGATGTCTCAGTCCATTCCAGAGGAACCTCTTTGCCCTGCACTGGCTCATCTTTCACGCCGAGGATCGACTCACACCACGGTGGCACGTGGGACAGCCCTGTGGGAAAACCTCGAGGGAAAGCCTCGAGGGAAAACCACAGATCCTTTGATCCACGCGACGGGAAGCGTGACATTGCTGCTACAGCCTGGAAGGAAAGCGCACGTGCATGCCCCCACTCGAGACGAGGCCTGACTCCCTTGGGGAGACTGCAGAAGTACCCAAAGATCCATGTCAGCCCCTGAGAGGAATCCTCGGTTCCGGCCCTGACTCCACACAAGGATTTTGGCCCTGGTATCAACCGGAGAGGAATCCCGAGAGGCCCCCTAGCAACTCGCATGTGGACTGGCCTCTCCTGAGGCCACCAGGGCGGGTCCCTGAGGTCCCCGTCGTACCTCGAGAACACCTGCCGCAACTCGAGAAAATCCAGGAAGTTCTCCCTTCCAGGCGAGATGAGGCCTATTTCCGATGAGGCGTCTGGAGACTAATGACACCTAACCTCTGGAACTTCGAAAGGGTCTTTCACATCCTTGCTGCAACTCAAGAAGTTCACCGCCATACCCGTCTCCACTCGAGAGGAAGCACGATGCACCTGCCAACATTCAGAGGAGCCCCGTTTCCCCCTCGGATCTCGAGATGAGGGATCCTTTCCCTGCTTTCAACGGGAAAGAATTCCCGGCGTTCCCGTCGCATCTCAAGAGGAGGCACTCTCAACAGGAAAGGCGAGAGGAACTCCATGGTCGTACCACCATTCCAAGAGTCCCCCAGATGTCTCAGTCCATTCCAGAGGAACCTCTTTGCCCTGCACTGGCTCATCTTTCACGCCGAGGATCGACTCACACCACAGTGGCACGTGGGACAGCCCTGTGGGAAAGCCTCGAGGGAAAACCACAGATCCTTTGATCCACGCGACGGGAAGCGTGACATTGCTGCTACAGCCTGGAAGGAAAGCGCACGTGCATGCCCCCACTCGAGACGAGGCCAGAATCACCTGGGGAGACTCCAGAAGTACCCAAAGATCCATTTCAGCCCCTGAGAGGAATCCTCGGTTTCGGCCCTGACTCCAAAAAATTCTTTTGGCCCCGGTATCGACGGGAGAGGAATCCCGAGAGGCCCCCTAGCAACTCGCATGGGGACTGGCCTCTCCTGAGGCCACCAGGGCGGGTGCCTGAGGTCCCCGTCGTAACTCGAGAACACCTGCCGCAACTCGAGAAAATCCAGGAAGTTCTCCCTTCCAGGCGAGATGAGGCCTATTTCCGATGAGGCGTCTGGAGACTAATGACACCTAACCTCTGGAACTTCGAAAGGGTCTTTCACACCCTTGCTGCAACTCAAGAAGTTCACCGCCATACCCGTCTCCACTCGAGAGGAAGCACGATGGTCCCGCCCACATCCAGAGGAGCCCCGTTTCCCCCTCGGAGCTCGAGATGAGGGATCCTTTCCCTGCTTTCAACGGGAAAGAATTCCCGGCGATCCCGTCGCATCTCAAGAGGAGGCACTCTCCACAGGAAAGCTGAGAGGAACTCCATGGTCGTACCACCATTCCAAGAGTCCCCCAGATGTCTCAGTCCATTCCAGAGGAACCTCTTTGCCCTGCACTGGCTCATCTTTCACGCCGAGGATCGACTCACACCACGGTGGCACGTGGGACAGCCCTGTGGGAAAGCCTCGAGGGAAAGCCTCGAGGGAAAACCACAGATCCTTTGATCCACGCGACGGGAACCATGACATTGCTGCTACAGCCTGGAAGGAAAGCGCACGTGCATGCTCCCACTCGAGACGAGGCCTGAATCCCCTGGGGAGACTCTAGAAGTACCCAAAGATCCATTTCAGCCCCTGAGAGGAATCCTCGGTTCCGGCCCTGACTCCAAAAAATTCTTTTGGCCCCGGTCTCGACGGGAGAGGAATCCCGAGAGGCCCCCTAGCAACTCGCATGGGGACTGGCCTCTCCTGAGGCCACCAGGGCGGGTGCCTGAGGTCCCCGTCGTAACTCGAGAACACCTGCCGCAACTCGAGAAAATCCAGGAAGTTCTCCCTTCCAGGCGAGATGAGGCCTATTTCCGATGAGGCGTCTGGAGACTAATGACACCTAACCTCTGGAACTTCGAAAGGGTCTTTCACACCCTTGCTGCAACTCAAGAAGTTCACCGCCATACCCGTCTCCACTCGAGAGGAAGCACGATGGTCCCGCCCACATCCAGAGGAGCCCCGTTTCCCCCTCGGAGCTCGAGATGAGGGATCCTTTCCCTGCTTTCAACGGGAAAGAATTCCCGGCGATCCCGTCGCATCTCAAGAGGAGGCACTCTCCACAGGAAAGCTGAGAGGAACTCCATGGTCGTACCACCATTCCAAGAGTCCCCCAGATGTCTCAGTCCATTCCAGAGGAACCTCTTTGCCCTGCACTGGCTCATCTTTCACGCCGAGGATCGACTCACACCATGGTGGCACGTGGGACAGCCCTGTGGGAAAGCCTCGAGGGAAAGCCTCGAGGGAAAACCACAGATCCTTTGATCCACGCGACGGGAACCATGACATTGCTGCTACAGCCTGGAAGGAAAGCGCACGTGCATGCTCCCACTCGAGACGAGGCCTGAATCCCCTGGGGAGACTCCAGAAGTACCCAAAGATCCATTTCAGCCCCTGAGAGGAATCCTCGGTTCTGGCCCTGACTCCACACAAGGTTTTTGGCCCCGGTATCGACGGGAGAGGAATCCCGAGAGGCCCCCTAGCAACTCGCATGGGGACTGGCCTCTCCTGAGGCCACCAGGGCGAGTCCCTGAGGTCCCCGTCGTAACTCGGGAACACCTGCCGCAACTCGAGAAAATCCAGGAAGTTCTCCCTTCCAGGCGAGATGAAGCCTATTTCCGATGAGGGGTCTGGAGACTAATGACACCTAACCTCTGGAACTTCGAAAGGGTCTTTCACACCCTTGCTGCAACTCAAGATGTTCACCGCCATACCCGTCTCCACTCGAGAGGAAGCACGTTGGTCCCGCCCACATCCAGAGGAGCCCCGTTTACCCCTCGTAGCTCGAGATGAGGGATCCTTTCCCTGCATTCAACAGGAAAGAATTCCCGGCGTTCCCATCGCATCTCAAGAGGAGGCACTCTCGACAGGAAAGTCGAGAGGAACTCCATGGTCGTACCACCATGCCAAGAGTCCCCCACATGTCTCAGTCCATTCCATAGGATCCTCTTTGCCCTGCACTGGCTCATCTTTCACGCCTAGGATCGACTCACACCACAGTGGCACGTGGGACAGCCATGTGGAAAAGCCTCGAGGGAAAGCCTCGAGGGAAAACCACAGATCCTTTGATCCACGCCACGGGAAGCGTGACATTGCTGCTACAGCCTGGAAGGAAAGCGCACGTGCATGCCCCCACTCGAGACGAGGCCTGACTCCCCTGCGGAGACTCCAGAAGTACCCAAAGATCCATGTCAGCCCCTGAGAGGAATCCTCGGTTCCGGCCCTGAATCCACACAAAGATTTTGGCCCCGGTATCGACAGGAGAGGAATCCCGAGAGGCCCCATAGCAACTCGCATGTGGACTGGCCTTTCCTGAGGCCACCAGGGCGGGTCCCTGATGTCCCCGTCGTAACTCGAGAACACCTGACGCAACTCGAGAAAATCCACGAAGTTCTCCCTTCCAGGAGAGATGAAGCCTATTTCCGATGAGGAGTCCGGAGACTAATGACACCTAACCTCTGGAACTTCGCAAGGGTCTTTCACACCCTTGCTGCAACTCAAGAAGTTCACCGCCATACCCGTCTCCACTCGAGAGGAAACACGATGGTCCCGCCCACATCCAGAGGAGCCCCGTTTCCCCCTAGTAGCTCGAGATATGGGATCCTTTCCCTGCTTTCAACTGGAAAGAATTCCCGGCGTTCCCATCGCATCTCAAGAGGAGGCACTCTCAACAGGAAAGGCGAGAGGAACTCCATTGTCGTACCACCATTCCAAGAGTCCCCCAGATGTCTCATTCCATTCCAGAGGAACCTGTTTGCCCTGCATTGGCTCATCTTTCACGCCGAGGAACGACTCACACCACGGTGGCACTAGGGACAGCCCTGTGGGAAAGCCTCGAGGGAGAACCACAGATCCTTTGATCCACGCGACGGGAAGCGTGACATTGCTTCTACAGTGTGGAAGGAAAGCGCACGTGCATGACCCCACACGAGACGAGGCCTGACTCCCCTGGGGAGACTCCAGAAGTACCCAAAGATCCATATCAGCCCCTGAGAGGAAACCTCGGTTCCGGCCCTGACTCCACACAAGGGTTTTGGCCCCAGTATCGACGGGAGAGGAATCCCGAGAGGACCCCTAGCAACTCGCTTGGGGACTGGCCTCTCCTGAGGCCACCAGGGCGGGTCCCTGAGGTCCCCGTCGTAACTCGAGAACACCTGCCCCAACTCGAGAAAATCCAGGAAGTTCTCCCTTCCAGGCGAGATGAGGCCTATTTCCGATGAGGCGTCTGGAGACTAATGACACCTAACCTCTGGAACTTCGAAAGGGTCTTTCACACCCTTGCTGCAACTCAAGAAGTTCACCGCCATACCCGTCTCCACTCGAGAGGAAGCACGATGGTCCCGCCCACATCCAGAGGAGCCCCGTTTCCCCCTCGTAGCTCGAGATGAGGGATCCTTTCCCTGCTTTCAACGGGAAAGAATTCCCGGCGTTCCCTTCGCATCTCAAGAGGATGCACTCTCGACAGGAAAGTCGAGAGGAGCTCCATGGTCGTACCACCATTCCAAGAGTCCCCCACATGTCTCAGTCCATTCCATAGGAACCTCTTTGCCCTGCACTGGCTCATCTTTCACGCCGAGGATCGACTCACACCACGGTGGCGCGTGACACAGCCCTGTGGCAAAGCCTCGAGGGAAAGCCTCGAGGGAAAACCACAGATCCTTTGATCCACGCGACGGGAAGCGTGACATTGCTGCTACAGCCTGGAAGGAAAGCGCACGTGCATGCCCGCACTCGAGACGAGGCCTGACTCCCCTGGGGAGACTCCAGAAGTACCCAAAGATCCATGTCAGCCCCTGAGAAGAATCCTCGGTTCCGGCCCTGACTCCACACAAGGTTTTTGGCCCCGGTATCGACGGGAGAGGAATCCCGAGAGGCCCCCTAGCAACTCGCATGGGGACTGGCCTCTCCTGAGGCCACCAGGGCGGGTCCCTGAGGTCCCCGTCGTAACTCGAGAACACCTGCCGCAACTCGAGAAAATCCAGGAAGTTCTCCCTTCCAGGCGAGATGAGGCCTATTTCCGATGAGGCGTCTGGAGACTAATGACACCTAAACTCTGGAACTTCGAAAGGGTCTTTCACACCCTTTCTGCAACTCAAGAAGTTCACCGCCATACCCGTATCCACTCGAGAGGAAGCACGATGGTCCCGCCCACATCCAGAGGAGCCCCGTTTCCCCTCGGAGCTCGAGATGAGGGATCCTTTCCCTGCTTTCAACGGGAAAGAATTCCCGGCGATCCCGTCGCATCTCAAGAGGAGGCACTCTCCACAGAAAAGCCGAGAGGAACTCCATGGTCGTACCTCCATTCCAAGAGTCCCCCAGATGTTTCAGTCCATTCCAGAGGAACCTCTTTGCCCTGCACTGGCTCATCTTTCACGCCGAGGATCGACTCACACCACGGTGGCACGTGGAACAGCCCTGTGGGAAAGCCTCGAGGGAAAGCCTCGAGGGAAAACCACAGATCCTTTGATCCACGCGACGGGAAGCGTGACATTGCTGCTACAGCCTGGAAGGAAAGCCCACGTGCATGCCCCCACTGGAGACGAGGCCTGTCTCCCCAGGCGAGACTCCAGAAGTACCCAAAGATACATATCAGCCCCTGAGAGGAATCCTCGGTTCCGGCCCTGACCCAACACAAGGTTTTTGGCCCCGGTATCGACGGGAGAGGAATCCCGAGAGGCCCCCTAGCAACTCGCATGGGGACTGGCCTCTCCTGAGGCCACCAGGGCGGGTCCCTGAGGTCCCCGTCGTAACTCGGGAACACCTGCCGCAACTCGAAAAAATCCAGGAAGTTCTCCCTTCCAGGCGAGATGAGGCCTATTTCCGATGAGGCGTCTGGAGACTAATGACACCTAACCTCTGGAACTTCGAAAGGTCTTTCACACCCTTGCTACAACTCAAGAAGTTCACCGACATACCGGTCTCCACTCGAGAGGAAGCACGATGGTCCCGCCCACATCCAGAGGAGCCCCGTTTCCCCCTCGTAGCTCGAGGTGAGGGATCCTTTCCCTGCTTTCAACGGGAAAGAATTCCCGGTGTTCCCGTCGCATCTCAAGAGGAGGCACTCTCAACACGTAAGGCGAGAGGAACTCCATGGTCGTACCACCATTCCAAGAGTCCCCCAGATGTCTCAGTCCATTCCAGAGGAACCTCTTTGCCCTGCACTGGCTCATCTTTCACGCCGAGGATCGACTCACACCACGGTGGCACGTGGGACAGCCCTGTGGGAAAGCCTCGAGGGAAAGCCTCGAGGGAAAACCACAGATCCTTTGATCCACGCGACGGGAAGCGTGACATTACTGATATAGCCTGGAAGGAAAGCGCACGTGCATGCCCCCACTCGTGACGAGGCCTGAATCCCCTGGGGAGACTACAGAAGTACCCAAAGATCCATTTCAGCCCCTGAGAGGAATCCTCGGTTCCGGCCCTGACTCCACACAAGGTTTTTGGCCCCGGTATCGACGGAAGAGGAATCCCGAGAGGCCCCCTAGCAACTCGCATGGGGACTGGCCTCTCCTGAGGCCACCAGGGCGGGTCCCTGATGTCCCCGTCGTAACTCGGGAACACCTGCCGCAACTCGAGAAAATCCAGGAAGTTCTCCCTTCCAGGCGAGATGAGGCCTATTTCCGATGAGGCGTCTGGAGACTAATGACACCTAACCTCTGGAACTTCGAAAGGGTCTTTCACACCCTTGCTGCAACTCAAGAAGTTCACCGCCATACCTGTCTCCACTCGAGAGGAAGCACGATGGTCCCGCCCACATCCAGAGGAGCCCCGTTTCCCCCTCGTAGCTCGAGATGAGGGATCCTTTCCCTGCTTTCAACGGGAAAGAATTCCCGGCGTTCCCGTCGCATCTCAAGAGGAGGCACTCTCAACAGGAAAGGCGAGAGGAACTCCATGGTCGTACCACCATTCCAAGAGTCCCCCAGATGTCTCAGTCCATTCCAGAGGAAACTCTTTGCCCTTCACTGGCTCATCTTTCACGCCGAAGATCGACTCACACCACGGTGGCACGTGGGAGAGCCCTGTGGGAAAGCCTCGAGGGAAAGCCTCGAGGGAAAACCACAGATCCTTTGATCCACGCCACGGGAAGCGTGACATTGCTGCTACAGCCTGGAAGGAAAGCGCACGTGCATGCCCTGACTCGAGACGAGGCCTGACTCCCTTGGGGAGACTCCAGAAGTACCCAAAGATCCATGTCAGCCCCTGAGAGGAATCCTCGGTTCCGGCCCTGACTCCAAAAAATTCTTTTGGCCCCGGTATCGACGGGAGAGGAATCCCGAGAGGCCCCCTAGCAACTCGCATGGGGATTGGCCTCTCCTGAGGCCACCAAGGCGGGTCCCTGAGGTCCCCGTCGTAACTCGAGAACACCTGCCGCAACTCGAGAAAATCCAGGAAGTTTACCCTTCCAGGCGAGATGAGGCCTATTTCCGATGAGGCGTCTGGAGATAAATGACACCTAACTTCTGGAAATTCGAAAGGGTCTTTCACACCCTTGCTGCAACTCAAGAAGTTCACCGCCATACCCGTCTCCACTCGGGAGGAACCACGATGGTCCCGCCCACATCCAGAGGAGTCCCGTTTCCCCCTCGTAGCTCGAGATGAGGGATCCTTTCCCTGCTTTCAACGGGAAAGAATTCCCGGCGTTCCCGTCGCATCTCAAGAGGAGGCACTCTCAACAGGAAAGGCGAGAGGAACTCCATGGTCGTACCACCATTCCAAGAGTCCCCCAGATGTCTCAGTCCATTCCAGAGGAACCTCTTTGCCCTGCACTGGCTCATCTTTCACGCCGAGGATCGACTCACACCACGGTGGCACGTGGGACAGCCCTGTGGGAAAGCTTCGAGGGAAAGCCTCGAGGGAAAACCACAGATCCTTTGATCCACGCCACGGGAAGCGTGACATTGCTGCTACAGCCTGGAAGGAAACCGCAAGTGCATGCCCCCACACGAGACGAGGCCTGACTCCCCAGGGGAGACTCCAGAAGTACCCAAAGATCCATGTCAGCCCCTGAGAGGAATCCTCGGTTCCGGCCCTGACTCCACACAAGGTTTTTGGCCCCGGTATCGACGGGAGAGGAATCCCGAGAGGCCCCCTAGCAACTCGCATGGGGACTGGCCTCTCCTGAGGCCACCAGGGCGGGTGCCTGAGGTCCCCGTAGTAACTCGAGAACACCTGCCGCAACTCGAGAAAATCCAGGAAGTTCTCCCTTCCAGGCGAGATGAGGCCTATTTCCGATGAGGCGTCTGGAGACTAATGACACCTAAACTCTGGAACTTCGAAAGGGTCTTTCACACCCTTGCTGCAACTCAAGAAGTTCACCGCCATACCCGTCTCCACTCGAGAGGAAGCACGACGGTCCCGCCCACATCCAGAGGAGACCCGTTTCCCCCTCGGAGCTCGAGATGAGGGATCCTTTCCCTGCTTTCAACGGGAAAGAATTCCCGGCGATCCCGTCGCATCTCAAGAGGAGTCACTCTCCACAGGAAAGCTGAGAGGAACTCCATGGTCGTACCACCATTCCAAGAGTCCCCCAGATGTCTCAGTCCATTCCAGAGGAACCTCTTTGCCCTGCACTGGCTCATCTTTCACGCCGAGGATCGACTCACACCACGGTGGCACGTGGGACAGCCCTGTGGGAAAGCCCCGAGGGAAAGCCTCGAGGGAAAACCACAGATCCTTTGATCCACGCGACGGGAACCATGACATTGCTGCTACAGCCTGGAAGGAAAGCGCACGTGCATGCTCCCACTCGAGACGAGGCCTGAATCCCCTGGGGAGACTCCAGAAGTACCCAAAGATCCATTTCAGCCCCTGAGAGGAATCCTCGGTTCCGGCCCTGACTCCACACAAGGTTTTTGGCCCCGGTATCGACGGGAGAGGAATCCCGAGAGGCCCCCTAGCAACTCGCATGGGGACTGGCCTCTCCTGAGGCCACCAGGGCGGGTCCCTGAGGTCCCCGTCGTAACTCGGGAACACCTGCCGCAACTCGAGAAAATCCAGGAAGTTCTCCCTTCCAGGCGAGATGAGGCCTATTTCCGATGAGGCGTCTGGAGACTAATGACACCTAACCTCTGGAACTTCTAAAGGGTCTTTCACACCCTTGCTACAACTCAAGAAGTTCACCGCCATACCTGTCTCCACTCTAGAGGAAGCACGATGGTCCCGCCCACATCCAGAGGAGCCCCGTTTCCCCCTCGTAGCTCGAGATGAGGGATCCTTTCCCTGCTTTCAACCGGAAAGAATTCCCGGCGTTCCCGTCGCATCTCAAGAGGAGGAACTCTCAACAGGAAAGGCGAGATTAACTCCATGGTCGTGCCACCATTCCAAGAGTCCCCCAGATGTCTCAGTCCATTCCAGAGGAAACTCTTTGCCCTGCACTGGCTCATCTTTCACGCCGAGGATCGACTCACACCACGGTGGCACGTGGGACAGCCATGTGGGAAAGCCTCGAGGGAAAGCCTCGAAGGAAAACCACAGACCCTTTGATCCACGCGACGGGAAGCGTGACATTGCTGCTACAGCCTGGAAGGAAAGCGCACGTGCATGCCCCCACTCGAGACGAGGCCTGTCTCCCCTGGCGAGACTCCAGAAGTACCCAAAGATCCATATTAGCCCCTGAGAGGAATCCTCGGTTCCGGCCCTGACTCCACACAAGGTTTTTGGCCCCGGTATCGACGGGAGAGGAATCCCGAGAGGCCCCCTAGCAACTAGCATGGGGACTGGCCTCTCCTGAGGCCACCAGGGCGGGTCCCTGAGGTCCCCGTCGTAACTCGAAAACACCTGCCGCAACTCGAGAAAATCCAGGAAGTTCTCCCTTCCAGGCGAGATGAGGCCTATTTCCGATGAGGCGTCTGGAGACTAATGACACCTAACCTCTGGAACTTCGAAAGGGTCTTTCACACCCTTGCTGCAACTCAAGAAGTTCACCGCCATACCCGTCTCCACTCGAGAGGAAGCACGATGGTCCCGCCCACATCCAGAGGAGCCCCGTTTCCCCCTCGGAGCTCGAGATGAGGGATCCTTTCCCTGCTTTCAACGGGAAAGAATTCCCGGCGATCCCGTCGCATCTCAAGAGGAGGCACTCTCCACAGGAAAGCCGAGAGGAACTCCATGGTCGTACCACCATTCCAAGAGTCCCCCAGATGTCTCAGTGCATTCCGGAGGAACCTCTTTGCCCTGCACTGGCTCATCTTTCACGCCGAGGATCGACTCACACCACGGTGGCACGTGGGACAGCCCTGTGGGAAAGCCTCGAGGGAAAGCCTCGAGGGAAAACCACAGATCCTTTGATCCACGCGACGGGAATCGTGACATTGCTGCTACAGCCTGGAAGGAAAGCGCACGTGCATGCCCCCACTCGAGACGAGACCTGAATCCCCTGGGGAGACTCCAGAAGTACCCAAAGATCCATTTCAGCACCTGAGAGGAATCCTCGGTTCCGGCCCTGACTCCACACAAGGTTTTTGGCCCCGGTATCGACGGGAGAGGAATCCCGAGAGGCCCCCTAGCAACTCGCATGGGGACTGGCCTCTCCTGAGGCCACCAGGGCGGGTCCCTGAGGTCCCCGTCGTAACTTGGGAACACCTGCCGCAACTCGAGAAAATCCAGGAAGTTCTCCCTTCCAGGCGAGATGAGGCCTATTTCCGATGAGGTGTCTGAAGACTAATGACACCTAACCTCTGGAACTTCGAAAGGGTCTTTCACACCCTTGCTGCAACTCAAGAAGTTCACCGCCATACCCGTCTCCACTCGAGAGGAAGCACGATGGTCCCGCCCACATCCAGAGGAGCCCCGTTTCCCCCTCGGAGCTCGAGATGAGGGATCCTTTCCCTGCTTTCAACGGGAAAGAATTCCCGGCGATCCCGTCGCATCTCAAGAGGAGGCACTCTCCACAGGAAAGCTGAGAGGAACTCCATGGTCGTACCACCATTCCAAGAGTCCCCCAGATGTCTCAGTCCATTCCAGAGGAACCTCTTTGCCCTGCACTGGCTCATCTTTCACGCCGAGGATCGACTCACACCACGGTGGCACGTGGGACAGCCTTGTGGGAAAGCCTCTAGGGAAAGCTTCGAGGGAAAACCACAGATCCTTTGATCCACGCGACGGGAAGCGTGACATTGCTGCTACAGCCTGGAAGGAAAGCACACGTGCATGCCCCCACTCGAGACGAGGCCTGACTCCCCTGGGGAGACTTCAGAAATACCCAAAGATCCATGTAAGCCCCTGAGAGGAATCCTCGGTTCCGGCCCTGACTCCAAAAAATTCTTTTGGCCCCGGTATCGACGGGAGAGGAATCCCGAGAGGCCCCCTAGCAACTCGCATGGGGACTGGCCTCTCCTGAGGCCACCAGGGCGGGTCCCTGAGGTCCCCGTCGTAAGTCGAGAACCCCTGCCGCAACTCGAGAAAATCCAGGAAGTTCTCCCTTCCAGGCGAGATGAGGCCTATTTCCGATGAGGCGTCTGGAGACTAATGACACCTAACCTCTGGAACTTCGAAAGGGTCTTTCACACCCTTGCTGCAACTCAAGAAGTTCACCGCCATACCTGTCTCCACTCGAGAGGAAGCACGATGGTCCCGCCCACATCCAGAGGAGCCCCGTTTCCCCCTCGTAGCTCGAGATGAGGGATCCTTTCCCTGCTTTCAACGGGAAAGAATTCCCGGCGTTCCCGTCGCATCTCAAGAGGAGGCACTCTCAACAGGAAAGGCGAGAGGAACTCCATGGTCGTACCACCATTCCAAGAGTCCCCCAGATGTCTCAGTCCATTCCAGAGGAAACTCTTTGCCCTGCACTGGCTCATCTTTCACGCCGAGGATCGACTCACACCACGGTGGCACGTCGGACAGCCCTGTGGGAAAGCCTCGAGGGAAAGCCTCGAGGGAAAACCACAGACCCTTTGATCCACGCGACGGGAAGCGTGACATTGCTGCTACAGCCTGGAAGGAAAGCGCACATGCATGCCCCCACTCGAGACGAGGCCTGTCTCCCCTGGCTAGACTCCAGAAGTACCCAAAGATCCATATCAGCCCCTGAGAGGAATCCTCGGTTCCGGCCCTGACTTCACACAAGTTTTTGGCCCCGGTATCGACGGGAGAGGAATCCCGAGAGGCCCCCTAGCAACTCGCATGGGGACTGGCCTCTCCTGAGGCCACCAGGGCGGGTCCCTGAGGTCCCCGTCGTAGCTCGGGATAACCTGCCGCAACTCGAGAAAATACAGGAAGTTCTCCCTTCCAGGCGAGATGAGGCCTATTTCCGATGAGGCGTCTGGAGACTAATGACACCTAACCTCTGGAACTTCGAAAGGGTCTTTCACACCCTTTCTGCAACTCAAGAAGTTCACCGCCATACCCGTCTCCACTCGAGAGGAAGCACGATGGTCCCGCCCACATCCAGAGGAGCCCCGTTTCCCCCTCGGAGCTCGAGATGAGGGATCCTTTCCCTGCTTTCAACGGGAAAGAATTTCCGGCGTTCCCGTCGCATCTCAAGAGGAGGCACTCTCAACAGGAAAGGCGAGAGGAACTCCATGGTCGTACCACCATTCCAAGAGTCCCCCAGATGTCTCAGTCCATTCCAGAGGAACCTCTTTGCCCTGCACTGGCTCATCTTTCACGCCGAGGATCGACTCACACCACGGTGGCACGTGGGACAGCCCTGTGGGAAAGCCTCGAGGGAAAGCCTCGAGGGAAAACCACAGATCCTTTGATCCACGCGACGGGAAGCGTGACATTGCTGCTACAGCCTGGAAGGAATGCGCACGTGCATGCCCCCACTCGAGACGAGGCCTGACTCCCCTGGGGAGACTCCAGAAGTACCCAAAGATCCATGTAAGCCCCTGAGAGGAATCCTCGGTTCCGGCCCTGACTCCAAAAAATTCTTTTGGCCCCGGTATCGACGGGAGAGGAATCCCGAGAGGCCCCCTAGCAACTCGCATGGGGACTGGCCTCTCCTGAGGCCACCAGGGCGGGTCCCTGAGGTCCCCGTCGTAAGTCGAGAACCCCTGCCGCAACTCGAGAAAATCCAGGAAGTTCTCCCTTCCAGGCGAGATGAGGCCTATTTCCGATGAGGCGTCTGGAGACTAATGACACCTAACCTCTGGAACTTCGAAAGGGTCTTTCACACCCTTTCTGCAACTCAAGAAGTTCACCGCCATGCCCGTCTCCACTCGAGAGGAAGCACGATGGTCCCGCCCACATCCAGAGGAGCCCCGTTTCCCCCTCGGAGCTCGAGATGAGGGATCCTTTCCCTGCTTTCAACGGGAAAGAATTCCCGGCGTTCCCGTCGCATCTCAAGAGGAGGCACTCTCAACAGGAAAGGCGAGAGGAACTCCATGGTCGTACCACCATTCCAAGAGTCCCCCAGATGTCTCAGTCCATTCCAGAGGAACCTCTTTGCCCTGCACTGGCTCACCTTTCACGCCGAGGATCGACTCACACCACGGTGGCACGTGGGACAGCCCTGTGGGAAAGCCTCTAGGGAAAGCTTCGAGGGAAAACCACAGATCCTTTGATCCACGCGACGGGAAGCGTGACATTGCTGCTACAGCCTGGAAGGAAAGCGCACGTGCATGCCCCCACTCGAGACGAGGCCTGACTCCCCTGGGGAGACTCCAGAAGTACCCAAAGATCCATGTAAGCCCCTGAGAGGAATCCTCGGTTCCGGCCCTGACTCCAAAAAATTCTTTTGGCCCCGGTATCGACGGGAGAGGAATCCCTAGAGGCCCCCTAGCAACTCGCATGGGGACTGGCCTCTCCTGAGGCCACCAGGGCGGGTCCCTGAGGTCCCCGTCGTAACTCGGGATAACCTGCCGCAACTCGAGAAAATCCAGGAAGTTCTCCCTTCCAGGCGAGATGAGGCCTATTTCCGATGAGGCGTCTGGAGACTAATGACACCTAAACTATGAAACTTCGAAAGGGTCTTTCACACCCTTGCTGCAACTCAAGAAGTTCACCGCCATACCTGTCTCCACTCGAGAGGAAGCACGATGGTCCCGCCCACATCCAGAGGAGCCCCGTTTCCCCCTCGGAGCTCGAGATGAGGGATCCTTTCCCTGCTTTCAAGGGGAAAGAATTAGCGGCGTTCCCGTCGCATCTCAATAGGAGGCACTCTCAACAGGAAAGGCGAGAGGAACTCCATGGTCGTACCACCATTCCAAGAGTCCCCCAGATGTCTCAGTCCATTCCAGAGGAACCTCTTTGCCCTGCACTGGCTCATCTTTCACGCCGAGGATCGACTCACACCACGGTGGCACGTGGGACAGCCCTGTGGGAAAGCCTCGAGGGAAAGCCTCGAGGGAAAACCACAGATCGTTTGATCCACGCGACGGGAAGCGTGACATTGCTGCTACAGCCTGGAAGGAAAGTGCACGTGCATGCCCCCACTCGAGACGAGGCCTGACTCCCCTGGGGAGACTCCACAAGTACCCAAAGATCCATGTCAGCCCCTGAGAGGAATCCTCGGTTCCGGCCCTGACTTCACACAAGGTTTTTGGCGCCGGTATCGACGGGAGAGGAATCCCGAGAGGCCCCCTAGCACCTCGCATGGGGACGGGCCTCTCCTGAGGCCACCAGGGCGGGTCCCTGAGGTCCCCGTCGTAACTCGAGAACACCTGCCGCAACTCGAGAAAATCCAGGAAGTTCTCCCTTCCAGGCGAGATGAGGCCTATTTCCGATACGGCGTCTGGAGACTAATGACACCTAACCTCTGGAACTTCGAAAGGGTCTTTCACACCCTTGCTGCAACTCAAGAAGTTCACCGCCATACCCGTCTCCACTCGAGAGGAAGCACGATGGTCCCGCCCACATCCAGAGGAGCCCCGTTTCCCCCTCGGAGCTCGAGATGAGGGATCCTTTCCCTGCTTTCAACGGGAAAGAATTCCCGGCGTTCCCGTCGCATCTCAAGAGGAGGCACTCTCAACAGGAAAGGCGAGAGGAACTCCATGGTCGTACCACCATTCCAAGAGTCCCCCAGATGTCTCAGTGCATTCCAAAGGAACATCTTTGCCCTGCACTGGCTCATCTTTCACGCCGAGGATCGACTCACACCACGGTGGCACGTGGGACAGCCCTGTGGGAAAGCCTCTAGGGAAAGCTTCGAGGGAAAACCACAGATCCTTTGATCCACGCGACGGGAAGCGTGACATTGCTGCTACAGCCTGGAAGGAAAGCGCACGTGCATGCCCCCACTCGAGACGAGGCCTGACTCCCTTGGGGAGACTCCAGAAGTACCCAAAGATCCATGTAAGCCCCTGAGAGGAATCCTCGGTTCCGGCCCTGACTCCCAAAAATTCTTTTGGCCCCGGTATCGACGGGAGAGGAATCCCGAGAGGCCCCCTAGCAACTCGCATGGGGACTGGCCTCTCCTGAGGCCACCAGGGCGGGTCCCTGAGGTCCTCGTCGTAAGTCGAGAACCCCTGCCGCAACTCGAGAAAATCCAGGAAGTTCTCCCTTCCAGGCGAGATGAGGCCTATTTCCGATGAGGCGTCTGGAGACTAATGACACCTAACCTCTGGAACTTCGAAAGGGTCTTTCACACCCTTGCTGCAACTCAAGAAGTTCACCGCCATACCTGTCTCCACTCGAGAGGAAGCACGATGGTCCCGCCCACATCCAGAGGAGCCCCGTTTCCCCCTCGTAGCTCGAGATGAGGGATCCTTTCCCTGCTTTCAACGGGAAAGAATTCCCGGCGTTCCCGTCGCATCTCAAGAGGAGGCACTCTCAACAGGAAAGGCGAGAGGAACTCCATGGTCGTACCACCATTCCAAGAGTCCCCCAGATGTCTCAGTCCATTCCAGAGGAAACTCTTTGCCCTGCACTGGCTCATCTTTCACGCCGAGGATCGACTCACACCACGGTGGCACGTGGGACAGCCCTGTGGGAAAGCCTCGAGGGAAAGCCTCGAGGGAAAACCACAGATCCTTTGATCCACGCGACGGGAAGCGTGACATTGCTGCTACAGCCTGGAAGGAAAGCGCACGTGCATGCCCCCACTCGAGACGAGGCCTGTCTCCCCTGGCGAGACTCCAGAAGTACCCAAAGATCCATATCAGCCCCTGAGAGGAATCCTCGGTTCCGGCCCTGACTCCACACAAGTTTTTGGCCCCGGTATCGACGGGAGAGGAATCCCGAGAGGCCCCCTAGCAACTCGCATGGGGACTGGCCTCTCCTGAGGCCACCAGGGCGGGTCCCTGAGGTCCCCGTCGTAACTCGGGATAACCTGCCGCAACTCGAGAAAATCCAGGAAGTTCTCCCTTCCAGGCGAGATGAGGCCTATTTCCGATGAGGCGTCTGGAGACTAATGACACCTAAACTCTGAAACTTCGAAAGGGTCTTTCACACCCTTGCTGCAACTCAAGAAGTTCACCGCCATACCTGTCTCCACTCGAGAGGAAGCACGATGGTCCCGCCCACATCCAGAGGAGCCCCGTTTCCCCCTCGTAGCTCGAGATGAGGGATCCTTTCCCTGCTTTCAACAGGAAAGAATTCCCGGCGTTCCCGTCGCATCTCAAGAGGAGGCACTCTCAACAGGAAAGGCGAGAGGAACTCCATGGTCGTACCACCATTCCAAGAGTCCCCCAGATGTCTCAGTCCATTCCAGAGGAAACTCTTTGCCCTGCACTGGCTCATCTTTCACGCCAAGGATCGACTCACACCACGGTGGAACGTGGGACAGCCCTGTGGGAAAGCCTCGAGGGAAAGCCTCGAGGGAAAACCACAGATCCTTTGATCCACGCGGCGGGAAGCGTGACATTGCTGCTACAGCCTGGAAGGAAAGTGCACGTGCATGCCCCCACTCGAGACGAGGCCTGACTCCCCTGGGGAGACTCCAGAAGTACCCAAAGATCCATGTCAGCCCCTGAGAGGAATCCTCGGTTCCGGCCCTGACTCCACACAAGGTTTTTGGCCCCGGTATCGACGGGAGAGGAATCCCGAGAGGCCCCCTAGCAACTCGCATGGGGACTGGCCTCTCCTGAGGCCACCAGTGCGGGTCTCTGAGGTCCCCGTCGTAACTCGAGAACACCTGCCGCAACTCGAGAAAATCCAGGAAGTTCTCCCTTCCAGGCGAGATGAGGCCTATTTCCGATGAGGCGTCTGGAGACTAATGACACCTAACCTCTGAAACTTCGAAAGGGTCTTTCACACCCTTGCTGCAACTCAAGAAGTTCACCGCCATACCCGTCTCCACTCGAGAGGAAGCACGATGGTCCCGCCCACATCCAGAGGAGCCCCGTTTCCCCCTCGGAGCTCGAGATGAGGGATCCTTTCCCTGCTTTCAACGGGAAAGAATTCCCGGTGTTCCCGTCGCATCTCAAGAGGAGGCACTCTCAACAGGAAAGGCGAGAGGAACTCCATGGTCGTACCACCATTCCAAGAGTCCCCCAGATGTCTCAGTCCATTCCAGAGGAACCTCTTTGCCCTGCACTGGCTCATCTTTCACGCCGAGGATCGACTCACACCACGGTGGCACGTGGGACAGCACTGTGGGAAAGCCTCGAGGGAAAGCCTCGAGGGAAAACCACAGATCCTTTGATCCACGCGACGGGAAGCGTGACATTGCTGCTACAGCCGGGAAGGAAAGCGCACGTGCATGCCCCCACTCGAGACGAGGCCTGTCTCCCCTGGCGAGACTCCAGAAGTACCCAAAGATCCATATCAGCCCCTGAGAGGAATCCTCGGTTCCGGCCCTGACTTCACACAAGTTTTTGGCCCCGGTATCGACGGGAGAGGAATCCCGAGAGGCCCCCTAGCAACTCGCATGGGGACTGGCCTCTCCTGAGGCCACCAGGGCGGGTCCCTGAGGTCCCCGTCGTAACTCGAGAACACCTGCCGCAACTCGAGAAAATCCAGGAAGTTCTCCCTTCCAGGCGAGATGAGGCCTATTTCCGATGAGGCGTCTGGAGACTAATGACACCTAACCTCTGGAACTTCGAAAGGGTCTTTCACACCCTTTCTGCAACTCAAGAAGTTCACCGCCATGCCCGTCTCCACTCGAGAGGAAGCACGATGGTCCCGCCCACATCCAGAGGAGCCCCGTTTCCCCCTCGGAGCTCGAGATGAGGGATCCTTTCCCTGCTTTCAACGGGAAAGAATTCCCGGCGTTCCCGTCGCATCTCAAGAGGAGGCACTCTCAACAGGAAAGGCGAGAGGAACTCCATGGTCGTACCACCATTCCAAGAGTCCCCCAGATGTCTCAGTCCATTCCAGAGGAACCTCTTTGCCCTGCACTGGCTCACCTTTCACGCCGAGGATCGACTCACACCACGGTGGCACGTGGGACAGCCCTGTGGGAAAGCCTCGAGGGAAAGCCTCGAGGGAAAACCACAGACCCTTTGATCCACGCCACGGGAAGCGTGACATTGCTGCTACAGCCTGGAAGGAAAGCGCACGTGCATGCCCCCACTCGAGACGAGGCCTGTCTCCCCTGGCGAGACTCCAGAAGTACCCAAAGATCCATATCAGCCCCTGAGAGGAATCCTCGGTTCCGGCCCTGACTCCACACAAGTTTTTGGCCCCGGTATCGACGGGAGAGGAATCCCGAGAGGCCCCCTAGCAACTCGCATGGGGACTGGCCTCTCCTGAGGCCACCAGGGCGGGTCCCTGAGGTCCCCGTCGTAACTCGGGATAACCTGCCGCAACTCGAGAAAATCCAGGAAGTTCTCCCTTCCAGACGAGATGAGGCCTATTTCCGATGAGGCGTCTGGAGACTAATGACACCTAAACTATGAAACTTCGAAAGGGTCTTTCACACCCTTGCTGCAACTCAAGAAGTTCACCGCCATACCTGTCTCCACTCGAGAGGAAGCACGATGGTCCCGCCCACATCCAGAGGAGCCCCGTTTCCCCCTCGGAGCTCGAGATGAGGGATCCTTTCCCTGCTTTCAAGGGGAAAGAATTAGCGGCGTTCCCGTCGCATCTCAATAGGAGGCACTCTCAACAGGAAAGGCGAGAGGAACTCCATGGTCGTACCACCATTCCAAGAGTCCCCCAGATGTCTCAGTCCATTCCAGAGGAACCTCTTTGCCCTGCACTGGCTCATCTTTCACGCCGAGGATCGACTCACACCACGGTGGCACGTGGGACAGCCCTGTGGGAAAGCCTCGAGGGAAAGCCTCGAGGGAAAACCACAGATCGTTTGATCCACGCGACGGGAAGCGTGACATTGCTGCTACAGCCTGGAAGGAAAGTGCACGTGCATGCCCCCACTCGAGACGAGGCCTGACTCCCCTGGGGAGACTCCACAAGTACCCAAAGATCCATGTCAGCCCCTGAGAGGAATCCTCGGTTCCGGCCCTGACTTCACACAAGGTTTTTGGCGCCGGTATCGACGGGAGAGGAATCCCGAGAGGCCCCCTAGCACCTCGCATGGGGACGGGCCTCTCCTGAGGCCACCAGGGCGGGTCCCTGAGGTCCCCGTCGTAACTCGAGAACACCTGCCGCAACTCGAGAAAATCCATGAAGTTCTCCCTTCCAGGCGAGATGAGGCCTATTTCCGATACGGCGTCTGGAGACTAATGACACCTAACCTCTGGAACTTCGAAAGGGTCTTTCACACCCTTGCTGCAACTCAAGAAGTTCACCGCCATACCCGTCTCCACTCGAGAGGAAGCACGATGGTCCCGCCCACATCCAGAGGAGCCCCGTTTCCCCCTCGGAGCTCGAGATGAGGGATCCTTTCCCTGCTTTCAACGGGAAAGAATTCCCGGCGTTCCCTTCGCATCTCAAGAGGAGGCACTCTCAACAGGAAAGGCGAGAGGAACTCCATGGTCGTACCACCATTCCAAGAGTCCCCCAGATGTCTCAGTGCATTCTAAAGGAACATCTTTGCCCTGCACTGGCTCATCTTTCACGCCGAGGATCGACTCACACCACGGTGGCACGTGGGACAGCCCTGTGGGAAAGCCTCTAGGGAAAGCTTCGAGGGAAAACCACAGATCCTTTGATCCACGCGACGGGAAGCGTGACATTGCTGCTACAGCCTGGAAGGAAAGCGCACGTGCATGCCCCCACTCGAGACGAGGCCTGACTCCCTTGGGGAGACTCCAGAAGTACCCAAAGATCCATGTAAGCCCCTGAGAGGAATCCTCGGTTCCGGCCCTGACTCCCAAAAATTCTTTTGGCCCCGGTATCGACGGGAGAGGAATCCCGAGAGGCCCCCTAGCAACTCGCATGGGGACTGGCCTCTCCTGAGGCCACCAGGGCGGGTCCCTGAGGTCCTCGTCGTAAGTCGAGAACCCCTGCCGCAACTCGAGAAAATCCAGGAAGTTCTCCCTTCCAGGCGAGATGAGGCCTATTTCCGATGAGGCGTCTGGAGACTAATGACACCTAACCTCTGGAACTTCGAAAGGGTCTTTCACACCCTTGCTGCAACTCAAGAAGTTCACCGCCATACCTGTCTCCACTCGAGAGGAAGCACGATGGTCCCGCCCACATCCAGAGGAGCCCCGTTTCCCCCTCGTAGCTCGAGATGAGGGATCCTTTCCCTGCTTTCAACGGGAAAGAATTCCCGGCGTTCCCGTCGCATCTCAAGAGGAGGCACTCTCAACAGGAAAGGCGAGAGGAACTCCATGGTCGTACCACCATTCCAAGAGTCCCCCAGATGTCTCAGTCCATTCCAGAGGAAACTCTTTGCCCTGCACTGGCTCATCTTTCATGCCGAGGATCGACTCACACCACGGTGGCACGTGGGACAGCCCTGTGGGAAAGCCTCGAGGGAAAGCCTCGAGGGAAAACCACAGATCCTTTGATCCACGCGACGGGAAGCGTGACATTGCTGCTACAGCCTGGAAGGAAAGCGCACGTGCATGCCCCCACTCGAGACGAGGCCTGTCTCCCCTGGCGAGACTTCAGAAGTACCCAAAGATCCATATCAGCCCCTGAGAGGAATCCTCGGTTCCGGCCCTGACTCCACACAAGTTTTTGGCCCCGGTATCGACGGGAGAGGAATCCCGAGAGGCCCCCTAGCAACTCGCATGGGGACTGGCCTCTCCTGAGGCCACCAGGGCGGGTCCCTGAGGTCCCCGTCGTAACTCGGGATAACCTGCCGCAACTCGAGAAAATCCAGGAAGTTCTCCCTTCCAGGCGAGATGAGGCCTATTTCCGATGAGGCGTCTGGAGACTAATGACACCTAAACTCTGAAACTTCGAAAGGGTCTTTCACACCCTTGCTGCAACTCAAGAAGTTCACCGCCATACCTGTCTCCACTCGAGAGGAAGCACGATGGTCCCGCCCACATCCAGAGGAGCCCCGTTTCCCCCTCGTAGCTCGAGATGAGGGATCCTTTCCCTGCTTTCAACAGGAAAGAATTCCCGGCGTTCCCGTCGCATCTCAAGAGGAGGCACTCTCAACAGGAAAGGCGAGAGGAACTCCATGGTCGTACCACCATTCCAAGAGACCCCCAGATGTCTCAGTCCATTCCAGAGGAAACTCTTTGCCCTGCACTGGCTCATCTTTCACGCCGAGGATCGACTCACACCACGGTGGAACGTGGGACAGCCCTGTGGGAAAGCCTCGAGGGAAAGCCTCGAGGGAAAACCACAGATCCTTTGATCCACGCGGCGGGAAGCGTGACATTGCTGCTACAGCCTGGAAGGAAAGTGCACGTGCATGCCCCCACTCGAGACGAGGCCTGACTCCCCTGGGGAGACTCCAGAAGTACCCAAAGATCCATGTCAGCCCCTGAGAGGAATCCTCGGTTCCGGCCCTGACTCCACACAAGGTTTTTGGCCCCGGTATCGACGGGAGAGGAATCCCGAGAGGCCCCCTAGCAACTCGCATGGGGACTGGCCTCTCCTGAGGCCACCAGGGCGGGTCTCTGAGGTCCCCGTCGTAACTCGAGAACACCTGCCGCAACTCGAGAAAATCCAGGAAGTTCTCCCTTCCAGGCGAGATGAGGCCTATTTCCGATGAGGCGTCTGGAGACTAATGACACCTAACCTCTGGAACTTCGAAAAGGTCTTTCACACCCTTGCTGCAACTCAAGAAGTTCACCGCCATACCCGTCTCCACTCGAGAGGAAGCACGATGGTCCCGCCCACATCCAGAGGAGCCCCGTTTCCCCCTCGTAGCTCGAGATGAGGGATCCTTTCCCTGCTTTCAACGGGAAAGAATTCCCGGTGTTCCCGTCGCATCTCAAGAGGAGGCACTCTCAACAGGAAAGGCGAGAGGAACTCCATGGTAGTACCACCATTCCAAGAGTCCCCCAGATGTCTCAGTCCATTCCAGAGGAACCTCTTTGCCCTGCACTGGCTCATCTTTCACGCCGAGGATCGACTCACACCACGGTGGCACGTGGGACAGCACTGTGGGAAAGCCTCGAGGGAAAGCCTCGAGGGAAAACCACAGATCCTTTGATCCACACGACGGGAAGCGTGACATTGCTGCTACAGCCGGGAAGGAAAGCGCACTTGCATGCCCCCACTCGAGACGAGGCCTGACTCCCTTGGGGAGACTGCAGAAGTACCCAAAGATCCATGGCAGCCCCTGAGAGGAATCCTCGCTTCCGGCCCTGACTCCACACAAGGTTTTTGGCCCTGGTATCAACGGGAGAGGTATCCCTAGAGGCCCCCTAGCAACTCGCATGGGGACTGGCCTCTCCTGAGGCCACCAGGGCGGGTCCCTGAGGTCCCCGTCGTAACTCGAGAACACCTGCCGCAACTCGAGAAAATCCAGGAAGTTCTCCCTTCCAGGCGAGATGAGGCCTATTTCCGATGAGGCGTCTGGAGACTAATGACACCTAACCTCTGGAACTTCGAAAGGGTCTTTCACACCCTTGCTGCAACTCAAGAAGTTCACCGCCATACCCGTCTCCACTCGAGAGGAAGCACGATGGACCCGCCAACATCCAGAGGAGCCCCGTTTCCCCCTCGGAGCTCGAGATGAGGGATCCTTTCCCTGCTTTCAACGGGAAAGAATTCCCGGCGTTCCCGTCGCATCTCAAGAGGAGGCACTCTCAACAGGAAAGGCGAGAGGAACTCCATGGTCGTACCACCATTCCAAGAGTCCCCCAGATGTCTCAGTCCATTCCAGAGGAAACTCTTTGCCCTGCACTGGCTCATCTTTCACGCCGAGGATCGACTCACACCACGGTGGCACGTGGGACAGCCCTGTGGGAAAGCCTCGAGGGAAAGCCTCGAGGGAAAACCACAGATCCTTTGATCCACGCTTCGGGAAGAGTGACATTGCTGCTACAGCCTGGAAGGAAAGCGCACGTGCATGCCCCCACTCGAGACGAGGCCTGAATCCCCTGGGGAGACTCCAGAAGTACCCAAAGATCCATTACAGCCCCTGAGAGGAATCCTCGGTTTCGGCCCTAACTCCACACAAGGTTTTTGGCCCCGGTATCGACGGGAGAGGAATCCCAAGAGGCCCCCTAGCAACTCGCATGGGGACTGGCCTCTCCTGAGGCCACCAGGGCGGGTCCCTGAGGTCCCCGTCGTAACTCGGGAACACCTGCCGCAACTCGAGAAAATCCAGGAAGTTCTCCCTTCCAGGCGAGATGAGGCCTATTTCCGATGAGGCGTCTGGAGACTAATGACACCTAACCTCTGGAACTTCGAAAGGGTCTTTCACACCTTTGCTGCAACTCAAGAAGTTCATCGCCATACCCGTCTCCACTCGAGAGGAAACACGATGGTCCCGCCCACATCCAGAGGAGCCCCATTTCCCCCTCGGAGCTCGAGATGAGGGATCCTTTCCCTGCTTTCAACGGGAAAGAATTCCCGGCGATCCCGTCGCATCTCAAGAGGAGGCACTCTCCACAGGAAAGCCGAGAGGAACTCCATGGTCGTACCACCATTCCAAGAGTCCCCCAGATGTCTCAGTCCATTCCAGAGGAACCTCTTTGCCCTGCACTGGCTCATCTTTCACGCCGAGGAACGACTCACACCACGGTGGCACGTGGGACAGACCTGTGGGAAAGCCTCGAGGGAAAGCCTCGAGGGAAAACCACAGATCCTTTGATCCACGCGACGGGAAGCGTGACATTGCTGTTACAGCCTGGAAGGAAAGCGCACGTGCATGCCCCCACTCGAGACGAGGCCTGACTCCCCTGGGGAGACTCCAGAAGTACCCAAAGATCCATGTCAGCCCCTGAGAGGAATCCTCGGTTCCGGCCCTGACTCCAAAAAATTCTTTTGGCCCCGGTATCGACGGGAGAGGAATCCCGAGAGGCCCCCTAGCAACTCGCATGGGGACTGGCCTCTCCTGAGGCCACCAGGGCGGGTCCCTGAGGTCCCCGTCGTAACTCGAGAACACCTGCCGCAACTCGAGAAAATCCAGGAAGTTCTCCCTTCCAGGCGAGATGAGGCCTATTTCCGATGAGGCGTCTGGAGACTAATGACACCTAACCTCTGGAACTTCGAAAGGGTCTTTCACACCCTTGCTGCAACTCAAGAAGTTCACCGCCATACCCGTCTCCACTCGAGAGGAAGCACGATGGTCCCGCCCACATCCAGAGGAGCCCCGTTTCTCCCTCGGAGCTCGAGATGAGGGATCCTTTCCCTGCTTTCAACGGGAAAGAATTCCCGGCGATCCCGTCACATCTCAAGAGGAGGCACTCTCCACAGGAAAGGCGAGAGGAACTCCATGGTCGTACCACCATTCCAAGAGTCCCCCAGATGTCTCAGTCCATTCCAGAGGAACCTCTTTGCCCTGCACTGGCTCATCTTTCACGCCGAGGATCGACTCACACCACGGTGGCACGTGGGACAGCCCTGTGGGAAAGCCTCGAGGGAAAGCCTCGAGGGAAAACCACAGATCCTTTGATCCACGCGACGGGAAGCGTGACATTGCTGCTACAGCCTGGAAGGAAAGCGCACGTGCATGCCCCCACTCGAGACGAGGCCTGTCTCCCCTGGCGAGACTCCAGAAGTACCCAAAGATCCATATCAGCCCCTGAGAGGAATCCTCGGTTCCGGCCCTGACTCCACACAAGTTTTTGGCCCCGGTATCGACGGGAGAGGAATCCCGAGAGGCCCCCTAGCAACTCGCATGGGGACTGGCCTCTCCTGAGGCCACCAGGGCGGGTCCCTGAGGTCCCCGTCGTAACTCGGGATAACCTGCCGCAACTCGAGAAAATCCAGGAAGTTCTCCCTTCCAGGCGAGATGAGGCCTATTTCCGATGAGGCGTCTGGAGACTAATGACACCTAAACTCTGAAACTTCGAAAGGGTCTTTCACACCCTTGCTGCAACTCAAGAAGTTCACCGCCATACCTGTCTCCACTCGAGAAGAAGCACGATGGTCCCGCCCACATCCAGAGGAGCCCCGTTTCCCCCTCGTAGCTCGAGATGAGGGATCCTTTCCCTGCTTTCAACAGGAAAGAATTCCCGGCGTTCCCGTCGCATCTCAAGAGGAGGCACTCTCAACAGGAAAGGCGAGAGGAACTCCATGGTCGTACCACCATTCCAAGAGTCCCCCAGATGTCTCAGTCCATTCCAGAGGAAACTCTTTGCCCTGCACTGGCTCATCTTTCACGCCGAGGATCGACTCACACCACGGTGGAACGTGGGACAGCCCTGTGGGAAAGCCTCGAGGGAAAGCCTCGAGGGAAAACCACAGATCCTTTGATCCACGCGACGGGAAGCGTGACATTGCTGCTACAGCCGGGAAGGAAAGCGCACGTGCATGCCCCCACTCGAGACGAGGCCTGACTCCCTTGGGGAGACTGCAGAAGCACCCAAAGATCCATGGCAGCCCCTGAGAGGAATCCTCGCTTCCGGCCCTGACTCCACACAAGGTTTTTGGCCCTGGTATCAACGGGAGAGGTATCCCGAGAGGCCCCCTAGCAACTCGCATGGGGACTGGCCTCTCCTGAGGCCACCAGGGCGGGTCCCTGAGGTCCCCGTCGTAACTCGAGAACACCTGCCGCAACTCGAGAAAATCCAGGAAGTTCTCCCTTCCAGGCGAGATGAGGCCTATTTCCGATGAGGCGTCTGGAGACTAATGACACCTAACCTCTGGAACTTCAAAAGGGTCTTTCACACCCTTGCTGCAACTCAAGAAGTTCACCGCCATTCCCGTCTCCACTCGAGAGGAAGCACGATGGACCCGCCAACATCCAGAGGAGCCCCGTTTCCCCCTCGGAGCTCGAGATGAGGGATCCTTTCCCTGCTTTCAACGGGAAAGAATTCCCGGCGTTCCCGTCGCATCTCAAGAGGAGGCACTCTCAACAGGAAAGGCGAGAGGAACTCCATGGTCGTACCACCATTCCAAGAGTCCCCCAGATGTCTCAGTCCATTCCAGAGGAAACTCTTTGCCCTGCACTGGCTCATCTTTCACGCCGAGGATCGACTCACACCACGGTGGCACGTGGGACAGCCCTGTGGGAAAGCCTCGAGGGAAAGCCTCGAGGGAAAACCACAGATCCTTTGATCCACGCGGCGGGAAGCGTGACATTGCTGCTACAGCCTGGAAGGAAAGTGCACGTGCATGCCCCCACTCGAGACGAGGCCTGACTCCCCTGGGGAGACTCCTGAAGTACCCAAAGATCCATGTCAGCCCCTGAGAAGAATCCTCGGTTCCGGCCCTGACTCCACACAAGGTTTTTGGCCCCGGTATCGATGGGAGAGGAATCCCGAGAGGCCCCCTAGCAACTCGCATGGGGACTGGCCTCTCCTGAGGCCACCAGGGCGGGTCTCTGAGGTCCCCGTCGTAACTCGAGAACACCTGCCGCAACTCGAGAAAATCCAGGAAGTTCTCCCTTCCAGGCGAGATGAGGCCTATTTCCGATGAGGCGTCTGGAGACTAATGACACCTAACCTCTGGAACTTCGAAAGGGTCTTTCACACCCTTGCTGCAACTCAAGAAGTTCACCGCCATACCCGTCTCCACTCGAGAGGAAGCACGATGGTCCCGCCCACATCCAGAGGAGCCCCGTTTCCCCCTCGTAGCTCGAGATGAGGGATCCTTTCCCTGCTTTCAACGGGAAAGAATTCCCGGTGTTCCCGTCGCATCTCAAGAGGAGGCACTCTCAACAGGAAAGGCGAGAGGAACTCCATGGTCGTACCACCATTCCAAGAGTCCCCCAGATGTCTCAGTCCGTTCCAGAGGAACCTCTTTGCCCTGCACTGGCTCATCTTTCACGCCGAGGATCGACTCACACCACGGTGGCACGTGGGACAGCACTGTGGGAAAGCCTCGAGGGAAAGCCTCGAGGGAAAACCACAGATCCTTTGATCCACGCGACGGGAAGCGTGACATTGCTGCTACAGCCGGGAAGGAAAGCGCACGTGCATGCCCCCACTCGAGACGAGGCCTGACTCCCTTGGGGAGACTGCAGAAGCACCCAAAGATCCATGGCAGCCCCTGAGAGGAATCCTCGCTTCCGGCCCTGACTCCACACAAGGTTTTTGGCCCTGGTATCAACGGGAGAGGTATCCCGAGAGGCCCCCTAGCAACTCGCATGGGGACTGGCCTCTCCTGAGGCCACCAGGGCGGGTCCCTGAGGTCCCCGTCGTAACTCGAGAACACCTGCCGCAACTCGAGAAAATCCAGGAAGTTCTCCCTTCCAGGCGAGATGAGGCCTATTTCCGATGAGGCGTCTGGAGACTAATGACACCTAACCTCTGGAACTTCAAAAGGGTCTTTCACACCCTTGCTGCAACTCAAGAAGTTCACCGCCATACCCGTCTCCACTCGAGAGGAAGCACGATGGACCCGCCAACATCCAGAGGAGCCCCGTTTCCCCCTCGGAGCTCGAGATGAGGGATCCTTTCCCTGCTTTCAACGGGAAAGAATTCCCGGCGTTCCCGTCGCATCTCAAGAGGAGGCACTCTCAACAGGAAAGGCGAGAGGAACTCCATGGTCGTACCACCATTCCAAGAGTCCCCCAGATGTCTCAGTCCATTCCAGAGGAAACTCTTTGCCCTGCACTGGCTCATCTTTCACGCCGAGGATCGACTCACACCACGGTGGCACGTGGGACAGCCCTGTGGGAAAGCCTCGAGGGAAAGCCTCGAGGGAAAACCACAGATCCTTTGATCCACGCGACGGGAAGCGTGACATTGCTGCTACAGCCTGGAAGGAAAGCGCATGTGCATGCCCCCACTCGAGACGAGGCCTGACTCCCTTGGGGAAACTCAAGAAGTACCCAAAGATCCATGTCAGCCCCTGAGAGGAATCCTCGGTTCCGGCCCTGACTCCAAAAAATGTTTTTGGGCCCGGTATCGACGGGAGAGGAATCCCGAGAGGCCCCCTAGCAACTCGCATGGGGACTGGCCTCTCCTGAGGCCACCAGGGCGGGTCCCTGAGGTCCCCGTCGTAACTCGGGAACACCTGCCGCAACTCGAGAAAATCCAGGAAGTTCTCCCTTTCAGGCGAGATGAGGCCTATTTCCGATGAGGCGTCTGGAGACTAATGACACCTAACCTCTGGAACTTCGAAAGGGTCTTTCACACCCTTGCTGCAACTCAAGAAGTTCACCGCCATACCTGTCTCCACTCGAGAGGAAGCACGATGGTCCCGCCCACATCCAGAGGAGCCCCGTTTCCCCCTCGTAGCTCGAGATGAGGGATCCTTTCCCTGCTTTCAACGGGAAAGAATTCCCGGCGTTCCCGTCGCATCTCAAGAGGAGGCACTCTCAACAGGAAAGGCGAGAGGAACTCCATGGTCGTACCACCATTCCAAGAGTCCCCCAGATGTCTCAGTCCATTCCAGAGGAACCTCTTTGCCCTGCACTGGCTCATCTTTCACGCCGAGGATCGACTCACACCACGGTGGCACGTGGGACAGCCCTGTGGGAAAGCCTCGAGGGAAAGCCTCGAGCGAAAACCACAGACCCTTTGATCCACGCGACGAGAAGCGTGACATTGCTGCTACAGCCTGGAAGGAAAGCGCACGTGCATGCCCCCACTCGAGACGAGGCCTGTCTCCCCTGGCGAGACTCCAGAAGTACCCAAAGATCCATATTAGCCCCTGAGAGGAATCCTCGGTTCCGGCCCTGACTCCACACAAGGCTTTTGGCCCCGGTATCGACGGGAGAGGAATCCCGAGAGGCCCCCTAGCAACTCGAATGGGGACTGGCCTCTCCTGAGGCCACCAGGGCGGGTCCCTGAGGTCCCCGTCGTAACTCGGGATAACCTGCCGCAACTCGAGAAAATCCAGGAAGTTCTCCCTTCCAGGCGAGATGAGGCCTATTTCCGATGAGGCGTCTGGAGACTAATGACACCTAACCTCTGGAACTTCGAAAGGGTCTTTCACACCTTTGCTGCAACTCAAGAAGTTCATCGCCATACCCGTCTCCACTCGAGAGGAAGCACGATGGTCCCGCCCACATCCAGAGGAGCCCCGTTTCCCCCTCGGAGCTCGAGATGAGGGATCCTTTCCCTGCTTTCAACGGGAAAGAATTCCCGGCGATCCCGTCGCATCTCAAGAGGAGGCACTCTCCACAGGAAAGCCGAGAGGAACTCCATGGTCGTACCACCATTCCAAGAGTCCCCCAGATGTCTCAGTCCATTCCAGAGGAACCTCTTTGCCCTGCACTGGCTCATCTTTCACGCCGAGGAACGACTCACACCACGGTGGCACGTGGGACAGACCTGTGGGAAAGCCTCGAGGGAAAGCCTCGAGGGAAAACCACAGATCCTTTGATCCACGCGACGGGAAGCGTGACATTGCTGCTACAGCCTGGAAGGAAAGCGCACGTGCATGCCCCCACTCGAGACGAGGCCTGACTCCCCTGGGGAGACTCCAGAAGTACCCAAAGATCCATGTCAGCCCCTGAGAGGAATCCTCGGTTCCGGCCCTGACTCCAAAAAATTCTTTTGGCCCCGGTATAGACGGGAGAGGAATCCCGAGAGGCCCCCTAGCAACTCGCATGGGGACTGGCCTCTCCTGAGGCCACCAGGTCGGGTCCCTGAGGTCCCCGTCGTAACTCGAGAACACCTGCCGCAACTCGAGAAAATCCAGGAAGTTCTCCCTTCCAGGCGAGATGAGGCCTATTTCCGATGAGGCGTCTGGAGACTAATGACACCTAACCTCTGGAACTTCGAAAGGGTCTTTCACACCCTTGCTGCAACTCAAGAAGTTCACCGCCATACCCGTCTCCACTCGAGAGGAAGCACGATGGTCCCGCCCACATCCAGAGGAGCCCCGTTTCTCCCTCGGAGCTCGAGATGAGGGATCCTTTCCCTGCTTTCAACGGGAAAGAATTCCCGGCGATCCCGTCACATCTCAAGAGGAGGCACTCTCCACAGGAAAGCCGAGAGGAACTCCATGGTCGTACCACCATTCCAAGAGTCCCCCAGATGTCTCAGTCCATTCCAGAGGAAGCTCTTTGCCCTGCACTGGCTCATCTTTCACGCCGAGGATCGACTCACACCACGGTGGCACGTGGGACAGCCCTGTGGGAAAGCCTCGAGGGAAAGCCTCGAGGGAAAACCACAGATCCTTTGATCCAGGCCACGGGAAGCGTGACATTGCTGCTACAGCCTGGAAGGAAAGCGCACGTGCATGCCCCCACTCGAGACGAGGCCTGACTCCCCTGGGGAGACTCCAGAAGTACCCAAAGATCCATTTCAGCCCCTGAGAGGAATCCTCGGTTCCGGCCCTGACTCCACACAAGGTTTTTGGCCCCGATATCGACGGGAGAGGAATCCCGAGAGGCCCCCTAGCAACTCGCATGGGGACTGGCCTCTCCTGAGGCCACCAGGGCGGGTCCCTGAGGTCCCCGTCGTAACTCGGGATTACCTGCCGCAACTCGAGAAAATCCAGGAAGTTCTCCCTTCCAGGCGAGATGAGGCCTATTTCCGATGAGGCGTCTGGAGACTAATGACACTTAACCTCTGGAACTTCGAAAGGGTCTTTCACACCCTTGCTGCAACTCAAGAAGTTCACCGCCATACCCGTCTCCACTCGAGAGGAAGCACGATGGACCCGCCAACATCCAGAGGAGCCCCGTTTCCCCCTCGGAGCTCGAGATGAGGGATCCTTTCCCTGCTTTCAACGGGAAAGAATTCCCGGCGTTCCCGTCGCATCTCAAGAGGAGGCACTCTCAACAGGAAAGGCGAGAGGAACTCCATGGTCGTACCACCATTCCAAGAGTCCCCCAGATGTCTCAGTCCATTCCAGAGGAAACTCTTTGCCCTGCACTGGCTCATCTTTAACGCCGAGGATCGACTCACACCACGGTGGCACGTGGGACAGCCCTGTGGGAAAGCCTCGAGGGAAAGCCTCGAGGGAAAACCACAGATCCTTTGATCCACGCGACGGGAAGCGTGACATTGCTGCTACAGCCTGGAAGGAAAGCGCACGTGCATGCCCCCACTCGAGACGAGGCCTGTCTCCCCTGGCGAGACTCCAGAAGTACCCAAAGATCCATGTCAGCCCCTGAGAGGAATCCTCGGTTCCGGCCCTGACTCCACACAAGTTTTTGGCCCCGGTATCGACCGGAGAGGAATCCCGAGAGGCCCCCTAGCAACTCGCATGGGGACTGGCCTCTCCTGAGGCCACCAGGGCGGGTCCCTGAGGTCCCCGTCGTAACTCGGGATAACCTGCCGCAACTCGAGAAAATCCAGGAAGTTCTCCCTTCCAGGCGAGATGAGGCCTATTTCCGATGAGGCGTCTGGAGACTAATGACACCTAAACTCTGGAACTTCGAAAGGGTCTTTCACACCCTTGCTGCAACTCAAGAAGTTCACCGCCATACCTGTCTCCACTCGAGAGGAAGCACGATGGTCCCGCCCACATCCAGAGGAGCCCCGTTTCCCCCTCGTAGCTCGAGATGAGGGATCCTTTCCCTGCTTTCAACAGGAAAGAATTCCCGGCGTTCCCGTCGCATCTCAAGAGGAGGCACTCTCAACAGGAAAGGCGAGAGGAACTCCATGGTCGTACCACCATTCCAAGAGTCCCCCAGATGTCTCAGTCCATTCCAGAGGAAACTCTTTGCCCTGCACTGGCTCATCTTTCACGCCGAGGATCGACTCACACCACGGTGGAACGTGGGACAGCCCTGTGGGAAAGCCTCGAGGGAAAGCCTCGAGGGAAAACCACAGATCCTTTGATCCACGCGACGGGAAGCGTGACATTGCTGCTACAGCCGGGAAGGAAAGCGCACGTGCATGCCCCCACTCGAGACGAGGCCTGACTCCCTTGGGGAGACTGCAGAAGCACCCAAAGATCCATGGCAGCCCCTGAGAGGAATCCTCGCTTCCGGCCCTGACTCCACACAAGGTTTTTGGCCCTGGTATCAACGGGAGAAGTATCCCGAGAGGCCCCCTAGCAACTCGCATGGGGACTGGCCTCTCCTGAGGCCACCAGGGCGGGTCCCTGAGGTCCCCGTCGTAACTCGAGAACACCTGCCGCAACTCGAGAAAATCCAGGAAGTTCTCCCTTCCAGGCGAGATGAGGCCTATTTCCGATGAGGCGTCTGGAGACTAATGACACCTAACCTCTGGAACTTCAAAAGGGTCTTTCACACCCTTGCTGCAACTCAAGAAGTTCACCGCCATACCCGTCTCCACTCGAGAGGAAGCACGATGGACCCGCCAACATCCAGAGGAGCCCCGTTTCCCCCTCGGAGCTCGAGATGAGGGATCCTTTCCCTGCTTTCAACGGGAAAGAATTCCCGGCGTTCCCGTCGCATCTCAAGAGGAGGCACTCTCAACAGGAAAGGCGAGAGGAACTCCATGGTCGTACCACCATTCCAAGAGTCCCCCAGATGTCTCAGTCCATTCCAGAGGAAACTCTTTGCCCTGCACTGGCTCATCTTTCACGCCGAGGATCGACTCACACCACGGTGGCACGTGGGACAGCCCTGTGGGAAAGCCTCGAGGGAAAGCCTCGAGGGAAAACCACAGATCCTTTGATCCACGCGGCGGGAAGCGTGACATTGCTGCTACAGCCTGGAAGGAAAGTGCACGTGCATGCCCCCACTCGAGACGAGGCCTGACTCCCCTGGGGAGACTCCAGAAGTACCCAAAGATCCATGTCAGCCCCTGAGAGGAATCCTCGGTTCCGGCCCTGACTCCACACAAGGTTTTTGGCCCCGGTATCGATGGGAGAGGAATCCCGAGAGGCCCCCTAGCAACTCGCATGGGGACTGGCCTCTCCTGAGGCCACCAGGGCGGGTCTCTGAGGTCCCCGTCGTAACTCGAGAACACCTGCCGCAACTCGAGAAAATCCAGGAAGTTCTCCCTTCCAGGCGAGATGAGGCCTATTTCCGATGAGGCGTCTGGAGACTAATGACACTTAACCTCTGGAACTTCGAAAGGGTCTTTCACACCCTTGCTGCAACTCAAGAAGTTCACCGCCATACCCGTCTCCACTCGAGAGGAAGCACGATGGACCCGCCAACATCCAGAGGAGCCCCGTTTCCCCCTCGGAGCTCGAGATGAGGGATCCTTTCCCTGCTTTCAACGGGAAAGAATTCCCGGCGTTCCCGTCGCATCTCAAGAGGAGGCACTCTCAACAGGAAAGGCGAGAGGAACTCCATGGTCGTACCACCATTCCAAGAGTCCCCCAGATGTCTCAGTCCATTCCAGAGGAACCTCTTTGCCCTGCACTGGCTCATCTTTCACGCCGAGGATCGACTCACACCACGGTGGCACGTGGGACAGCCCTGTGGGAAAGCCTCGAGGGAAAGCCTCGAGGGAAAACCACAGATCCTTTGATCCACGCGACGGGAAGCGTGACATTGCTGCTACAGCCTGGTAGGAAAGCGCACGTGCATGCCCCGACTCGAGACGAGGCCTGACTCCCTTGGGGACACTCAAGAAGTACCCAAAGATCCATGTCAGCCCCTGAGAGGAATCCTCGGTTCCGGCCCTGACTCCACACAAGGCTTTGGCCCCGGTATCGACGGGAGAGAAATCCCGAGAGGCCCCCTAGCAACTCGCATGGGGACTGGCCTCTCCTGAGGCCACCAGGGCGGGTCCCTGAGGTCCCCGTCGTAACTCGGGATAACCTGCCGTAACTCGAGAAAATCCAGGAAGTTCTCCCTTCCAGGCGAGATGAGGCCTGTTTCCGATGAGGCGACTGGAGACTAATGACACCTAACCTCTGGAACTTCGAAAGGGTCTTTCACACCTTTGCTGCAACTCAAGAAGTTCACCGCCATACCCGTCTCCACTCGAGAGGAAGCACGATGGTCCCGCCCACATCCAGAGGAGCCCCGTTTCCCCCTCGGAGCTCGAGATGAGGGATCCTTTCCCTGCTTTCAACGGGAAAGAATTCCCGGCGATGCCGTCGCATCTCAAGAGGAGGCACTCTCCACAGGAAAGCCGAGAGGAACTCCATGGTCGTACCACCATTCCAAGAGTCCCACAGATGTCTCAGTCCATTCCAGAGGAACCTCTTTGCCCTGCACTGGCTCATCTTTCACGCCGAGGATCGACTCACACCACGGTGGCACGTGGGACAGACCTGTGGGAAAGCCTCGAGGGAAAGCCTCGAGGGAAAACCACAGATCCTATGATCCACGAGACGGGAAGCGTGGCATTGCTGTTACAGCCTGGAAGGAAAGCACACGTGCATGCCACCACTCGAGACGAGGCCTGACTCCCCTGGGGAGACTCCAGAAGTACCCAAAGATCCATGTCAGCCCCTGAGAGGAATCCTCGGTTCCGGCCCTGACTCCAAAAAATTCTTTTGGCCCCGGTATCGACGGGAGAGGAATCCCGAGAGGCCCCCTAGCAACTCGCATGGGGACTGGCCTCTCCTGAGGCCACCAAGGCGGGTCCCTGAGGTCCCCGTCGTAACTCGAGAACACCTGCCGCAACTCGAGAAAATCCAGGAAGTTCTCCCTTCCAGGCGAGATGAGGCCTATTTCCGATGAGGCGTCTGGAGACTAATGACACCTAACCTCTGGAACTTCGAAAGGGTCTTTCACACCCTTGCTGCAACTCAAGAAGTTCACCGCCATACCCGTCTCCACTCGAGAGGAAGCACGATGGTCCCGCCCACATCCAGAGGAGCCCCGTTTCTCCCTCGGAGCTCGAGATGAGGGATCCTTTCCCTGCTTTCAACGGGAAAGAATTCCCGGTGATCCCATCACATCTCAAGAGGAGGCACTCTCCACAGAAAAGCCGAGAGGAACTCCATGGTCGTACCACCATTCCAAGAGTCCCCCAGATGTCTCAGTCCATTCCAGAGGAACCTCTTTGCCCTGCACTGGCTCATCTTTCACGCCGAGGATCGACTCACACCACGGTGGCACGTGGGACAGCCCTGTGGGAAAGCCTCGAGGGAAAGCCTCGAGGGAAAACCACAGATCCTTTGATCCACGCGACGGGAAGCGTGACATTGCTGCTACAGCCTGGAAGGAAAGCGCACGTGCATGCCCCGACTCGAGACGAGGCCTGACTCCCTTGGGGACACTCAAGAAGTACCCAAAGATCCATGTCAGCCCCTGAGAGGAATCCTCGGTTCCGGCCCTGACTCCACACAAGGCTTTGGCCCCGGTATCGACGGGAGAGGAATCCCGAGAGGCCCCCTAGCAACTCGCATGGGGACTGGCCTCTCCTGAGGCCACCAGGGCGGGTCCCTGAGGTCCCCGTCGTAACTCGGGATAACCTGCCGTAACTCGAGAAAATCCAGGAAGTTCTCCCTTCCAGGCGAGATGAGGCCTGTTTCCGATGAGGCGACTGGAGACTAATGACACCTAACCTCTGGAACTTCGAAAGGGTCTTTCACACCTTTGCTGCAACTCAAGAAGTTCACCGCCATACCCGTCTCCACTCGAGAGGAAGCACGATGGTCCCGCCCACATCCAGAGGAGCCCCGTTTCCCCCTCGGAGCTCGAGATGAGGGATCCTTTCCCTGCTTTCAACGGGAAAGAATTCCCGGCGATGCCGTCGCATCTCAAGAGGAGGCACTCTCCACAGGAAAGCCGAGAGGAACTCCATGGTCGTACCACCATTCCAAGAGTCCCCCAGATGTCTCAGTCCCTTCCAGAGGAACCTCTTTGCCCTGCACTGGCTCATCTTTCACGCCGAGGATCGACTCACACCACGGTGGCACGTGGGACAGACCTGTGGGAAAGCCTCGAGTGAAAGCCTCGAGGGAAAACCACAGATCCTTTGATCCACGAGACGGGAAGCGTGGCATTGCTGTTACAGCCTGGAAGGAAAGCACACGTGCATGCCACCACTCGAGACGAGGCCTGACTCCCCTGGGGAGACTCCAGAAGTACCCAAAGATCCATGTCAGCCCCTGAGAGGAATCCTCGGTTCCGGCCCTGACTCCAAAAAATTCTTTTGGCCCCGGTATCGACGGGAGAGGAATCCCGAGAGGCCCCCTAGCAACTCGCATGGGGACTAGCCTCTCCTGAGGCCACCAAGGCGGGTCCCTGAGGTCCCCGTCGTAACTCGAGAACACCTGCCGCAACTCGAGAAAATCCAGGAAGTTCTCCCTTCCAGGCGAGATGAGGCCTATTTCCGATGAGGCGTCTGGAGACTAATGACACCTAACATCTGGAACTTCGAAAGGGTCTTTCACACCCTTGCTGCAACTCAAGAAGTTCACCGCCATACCCGTCTCCACTCGAGAGGAAGCACGATGGTCCCGCCCACATCCAGAGGAGCCCCGTTTCTCCCTCGGAGCTCGAGATGAGGGATCCTTTCCCTGCTTTCAACGGGAAAGAATTCCCGGCGATCCCATCACATCTCAAGAGGAGGCACTCTCCACAGAAAAGCCGAGAGGAACTCCATGGTCGTACCACCATTCCAAGAGTCCCCCAGATGTCTCAGTCCATTCCAGAGGAACCTCTTTGCCCTGCACTGGCTCATCTTTCACGCCGAGGATCGACTCACACCACGGTGGCACGTGGGACAGCCCTGTGGGAAAGCCTCGAGGGAAAGCCTCGAGGGAAAACCACAGATCCTTTGATCCAGGCCACGGGAAGCATGACATTGCTGCTACAGCCTGGAAGGAAAGCGCACGTGCATGCCCCCACTCGAGACGAGGCCTGTCTCCCCTGGCGAGACTCCAGAAGTACCCAAAGATCCATATTAGCCCCTGAGAGGAATCCTCGGTTCCGGCCCTGACTCCACACAAGGCTTTTGGCCCCGGTATCGACGGGAGAGGAATCCCGAGAGGCCCCCTAGCAACTCGAATGGGGACTGGCCTCTCCTGAGGCCACCAGGGCGGGTCCCTGAGGTCCCCGTCGTAACTCGGGATAACCTGCCGCAACTCGAGAAAATCCAGGAAGTTCTCCCTTCCAGGCGAGATGAGGCCTATTTCCGATGAGGCGTCTGGAGACTAATGACACCTAACCTCTGGAACTTCGAAAGGGTCTTTCACACCTTTGCTGCAACTCAAGAAGTTCATCGCCATACCCGTCTCCACTCGAGAGGAAGCACGATGGTCCCGCCCACATCCAGAGGAGCCCCGTTTCCCCCTCGGAGCTCGAGATGAGGGATCCTTTCCCTGCTTTCAACAGGAAAGAATTCCCGGCGATCCCGTCGCATCTCAAGAGGAGGCACTCTCCACAGGAAAGCCGAGAGGAACTCCATGGTCGTACCACCATTCCAAGAGTCCCCCAGATGTCTCAGTCCATTACAGAGGAACCTCTTTGCCCTGCACTGGCTCATCTTTCACGCCGAGGAACGACTCACACCACGGTGGCACGTGGGACAGACCTGTGGGAAAGCCTCGAGGGAAAGCCTCGAGGGAAAACCACAGATCCTTTGATCCACGCGACGGGAAGCGTGACATTGCTGCTACAGCCTGGAAGGAAAGCGCACGTGCATGCCCCCACTCGAGACGAGGCCTGACTCCCCTGGGGAGACTCCAGAAGTACCCAAAGATCCATGTCAGCCCCTGAGAGGAATCCTCGGTTCCGGCCCTGACTCCAAAAAATTCTTTTGGCCCCGGTATAGACGGGAGAGGAATCCCGAGAGGCCCCCTAGCAACTCGCATGGGGACTGGCCTCTCCTGAGGCCACCAGGTCGGGTCCCTGAGGTCCCCGTCGTAACTCGAGAACACCTGCCGCAACTCGAGAAAATCCAGGAAGTTCTCCCTTCCAGGCGAGATGAGGCCTATTTCCGATGAGGCGTCTGGAGACTAATGACACCTAACCTCTGGAACTTCGAAAGGGTCTTTCACACCCTTGCTGCAACTCAAGAAGTTCACCGCCATACCCGTCTCCACTCGAGAGGAAGCACGATGGTCCCGCCCACATCCAGAGGAGCCCCGTTTCTCCCTCGGAGCTCGAGATGAGGGATCCTTTCCCTGCTTTCAACGGGAAAGAATTCCCGGCGATCCCGTCACATCTCAAGAGGAGGCACTCTCCACAGGAAAGCCGAGAGGAACTCCATGGTCGTACCACCATTCCAAGAGTCCCCCAGATGTCTCAGTCCATTCCAGAGGAACCTCTTTGCCCTGCACTGGCTCATCTTTCACGCCGAGGATCGACTCACACCACGGTGGCACGTGGGACAGCCCTGTGGGAAAGCCTCGAGGGAAAGCCTCGAGGGAAAACCACAGATCCTTTGATCCAGGCCACGGGAAGCGTGACATTGCTGCTACAGCCTGGAAGGAAAGCGCACGTGCATGCCCCCACTCGAGACGAGGCCTGACTCCCCTGGGGAGACTCCAGAAGTACCCAAAGATCCATTTCAGCCCCTGAGAGGAATCCTCGGTTCCGGCCCTGACTCCACACAAGGTTTTTGGCCCCGGTATCGACGGGAGAGAAATCCCGAGAGGCCCCCTAGCAACTCGCATGGGGACTGGCCTCTCCTGAGGCCACCAGGGCGGGTCCCTGAGGTCCCCGTCGTAACTCGGGATTACCTGCCGCAACTCGAGAAAATCCAGGAAGTTCTCCCTTCCAGGCGAGATGAGGCCTATTTCCGATGAGGCGTCTGGAGACTAATGACACTTAACCTCTGGAACTTCGAAAGGGTCTTTCACACCCTTGCTGCAACTCAAGAAGTTCACCGCCATACCCGTCTCCACTCGAGAGGAAGCACGATGGACCCGCCAACATCCAGAGGAGCCCCGTTTCCCCCTCGGAGCTCGAGATGAGGGATCCTTTCCCTGCTTTCAACGGGAAAGAATTCCCGGCGTTCCCGTCGCATCTCAAGAGGAGGCACTCTCAACAGGAAAGGCGAGAGGAACTCCATGGTCGTACCACCATTCCAAGAGTCCCCCAGATGTCTCAGTCCATTCCAGAAGAACCTCTTTGCCCTGCACTGGCTCATCTTTCACGCCGAGGATCGACTCACACCACGGTGGCACGTGGGACAGCCCTGTGGGAAAGCCTCGAGTGAAAGCCTCGAGGGAAAACCACAGATCCTTTGATCCACGCGACGGGAAGCGTGACATTGCTGCTACAGCCTGGTAGGAAAGCGCACGTGCATGCCCCGACTCGAGACGAGGCCTGACTCCCTTGGGGACACTCAAGAAGTACCCAAAGATCCATGTCAGCCCCTGAGAGGAATCCTCGGTTCCGGCCCTGACTCCACACAAGGCTTTGGCCCCGGTATCGACGGGAGAGGAATCCCGAGAGGCCCCCTAGCAACTCGCATGGGGACTGGCCTCTCCTGAGGCCACCAGGGCGGGTCCCTGAGGTCCCCGTCGTAACTCGGGATAACCTGCCGTAACTCGAGAAAATCCAGGAAGTTCTCCCTTCCAGGCGAGATGAGGCCTGTTTCCGATGAGGCGACTGGAGACTAATGACACCTAACCTCTGGAACTTCGAAAGGGTCTTTCACACCTTTGCTGCAACTCAAGAAGTTCACCGCCATACCCGTCTCCACTCGAGAGGAAGCACGATGGTCCCGCCCACATCCAGAGGAGCCCCGTTTCCCCCTCGGAGCTCGAGATGAGGGATCCTTTCCCTGCTTTCAACGGGAAAGAATTCCCGGCGATGCCGTCGCATCTCAAGAGGAGGCACTCTCCACAGGAAAGCCGAGAGGAACTCCATGGTCGTACCACCATTCCAAGAGTCCCCCAGATGTCTCAGTCCATTCCAGAGGAACCTCTTTGCCCTGCACTGGCTCATCTTTCACGCCGAGGATCGACTCACACCACGGTGGCACGTGGGACAGACCTGTGGGAAAGCCTCGAGGGAAAGCCTCGAGGGAAAACCACAGATCCTATGATCCACGAGACGGGAAGCGTGGCATTGCTGTTACAGCCTGGAAGGAAAGCACACGTGCATGCCACCACTCGAGACGAGGCCTGACTCCCCTGGGGAGACTCCAGAAGTACCCAAAGATCCATGTCAGCCCCTGAGAGGAATCCTCGGTTCTGGCCCTGACTCCAAAAAATTCTTTTGGCCCCGGTATCGACGGGAGAGGAATCCCGAGAGGCCCCCTAGCAACTCGCATGGGGACTGGCCTCTCCTGAGGCCACCAAGGCGGGTCCCTGAGGTCCCCGTCGTAACTCGAGAACACCTGCCGCAACTCGAGAAAATCCAGGAAGTTCTCCCTTCCAGGCGAGATGAGGCCTATTTCCGATGAGGCGTCTGGAGACTAATGACACCTAACCTCTGGAACTTCGAAAGGGTCTTTCACACCCTTGCTGCAACTCAAGAAGTTCACCGCCATACCCGTCTCCACTCGAGAGGAAGCACGATGGTCCCGCCCACATCCAGAGGAGCCCCGTTTCTCCCTCGGAGCTCGAGATGAGGGATCCTTTCCCTGCTTTCAACGGGAAAGAATTCCCGGCGATCCCGTCACATCTCAAGAGGAGGCACTCTCCACAGAAAAGCCGAGAGGAACTCCATGGTCGTACCACCATTCCAAGAGTCCCCCAGATGTCTCAGTCCATTCCAGAGGAACCTCTTTGCCCTGCACTGGCTCATCTTTCACGCCGAGGATCGACTCACACCACGGTGGCACGTGGGACAGCCCTGTGGGAAAGCCTCGAGGGAAAGCCTCGAGGGAAAACCACAGATCCTTTGATCCACGCGACGGGAAGCGTGACATTGCTGCTACAGCCTGGAAGGAAAGCGCACGTGCATGCCCCGACTCGAGACGAGGCCTGACTCCCTTGGGGACACTCAAGAAGTACCCAAAGATCCATGTCAGCCCCTGAGAGGAATCCTCGGTTCCGGCCCTGACTCCACACAAGGCTTTGGCCCCGGTATCGACGGGAGAGGAATCCCGAGAGGCCCCCTAGCAACTCGCATGGGGACTGGCCTCTCCTGAGGCCACCAGGGCGGGTCCCTGAGGTCCCCGTCGTAACTCGGGATAACCTGCCGTAACTCGAGAAAATCCAGGAAGTTCTCCCTTCCAGGCGAGATGAGGCCTGTTTCCGATGAGGCGACTGGAGACTAATGACACCTAACCTCTGGAACTTCGAAAGGGTCTTTCACACCTTTGCTGCAACTCAAGAAGTTCACCGCCATACCCGTCTCCACTCGAGAGGAAGCACGATGGTCCCGCCCACATCCAGAGGAGCCCCGTTTCCCCCTCGGAGCTCGAGATGAGGGATCCTTTCCCTGCTTTCAACGGGAAAGAATTCCCGGCGATGCCGTCGCATCTCAAGAGGAGGCACTCTCCACAGGAAAGCCGAGAGGAACTCCATGGTCGTACCACCATTCCAAGAGTCCCCCAGATGTCTCAGTCCATTCCAGAGGAACCTCTTTGCCCTGCACTGGCTCATCTTTCACGCCGAGGATCGACTCACACCACGGTGGCACGTGGGACAGACCTGTGGGAAAGCCTCGAGGGAAAGCCTCGAGGGAAAACCACAGATCCTATGATCCACGAGACGGGAAGCGTGGCATTGCTGTTACAGCCTGGAAGGAAAGCACACGTGCATGCCACCACTCGAGACGAGGCCTGACTCCCCTGGGGAGACTCCAGAAGTACCCAAAGATCCATGTCAGCCCCTGAGAGGAATCCTCGGTTCCGGCCCTGACTCCAAAAAATTCTTTTGGCCCCGGTATCGACGGGAGAGGAATCCCGAGAGGCCCCCTAGCAACTCGCATGGGGACTGGCCTCTCCTGAGGCCACCAAGGCGGGTCCCTGAGGTCCCCGTCGTAACTCGAGAACACCTGCCGCAACTCGAGAAAATCCAGGAAGTTCTCCCTTCCAGGCGAGATGAGGCCTATTTCCGATGAGGCGTCTGGAGACTAATGACACCTAACCTCTGGAACTTCGAAAGGGTCTTTCACACCCTTGCTGCAACTCAAGAAGTTCACCGCCATACCCGTCTCCACTCGAGAGGAAGCACGATGGTCCCGCCCACATCCAGAGGAGCCCCGTTTCTCCCTCGGAGCTCGAGATGAGGGATCCTTTCCCTGCTTTCAACGGGAAAGAATTCCCGGCGATCCCATCACATCTCAAGAGGAGGCACTCTCCACAGAAAAGCCGAGAGGAACTCCATGGTCGTACCACCATTCCAAGAGTCCCCCAGATGTCTCAGTCCATTCCAGAGGAACCTCTTTGCCCTGCACTGGCTCATCTTTCACGCCGAGGATCGACTCACACCACGGTGGCACGTGGGACAGCCCTGTGGGAAAGCCTCGAGGGAAAGCCTCGAGGGAAAACCACAGATCCTTTGATCCACGCGACGGGAAGCGTGACATTGCTGCTACAGCCTGGAAGGAAAGCGCACGTGCATGCCCCGACTCGAGACGAGGCCTGACTCCCTTGGGGACACTCAAGAAGTACCCAAAGATCCATGTCAGCCCCTGAGAGGAATCCTCGGTTCCGGCCCTGACTCCACACAAGGCTTTGGCCCCGGTATCGACGGGAGAGGAATCCCGAGAGGCCCCCTAGCAACTCGCATGGGGACTGGCCTCTCCTGAGGCCACCAGGGCGGGTCCCTGAGGTCCCCGTCGTAACTCGGGATAACCTGCCGTAACTCGAGAAAATCCAGGAAGTTCTCCCTTCCAGGCGAGATGAGGCCTGTTTCCGATGAGGCGACTGGAGACTAATGACACCTAACCTCTGGAACTTCGAAAGGGTCTTTCACACCTTTGCTGCAACTCAAGAAGTTCACCGCCATACCCGTCTCCACTCGAGAGGAAGCACGATGGTCCCGCCCACATCCAGAGGAGCCCCGTTTCCCCCTCGGAGCTCGAGATGAGGGATCCTTTCCCTGCTTTCAACGGGAAAGAATTCCCGGCGATGCCGTCGCATCTCAAGAGGAGGCACTCTCCACAGGAAAGCCGAGAGGAACTCCATGGTCGTACCACCATTCCAAGAGTCCCCCAGATGTCTCAGTCCATTCCAGAGGAACCTCTTTGCCCTGCACTGGCTCATCTTTCACGCCGAGGATCGACTCACACCACGGTGGCACGTGGGACAGACCTGTGGGAAAGCCTCGAGGGAAAGCCTCGAGGGAAAACCACAGATCCTATGATCCACGAGACGGGAAGCGTGGCATTGCTGTTACAGCCTGGAAGGAAAGCACACGTGCATGCCACCACTCGAGACGAGGCCTGACTCCCCTGGGGAGACTCCAGAAGTACCCAAAGATCCATGTCAGCCCCTGAGAGGAATCCTCGGTTCCGGCCCTGACTCCAAAAAATTCTTTTGGCCCCGGTATCGACGGGAGAGGAATCCCGAGAGGCCCCCTAGCAACTCGCATGGGGACTGGCCTCTCCTGAGGCCACCAAGGCGGGTCCCTGAGGTCCCCGTCGTAACTCGAGAACACCTGCCGCAACTCGAGAAAATCCAGGAAGTTCTCCCTTCCAGGCGAGATGAGGCCTATTTCCGATGAGGCGTCTGGAGACTAATGACACCTAACCTCTGGAACTTCGAAAGGGTCTTTCACACCCTTGCTGCAACTCAAGAAGTTCACCGCCATACCCGTCTCCACTCGAGAGGAAGCACGATGGTCCCGCCCACATCCAGAGGAGCCCCGTTTCTCCCTCGGAGCTCGAGATGAGGGATCCTTTCCCTGCTTTCAACGGGAAAGAATTCCCGGCGATCCCATCACATCTCAAGAGGAGGCACTCTCCACAGAAAAGCCGAGAGGAACTCCATGGTCGTACCACCATTCCAAGAGTCCCCCAGATGTCTCAGTCCATTCCAGAGGAACCTCTTTGCCCTGCACTGGCTCATCTTTCACGCCGAGGATCGACTCACACCACGGTGGCACGTGGGACAGCCCTGTGGGAAAGCCTCGAGGGAAAGCCTCGAGGGAAAACCACAGATCCTTTGATCCACGCGACGGGAAGCGTGACATTGCTGCTACAGCCTGGAAGGAAAGCGCACGTGCATGCCCCGACTCGAGACGAGGCCTGACTCCCTTGGGGACACTCAAGAAGTACCCAAAGATCCATGTCAGCCCCTGAGAGGAATCCTCGGTTCCGGCCCTGACTCCACACAAGACTTTGGCCCCGATATCGACGGGAGAGGAATCCCGAGAGGCCCCCTAGCAACTCGCATGGGGACTGGCCTCTCCTGAGGCCACCAGGGCGGGTCCCTGAGGTCCCCGTCGTAACTCGGGATAACCTGCCGTAACTCGAGAAAATCCAGGAAGTTCTCCCTTCCAGGCGAGATGAGGCCTGTTTCCGATGAGGCGACTGGAGACTAATGACACCTAACCTCTGGAACTTCGAAAGGGTCTTTCACACCTTTGCTGCAACTCAAGAAGTTCACCGCCATACCCGTCTCCACTCGAGAGGAAGCACGATGGTCCCGCCCACATCCAGAGGAGCCCCGTTTCCCCCTCGGAGCTCGAGATGAGGGATCCTTTCCCTGCTTTCAACGGGAAAGAATTCCCGGCGATGCCGTCGCATCTCAAGAGGAGGCACTCTCCACAGGAAAGCCGAGAGGAACTCCATGGTCGTACCACCATTCCAAGAGTCCCCCAGATGTCTCAGTCCATTCCAGAGGAACCTCTTTGCCCTGCACTGGCTCATCTTTCACGCCGAGGATCGACTCACACCACGGTGGCACGTGGGACAGACCTGTGGGAAAGCCTCGAGGGAAAGCCTCGAGGGAAAACCACAGATCCTTTGATCCACGAGACGGGAAGCGTGGCATTGCTGTTACAGCCTGGAAGGAAAGCACACGTGCATGCCACCACTCGAGACGAGGCCTGACTCCCCTGGGGAGACTCCAGAAGTACCCAAAGATCCATGTCAGCCCCTGAGAGGAATCCTCGGTTCCGGCCCTGACTCCAAAAAATTCTTTTGGCCCCGGTATCGACGGGAGAGGAATCCCGAGAGGCCCCCTAGCAACTCGCATGGGGACTAGCCTCTCCTGAGGCCACCAAGGCGGGTCCCTGAGGTCCCCGTCGTAACTCGAGAACACCTGCCGCAACTCGAGAAAATCCAGGAAGTTCTCCCTTCCAGGCGAGATGAGGCCTATTTCCGATGAGGCGTCTGGAGACTAATGACACCTAACCTCTGGAACTTCGAAAGGGTCTTTCACACCCTTGCTGCAACTCAAGAAGTTCACCGCCATACCCGTCTCCACTCGAGAGGAAGCACGATGGTCCCGCCCACATCCAGAGGAGCCCCGTTTCTCCCTCGGAGCTCGAGATGAGGGATCCTTTCCCTGCTTTCAACGGGAAAGAATTCCCGGCGATCCCATCACATCTCAAGAGGAGGCACTCTCCACAGAAAAGCCGAGAGGAACTCCATGGTCGTACCACCATTCCAAGAGTCCCCCAGATGTCTCAGTCCATTCCAGAGGAACCTCTTTGCCCTGCACTGGCTCATCTTTCACGCCGAGGATCGACTCACACCACGGTGGCACGTGGGACAGCCCTGTGGGAAAGCCTCGAGGGAAAGCCTCGAGGGAAAACCACAGATCCTTTGATCCAGGCCACGGGAAGCGTGACATTGCTGCTACAGCCTGGAAGGAAAGCGCACGTGCATGCCCCCACTCGAGACGAGGCCTGAATCCCCTGGGGAGACTCCAGAAGTACCCAAAGATTCATTTCAGCCCCTGAGAGGAATCCTCGGTTCCGGCCCTGACTCCGCACAAGGTTTTTGGCCCCGGTATCGACGGGAGAGGAATCCCGAGAGGCCCCCTAGCAACTCGCATGGGGACTGGCCTCTCCTTAGGCCACCAGGGCGGGTCCCTGAGGTCCCCGTCGCAACGCGGTATAACCTGCCGCAACTCGAGAAAATCCAGGAAGTTCTCCCTTCCAGGCGAGATGAGGCCTATTTCCGATGAGGCGTCTGGAGACTAATGACACCTAACGTCTGGAACTTCGAAAGGGTCTTTCACACCCTTGCTGCAACTCAAGAAGTTCACCGCCATACCTGTCTCCACTCGAGAGGAAGCACGATGGTCCCGCCCACATCCAGAGGAGCCCCGTTTCCCCCTCGGAGCTCGAGATGAGGGATCCTTTCCCTGCTTTCAACGGGAAAGAATTCACGGCGTTCCCGTCGCATCTCAAGAGGAGGCACTCTCAACAGGAAAGGCGAGAGGAACTCCATGGTCGTACCACCATTCCAAGAGTCCCCCAGATGTCTCAGTCCATTCCAGAGGAAACTCTTTGCCCTGCACTGGCTCATCTTTCACGCCGAGGATCGACTCACACCACGGTGGCACGTGGGACAGCCCTGTGGGAAAGCCTCGAGGGAAAGCCTCGAGGGAAAACCACAGACCCTTTGATCCACGCGACGGGAAGCGTGACATTGCTGCTACAGCCTGGAAGGAAAGCGCACGTGCATGCCCCCACTCGAGACGAGGCCTGTCTCCCCTGGCGAGACTCCAGAAGTACCCAAAGATCCATATCAGCCCCTGAGAGGAATCCTCGGTTCCGGCCCTGACTCCACACAAGGTTTTTGGCCCCGGTATCGACGGGAGAGGAATCCCGAGAGGCCCCCTAGCAACTCGCATGGGGACTGGCCTCTCCTGAGGCCACCAGGGCGGGTCCCTGAGGTCCCCGTCGTAACTCGGGATAACCTGCCGCAACTCGAGAAAATCCAGGAAGTACTCCCTTCCAGGCGAGATGAGGCCTATTTCCGATGAGGCGTCTGGAGACTAATGACACCTAACCTCTGGAACTTCGAAAGGGTCATTCACACCCTTGCTGCAACTCAAGAAGTTCACCGCCATACCCGTCTCCACTCGAGAGGAAGCACGATGGTCCCGCCCACATCCAGAGGAGCCCCGTTTCCCCCTCGGAGCTCGAGATGAGGGATCCTTGACCTGCTTTCAACGGGAAAGAATTCCCGGTGCTCCCGTCGCATCTCAAGAGGAGGCACTCTCAACAGGAAAGGCGAGAGGAACTCCATGGTCGTACCACCATTCCAAGAGTCCCCCAGATTTCTCAGTCCATTCCAGAGGAACCTCTTTGCCCTGCACTGGCTCATCTTTCACGCCGAGGATCGACTCACACCACGGTGGCACGTGGGACAGCCCTGTGGGAAAGCCTCGAGGGAAAGCCTCGATTGAAATCCACAGATCCTTTGATCCACGCGACGGGAAGCGTGACATTGCTGCTACAGCCTGGAAGGAAAGCGCACGTGCATGCCCCCACTCGAGACGAGGCCTGACTCCCCTGGGGAGACTCCACAAGTACACAAAGATCCATGTCAGACCCTGAGAGGAATCCTCGCTTCTGGCCCTGACTCCGCACAAGGTTTTTGGCCCCGGTATCGACGGGAGAGGAATCCCGAGAGGCCCCCTAGCACCTCGCATGGGGACTGGCCTCTCCTGTGTCCACCAGGGCGGGTCCCTGAGGTCCGCGTCGTAAATCGAGAACACCTGCCGCAACTAGAGAAAATCCAGGAAGTTCTCCCTTCCAGGCGAGATGAGGCCTATTTCCGATGAGGCGTCTGGAGACTAATGACACCTAACCTCTGGAACTTCGAAAGGGTCTTTCACACCCTTGCTGAAAGTCAAGAAGTTCACCGCCATGCCCCTCTCCACTCGAGAGGAAGCACGATGGTCCCGCCCACATCCTGAGGAGCCCCGTTTCCCCCTCGTAGCTCGAGATGAGGGTTCCTTTCCCTGCTTTCAACGGGAACGAATTCCAGGCGTTCCCGTCGCATCTCAAGAGGAGGCACTCTCAACAGGAAAGGCGAGAGGAGCTCCATGGTCGTACCACCATTCCAAGAGTCCCCCAGATGTCTCAGTCCATTCCAGAGGAACCTCTTTGCCCTGTACTGGCTCATCTTTCACGCCGAGGATCGACTCACACCTCGGTGGCACGTGGGACAGCCCTGTGGGAAAGCCTCGAGGGAAAGCATCGAGGGAAAGCCTCGAGGGAAAACCACAGATCCTTTGATCCACGCGACGGGAAGCATGACATTGCTGCTACAGCCTGGAAGGAAAGCGCACTTGCATGCCCCCACTCGAGACGAGGCCTGACTCTCCTGGGGAGACTCCAGAAGTACCCAAAGATCCATGTCAGCCCCTGAGAGGAATCCTCGGTTCCGGCCCTGACTCCACACAAGGTTTTTGGCCCCGGTATCGACGGGAGAGGAATCCCGAGAGGCCCCCTAGCAACTAGCATGGGGACTGGCTGTTCCTGAGGCCACCAGGGCGGGTCCCTGAGGTCCCCGTCGTAACTCGAGAACACCTGCCGCAACTCGAGAAAATCCAGGAAGTTCTCCCTTCCAGGCGAGATGAGGCCTATTTCCGATGAGGCGTCTGGAGACTAATGACACCTAACCTCTGGAACTTCGAAAGGGTCTTTCACACCCTTGCTGCAACTCAAGAAGTTCACCGCCATACCCGTCTCCACTCGAGAGGAAGCACGATGGTCCCGCCCACATCCAGAGGAGCCCCGTTTCCCCCTCGTAGCTCGAGATGAGGGATCCTTTCCCTGCTTTCAACGGGAAAGAATTCCCGGCGTTTCCGTCGCATCTCAAGAGGAGGCACTCTCAACAGGAAAGGCGAGAGGAGCTCCATGGTCGTACCACCATTCCAAGAGTCCCCCAGATGTCTCAGTCCATTCCAGAGGAACCTCTTTGCCCTGTACTGGCTCATCTTTCACGCCGAGGATCGACTCACACCACGGTGGCACGTGGGACAGCCCTGTGGGAAAGCCTCGAGGGAAAGCCTCGAGGGAAAAACACAGATCCTTTGATCCACGCGACGGGAAGCATGACATTGCTGCTACAGCCTGGAAGGAAAGCGCACGTGCATGCCCCCACTCGAGACGAGGCCTGACTCCCCTGGGGAGACTCCAGAAGTACCCAAAGATACATGTCAGCCCCTGAGAGGAATCCTCGGTTCCGGCCCTGACTCCACACAAGGTTTTTGGCCCCGGTATCGATGGGAGAGGAATCCCGAGAGGCCCCCTAGCAACTAGCATGTGGACTGGCCGTTCCTGAGGCCACCAGGGCGGGTCCCTGAGGTCCCCGTCGTAACTCGAGAACACCTGCCGCAACTCGAGAAAATCCAGGAAGTTCTCCTTTCCAGGCGAAATGAGGCCTATTTCCGATGAGGCGTCTGGAGACTAATGACACCTAACATCTGGAACTTCGAAAGGGTCTTTCACACCCTTGCTGCAACTCAAGAATTTCACCGCCATACCCGTCTCCACTCGAGAGGAAGCACGATGGTCCCGCCCACATCCAGAGGAGCCCCGTTTCCCCCTCGTAGCTCGAGATGAGGGATCCTTTCCCTGCTTTCAACGGGAAAGAATTCCTGGCGTTCCCGTTGCATCTCAAGAGGAGGCACTCTCAACAGGAAAGGCAAGAGGAACTCCATGGTCGTACCACCATTCCAAGAGTCCCCCAGATGTCTCAGTCCATTCCAGAGGAACCTCTTTGCCCTGCACTGGCTCATCTTTCACGCCGAGAATCGACTCACACCACGGTGGCACGTGGGACAGCCCTGTGGGAAAGCCTCGAGGGAAAACCACAGATCCTTTGATCCACGAGACGGGAAGCGTGACATTGCTGCTACATCCTGGAAGGAAAGCGCACGTGCATGCCCCCACTCGAGACGAGGCCTGACTCCCCTGGGGAGACTCCAGACGTACCCAAAGATCCATGTCAGCCCCTGAGAGGAATCCTCGGTTCCGGCCCTGACTGGACACAAGGATTTTGGCCCCGGTATCGATGGGAGAGGAATCCCGAGAGGCCCCCTAGCACCTTGCATGGGGACTGGCCTCTCCTGAGGCCACCAGGGCGGGTCCCTGAGGTCCCCGTCGTAACTCGAGAACACCTGCCACAACTCGAGAAAATCCAGGAAGTTCTCCCTTCCAGGCGAGATGAGGCCTATTTCCGATGAGGTGTCTGGAGACTAATGACACCTAACCTCTGGAACTTCGAAAGGGTCTTTCACACCCTTGCTGCAACTCAAGAAGTTCACTGCCATACCTGTCTCCACTCGAGAGGAAGCACGATGGTCCCGCCCACATCCAGAGGAGCCCCGTTTCCCCCTCGGAGCTCGAGATGAGGGATCCTTTCGCTGCTTTCAACGGGAAAGAATTCCTGGGGTTCCCGTCGCATCTCAAGAGGAGGCACTCTCAACAGGAAAGGCGAGAGGAACTCCATGGTCGTACCACCATTCCAAGAGTTCCCCAGATGTCTCAGTCCATTCCAGAGGAACCTCTTTGCCCTGCACTGGCTCATCTTTCACGCCGAGGATCGACTCACACCACGGTGGCACGTGGGACAGCCCTGTGGGAAAGCCTCGAGGGAAAGCCTCGAGGGAAAACCACAGATCCTTTGATCCACGCCACGGGAAGCGTGACATTGCTGCTACAGCCAGGAACGAAAGCGCACGTGCATTCCCCCACTCGAGACGAGGCCTGACTCCCCTGGGGAGACTCCACAAGTACCTAAAGATCCATGTCAGCCCCTGAGAGGAATCCTCGGATCTGGCCCTGACTCCACACAAGGTTTTTGGCCCCGGTATCGACGGGAGAGGAATCCAGAGAAGCCCCCTAGCAACTCGCATGGGGACTGGCCTCTCCTGAGGCCACCAGGGCGGGTCCCTGAGGTACCCGTCGTAACTCGAGAACACCTGCCGCAACTCGAGAAAATCCAGGAAGTTCTCCCTTCCAGGCGAGATGAGGCCTATTTCCGATGAGGCGTCTGGAGACTAATGACACCTAACCTCTGGAACTTCGAAAGGGTCTTTCACACCCTTGCTGCAACTCAAGAAGTTCACCGCCATACCCGTCTCCACTCGAGAGGAAGCACGATGGTCCCGCCCACATCCAGAGGAGCCCCGTTTCCCCCTCATAGCTCGAGATGAGGGTTCCTTTCCCTGCTTTCAACGGGAACGAATTCCAGGCGTTCCCGTCGCATCTCAAGAGGAGGCACTCTCAACAGGAAAGGCGAGAGGAGCTCCATGGTCGTACCACCATTCCAAGAGTCCCCCAGATGTCTCAGTCCATTCCAGAGGAACCTCTTTGCCCTGTACTGGCTCATCTTTCACGCCGAGGATCGACTCACACCTCGGTGGCACGTGGGACAGCCCTGTGGAAAAGCCTCGAGGGAAAGCATCGAGGGAAAGCCTCGAGGGAAAACCACAGATCCTTTGATCCACGCGACGGGAAGCATGACATTGCTGCTACAGCCTGGAAGGAAAGCGCACGTGCATGCCCCCACTCGAGACGAGGCCTGACTCCCCTGGGGAGACTCCACAAGTACCCAAAGATCCATGTCAGCCCCTGAGAGGAATCCTCGGTTCCGGCCCTGACTCCACACAAGGTTTTTGGCCCCGGTATCGACGGGAGAGGAATTCCGAGAGGCCCCCTAGCAACTCGCATGGGGACTGGCCTCTCCTGAGGCCACCAGGGCGGGTCCCTGAGGTCCCCGTCGTAACTCGAGAACACCTGCCGCAACTCGAGAAAATCCAGGAAGTTCTCCCTTCCAGGCGAGATGAGGCCTATTTCCGATGAGGCGTCTGGAGACTAATGACACCTAACCTCTGGAACTTCGAAAGGGTCTTTCACACCCTTGCTGCAACTCAAGAAGTTCACCGCCATACCCGTCTATACTCGAGAGGATGCACGATGAGCCCGCCCACATCCAGAGGAGCCCCGTTTCCCCTCATAGCTCGAGATGAGGGATCCTTTCCCTGCTTTCAACGGGAAAGAATTCCCGACGTTCCCGTCGCATCTCAAGAGGAGGCACTCTCAACAGGAAAGGCGAGAGGAACTCCATGGTCGTACCACCATTCCAAGAGTCCCCCAGATGTCTCAGTCCATTCCAGAGGAAGCTCTTTGCCCTGCACTGGCTCATCTTTCACGCCGAGGATCGACTCACACCACGGTGGCACGTGGGACAGCCCTGTGGGAAAGCCTCGAGGGAAAGCCTCGAGGGAAAACCACAGATTGTTTGATCCATGCGACGGGAAGCGTGACATTGCTGCTACAGCGTGGAAGGAAAGCGCACGTGCATGCCCCCACTCGAGACGAGGCCTGACTCCCCTGGGGAGACTCCAGAAGTACCCAAAGATCCATGTCAGCCCCTGAGAGGAATCCTCGGTTCCGGCCCTGACTTCACACAAGGCTTTTGGCCACGGTATCGTCGGGAGAGGAATCCCGAGAGGCCCCCTAGCACCTCGCATGGGGACTGGCCTCTCCTGAGGCCACCAGGACGGGTCCCTGAGGTCCCCGTCGTAACTCGAGAACACCTGCCGCAACTCGAGAAAATGCAGGAAGTTCTCCCTTCCAGGCGAGATGAGGCCTATTTCCGATGAGGCGTCTGGAGACTAATGACACCTAAACTCTGGAACTTCGAAAGGGTCTTTCACACCCTTGCTGCAACTCAAGAAGTTCACTGCCATACCCGTCTCCACGCGAGAGGAAGCACGATGGTCCCACCCACATCCAGAGGAGCCCCGTTTCCCCCTCGTAGCTCGAGATGAGGTATCCTTTCCCTGCTTTCAACGGGAAAGAATTCCCGGCGTTCCCGTCGCATCTCAAGAGGAGGCACTCTCAACAGGAAAGGCGAGAGGAACTTCTTGGTCGTACCACCATTCCAAGAGTCCCCCAGATGTCTCAGTCCATTCCGGAGGAACCTCTTTGCCCTACACTGGCTCATCTTTCACGCCGAGAATCGACTCACACCACGGTGGCACGTGGGACAGCCCTGTGGGAAAGCCTCGAGGGAAAGCCTCGAGGGAAAACCACAGATCCTTTGATCCAGGCCACGGGAAGCGTGACATTGCTGCTACAGCCTGGAAGGAAAGCGCACGTGCATGCCCCCACTCGAGACGAGGCCTGACTCCCCTGGGGAGACTCCAGAAGTACCCAAAGATACATGTCAGCCCCTGAGAGGAATCCTCGGTTCCGGCCCTGACTCCACACAAGGTTTTTGGCCCCGGTATCGACGGGAGAGGAATCTCGAGAGGCCCCCTAGCACATCGCATGGGGACTGGCCTCTCCTGAGGCCACCAGGGCGGGTCCCTGAGGTCCCCGTCGTAACTCGAAAACACCTGCCGCAACTCGAGAAAATCCAGGAAGTTCTCCCTTCCAGGCGAGATGAGGCCTATTTCCGATGAGGCGTCTGGAGACTAATGACACCTAACCTCTGGAACTTCGTAAGGGTCTTTCACACCCTTGCTGCAACTCAAGAAGTTCACCGCCATAACCGTCTCCACTCGAGAGGAAGCACGATGGTCCCGCCCACATCCAGAGGAGCCCCGTTTTCCCCTCCGAGCTCGAAATGGGGGATCCTTTCCCTGCTTTCAACGGGAAAGAATTCCCGGCGTTCCCGTCGCATCTCAAGAGGAGGCACTCTCAACAGGAAAGGCGAGAGGAACTCCATGGTCGTACCACCATTCCAAGAGTCCCCCAGATGTCTCAGTCCAATCCAGAGGAAACTCTTTGCCCTGCACTGGCTCATCTTTCACGCCGAGGATCGACTCACACCACGGTGGCACGTGGGACAGCCCTGTGGGAAAGCCTCGAGGGAAAGCCTCGAGGGAAAACAACAGACCCTTTGATAAACGCTACGGGAAGCGTGACATTGCTGCTACAGCCTGGAAGGAAAGCGCACGTGCATGCCCCCACTCGAGACGAGGCCTGTGTCCCCTGGCGAGACTCCAGAAGTGCCCAAAGATCCATATCAGCCCCTGAGAGGAATCCTCGGTTCCGGCCCTGACTCCACACAAGGTTTTCGGCCCCGGTATCGACGGGAGAGGAATACCGAGAGGCAACCTAGCAACTCGCATGAGGACTGGCCTTTCCTGAGGCCACCATGGCGGGTCCCTGAGGTCCCCGTCGTAACTCGAGAACACCTGCTGCAACTCGAGAAAATCCAGGAAGTTCTCCCTTCCAGGCGAGATGAGGCCTATTTCCGATGAGGCGTCTGGAGACTAATGACACCTAACTTCTGGAACTTCGAAAGGGTCTTTCACACCCTTGCTGCAACTCAAGAAGTTCACCGCCATACCCGTCTCCACTCGAGAGGAAGCACGATCGTCCCACCCACAACCAGAGGAGCCCCGTTTCCCCCTCGTAGCTCGAGATGAGGGATCCTTTCCCTGCTTTCAATGGGAAAGAATTCCCGGTGTTCCCGTCGCATCTCAAGAGGAGGCACTCTCAACAGGAAAGGCGAGAGGAACTCCATGGTCGTACCACCATTCCAAGAGTCCCCCAGATGTCTCAGTCCATTCCAGAGCAACCTCTTTGCCCTGCACAGGCTCATCTTTCATGCCGAGGATCGACTCACACCACGGTGGCACGTGGGACAGCCCTGTGGGAAAGCCTAGAGGGAAAACCACAAATCCTTTGATCCACACGACGGGAAGCGTGACATTGCTGCTACAGCCTGGAAGGAAAGCGCACGTGCATGCCCCCACTCGAGACGAGGCATGACTCCCCTGGGGAGACTCCAGAAGTACCCAAAGATCCATGTCATCCCCTGAGAGGAATCCTCGGTTCCGGCCCTGACTCCACACAAAGTTTTTGGCCCCGGTATCGACGGGAGAGGAATCCCGAGAGGCCCCGTAGCACCTCGCATGGAGACTGGCCTTTCCTGAGGCCACCAGGCCGGTCCCTGATGTCCCCGTCGTAACTGGAGAACACCTGCCGCAACTCGAGAAAATCCAGGAAGTTCTCCCTTCCAGGCGAGATGAGGCCTATTTCCGATGAGGCGTCTGGACACTAATGACACCTAACCTCTGGAACTTCGAAAGGGTCTTTCACACCCTTGCTGCAACACAAGAAGTTCACCGCCATACCCGTGTCGACTCGAGAGGAAGCATGATGGTCCCGCCCACATCCAGAGGAGCCCCGTTTCCCCCTCGTAGCTCGAGATGAGGGATCCTTTCCCTGCTTTCAACGGGAAAGAATTCCCGGCGTTCCCGTCACATCTCAAGAGGAGACACTCTCAACAGGAAAGGCGAGAGGAACTCCATGGTCGTACCACCATTCCAAGAGTCCCCCAGATGTCTCAGTCCATTCCAGAGGAACCTCTTTGCCCTGCACTGGCTCATCTTTCACGCCGAGGATCGACTCACACCACGGTGGCACGTGGGACAGCCCTGTGGGAAAGCCTCGAGGGAAAGCCTCGAGGGAAAACCACAGATCCCTTGATCCATGCGACGGGAAGCGTGACATTGCTGCTACAGCCTGGAAGGAAAGCGCACGTGCATGCCCCCACTCGAGACGAGGCCTGACTCCCCTGGGGAGACTCCAGAAGTACCCAAAGATCCATGTCAGCCCCTGAGAGGAATCCTCGGTTCCGGCCCTGACTCCACACAAGGTTTTTGGCCCCGGTATCGACGGGAGAGGAATCCCGAGAGGCCCCCTAGCAACTCGCATGGGGACTGGCCTTTCCTGAGGACACCAGGGCGTGTCCCTGAGGTCCCCGTCGTAACTCGAGAACACCTGCCGCAACTCGAGAAAATCCAGGAAGTTCTCCCTTCCAGGCGAGATGAGGCCTATTTCCGATGAGGCGTCTGGAGACTAATGACACCGAACCTCTGGAACTTCGAAAGGGTCTTTCACACCCTTGCTGCAACTCAAGAAGTTCACCGCCATACCCGTCTCCACTCGAGAGGAAACACGATGGTCCCGCCCACATCCAGAGGAGCCCCGTTTCCCCCTCGTAGCTCGAGATGAGGGATCCTTTCCTTGTTATCAACGGGAAAGAAATCCCAGCGTTCCCGTCGCATCTCAAGATTAGGCACTCTCAACAGGAAAGATGAGAGGAACTCCATGGTCGTACCACCATTCCAAGAGTCCCCGAGATTTCTCAGTCCATTCCAGAGGAAACTCTTTGCCCTGAACTGGCTCATCTTTCACGCCGAGGATCGACTCACACCACGCTGGCTCGTGGGACAGCCCTGTGGGAAAGCCTCGAGGGTAAACCACAGATCCTTTGATCCACGCGACGGGAAGCGTGACATTGCTGCTACAGCCTGGAAGGAAAGCGCACGTGCATGCCCCCACTCGAGACGAGGACTGACTCCCCTGGGGAGACTCCAGAAGTACCCCAAGATCCATGTCAGCCCCTGAGAGTAATCCTCGGTTCCGGCCCTGACTCCACACAAGGTTTTTGGCCCCGGTATCGACGGGAGAGGAATCCCGAGAGGCCCCCTAGCACCTCGCATGGGGACTGGCCTTTCCTGAGGCCACCATGCCGGTCCCTGAGGTCCCCGTCGTAACTGGAGAACACCTGCCGCAACTCGAGAAAATCCAGGAAGTTCTCCCTTCCAGGCGAGATGAGGCCTATTTCCGATGAGGCGTCTGGACACTAATGACACCTAAACTCTGGAACTTCGAAAGGGTCTTTCACACCCTTGCTGCAACACAAGAAGTTCACCGCCATACCCGTGTCGACTCGAGAGGAAGCATGATGGTCCCGCCCACATCCAGAGGAGCCCCGTTTCCCCCTCGTAGCTCGAGATGAGGGATCCTTTCCCTGCTTTCAACGGGAAAGAATTCCCGACGTTCCCGTCACATCTCAAGAGGAGGCACTCTTAACAGGAAAGGCGAGAGGAACTCCATGGTCGTACCACCATTCCAAGAGTCCCCCAGATGTCTCAGTCCATTCCAGAGGAACCTCTTTGCCCTGCACTGGCTCATCTTTCACGCCGAGGATCGACTCACACCACGGTGGCACGTGGGACAGCCCTGTTGGAAAGCCTCGAGGGAAAGCCTCGATTGAAATCCACAGATCCTTTGATCCACGCGACGGGAAGCGTGACATTGCTGCTACAGCCTGGAAGGAAAGCGCACGTGCATGCCCCCACTCGAGACGAGGCCTGACTCCCCTGGGGAGACTCCACAAGTACACAAAGATCCATGTCAGACCCTGAGAGGAATCCTCGGTTCTGGCCCTGACTCCGCACAAGGTTTTTGGCCCCGGTATCGACGGGAGAGGAATCCCGAGAGGCCCCCTAGCACCTCGCATGGGGACTGGCCTCTCCTGAGTCCACCAGGGCGGGTCCCTGAGGTCCGCGTCGTAAATCGAGAACACCTGCCGCAACTCGAGAAAATCCAGGAAGTTCTCCCTTCCAGGCTAGATGAGGCCTATTTCCGATGAGGCGTCTGGAGACTAATGACACCTAACCTCTGGAACTTCGAAAGGGTCTTTCACACCCTTGCTGAAAGTCAAGAAGTTCACCGCCATGCCCGTCTCCACTCGAGAGGAAGCACAATGGTCCCGCCCACATCCAGAGGAGCCCCGTTTCCCCCTCGTAGCTCGAGATGAGGGTTCCTTTCCCTGCTTTCAACGGGAACGAATTCCAGGCGTTCCCGTCGCATCTCAAGAGGAGGCACTCTCAACAGGAAAGGCGAGAGGAGCTCCATGGTCGTACCACCATTCCAAGAGTCCCCCAGATGTCTCAGTCCATTCCAGAGGAACCTCTTTGCCCTGTACTGGCTCATCTTTCACACCGAGGATCGACTCACACCTCGGTGGCACGTGGGACAGCCCTGTGGGAAAGCCTCGAGGGAAAGCATCGAGGGAAAGCCTCGAGGGAAAACCACAGATCCTTTGATCCACGCGACGGGAAGCATGACATTGCTGCTACAGCCTGGAAGGAAAGCGCACGTGCATGCCCCCACTCGAGACGAGGCCTGACTCTCCTGGGGAGACTCCAGAAGTACCCAAAGATCCATGTCAGCCCCTGAGAGGAATCCTCGGTTCCGGCCCTGACTCCACACAAGGTTTTTGGCCCCGGTATCGACGGGAGAGGAATCCCGAGAGGCCCCCTAGCAACTAGCATGGGGACTGGCCGTTCCTGAGGCCACCAGGGCGGGTCCCTGAGGTCCCCGTCGTAACTCGAGAACACCTGCCGCAACTCGAGAAAATCCAGGAAGTTCTCCCTTCCAGGCGAGATGAGGCCTATTTCCGATGAGGCGTCTGGAGACTAATGACACCTAACCTCTGGAACTTCGAAAGGGTCTTTCACACCCTTGATGCAACTCAAGAAGTTCACCGCCATACCCGTCTCCACTCGAGAGGAAGCACGATGGTCCCGCCCACATCCAGAGGAGCCCCGTTTCCCCCTCGTAGCTCGAGATGAGGGATCCTTTCCCTGCTTTCAACGGGAAAGAATTCCCGGCGTTTCCGTCGCATCTCAAGAGGAGGCACTCTCAACAGGAAAGGCGAGAGGAGCTCCATGGTCGTACCACCATTCCAAGAGTCCCCCAGATGTCTCAGTCCATTCCAGAGGAACCTCTTTGCCCTGTACTGGCTCATCTTTCACGCCGAGGATCGACTCACACCACGGTGGCACGTGGGACAGCCCTGTGGGAAAGCCTCGAGGGAAAGCCTCGAGGGAAAACCACAGATCCTTTGATCCACGCGACGGGAAGCATGACATTGCTGCTAAAGCCTGGAAGGAAAGCGCACGTGCATGCCCCCACTCGAGACGAGGCCTGACTCCCCTGGGGAGACTCCAGAAGTACCCAAAGATACATGTCAGCCCCTGAGAGGAATCCTCGGTTCCGGCCCTGACTCCACACAAGGTTTTTGGCCCCGGTATCGACGGGAGAGGAATCCCGAGAGGCCCCCTAGCAACTAGCATGTGGACTGGCCGTTCCTGAGGCCACCAGGGCGGGTCCCTGAGGTCCACGTCGTAACTCGAGAACACCTGCCGCAACTCGAGAAAATCCAGGAAGTTCTCCTTTCCAGGCGAAATGAGGCCTATTTCCGATGAGGCGTCTGGAGACTAATGACACCTAACCTCTGGAACTTCGAAAGGGTCTTTCACACCCTTGCTGCAACTCAAGAATTTCACCGCCATACCCGTCTCCACTCGAGAGGAAGCACGATGGTCCCGCCCACATCCAGAGGAGCCCCGTTTCCCCCTCGTAGCTCGAGATTAGGGATCCTTTCCCTGCTTTCAACGGGAAAGAATTCCTGGCGTTCCCGTTGCATCTCAAGAGGAGGCACTCTCAACAGGAAAGGCAAGAGGAACTCCATGGTCGTACCACCATTCCAAGAGTCCCCCAGATGTCTCAGTCCATTCCAGAGGAACCTCTTTGCCCTGCACTGGCTCATCTTTCACGCCGAGAATTGACTCACACCACGGTGGCACGTGGGACAGCCCTGTGGGAAAGCCTCGAGGGAAAACCACAGATCCTTTGATCCACGAGACGGGAAGCGTGACATTGCTGCTACATCCTGGAAGGAAAGCGCACGTGCATGCCCCCACTCGAGACGAGGCCTGACTCCCCTGGGGAGACTCCAGACGTACCCAAAGATCCATGTCAGCCCCTGAGAGGAATCCTCGGTTCCGGCCCTGACTGGACACAAGGATTTTGGCCCCGGTATCGATGGGAGAGGAATCCCGAGAGGCCCCCTAGCACCTCGCATGGGGACTGGCCTCTCCTGAGGCCACCAGGGCGGGTCCCTGAGGTCCCCGTCGTAACTCGAGAACACCTGCCACAACTCGAGAAAATCCAGGAAGTTCTCCCTTCCAGGCGAGATGAGGCCTATTTCCGATGAGGTGTCTGGAGACTAATGACACCTAACCTCTGGAACTTCGAAAGGGTCTTTCACACCCTTGCTGCAACTCAAGAAGTTCACTGCCATACCCGTCTCCACTCGAGAGGAAGCACGATGGTCCCGCCCACATCCAGAGGAGCCCCGTTTCCCCCTCGGAGCTCGAGATGAGGGATCCTTTCGCTGCTTTCAACGGGAAAGAATTCCTGGCGTTCCCGTCGCATCTCAAGAGGAGGCACTCTCAACAGGAAAGGCGAGAGGAAATCCATGGTCGTACTACCATTCCAAGAGTCCCCCAGATGTCTCAGTCCATTCCAGAGGAAACTCTTTGCCCTGCACTGGCTCATCTTTCACGCCGAGGATCGACTCACACCACGGTGGCACGTGGGACAGCCATGTGGGAAAGCCTCGAGGGAAAGCCTCGAGGGAAAACCACAGATCCTTTGATCTACGCGACGGGAAGCATGACATTGCTGCTACAGCCTGGAAGGAAAGCGCACATGCATGCCCCCACTCGAGACGAGGCCTGACTCCCCTGGGGAGACTCCACAAGTACACAAAGATCCATGTCAGACCCTGAGAGGAATCCTCGGTTCTGGCCCTGACTCCGCACAAGGTTTTTGGCCCCGGTATCGACGGGAGAGGAATCCAGAGAAGCCCCCTAGCAACTCGCATGGGGACTGGCCTCTCCTGAGGCCACCAGGGCGGGTCCCTGAGGTACCCGTCGTAACTCGAGAACACCTGCCGCAACTCGAGAAAATCCAGGAAGTTCTCCCTTCCAGGCGAGATGAGGCCTATTTCCGATGAGGCGTCTGGAGACTAATGACACCTAACCTCTGGAACTTCGAAAGGGTCTTTCACACCCTTGCTGCAACTCAAGAAGTTCACCGCCATACCCGTCTCCACTCGAGAGGAAGCACGATGGTCCCGCCCACATCCAGAGGAGCCCCGTTTCCCCCTCATAGCTCGAGATGAGGGTTCCTTTCCCTGCTTTCAACGGGAACGAATTCCAGGCGTTCCCGTCGCATCTCAAGAGGAGGCACTCTCAACAGGAAAGGCGAGAGGAGCTCCATGGTCGTACCACCATTCCAAGAGTCCCCCAGATGTCTCAGTCCATTCCAGAGGAACCTCTTTGCCCTGTACTGGCTCATCTTTCACGCCGAGGATCGACTCACACCTCGGTGGCACGTGGGACAGCCCTGTGGAAAAGCCTCGAGGGAAAGCATCGAGGGAAAGCCTCGAGGTAAAACCACAGATCCTTTGATCCACGCAACGGGAAGTGTGACATTGCTGCTAGAGCCTGGAAGGAATGCCCACGTGCATGCCCCCACTAGAGACGAGGCCTGACTCCCCTGGGGAGACTCCACAAGTACCCAAAGATCCATGTCAGCCCCTGAGAGGAATCCTCGGATCCGGCCCTGACTCCACACAAGGTTTTTGGCCCCGGTATCGACGGGAGAGTAATCCAGAGAGGCCCCCTAGCAACTCGCATGGGGACTGGCCTCTCCTGAGGTCACCAGGGCGGGTCCCTGAGATACCCGTCGTAACTCGAGAACACCTGCCGCAACTCGAGAAAATCCAGGAAGTTCTCCCTTGCAGGCGAGATGAGGCCTATTTCCGATGAGGCCTCTGGAGACTAATGACACCTAACCTCTGGAACTTCGAAAGGGTCTTTCACACCCTTGCTGCAACTCAAGAAGTTCACCGCCATACCCGTCTCCACTCGAGAGGAAGCACGAAGGTCCCGCCCACATCCAGAGGAGCCCCGTTTCCCCCTCGTAGCTCGAGATGAGGGATCCTTTCCCTGCTTTCAACGGGAACGAATTCCCGGTGTTCCCGTCGCAACTCAAGAGGAGGCACTCTCAACAGGAAAGGCGAGAGGAACTCCATGGTCGTACCACCATTCCAAGAGTACCCCAGATGTCTCAGTCCATTCCAGAGGAACCTCTTTGCCCTGCACTGGCTCATCTTTCACGCCGAGGATCGACTCACACCACGGTGGCACGTGGGACAGCCCTGTGGGAAAGGCTCGAGGGAAAGCCTCGAGGGAAAACCACAGATCCTTTGATCCACGCGACGGGAAGCGTGACATTGCTGCTACAGCCTGGAAGGAAAGCGCACGTGCATGCCCCCACTCGAGACGAGGCCTGACTCCCCTGGGGAGACTCCACAAGTACACAAAGATCCATGTCAGCCCCTGAGAGGAATCCTCGGTTCCGGCCGTGACTCCACACAAGGTTTTTGGCCCCGGTATCAACGGAAGAGGAATCCCGAGAGGCCCCCTAGCAACTCGCCTAGGACTGGCCTCTCCTGAGGCCACCAGGGCGGGTCCCTGAGGTCCCCGTCGTAACTCGAGAACACCTGCCGCAACTCGAGAAAATCCAGGAAGTTCTCCCTTCCAGGCGAGATGAGGCCTATTTCCGATGAGGCCTCTGGAGACTAATGACACCTAACCTCTGGAACTTCGAAAGGGTCTTTCACACCCTTGCTGCAACTCAAGAAGTTAACCGCCATACCCGTCTCCACTAGAGAGGAAGCACGATGGTCCCGCCCACATCCAGAGGAGCCCCGTTTCCCCCTCGTAGCTCGAGATGAGGGATCCTTTCCCTGCTTTCAACGGGAAAGAATTCCCGGCGTTCCCGTCGCATCTCAAGAGGAGGCACTCTCAACAGGAAAGGCGAGAGGAACTCCATGGTCGTACCACCATTCCAAGAGTCCCCCAGATGTCTCAGTCCATTCCAGAGGAACCTCTTTGCCCTGCACTGGCTCATCTTTCACGCCGAGGATCGACTCACACCACGGTGGCACGTGGGACAGCCCTGTGGGAAATCCTCGAGGGAAAACCACAGATCCTTTGATCCACGCGACGGGAAGCGTGACATTGCTGCTACAGCCTGGAAGGAAAGTGCACGTGCATGTCCCCACTCGAGACGAGGCCTGACTCCCCTGGGGAGACTCCAGAAGTACCCAAAGATCCATGTCAGCCCCTGAGAGGAATCCTCGGTTCCGGCCCTGACTCCACACAAGCTTTTTGGCCCCGGTATCGACGGGAGAGGAATCCCGAGAGGCCCCCTAGCAACTCGCATGGGGACTGGCCTCTCCTGAGGCCACCAGGGCGGGTCCCTGAGGTCCCCGTCGTAACTCGAGAACACCTGCCGCAACTCGAGAAAATCTAGGAAGTTCTCCCTTCCAGGCGAGATGAGGCCTATTTCCGATGAGGCGTCTGGAGACTAATGACACCTAACCTCTGGAACTTCGAAAGGGTCTTTCACACCCTTGCTGCAACTCAAGAAGTTCACCGCCATACCCGTCTCCACTCGAGAGGAAGCACGATGGTCCCGCCCACATCCAGAGGAAACCCGTTTCCCCCTCGTAGCTCAAGATGAGGGATCCTTTCCCTGCTTTCAACGGGAAAGAATTCCCGGCGTTCCCGTCGCATCTCAAGAGGAGGCACTCTCAACAGGAAAGGCGAGAGGAACTCCATGGTCGTACCACCATTCCAAGAGTCCCCCAGATGTCTCAGTCCATTCCAGAGGAAACTCTTTGCCCTGCACTGGCTCATCTTTCACGCCGAGGATCGACTCACACCACGGTGGCACGTGGGACAGCCCTGTGGGAAAGCCTCGAGGGAAAGCATCGAGGGAAAACCACAGATCCTTTGATCCACGTGACGGGAAACGTGACATTGCTGCTACAGCCTGGAAGTAAAGCGCACGTGCATGCCCCCACTCGAGACGAGGCCTGACTCCCCTGGGGAGACTCCAGAAGTACCCAAAGATCCATATTAGCCCCTGAGAGGAATCCTCGGTTCCGGCCCTAACTCCACTCAAGGTTTTTGGCCCCGGTATCGACGGGAGAGGAATCCCGAGAGGCCCCCTAGCAACTCGCATGGGGACTGGCCTCTCCGGAGGCCACCAGGGCGGGTGCCTGAGTTCCCCGTCGTAACTTAAGAACACCTGCCGCAACTCGAGAAAATCCAGGAAGTTCTCCCTTCCAGGCGAGATGAGGCCTATTTCCGATGAGGCGTCTGGAGACTAATGACACCTAAACTCTGGAACTTCAAAAGGGTCTTTCACACCCTTGCTGCAACTCAAGAAGTTAACCGCCATACCCGTCTCCACTAGAGAGGAAGCACGATGGTCCCGCCCACATCCAGAGGAGCCCCGTTTCCCCCTCGTAGCTCGAGATGAGGGATCCTTTCCCTGCTTTCAACGGGAAAGAATTCCCGGCGTTCCCGTCGCATCTCAAGAGGAGGCACTCTCAACAGGAAAGGCGAGAGGAACTCCATGGTCGTACCACCATTCCAAGAGTCCCCCAGATGTCTCAGTCCATTCCAGAGGAACCTCTTTGCCCTGCACTGGCTCATCTTTCACGCCGAGGATCGACTCACACCACGGTGGCACGTGGGACAGCCCTGTGGGAAAGGCTCGAGGGAAAGCCTCGAGGGAAAACCACAGATCCTTTGATCCACGCGACGGGAAGCGTGACATTGCTGCTACAGCCTGGAAGGAAAGCGCACGTGCATGCCCCCACTCGAGACGAGGCCTGACTCCCCTGGGGAGACTCCAGAAGTACCCAAAGATCCATGTCAGCCCCTGAGAGGAATCCTCGGTTCCGGCCCTGACTTCACACAATGTTTTTGGCCCCGGTATCAACGGAAGAGGAATCCCGAGAGGCCCCCTAGCAACTCGCCTAGGGACTGGCCTCTCCTGAGGCCACCAGGGCGGGTCCCTGAGGTCCCCGTCGTAACTCGAGAACACCTGCCGCAACTCGAGAAAATCCAGGAAGTTCTCCCTTCCAGGCGAGATGAGGCCTATTTCCGATGAGGCCTCTGGAGACTAATGACACCTAACCTCTGGAACTTCGAAAGGGTCTTTCACACCCTTGCTGCAACTCAAGAAGTTAACCGCCATACCCGTCTCCACTAGAGAGGAAGCACGATGGTCCCGCCCACATCCAGAGGAGCCCCGTTTCCCCCTCGTAGCTCGAGATGAGGGATCCTTTCCCTGCTTTCAACGGGAAAGAATTCCCGGCGTTCCCGTCGCATCTCAAGAGGAGGCACTCTCAACAGGAAAGGCGAGAGGAACTCCATGGTCGTACCACCATTCCAAGAGTCCCCCTGATGTCTCAGTCCATTCCAGAGGAACCTCTTTGCCCTGCACTGGCTCATCTTTCACGCCGAGGATCGACTCACACCACGTTGGCACGTGGGACAGCCCTGTGGGAAAGCCTCGAGGGAAAGCCTCGTGGGAAAACCACAGATCCTTTGATCCACGGGACGGGAAGCGTGACATTGCTGCTACAGCCTGGAAGGAAAGAGCACGTGCATGCCCCCACTCGAGACGAGGCCTGACTCCACTGGGGAGACTCCAGAAGTACCCAAAGATCCATGTCAGCCCCTGAGAGGAATCCTCGGTTCCGGCCCTGACTCCACACAAGGTTTTTGGCCCCGGTATCGACGGGAGAGGAATCCCGAGAGGCCCCCTAGCAACTCGCCTGGGGACTGGCCTCTCCGGAGGCCACCAGGGCGGGTCCCTGAGGTCCCCGTCGTAACTCGAGAACACCTGCCGCAACTCGAGAAAATCCAGGAAGTTCTCCCTTCCAGGCGAGATGAGGCCTATTTCCGATGAGGCCTCTGGAGACTAATGACACCAAACCTCTGGAACTTCGAAAGGGTCTTTCACACCTTTGCTGCAACTCAAGAAGTTCACCGCCATACCCGTCTCCACTCGAGAGGAAGCACGATGATCCCGCCCACATCCAGAGGAGCCCCGTTTCCCCCTCGTAGCTAGAGATGAGGGATCCTTTCCCTGGTTTCAACGGGAAAGTATTCCCGGCGTTCCCGTCGCATCTCAAGAGGAGGCACTCTCAACAGGAAAGGCGAGAGGAACTCCATGGTCGTACCACCATTCCAAGAGTCCCCCAGAAGTCTCAGTCCATTCCAGAGGAACCTCTTTGCCCTGCACTGGCTCATCTTTCATGCCGAGGATCGACTCACAACACGGTGGCACGTGGGACAGCCCTGTGGGAAAGCCTCGAGGGAAAGCCTCGAGGGAAAACCACAGATCCTTTGATCCACGCGACGGGAAGCGTGACATTGCTGCTACAGCCTGGAAGGAAAGCGCACGTGCATGCCCCCACTCGAGACGAGGCCTGACTCCCCTGGGGAGACTCCAGAAGTACCCAAAGATCCATGTCAGCCCCTGAGAGGAATCCTCGGTTCTGGCCCTGACTCCACACAAGCTTTTTGGCCGGGTATCGACGGGAGAGGAATCCCGAGAGGCCCCCTAGCAACTCGCATGGGGACTGGCCTCTCCTGAGGCCACCAGGGCGGGTCCCTGAGGTCCCCGTCGTAACTCGAGAACACCTGCCGCAACTCGAGAAATTCCAGGAAGTTCTCCCTTCCAGGCGAGATGAGGCCTATTTCCGATGAGGCCTCTGGAGACTAATGACAACTAACCTCTGGAACTTCGAAAGGGTCTTTCACACCCTTGCTGCAACTCAAGAAGTTCACCGCCATACCCGTCTCCACTCGAGAGGAAGCACGATGGTCCCGCCCACATCCAGAGGAGCCCCGTTTTCCCCTCGTAGCTCGAGATGAGGGATCCTTTCCCTGCTTTCAACGGGAAAGTATTCCCGGCGTTCCCGTCGCATCTCAAGAGGAGGCACTCTCAACAGGAAAGGCGAGAGGAACTCCATGGTCGTACCACCATTCCAAGAGTCCCCCAGATGTCTCAGTCCATTCCAGAGGAACCTCTTTGCCCTGCACTGGCTCATCTTTCACGCCGAGGATCGACTCACACCACGGTGGCACGTGGGACAGCCCTGTGGGAAAGCCTCGAGGGAAAGCCTCGAGGGAAAACCACAGATCCTTTGATCCACGCGACGGGAAGCGTGACATTGCTGCTACAGCCTGGAAGGAAAGCGCACGTGCATGCACCCACTCGAGACGAGGCCTGACTCCCCTGGGGAGACTCCAGAAGTACCCAAAGATCCATGTCAGCCCCTGAGAGGAATCCTCGGTTCCGGCCCTGACTCCACACAAGCTTTTTGGCCCCGGTATCGACGGGAGAGGAATCCCGAGAGGCCCCCTAGCAACTCGCATGAGGACTGGCCTCTCCTGAGGCCACCAGGGCGGGTCCCTGAGGTCCCCGTCGTAACTCGAGAACACCTGCCGCAACTCGAGAAAATCCAGGAAGTTCTCCCTTCCAGGCGAGATGAGGCCTATTTCCGATGAGGCGTCTGGAGACTAATGACACCTAACCTCTGGAACTTCGAAAGGGTCTTTCACACCCTTGCTGCAACTCAAGAAGTTCACCGCCATACCCGTCTCCACTCGAGAGGAAGCACGATGGTCCCGCCCACATCCAGAGGAGCCCCGTTTCCCCCTCGGAGCTCGAGATGAGGGATCCTTTCCCTGCTTTCAACGGGAAAGAATTCCCGGCGTTCCCGTCGCATCTCAAGAGGAGGCACTCTCAACAGGAAAGGCGAGAGGAACTCCATGGTCGTACCACCATTCCAAGAGTCCCCCAGATGTCTCTGTCCATTCCAGAGGAACCTCTTTGCCCTGCACTGGCTCATTTTTCACGCCGAGAATCGACTCACACCACGGTGTCACATGGGACAGCCCTGTGGGAAAGCCTCGAGGGAAAGCCCCGAGGGAAAACCGCAGATCATTTGATCCACGCGACGGGAAGCGTGACATTGCTGCTACAGCCTGGAAGGAAAGTGCACGTGCATGCCCCCACTCGAGACGAGGCCTGCCTCCCCTGGGGAGACTCCAGAAGTACCCAAAGATCCATGTCAGCCCCTGAGAGGAATCCTCGGTTCCGGCCCTGACTCCACACAAGGTTTTTGGCCCCGGTATCGACGGTAGAGGAATCCCGAGAGGCCCCCTAGCAACTCGCATAGGGACTGGCCTCTCCTGAGGCCACCACGGCGGGTCCCTGAGGTCCCCGTCGTAACTCGAGAACACCTGCCGCAACTCGAGAAAATCCAGGAAGTTCTCCCTTCCAGGCGAGATGAGGCCTATTTCCGATGAGGCGTCTGGAGACTAATGACACCTTACCTCTGGAACTTCGAAAGGGTCTTTCACAGCCTTGCTGCAACTCAAGAAGTTCACCACCATACCCTGCCGGAAGCCAGTGTGAGGAATCCCGCCCGTGACAAGGTCATGAGGAAGGAAGCTGACATACGCAAGGGGTGCTCAGACTTCAGGGACCCCTCTGGATATTCCTAAGCATGTACCCCAGCAAAAATCTGCTGGCTTTTGTGCTCTGCTTTTCCACTTTTCTGATATTCTCTGGAAAAAAGTCAATTCAGGGTTTTAGTCTTCTGCATTTGAAAGGGATGTTTCAGTTAAACCCCTCTGATAGCTCTCTAGTCTGCCTAACAGGTTCCCCAGACCTCTTACAGCTTGTGAATTGCTTACAGCCCCCCAACCGCGAGAGGCACAAAGCTTACAGCTTGTGAATTGCTTACAGCCCCCCAACCGCGGGAGGCACAAAGCTTAAAAGCATCTTAAAGATACAGAGCCTTTTCTAAAGAGTTAAAAATTATATTGGTAGAGGGTTTTCACTGTTGACTCAAGGATTGCTGCCAGACCTCCTTATTCTTTATCTTTTAGGCACCTGGAAGGATGTTAATGTAAGCAGGATGTAGAAAAAGATACATAGTAGTTTTGATGTTAGCAACACTAGACTTTTGAGTTAATTGCTTCTCTTTTGCTATAAATCACTGCACTCCCTCTACTTGTTATAAGTTGCTGTATCCTTGCTGTCTAAGAATGTAACTTTCTTTAGTGCTTTCCGAGAGTGGCACCAGACCTTGGGAAGATCAACACAAATAAGTCTTGTGGTTGACAAACCCTTATCAGAAAAAAGGCTGTAAAATGTTAATTGGCCCTTTTGGTTGGAAGATGATGTAAATTACCTAAGACTTGTGTATACAATTAGGTATGCAGAGAGAAAAGCCTGGTTTTGATAAGAGTCTGGACTGCTAACGCTGCATAACTTTGTGTTACCCATTGATCTCCATGTTTTATCAAAAGTATAAAAGGCCTTCTGAACAATAAAGGACGGGACCAGATTCTCAGACCAGTTTCTCGGACTAGTCTCGGCCTGGTTTCTTGGGAATCTGGCTCCCCCCCTGTCTCTCTCTCTCTCTCTTTTTCTCTCCCTTTTCTTCCCTCTGCTCTTTACTTTAATTTCAGGCTGAATTTCCATCTGGGGCGCGGAGGCTCGCCAGGTCTACTTATTTGCCCTGGTTATTAAGATCCGCGAGAAAGGGAGCTTAAGGCGAGGCACCCTTAGATATTCAAGCGGGCACCGGTGGCCCAACGTAGATGGTGCAAATTCCTTGTCTGGAATTTTATTGGTCTTCCGCGTAAACCAAGCTATTCAGCCCTCTTTCTCCACTTAATCTTCCTACTGCACTACAGTTTCTTAATCTAATCTTATATTAATAAATAAACAAGTCTTTCCACGCCAACGCCGTCCACCCTTCGAATTCCCTGGATCCACCGGGGCTGGACCCCGGCAAGTGGCGCCCGGAACAGGCTATTCGAAGGTAGGTTCCTCGGAGCAAAAGCTCCCCCCGGAGCACTCTCTGTAGCTCCCCCCGGAGCACTCTCTGTTGCTCCCCCCGGAGCACTCTCTGTTGCTCCCCCCCGGAGTGACTTAATCACTCCCCCCGGAGTACTTTCGGGTACTCCCCCAGTGTTGAGTGTTCGGGACGGCTAGGACCCCACTCAGGGTGCCGCGGACCCCCCTGTAGGATAGACAGGGTGAGGAGGAGTGGGAAGTGTTCAAGGGTTTAAGAGAAACCTGGTGCTCTAGAGGTTGAAAAGAAACCTGCTATCTTAGGGTTGAAAACAAAACCCCCCTCGCCAAAGGTAAAACCTTTTTGTTGAGGTAGACTTTTCTATAAGACTTAATTTTCTGACATGGGTAACAGTGAATCAAAAGAAAGACAGCTTTTTACAGGAGTAATCTTGCAGTTACTAACTAAACGAGGAATTAAAGTTAAAAAATCCAATATTCATTCATTTTTTTCCTTTGTACAAGAACAGTGTCCCTGGTTTCCAGAAGAAGGCACTGTTAACTTAGACACCTGGGAGAGAGTAGGAAAACAACTAAAAACTTACCATGCTGAACATGGCTCACAAAAGGTGCCTACTGACGCCTTTTCCTTATGGAATATAATTAGGGACGCTCTAGACCCTGCCCCTGAATCTGAAAAGGTACATCTTAAAGAGGAAAGTGCAGAGAAAAAGGTATCTATCGAAGAGGAGAGTGATGAAAAGGAGGCTACACCTAACTATCGGCAGTTGAGTCAAATGATAGCTGCAATGACTGCCCAAGAAAAGGTAATAGATAGAGATGACAAAAAAGAGCAGCTTTCAGATGAGGAAGATTTGGAAGAGGAAGTAAGTCAAGATCATTCTGATGAGGACTGGTCTTTATTAAATAAAGATGCTCCAAGGAGTTTAAGAGAAACTTCTCCAATTAGATTATCTGCTCCAAAGAGCTTAATAAAAACTTCCCCAACCAGACCACCTGCTTCCACAAATTCAAGAGAAATTTCCTTAATTAAGCCTTCTGCTTCCAGAGGCTCAAGACAAATGTCCCCCATCAGATTATATGCACCTGAGAGTTTAAGGCCAGATTCCCCAGATAAAACATCCGTAAGACCTAAACACAGAACGGATAAAAAATTCCCAAAGTACGAAGAAAGTGACATAGGACACCCCTTGCCCCCCCCTCCCTATAAGGGTGAGGGGCCTCCACTAGAAGCTCCCCGAAGAAGAGTTTTCTCTAGCCCAGATGATGAACTTGATCCCCACCTTGAGGCTTGTTTCCCCATAATATTTGGTGGAAGTGGTGGGAGAACAGCCCCCCACTGGGAACCCATTCCAATGAAAATGATTAAAGAACTCAAACAGGCTTGTGCTTTGTATGGGCCTAAAGCCCCGTACACTGTATCATTGGTGGAAGCTTTAGCGGGCAGATGGATGACACCCCATGACTGGAAGACAGTCGCTAAAGCTTGTCTGTCTGGAGGTCAATATGTACTTTGGAGAACTGAATATGAAGATCTAGCCCAAAAACAGGCTGATGCTAACCAAAAATATGGCCCAAGATATATTATAAAAAATATGTTGGCAGGGACTAATGATTTTGGAACACTTAGAGATCAAATGGGATTAGATAAAACCACTTTAGATCAAGTAACCGCCTGCGCCCTTGGGGCTTGGCGTTTGTTGCCTGAAGGGAAAGAATCTACCTCTTCCTTCTCAAATGTTAAACAAAAACCAGAAGAGCCATGTGAAGACTTTATATCAAGACTTGCAGAGGCAGTCAACAGAGTAATTTCCAACACTGAGGCAGCTAGTATATTGATAAAACAACTGGCATTTGAAAATGCTAATTCTACCTGCCAGGCCATTTTACGTCCTATTAAAAAAACTGGGGAAATAATAGATTATATCAGGCAATGTGCAGATGTAGGACCAGCGATGATGCAGGGCGTTGCCATAGCTGCAGCCATAAAGGGAAATTCTTACCAGCAGGCAGTACAGTCCTTTTTTACAAATAGAAATAACCCGTCAAAGAGTCATTCCAGTAGTCCAGGCCAGAATATTGGTTTATCCAAGGCCTGCTTCTCTTGCGGACGGGAAGGGCACCTTATGCGAGCTTGTCCCCAAAAAGCAGCCGGTTCTTCTCTGCCGAATTCTCCCTCCCCGGCTGTGCCTACTAATCTCCCTAGATCTCTCTGCCCTCGTTGTCAAAAAGGATATCACTGGGCAAAAGAATGTAGGTCACAATTCCATAGAAATGGAGCCTTTTTGGGCCCCGACCAGCAGTCGGGAAACGGATTGAGGGGCCAGCCTCAGGCCCCGACAACAATTGGGGCAGCCTCACTGAACCCATTCATTCCCTTCGTCCCATCGCAGAACTCATCAGAGCAACCCCAGGCAGCGCAGGACTGGACCTCAGTTCCACCACCTCAGCAATATTAACACCAGATAGCCCCACTGTAAAAATACCTACAGGAGTTAAAGGCCCATTACCAACAGGTTTAGTAGGAATTATACTAGGCAGAAGTTCCTTAGCTATGCAAGGTCTCACAATCATCCCTGGAGTAATTGACTCAGATTATACAGGAGAAATCCAGATAATGATTTCACCCCCAACTAAAACTTTCCAAATACATCAGGGACAAAGAATAGCCCAACTTTTGCTTTTGCCTTACCACACTGCAATTGGGCGCACAGCTACTCAAAATGAAAGGCAGGATAAAGGATTTGGGTCTAGTGATATGGTTTTTTGGATAACAGAAATTACTCAGAAACGTCCTATGAAGACTATCCTGATTAATGGCAAGTCTATTGTGGGGTTATTAGACACAGGAGCAGATGTTTCTTGCATTTCAGGAAAAGACTGGCCCAGCTCCTGGCCCACACATACTACTGAAAATAACTTGGTGGGGATAGGAAGAGCCCCCACAATAGCCAAAAGTGCAAAAATTTTAGATTGGCAATTTGAGGATACCCGTGGAACTTTCCAACCTTATGTCGTTCCTTCGCTCCCCCTTACCCTGTGGGGGAGGGACGTGCTATCTCAAATGGGAGTGTTACTTTTTAGCCCTGATGATAAAGTGACCTCTCAGATGTTGCAGATGGGCTATGATCCATCAAAAGGATTGGGTAAACAACAGACAGGAATAATTGAGCCAATTTGCCCAACTCCTCGCAAGCTACGTGCTGGATTGGGATATCCAAATTTATAATTGAGGCCATTGTTTTTGCTGCCGACCCCATCACATGGAAATCTCAAGATCCGGTGTGGGTAGAACAGTGGCCTCTGCATAAGGAAAAATTATTGGCAGCTAAAGCATTAATCTTTGAACAATTAGAATTGGGACATATTGAGCCCTCCAATAGCCCCTGGAACACTCCTATTTTTGTCATTAAGAAAAAATCTGGTAAATGGCGACTTTTACAGGATTTGAGAGCTATTAATGCCACCATGGAGGACATGGGGGCCTTACAGCCTGGGCTCCCTTCCCCAGTAGCCGTTCCAGAGGGATATAATATAATTGTTATTGATTTACAAGATTGTTTTTTCACTATTCCCTTAAATCCTGAGGATAAAAAGCGATTTGCCTTTAGTCTGCCATCAGAAAATCTTAAACAGCCTTATTTACGGTTTCAGTGGAAGGTTCTGCCTCAGGGAATGAAAAATAGCCCTACTTTATGCCAAAAATTTGTTAATGCCGCTCTAGAAGATACTAGGGCTAAATATGAACACGTGTATATGATTCACTATATGGATGATATTTTAATAGCTCATCCTGATAGAGTTCACCTGCAGACTGTGCTCCAGGACCTGACCCAGGCATTGACAGACAGAGGCCTAAAAATTGCCCCAGAAAAAATTCAAATCAATCCGCCCATAACTTACTTAGGAAGAGTCATAAATTCGGAAACGGTGACTCATACCCCGCTGCAATTGAGAAAAGACCATCTTATTACTTTAAATGATTATCAAAAACTCTTAGGTGATATTAATTGGATTAGACCATATTTAAAATTAACCACTGCCGAATTAAAACCTCTTTTTAACACTTTACGCGGGGATCCTGATCCAACCTCAAAAAGACAATTAACAGCTGAGGCTCAAGAAGCCCTAGGCAAAGTAGAAGCAGCCTTATCAAATAGCTATGTAAAAAGAATTGATTTGACGATGACGTGGCAGTTCCTTTGCCTAGCTACTCCAACGGCGCCTACGGGAGTTCTGTGGCAACGCGGCCCTTTAGAATGGATCCATCTTCCTACCCAAGCTAAAAAAGTCGTGGCTTCTTATCCTGGTTTAATTGCCACATTAATGCTAAAAGGAAGGAAGCGGAGCATTGAATTGTTTGGTAAAGAGCCATCAGAGATTGTAATTCCATATAATAAGGAGCAGCTTGATGCTCTTTTAATGTTTGATGAAGACTGGCAGATTGCCATAGGGAATTACTGTGGTCAAATTTTGCATCATTTACCCTCGCATGTTTTACTAAATTTTATGTCTAACCATCCAGTTATTTTTCCTGTCCGGTGTAAACAGTTCCCTATTTCAGATGCTCAGGTAGTCTTTACTGATGGATCGGCTAACGGTAGAGCCTCTATAGTCACAAGAGATCATCAAAAACTTTTGGAAACACAAGAAACTTCAGCTCAAAGGGCTGAAATCACAGCTGTTATTGAGGCCTTTGTTATGTTTGCGGAGAAAGAATTTAACCTTTATTCTGACTCTCAGTATGTGGTCAGGCTGTTTCCACACATTGAGACTGCAGTTTTGCCTGAAAACAAAACTGCTATCTTCCATTTGTTAACTAAACTGCAGCAGCAAATATGGAAAAGAAACCGGGCGTTCTTTATCGGCCACATTCGGGCTCATTCCGGCCTGCCTGGCCCTTTAAATGCTCTCAATGAATTGGCAGATTCGTTAACCAGGATTTCAGTGGCTTCTGTTTTTGAAGAAGCTCGAGCTTCTCACTCACTTCATCACCAAAATGCCACTGCCTTACGATACCAGTTTCAAATTCCTCGAGAATCTGCCCGAGAGATTGTTCGTTCTTGTTCACATTGTCCTACTACCGTGAATGCTTTGCCTCTGGGAGTTAACCCTCGCGGTCTCAAACCTAATGCACTCTGGCAAATGGATGTAACCCATGTCTCTTCATTTGGAAAACTGTCTTTTGTTCATGTAACTGTAGATACCTTCTCTCATGTTATTATTGCCACTGCTCGTACAGGGGAAGCAGTTAAAGATGTAATACAACATCTTTTTACATGCTTTTCCTATCTGGGCTTGCCAAAAGCTTTAAAAACTGATAATGCTCCTGCTTACACTTCTAAATCTTTTCAGCAATTCTGTACAAGATTTCAAATTAAACATAACACCGGCATCCCTTATAACCCACAAGGACAAGCCATTGTGGAAAGAGCACATCAAACACTGAAAATCCATATTCAAAAACTAAAAGAAGGGGAATTTAAATATAGTTCCCCCCATCAGATTTTGCAACATGCTCTTTTCGTAATAAATAACTTAAATGCTGATTCATCCGGAAACACTGCAATGCTTCGCCATTGGTGCCCAGAGCAATTGAATGCAAAACCATTAGTAAAATGGAGGGACCTTCTTTCCGGACAATGGAAAGGTCCTGACCCCTTATTAACCAATGGGCGAGGGTATGCTTGTGTTTTTCCACAGGACGCGGACGCTCCGATTTGGGTTCCAGACAGACTAATTCGCCATGTCTCAGCTCCCCGGATACCAGAATCCCCCGCCACCGCGATCTCTAAAAAGGAAGAAACTCCCTCTTCCCCCGCTCCCTCCGCCAGCACGGGAAACGCCGCTGACCCCAGGACAGCTGACATTGGAGATCCCGGATAGGCGCGGATCGGAGCCACCCACTGGACAGATGTCACGACTTCAGATACAGGATATTGCACCCCCTGATTTTTTGCCTCGCAGGAATCCATTAGGACGCCCAGCTCAGTCAACCCAACAAGCCTCCTTGCCCACCTGGGGACAGATTAAAGCTCTCTGTCGCCAGGCACAGGGGATAGCTACCCTACAGGGATCGTCAGTCTCTCCTGAAAAGGTGTTTATTGCCATGCTTGCCTTGCTCTCTTGCCAGGTAAGCGCTGCTCCCATTCCAACCAAATATTGGGCGTTTCTCCCGGATCCTCCAACTTTCCAAGTTGTTACTTGGAACAGTGACCCCATACGAGTTAGTACAGACCAGCCTCGCCTTTTGGGAGGATCTTATACTTCCTATACAAAAGACCAATACCCTATTAATTTCAATTATACCTTTAAAGGACTAGCAGATGATTTTCCTGTCTGCTTTAATTTTCCTCCTGGCCTTACAGGAGACTTCTTTACCAAGACAGGATGCGTTGGAGCCTCCACAAAAGCAGTTATGACAGATTCCCCAACCTCTAAATTTGCATCTATAGGGGATCGGTCTGCTTGGATATTACGAGCCCGTATGCCTGGGGTCCTTGGCCCCTATAAGTCTTTGTCTCTCAAAACTCCATCAGAATATCCAAATTGTGATGATGTTGCTCCCTCAGATGTTATTTGGAAAACTATAGATGATCATTCAGGATATCCGATTTGGAAATCTTGTATTTATAATTCGAGAGTAGATTACAATATGCCGGGAGGAAGAAATTGTGCGATTCAGGACTGGAGCAACCCAAATCCAGGTCAAGACCCTGAGTCTGACGATGACTTTATCAATAGATTGGATAATTGGAAAGAATATTCAATTTCTTGGCCGTTAGTTGCCACCAGACGGCATCATAACCAATTTGTTCCCCCTATGCTGTCTTATATAACTAGAGGTAAAACCTTTTGGCAGCCAGAAATTTGGAGAGCCCTTGCGGCTACCGCCCCTATTATTTTAATCCGACCAAAAAATACCTCTATTTACTCTATTTTAGCTTGTCTACTCTCTCCTTATGTTTTTCTTTTCACTAATGATTCTGAAAGACTTAACATACAATTGAATTATACAGGTGGACCCCATGTAGTGTCTTGTGAACAATGTATGCTTTCATCCTGTTTAACTCCTCAATATAAAGTTTGCTCTTTCATGGTTTTAAAACGTCCGCCCTATCTCATGGTACCTGTAACTGTAGCCACGTATTGGTATGATAACCATGGCCTAGCTGTACTGCAACAGCTACAAGATTTAATGCGAACACGACGGTTTGTGGGCTTACTTGTTTTGGGAATATCAGCTTTGATAACCGCAATTACTTCTGTTACTGTGGCGGCATTATCATTGTCTCAACAAGTGTATACTGCCCAATATGTTGACACCGTATCCAAAAATGTTTCTCTAACGCTGGCAACCCAGGAAATTATAGATAGGAAGCTAGAAATAAGGATTGATGCCTTAGAAGAAGCAGTAATGCATATTGGGAATGAATTACAGAGTCTGAAAATGAAATTGGCTCTTTCATGTCATGCCGATTACCGGTGGATATGTGTTACATCCCTGAAAGTAAATGAGACAGATTTTAAATGGGAGAGGGTCAAAAATCATATTTTAGGTGTCTGGAACAGCTCAGATATTAGTTTAGATTTAGGGAAACTTCATAATCAGATTCAGACCTTGGAACACTCCCGATTAGATTTTACCGCCACAGGAGAAGCCAATGACTTTTTCCACACCTTCTCTGACTTCATTTCTGGAAAAACTCTTCTGACTACTGTCTCTAGCTATGCTGCTGTGGGTGCCATAATCCTGCTCCTTGTAATCGTGCTTCCTTGTGTTGTCAGGACTCTTCGGCAGAGCATTCGGAATCTCGCGACTGAACTGCACCTAATTTTTTTAAAAAACTAATAAAGAAGGGGGAGTTGCCGGAAGCCAGTGTGAGGAATCCCGCCCGTGACAAGGTCATGAGGAAGGAAGCTGACATACGCAAGGCGTGCTCAGACTTCAGGGACCCCTCTGGATATTCCTAAGCATGTACCCCAGCAAAAATCTGCCGGCTTTTGTGCTCTGCTTTTCCACTTTTCTGATATTCTCTGGAAAAAAGTCAATTCAGGGTTTTAGTCTTCTGCATTTGAAAGGGATGTTTCAGTTAAACCCCTCTGATAGCTCTCTAGTCTGCCTAACAGGTTCCCCAGACCTCTTACAGCTTGTGAATTGCTTACAGCCCCCCAACCGCGAGAGGCACAAAGCTTACAGCTTGTGAATTGCTTACAGCCCCCCAACCGCGGGAGGCACAAAGCTTAAAAGCATCTTAAAGATACAGAGCCTTTTCTAAAGAGTTAAAAATTATATTGGTAGAGGGTTTTCACTGTTGACTCAAGGATTGCTGCCAGACCTCCTTATTCTTTATCTTTTAGGCACCTGGAAGGATGTTAATGTAAGCAGGATGTAGAAAAAGATACATAGTAGTTTTGATGTTAGCAACACTAGACTTTTGAGTTAATTGCTTCTCTTTTGCTATAAATCACTGCACTCCCTCTACTTGTTATAAGTTGCTGTATCCTTGCTGTCTAAGAATGTAACTTTCTTTAGTGCTTTCCGAGAGTGGCACCAGACCTTGGGAAGATCAACACAAATAAGTCTTGTGGTTGACAAACCCTTATCAGAAAAAAGGCTGTAAAATGTTAATTGGCCCTTTTGGTTGGAAGATGATGTAAATTACCTAAGACTTGTGTATACAATTAGGTATGCAGAGAGAAAAGCCTGGTTTTGATAAGAGTCTGGACTGCTAACGCTGCATAACTTTGTGTTACCCATTGATCTCCATGTTTTATCAAAAGTATAAAAGGCCTTCTGAACAATAAAGGACGGGACCAGATTCTCAGACCAGTTTCTCGGACTAGTCTCGGCCTGGTTTCTTGGGAATCTGGCTCCCCCCGTGTCTCTCTCTCTCTCTCTTTTTCTCTCCCTTTTCTTCCCTCTGCTCTTTACTTTAATTTCAGGCTGAATTTCCATCTGGGGCGCGGAGGCTCGCCAGGTCTACTTATTTGCCCTGGTTATTAAGATCCGCGAGAAAGGGAGCTTAAGGCGAGGCACCCTTAGATATTCAAGCGGGCACCGGTGGCCCAACGTAGATGGTGCAAATTCCTTGTCTGGAATTTTATTGGTCTTCCGCGTAAACCAAGCTATTCAGCCCTCTTTCTCCACTTAATCTTCCTACTGCACTACAGTTTCTTAATCTAATCTTATATTAATAAATAAACAAGTCTTTCCACGCCAACGCCGTCCACCCTTCGAATTCCCTGGATCCACCGGGGCTGGACCCCGGCAATACCCGTCTCCACTAGAGAGGAAGCACGATGGTCCCGCCCACATCCAGAGGAGCCCCGTTTCCCCCTCGTAGCTCGAGATGAGGGATCCTCTCCCTGCTTTCAACGGGAAAGAATTCCCGGCGTTCCCGTCGCATCTCAAGAGGAGGCACTCTCAACAGGAAAGGCGAGAGGAACTCCATGGTCGTACCACCATTCCAAGAGTCCCCCAGATGTCTCAGTCCATTCCAGAGGAACCTCTTTGCCCTGCACTGGCTCATCTTTCATGCTGAGGATCGACTCACACCACGGTGGCACGTGGGACAGCCCTGTGGGAAAGCCTCGAGGGAAAGCCTCGAGGGAAAACCACAGATCCTTTGATCCACGCGACGGGAAGCGTGACATTGCTGCTACAGCCTGGAAGGAAAGCGCACGTGCATGCCCCCACTCGAGACGAGGCCTGACTCCCCTGGGGAGACTCCAGAAGTACCCAAAGATCCATGTCAGCCCCTGAGAGGAATCCTCGGTTCCGGGCCTGACTCCACACAAGGTTTTTGGCCCCGGTATCAACGGGAGAAGAATCCCGAGAGGCCCCCTAGCAACTCGCCTAGGGACTGGCCTCTCCTGAGGCCACCAGGGCGGGTCCCTGAGGTCCCCGTCGTAACTCGAGAACACCTGCCGCAACTCGAGAAAATCCAGGAAATTCTCCCTTCCAGGCGAGATGAGGCCTATTTCCGATGAGGCGTCTGGAGACTAATGACACCTAACTTCTGGAACTTCGAAAGGGTCTTTCACACCCTTGCTGCAACTCAAGAAGTTCACCGCCATACCCGTCTCCACTCGAGAGGAAGCACGATGGTCCTGCCCACATCCAGAGGAGCCCCGTTTCCCCCTCGTAGCTCGAGATGAGGGATCCTTTCCCTGCTTTCAACGGGAAAGAATTCCCGGCGTTCCCGTCGCATCTCAAGAGGAGGCACTCTCAACAGGAAAGGCGAGAGGAACTCCATGGTCGTACCACCATTCCAAGAGTCCCCCAGATGTCTCAGTCCATTCCAGAGGAACCTCTGTGCCCTGCACTGGCTCATCTTTCACGCCGAGGATCGACTCACACCACGGTGGAACGTGGGACAGCCCTGTGGGAAAGCCTCGAGGGAAAACCACAGATCCTTTGATCCACGCGACGGGAAGCGTGACATTGCTGCTACAGCCTGGAAGGAAAGCGCACGTGCATGCCCCCACTCGAGACGAGGCCTGTCTCCCCTGGCGAGACTCCAGAAGTACCCAAAGATCCATATAAGCCCCTGAGAGGAATCCTCGGTTCCGACCCTGACTCCACACAAGGTTTTTGGCCTTGGTATCGACCGGAGAGGAATCCCGAGAGGCCCCCTAGCACCTCGCATGGGGACTGGCCTCTCCTGAGGCCACCAGGGCGGGTCCCTGAGGTCCCCGTCGTAACTCGAGAACACCTGCCGCAACTCGAGAAAATCCAGGAAGTTCTCCCTTCCAGGCGAGATGAGGCCTATTTCCGATGAGGCGTCTGGAGACTAATGACACCTAAACTCTCGAACTTCGAAAGGGTCTTTCACACCCTTGCTGCAACTCAAGAATTTCACCGCCATACCCGTCTCCACTTGAGAGGAAGCACGATGGTCCCGCCCACATCCAGAGGAGCCCCGTTTCCCCCTCTTAGCTCGAGATGAGGGATCCTTTCCCTGCTTTCAACGGGAAAGAATTCCCCGTGTTCCCGTCGTATCTCAAGAGGAGTCACTCTCAACAGGAAAGGCGAGAGGAACTCCATGGTCGTACCACCATTCCAAGAGTCCCCCAGATGTCTCAGTCCATTCCAGAGGAACCTCTTTGCCCTGCACTGGCTCATCTTTCACGCCGAGGATCGACTCACACCACGGTGGCACGTGGGACAGCCCTGTGGGAAAGCCTCGAGGGAAAGCCTCGAGGGAATACCACAGATCCTTTGATCCACGCGACGGGAAGCGTGACATTGCTGCTACAGCCTGGAAGGAAAGCGCACGTGCATGCCCCCACTCGAGACGAGGCCTGACTCCCGTGGGGAGACTCCAGAAGTACCCAAAGATCCATGTCAGCCCCTGAGAGGAATCCTCGGTTCCGGCCCTGACTGCACACAAGGTTTTTGGCCCCGGTATCGACGGGAGAGGAATCCCGAGAGGCCCCCTAGCACCTCGCATGGGGACTTGCCTCTCCTGAGGCCACCACGGCGGGTCCCTGAGGTCCCCGTCGTAACTCGAGAACACCTGCCGCAACTCGAGAAAATCCAGGAAGTTCTCCCTTCCAGGCGAGATGAGGCCTATTTCCGATGAGGCGTCTGGAGACTAATGACACCTAACCTCTGGGACTTCGAAAGGGTCTTTCACACCCTTGCTGCAACTCAAGAAGTTCACCGCCATACCCGTCTCCACTCGAGAGGAAGCACGATGGTCCCGCCCACATCCAGAGGAGCCCCGTTTCCCCCTCGTAGCTCGAAATGAGGGATCCTTTCCCTGCTTTCAACGGGAAAGAATTCCCAGCGTTCCCTTCGCTTCTCAAGAGGAGGCACTCTCAACAGGAAAGGCGAGAGGAACTCCATGGTCGTACCACCATTCCAAGAGTCCCCAGATGTCTCAGTCCATTCCAGAGGAACCTCTTTGCCCTGCACTGGCTCATCTTTCACGCCGAGGATCGACTCACACCACGGTGGCACGTGGGACAGCCCTGTGGGAAAGCCTCGAGGGAAAACAACAGATCCTTTGATCCACGCCACGGGAAGCGTGACATTGCTGCTACAGCCTGTAAGGAAAGCGCACGTGAATGCCCCCACTCGAGACGAGGCCTGACTCCCCTGGGGAGACTCCAGAAGTACCCAAAGATCCATGTCAGCCCCTGAGAGGAATCCTCGGTTCCGGCCCTGACTGCACACAAGGTTTTTGGCCCCGGTATCGACGGGAGAGGAATCCCGAGAGGCCCCCTAGCACCTCGCATGGGGACTGGCCTCTCCTGAGGCCACCAGGGCGGGTCCCTGAGGTCCCCGTCGTAACTCCAGAACACCTGCCGCAACTCGAGAAAATCCAGGAAGTTCTCCCTTCCAGGCGAGATGAGGCCCATTTCCGATGAGTCGTCTGGAGACTAATGACACCTAACCTCTGGAAATTCGAAAGGGTCTTTCACACCCTTGCTGCAAATCAAGAAGTTCACCGCCATACCCGTCTCCACTCGAGAGGAAGCACGATGGTCCCGCCCACATCCAGAGGAGCCCCGTTTCCCCCTCGTAGCTCGAGATGAGGGATCCTTTCCCTGCTTTCAACGGGAAAGAATTCCCGGCATTCCCATCGCAACTCAATAGGAGGCACTCTCAACAGGAAAGGCGAAAGGAACTCCATGGTCGTACCACCATTCCAAGAGTCCCCAAGATGTCTCAGTCCATTCCAGAGGAACCTCTTTGCCCTGCACTGGCTCATCTTTCACGCTGAGGATCGACTCACACCACGGTGGCACGTGGGACAGCCCTGTGGGAAAGCCTCGAGGGAAAGCCTCGAGGGAAAACCACAGATCCTTTGATCCACTCGACGGGAAGCGTGACATTGCCGTTACAGCCTGGAAGGAAAGCGCACGTGCATGCCCCCACTCGAGACGAGGCCTGACTCCCCTGGGGAGACTCCACAAGTACCCAAAGATCCATGTCAGCCCCTGAGAGGAATCCTCGGTTCCGGCCCTGACTCCACACAAGGTTTTTGGCCCCGGTATCGACGGGAGAGGAATTCCGAGAGGCCCCCTAGCAACTCGCATGGGGACTGGCCTCTCCTGAGGCCACCAGGGCGGGTCCCTGAGGTCCCCGTCGTAACTCGAGAACAGCTGCCGCAACTCGAGAAAATCCAGGAAGTTCTCCCTTCCAGGCGAGATGAGGCCTATTTCCGATGAGGCGTCTGGAGACTAATGACACCTAACCTCTGGAACTTCGAAAGGGTCTTTCACACCCTTGCTGCAACTCAAGAAGTTCACCGCCATACCCGTCTATACTCGAGAGGATGCACGATGAGCCCGCCCACATCCAGAGGAGCCCCGTTTCCCCTCATAGCTCGAGATGAGGGATCCTTTCCCTGCTTTCAATGGGAAAGAATTCCCGACGTTCCCGTCGCATCTCAAGAGGAGGCACTCTCAACAGGAAAGGCGAGAGGAACTCCATGGTCGTACCACCATTCCAAGAGTCCCCCAGATGTCTCAGTCCATTCCAGAGGAAGCTCTTTGCCCTGCACTGGCTCATCTTTCACGCCGAGGATCGACTCACACCACGGTGGCACGTGGGACAGCCCTGTGGGAAAGCCTCGAGGGAAAGCCTCGAGGGAAAACCACAGATTGTTTGATCCATGCGACGGGAAGCGTGACATTGCTGCTACAGCCTGGAAGGAAAGCGCACGTGCATGCCCCCCCTCGAGACGAGGCCTGACTCCCCTGGGGAGACTCCACAAGTACCCAAAGATCCATGTCAGCCTTTGAGAGGAATCCTCGGTTCCGGCCCTGACTCCACACAAGGTTTTTGGCCCCGGTATCGACGGGAGAGGAATCCCGAGAGGCCCCCTAGCACCTCGCATGGGGACTGGCCACTCCTGAGGCCACCAGGGCGGGTCCCTGAGGTCCCCGTCGTAACTCGAGAACACCTGCCACAACTCGAGAAAATCCAGGAAGTTCTCCCTTCCAGGCGAGATGAGGCCTATTTCCGATGAGGCGTCTGGAGACTAATGACACCTAACCTCTGGAACTTCGAAAGGGTCTTTCACACCCTTGCTGCAACTCAAGAAGTTCACCGCCATACCCGTCTCCACTCGAGAGGAAGCACGATGGTCCCGCCCACATCCAGAGGAGCCCCGTTTCCCCCTCGTAGCTCGAGATGAGGGATCCTTTCCCTGCTTTCAACGGGAAAGAATTCCCGGCGTTCCCGTCGCATCTCAAGAGGAGGCACTCTCAACAGGAAAGTCGAGAGGAACTCCATGGTCGTAGCACCATTCCAAGAGTCCCCCAGATGTCTCAGTCCATTCCAGAGGAACCTCTTTGCCCTGCACTGGCTCATCTTTCACGCCGAGGATCGACTTACACCACGGTGACACGTGGGACAGCCCTGTGGGAAAGCCTCGAGGGAAAGCCTCGAGGGAAAACCACAGATCCTTTGATCCACGCCACGGGAAGCGTGACATTGCTGCTACAGCCTGGAAGGAAAGCGCACGTGCATGCCCCCACTCGAGACGAGGCCTGAATTCCCTGGGGAGACTTCAGAAGTACCCAAAGATACATGTCAGCCCCTGAGAGGAATCCTCGGTTCCGGCCCTGACTTCACACAAGGTTTTTGGCCCCGGTATAGACGGGAGAGGAATCTCGAGAGGCCCCCTAGCACATCGCATGGGGACTGGCCTCTCCTGAGGCCACCAGGGCGGGTCCCTGAGGTCCCCGTCGTAACTCGAAAACACCTGCCGCAACTCGAGAAAATCCAGGAAGTTCTCCCTTCCAGGCGAGATGAGGCCTATTTCCGATGAGGCGTCTGGAGACAAATGACACCTAACCTCTGGAACTTCGAAAGGGTCTTTCACACCCTTGCTGCAACTCAAGAAGTTCACTGCCATACCAGTCTTCACTCGAGAGGAAGCACGATGGTTCCGCCCACATCCAGAGGAGCCCCGTTTCCCCCTCGTAGCTCGAGATGAGGGATCCTTTCCCTGCTTTCAACGGGAAAGAATTCCCGGCGTTCACGTCGCATCTCAAGAGGAGGCACTCTCAACAGGAAAGGCGAGAGGAACTCCATGGTCGTACCACCATTCCAAGAGTCCCCCAGATGTCTCAGTCCATTCCAGAGGAACCTCTTTGCCCTGCACTGGCTCATCTTTCACGCCGAGGATCGACTCACTCCACGGTGGCACGTGGGACAGCCCTGTGGGAAAGCCTCGAGGGAAAGCCTCGAGGGAAAACCACAGATCCTTTGATCCACGCGACGGGAAGCGTGACATTGCTGCTACAGCCTGGAAGGAAAGCGCACGTGCATGCCCCCACTCGAGACGAGGCCTGACTTCCCTGGGGAGACTCCAGAAGTACCCAAAGATACATGTCAGCCCCTGAGAGGAATCCTCGGTTCCGGCCCTGACTCCACACAAGGTTTTTGGCCCCGGTATCGACGGGAGAGGAATTCCGAGAGGCCCCCTAGCAACTCGCATGGGGACTGGCCTCTCCTGAGGCCACCAGGGCGGGTCCCTGAGGTCCCCGTCGTAACTCGAGAACAGCTGCCGCAACTCGAGAAAATCCAGGAAGTTCTCCCTTCCAGGCGAGATGAGGCCTATTTCCGATGAGGCGTCTGGAGACTAATGACACCTAACCTCTGGAACTTCGAAAGGGTCTTTCACACCCTTGCTGCAACTCAAGAAGTTCACCGCCATACCCGTCTATACTCGAGAGGATGCACGATGAGCCCGCCCACATCCAGAGGAGCCCCGTTTCCCCTCATAGCTCGAGATGAGGGATCCTTTCCCTGCTTTCAATGGGAAAGAATTCCCGACGTTCCCGTCGCATCTCAAGAGGAGGCACTCTCAACAGGAAAGGCGAGAGGAACTCCATGGTCGTACCACCATTCCAAGAGTCCCCCAGATGTCTCAGTCCATTCCAGAGGAAGCTCTTTGCCCTGCACTGGCTCATCTTTCACGCCGAGGATCGACTCACACCACGGTGGCACGTGGGACAGCCCTGTGGGAAAGCCTCGAGGGAAAGCCTCGAGGGAAAACCACAGATTGTTTGATCCATGCGACGGGAAGCGTGACATTGCTGCTACAGCCTGAAAGGAAAGCGCACGTGCATGCCCCCACTCGAGACGAGGCCTGACTCCCCTGGGGAGACTCCAGAAGTACCCAAAGATCCATGTCAGCCCCTGAGAGGAATCCTCGGTTCCGGCCCTGACTGCACACAAGGCTTTTGGCCACGGTATCGTCGGGAGACGAATCCCGAGAGGCCCCCTAGCACCTCGCATGGGGACTGGCCTCTCCTGAGGCCACCAGGGCGGGTCCCTGAGGTCCCCGTCGTAACTCGAGAACACCTGCCGCAACTCGAGAAAATGCAGGAAGTTCTCCCTTCCAGGCGAGATGAGGCCTATTTCCGATGAGGCGTCTGGAGACTAATGACACCTAACCTCTGGAACTTCGAAAGTGTCTTTCACACCCTTGCTGCAACTCAAGAAGTTCACTGCCATACCCGTCTCCACGCGAGAGGAAGCACGATGGTCCCGCCCACATCCAGAGGAGCCC